>NC_083684.1:16134642-17486428 GCF_033118175.1 Dama dama | reverse complement strand
CTTCCAGTCAGGCCCCTTGTTGAGTTTCTAGAGCACTCGGCCCGGCCCATGCTAAGACTGGAAACTGTGTGCCCAGGGAGCTGGGGCTGGCATGGAGGGTGCTCATGGCGCTGGGGAAGACATGCTTCCTGGAGGCAGAAGGAAATGGGACAGGGAAGGTTCACTTCGCTGCAGGAAAAGATGGTCTGGGGGAAGGAGGAGGGGACTCCTTTCCAAGGAAGACAAATGAGCTAATGCCAACTCCCCCAAAGACCTTAGGAGGGGAAGCCCATGCCTGGCTCCCCCTGGCAGGGCCTGGAAGCTTGGAGTGAACCGCAGGGTGGGTGGGGAGAGACCTTCCAGGACAAGACCAGCCACAGCATAAGAAAGGATGCAGCGGACTCAATTGCCCAGGGACCCACCGAACCACTGGCTTGAAGGTGAAGCTCAAAGCCAGCCCGTCCTCTCCACGCTAACATGAGGAAAGCAAGTCCCCAGCCTCCACGATTATTTGAGAATTCTCCCTCTCCACCCATCATTAGAGCAGTGTCCAACGGGGCCGCGGAGCACAGACAGGTATTAAATTTTAATGAGCGCTAATGGCTCTGCCCTACTTTGTGAGTGCGGGCCTACATTTATGAACGTTTAATTTCTCGGGCCTTGACCTCTTTCCTCTCCTCTCCCGCTGCCCCCTCGCCGGCTTCCACCCTCACAGATGTTTGCGGGCAGCAGGTAGGGTGGGAACCTTCCTGGGCCACTTGACAGCACACTCAACCATCACAACCCCACAGCCAGCAGCCAGCAGCGACAGCCCTCTGACACAGACTTACATTCATCCCTTCACCCCCGGGTAGGTAAGGAGAGGCATCGGGGGTCGGGGGACTGCGCCCTGGGGGAGGGGCCCACTACACTGATGCCTACAGAGCAGCACCCACGGCCCCCCAGGACTGGGGTTCCCCAAGCCCAGCTCTGTCCCGGGGGGACCTGGGTACGGCCTGCAGGACTGGAGTGGTGGCCAGGCCCCTGCTGCCCCCTGGTGGCGATGAGGCCCACCTACCCAGGCTGGCAGGGTGGGGTCGGGGTGAGGGGCTCAGGCTGGGCCACCAGACTGGGGGACGGCCTGGTTCTGAACCAGGACTCCTTAGAAAGCTCAGCGTGCTGGAGCTGGCTGCTATCTTGTGGGTATGGGTGCCACGGCCCCATACTCATTAGCATCCCTTCCATTCCTCGCAGCCCGCCAGGCTTCTCTGTCCATGGGATTTCCCAGGCAAGAATACTGGAGTGGGTTGACAGTTCCTTCTTCAGGGGACCTTCCTGACCCAGGGATCGAATCCGCTTCTCCTGAGGCTTCCCTGTCCATCACTGTCTCCTGGAGCTTACTCAAATTCATGTTCATCAGATCAGTGATGTCATCCAAACATCTCATCCTCTGTCGCCCCCTTCTCCTCCTGCCTTCAATCTTTCCCAGCATCAGGGTCTTTTCCAAAGAGTCAGTTCTTCAGATCAGGTGGCCAAAATATTGGGAGCTTCAGCTTCAGCATCAGTCCTTCCAATGAATATTCAGGACTGATTTCCTTTAGGATGAACTGGTTTGATCTTGCAGTCCAAGGGACTCTGGGATATACTTAAACAAAAATGTAATTCTTTATCTCAGGTTGAAATTTAACCCAGCGTCCTGTTTTGTTTTTCTTCTGAATCTGGCAGCCCTACCCACGGGCCTGCTGTAGGCATTAGATACATTAACTGCCTCAGACAGAGTCAACGATACTCATGTTGGCTGTTCTGTTATTTTAACTGTTTGTATTGTCTTCATTTGGGTTCCCTGGAAGCAGAACCTGAGACAAGGATTGATTCACGGGCAAGGGGTTTATTTGTGAGGGGCTTTGGGAAGTGGGGGCAGAGAGACTAGGAAGCGGGGGAGGGACCACGCTGAGTGGGCCTCTGGGGACTCTGGGAGAGATGGGTCCCCAGGAAGGACAGGAGGATGGGGGCCTTATCAGTGACACTTCTGTTCTTTGGTGGGATGTCAACTCCCTGCTTGGAGCGGCAGCTAAGACTTTAAATCATTACAGGGGCTCCATCTTTGCTGGGGAGCGCCAGGGCAGGTGGGGGAGGTGTGGGCAGAGCCCCAACAGCACCCACTATGGGCATCCTGGGCAAGAGTACTGGGTGAACATGTCCCCCCCAAAGTCACGTCCACCTGGAGACTACGAGTGTGAGTCCTTATGGAAAGAGGGTCTCTGCAGGTGTGACCAAGTTAAAATGAGCCTCGCATGGGCCCTCATCTAGTGCCTGGGGTCCTCACGTGAGGAGGAGCACGTGGACACAGACAGGGGAGATGGCCACGTGAAAGGAGAGACGGGAGAGAAGTGATGTGGCTGTGAGCCATGGAGCGCCAGGGGTGGCTGGAACCCCCCGAAGCTGGAAGAGACACGGAGGGACCCGCCCCGGGGGACCACGGCCCTGCCCACACCTCGATCTTGGACGTCTGGCCTCCAGGACCACAGGAGGGTACGTTTCTGTTGTTTTAAGTTGCCCAGTCTGTGGTCCTTTGTGATGACCGCCCTGGGGACGTGAATACCGTGAGAAGTCGCTTTATCTCTGAGCCTCAGTCTGTTCCAGTGACAAAAGGGATGAAACGGCCTGTCTCCTCGGGTGGCCGTGTGTGCACGGCGCATTCATAAACCCACGGCGCTCAGCACGCTGCCCAGAACCACTAAATCCTGGGCAGCGCCGGCGGCGGGTTTGTCCGCTCTGTTCCGGCCCCTTCTGCAGTGCGCTGCGCTGACAGCCGCAGGGGCCTGGAGGGCTGACAGCATCAAACCGTTTACGCACCCGAGCCGGGGAGGCTGGCGCCCTTGTTCTGTCAACTCCGGGGGCACCCGCGGTGGGGCCGGGCTATCAATCCCCGCCCAGGCCTTATCGTTCTGCCGGCATCACACGACTCACACAGGGTGTAATGTCATAACACCCGCCGTCCAATCACCTTTGCTTCCAGAGACAGCTCCGGCTGTCAGAGGAGCCGGGAGGTAAATATTTCAGCAGGCGAAGGCCAGCACGGGGGCTCCACTGAGCCAGGTCCCCACCCCCACCCCCCGCTGCCCCGGGGTGGGTGGGAGGGGACAGGCACCGCCAGGAACGCTGGCATCAAATCTCAACCCGTTTAAAATATTCGCACAGTAAATCCAAGGCGAGTAAGCGGGAGAGGCTAAAGCAAGGATGAAATACGAGCAGATATAAAGCCAGACACCTTTATTGTTCTGAAACGTCTTCCAACAAGTTATGGGACCACAGCTTGACCCTAAGCTATCATACTGTTATATGGTGGGACACAAAGCGGACTCTCGGAATTAGGGCTCAAAGGGGGCTCCTGGGCCCGCCTGTCCACCTGGCCCCAGGTTCCCCCTGCCTGGCGGGAATCTGACCCTGACGTTGCTGTAAAGAGCTGCCTGTCCTGCTGGGTGCCTCCCCTTGGTCACTTGAGTGTGTCCTCCTGCCTCGGCAGGGTTGTACCCGAGACCTCACAAAGCTACAAGCGCGAAGAATTTATTGAGCACCTACTATGCTCCAGCGGCGGTCCCAGGCCCTGGGGACATGCAAGTACATGCAAGAACAGGGGCTCCCCAGCCTGATTTGAGGACGCACCTGAGCTCATCCCAAGTGCAGCCGGCACTTTATTCTCTGTCCCTGCTCGGGGCCTCCGTCCTGCCCCCATGGCCTCTCGGATAAAATGGGCGAAGGGCCTGGCTCTCTGGGTGGGGTCTCTGTGAGCCTCAGCACCCCGGCCACACACAGCGCTAAGCTCGGGGCTGCCCACCACGCGGCTGCTCGAGAGTGATGCCACTCTTGTGGGGGCCGCAGCCACGCCTCCCCCATGGGGTGGCGAGGACTCAGGGGCTCCCGCAAGTAGTGGCTTCAGCAGGAAGGGCTCCGTGCTTTGCCGGGATTCTTCTTAGGGGCACAGAAGGGAAGACCCCGGAGGCTCAGGCAGCAGAGCAGGGCGCCCCCTCCCCGGTTCAGGGCCCACAGGACAGTGACAAAATGTGGGTGGGGCACAGGAGGGGAGCAGACACAGCAGCCCCCGAAGGAGCTCTGAGCGGCCATGCAAGTCTGATGCAGGGTCTTCTGCTCTACTCTGCAGCCCCGACCGCCCACCCTGGGACGAGCCCAGCCGCTGCCCAGAGAGGCTCTGCTCAGTTGCACAGCTCCAGGCAGGCTCCTCTCTGCCCAGCGCGGGGGCTCAGACCTGGCTGGCAGGCCTCAGGACCGAGGTACCTGTCTTGATC
This sequence comes from Dama dama, assembly GCF_033118175.1. Classification (NCBI taxonomy): domain Eukaryota; kingdom Metazoa; phylum Chordata; class Mammalia; order Artiodactyla; family Cervidae; genus Dama; species Dama dama. Next base: position 17,482,163 of record NC_083684.1, on the reverse strand, counting down.
AGATGGCCACCCCCTGGGTCCTGAAAGAACCCTTGACATCAGAGAGACTTTCTCCACCGTTTAGAATCCATCACACACCTCTGACCATGCCTGGAGGTGCTTCCTCTAACCCATCTTCCCGCCCACCTTGTCAGAGCCCAGCCACCAAAACCGAGCCACTAATAGAGCCACCAGCCACTCCCTACTGTCCCCCGTCAGCGGGCAGATCTGGGTCAGGGGGAGCAAAGAAGCCTGCCTTCCTCTCCTTTCCTTCCTCCCACCTGCGGCCTATCCATCCACCCGAACACCCTCCCTGCCTGCCTCCTTCTATACGCTCATCCACCCACCTGTCCTTTCATCCACGCATTTGTGCAACCAGTTATTTTTGCTGAGCACTTACTATGCACCAAGCACTCTCCCCCGATTCTGGGGACACGTGAGGGAAAAAAAGAGATGCACGAGCTCTCGCGATAGCCAAGGAAGACACTAAAAACCATGGAAATCAATTAATAAGACAGTTTGGGGGTGATTAGTGCCAAGAATGAGGAAGAAAGCCAATCAAGGTATATGAGAATGAGGGGTTCCACAGGAAGATGATCAGGTCGGATGATTCAGAAGGGCCTCATGGAGGAGGCGACACTGAAGCAGATGCCTGAAGGGCAAGGGAAGCCAGTCCCACAGAGCACGGGGCCTGGATGCTCCAGGAGGCGGTGGGGGGCGGGTGGGGAACAAGGGCAAAGGCCCCCTTGCAGGACCAGGAAAGAAGGGGCCACAGGAAGTCAGGGGCAGTGATGGGGCTCGCCTGTACTGGGAGCGGGGAGGAGGCCAGGAGCTGGGAAGGGGTGATTCTAAACCTGCAAGGGTGGGACTCAGCGGGGCCTGGAGGCGGGGCCCTCGGGTGCTAAGGGAGCCAACACCCTCCCTTGCACCCCGGGCAGCTTGCATGGTGAACCCGCCGAGTCCGGGACCGGAAAGGGCACCCCCAGAGACCACAGCTGTCAGACAGGAGTGGGGACAGCCCCGGCAGGCCTCCTGCAGTCCTCAAGGGGCTCAGAAAACCCCCTCTCAAATTGTCTGGTGCTCGGACAGTGGCGGGGGCTGGGCGAAGACCCTGCTCGTGATGGCCTTGGGGTCGCCGAGCATCGGTGCCTCAGTTTCCCCTCCTGGTGTGATGGCAGTCTGGCTCAGGTGCACCGGAGTCTCACCATCGGGGCCTGCTCACCACAGTCCCCCCTTTCTGCTTCCCCGGTGCACTATGGAACATCCCAGGAGGGCGGCCCAGCTGTTCTTGGTCTCCACGGGCCACACTGCTCAACTGGACGTGGGCAAGGAGGTGTGTGGAGGGTTCCGCCTGCAGTCACCCTGTCTGAACAGAGCAGGGGGTGGGGGTGGTCTCCAGTCCCAGAGGTCTGGAGCGAAGGGACCGCTGTCACACGGCCATAGGGAGCCCTGGACGGGCCTGCAAAGTGACCCCCTTCTGGGGGTCCTTGGGGCCTGGGGGGCCTGCCCCTTCTGTTGGGAAGACCTGCCCTTCCCTGGTGCTCCCCACTCCCAGCGGGCACGCGCCAGCCCCGGAGACACTGCTCCGCCCTCTCCCACCCTCGGCCGTGTTCAGGGTGCGATGGGCCCGTCTGCGGCTGGAGCCAGAGCCGGAGCCGGCCGGCCCGGGGTCACTGGTGGTCATCCTTAATGGCTCCACTGCCCTGTCCGGCTCCAGCTCCGCAAGGGAGTGATCTATGACCCCATTACTGCTGAGGCCTCTGAAGGGCTCCAGGATGGATTACCGGCTGCCGTGGGAGAGCAGGGAGGTGAAAACACGGGCAGGTGAAAAATGAACTTCATCAGACTCCCCGGGTCTCATTACCATCCATCAGCGGCCAGCCCGACCCTGGAGCGGGGTGGGGCTGGGGGGGAGCTGCGGACACCCCTCCCCGGCTGTCGGGGCTCCACCTAGGCCGGGCGCTCAGCTCAGCTGTGCCTCCTGCCTCGCTTCCCAGAGACCCCGAGAAGGGGCCCAGCCCCGCCGTGCCGTGGGGGCCGGAAGCGAGCATCTCCCCTCAAGTCCTGACTCCACAGCTGTAAGTCTGTCCAGGCGTCTGGTGGGCGGGCTCTGACAGTGGGGGCCGTCCTTCTCTGCCCCTAACCCTTGGCACAAACAAGCACCTCCCGGCCAGCACCCACCCCCAGACACCTGCTGAGGTGGCCCTACCTGGCCGGGCCCCGCAGGGGACAGGGGGCCTCCTCGGCGAGAACAGGCTCATCTCTCAGCTGGTGGAGTACCCGGGGCCAAGGGCAGGAGCCAGGGAGACGGAGCCTTGTACGAGAAGAGGGCATGCTGGGGGCTGGGTGCCCAGCTCCCGCCCCTGGCTCAGCGGAGGCTCTGAGCGGGCCTGCTCCAGAGGAGGGTCTCCCACCTCCCCTGGTCTCCCCCCATTACTCACCAAAGACCCCCCCAGGGAGGGTGCAGGAAAGGCCCACGAGACTTGGACAGGCCTATTCCAGGCCCCATCCCCCAACCCCTCCACTGCCAGACCAGCTTCAAGTCGGTCCACGCCTCCACCCGCGGCTGTCCCTCAGGAGGGTCGGGGCCTAATTTAGCCAGAGCTCGTCGAGGTCCCCAGAGATGAAGGCCATCCAGCACGTGGAAGCCTCCACCCACCTGCCTGGCCAGGAGCTCACGGCCTTTCTGTGGGCTGAGCGGCCCCCTGCACAGGCCCCGGCTTGTCTGAGAAGCCAGAGCAAGACCAGGGGACAGACAAACGGAAGTTCTCCTGATATTACTGGAGACCGCTGGTTCAGGGCCAACTCTGCAGGCCCTGTGCTGAACAACTGGGATCGGCCCTTGCTGACAAGGCTGTGGACTGGTGATGCTGTTGATATGGAAAAGTTCAGAGAGGTTGACAGAATGGTTTGAGGTCACACAGCAAGCAAGCAGCAGGGGCTGGGAGGGAAGCCGGCACCCCATTTGGGGGCCAGAAAGAGGTTCTGCAAGCCAAGCCTGGCCCTTGCAGGGTGAAGGCCCCCGTGAAACCCCTATCATGTCCTCAGAGGCGGCTCAGCTGGTGTGAGGAGGCTTGTCCCCCATTCATTAGGGGACGGGGGCCGCTCTGGGGCCCAGAACAGGATCCTGGGCTGGCACAGGGCTACGCTCCCTCCTCTGAGCCTGTCCTCATCTGGAGGGAACTGACACTCACTGCTTCTCAGCATGGAGTGAGTTCTGGGCGGGGACACGCTGTGAAGCGGTTTTGGCAGGAGGGGTGGTTGGCATTGCCTGGATTCTGAGGGGAAGACCAACCAGGATCTGAACTAAGGCTAGGGGCGGCTGCCAAGCCCCAGAGGGGACAGCCAGGGATGGAGGACAAGGCAGCCTCTGGGCCAAAGACACAATCCTGTGGCCCAGAGACCAGTGGTCCACTCTGACCCCGGGCTCTGCAGGTAGGAGGCACGCGGGGTCCTCCCAAGGGCCCTGCCATCCCTGACCTGAGGAGTTCCTGCCCTGGTGGAGGGGTCCTTTATGGCAGATCCCTCTTATCCCAGTCCAGCCTTCAAGACCCTGAGGCCCAAAACCCCCCTGGCCTTGGCTCCCTTCCCCAGGCAGACAAACACCCACGAGGCAATTAGAGGGAAGCATGAATAGTCAATTGTGGGCAGCTTCTGAGGAAACTCACAGTCACCCAGGCTGGCCCTGGGGGAGGTGTGTGAGTATGTGTGTGTGTGCGTGCATGCGTGTGTGTGTGTGTGTGTGTGTGTGTGTGTGTGTGTGTGAGAGAGAGAGAGAGAGCCCGCGTATGAGTGTGTGTGTGCACGGGTGCTGGGAGCAGTAAGTGTGTGCTTGAGTGTGAGACAGACAGAGTGTCTGAGTGTGCGTGTATATGAATACATATGTGATCACGCATTGAGGCTGTGTGTGTGTGAGAGAGAGATGGCATGTATACATGTTGGGAACTGTGTGTACGTGTGTGCACAGAGCTCTGGATGCCCAGAGCCAGCCTGCTAGGCTATGGTGGACGCCCCGCAGCAGCCCCAGGCTGGAGGGTGCTGGAGTCCGTCCCTGCCCCAAGACGGGCCTACAGGGAGGAGGAAGGCTTCTAGAACTTCTCCTACTCGGAAGCACGTTGACCGGCTCAGTCTCAGGCCCACCCCGTCCTTCCAGCTCACCCAGGGTCCACCGTGGGTTCCCCCACCCGGGCACCAGCCGAAAGCCCCCGAGCGGGGCCCCCAGGTGTCCAGGCCTCTGTCACCGGGGATCGAGGGGCTGGTCGTCTGGCCCGGGGTCCCTCCAGGCTGTGAGACTGGGAGAGGTTTTACTCAGTCACCCACACTGCAGAGACGGGGTCTGAGTGTCCGGGAGATTTCAGGGTGACCACGTGTCCTGTAGAACACCAATGCTCCCAGCGGCGGCCAGTCCCAAGGGTCCAGGACCACCACAGCTCCGGCCCCCATCCCTCCGGCTTGTGAGTAAAGGAAGGGCCCAGAACTGCGAGATAAAGCCGGACTCGGAGGGACTGGGAAGGAACTGCGGGCTGGGAGATAAGCCATCGGGGCGGCCTATGCCCCAGCCCCGCGGGGTGTGTGGCTGGGAGATAACCACGCTTCCGGGGGCGGCCGCCGGGGCCGGGGCTGCGTGATTGATGCCCAGGGGATGGACGAGCCCGCTGCTCGCGGGAGAGGGAACCGGAAGCAGCAGGGGCTCCACGGAAGCCCAGGGGGCCGGGGGCTGAGCGGAGCGAAGGCCTGCGCTGCTGGCGTGCGTGCCATAGCTATCGATGAGGCGCTCGGCACCCCGTGACAGGTGGGGAGACGGGTGGGGCACACGGGGCCGGCCCCCAAGTCAGCACAGTGATCCCAGGCTGCCGTCGGGAGGGGGAGCTGACCCAGAGAGGTGCCCGGTTCTCGTCTCGGTGACCCTTCTCTCCATGGACAGACACGTCTGCCTCTGGTTCACCCAGAAGCTTCCTGGGAGGGTGAGCAGGGACAGCTGTCTCGGACCAGGCAGGCGTTCTGGGTGACCCTGAGATGAGGTCACCACCGCAAGGGCCAGAGGGAGCTGCCAGCCTCAGTTCTGCGTTAGTGGGAACTGCCAGGGTCTGACTGCCCAGTTCAAATCCTGGCTAACTGTCAAGCCTCAGTTTCCTCATCTGTAAATGGGGCTGACACTGCCTTCCTCTTGGGAGTGTCGTGAACATGAAACTGCACCTAGTCAGAGCACTATACACATTTACGAAATTAAATTAAATTCATAGTGTGACCTAGCAGATTCCACTCCTAGGTATACACCTGACCCTTAAACAACATGGGTTTGAATGGCACGGGTCCACTTATGTGCAGGTTTTTAAAAAATAGTAAATAGGACAGTACTGCAGGATCTGTGGTTGGTGAATCCTTGGATGTGGGGGAACTCTGGGTGCAGAAGGCCGACTATAACTTACAAGAGGATTTTCAACCGAGTGGAGTGTTGGCACCCCTAACCCCTGTGTTTTCAAGGGCCAACCGTATACTCCAAAGAACTGAAAACAAATGTTCCAAGTCAGGCTTGTGGAAAAACATTCACAACAGCGTTCAGCATAACAGCCTAAATGTGGAGAAAACCCAAGTGTCCATCAGCAGAAGAATGAATACATAAAATGTGGCACAGCCAGACAGTGGAATATTACTCAGCCACGAAAACGGACCAAATTCTCTGATACAGCTACAACATGGATGGGCCCTGAAAACAAGTTCAACGAGGGAAGCCAGACACAAAAGACCACACATCACCTGAGTCCATGTATGTGAAAAGCCCAGAAGAGGCAAATCCGTAGCAGCAGAAAGCAGGCTAGTGGCTGCCAGGGGGTAGGGGGGCAGGAGGAGTGAGAATCACTAAACAGCACAGGGGTTCTTTTGAGGGCGATGGATTGGTAAGAGGTGATGGCCGTGTAACATCGCGAATGGACCAAATGCATTAGACACTATAAATTGGCCAGTTTCATGTTCTGTGAATTCTATCTCAATGCAAAGTTTAAATTAACAGGCATTGCCAAGACTTTACCAGCGGGCTCCCACGCCCACCCAGAAACTCACAGGTCCCCAAATGAAATTCGACGACAGGAAGAAGTGCCTCCCACCTGGGCAGGATAGCACGTCCCCCGGGAGGGGCCGGGGAGGGCTGGTTCTGAGGGTGGATGATGGATGGGGGCTGACCACCCCCCCCCACCCAGTGAGTGCTAGCTGGATCCAGTCAGATTTGGGGTCACACCAAGTGCAGCCGATTTGCTAACAGCGTTTGTGTCAGGATTTCAGGCCACTACCATCCAACACAGAGAACAGATCAAATGTCTGAGACTCAACAGCAAACCCAGTCATGGTGGTGGGGGGCTTGGAGGCGGCGGCACCTGGGCAGGAGTGGGACTGCTCACCTCACTTTGCCCCCACCTCTGTCTTGCTTGTGACCTTGACCAGTGGCTACCCAGGCTTCACTTTCCTCATCTGCAGAAACAAGGGGCTGACTCTGGGACTCAGGGAGGAGATGGGGCAGGATTTGACCTCCCCCCGATACAGATGAGGCCCTGGAGCACCACCCCTTCCCGAGGGAACAGTCTCCCTCTGTCTCCAGTAAGACCCCAACCACCCTCCTTTGCATCTTGGAATCCTTCATGTCATGGCGCTATCTCTCCTCCTTCAGGAAGCCCTCCCAGACTTCGATGTGTGCCCTTAAGCTTTGGGGTGCCTGGCTGGACTCTAAGATCCCTGAAGACAAGGTCTCTACCTCTGACTTCCTGCTATCATTCAGGGAGATAGCGACTATCCATGTTAGAGTTTCCTGGCCAGTCCTGCAGTCCTTATAATCCACCAGAATATTCTGGAAATCACGTTTCGCCTTCCCAAGGCCAAATAACTGCCTCAGGGCCTATCTTTGGGTTTGGAAAATAAGCCCCTTTGCCACCAAGGCTGGCAGGGCTGGGATGCCCAGGAGGCGTGGACTGGGTGGGAAGGCCCTGTGCAGAAAGTGTCCAACACTTGTGAGTTGTTGCTTATATAAGGTAGAGAACCGGGTCTCCCTGCCATGAGCGGGGCATCAAGGAGGCTCATCGCCCTGAAATGGGCTTCCCAACTTCGACCCTCCCACGCACACCCACTCTCCAGACGAGCCCTGGGAGGCCAGCCCAAGTGGACGGTGGCCATGGAGGGCACCAGGTCCGTGGGCTGGGGAAGGGGCTGGTGGGGCCTGAGTGTCACGGAGCCCGGGAAGGGAGCCTGGGGCCATGGTCCTTCCTAAGACACCCAGAGCGCCCATGGAGGAAGGAGGGGGCCGCGTGAGACCAGCATGGGTGTGGCCCCTGCCCAGCTCCGAGGTCCCTGCTGCCTGACCATGTGTTCCCAAGTCGGCTGGGGCGCAGATGACCAGGCCGATAAGCCCTTTTCCTGGAGACAGAGCTGTGTGCAGAAGGCCTTGAGATAAGGCTGAGTGGCAGCACTGAGCCTGTGGTTTCCGTGTGCTGGGGAGGTGGGGCCGGCATTGGCAAAGGGGCTGGGGTGACAGGGGGCTCACACCTGCCCCCCCCCCCACCGGGCTCCCAGAGAGGGAGAAAGGGAGGCCGCCCCCTGCAACCCTGCTGCTGTTTATGACTCCAGGGCCTGCCCCATGCCAAGCCTGGTGCCAGCCACCCCTGGGGGGGACAAGGGAGGTGAACCCCAGCCTCCTAACTGCCAGGACCTCCAGGTGTCAGAGCGGAGAACAAAGCTGGCAGCTTCTACCCAGGGCACATGGAGTGAGGAAGCAACTGGCGTTTTCTACACGTTGTCCCATCTCTAAGTGCTTTTCACCTCATCTAATCTATCCACAACCTTACAATCCAGCCTATGAGCTCTGCTTTTGAGATGAGGAAACAAAGGCACAGTGAGGTTAGGTGACTTGCCCAAGGCGGCATAGCTAGTGAGTCTCTCTTCCGAAGGTGTCTCTCTCTCCAGGTTCTGTTTGGCCAGCAGCCTGCAGTGGGCCCTCAAGTTGAGATGTTATGTATGGGCAAGGCAGGCTAGGAGGGAGAGGGGGAGGGCAGTGTGGGGACAGGGGCCACAGAACCCATGGGGTGCTGACGTCACACGGATGTCCATGGGGAATGGGATGCATGGGACACTCAGAGCATGCAGACGTCACTCTGACCTCCGAGGGACAGGTGTGGCTCTTGCAACCCCCTCAAACCACATGCCGCCCACGAGAGGTGGGTGCCCTGTCACCCACGGTCATTCACATGCCCCCCACCCACTGCCCCGCCACCAGCAGGCCAGGCTTTTGATCAAAGACGACCAGAGCTCCAGAACCGAAGATCAAGACCTGGTTGGTAAAGAGGGTGGGGGGCCCTAGGCCACAGCGCACCGCGCGAGTCTGCCCAGAGGACCCCCTGAGATTGTGCAGTGCACGGCCTGAACAACGGCGGAAGCAGTTCAGAAGCCCCGCGGGACCTGCAGCTCTGCTGACGGCGGCCGTGCTGACCAACCTGTATTGCCCTGGACACCTTACCCCGAGAAGACCCCCCCTCCCCACCTCACCCGGCCCCAGTCCTCCCCCCACCCCCCGAGCTGCGGGGGCACCTGTGGCTTGGCAGGGCCGGGCGCTGAGGGTGAAGGAAGGCGCAGACATCCGCCGCCCTCCCCCACTCCCGGGCGCACCTCCAGCTCCTGGCTCCCGCGGTGACAGCCCGCCTCCCACAGCTCCGAGAACAGAGCCAGGCTGTGTTCACGTGTCCCCCGCCGGGACCACACGGCGGCGGGCAAGAGGGCAGGCGGGCGGGGGAGCGGAACCGCCGCCCCACACCGCCAGGCCACAGGCTCTGTCTGTGCCCAAGCCTGCCATCAGGGAGCTGCGAGGCGGCCAGGCCAGCCCACCCAGCACTGCACTCACCCCGGACCAGCCCCTGGGGGCCAGGGCGGGCCTCTGCAGCCTGACCTCCCCCTCGCTAGGGAAGACGGACGTCCTCAGCAGTGCCTGCTTCACGGACAGGGAGATGGGCTCAGATCGGCCTGTGGGGTCTGGCTCCTGCAGTCAGCCATCACCCGGGGCTCTGCTTCCTGGGGGAGGGGCCGGAGCCACGCCCGGGGATCTGAACCCCGGCCAGCCAGGTCCACAGCCCCACTTGTCCCACATCTGGGGAGAGGGGGATGCCTGGAATCCTGGCCCCCCTCCTGGGGAGGGTTAGGTGCCACTGTCCCTGGAGAGGGGGCAGGGAGGCTGGCCCTCGGTCACGCATCTGTCCCCACCCCACAGAGGCTGAGGCAACAGTGGGCGGCCCCTAAGGAGGGGGCTGGGGTCCCAAAAGCCGGCCTCAGGGACGCTCTCCTCCATGGCCCCCGCCAAACCAGCAGGTCAGACACATGTCACGTCCAGGTCCCTCACGGCCTCCAGGGACAGTGGGCCTGGCCGCCTGCCCAAGCCACTGTCTGCACACTAATTCCCTCAGCCCGCTGAAACTTCTGGGTGTGCGCACACACGCACGCAAACACACACACGGAACCACACATGCCAAAAATCCAGATACTCCCCCCACACACACACCAACATACACAGACACAGACACGCGTACTCAGACACATAGATACACACACACACAACCCCCAGGGAGAGTGGGTAGGGAGCAGCTGATCTGAATCCACTTGACCTGTCTGTCTGTCCTGATGAAAATCAAAGGGAAGAGGGAGGCCTGGTGGGCAGCCAGGGCCTGTGTTTTATGGAGGAGATGCAGAGAGTGTGTGGTCCTGCTGTGGTGACAGGTGACCATAGAGGACCGTAGGGACAAAAGCAGTCATTCCTGCCCTGGACTGTCTGCTTCCTGTGGGCCGGGGTCTCCATGCTGCCTGGGAAGAGAGGAGACCTGGCATTCATTCATTCTTCATTCAGTCAAGCATCCACCCACCCATCCATCCTCTGCCATCCATCCACCTTCCACTATCCATCCATCATCCACCCTCCACTATCCATCCATCCATCCTCCACCCTCTATCCATTCATCCATCCATTTGTCCTCCACTCTCCATCCATCCATCCTTCTAGAAATGTTACTGAGCACCTACTGTGTGCAGACCCCCTGCCAGGCAGCAAGCAGGACGTCAGAGGCCCTGTCTGACATGGCATGGTGCTGGAACAAGGACAGCATGACTGAACACATGCTGAGCGTGCAGCCTCATTTAACCCCACGGCGACCCTCTGTGGCAGACGCCACCAGCACTCCCACTTTGCAGATGAGAAAGCTGAGGCTCCGCTGAAAAGCAGCAACACAAGAGCCTGTGCTTTGACTGTTTCCCTTCCCTCCTGTCCCCTTTCCATTTTTGTCTGTCTTATTTGACAAGAAAGAGAACCAGAGAAGTCAGTACCCCAAATGGCCGACAGTCGTGGTATAAGCGAGGCTACCCTGTGTCCCCGCTTGCCTGCGACGGCTCTGGTTTTCAGCTAATGTCAGCACATAAGAGGTAACAGTGCCACCCGTGTTGTCACACACGCCCTGGCTTAGACCTGGGTGAAGTCAAGCGAGCTCCCTTCCCACTCTGGAGCTGAGAAAAAGACATAATATTGAGGGAAAAGGGAGGGCCTGAGGACAGAGCAATCACTGAAGGCTTCCTGCAAGAGGCGGAGCAGAGCTGCACCTGGAGGAAGGGGAACATTGCCCTCCAAGACCCCGCAACCACCACACAGGCCAGGGCACAGCTCCGTTCTTCTGTTTAGGGATGTTCTGGTCTGGTCTGGGAACCCCAGGAAGTGCAGGTGCCGGGTACTGGGCAGAGTCGGGGGCAGGGCCTGAGGCAAATGTGGTCCCTCTGGCTGCCAAGATTATGAGGAAGGGACTGGAGTCTGGGCAGGCTGTGCCCTCCTGATGGGATCAAAGCCCCCAGTGGCCCCTGGCTGCCCTCCCAGCACCCACGAGGCAGGCTGGGCCAGGGCCTACTCCAGGCACCCAGCACCCGGCCCCCTGGGAGGACAAGCTGTCCTGCCAGCCAGCCATCACCACGTGTGGCCTGGCACCTGCCCGTCCAGGCAGGACTGGGGCTGTCCCCGGCCTGGCAGAGGACCTGGGGCCTCCCAGAGAGGTCTTCCCAGCCAAAGCCCCGCAGCAACCCCAGCGAAGCTTCTGGACTTCTCAAAGCTCAGGAAGCGTTTTCCTAAATGGGGGTGGACTGCCTGTAACTGAGGACACACCTTGTCCCGCATGGCGGGCCAGGACCCAAGCTCTGCAGCCACACTTTCATTCCAGCTCTGCCACTTAGCTGACCGGCCTGGGGCCCACCGGCTAGTCGTCTGGCCCTCTGCACCCGGCCTGCTTGCCGGGAACATGGGAGAAGAAGGGCTCCCGCACGCAGGGCACGGAGGGTTCAGCCAAAGAGCCTCGGTATGAAGTAGGTCCTTGCTGCACAGACGGGGCACGTGGAGGAGGCGGGACCTGGAATCTGAGACGTGGTAGGAAGACTCTCCCTTCTGAGCTCTGCTCCTCCATGACCTGTCCGTAGGTTGGGGGCTCCTGCTTGCACACCTCTGAGGATGGGGAGCTCACCACCTCACAGTCACCTGGCCTATGGACGGGCAGAGGGGGAGCGCTCTCTTTGTCAGTGTGTTTGCACTGCGGTCAGACTGAATCCAAGGTGGGAAGTGGGACTCAGGGCTAAAGGCCACGCCTCCCACCTCCCAACCTGGGGCCCTGCCTGCTGCCCTAGGAGCCAAGAAGCGGTCGTGACGGGAGGAGGGAGGGGAGGAGCCTGTGCGTCCCCCCTGGTGTGGGATGGGGAGCTCCGAGCACTCCTGTGGTCCCCCCGGCGCCTCCTCAGAGGCTGCCCCCGGCCCCCTCCACCTGCTCCTCTGCTCCTGGGTCTGCCTGGCCCCTCTTCCGGTCCTCCTGCCATATTTCCCTCTCACTTCCAGAAGCAGGAAGGGGCTTGGCAGATGAGCCACTGAGTTCTAGACCCTCTGCCAGGCTGGGGACGGCCCTAATCCTGCCAGGACAAGCAGGTGCCAGGTCACGGGGTGCCTGTGGTGATGGGCGGCGGGGCAGCTTGTCCTCCGGGGGAGGTGGGCGGGGGCGCTGGGTGCCCGGAGCAGGCCCAGAGGAGCCCCCTGGCAGGGACGTGCCCTCTGAGCCTTGGTTTCCCCTCTGCAGGAAGGCGCGGTAGGAGTCAGTGCCTCTGGGCCACCTGGCTCTGCGCTTCGCCTGCAACGGCTGGGAGGACAGCAGGCTCACCTGTGCACACCCTCGGGTGCCCAGCACCAGGCCCCGCGCCAGCCTGGGCCCCGTGACGGCACTCTGGGCAGAGAAGCCGCCGCAGTGGGGGCAGAGGGGACGCGCCAGGGGGACCCGGGGCTGCAGCACTTGCTGCCATGCCACGGAGCTCTGCTGCGCCCCCTCACTATCTCCAATTCCTGCCCCTGAACCCCGGCTCAGACTGGGGCCACCGGGTCAGCCCCTGGGGACTCTCTGTCTGTGTCCTGGGTCACGCTGTGTTCCACACACACACACACCGCAGGGTCCCTGCAGCCAGAACGCACACCCCTCACCGAGTCCCAGCTCAGCGTCGGCTCCCCCATCTCAGCCTTCCACCCTGCGAGTCTGGGCACTGACCCAGAAACCCCCTTCCCAGACGGGGCCGTCCCAGGGACTCACCCGGCAGCAGCGCCGGCCACGTGGGGCTCCTCTGGTCCATGGGAGCTGGCTCTCTCTGGCCCCGGGCCCCCAGCCTGACCCCCAAGGGGCAGCTCCCTTCGGCCTGGGGGGAGGGGGGCCGACGGGGCGGGGCGACAAGGCGGCAGCAAAGCAGAGGAAGCCTGCCCAGCGTCTGCAGACCGGCTCTGTCCAGAGCAGAGTCCTGAGACGCCAGCGGAGAGGTCAAGGGCAGCAAGCCAGGGCTGCCCAGCGAGGCACGGATCAACCACGCGGCCGCCCTCCCCCGGCCCCCAGCCTCCCCCCGCCGGCTCACGCCCCAGCCGCTGCAGATGGGAGCCGCGTTCTGGAGGGTGGAGGGTGGCGGCCACTTCCTGCCTGCCCCTCGCAGTTCAACTCCTGCAGGACCCAGGGATCGAGGGATTCCTGGCACACGGAGACCTCTGCCCTGGGAAGCAGAGCCGCCCCCAGACTCCGAGGGGGTCACAGCCCCACCGAGGCTGCCCTCGCTCGTTCGCACCCTCACTCAGCCGTCTCCACTGAGCACCTGCTATGTGCCAGGCCCTGTGCTGGGCCCCGATCCCCAGAGCTCTGTGGTGTCCCCCAGGCAGCGGGAGCCGCCCCCGTCCCCGGGCATTCCTGGAGAGAAAGGGCCAAGGACAGCTCAGCTCAGGAGGGAGGAAGAACACGGGCTTCGAGCAGGGCTCCAAGGGGCTCCAGGAGAGCCCCACCCCGGGCTGTGGTCTCCGGGGACCTAGAGACATGCCCTGGCAGGAGCTCGTGGGGGGCAGGAAGGAAGGATGGAGGGGAAGGGGAGGAGCCTACTGTCATCGGGGTCTCAGCTCCCGGGGTCTCCTCCCTACAGGGCCCAGATGCCCAGTTCCAGCGCTGCCCCCTCCCTGGAGCCCTTCCGGGTGCTCTGTGCTGGCCTTGTTAGAGCCCATCTTGCTGTATCTGCGGAAAGAAGGGCTGGACATCTGTTGTGGGGGAGGCCATGGCTCCGCTGCCTTAGGGGGCCGGGTCACCAGGTGTGCCACAAGCTGCTTGCTGGGGGTGGGCGGGGGTGGGAGGCTGGGGGGCAGAGTCTTGTCAGGTCTCTGGGGTCAATCCCTTCCCTGTGCCCGCAGTGGGCAGCAGGCCGGGGGACCGTGGCTGGGGGTACCCCAAGGACTGTGGCTTAGGCCATGTTTATAGTCACTTCCTGGGCAAACACCAGGCTGCACCCAGAACCTCCTGGCGCGGGTGAGAATCCAGCCCCTCCCAGGCAGGGTGGCGTGGAAACACCCCCGTCCACATCCTAAACACAGTGGTTAGCAACTGAGGTCGCCTTCATGCCACATCCCCGGGAGAAAGGTCCTAGCATCACGCTTCTGTTCCAGGAAGGGAACTGCCCCTAGCGCACACCTGCTGGGTCAGGTCCCCCCTGAGCACAGCCACCAGGCCAGAGGGGCCAGCCCCAGCCAGGCCATGCAGAGTTAGCACTGCGTCCCCATGCGGACCTCACCAGCCAGCCTGTTCTTCAGCTGTGGGCATGGCCCCCATGGGCTGCACGTGACCAGTTCAGCCAGCAACAGGGACTGGTGTGGAGGTCAAAGACTGGTCCCCAAAGACAGCCAAGTCCTCTTCCCCAACACCTGAGAACGCGTCACTTTACAGGACAAAAGGGACCTGGGAGATGTGAGTAGGCTGCCGACCCTGAGATGGGAGCTCAATCTCGATGACCCAGGCAGGCCCAATGTGATCACAAGGGTCCCTGTGAGAGGGAGGCGGGGCGGGAGATGTGATCACAGAAGTAAGAGGTTGGAGGGATGTGGGGCCACAAGCCAAGGAATGCAGGCACCTCCAGAAGCAGAAACAGAAGGACACATTCTTCCCCGGAGCCTCCGCAAGGAACCAGGCCTGTGACACCTTGATTCTAGCCCAGTGAGACCTGGGTCAGGCCTCTGATCTCTGACCTCCAGACTGTAAGGTGATAGAGCTGCCAAGTTCACAGATGTCTGTTATAGCAGCCACGGGAAAATAACACAGCTAGGAAGACAACTGTTCCCAGCTTCACAGCACTTGACATTCAACAGTTGCTCAATTAATGCTCTTCTCCATGTGGGAAAGATTGAAGGCAGGAGCAGAAGGGGATGACAGAGGATGAGATGGTAGGATGGCATCACCAAGTTAATGGACATGAGTTTGAGCAAGCTCTGGGAGATGGTAAAGGACAGGGAAGCCTGGCGTGCTGCAGCCCATGGGGTCTCAAAGAGTCAGACACGACTGAGCAACTGAACAACAACTGCGTGTTTGATCCAGAGAGCTCACAGCCCCTGCCTAGAATCAGCCAAGTCCAAGGAGGAGAAAGGACCAATCTCTCACAGGTGACCGTGAAGTATCCTTGTCCCCCACGTGATTGCACTGGGAGACCTCAGGGAAAAGCAAACAGCCCATGGTCACAGGAATTCTATATTTCAGAGCAAAGCCCTGGAGAGGGGAGCAAAGTTCTGGAATGGGATGAGGACCTGCTTGGAACATCGACCCTGGGGCCAGGAAGCTTGGGTAAACACACGCTCTCGATATCTATGAAAATCTGACTTCCTCTTTATCTTCCCCTTGTCAGGTCCCCAGGACCAGCTGACTTGAAATCTGTATTCACTCAACAAACATCGACTGAGCACCTACTGTGCAGCGGGCCAGGTGCTGGAGCCATAAAGAGGACAGTAAGATGTGTTCCCTGTCTTCATGGAGAGGGCAAGCAGGCAGCCTCGGGGCCTGTGCTTTTGGGCTTCCGGGTGGCCTGGGATTCTGCCCAGTGTCATCTCCTCAGCAGCACCTTCGGGGACCAGCCCGCCTACAGTCACAAGCTTCATCTCTGTGTTCTTCTACCCTATTTTGCTTCATGGAACCTGTCCCCGCCTGGCATCACACATGCTACCTAGCACGGTCTGTGACACATAGTAGGTGCTCAGCAAACACTTGTGAACAAATGCACTCACAGGAATGGCGGCCTAGAGGTGGAGACAGATGTCAGAACAGGCAACCACGATGGAGACACGAGCAAAGGTCTGCTGGAGAGATATCGGCTTTTCAAATGGCTTTTGCTTCTAAATTAGAAGGTCAGGGGTGAGAGCTAGTGTGGTCGCGGGGGAGTCTTACACTGTAATGCTCTTCTAGCCTGTTACATCCATACAGTGAGCCAAAATCCCCCGGGGGATTACCGCCCCTGGCTTACCTACCAGCTTAAACCCAGTCTCGGCAAAAGCAAGGTGGTGGGCGAGTGGAGGCCATGGCCAGGACGGCAGACAGGCGGGCCCCAAGTGCAGCAGCCCTTGGAGGGGTGGTCTGTGCTGGTTTTTAGCTTCTTTGGGTCCCCAACGCTGCCACCGGGACACCCCACCCTGGGCCTCAGAATGGCCATTTCTACAGCTCAGCTGGATCTCCTTTTTTCTACCCTGAAATCTTGATCACAGACTTACTTGGAAGGAAAATAGATTTCGGGGCAAACAGACCCACTTGACAGCAATTTTGCCAGGTCTAAAGAGTTGCTCTTATCTTTGTGCCAGTTTGAACTTTGGTGAAGGCAACGCTCAGTTCATCGTTTGATGAAATTGCCCAAGTTCTTTCTTTTCCATGTGATGGAAATCTGAATCAGTGACATGGACCCGCAGAGTCGCACCCCGGCCAAGGGAGCTGAAAGCAAGCAGAGCCTGGAGAGCGGGGAGAGGCCTGAGGCCCAGCCCCATGAGCCCCGCTAAACACTTAGGCTCCTGGGGAAAGGTTCCCTAAAAGCCCAGAGCTTCAGGGCTGCCTGGGCTTCTCCGCCTCCTGCCTCAACTTGCAAGCTCCGTGCTCCCCAGGGAACAGTAAGTTCCTGAGAAGATAAACAGTCTCTCGTTGGAGAGAAAACAGACTTTGGATCCCAGCTCAGCTGGAGATGAACAAAGGAAGAGAGCAGTCGGCGGGAGCAGGGACACACTTCCACGGCACAGAGCGTCTCCCCGTGGAGCGGGCGCGGGGATTAGGGGGCTGCAGCCAAGCCCGGCCCCCCTGCCCTCCAAGCAGCTGCCGCTTGGCCGCAGGGAATAGGATCCACCCAGTGCCGCCCGCCAGAGCACTCAGCACCAGCACCCGCCCCAGGCGAGGCCTGCCAAGGACGTCTTGGGGCCCGAGCCAAGTACCCAAGCAGAGGCCCTGCCTTCCCGGCCGCAGAGGCCCGACCCCGCTGGCCAGGAGGCCATCCGCCCAAAGAAGGAGCAACAGGGGCCGCAGCAGGGCCGGCTCCCGCATCCCTGAGCGTCAGGCGGGCGCTCGGCGATGCATGTGGGTCACCTGGGGTCTCAGGGCACTCGCGGGCGAGCCGGGGCGCAGAGAAGCTGTGCCTGGAACCAGGAGCTCGGAAGGGGCAGAGGCAGGATGCGGATCTAGGATGTGCCAGTCCGGACCCGAACACTTAAGAGAGGCCCACACCTAACAAATACTGATTGGATTTAAACCCAGGGCTTCCCTGTTGGTTCAGATGGTAAAGAAGCCACCTGCAATGCGGGAGAACGGGGTTCCATCCCTGGGTTGGGAAGATTCCCCTGGAGGAGGGCATGGCAATCCACTCCAGTAGTCTTGCCTGGAAAATCCCCAGGGACAGAGGAGCCTGGTGGGCTACAGTTCATGGGGTCGCAAAGAGTTGGATACGACTGAAGTACAGCACAAAGATGGATTTTTTAAGCCACTACAGCAGTAGTAGACACTAACCCCAAACTCTTCTCAAACTCCCGTTTACGGGACCAGAGTAGGTGAACGGAGGTGCCCTGGGCTGGGCTGGGCCGGCCCAGGTCGGAGACGGAGGATGCACTGTGTCTCCCACAGATGCTCCTACCTCTCCGGCCAGAGCTGCTCCTGCCCTCCCCTCTCCACCAGACCAGGGGTCCCCTAAAGCCAGGGACAAGCACACATGAGGACGGAGGCTTTCTGGGTAGGATCAGGGCGGCAGGGGTCTGTTAGGACAGAAGCCTGCAGACCATCCCTCAGGGCTGGCGGGCCCCAGCACCCTGACGTGACCGGAGGAAAGGCAGGAGCCCAGGAAACAAGCCTAGACAGCATTTTAAAAAGCAGAGACATCGCTTTGCCAACAAAGATCCGTATAGTCAAAACCACAGTTTTTCCAGTAGTCATGTACAGATGTGAGAGCTGGACCATAAAGAAGGCTGAGCTCCAAAGAACTGATGGTTTTTGAACCCTGGAGCTGAAGAAGACTCTTGAGAGTTCCTTGGACTGCAAGAAGATCAAACCAGTCAATCCTAAGGGAAATCAACCCTGAATATTCACTGAAAAGACTGATGCTGAAGTTTAAGCTCCAATACTGTGGCCACCTTATGTGAAGAGCTGACTCACCGGAAAAGACCCTGATGCTGGGAAAGATTAAGGGCAGGAGGAGAAGGGGGCAGCCGAGGGTAAGATGGTTGGATGGCATCAACTGACTAAATGGACATGAGTTTGAACAAACTCCGGGAGATAGTTCGCCGGGAAGCCCAGCGTGCTGCTGTCCATGGGGTCGCACAGGGTCGGACACGGCTGAGTGACTGACGGCAACAGGAGCACAGCCATGATGGGGGAGTCCACCTTGCTCCAGCTTTTGGTGATCGCCCCCCCCAAACCCATCAGTGGGGTCTGCGGCTTCAACCATGTCTACTAATGAATGAAGACGATATCTGCCGCTTTAGATGCCGCTCCAGAGCTCAGAGAGGACGCCCAAGGGCTCACGGGCAGCACACAGGGCCACCGCTCAGCTGGGCGACAAGGCAGCTCCGAGGCCACGCGGGGAGCCCGCGCCCACAGGGGCGGTCCTGGAGCCGCGGGGCGGGCAGCCTGCGGAGCCTGGCCCAGCAGCCCTGGGGGCCCCTGAGGGCCCTCCCAGGCCCCTGACTCTACCTTGCACAGTAGCCAGGGAGGCTTCGCTGCACAGCCTCACGCCTGCTCAGCAGCTCTGGAGTCTAAGCCTGGCGGAAGCTCTGTGGGGGGACGCTAGGCCTAGACTCCAGCCACTCCATTGCCTGTCACCAGACAGCACTGCTCCTCGCCTGCACAGAGACACTGCTCGGGAACGCCATCCCCGCGGCTACTGACGGATTCTGAGCGTCCTCCGGCTGGATTTTACGCCGCCTGAGCGTGGCGCGTGAGAGACGGACTCTCCTTTGACTAAAGGCTTAAGAATATTGGAAGGAGCGGGGCCTGGGGGCTCACCACCTTCAGGGACAGCCACCTTGCTGTGAGGTTGGGACAGCGCCCTCCTCCCCCCGGCTTGGTCAGCCCAAGATCCGTGCCTTGCCTGCCAGGAAGAAGCCCAGCCCCGGGGTCCCCGGGGTCCCTGCTGCCCCTGCAGCCCCAGAGCTGTTCTCCAGCAGCCAGCCAGTGAGCACCCCCCAGGCGGGCCTTCCAGATGCAGTGCCTGACAATCACACAGCTCCCCCGCGTCTGGGAGGGAGGCAGGCGGCTGGGCCATGTGTGTCCCCAGGGCACGTGGCCTCCAGGCCCTCAGCCCAGCACCAGAGCAGTGGTGTGATGGCTTCCTGCCCCGGCGAGGGCCGCTGTCCCCGCACGTGCAGGGAACTGGGGCTCAGAGACCGACAGTGGACAGTTGCCCCCCCAAGGCAAGGGATGCAGCCCCCCACCCCCGCCGACCTGCCCATCACCACCCAGCCCTCTGAGAAAGGCCCCTGCCCCAGCCAGCACGGAGGAGGGGGCTGGAGCCCACCACCACGTAGGGAGCTGGAGAGATGGTGGGGAGATGGGGAGGGGCAGGGAGCTCCGGGGAGGGGGTGCGACGGGGCTGCGCGTGCGTGTGCCTGTGTGTGTTGCACACACACCCTCATGCCTGTGTGCCGGCCAGGTCTGTGTGTGTCCCCCGAGCGTCCCCACACGGCGTGTCCATGTGTCTGTAGGCCGCGCCCCCCGCGCCCGCCCCGCCGCCCAGCCGGCAGCGCACAGCTGGGCCCGGGGGGCCATGCGCACCGCCCGATGCGAGGTGGCAGGTGTGTAATAAACCATTAGTCACTGTCACATTTCCCAGCAGCGGCCTCCCAGGGAGGGGCTGCCTGCGGGCTGGCGCTGCCTGGCGGGTCTCCAGCTGTGAGCTGCGCGTCCCCCGTCCCCCCGGCCGCCGGCAGGGCTGCCTCCTGACAGGGGAGCAGCTGGCCAGCGTGGGTCTTGTGCCCCTGCCCTGCCCCAGGGGCCCCAGGGCAGGGGGGCAGGGCCTCGTGTGTGCCCAGCAGGGCAGGGAGGTCCTTGAGGGTCACGGCTGCGCAGCTTATCACTCAGAGCTGAGGGCGGGCTGGGACAGCAGCCTCAAGGATGCGATGGGCTGCCTATAGGAGGCGCCAGCGGGGTGAGTAGGAGTTACAATCAACAGCGCTGACGCCAGCCAGGACTCCGGGCTCTCGGGGGAAGGGGCACCAGGACTGCACTCGATCTGCCGAGTTCCATTCTCATATCGGCTGGTGAGCTAAGCACTCCCACTGGCCTTCCCGCCCATTCCTCAGATGAGGAAACTGAGGCACAGTGCAAGGAGACACTTGTCCCAGGCGTCCCTGCCCACCACCTGCAGTCCCCTTTGCTGCCAGACACCTCATCCCCCTCTGCCAGGGGCCTGGACGCCCCTAGGCGGGCTGGTGGCCCATCAGCCCCTGTCAGCGAGCCCCTTCCTTTGCTGAGTCCACACTGCAGAGAACAAGAGGTGGGTACCTGGGGGCGTCCTGAAGATGGGACTCCCAGGACCCTACCACCACGAGCCGACTCCCACGCTCACTGACAAGCAGTGTTTTCCACCAGCTGCCCCTGCAGTGGCCCAGCAACGGGGAAGGCTGGGCTGGGGGCTGTTGAGCGTCGGTCCTCTTAGGGTCTAAGGGGCTGCTCCACGGCCCTCCCGAGGTAAGAACGCAGGTGTCCACTCACTGCTCCCATTCCAGGGCCCACGTGCTGCATGACAAACGCCTCAGGACTCCACACTCACAGGCCCAACAACCAACGAGCGGCCAGCCTCTCCATCACTGGGGAAAGCAACGTGTCCAACGGGGTAGCGATGGGGGGACAGGGTCTTGGTGGCTGGAGGGGGTGGGAGTGAACGCCCATGCCAGAAAATGCCAGGCAGCACCGCCCGCGGATGGACCCCCTTGTGCCCTGTGTCCCAAATGGGGCTACACCAACAGCCACGTGCCTGGACGCGAGCGGTGCGCCCCCGCGGCGGGCGGGCGGCCGAGCCCCCTTCCATCCTGCATGGGGCAGCTGGACATCACACGGCACGCGACATGAAGTGGAGCGCGATGGCAGCTGCAACAACAGGCGGCCTTGCAGGGATGCGCGGGGCCCCGGAGACAAGGCTCACACCCCAGACACCGGGCCACGGGGTGCCAGGCAAACACAGGTGCGGCGGAAAAGCAAATGGGATCCTGGCGGGTCACTCTGGGGCGACGGGGCATCCAGGGAGACGGAGAGTTCTGGGGCAGGGTTTGGTGGCTCATGGAGATAGACCCATTATGCTATTTTTTAAATGAATGAGTGAACACAATGGAATATAGAGATTAAAAAAAAAAAAGAAACCAACAAAGGCTGTTTGTGAATCAACAATGAGAGAGGGGGAAACGATCAAACTCAAGTCAGGGAGACCCAGCCTCCTGGCTCCCCACTAGAATGTGGCGACCCTGGGGTGGGAGTCTGCACCCCAACTTCTGGGGAGGCTTCTGGTTCCCAGGAGCCACCTGATTCACTCCAGTAGCCAGAGATGGTGAAATGCTGGCACCTACCTGTGCCCGTGAGGTCTGGGCCAGCCCCATCCAAGCTGCTCTGCTGACACCGGGCTGGCCCCTGCTCCTGGCTGGTCCTGGGGCCCCTGGGCAGGCTCTCTGCTGGGGCACCCGGCCGAGGCTCAGGCTCCTGGGCGGGAGGGTGGATGGCTGTCGATGTCTCGAGAGATGCAGATGTGACCTGGAAGGACAGGAGGGGGATGTGGTGAGTCTTGGGCACGTCTGCTTGGAGGTACCCCAGGGTGCTGGGTACCGTCCCTCATCCACAGTGGCCTGGTGTAGCCACCAGGGACCTGGTGTGGCTGGCTCTGGGAGCCAGAGCGAGTGCCTTCCTCGTCCACAAAGTGCTGCCCAGGGACATCAGGCTGACCCCCAGGCGCTGGGGGTCCACCCCCAGACCACTGCCACCTGGGCCCCTCCGCTCTGCACAGGCCTCTGTGACAACTGCCAGCAAGCTGGTCGCACTTGTACTGACCGATCTAGTTCATCTTCAGTTCTCCCTGAAGGGCGGTCATCCTATCCGCCACCCTTGTCCTGTGTTTTTAAAAAATACCGTATAGTAAAATATGTCGCTGGTTGGTTGTTGTTTACTCGCTAAGTCGGGTGAGACTCTCTGCAATGCCAGGGACTGGAGCCCACCAGGCTCCTCTATCCATGGGACTGCCCAGGCAAGAATACTGGAGTGGGTTACATAACATAAAATTTACCATCTAGACCATTTTAAGGATACAACTCAGCGGCGTGAAGTCCAAACACGTATGCAACCATCCCCCAGATCCAATTCCAGAACTTTCTCATCAGCCCAAATGGAAACTCTATACTCATTAGATACCACCCCTCTGCCCTTGCCCCACCCCCAGCACCCACCATCCCGGCCGGTCACTCTGCCCCCGGGCCACAGGGGCGCAGGTGACTGGGGCTCAGAGAGGGGCGGTGGGAGCCTAAGATCACAGAGCTGCCGAGGCAGGGTTGACACAGGTTTGCATCCTGGGCTCCTAGGCCTGAAACCCCGGCAGCTCCCTGGGGGCTGGTCCCGGGGGCCTGGCGACCCCCCACTCCCTGATTACAAGCTCTGGGACTGCACGGCTGTCAGAGAACAACTTCGCGTTGATCCCGTTTTTCCAAGGATTAGGGCTATAAAAGCAAAGTGCCTGAGAGAGATGGATGGCGCTCCATCCAGGCTCCGCCAGCCCCACACACCAGAGACGGGTACATTTACCATTTGTTTCCGGGAGCGCTTTAATTTATGGGATCCATATGGTGATGCTGCCCTGACCGCGGCCCCTGCAAATCCCACAGGGGTGCTGGCAGCTCAGGCTGGAACCAGGAGTGGGTGGCGCCTGGCCCCGGCACACGTCATCCACTCCTGGCCTGCTTAGGGCCGGGGGCCCACCGCACGGCGGGGAGACTGGAGCCCCTGTAGACCCCACTCCGTAGGGTTTTCGCTGCTCTGGCAAACCTTGCCATCACCACTTGGGGAAGCTCTTGCCAGACGCAGGGCTGCTGTGTCTCCGTTAGTCACAGGAGATAACAGTCACTGTTGTCACAGTCCAGGCAACCCCAGGGACTGTCTATGGGCTGGCACCAGGTCAAATTGGGCAGTGTTCTCCATGCCCCTGGGGGCGGGCTGGCACTGTGCCCTGGCCTTGACCCTGCTGCACACTGGTGGAAAGGAGAAAGGGGTAAGGCCCGCCCCCATCCTGCTCCTCCTCCTGGAGCGCGGGGACCAGGCTCCTGGTGTGGGGAGGTGGCTGGAGATGCCTCATGGCTCCCCAGATGGGACATGAGGATGCCGTGCCTGAGCACCTACTATGTGCTACAGTTAATCCTCCAGGGAAGAAAACACGGAGACGCGAGGGGACGAGCGGCCTGTCCAAGCTCCCGCAGCAATTGGAGGTGCCTGGATTTGAACCCCAGCAGTTGGGAGAAGACTCGGCTGTTCCAAAACAACCAGAGACATAGCCTTTAAGCAGAGAGCAGCAGACGGCAGAAGAGAGTACTTCCAGGTGGGAGGGGGTGCAGATGACAAAGACTAGGAGAATTCCCCAAGGGCTGGGAAAATCCAGGCGGGCTTCCTGGAGCAGGTGGAACTGTCCTGAACTAGACCTTCAAAGGGACCAGGTTTGGAAAGGGAGGGGGGGACAGGAAGGACAAGAGATTCAAACACACATCTCTGCCCCCAGGAGGGTAAACCATTAATGAGGTACTGGGTAGGCGAGACTGGGGGCGGGGGGGGGGGGGGGCGGGGGGGAGGCGGACAGCACCAGTCCACCCGGCGCCATGTGGAGGGAAGCTGGCTCCATCCCGCCAGGCCTGATCTTTCAAGAGGAAGCGAGGAATCCATCTTTAAAAGCGACACCCGCATGATTATTAAGTGTTAAAATACTACACAAACCCTCACACACGGCTGGTGGGGCTGCAAACTCGCGCAGCTGCTTTGGAGCCGGCCTGGCAGTTCGTCAAGACCCAGAGACACACAGTCGTCACAGGACCCAGCGACTCCACTCCTAGGCAGGTATCCCGGAGAGACAAAAGCAGACGTCCACATGAAAGCTTGCCTCTAAATGTTCATAGCAACCCTCAGATCACAGACAGACGAATTCAGCGATGAACGTGGAGGCAGGTTCTTCCCCCGTCGAGTCCCGCCAACACCCTGACCAGCAGTGGGGGCCCCCGCTGAGTGTGCAGAGGGAGGCATGTTGCTGCAGGCTGCTTACGCCTAGTCCTCTGTTACACAGCACTGGATGACTAAGACAACCCGAAAGCTCTAGAACAGGGCCCGGTCCAGAGACACACGCTCCCTGGCACCATCGTGTGCCAGACACCCTCCCTCCTCGGGTCCAGCTGTCCCCGCCACAAGGATTTCACCCCCTTCTCTGGGGTCTGTCAGCAGCTGCCCGGGACGCCAAGGGGGCTCAGTCACTGTTAATTGCTGGGCGAGGCTGCCAGACACACGTGGGCGGGAGTATGCGTTATCTCACGCTAGCATCATCGGAGGGGGAGGTGAAGGTTCACGAAGGTTCTTGGCCAGACCATCGCAGGGAGGCAGAGAGCAGCCTTTCCTCACCCTTCAAGGCCAAATTTACAACAATTCCTGGCTAATAAAAAGCAGACCCTTGAACCAACACATTTACTATGCCTTCTCGCTTCCAGAGCCAAGAGTTCCAAGCTCACAGCCTGACTTAATGTGCTATTAGGAGGGGGGCCTGGGACATATATTGCTCCCTGCCCTGGGGACCCTGGAAATTGGCAGCATCCCAGAGAGTCCATGGGGCCCTGTGGAGTGAGCAGGATAAACTTTATTGTCCCCTTTATTTCCCTGGACCGGGGCCACCACATTTAAAGCATTAGTTAACAGGGAAAGGAAAAAAAAGGGCGGGGGGAGGGGGTGGAAATTTCCAGGGTTCTTTACCATAAAAGGGATCTGCAGCCCACCGCTGAATATCCTAATGAGATCTTGCCTTGTTACACTTTCTCTGGGGAGCTAGGTGATTTCCGGAGAGCGCCGATTCCAGGTAAATTCGCAGGTAGGGATGAAGGTGGCCGGGGGTGGGTGTGGGGTGGGGTGTGCAGAGAGCAGACACGGCATCATGGCAGCAGAAAGGAAAACCATGTTGCAGGGTTGTCAGCACCGAGGTTATTTGATTGATCGTATTAGTCCTCGGGCTCCCCAAGTCTGGGAACTCCTGCTCTACTGTTCTGTAGAATTGTTTTACTGAGATAGAATCCATATACCATACTATTCACCCATGGAAAGTATACAGTTCGGGGGCTTTGAGGATAATCACAGACTTGTGTGACCACCAGCAGCATCCATCTAGAACGTCCCCATCACCCTGTGCCCCCCTAGCCCCCGGCAGCTTCTCGTCCCCCTCCATCTTCACGGGCGTGCCTCCTCTGGACACTGCGTG
Organism: Dama dama; assembly: GCF_033118175.1. NCBI lineage: Eukaryota > Metazoa > Chordata > Mammalia > Artiodactyla > Cervidae > Dama > Dama dama. The sequence continues at coordinate 17,456,885 of NC_083684.1, read as the reverse complement.
TAGACAGAATCCTCCACCATGGAGCCCTCTGAGTCTGGCTTCTTTCACTCAGCATAATGTTTCTCAGACTCGCCCACATGGTAGACTATAAATCATGTATTTTCAAAAACAAAGGCAGGTCGAGTTTGAGGGCCCACAGCAGCCCAGAGGCCACTGGACGAGACGCCAGGACTTCCCTCTCCAGCAGCCCCGCCAACTGACTGTTCCCAGGGCCCGCTTCCCTCTGCCCCCACCGGCACCCAGCCAGACTCCACCTCTCCAGCTTTCTGAAGAGCGATGGGGTCAGGCACTGGGTTCTGGGTTCTCTCCACCGGTTTCCAGCTGGGAGATCTTGGCAAAGTGATTTAACCTCTCTGGGCCTCAGTGTCCCCTTCTGTAGAATGGATTAACAACCCAGCGAGTGTATGACTCCCAGAGGCAAGGTGCAGGGGATGCGTTCTTTCTGCAAAAGCACAGAGTATGTGCTCAAGAAATGGTCGCTTATCTCATGACTTAAACACCGGGAACAAGAGCCAAGGGGTGCTGGGGCCGGGGGACCCCACAGAGCCTGGAAGGGTGTGTGCTGGAGAAGGCGTCACAGCCTTGGCCTTGGGGGGCCCCAGCTGGCCTCTGGGCACTTTAGGCCTCAGGTGGCAGGGCTGCCTTCTAGGTCCCCTTGCCCGCTGCAGGCACAGAGCCTGAGGCAGTCCTGGAGTCCCTGAAGTCATGGTGTAGGATCTGGGGTGTGAAACTCCCATTTTTCGTGATCACCCCGAATCTCCTCTTTCCTCCAAATCGGCTCAACACACACTTCAGGAAGCCAGCCTTGCCAATCTTGAATAAAACATGGAGTTTTATAACTCCAAACATGGGCCTGAATCCTGAGTGCTGCCTGCCTGCAGCTGTAACTAAGAGAAACAGACAAGTCATGACTGCTCGGACTTCAGCTCGTGTCTGGGGGAAACGGGCCAGTAATGCCCTAGCCGAGATTCCCAGAGCACTTGCACTGTGCCAGGCGTCCGCTGAACACCTGCTGTCGGTAGCCAGTGTCATTCTCCCGACAGCCCCACCTTAATGCCTGCTTTGTGGAGGAGGAAACCGAGGCACAGAGAAGTCAAGTCATGCCCACGCTCAGCCAGCTGGTCACGGTCAGAGCACCCACAGCGCCAGCACCAGGAGGTCCTCACTGCATGCCGGCGGGGCCTGACTGCTGCACATGCTGGCTCGGCAGACGCACGGCAGCCCGGACTGCAGGTGAGCGGCTGGGCTGTGGAGGGTCTGTCTCAAGAGCAAGGCTGGGAGGGGAAAGGCTGGGAGGGGAGGCAGAACCAAGCTGCAGGAGAGGGACGAGGAGACACCAGCGTCCGACGGCGTCCACGGACACAGCATCACCGGCCCTTGGCCCCGAGGACCGATCAGACATGGGCGGGAGGCCTGAGCCAGGGAAAAGAGCCACCTCCCCCGCAAACAGGAGTGGCTGGGGGCCTGCCTTGGCTAGAGGGTGGGTGGGCACAGCCCGGCTGGTGGGAGACCCTGCCACCGGCTGGGGACCTGTGGGTCACAGGCCTAGAGCTGTCTGTCTGGCGGGGAATAAGGGCACACGGGCCAGCCCTACCATGAAGACCCTCCCCCCCATTTCCTGCCCCTCCCCCCATGAGAGCCCACCCACAAAGATGCGCTCAAGCCTCTCTGCAGGGGGCTTCTTGTCCTGTGCTGCAAGCTGAGGCATCAGAGGCCTAAGACCAGTATTTTATGCCCCTTAATTCCCTGTAATAGCTCCATAATGGTGAGCAGAGAACTCCAAATACTTCAGGAAAGGGGATGATAAAGCTCCGGGTCAGGGGGAGACAGAGCTGCTGAATGCACAGTCCCCGACAAGCAGACAACGAACGGGTTATTAAACGTGCGGGGCAGACCGGGTGTAATTGGAAAGTTATTAGATATGGAATACACACAGCACCCAGTAAATGAGTAATCAGGGGCTAATTAAGCTCACGCGACATGGCAGATCGCGCGGGAGAGGCTGGTGGCTGCCACATCTGTGGCAGCAATTAGGGGCGCTCCGGCTGCGGCACCCACAGGGAGGGGGGCTCGCCCACTCAAGCGGAGTGCCAGCCGGGGGTTTCGATCCCACTCTTCCCCCAGCCGAGTCCCGCCAGGTGTTCCCAGGTCTCAGGAGCTGGAGGCGGGGTGGGGAGGCTCATCCAGTCTTGAGGACACAAGGTCCAGAACTCAGAGAAAAAAAAAGGTTTTTGTCCCTGGCTGCATATATGGCCAGGAGGGGGCTTGCTGCAGCCTCCCAAGGGGACAGAAACAGTCATAAGAGTCCCCCAAATGACCTGCAAATTGTGTCTCCAGAGTCACCTCCAAAGCTTTGCCACAGTTCTGCCAGGCGGGCCAGCCAAGGGGCATGACCAGCCCATTTTATAGATGGGGAAACAGAGGCTAAGAGGACCAGAAGGGGACAAAACTCACCCAGCCTGGTTCCCCTGCAGCAGGCACAGACACCACCCCCCAAGTGTCTGGGAAAGAGGGGGGCATTGCTGTTTTCTCAGGAGACTGGAGCAGTTACGTGGACAAAGGGAGCGACCGCCTGGGTTCCTCCAAGCTGGGAGATCTTGTGCATGCTTCTGAACGCCTCTGAGCCTCAGTGTTTTCATCCGCAAAAGGGGTGCTGAGAGTCACAGCTATAGCACACGGCGGTCATGAGGATTCCAAAGTTAGCATTTGTGTAGTCCAGCCCAGGCCTGCCATGGATGTCATGAATGCATTTGCTAAAGCAAGGAACAGAAGAAAGCCCACTCCCAATGCCATAAAGAGAACCAGAAAGCCCCTAGTTCAAGACCCGGGGGCTGCCGGAGCTGAAGAGTATCCGAATTCAGCTGAAACTAAGCACTCTTTCTGAGCCAGGAGCCAGTCTGTCCCTGAAGGGTCCCAGCAGAAGGGCAGGAGACTTGGGACTAAAATGTCTTTCACTGGTCATAGGTATATGTTGACTGCACCTACTGAGGGCCAGGCCCCACACCCGTGACACCCAGTGGGTGTCAGCCCATTATGCCTTAGCTCTGGGTGGGGAGGCAGGAACTGTTGGGCCCCATTACGCAGATGGGAAAACTGAGACACAGAAAGGCTGGCTCATGGCCACACGTGTCTGGATGGCGCAGGTGGGGCGTGATGTCTCTGGAAAAAAGAAAAGCCAGAGTCTGGGACTTCCTGGTGGGCCAGTGGTTAAGAATCCGCCTTGCAGTGCAGGGGACGTGGGTTCAATCCCTGGTTCAGGGAACTAAGATCCCACGTGCTGTGGGGCAACTGAGTCCGTGCATCACAGCTAGAGAACCCATGTGCTGCAATGAAAGATATAGCAGGACGCCACAAAGATCCTGCATGCCACAGCTAAGAACTGATGCAGCCAAATAAGTCAATAAATATTAAGAAAAGAAAGCAGGAAAGCAAACCGGAGTCTTGCTAACAGCACTCAGAGCCTCGAGAGACACACCGGGGTGGGGCAGGTGCAGCTGGAAGAACGGGGCCCCAGGGAGACTGGAGCTGGCCAGAGGCGGGCAAGCCCCACTTACGTTGCTCCTGTGGCTGAATGGGACCTTCCGGAGGCGTGAGCCCGGCCCCTCGTTCAAGGGAGGCCTCTGGGCCAGCTGACTCCCTTGTCTGGCCAGGGGCAGGGCAAGGGTCTGCAGGGAAGAATGCACTGTTTCCAGAGGCGAGCTTGCTTCCCCGACTGCCAGGCTGCAGGGCGTGCACGTGGTGATGCTGGGGGAATCCAGCTCAGGCCCAGGGTCAGGGACGAGGCCCTCCAGGGTCTGGGGGTCCCTGGAAGCCAGCAGGGGGAGCAAGCTGATCTCAGACCAATGACTGCCTGACACTCCAGCTCTCCTGGGCTCCCCTTCCTACTCCTATGGTGCCTGCACACCTCCTCCTTCCTCCCAGGGAAAGAGTCTCCCACCAGTTTCTGGGCACACAGCCCTCCTCACTTCAGCCCAACCATGCCTGAGCCCGAGCCAACTTTCCAGAATACCACACTCAACCGGCCTGCACAAAATCCTTCCTGACCCCTCCACAGGACATCTGAGAGCCATGTGACTTGGGCCAGGCTAGCTTCTCACACGTTATGCCTCATATCCGCCTAAATACCTGATCAACCCTGCCTCCATCCACCCATCCTTCCACCTGTCTATCTGACTGTCCATCCGTCTACCCATCCAACCGTCCATCAATCTGTCCTTCCATCTATCCAATCATCCAGTCAACCATCCATCCATCTAATAAACATTTATTAGGCACCTACTATTGCCAGGTATTGTACCTGAGATACAACAGCCAACAGAACAGGTAAACATCCCTGCCCTTAAGAAGGTAACATTCTGGGGACTTCCCCAGTGGTCCACTGGTTAAGAACCAGCCTTGCAATGCTGTGATCTAAGATCACACAAGCTGCAGGCCAACTAAGCCTGTGAGCTGCAACGACTGAGCCTGCCCGCTCTGGAGGGTCCACAGAGCTCTGGTCTAGGGTCACAGCTAGAGGGTCCATGCACCACACGAAAAAGATCCTGCAGGGCACAACCAGGATTCCATATGCTGCAACGAAGACCCAACGCAGTCAAATAAATGCATTTAAAAAAAAAGAGTATAAGGGAGTTCATCACAATATTCTCTCCCCTTCTGTAGATGTGTTGTTGTTTTTTTAACTTAAAAAAAAAAAAAAAAAAAAGGTGTCATTCTGGTTGAGGAAGACAGACTCAATAAATCCATACTGACATGTCAGTTGGTAGGAGGTACCAGAAGGACAAACAGGAGAAGGAGACAAGGAGAGGGAGTGTGGCCAGAGTTAGAATTTTCCATAGGCTGGCCCCATTGAGAAGGGACACTCTGCAAAGACTTGAAGGAAACAAGAAAGCTAGCCATGGAGATAGATATCTGCAGGAACAGTGTTCCAGGAAGTCAGTCAGTTCAGTCGCTCAGTCGTGTCCGACTCTTTGTGACCCCATGGACTGCAGTACTCCAGGCCTCCCTGTCCATCAACAACCCCTGGAGTTGACTCAGACTCATGTCCATTGAGTTGGTGATGCCATTCAACCGTCTCACCCTCTGTCGTCCCCTTCTGCTCCTTCCTTCAATCTTTCCCAGCATCAGGGTCTTTTCCAATGAGTCAGTTCTTCCCATCAGGTGGCCAAAGTATTGGAGCTGCAGCTTCAGCATCAGTCCTTCCAATGAATATTCAGGACTGATTTCCTTTAGGATGGACTGTTGGATCTCCCTGCTGTCCAAGGGACTCTCAAGGGTCTTCTCTAGCACCACAGTTCAAAAGCATCAATTCTTCAGGACACCACGTTCCAGGAAGAAGAAACAGCAAACAAGATGCCCCGAGGCGGGGAGCATGTGTGCAGACCTTTCCTGAAAAGGCCAGACAGTGTGGTCTCGCTCCCTTCCGCTCCCCTGCAGGCGTTCTGCAGGGCCTGGGAGCTGTGTGCCTCTGTGCACTCACTCTGCCTCTCTGGGCTTTGGCTTCCCCATTTGTAAAACGGCAAGGGCTCCCTAGGTTCGAGGTTCAGGGCGAGCACAACACAGGGGTCTGCTCACGAGCCACTGTCATGTCCGTGAGTCCCCCTCTCACCCCAAAGTGCCCTCTGCTCCTCCCCAGGTCCCTGCCTCCTTTCCAGCCAAGAGTCTGTCCCCCTCCCCCGGACTCTCCCCGGCTCCCCTTCCCAGGCAGGGGCAGACCCTCCCCTGGACCACCTCTACTAGAGCCCCCATCTGAGTACCACTGATTCAGGGGTTACACTTCCAGCCCCCCAAGACTGTCCCTGCCCTGAACAGCACTTGGTAACTCCAAGGCCTGGCAGTGTCCCCAACACAACACAAAGAGGAGACATCTAAGCTGTGGAAAGAGCCACGTGGTGGTCTGGGGAACCGGGCTTCAGGCACAGGGAACAGCCGTGCAAAGGCCCTGAGGCAGGAGAGTGCCTGGTGTGACCGAGGGTCAGCAATGGGGGCCACGTGGCTGGGCCCCTGATGGACTCGGGCTCTCATTCAGAGTAAGAGGGGGGCCAGGAGGGTTCCAAGTCAAGGACAGATGTGATCTGACTTTTGCTTTGCTTTAACTTTTAACGATGAGATGCTTCTAGATTCACATGCAGTCGTAAGAAACGATACACGGAGAGCCTGCATACACTTGGTTCAGTTTCCCCAAAGGTAACATCTTACAAAACCAGAGCCAAGGTCACAGGCAGGAAGTAGCAGGACAACTTGCCTCTATGGTGCATGCTTCCCCAGTGGGACCTGGACTTGCATGGGCGTGTGCATTCTGTTCTCCGGAGTGTTATCACCAGCATCGGCTCCTACAAACACCTCCACCGCAGGGACAGGCAGCCGTGCCACCCTCAGCATCCCCCGGGAAGCTCCCTGATAAGCATACTCCCCTCCCTCCTGCCCCAGCCGCCCAGCCGCTGATCTGTTCTCCATTTCTACGTTCTGCTGTTCCAGGCATGTTATGTAAATGCAATCACAGTCTATAACCCTTTGGGACTGTTCCCGCTCAGCACAGCTCCCTGGAGGTTCCCCAGGTTGGCGGGCATTTCGGTGGTTTGTTTCTTTTTATTACGGAAGTCATCATCCATGGCATGGCCATCCCTTGTCTTGGGGGCCTGTTGCCTGGTTTCAGGAGAGGGAAGCTGGTTCCCTGCGGGTTGAGGGACTTCTTCTGTCCCATCCCAGGCTCATGTCCCACCACGGCCCTGCTCCTCCTCCCATCTTCAGAATCTGTGCCTCGTTTACCTGCCAGCTCCCTGTCTGGGGCCTGCCCCCTCCATCTGGGAACCAGCACCCTGCTTATCAGGCATGATGTGCCCCACACCACCCCACACAGCCTTTTTAGATGCCCCAAACTGCAGAGGTCAGGGGGCTTGACAACCTAAGGCTTCTGAAGGGCTCCTGGTTCAGATGTGGATCAGAGATGTTTAGCAACCTGCCAAACGCCGCACAGCTGGAAAACGGGCAGACGCCCACCCTGGCATGCTTCAGTTGCATCAGAGAGGGATTCCGAGGACCAGGGGAGAGCGCAGGGTGGCGCGAGGGCTGCCCTGGACTCTGTGGGGGCTCAGCTCGACCCCGTGCCTCCACCAAGGGGGCCTTGGCGGCTGCAGGTAAACATGACATAATTACTGTGGAGGGAACTGTGCTGTCTCACCCAGGGCAGTCAGTTTATCAAGCGCTGACAGTGCATTAGCTAAGTGATCACTAGACTATTAATTTTTTTTTCCCCAGCCCTTGCCAGGGGTATTACAGTGAAAAATGGCAGCTTAACCGCAGGGAAATTCTTCAGGGTGACAAAAATAAAAATAGCTCTAATTGAAGTTGATAGAAATTATACCCTTTAAAAACACACTTCGGGGTGCACTGGCTGTATTGTAAATTAACACGGGGGCAGGGTTTCTGACACAAGATGGTGGAAACACAGTGACAGCCACAGCAAACAGCCTCCCAGGGCCTCCCATCTGCTGAGCCACGGCTCAGCGGCCTTGGGAGGCGGCGGGCCTGGCTGGAGGCTGGCTCCCAGGCGAGGGGTAGGGTGGGGGCTGGCAGCTGTAGCCTCGGCCGCCACCCAGCCCCTGCCAAGGGGCAGCGGGCAGGATGCGGCCAGGGCCACTTCAGGGAGCCCTGGGTGTCCTGGGATGCTGCAGGCCCGCCCGGGAGTGGAGGGGGCCGGGCCCTCAGCAAGCCAGGCCGGCACTCCACCACCAGGGCCACCGCGGGGCCCTGCTCGCAACGCTGGAGGCCAACGTGAAACTCGCCCGGGAGAACGTGTTCATCACGGAGGCCCCAGCCCATCAGACGGGGCCTGCATGCTCTGGTCTAAGCGGTGAAGCGTCCCCCGGCAGCCAAGGGGTTTCACTGCAGCGTGTGAGAGAATGATAAATATAACGGCGATAAAATACTAATAATCACAGGCGGAGCATCTGCCCGGCGCACCACACTGCTTCAAGTACTTTCCACATGTTTTAATTCACTTAGTCCTCGACACAACCGGTGAGGCAAACACGGTCATTATCATCATTGCGTTCCAGACGAGGAAGCGCGTCTGGAGGCCCAGACAGGCTGTGTAACCTGCCTGCAGGGACAGTCACTTGGCCCCCCCTAGTCTGGCCTCCGAAGACCCCTGCCCAGGGCCCCTGAGCCCAGCAGAGGACGGGCCCCTGGCCGGCAGGTCTCCGGAGGAGCCGCCCTCGGAACGTGGCACGGGCAGCGGTGTCAGTGCTGGCCCTGCGCACGCACGTAACAGGAAGACCAGACTCTGTATCACGCCTGTTTCCTCGGTTTTCAGCTTCGTGGTCTATTGCTCTGCCTTCCAGTTAAGAATGCTTCCAGTAGTCTGAAATAGACAGGATAGTCCATTCTCAAGGCTCTGACCTCTAAGGCTCTAACCCTCTTCCTTTCGTATAGAAATAAACAGCTACAGAACAGAGAACAGCACTTGCCCTGTTGGAGGTTTACAAGAACATCACGAGCTGACCTCCGAGCTGACCTCCGTGGACAGGACATGCAAGAACAAAGGATTCCAACGTTAAGAGGTTCGCAATGACAAGCCATGCCCTTCCCTCATCTTGACTTTATTTATTCATTTATTTTATTCTCACTTGTTTTTTTGGCCACACTGAGTGGCATGCAGGGTCTCAGCTCCCTGACTAGGGCTGGAACTCATAAAGCCTGCAGTGAAAGCGAAGTCAACCACTGACCCACCGGGGAAGTTCCCACCTTGACTTTAAAAGGACTTTGCTGAGACCCTTCGGGGAATCTGGGGTTTGGAGGGCCGGAGCCACCCATCTCCTTGCGTGGCCCTGCAATAAACCTTTTTCTGCTCCAAACTCGGATGGTGTGGTATTGTTTGGTCTCACTGTGTGCTGCACACAAAAACCCGAGTGTGGTAACACACACATTTTCACACAGCTTGTGTGCAATTTACTTCTGTTTTGACTGCACCTTTACTGAGGTTGAGAATTCACTTAAGCTTCCTATAGCTGCCAGCAACTTAGAACTGTAGTGGGTATTATGCATTGGTCGAGAGTCGGGGTGGGGTAAGGAAAAAAACAGACCTAAGAATTAATTTTGGAATAATTATCGGGCCCCTGCCCCAGTAAATGCCAGGCACTGTTCTAGGCACTGGAGATTCACAGCACGATGAGGAAAGTTCCAGGCCTCTTGCCGCTGACATTTGAAAAGGTTGGAAGAGGTAATTACAGAGCCACTCATTCCAGATCCACAGGCAAAGACAGAAGTCATCAAAAATGAAAATCCAAACACCATCTTATGATGGAAAGACACAAGTCAAAAATCTAAGAATCTGACCTGCAAAGGATTCTAAGCTTACTCTCTTAAAAAGAATAAAGGGAAAGATTAGAAAGAATCTTTCATTTTCTCTCTCTCTCCCTGAGCGTGTGCATGTACACACACACACACACACACACACACACACACACACACACCCCATTTCCAGGGAGAGAAATCTAATAACGGGAGGAACCTGGAGAAGAGCGATTTTCGTGGCTTTGCACTGCTGTCTTCCCTGAAAAGATCTGGAGGGAATAATTGACTGGAGTGAGTCCTGATTGAGGTGGAAAAGGGGAAAAGTAAACGTGGGAAATGCAGACAGGAACTTCCAGAATGGGCACGGCACACAGGCAAGTCCTGCGCGGCTGGGTCAGCTCTGCCGACGGTTGGTCCAGAGAAATCTCGGGAGACACGGAAGCAGACCCTGGGCCGGCGCAGACAATGCATGCCCCTCTCCCAGGAGAGAACGAAGCCCCAGGATGGAAGTGACAGGACTGCTAGCCTGGCATCACACCCAGGTCGACCCCAGAACACATCATTGGGTGGGGGCGGGGAGTGACTCCCATCTGCTGGCCGGTCTGCGGGAGGCGAAGCAGCTGCAAGTGACCTCTGTGACCCCACACGACATTCACTCAGGCCACAGCGGCCACCTGGGTCAGCCTCGGTCACCTGGGGGCACAGACACCCCCATGCTGACCTCACGGGGCCCCTGCCTGAAGGATCAGAGTGGGATGCCAGTGGGTAGAGCTGTGACCCAGCCCACCACACGCCTGGCCGCACTCTGCACATGTCATCTTATTTCATTCTTAAGCCACCACCGTATCAGTAACAATCAGGAGGTCAACAGTAGCTTCCACCTATTAAAGCTTGCCTAGAGTCAGGCAGTGACTCTTTCCCTGTGGGCTGTGTGGCCCCAGGGAAGTTACTAAACCTCTCTGGGCCCCAGTTTCCTCACCTGTAAAGTGATCATGACAGTACCTGCTTCACAAGAAAGGAAAAAAAAAAAAAGACATACGTACTCAGAACACCACCTGGCCTTCAGAAGCTGCTTAGGAAAGCCCGGATGATTTTATATTCCTTGAGATAACTACTTAATGTCATTTGACTTATGTGCCAAGCACTGTTCAAACACTTGATACATCTTGACTGGCGTGATCCTCCTAACACGCCTATGAGGCAGGTTCTATTGTATCACATGCCCACTTCATGGATGAGGAGACCAAGGCACAGAGCTGGTAAGTCAGCCGCCCCAGGTCACAGAGCACTGGCTCTGCACCCAGATGCTGTCATGCTTGCCATCATCCTTGGTCTGTACCACTAACCTTCTCACAACACCGTCCCCCAGGACACCCCAGGAAATTCAGAGGGCACTCAGGGACCCCCACAGTACAAAGACATTAAGCAACTTCACACAAACAGCTGGTTAGAGGTGAGGCAAGAAGATGAAGGCAAGTCTAGAGAGACAGAGGGGTGAAGATGTAATAGTGTGACGATCAGAAGGAGAATAAAGCGAGCATAAGATGGGCTGGGGTTGGGGGGTGAGGGTGCGTCAGCCCTTCTGGGGGAGGCAAAGGGCCCTGACTCCCGGGACGGGGGAAGGACGGGGAGCCTGGGAGTGGGAGGCTCCAGGAACAGGAGGGGCCCTCCCTCAGTCCCGCACCTGCTTTCTAGATCTTTATTTTGACGCCACATTCCTTTTGATCATCATGAAAAAGGAAAACCACCACCGGCACCTCGCGAGCGGAGGGGCTGGCGTGATCGGGAAGGGTTGGGAAGGCGCGGAAGAGCCGGCTTTGTTTGCGTAATCTCTGTCTCACTGCAGAGATGAATGGGAGCTCAGGGAAGTCTCCAGCACCCCCAAATCTCCGAGGGGAGAGGAACCTGAAATGTCGTCCGCCTCCCGCTTCTCAAACTCCGGATGCGTCCCACATGAGAGCAATTTTTTTTTTTTAAAGGGAATGGAATAGGAAAAAAAAATACTGGCATGCACCCTATGTAGTAAAAATAGCATTTTGTGAAACAGGTTTCAGGCACTGATGTATGTCAGCGTCGCCTGGGACCCGGGCACCAAGGACCCCCACACCCTGTGTGGAGAGCCCACCCTTCCTCTGGCCCTGCGCCCAGGAGGCTCCATGGGCCACACCCCACCGCCACTCTGCCCTCAGACCCTGCCCCCCGTTCCGGGACCCTGTGGTCCCTGCTTGCACACCCTAGTCCACACTCAGAGCCATGCAGGCCTCCCTCCAGTGCACCTCCTGAGAGAACCGCCCCGTAAGAGAGCCCTCCAGAAGGGCCGTCAAAGGGCAGCATGGCTGGAATCTGGGCCAGCAGGCTGGGTGTCCACGTGTGAGAGCCTCGTGTCATGCGGGCCTCAGTGCCAGACATAAGATGGAGGGTGGGTACGAGTCTCTGTCCACTGCCCCCAGGCCCCAGATGCTGGGGGCAGACCTGGGGCATGTGTGCACGCATGTGTACACGTGTGGATGTGCACACGGAGGCATGGATCTCTGTGTGCATGCCTATGAGTGAGTATGCACACGCCTGTGTCTATGTGGGCATGTGTATGTGCACATGTGTACATGCATGCACCACTAAATAAGTGTGCGTATACACATGAACTGCATTGTGTAAGCACGCAGGGGTTCGCACATGCACGTGTGCATATATGTATGTGGGTACCTGTGAACAAAATGTGTGGCTCTGGCGTGGGGTTGTGTGCGCCCACGTACCTGGTATGTGAGCATGTGGTGTGCTCCTGCGCACACGTGTGGGAGTGTGTGGGCGTGCACGTGTGATGCACTGCCTGTGTTCAGTAGCGCATGGTCCAGCAGCTGGACCTGCCTGGTCCAGCCCGATTCACCAAGGCGACGGATGCGCTGACCCTGCCCCACACCTCTGTCCCCCCCGGGGACTCCCTTACCACTGGCACCTCGGATGTTCCGTCTTTGAAGTCAGACACTCAATCTGGAAGCGTCCTGGGCAAACCCTTGTCAACCTCCTGGCTCAAAACCAGGCTTCGTAAACTCTGCTTGAATGAGAACGTGAAGAAACACAGGCTCAAAACCCAGCGGCCCAGCCCCAGGCACCATGGAGTCCCACAGAGCGGGAAAAGGGTTCAAGGACGACCCCAAACACCCCAGTGGCTCACCAAGGCCCGAGGCACAGCCCAGAGACTTCTAGAAGGACCCCAGGCCGCACATGAGTCAGGAGCAGTCCAGCTGCCCCATTCTGTCACAGCCCCGAGACACTGGGGTCCCAGGAAGACCTCGGTCTTGCCTTGTCCAGGCCGTGAGCCCCACCCTGGCCATCCTCCCAGAGCCGCCTGGTGGGGGGTGAGGCCAGCCCCAGAATCTCCCATGCCGGCCGGGGAGCAGGCAGGGAGCTCTTGACGGGCTCCCTGAGGGGAGAAGAGAACTCCACCCAAGCACTCACTGGCCGTGGGGGTGGAAGGAAGTGCCCACCGGTGCCCAGCGCGGCCTGAGGCTCACACCCGGCCTCTGCCCTCCGTGGGCCTCGGGGTTTCTGACTCTAAGTGGTGGGTGATCCTTTCTCCGCTTCCTCCCCATCTCTGGCAGAGCTGTTATTACTGTGGCTATCCTTCAGAACGGACAGCCACCCGGCGGCGGGGTGGTGGCAGGGGGCTCCACGCGTCCTTAAGGGGGACCCACCCACTGGAGAGGGTGCCACCTGAAAGTTGAGCTTAGAAACTTCACACTCAGATTATTTAGGATGCCTAGCGGGGCTGATAGAGAAGACAAACTAATAGCCCCAGAGCCTTCCCTTGACTCTGTAGCTCACTAAGAGGGGTGGCCTGAGGATGGATAAGCCGCCCTCGGAAACCAGGCCTGGCCAGCAGGGGGAGGCGCCCAGGTATCCTGGAAGGGACTGTGTGGGCAGCTCTGGACAGGATGGAGCAGGGGACGTGCTGCCCAGGGGCTGCCTTCTCCTGCAGCCGCAGGGTCACCCCACTGACGGGCGGGGCCCTGGGTGAGCATCTGGAGCAAGCGTGGAGACCAGAGGGACTTCACCTCACTCTGTTCACCTCGAGGCCGCATCTCACACAGGCCTCCTGAGTGAAGGGTGAATACACCCACTCTACAGATGGGGAAGTTGAGGCTGGAGAGGAAGGTGGCTTCCAAGGTCTCCTGGCTCCAGGTGGGGGCAGAGGAGCCAGGCACCCCCCCGGGGCTCATGGCTCCCTGTCCCTGATGACATACCCCCCCAAAAAAAACAGGCACCCCAGCATCTTCAGGAGCCTGGTCTGCACGGGAGCCGCCCCAGAGAGGCCCTGCCTGGGTGCTCAGCCAGCCCGCAGCTGCCAAGGTGCCAACTCACTGGCTCCCTGCTAATTACTCATTTTTGCAGATCAAAGGCCTTGTTTATTAAAAAAGTGGATTGAACTTGTCTGCTTCCCTCCCTCAGAAACAAAGCTAAGACAGCCTGGCCTCCGCCTACGAGCCCTCCCTCCACCCTCCCGGGCTTTTGCAGAATGAGTCCCTGTCAATGCCGTCTTTGCCTCAGCGGGCTTGGGGCCCTGGAGGGCCCATCGGCTCGGGGCAGGGGCTCCCCGGCACCTGATACCTGGCTGGTGTGTGCAGCTGAGAGGGTCTGGGGTCTCCAGGAGGGGGGTCCCAGAGCCCCAGTTAAGGGCTCCTGCCTGAGGGGCCCAACCCCACCCCACCTCACCCCACGCCCCTGCCCTTCAAAGCTCACCCTCCAGCTCAGCCTCCTGGAACCAGCAGAGGAGCAGAGACAGGAGAAAAGGACCCCCGGGGAGGGAAGCTGAGAAGAGGGGCTGCGCTCACAGGCTGGGACGGGGGAGGCAGTGACGGCAGACAAGCCAGACAAGTGCTTTACGAGGGGCTGAGGGCAGCAGGGCAGTGACTCCTTCGGCCCCCAGACAGCTCTGCCCAGGCTCCCAGGAGAAGATGGGGCGGGGGGGGGGGGGGGGGGGAGTGAGGGGAGGCATGCCAAGAGCTCTGGCTTCCGAACCAGCAGAGCTGGCTGAGAATCCTCCTGTGAGACCTGGGGCAAGTCTCTCCACCTCTCTGAACCTCTGCTGCCCCATCTGGAAAGTAGGCCAAGGGTCGCCCTTGTTTTGCAGAGACGCTAGAAGATTCCGTGACTTAGGTATAAAGTACACGGCTTCCCAGGTGGCGCAGTGGTAAAGAATCTTCCTGCCCATACAGGAGCCGCAGGAGATGCGGGTGCGATCCCCGGGTCAGGAAGATCCCCTGGAGGAGGAAATGGTAACCCGCTCCAGTGTTCTTGCTGGAGAATCCCGTGGACAGAGGGGCCTGGCGGGCTACAGTCCGTGGGGTCGCAGAGAGTCAGACACAACTGAGTGACTGAGCGCATGGCATGTACTCGTCACACACTCGGGCTAGTTTTAACATTATTTGGAAGCTGGAGAAGGAGTTACACGAGCGGGCCCGTAAACCCGAACGTGGGCACACAGACCCAGGGGTGCATGGAGCAGCAGCTCCATCTCATGGCCCGCGGAGACGGGGCCCCAGAAGACGGCGTGCGGCGGGGTTGCGTTTTCCCACCTCTAGGTCAGTGTCCTGTCTGCCACCTGCCCCGCCGGCTGGATGTGACTGAGAGTCTAGATCTCCCCCTGTCCAGGTCCACGAGTCCAGGAAAGGGATTGTAGTGGTCCTCGCCTGACCCCCAGGACCCAGAGCAGAGCAGCTGAGAGACTTCACAGGCTGCCAAACTGGTCCAGCCTTGAGGCTCCACGTCAAGGCAGGAGGCACCCAGGGGGGCACCCAGGGATTCACCGTAAAGGTGACTCAAGTGGCCACACCCCTTTCATCCAGAGGTCCCAGGGCCTGACACATGCTCATTAAATCCTAGGTGTCTACCGGACGGGGAGACCCCGAGCCCGTACTTCCTGCACCTTACAACCTGGAGAGATGCAAAGACCAGAAGCCTGTCCTTGTTTTCTACAAGAGAAGCCTGAGCTCAGAAAGGTTAGGTGCTCGGTCAAAGGTCACACAGCAGGCTAGGCACTTGGTCTCTCTGCCTGCCATCTGGTTGGCTGGACTGGCCCCTGCTCTGCAGCCAGGCTGGGAAATGAGAACAGTTGACGGCTCCCTGGGGCCCTGGGTGATCCAACTCCCTGCCGGGCCCAGCCTCCCCGAGGGCCTGACCCAAGCAAGGGAAGTGGTGGCCCCAGGCCCCCAGGGCTCACAGGCGGCCACTGAGGCTTGCCAGAGAGCGACAGGAGGAGGCTGAGAGAGGGTACAGAATTTGGGACCAGGCATCCGTCCCTTACAAACATTTTAAATAATTAAATATCTCAGACATAGAAAATAATGCAACAAGCACACAGGTGCCCACCTCTTGCCCACGTGTAACCCCTCCCCAGTCCAGCAGAGACGGACACCGCCGCGCAGCGAGCATGCCTCCCCGAGAGCTTTGAGAGCCCTGATTGGGCCTGCCCGTCAGCAGTGCTGGGCCAGGCCTCCCTCAAGGACTGGAAGGGAGGGACCTCCCGAGCAGGGTGCCGGTCACTCGACAGAGGCTTCGGCAACAGTGACCACAAACTCAGTCCTCCCAACATCGCCACTTCATTCTCTCATAGTCTGGAGGGCGGACGTCTGACACGGGTCTTCTGGGGCTAAAATCAGGTGTGGGCAGGTCTGGCTCCTCCTGGGGAGACTCCGGGGGAGACTCCGTCTTCTCGTAGTTTCTGGTTTCTACCTGTGCCTGCATCCTTTGGCTTGGGGCCCCTTCCTTATGTCACCCCAGCTATGACCTCTGCCATCACACGTCCTACTTCCTTCTCTGTGAAATCCTCCCCCACCTCCTCTTACGAGGACCCCCAGGATGACACTGGTCCCAGCCGGATAGTCCAGGATCCCCACTGCCAGATCCTTAACTGAATCACACTCAGGATGTCCCCTGCGCCCTGTCAGATCACATACACAGGGGTGCTGTGGATGGGAGCATGGACATCGTGGGGACTGTCATTCGGCCTGGCACAGCAGGCATTTGATGAAAAAAAAATACCTGGGACTTCCCTGGTGGGCCAGTGGTTAGGACTCCCTGCTTCCACTGCAGGGGGCATGAGTTTGACGTCTGATCGGGGAGCCAGGATCCTGTATGCCCCACAGTGTGGCCAAAAAAACCAATCCGCTCCCTGCCTGCCCCCCCAAAATCCCCAAATATGGCTTTGCCTCTGTTATTTTCCACCCCTCACTGTCACAGGAAGAACACGTGGACTCCCAGGAGACAGCAGAGCTCCAGTAGGTGGGGGGGCAAAAGCGAAGGAATGACAGTTAGCAGTCCAGGGGCCAGGCTTGGGCTCTCAAGTGAAGCCCCTTGGAGAAGGGGGTCTGGCACCTGCATTTTGAGACCACGATGGAGGAAGGCGTCTGTCCCCCTTCCCCGGGAGGGATGCTACGCCCTGGGTCCTGCCCACACACCGCCCAGCCTCCCCTCCCCCAGCCCTTCTTCCCAGGCAGCCCCCGAGTTACAGTTTTAATGAGTTCCTTGCCCTCTAATTAGCAGGTGCGGCTTTGAAAGGAAGCGCCTGGTGTTTACCTTGCAAGGAGCCTTTAATAACCAAACCCAAGGAATCGCGGGCTGGCTCCCGCCTAATCCCCATCTGAACAGCAGGCTTAATGAGCCTTGGCACCAGTGAACCGGGGCCTGCCCTCTCCCAGGCGCCCCGCAGCGCCCCTGGGGCTCGTTACCGAGCGGCTTTTGCCCTGTCGAGAGATGCCCCGGCAGTCCAGGGGGACTGAGGCCCGGGGCCAGCTCATGCCCAGACTGGGCAGCCCCTCCCAGGGCCACTCTGTGTCCCCAGGCCAGGGGGCCCTGCCTTAGCACCGACCAGGAGCCCAGGCTGTGCTGAGGCCCAACTCCTGCGGTGGTGACACCCTGACCCCAGCCCTACTGTCGTCCTGTGTCATCCGTGGGCCCTGGGGACACCCAGGGGAGCTGAGACCTGCATTCCCAGGGACCTGGGCAGGCACCTCCTGCATTAATCTCATTCACCGGCCCTGGAGGCCGGCAGAGTTGACCTCCACTTTACAGATGAGAAAACCACAGTGCAGAACAGCCTTTGCTGGCAACCGAAGGGATGTGCTAGGACTTCAACTAGGATTGGTTTGATTCCCAGGCGGCAGCTCTTTCCAGGGATCCAGGGAGCTGGGGCGGGGGTGGGGGGGTGGTGGCAGGGAGCAGGGGCAGACGGCAGGGTTCAAGTGTTAAAACAGCAGTGCCGTCCTAGCCTCTGGCCCCAGGAGGGGCTAGGACAACGACCCCCCTGTCCCCCTTAGCCCATCACTGAATGCCTGTCCCATGTGGAGGTTAGGATCCTGGAAGCCCAGCGTCTCCTGTGTGCAGCTGGGGGCGGGGGCGGGGGTGGGCAGCAGGGGACAGTCTCCTTGGTGCCCATCCATCCGGTCAGGTCAGCGGCAGGAGGCCTGGGACGGGGCTGGATCCCCAGAAGGAAGGGGCAGCTGTGCGCCTGGGAGGGGGGGCAGCCTCGTAAATCACAGGAGAGGTGGGCGGGGCCCACGGGACGCCCAGGGAGGGGTGGGGGGGCGGGGAGCCCCATTGCCTCTCTCTGCTCCCCTCCCCAGTGCACACCCTGCAGGGCCCAGAAAGCACCCCCCTACCCCGTCTCTGAGCAGGAATATTCTAGAACGTGGGGGTTTTTGTTTAGTTCTCCTAAAGTGAATGGACGTGCCTCGGGGTTGCTGGAAGAAGGCGGAGGCGCCTCCCACCCCATTCCGTGCGGTGGTTACCTCCTCCCTTGCCTCTGAATAGCCTGCCGTCTGCCGGGAGCTTGAAAGGCGTTTGGAGTGTTTGGGCGTGAGAGGAGAGGCCTCTGCGGGCCTCCTTTGTGGGGAAAAGGCCCCCGCTGGGCCTTTATCCGGCTCTTCCCCGGAGCTGCACGGCAGCTCCAGCAGGTGGGGGGCTCAGGAAGCCAGCCCTCCGGGCCTCCTGTGCCCTCTGGGGTGGGGTGCGGGCCCTCTGGGGTGGGGTGCGGGCCCATCCTTTCCACTCCTGCAGGGCCGGGGCCGGGGTCGGGGCTGGGAAGAGGAGGTGCTGCTGACCCCTGGTGCCCGGCCTGGCAGGACCTGGCCCCCTGGCGTGGGTGAGGCTCGGGCAGCCGGTCTAGCAGTGACTGAGTGCTCTCTGTAAGGTCAGCAGGGGAGAGACACTGAAGGGCCAAGCGACCCTGTAGGTCCTGGCCTGGGGGTCAGGGGAGGCGGCTGGCCAGGAATCTGATCCAGGGGTCCATATGGGGGGGCGGGGGGGGTTACGGTGACAAAGGTGATGCAGTTCCTTCTCCCCAGGAGGGGACTGTCGGGTTTCAGCAGGGGAAGTCTGTGACCTTGAGCTTCTTCCGCTTTGCTCTCTCTCAGAGCCTGTTTTCCCATCTGTGAAGGCGGGTGTGCGATGGGGCCCAGTGACCTGCAGGAACCCGTCTAGCCCTGACCCTTCATGTCGCAAGAACAGGTTCTGTTTTCCAAAAGCGCCACAGTGGTCCTCCCCACCCCACAGCTCTTCCAGAACCTTCCAGTTCTGCTCCCTTCCCTTGGACTGCAGGGGCAGGGGCCTGGGGGCAGCCGCCACTGATGGAGTCTGGCGGGGGTGGGGGCCCGGTGAGCGGGCGGCCCGGCATGAGGGTGCTGGGCTCCTGCCCGGCTCTCTCCCCCAGACGCTTGGTGTTGGGGCGCAACCACAGTGCTGAGTGGAGCCCAGGCCACGCAGGGAGCCAACATCATCCAAACTGTAGATGTGTGAGCAACAGCAACCTGGTGGTTCTTTTCTTCTCTGAGTTTGGGAGCTGTTGGTCACACGCCAACAGATGACTATTGGGAGAAGCATCTCCAGGCAGGGGCTGAAGCCCCCCTGACTGGGACCCCATAGCAGTTAGCACGTACCAGCGTACCAGGCCCCCACAAGGACTTGATGATCAGCTCTAAGACATGAGATAAATCTAGACAGTAAGGACTTTCCAAGGGCCAGGCAGGCACCGTTCTAAGCATCAAACTCATTTCATCTTAACAGCATTCATTCGCACGTTACACAGGGGGAAATCAAAGCACAGACAGATTAAGGAACTCTTCTGAGGTCACACAGCCAGGAAGTGGTAAAGCTGGGATTCAAACTGGGCCAGAGGTTCCAGAATCCTCCCCACTAACCTTTCGTTTTTACTGCCCCTTCCCACGGGTTGTGATGGTCCTGAAAAAACCAGGAGGGACCTCATTCCAAACACTGCGTCTTTTCCAATGAAATGATGGTGTTAAGTACAAACTCTCAAGTCACTTTTCTGTCCTTGTAAATTTTTTCATGTGAAAATATTTAAAAATCAATTTAAAAATATCCTTTGTCAGATCACAGGGGCTTCCCAGGTGGTGGCTCAGTGATAAAGAATCCGCCTGCTGATGCAGGAGACCCGAGTTTGATCCCTGGGTTGGGCAGATCCCCTGGAGGAGGAAATGGCAACCCACTCCGGTGTTCTCGCCTGGAGAATCCCATGTACAGAGGAGCCTGGCAGGCTACAGTCCACGGGGTTGCAGAGTCAGACACACCTGGAAAGACTTAGCACGCACGTACACATCAGATCCTACAACCCAGGTTTTATTTGAATGTCATGATCGTGATAGAGTGACCTCTCAAGAGGGGCAATAATAAGGCCCCAGGGGTCAAAGTGATCCGGGATGTAAAGAAATAAAATGTGCAGCCCAGGCCCAAAGGACACTCTGGCCACTAAGCCTTCTTGAAAAACAGAGATGTAATTCACATACCGTACAATGCACCATTTAAAGTGTACAACCCAGGGGTTGTTAGCATGTTCACACATCAGAACTATCTAATCCCAAGACAGTGCCACCACCCCAAACCAAACCTCGTCCCCTCCAGAGTCATCTTCCCCTCCCCACTGCTCTTCGCCCCCCACGGCTCCCAGACACTCCTCTGCTTTCTGGCCCTACGGTGTCTCTCTCCTAGACGTTTCACATCAATGACATCGTACGACGCGCAGCCTTTTGTGTCTGGCTGCAAGTTTTCAAGGTTTATCATCCCCGTGGTAGCATGAATCAGCACTTTGTTCCTTTTTAGAGTCAAATAATATTCCGTCGTCTGGATGGACCACATTTTTGTTCATCCACTCACCGGTGGATGGACGTTTGGGTTGTTTCCCTTTTTGTTTTTGTGCCTGGTGCTGTTACGAGCGTCTGCTGACAAATTTGTCTTGTGGATGTGTGTTTCCAATTTGTGTGGGCGTCCACCTGGGAGTGGGACTGCAGGTTTGTACAGTGACTCGGCGTCTAATTGTCTGAGGAGCCCCCAGACTGCCTCCCCAGCAGCGACCCACCTCACACTCCCGCCAGCCGTGTTTGAGGGTTCCAATTTCCCCACATCCCCACTGACGCTTGTTCTTGTCCATCTGTGATTCTAGTCGTGCTAGTGGGGTGAGGTGCTGTCTTACGGTGGTTGAGTTTTCATGCAAAAAAAGAGATTGGGGGACACAGTCAGTTCATAGAAAATTCTCCTGGGCTCAGGACAGATTCAGGGTGAAGGCGTTACTGGACATGGAAGCTGTGTGGCCCCAAGCCAAGAAACCAGCCTCACTGTGTCCGCGGACCTCATAACACAAACGAGAGGCAAGCGTGTGACAGACACACAGGCCCACATCATTGGCGGGGCCCAGCAAGGAATGAAAACAGGAAGGGGGTTTTTTGATCAACAGTGATTAAGAACGTCAAGACAGCAACAGCGTTAAACTGGGTGGGGGGCCCTGGGCAACTGCAGGCAGCATGCCCATGGAGCTGGCCCTGGACACGTGGTCGGCACACTTGGGCAAGGGCTCCCCTCCAGGCGTGTGCCCTCTGTTCACCCCGGCAGGACCCGGGATAGGTGTGGACCCACAGGGTCTTGGACCCACAGGGCAGCGCCTCCGGGAGCTCTGGCAGGTTCTACTCACAAAGGCCCGGGGACTGCCCCCGCCATTACAGGTCTCGTGTACACACCCTTCCTCTCCACAAGGGGCCAGCCCGTCTCCAAGCATCACCCTCCCTCCCAGATCCTCTGCTTCTAGAAAGTTCTCCTCCTCTTCCAGAATGGGCTCAATCTGAGAGCCTCCTAGGGATCTCACTTGCACAGCTCTGCTGATCAGTGCCCCCGATCCCCAACCTTTCAACCTTTCAAAGGGCTGCTGAGGTGAGGGGTCTCATCCCACTACTGTGTGGTCACTCCCCACCCACAGAAGGTTCCAGAAAATGCCGAGCCTCTGGCACCAAACGCTGTCCCTGGGACATCTCCGGCTCAGAGGCAGCTCAGAGATGCCCGTGGGCCCACGTGAGCCCATGTGTGGTGTGGAGACTGCGGCCTTGGGGCCCAGGCCCACCTGAAATGGGCTTTCAGGCCGTCTCCCAAGATCTGTCTCCCGCAGGAGCCGCAAATGCTCAGAAACAACAGGCCACAGTGCCTGGGGCGATTCGGGGGGCTGGAGGCCATGGGAACAGTGTGACCTTGGCCCGAGACCAGGGCCCCACGGGACCCCGGGGCCACCAGAGCCTCGGCTTCCTCGAGGCACCTAGAGACGGCAGCCCTTGCCCGCAGAGCCGGCCTGGCCGGAGCCCTGTCCTCGGCACCCAGACCAGCAGACCCCACAGGTGGCAGCGATTGGCACAGCGGCAGGATAAACAGTCCCTGGTCATCACATGCGGCAAATGCATCTCTGATTAGGTTTAGGTGTTTATTTTTCTTTGCAATAGGGTGTGGAAATGCAAACAGTGTGGCCAGTTACAGTGTTTCCAGAAGGCTCTGGGAGAACTTGCGGCTCTGGGTGGGCTGCCCCCAGCCGCCCCCGCGCCCCTGGCTTTCAGGACACTGACCAACAGATCAGGCACTATCAGAGCAGGACTGGCCGCTGGGGATGGCAGAGGACACACTGTTTCTTGGGACGTGTGTCACATGACTCTGGCGGCCGGCAATGTTGAACTTGGAAAGTGACCCGGCGCTCTGTCTGAACGGCACGTTGCTGGGTGCGGAGACCTGGGCACCTCCCACGAAAGCCCAGGGCCGGCCCAGAGCAACGGGTCTCCGCAGCTGCCTGGAGAGGGAGCAGGAGCAGTCAGGGCCGGGATGGGGACACCACCCTGCATCAGAGAGCAGACTCCGGGGCTGGCTCTACCCCAAAGGGCTCAGGAACCTGACCTCTGCCCAGCCACTGCATCCTCATCTGTAAAGGGGCTGTCAGTCTCGCCTGGAGGCTCGATCGGCTGCAGGCCCCAGGATTCTCCCCAGTCTCCTTTTAAATGAGGAATAAGTAAAACAGGTGACAGCAGAACAGCCCAGGCTTGGCGGGACGGGGGAGTGGGCATGGACCCTCTTTGTCACCCCCACCTTTCTTCTCCATCCTGAGGCCTCTGTGGCCCCACTGCTGAACACATCATTATCTTAAGGACACCATGGTATTCTTAAAACCCACAAGCACTCAGGCCACGACTGGCTGAGCACCTACTATGTGCCACGAACTATTCAAGTGGGCCGGGGACCCAGCTGTGAACAAGAGAGATGAGGCCCCTCGTCTCCCAGGCTCCTGGAGGCGGCGAGACAAAAAAACAAAACATGCAACGTGCAGAGGGTGGTGGAATGAAGGGAACTAGAACCCCCGGAGAAGGATTAAGGGTGAAGGAGCCCCTCACGGGGAGACCCAAAGGGAAGTGAGGCAGGGAGCTCTCTGGGCCTCCGGTTGGGGGGGGGGGCAGGTGCAAAGGCCCTGAGGCATGAGCTCCCGCTCAGCTTTGGAAGAAGAGCAGGAAGGCCCGCACGGCAGAGGCAGCCAAGGAGAGTGGGAAGAAAGGAGGCAGGAGGGCCGGCTAAGGGGTCAGATCCCACCCTGGCTGGCCAAGCGCACAGCATCGATTCACATCCCCCAGGAACCTCAGGACCACACCGTGTCTACAGATACAGTCTTTGCAGACGCATGTGCATTAATGTGAGGTCACGTGAGGTCATGCTGCACTGGGGCAGGCCTAAAATCCAGGAAAAGTGTTTTTATAAAAAGAGGAGGGGACACTGACGCAGAGGGGAAGCCAGGCGGAGACAGGGGCAGAGGCTGGAGAGATCCGGCCACAGGTCAGGGAACTCCGGGAGCCCCTGGAGCCCTGGGCGGGGAGCCTGGCCCTGCCCACATCTTCATTTTGGACTTCCAGCTTCCAGACTGTGAGAGAATGCATTCCTGCTGCTCAGGCCCCCGGTGTGTGGTCAAGTGGCATGGCAGCCTCCAGACACCAAACACCCAGGGAGGGACTTTGGTTTCATTTGGGGTGAGATGGGGGTCAACAAGGACATGGAAGGGGAGCATGGCATGAACTGCCTGGCCTTTGGAAGGCTGAGGGGACATCACATGGCCCACCGTACCAGGCTCCCAGCCTCAGAGGAAGCTAGTGGGCCCAGCCTTCCGGGGAAGAGAAAGAAAAACCCCTCGTGGCCCGTGGTCACCTGAGCAGAAGGGTGACCAGGGCCCTGCCCTCCAGAGGCGCCCGGGCGGCAGAAGCATAATAAAATGGACTCACCGGCCCCACTTGGTTCTCCCCGTTGCCTTATTTAAAGATTCCCAGACAGAGTTTCCCCTCTGAAAAGCTAGAACCTTTCATTATGTATCTGAGAACCTGTAATTTTTTTTTTTTTAAGAGAATACAGCCCTGAAGGAGAGAAGTGAGTCAGCCGGGTATGTCAGCCACACGGTCTGCCGGCCATATGCCCCGGGACAAGGTGAGGGAGACGAGGACGCAGGGGAGGTCACCCGCTGCCCTCCTGCCTGCCAGGCGCTGGGAGACTCCACGGCGCAGCCTCGACGCGGACGTTGTTTGACTGAGTGTGTCCCGTCTGTGCAAAGAACGCCTTCCAGAAGGTGAGGCAAGAATACACTCCGAGGCCAGCCAGGAGCTCTGGGGTACCAGGCAGAGTGTGCACCTCTGGGGGAAGACGGGCCTTGGAGAGGTCACGGGGTGCTGTGCGAACACAGCTTGAAATTAACACCGTGTCTGGTGCTGGAGGCCTGGACGCTGCGCGTTGGGAGCGGAGGCGCCGCTGGCTCCGGTGAGGAAGCCGCCCTGCCCTTGCTTGACCGCAGAGCTCCCCGGGGAGGTGCAGCTCAGCCCCCTGGACGTGCCCCACCCCGCCCACCCGGACCCAGGGGAGCCGGACGCTCCCTGAGACAAGGCCTGGGAGAGGGCCTCCCACATGCCACCGCCCATACAGCCGCCCTGCTGAGGCCCGCGACGGTCATTCGACCGAGAAGCTTCCGGAAGGAGTCCTGCGACCCTGCCCCACCGGCTCTCCGACACTGACCACAGGCATCGGTCACGCGCCCTCTTCTCCAGCACGTCCTGCATAGACTTCCAGCCCCCTGGGCGAGGGGAGCTGCTGTCTTCATTGGCTCTGAGACCCCAGCCAGCCCCAGGCATTTGTCTACATTTTGGGGCAGATGAGGAGACGAGAGAGGTTTTGAGCGCCTACTATGTGCCAGGCCCCAGGGTTCCATGTCGGACATCACCCTCGCTCCGTCCTTCTGAGCCATCCTGGGAGCTGCTCCAGCCAAGGACTTGGCGCCCAGACATGGGGCCACGGGCCATCTGAGCTCTGGACCCCTAAGAACGCCGCCCTACTTACAGGCCACTCAGCCATGTTGATGAAGCGGATGGGCCGCTTCAGAGGTGAGGGCGTTCAGGTCCAAGGTCACTTAATGATAACAAGACAGCGTCAGTCAGCAGCTAAGGAGGCTCAAGGACCGACACTTCCAGGAGTCCCCTGCCCCGCGTCTCCAGCACCAGCTGGTGGGGGGTAGACTGGGTGTTGGGGAGGGAGGAGCCTGAAGCCACATCCTTTTTCTTTTCTTTTAACTGGAGGCTAATTACTTTACAATATTGTGGTGGTTTCTGCCATACATTCACATGAATCAGCCACGGGTGTACATGTGTCCCCATCCTGAACCCCCCTCCCACCTCCCTCCCCATCCCACCCCTCAGGGTCATCCCAGTGCACCAGCCCCGAGCGCCCTGTCTCATGCATCGAACCTGGACTGGCGATCTATTTCACATGTGATAATATACAGGTTTCAATGCTATTCTCTCAAATCATCCTACCCTCGCCTTCCCCCACAAAGTCCAAAAGTCTGTTCTCTACATCTGTGTCTCTTTTGCTGTCTTGCATATAGGGTCCTCATTACCATCTTTCTAAATTCCATATATATGCATTAATATACTGTATTGGTGTTTTTCTTTCTGAGTTACTTCGCTCTGTATAATAGGCTCCAGTTTCATTCACCTCATTAGAACTGATGCAAATGTATTCTTTTTAATAGCTGAGTAATATTCCATTGTGTATATGTACCACAGCTTCCTTATCCATTCGTCTGCCGAGGCACATCTAGGTTGCGAAGCCACATCCTTGCTGGCGGTTTGCTCCAGCACCCCCTCGACGGCCTCCACCACCCAGCAGCGCGGACCCTGACAGCGGCCCTGATTCTCCAGTGTGCCCCGTGCCCGCCCCTGCTCTGCCTGCTTCCACTGGACACCACGCCATCAGCTGCGCCAGAGACACTGCCCCATTCTGCAGATGAGAAAACGGAGGCACAGGGCTGTGCCTGTCAACCCCAGTCTTCCGGGGCGGCCAAAACCAGGACAAAAAAGGTCGTTGTTCTTCCACTTGCAGCGCACGGGCTCTCCCAAGGGGTCTGGTGGGGTGCCCTGTGCCATGGCGTCCTGCCCGCTCAGACACCGGTCCCCAACCCCCTCAAAGCTTGCCGGTGCCTCTGCCAGGGCTCTGCAGGTGCTGGCTTCCTCGCCACACAGCCAGCGCCCCCTTTCCCAGCTTTCTAGAACCTCCCAGTTCTTATGCGGCCTCAGGTTGATACTCAAATATCTGGCTAACTGGTAAAGCAGGCTTTTCGTCTTATCGATAGCGTGGGGTCCCCAGAAGTGGACCCTGAGGCGGGGACTGGAGTGGAAACAATTGACTGGGAGGCCAGGTGGGGTGAGACGAGACGAGAGGAGCCAGCAGGCGCCTACTCTTACGGGGCAATGCCACGGCCACAGGGGGTGCTGTGTGGGCTGGCTGGGAGCTGCTCCAGGGACCCTGGTCCCCAGCAATGCAAGCCAGAGAACCTGCCCACTGCACACGGCAGGCACTCGATAAATGCTCCTGGCAAGTAAACACACAGCAGATGGAGCGAGAGGCCTTTCCACGCAGGTAGGGAATAACTGCCCCTGCCTTTGGCCCAGTGGGAGATGGGAAGCCCCCGGGGCAGGGGAGCGTGGTGCGCCCCACGGGGCCTGCCCCGCACCCCTGCCCCACCCCCGCCTGTGACCGCTGCTCCCGACAGGAGCACCAGGGCGCTACTTCTGGGGTGCTCGCCCTGAGGACCGCTGACTCCGTGACAGCTCATTCCATACTCAGACCCCCTATGCCCTGCCAGCTTGGGGGCCCCGAGCAGGGCGGCGTTCACATGCCCAGGTTCAGCTTCGCGCACCCGGGATGAGAGAACGGGTCCTCCTGCCAGCTCCCAAGGCACGCGGGTAAACACACCACGGGGCCAGCAGGGACCCGACCCCCAGCAGAGCGCCACAGGGATGGCGAGGGAGTGGCCCCTCAGGGGTTCCCAACCGGCTCCCTCTGCGGCGAGACCACTGTCATTTCCATGGCCCCTGTGCTGAGGACACCCGTGGTCCTGCGCCCTGGGCTGTGGGGAGACCTGGGCACTGGCCCAGCTCTGCCCCCTACTGGCTGATGGTCATGAGCTCATCTTTCCCTTCCCTTCTGGATGAGACCCCAATCAACACGAGGTCTCCCTTCCCCCAGGAGAAAGAAAGTGTCTGGGCCAGGAGTCAGCGGTGTGGGTCCCAGACACGCTTGTCCCAAACAGCAGCCACAGGCCACGTGGAGCTATGGAGCCCTTGAAAAGCACCTGGTGTAATGGAGAAGCGGACACACCAGGTTCTGAAGAGTTGCTACAAGAAAAAGAAAATCACACTAACCATTCAATACACTGATTGCATATTCAAACAATAGCATTTTGGATATATTGGGTTAAAGAAAACATACATCAAAGTGAATTTCACCTCTTTCCACCCCCATTTTATTGAGATACAATTGACATATAACATGGTAAAGTAAATAGCATAATGATTTGATAAATACGAATATCGTGTTTCTTGATTACTACAATAAGTTTAGTTAACAGCCATCACCTCAGGTAGTTACAGATTTTTTTCCTTGGGGTGAAATGTTTTTACCTTTTCTCAATGCTGCTGCGGCTGCTCTAAGTCGCTTCAATCGTGACCCCATAGACGGCAGCCCACCAGGCTCTGCCGTCCCTGGGATTCTCCCAGCAAGAACACTGGAGTGGGTTGCCATTTCCTTCTCCAGTGCATGAAAGTGAAAAGTGAAAGTGAAGTCGCTCAGTCGTGTCCGACTCTTCGCGACCCCATGGACTGCAGCCTACCAGGCTCCTCCGTCCATGGGGTTTTCCAGGCAAGCATGCTGGAGTGGGTTGCCATTGCCTTCTCCAGCGACTAGGAAATCTAAGATTCCATAGCTGGCTGGCATTGTCCTTTTTACTGAATAGCAGCTGGAGTTTCCAGTAAGCCACTTGGCCCTTTGGAAGCCAGCAGGCAGACCAGCCGGCCAGGTGGCCGTCTGTCCAGGACATTTTGGGGCCCTGAGCACCGACTCTGGAGGAGTCAGAGCACAACTTGGCAGGGACCACAGGTCCCCAGGATGCAGCCAATCCCCTCTGGCCTTAACCCCAGAGGTCCCTTCTCTGCAGACTCTCCTTGGCACCCCACTTAACACTGCAGCTCTGCGTGGTGACCAGCTCTCGCCCTTCCCTGCGGGCATGGCTCCACATCCTTTATGCTCCCCACTTAGGGTTGCCAGATGCAGCAAATAAAAATCCAGGATACGCAGTTAAGTCTGTCTTTCAGATCAACAACAAATACTTTTTCTAGTATAAGTATAGCCCATGCATTATTTGGGATATACTTATACCAAAAATTTGTCATTGATGGAAACACAAATTTAACTGGGCTCCGTGGATTGTGCCTGGTACCCCCACCACTACTGGATCTGAAGTCCTGTTTTGCAAGTAGACTGGAGTCTCCCGAGCCAGGGTGACAGCTCCCCGTGGACAGGGGCATTGGTTTCAGTTACTCTTGGACCCTTGGCATTTAGCTCTGGCCAGCACACGATCCGTGCTCAATGAGTATTTGTGGAACGAATGGGGGAAACCAGCGTTTCCTCCAGAAGATGCAGCTGATCTAAGATCCCCCAGACCCTTTCCTGACCCTGACACACTTAGGGTGGGCGTCATTCTCCCAGAAAGCCTGACTGCTTGCAAACATCCTCCAGTCTTAAAATACCCACAGGACAGGCCTCGGCAGAAAAGAGGAGGCAGGAGACAGAGTGGGTCTGATGGCCGCTGGTGCCACCACACTCCTGCCTGGCTCTTGGTTTAAAGATGCGGCTGGGCTGTGTGACCCTCAGTCTGGGCAGTGAGAAAGGGTGGTCACCAGCTTTCCATCCCCTCTCCTTCAACCAGCCCCTCTGTCTCCTTATCAGTTGTCAAAAACTAACCCTGGGAGTTCTTGGAGGAAGAGGCTAAAGACAGGGTCACTGAGCACCTTGGCTGCCTCTGTCCAGAGCGGGCAGGGCTGGGCGCCCGGAGATCAGCTGGGCCTCTGTTTTGGCCCAGGACACACACAGCAGATTTTCTGAGCCAGCCTTGATGCGAAGCACTGCAACCAGGTGTCCCTTCAAACCATCCAAATGTCCTCGATGTTCTGCTACATCAGCAAACGGCAGAGGCAGGGGCTGTTGCCAGTTTGCATCTTGATCAAGATACAAAGGCCCCAGAACTCCTGGCTGGGATGCAGGGGCCCTGAGCTGCTCTGTCTCTCCCACCAGATGCCCTGGCAGATAAGCAACAGACAGAGCCCACACTGCTGCCTGCCCTCAGGGAATCTTGTCTGGGGAGATAAGACTCTGGAAACAGCAGAAAAATGCAAGCTGGAGAAAACCAAGGGCCAAGTGATGGGGCAGAGACAGCTCAACGCTGCAGGCTTTTTAAGAAGCAATGACCCAGGCTGGCGGGGCCATGAGAACACACTGGAGGAGGGGGAAGAGGACCGAGGGAGCCCATGCGCTCACACGCATGTGCGTGTGTGCACGTGGGAGCACACGCTCACACACATAGCTGTTCTCAGGCAGGGGGCAGCCAGCCTGACTCCACTGTGCCTGCCACCACCCATCTGGCTCCCAGCTGACCTTCCCCAGTGCTGGGGCAGGTCCCGGCACACCGTGAGCCTCAGCTCCACCAAGTTGTAAGCTTAAAAATGAACCCCCGAACGGTCTCAAGACTTTCCAAAGGGTTCCTGGCTGGTGGCAGGATTCATGTCCCCTACTGTGACGAGCTGTGTGTGGTAAGCCTTGGACTCTGGGCTCCTCTGTAGCCCCAGCTAGTGGAATGCTTTCTTTTCCTTTCTCTTCCTTCCCCAGCTCCATGAGGCACAGCTTGGGAGGATGGGGTGGTAAAGAGGGGGCCCTCTCTTAGCCAAAGTATCACACACACACACACACACACACACACACACACACACACACACACTTGTTGGCTGGGACTAGTGCAGTATCACATCACCCAGGACCTGCTCGCACCTCTTGGGTCTCCCAGTCTCCCAGCCCTCCAAGTGAGTGGGCAGGGGGTCCACTGGGCCCCAGGGGCATGTTGCTAGTCCAGCCCAGCTGGGGGGCAGCAGAAGCCTGGTCCTGACCAGGAGAGCAGCTCAGCTGTCCCAGCCCCAGACCGTGCAGCCCTCGGTGGCTGCCGAGCCAGCCCCGGAACCCTGCTTTGGGCCGAGGCCTCACTGCCCCTAGCCCGAGGCCCCCTCAGCTGTCCTGGGGTGACCGACAGTGCAGGAAACCCTCTCACGGCAAAGGGCAGGACACGGGGGTTGAAGAAGAACTGGGAGCAGTGGGGGATTATTCTGCTTGGCTTCCTCAGCACGGACGTGAAAAGGCCCGTTGTCCACCAGAGAGGGAGAGACGGCCAAGAGGGCCTGGCCCCGGCCCAAGCGGGCAGGCTGTCCCAGGACATCCACCAGGGTGGTCTCAGTGCAGGGGCAGCCCCCCAAACACGGAACCGCAGGACGAGAGTCGAGCAAGGGAGAGGCACAGGTAACAGGGGCGTCAGCCAAGGGGGAGCAGGACAGGGGGGCAGCGGCTCTCGGGTCCCTCCCTGCAGGCGACGCTGGACCAGCTCACTCACAGGCAGCCCTCGTGCGGCTGCTCCCAGGGTATGTGCTCCCCAGACGGAAGACGGGGTGGCCCAGCAAGGCGCAGAGCAGGGCCTGGAACCCAGAGTCCAGCGGTCTCAGGGCAAGAGCACTGGTGGGCCTCCAGCCCTCCCAGAGGGAGGTGCAGGGCTTCCCTCCTGTTGGGATGGTGGTGGGGTCTCTGCCCTGGTCCCCGCTCTCTGTGGTCGGGGGTCCAGAGGGCTGGCTGCACACCCAGGCATCAGCCCTTGGGGCTTCTGTGCGCCTCTGTGGACAGCAGCCCCTGCTTCTCCAGAGGGTCCCAGGGACCCACAACCCCCACTGGCCCGATGCCTGCTTCACCCCTTGCTGGGCAGCCCAGCACCCTGGGACATGCTATAGCCTGGCCCCGTCTGGACAGCAAGGGGGAGGGGGCTATGACCCCCCACCCCCGAAGCCAGCTTCCGTCTAGATGGACGAGACCGCCCCTCCTACTCCTGCCTGTACTGGGGAGAACAGTGTTCCCCCAAAATGCGTGTCCCCCTGGAACCTGTGAATGGGACCTTATTTGGAAAGAAGTCTTTGCAGATGGAATCATGTTACGGTGAGAGCAGGCTGGATCAGGGTGGCCCTACAACAATGGCTGTGACCCAACAGAGAGGCTCAGGAGGGCCGCGGGACCCCAGAGGCAGAGGCTGGAGGGGTGCGGCCCCAAACTGGGATGCCAGGAGCCAGAGACACCTGGCCGGGGAGCCCAGGGCCCGGGTCCCGGGAGGGCACCCGCTCTGCCCCGGGCCCACCCATCTTGTCCCAGCCTCGCTGGGACCCAGCTGCTGGGGGAGACTGGGACACTGAGAAAGGAGGCTCTGCTGGGCCTTGGCATCTGGTACAGAAGCAGCCATGCCGCCCCTCCCAGCTGTCCTCCTCGCTGTCAGAACCCCCGCCTGCGGGCAGACCAGCTAATCGCTCTTGACAGCCCACCACCATTCCTGGGCCGCCAAGGAGAGGCTGGCGTGGCTATATTTAGCCTCCAATTGCTCTGCCTGGGGAGCTGTGAAGTACCAGGGGCGTGGGGGTGCGGGGCTGAAGGATACAGGGTCGGGGCAAAAAGCGGGGCCCCAGCCCCTCTGTGTGGGCCCTGGGCAAGGGCCCCAGCCCCCAGAGCAGACTTTCCAGTTCAGGGCTTTGGCCGCAAACAGTGGGAGTGGGGCTCCCCGCGTGGGGGACACAGCCCACCTGGGCCACGTGACCAGGGCAGAGGGCCTAGCAGGGCGGGCAGGCCGCGAGTAGAGCACAGGCCAGAGCCGGCCCTGAGCGCCCTCCCTGGGCACCCCTTCCAGACGGGTCTGCAAGCCCCCCTCCTCGGCCTGGCCTGCTCCTTCAGGGCCCCCACCTCCGCAGTAACCCCCCGGAATCTGCATAGAGGGGCTGAGAAGTGACGCCCGGTGCCTGGGAGCAGGGAGGAGGGAGACAGAAGGAGCAGGAGCCAGGTGGGGGTGCAGGTGAGAGGGCGGGGGGTGGGGGCAGGCAGAGAGAGACAGGAGGAAGGAAGGGGTTGGGGGAGAGGAAGGCAGGCCCATCCCAGTCACTATGGAAACGAAGGGCAGGGTGATGCAATAGTAGCAGGACCCATGATTTAGGGACTTCCCTGGGGGTCCAGTGGCTAAGACTCCACGCTCCCAACACCAGGGGCCCAGGTTCAATCCCTGGGGGGTGGAGGGCGGTGAACTAGACCCTACGTGCCATGACAAAGACCCTGCGTGCCACAACCAAAGACCCAGCGCAGCCAAACAGATAAAACACACACCTGTTGAAAAGAGAATGGGGGTTGGACAAACATAGCTACTACTTCTTGAGCGCTGCCACCCAGGGGGGTGGCCACGGCTCGTATTCCTGCCTCCCTGATGGAGGACAGAGAGGCCCCTGGCAGTGAGGGGCGCCCGACAGACGGACGGCACAGCTGCCAGCCCTCCTCGGACACCTTCAGCGCAGCCCCGCATGGGCCGCCCTGCCGGGGGGCAGCTGGCGGGGGAGGCGGCAGGAGGCACCGGCCAAGGCCAGCGCGCGCCCCCCGCCCCCCGGCCGGGCCCAGCTGAGCGCCCGATGGCGGGTCAGGGGTGAGGCCGTGCTAAGTGGCTTATGCCTCCGTGCAGAGGCCGACTGACAGACGGCTGGATTAACAAAGACGCACTCTGTTCCCCGGCAGGTCATGTGGAAAGCACAGCCACGACCCCTGTCACTTCTCCTTTTTTATTTTTTTGTAAGAAGAGATGTTTGTTCCCGAGCCGGGGCGGAGGGGGAGGAGGCGGGGGTGGGGGCGCCAGCTGTAAGCACATCAGCTGCTGCGGGCACAATGGGGGGCTTCTCCGCCGCGGCCACCCCTCAGCCAGGGCCGCCAGCCGGCCCGGCACGCAGGGGCCCAGCCTGCTGCCCAGCTCTGCGGCACAGCCACGCTCCTGAGTGCCAGTGTGCAGGCCGCCCGCAGAAAAGGGACCATTAGCCCCAAATGGAGCCTGCAGGGAAGGGGGTGGCGGGCAGGCAGCCGTGGCAGCTGCCGACACGGTTCCCCGCCTGGAGGACCACAGACGGGCACGCTGCCTCCTGCCCGACCCAGCCCATCACCTCCTGTGACCATGCTGTGTCAGACAGAGCAAGTGAAAAAAGCCTATCCTTAAGACTAACCTCACCTTTTCCTTTTTACCTCTAAAACGTGACTACTCGACGCTGTGACGTTCCACGCGTGGTTGGCGTCCTACTTCTGTTGGGCAGTGTGTCCAGGCCCACAGCGTCAGCATTCCCTGCAGCATGCTAAACACGCAGACTCCCAGGCCCCACCCAGGCTCGCAGAGTCACATCCTTGTCCCCCGGCCAGCTCTGGAGCCCCACCACCGCTGTGCTTGTGACCTGTCTCCAGACTGAGTCTGGCCTCCCACACAGCCACATGGCTTTAAGGGCTCTTGCAAAGCCCCCACAAGTCAGCAGAAAGGTCCAGCCCTCCATCTGAGGCAGCACAGGCCCTAACTGGGGAGAATTCCTCTGGTGGGTCACGGTAGCAGAAAATACGATCTTAGAATTCTGAACTTGCCCTGGTTCCTCCGAAGGGCTTCCTCTGGTCAAAAACCTCTCTGATTTAAACTGAATGGAGAGGGACCGTATAGTTTGCAGACTTGCACTGTTTACCAAAAGCCTTCCACAGGCAAGGCGTTTAAATAATACATGTACCTCACACTCCATGGACATACACAGCAATGCAAGCTGAGCTTGCCTCTTGAGCATCTTTGAGGGGGCTAGTTTTACTAAACAGATAAGAAAGATTTCCCAATCCCAGAGTTCCCTCCAAGCTGCCCCCACGTGGCCCCACCCAGCCAGAGGGTGCCCCCTTACTGGTTGGCCTCAGAAGACTAGAAAGCTCCTTCCCCTACTGAGTCACAAAGTCTTCTGGAACCCTGCCTCCAGTCTGCGGGGAGCCCCTGGCTCCATCCCAAATAAACCTACTTGCCCTTGACACCTCCAGTATGTAGGAACCACCACCTAGCGGCCCATGATTAAGCACGTCCAATCCCCTCACCTCATCCTGGGGCAGCGTGGCTCCCAGAACCTGCCGTCCTGGCGGCCTCCCTCCCCAGACCTGCTCAGCTGGGTCAGCGCTCCAGCATGTCACCACCTGCCCTCCTGTCCCTGCCCTGACGCCCTGCGGAGAGGGGAGGACTGAGAACCAAGCTGTGCAGGAACAAAGCCAGAGCCGGGGGTGGAGTGGGGACACTGGGAGCCAGTAAACTACCAGAGAAGGTTCTTGCTCTTTTCCTGCAGCAGAAATTCCTGCCTTGGCTGACAGAGGACGAGTTGGTTGGATGCCATCATTGAGTCAATGGACAGGAGTTTGAGCAGACTCCAGGAGATGGCGAAGGACAGGGAAGCCTGGAGTGCTGCAGTCCGTGGGGTCGCAGAGAGTCGGACATGACTGAGCAACTGAACAATGACAGCAACAACAGCTGGCTACACAGCGGCATCGCCAGGGAACTTCACCAAACACTGATGCCTGAGGCCGCTGTCAGGTTTGGGTTCAGCTGGCTGGGTGGGGCCCGGGCATCAAAATTTTGTTCAAAGCTCCCAGGTGGCTGCAAGGTGCTGGGGGTCTAGGGTCACTGCTGGCCCTCAGCCCGCACTGGGAGTGGGGGGAGAACCCGGGAGCCCCAGGGAGGAGTGTTGCCGGGGCAGGGCCCACCACCTGCACCTCTGATGCATCTGCAGCGAGGGGTGTGTGCCCCGAGGAATGCGGGGTGCCCTACAACAGGGGCCAGGCTGGGCCGGGGGAAGGGGCAGGTTTCTAACAGGACCTGGGCTGTGCAGCTCAGCCTCTGGCAGGCTTTCAGGAAGTGAGTCCCGATCTGGGCGCGGCCCTAAAGAAGGGGGTGTTTTTGGTGATGGGGAAGTTTAGTTTCTTTCTAGGAGGCTAGTGTCGTCCCTGGTAAGAGCACTGCATGCAGTCGTGATGCTGGCAGAAGAGGGGACATCTGGCCTCCCTGGGGTGGGACCGTGGCTGCTGTGTCCAGCAAGGCCCTGTCTGCGGCCCGTGAACCTGTGGCCTCGGTGGCTGTTCATTTCAGTCCCGAAAGCCCTCTTTCCCTTTCCGTTCTGAAGACACAAGCGGGGGGCTTCTCCTGACATGGAACCGAGCTACCCCTGGAAGGAACCCAGCCTCACCAAGTGAGGCCTAGTGGCCTCCACCTCACCTGAGTGCCCATCCTCTCCTGGCCATAGCCGTGCAAGACACCCGGCCTGGGCGTGAGCCCGGGGCCACCCTGAGCTCCGAATGGAACAGCAGAGGGGTCAGTGTCACCCTCCTCCTGTGACTCAGTTTCCCCACTGGAACAGGAAGGCTGCTGCCACAGTCCCTCTGTGCTCTCAAAGTCCATGATTTGGGGTGTCTGGTGCAGAAAGGTCACACAGCAGCTGCTCTGTCCCCTAAGCTTGGACAGTCAGTCACCCTGGGGCCTCCGGAGGAAACTTCTGCTATCTGCCTCTGTCCAGGCCTCAATTCTGGAATCTTCTCCTCCTGCCCCCCCGGACCACTCCTGGTCCTGTTCTCCCTGCATGGGTCACTACCTTTGCCCAGAGTAAGGAAGCAGGACTCTCCTGAGGTTGATCAGATAGGATGCTCTTGGTCAGACCCGGAAGAGCGCATGGAGCTTCCAAGGGCCTCGGGCCTGAGAAAGCAGGAGCTCCAGCGGCCCAGGCACTGTGCCCCTGGACGCTCACCCTGGCCGGGACTACACATATGTTCCCTCACTTCATCCTTGCCATCACCCCAACGGGCGTGTGCTGTTTTCACCCTCGTTTTACCCATGGGGAAACTGAGGCAGGGTCAGATTAAAGTCACTTCTCCCAGGTCCCCAGAGCACAAGAGGCAGGGCCGGCTGTGAACCCGGGCAGCCAGGCTCCACAGCCCCGCTCCCGGCCATCTGTCACCTGGTCTGCAGCTTGTGAGCTGGGTGGTCTTGGGCAGGACAATTTACCTCTCTGGGCCTCGGTTTGTCTGTCTGTAAAATGGGGTTAACAGTAGATCCCGCCCACCCCCAGTCTGCTGTGATCCAGGAAGAACGCTGGGCACACAGCTGGAGCTCAGAAAGGGCCACTTTCTAGGATTGCCACGAGTTCAGAGGACAGGGCGCCTTAGCGCCCTCTGGTGACAGGGAGGTCTCCTGCAGGAGGAGATGGGCAGCAGGATCAGATGACAGGAAGGGAAGGACTACAGCTGCCACACGCTGACCACAGGTGACTGGTGACATCCGGATGGGCCCTGCTCTGGGAACATCTGGGTGTGATCGAGCACTGGTTTGGTACATGGGTCTGAGACCCAAGGCACCTCACTTTTTAGGTGCTCCTGATCTTAGCATGGCTGGGACATATCCCGGAGCCCCAGAAACAAGCTAAATCAGAGTGACCACCACGTGCAAACCTCCAGTCACTCGGCCACCTCACCTAAATGCCAGGCATGTGCCGAGAACCCTGCCAGGCCCTGCGTGAGGCAGAGACCGGACGATGCTCACCAAACAGGACACACAGCTCCGGACACACAGCTAAGCGACATTTTCCACCTCTCAGGACTCGTAAGTTAACAGTGAGGGCTCTGAGTTCCCAAGTGATGGCATGCCTGGAGCCCTGAACCATCTCAGGGAAGACCTACTGAACACCCTATTGGACTATGATGCAGACGAGACTAAGTTTTCACTGCGTTAACCATGAATGATAGAGGGCTGTTTATCACAGCAGCTAGCATCACCCACCCTGTCTAATACACCAAACCTTAACAATGGCTCAGGCAAGATCCCACCTCAAGGAACTCACAGGGCTCTCAGGGAAAGACATCCGGCCTTCTGTCTCAGTGTCACCAGGAGTTTGTTAAAATGCAGATAGCAGGGCCCAGCTCATGCCGTCTGAGTCAGGAGCTCTGAGGAGGCTCTGTCACCCACACTTTAAACCAGCACCCCTGGCGATTCTGATGCACAATACAGGTGAGAGCAGCTGGCATTGTAGCAGAAAATCACGACTCTCATTTGATGCTAGAGAAGGGGACAGGCTGGGTGCTCCTGCCTGAGCCCAGCCTGGCCCCCCATGCTGTCCATGAGGAGCCTGGACCGCAGCCCCGCACAGAGGTGGGGGGGCCATGAGTCACTCGAGGCTGATGGTCATTCAGTACACTGGGCAGACAAGAGATTCATTAGGGTCCTTGCTTAACGCGATGACGAATTCATTGAATTCTGATAAGGTCGTCTCTTAGCAGGTGGGATAAATCGCAGCTGATCTCTTGTCAGGACGACTCTGAGTCATCCCGGATTAAATTAATAATGATTAATTGGGGCTCCTGAAAGCTGAGCCGCCAAGCGAAGATTAGAGTGTGCGTTCGAGCTGGCTCTCTCTCCCTTTTATTTCCTCTCTCCCTTCCTGGGCTGCGCCTCCTCCCCCAGGTGACATTCTGAGATGGGAAACTGGAAGTGGAGGATTTGGAGATGCAGAGCAGCCATTAGCAGCTGCTCAGAGGGCTGCGGGCGGCACAGCCGGGCGGGGGAGTGGGGGCCAGCTGCCTGGAGAGCTCTGCTGTTTCTGGAGGCTCTTACGCACCCAGGAGGCCAGCCATCCTCCTGGTCACGGACCCCAGATGGGCTTACTCCCTTGCCCCACCCACTGCACCCAGATCCCCCAGCGGGGCCTGGCTCTGGGGCCTGGGGGTGATAGGCGGGTGGGGGACAAGGTCGCAGCGTGTGCTCATTTGGTGAGACAAACAGCAGGTCTGACGCCCAGGGCCTCTGGGTCACGTGGAGGGAGGGTAGGCCCACGTGGACCGCTGCCTGTGGGGGGACCCCTCTGCCCTGCCCTGGGAGAGGACCCAGGGGTGTGCGGCCCGGCTCCAAGATCACACAGAGATGAGACACAGCCACAGACCTGAACACAGGGCAGACGGGGGTCAGGAAGCAGTCCCCACAGAGGACCCACAAAGCAGGCCCGAGATCAGCCCGCTGACGTTACCTTGGTGAACTCTCTTCCTGGTTGTCCACTGAGGGCAACTGGGGCTACCCCAATCTCCCTCCACCCCCAACCAGGCCCGGCGGAAGGGCAGCTTGTACAGGTGAGGGCAGACAGCCCTCGGGGACAGACTTTTAGGAGGTGACTACATTCTCTGGAAAGTGCTCATCGTTCGTGGGATTCTTTTCCCAGGGGCCGCCCCATTCCAGGGGCTTCTCCAAGCACCCCCAGGAATTTCACTCATCCCCCAAGCAAAGGCCGCTGCTGCCAACTGCCTGGGTTGTCAGCACACATTCACAGAGGGCACCGCTCCGCTGGGCCCACACAGCTCATAAAGTCAACACGCTCTCGACTTGGGAGGTTTACCCATAAACATTCCTGCAGCGGGCCTGGCGCCATGTGAGGTGAGAGGGAAGTGGGGAGGGGTCCCCGCCAGCTCTCTGGGTTTGGGAAGGTTCAGTGCCACTTCAGAGAGCCGGCAGCTGGAACTGCAGGAATTCTGAGCGGCGGGAGGGTGCAAGGGAAGGAAGCCCCCCTGGAGGGTGGGGGGGAGGGCAGCTGGACCCTTTCCCCCAAAGCTCCCATCCCACTCCCGAGGGGGCCAGAGAGGTGACTGAGCCCTGCGGCGCCAGCTCACGGGACCAGCTGTCACGCTGCCACCCTGCCCGAGTCTCCTCCAGGCCCTCAGCACCCCCAAACACCAGGAAGGAGGCCAGCTTGGGGGCTCAGGGTGCAGGGCAAGGCGTGCAAGCCTTCTCCGGGCATCCCAGCTCAGGGGGACGCTAGGTGGGTGGTCAGGGCTGAGCTGGTCACCTTTGTAAACCCTGTGAGGCTGGGATCTAAAGTCCAGGCTTGTTGTGAGAACTGAGGTGGGAGCCAGAAGCACAGTGACGGCTCTAAAAATACTGTTCTTAACCGCTGAGTGGATGAATAAACTCTGGGCTCTCGGCACAGCGGAGCAGTACTCAGCCACGAAAAGGAACGAGGCACAGACAGAGCCTCAGCAGGCGTGGGCCCACAGCACATCACTGAGCCAGAGACACCAGGCAAACAGGCAAACAGGGCACGACTCCAGTTACAGGACCCAACTGGAGCAGGCCGACTCACGAGACAGGAAACGGACAAGAGGTATCAGGGCTGGCTGGGGGGCTGCAGTTTCTGTGTGGAAAGATCAAAGAGTTCTGGAAGGAGATAGTAGTGATGGTTGTGCAACGCTGTGAATGTACATCATGCCACTGAACTGTCCACATAACAACTGAAATGGCAGATTTTCTGTTATAGCTATTGTAACACAGTAACTAAACATAATCGTCAAGTCTGCAGTTAAATTTCTGCAGAGGAAGGGATGGGGCAGAGGCGTCAAATGGGACGTGCTGCCCTTGAATCCTAAGAACAAGAGCAAGCTCGCTGGAGGCCCAGAGGCAGGTCCGCTTGAGGATACGCTCCCTGGACCCTTGGGCAAATCACGGTCTCCGCTATCTGCACGGTGGACCCGGAAGCCTGGATCCTGCCCTCAGCGCTGTCAGCCACCAGCCTGCTGTCCTGATTCCTAAACAAACACAGAAATTCTGCCAGACTCAGTGCCTGGGACATTTAGAACTGAACCCATCAACAAGGTACTACTGGGCCAGCATATTTCCTAGACTTGTCAAGTGAAGTGAAAGTCGTTCAGTCATGTCCGACTCTTTGTGACCCCATGGACTGCACAGTCCATGGAATTCTCCAGGGCAGAATACTGGAGTGGGCAGCCTTTCCCTTCTCCAGGGGATCTTTCCAACCCAGGGATTGAACTCAGGTCTCCTGCATTGCAGGGGAATTCTTTACCAGCTAGGTCACAAGGGAAGCCCAGACTTGCCAGGTCAACCCCAAATGCATTTTCTCCCTGAAGATGAGACGGTACGAGGTTTGACTGGAACCATGATATACGACGTTCATTTAATAAATCTGCTGCTCAGAAGACTATGCCCCATGGCAGGCTGGGAAACAGGGCTACAAAATGTCAGGAAGACAGAGAGACAGACAGAAGGAGGGGTGTCCACAACCATAGGTGGCTGGAGGGCCGGGCTTCGCTGGCCAAGAAGGAAAACTGCCCAACACCAGGTACAGAAATACCTAGACTCCCTCTGAACCACTCCATAAATTCTACTCCATCTAGACCAAGTGTCTGTGCTCTAGCCATGACATTAACTGGGCTTGCACCTGTTTAATTAATATTATGAGAGCTCTTTTGTTAGGGCTAGACAAAGAGAGGTCCCTCCAGAAGCCCTTCTCATGGACCAAGGACATCAACCAGCCAAAGGGGTTGTTCTCGACCCCAAGGGCAACGCTGGAAAGAGGCTCCCAACAAAGCAACTTCCTGGAATTTGGGGGGGGGGGGGCTTCATTCACAGAGGGGTCCCACTGCCCAGGCTGGCTGCAAAGGGCTGCAAAGAGAGACTCTCTTTGGGCTGATCGACCTTGAGAAGTGGAAACACGCTCGCCCAGGGCTGGGTCCCTGGGCTCTGGTGCCTCACCTGCCCCTCTGCTGTTGGCCTCCACCTGTTGGCCAACTGGTCACTCAGGGTGTGGCAGGCACAGTAGTGGCCCTCAAGGACGAGTCCACCCTAATTGCCAGAACCTATAAATACATGACCTGATGTAATTTAAGGGACTTTACGGGGGGTGACAAAGTTAAGGGTCTTGAGCTGGGAGAGGATCCTTGGTTATCCAGGTGGTCCCCAGTTGTGATGAGTGGAAGCAGGTCAGAGCCACCCAACGCTGCTGCTGTGAAGATGGAAGGGACCACAGCCGAGGAGCATGGGCTCCTCTGAGGGCTGGAAAAGAATAGGAAACAGATTCTCCCTCCAGAAAGGAACTGGCTATGCCAATGCTTTGGTTTTAGTCCCGCGAGACCCGTGTCAGACTTACAGACTGTAAGAGAATAAATGTGCGTGTGTGGCTTTAGCCACCAATCATTTTTTAAGCAGCCACAGAAGACAGTGCCCGGGCTGGGGGCTCATCTTGAGCTGCTGAGATAGAACGAGTCACTGGTCGGCTAAGCGCAAGGGTGGGGGTGCCCTGAGGAGACCCCTCTCCCCAAAAGGCTTCCCAAAGGGCAGGCAGGGACCAAGGCATGCACAGCCCTGGAGTCGGCTACCCTGGTCCGGATTCCGCCCATCTCAGCCTCTCCCCAGTGTCCTGGCAGGTCTGCAAGGTGGAGCGACAGCGAAGAGGAGGAGGCTACCTGTTAAACACCAGCCCTGGGCTGGCCCCCTGCAGGCTACTGAGAAGCGTCCACGGGAAGAATTCCCCTGGTGTCACTTGCCTGTCAAAAGCAGTTACTGCTGCCTGCCGCCCACAGAATCAACACCAACCACCAAGATGCTTCCAGTCCAATGGGGCCTCTGCTCCTCTCATGGGGGCTGCTGAAACGTCACTGTGTCCTGGCCCCACTGCGGGGCCACGTCCCACTCGAGTCCAA
The DNA here is from genome assembly GCF_033118175.1 of Dama dama. Lineage (NCBI taxonomy): Eukaryota > Metazoa > Chordata > Mammalia > Artiodactyla > Cervidae > Dama > Dama dama. The sequence goes on along the minus strand of NC_083684.1, from coordinate 17,415,302 downwards.
CCTTGAACCCCCACCCCTACAGCATCACCTCCTATGACCACAGGGGCCACATTCCACCCCCAGGGGGGCTCCCAGGGCCAGCCTTGCATCCCAAACACTCCAGCCCATCCTCTGAGCACCAGGAGCCCCTCAGGTCCACGAGAGTGGCAGGCCCAGCCTGGCAGACGCTGGGGCACTGCTGAGGTCCAACCCAGACACAGTGCAATGATCAAACCACACAACTCTTCTGGGCCAGGGAGGCCTTTCTTCTTAGACTTCTGAGACGCGACTGTGGATCACAGGAATGAGAGAGCACTATGTGAAACTCATTAAGAACAGGAGGGACTTCCCCAGCAGTCCAGCGGTTAAGACCCCCAAGCTTCCATGGCCACGGGTGCAGGTTCAACCCCTTGTCCGGGAACTAAGATTCCATAAGCTGTGCAGTGTGGCCAAAAAGAAAAAAAAGAGAAAACAGCAGGGATAGAAGATTCCCTCACCTGCGGCTTAAGGGATGCTGAGTCCGTTGTGCTAAAGCAAGGAACTGGGTGCCTGCTCACCCTTTCCATATCCACGTGGAGGGAACCTAGGAAGACCTTGCCAAACTCTGGGAGCCCCCACGTGGGACCTGCAGTGACAGCACCTCTAGAAGCCACCTGGGGACCTGTGGGCTCAAGCTGGGGACACTTGGGCAGGTGGAACCTCATCCCACCTTTTCCCTCCCCCTTAGCAACCACCAGGTGAAAACGCAGGGGCCAGTCTGCCTGCCTCCCCATCCTTGGGCACACCTGTCCACCTTCAACGGGGATGGGGCACCCGAGAACACCCAGGGGCTGCTGTTCATGCCCCCCCCCCCACCCAAGGACAGTCTATCTGGGGTGGAAACGTGCCTCCTCCTCCTGGCTGGCTGGAAATATCAGGCCATCTTGGGTGACATCTTGCCTGCAAGTGTTCTGGCCGAGATTCGCCCGTCTCCCCTGAGTCCGTCCGCAAGTGCAGCTGAAACCACAGCTGCGTGGAGGTGGGGAGTGGAGAGTGGAGCCAGGAACATTCTGGACTCAGCCCAGCAGGCTGGTGAGGGGCTGGTCGTCGGGTGGGGTGAGTGGCCAGGCAATAGGACATGCCGGGGAGGGTCACTGGGTGGGGTGACGTCCTTGCCAGGCTGGAGAGGGCTGAAGATCAAGTTTCTTCTTGAAGGTGTCGTGTCTGCCTCTTGCAGTCATCTGGCAGACGAGGCGGCTGGCTGGACAGGTCTGGGGGCCTCAGAGGGCCCTCCACAAACCAGCGGAGCTCCCCAGGCATGCCAGGCCTTGGGCCCACCCTGGCCCGTGGAGTCAGAACCCGCTCTTTCCAACAGGATCCTGGTGTGCATGTCACGTTGCGGCTGGAGGGGACAGGGTAGCCTCAGCATTGGGCCAGCAGAGCCAAGCTTTCACAGCAGTGACCCGGTCCGACCCGTCCTCCGAGAAGGCGGGCCTTACACTGACCTCCGCATAAGCAGGCCCGTTCCCCGTCCTCATCCTCGCATTTCGGGGTGGAGTTAGGCCACTTAGCTCCCGCGTTCACAGGGTCCCCCACAATGAGTCCAGCGGGTGATGAGGGAGCCCCGTGACAGAGGGGCAGAGGGAATGTAAACTCCAAAGGTGACAGGCCAATTTGTGACTGGGGCAACCCGTTAGGTAGTAAGAAATGAATGGAATGAAAACTAACATGGCAGCCTGGCTGGAATGAAATTTTAAGGAATTTACAAAGACACGAACAGTGGTTCAGCCCCTTAGCCTACTACAGCAGGACCTGGCCCCGTCAACACCTTGACCTCAGACCTCTGCCTCTGGAACTTGAGAGAAGACATCTCTGTTGATTTAAGCCACCGAATCCGTAGACATTTGTTACACCAGACCCAGGACCCTAATGCAGGTCTGTAACTTGCCCAGTAGCTAACAGGAAAGGCCCAGCTGATGAAAGTGAACAGATTAGTGGCTGCGAGGGGGAGGGTAGGGACAGGGGACTGACCACGAAGGGGCACACAGAACTCTCTGGTGTGATGGAGACAGTCTGGGTGATGACTGTGACGGTGGCTACATGACCGTATACATTTGTCAAAACTCACTGCATTTGGCACTTAAAACTCACAGGTTTTATTGTATATAAATTATACCTCAGTAAAACTGATCAAAAAAGGAAACAACCTGCACACACCCCCACACATAATCATTCTTCAGAAGAGTAGTAACATCTATTATTAGCCTCGTTTCACAGACGAGACGTCAAAGCACAGAGGGTTAAGCGATTTGCCCAAAGATGCACAGCCAGGAGCCACAGATGTGGGATGAGGCCCCTCCCAGGCTGACGGTGGTTATTCTGTTTACCCCTCTGTCTCCTTCCTGGGCGCTGAGGGTCACGGGCAGGGCTGCACTATTTCTGTCTAAGTCCCCGAAGCCTGACCCAGTCAATGCAAAGCCAGCACTAATAAAAGATGAAGGGGAATAAGGGCCTTTTGTGGTAAGAGTGACAAGGGCAGTGTTCTGTGCTTAGAAGGGAGGAGGGCACAGCCCGGCCAGGGGTTTAGTGACCCCACAGGGAGGCCTGGGGGGCGGCCTCTCACCACTGGACAACTTGGCCAGGCCGGACTTGCACCCCTAGCCTCCTGCAGAGTGAGGACAGTGTGGGGAGGGTCTCCCAGCAGTCAGGGGCTTGGTCAGAAGCTGGGGCTGGCAGGGGAAGAAGGGCTGGGGTGAGGCCACACACTGTGTGCACACCAAGGCCCTGAGCCCCGTGGGCACGTCCACCCTGCCAGGGCAGACAGACCTCCATTCAACACCCCAGAACGCCCAGGAGCACAGGGCCGAAGAGGAGGAGGTGGGAAGTGTGGCGACCTCCCCCAGGGCAGGGAAGGAAGGGAATAATCCAGAAAATGTCACTTCATTGCCTCGGGAAGGAAAAAAAAAATACAGCCAGAACCAGACAGGCACAAAGGCGCTCTTCTGCAGAGTTGCTGCCGCGCTGGGCTTGTGTGGCCCTGGGATCCCCAGAGCCCGTGCAGTCAGGGCCGTGTAAGTCTCTGCTGCTGTGCTGTGACTGTCGGGGGCCAGCTGCCCTGCTCCGGGCTGGCACACTTGGCTTTGATGGTGGAGAAACGCCTCCCTGCTCATCTGGCCCAGAGCACTAAGCAGATCCTGTGAGCGGCCCACTCCTGGGGGACCATGTGAGCTGGCGGTGGCTGCAGGAGGGGCAAAGAAGTACAGGACCTGGGCCCTGTCAGTCATCTGGGCAAAACACAAAGTAACACAGAAACTAAGGATGGCCTGCAGAGTCGTTCTCCTTTCTCTGTCTCAACCCCCACAAGGCTGTTTGCAGAGCTGGTCAACATCACAGATCACTACCAAAAGAGGAGCAAGGTGTAAATGAGGTTTACTTTAGAAAAAGGTTCCCTCTTGCTCCAGGACTAATGACTCAATGAGTCGTGTGCTGGCTGGATTTCAGTTGATGTCCTCTTGCAGTGTGGAACCTGCACAACTGCACATGGGAGCCCCAGGGATTATAAACAGAAAGCCACAGGAATGACAGATCTCTTGAGGCCTAACATCGAAGTCCAGGAAAGAGACCCACTTGTGTTTCAGTTAACAATGCAAAGCAGAGTGATCAGCGCTGAAGCCTCGGGGCAGGATCCCTGAAGGCCTGAGCGTTCCTGGTGTAGGGGCCAGGCCCGGGGAGCGATGTGGACAAGGCTGAGTGATCAGAAGACGGCCCTGGGAGCACAGGAGGCCAGCTGGCCAGGACAAGCTGGGCCCAAGGGCAGAACAGGTGCCCTCAGGTGTGACATGATGATGACCTTCTCTCTAGGGAAAGAGTCAGTTGTCCAGCAGCTGGCATCCAAACCACTTTTCTTCTGAATCAAGGGAAAGGTTAAGCAGCCCTTCGGGGAGGGAAAGGAATGCCTCCTTCCCCACAAGAGGCCACCTGGACCCAGACCCACCCTTAGCTGGGGGCAGGGGGTTCAGGCTTCTGGAATTCTGCACCCTGGATCCCGCTCCTGGTCCCGTCCCCTAACACCTCCACCTTCGAGGACACACACGAGGGAGCTGAAACACCAGCAAAGGAGGAAGAGGAAGGGGAGTGCTCGGCCGCCTCAGTGAAAATCTCTGCTGGAGGGAGTCTGGGCGGCCTGTGCTGGGGCTGTGGGGCCCAGCCTTCAGGGAGGAGGGGGTCTCAGCTGGGACCAGGGGGTCCACACTCCCTCTGCAGCCCCCTGGGACACAGTGCCAGAGACCTGGATGGCTCTCGATGATGACCCAGCCCCCGACCCCAGGGAGGACCCAGCAGGCCCTGGCTTGGAGGTGCCCCTCGCGCCAAACCCGCAGAGGCTCCCTGCTGCCCATGGTTACTCTCCACTTGGCAACAAGGCCCTCAGGCTCCTCTCTGGAGACCAGAGATCTTTGTCCGCAAACAGCCCCTAGCCGTCCAGGCCCCCGGGGTCTCCACTCGCCTCTCCCTCTCCCAAACCCCCTTTTTCCAGCCCCTGAAACATGGAAGCCACACAGGCATGGTTCCGGCTGGGCCGGGGGTCGGAGCCTGTGAGGCTGAGCAGGTTTTCTTCTCACTCACAGCCTTTTGGGGCTGGAATCAATCAGTCCAGAAGACAACGGCCCCTGCCCCTAGTCTGAATGTCACCAGGCCACCCCTCTGGGCAGCCCCTGCAGACAGACGTCAGCTGGCCTCCTGACCAGCACACAAGGCTCAACCACGTAATTCGGTCCTTTGTAAACACCCACCATGTCAGCATCAGCGTCATGGTGGCATTTTGATAACATCAGGCCAAGTGCTCAGCACTTTCATAAAGACCACGAAACATCCCATTTTACAGATGAAGAAACCAAGGTGCAAGAATAGCTAAACCTCACCCCAGTGACACTGTGGCCTGACCCCCATCTCCTGGGTCGGGCAGCAGCCACCAGAGCAGCCTGGCAGGGGCACCAGGCGATGCTGGTTCTCGCTGAGCACCCAGGGTCCCCAGAGCTTGCCCAGCCCCTGGCCCATGTGCACGGAGGGTGGGCCAGGAGAGGTCGCCCCTCATGCCCCCAGGCCCACTGCCAACCCTGCACGGCGCCTCTTCCGCTTCCCGCCTCCCGGGTCTCAGCCGGCAGCTTGCTCTCGCCTCCTTCCTGCCCACCCCCTGCCAGTGAAGTCATGGAGGGCTGCAGCTGCCTGACAGGAGCCTGGGGTCCAGGATGGCTTCGGTTTTGAATGTTCAGAGACACAGTTATTTGCCTGTGAGGTCTTGGGAGGGCAATGAATGAAGGGTCTGCTCAGGCCTCGCCTGCCAAGTGACCCTTTGGGGATAGGAATGAGCTGCCCTGAGCTTCATGTGTGCACATGCACGCATGTAGGAGGGCCCATCTGCTGGACGGGAGCCCCGGGGACCTGCTCAGAGCACATAACTCCCTCCAGGATGTGTGTGTGTGTGTGCATGTGGTCTGTCTGCTGGACGGGAGCCCCGGGGACTGGCTCAGTGCACCTGTGTGTGTCTGCGTGTGTGTCTGCATGTGTGTCTGCGCGTGTGTATCTGCGTGCACCTGTGTGTGTCTGTGTGTACACGTGTGTCTATGTGTCTGTGTGCATGTCTGCATGTGTGTCTACATGTGTGCACGCACATGCATCTGTGTGTGTGTGTGTCTGCATGTGTGTGTGTAGGAGGAGCCTGTCTGACGGACAGGAGCCCTGGGGACCTGCTCTGTGCACCTGTGTGTGTGTCTGTGTCTGCATGCATGTACATGTGTGTACACGCGCATGTGTGTGTGTCTGCATGTGTGTGTACACGTGTGTGCCTACGTGTGTGTCCGAGTGTGTGTCTGCATGTATGTACACGTGTGTACGCACACGTGTGTCTGCATGTGTCTCTCTGTGTGTCCGTCTGTGTGTGCGAGTGTGTCTGCATGTGTGTGTGTGTCTGTGTGTGCCTGTGTGTGTGTGTGCCTGTGTGTGTGTGTCTGCATGTGTGTGTGTGTGTGTGTGTGTGTTGGAGGGGCCTGTCTGATGGACGGGCACCCCGGGGACCTGCTCAGCACACCTAACCCCTCTGGCCCTTACCCATGCAAATCCCCCAGCAGCTGTCACGGCTCGTCCTGCGGGGCCAGCTGGGCCAGCTGGGCAGCGGGGCGGAGTTGGGGGGGGGCTGGGCTCCCTCCCAGGGCCCCTCCCACGCTGCTGGCTTTGTTTTGCACAGGGGCTGCTGAGAGGCCAGGAGCAGACTCCAAAGCAGCTTTCAGCGAGGTCTTGTGGGCCTATCGGCGGAAAGCCCGCCCTGCCCGCCTGACACTGGTCTGGAAGTGGCAGCAGGTGCTGCGCGGCCCTGTGGGTGCGTTTAGCCCTGGCGGTTAGACATGTCCCGGGGGTCAGGCTGCCGTGGTTTGAATCCTGGTTTATCACTTCCTAGCTGAGTGACTTTGGGCAATTACCTACCCTCTCTGGGCCTCAATCACCCTTCTGCATCCTGGGGACAGTAACGGTCTCTGCCTCCAAGGATGTGTGAGGAATTGGATATGAGACAATCCTCGTAAGGTATTAATAACAGTGCTGACTGACCCTGACCCAGTGCTCAGAAAATGCCAGCCAGCAGCAGGGATCACCGTGGGTGCCCACTTCTGAACTCTCCCATCGCCAGGATCAGACAAGAGACCTGACGAGACAGCTGGAAAGGTGAGGCTTCCACATCCAGGAGGGATGAGACAGCCACTCTCTGTAGCACCCTACAGGGCCTCTGGCTACTGCAGCACACGTGGACTCCAACCCAGTGTGACCTCAGGCAAGTTCTCAGCCTCGCTGGGCCTTGGTCCTCAACAAGCAAGCAGAGATGAGAAAGCCCTTTGGAGGAGATGGTGTCAGGGAGACTCAGGAAGAAGCTCTCAGAGTCTGTCCTCTGGGTGCCTCATTCAAACCCTTTCTGCACTTCCTCCTGGGGGTCCTGCCCTGGGGGCTGGGTTTGGGGTCACATCCGAGAAGGAGGCTCATTACTTGACACTTAGCTCTTGGCTTTGTCCCACATGGCATCACAACCTCATTTATGCCAGGCTCACTGGCACCTCCTCAGAGGGGCAGACTGAATCCCAACTTCCTGTTCTAAGTGGTACCAGGTGTCTGCCTCCAGACAAGGGGCCCCTTAGGATCAGAACCTCCTGGAACCGTGTCGGGTCCCCAGGCCGAGGTTGACGTGCTACAGACCCTAAGGCTGGCCACGTCCTTACCCAGCAGCTGAGGCAGTGAGCTGGGCACACAGGTGTTGGCTGTGGCCCCCGGCGGGTCACCCCCACGCTCTGGGTCTGTGCCCACTTGCCCACCTGTCTTTGTTGTCTGTGAGGTTCCCTGCCCTGGGCCCCGGCTCTGACATTCTCCAGTGAATTCAGAGTCAAGTGTTTCATTACTTTTTTTAAAATGTCAAGAAGTGGAGAGGCAAGGTCAGTAGTGATTCTTTCTCACTGATCTTCATTTCTTCCCTTCCCCAAGTATTTATTAAGTACCCACTGTGTGCCAGGCACTGACCTCGGCAGCATGCACACAGCCAGGCATGAGCAAATCAGGCCGTCTCGGGGCCAACGGAGCTTCGTTATTTAGGTTCTGGTAGGACTGGGGACACAGACAGCAAATAAGTACAACGGTGTGTCAGGGACACGCATGGAGAAGGAGGACAAAGCTGAGGAGGCAGGAGAGGAGTTGCGGGGCTGGGGCTAGAGTTTCCATCGGGCGGCTGCTGGAAGTAACAACAGAAGGAAGCCCCTGGAGGAGGTGAAAGCGCCAGGCACGCATCTACCAGGGGGAAGGGTATTTCAGGCAGAAGGAACAGCACACACAAAGGCCCTGGGGCAGCGACATGGCTGGTTACACGAGCAACAGCAGGAAGAGGAGCCGGGCCGGACAGGATAAGGAGAGGTGAGGAGGCTGCAGCTGGGGGCGGGGCGTGGGCAGATCAGGAAAGGCCCAGGGGTCACTGTGAGGTCGCAGCGGTTGGTCAGCTCCCTGGCCCTCCAACAGGTCCTCCTGTAACGCTGGCGTGGGTGGCACGGCGGGGGGGCCACACGGAGCCGGCCCCGAGGCCACCCTGGAGCCCAGGCCTCTGCAGGCCCGCCAAGTGCAGCGTGTCTTGCACAATTTCCGGGAGCCAAATCTGACAGAGCCATCTGTCTCGAACAGACCCCAGCGCCTGCCTCCAGCTGGTCCCTCGCACGAGCCAGCGTTCTTGGTGACACCGCAGAACCCTCATCTGCTGTCCTGGCCCCCCGAGATGCTGGGCGGGGCCGGGGGAGGGACAGAGGCGGCGCTGAGAGCCGTGCGTGCAGCCGAGGCGAGGCTGGGGCCACCCCCGATGGCACTCGGGTGACCTCCCGGAGCCTGCAGCCCCTGGCCCTTCCCAGGGAGAACACACGTTTTGTGATAGCTTGTGTTGAAGTAGAGCCGGTTCCTGTAAAGCCCCAGGCCCCGGGAGACCCCAGGCCCCAGGAAAGAGGACAAGGAAATCACCCGTGTGCTGCTCTGACCTTTTTCTGTCTCTCCTTTTTGAATTCCCTGTGCAGGGAATAAAACGTCCCACTCTGGCTAATAATACAAACTCGCCTGACTTGAAACTTCCCAAGTGATGGCAGAACAGATGTTCCAATAGCCCCCAATCTTTCATCTTTCCACAAAAAAAAAAAAAGAAAAGAAAAGAAAACCCACACACAATCCAATCTGAAGCTGTCGGGGCCTGGACTAATAGATGCGTCCACCACAGTGCCAAACAGTTTTTGGCGAGCAGGAGAACTCCTTGTGGCGATGATTATAGCTCAGATGTGCCTGCTCCTAATTTATTCTAACAGGACCCAGTCTTCCGGGCCAGGCTCTCGACAATGATCTATTGTCAGGATGGACGTCTCCCAGCGTGAGAGCACTTGGAAGCCCACCTTGTGAACGGCCACCCTGGCACGCCAAGTCCCAGATTCACCCAGGTGGCAACGGCAGCAATGTTCGGGGGAGACCACCGGGCACAGACAGCCCCGTTTGATTTTCCAGAGCTGTGTGGTCACACATTCCCTCAAAGAGACGTTCCCGTTTCCAGTGAGCCACTTGGCTGAGACACCAGTGCTGGAGCCAGCACGTGGACTGACCCTCCTGAACTCTCCCTTGGAAACAGCGAGTGGCCACCGCGTCCCCGTGACTGGAGTGGGGGACGGGCCCCCGGCCATGCGCGTTCTCCAGGGCAGGGTCCGCTGACCCCCTCCTGCTCGAGCGGGACGTCAGTTCGGCAGCTCAGCTCAAGCGGGCATGGGAGAGGAGGGGCCGCCCCCGCCCTGACGTGCCAAGACCCTGCCTCTTCTGCACCAAGGTCCAGGGAACCAGCTGACTCCTGGGTCACCCGCCTCAATGTCCCCACTGGCTCCCTCCTGTCTGCCAGGGTCCTGCCGCCAAGTTCTGGCTTCCTTCAGGGCTCCTTGTGATGCCGAAACTGACCTCTCAGAGCTGGGAGGTGCGTCCGAACTCCTGAGGGAGCCATCTGCAGCCTGCAATGTGCACGTGGGGTGCCTGGCGGGGGGCCCCACCAAAGTGCAGGTTCTGTTCCAAGTGGGGGGCAGGGCCTGAGGCTCTGCCTGCCCTGCACGCTCTGGGGAGGGGGCGGCCCCTGGTGCACAGACCACGTTGAGCATTACTGACTGTGGAGGGGCTGGTCCAAGCCCCAAGAAACACCCACTCTCCTTATTTTACCCAACTGGCCATTTTCAGCAGGAACAGCTCAGCACGCATGCTGTGTCTTTCTCGGCATCTGATTTCTGGAGGCCCCCGAGGTCATCTGTCCCACCCTTGTGATGGTAGCACAGACCACCCTCGCCTTCCCAATCACGACAGATCTCGGGGAGAGATGCGTGAACACGAGGCACACCTCTTGTTGTTCACCACTATTCTGCCCAGATTTCCACGTCTGTTGATGATTTCTGCCTGAAACAATGACAACTGTGCTGTCTGCAAATGGCCTTTTGCTGTTTCCATCATTCCTTCTACAGTCGCTCATTTTCTGATTCAAATTCTGGCCTGTTGTTGCACATCTGATACAAAGAGGAGCCCGGATACCGGGGAGATGAAGCCTTCCTGATGTCTGCTTGTGGCCAGCGAGCAGTCCACATCCAGCCACGAGCAGGTACCTTTCTGCATGGTGGCCACACGGGCCAACCCCCTGCTCCCACCCTCCACACCCCAGGTATCAGCCAGCCTGCCCTTTATTAGTCCTGGGCCACCACGTTCCAATGATCCCGACAGGCCACGGGCCACGGCTCCCTAGCAGAAGGCGATTAATACCCAGTGAGTGGCTCTCACCACCGCCTCGCTGGCTCCAACACAGCATCTGTACCAAGTTCCTGAGAAGCCTCAACCCAGCAAATCCCTTAATTGGTAGACATGAAAAACCCAGGGCCGTGTGCTGGAATCATAGAGTCCTGGGGGCCAGGGGAGGCTGTGCTGCTCCAAGGTCGGGCATCCGGGGTGGGAGCAGACGGAAGGGCAAGGGGGCAGGTCTCGCGGGCCGCCTCTCCCGCGTGCTCAGCGAGTGGATGTAAGCAACGCTGCCCGCCTCCTCCCTGTCTGATCACCCTCTGTGTCACGTTCTTTGTCCCCGCGCCGTACACGCTGTGATCGCAAGCCCAGACTCATCCCGCAGTGACAGCGGAAGCATACCCCCGTCGGGCGGACTCTCAATTCTCCCGGCCTCCTGACCTTCTCCGGGGCCGGGGGCATCTTGAAAGCAGAACCGCGTGCTTCTGAGGGCCGGCGGGCAGCCGTGCGCCAGGGAGGGAGCCGCGGCCGCGGGCATGCTCTAAGCAGCGGGAGCTGGCGTGGAGCCGGTGTGGTCCTGCCCCGCCCCCGCACTCCGTGCCACTCACATCGCGAAACCGAGGCTCGGAGGGGCAGAGGCACAGGCCCAGGGGCGCCCAGGCAGCAGCAGGAGGCACCCGGGTAGCAGGGATCAGGGTGGGATCAGATTATGGTGGTTTTAAGTCATTAAGTCGTGTGCGATGCTTGTGACCACACGGACTGCAGCCCACCAGGCTCCTCTGTCCATGGGATTCCCCAGGCCAGAACTCTGGAGTGGGTTGCCATTTCCTTCTCCAGGGGATCTTCCCGACCCAGGGATCGAACCCAGGTTTCCTGCATTCCAGGTGGATTCTTTACCAGCTGAGCCAGGGAGAGAAGCCCGGATTCCTTGGGTTCAAATGCCAGCTCCACCCTTCCCCAGCTGTGCGGCCTCAGGCAAGGGACTTCCCTTCTCTGGGCCTCGGTTTCCTTATCTCTACAAGGGGGATGACGGCAGTCCGCACTCCCCAGGGCTTGTCTGAGGGTCACATGAGCCGATACGCTTGGGAGGCCCTGCGAACACGCCCAGCGGCACGAAAACAGCTGCAAGGCTTGTTTTCGCTCTGGCCCAGTGTCCTCCGCTGGGCCCACCCGCGGGCCTGACCGTGCAGTGGAAGCCTGCTTCCTGCAGTTCCGCGGTTCACCGGGGGAGGGCGTCCGAGGACTCACACAGGGCTCTCCTCACCGCCCCTCCAACCCCTCACAAAGGGCCGCCGTGCTGGGTGTAGTTCCGGGCCCCTCTGGGCCCTCTGGCTGCCGGCTTGGCCCAGTCTGAGCACGTGAGGGCCGCGGGCCTCGCGAGGCCCCTGGGCTCCAGAGAAGGGTGTGCAGGACCGGGCTGCGCCCGCGGCCCCCACTGCGAGCCCGCGAGGCCAAGCGGCTCTGGGCGCCCACCCTTCTCCAGCTTCCACAGCCCCACCCCACCCCCGCAGGCTATTTCCAGCTTCTGCCAATTCAGCTCTTGGCGAGGACAGAGCACGGATGGGGGTGTTGGAGGCCAGTGAACCAAGGGCAGGGACCTGAGTGGCCAGTGAAATAATGGTGCCAGGGACAGGGCACGACTCCTGGGGCTGAGACAGCAAAGGTTATACCCCTTCCACCCGACTGGGGGTCCAGCTGCCAGGCTGCAAGTTCCCTCACCCAGCCCCGTGGAGAGACGCCCCACACTGACAGGACCCAGCTCCTGCCATGCGAGGGCTCCCTTTGGAAGAGAAGCCTCCCACCCTGGGCCAGTTCTGCCTGCCGATCCCAGCCCCTGCCAATGTCTTGAGAAACCTCCCGCTAAAACTACCCAGTCGAGCCACTGCCGAAGCCCCAGTCGACAAAAAACAGGAGAGACAGTCAATGCTCATTGCGGATTTAGGCCACGAGGTTTGGGGGTGACTGGTTATGCGGCATTAGGAACTAGTAATAAAGCACTGAATTACACAAGTTAACCAGGGAACAAAACCTCGCAGTAGGCAATAAAGGTGAATCTGGACTTAAGAAACCTGGTTATAGAAAACATACAAAATCATGGACAGAAAGAAGGGAAGTCATATTCATGATAAAATCCTCCTGGGAAAAACAAAGAGCCTTTGGGGTCCCCCCAACCCCCTCGAGCAAATCCCATTCTTTTGCAGGCTCAGCATCCTCATCACCAAACTTTCCCTCCCAGCAGTCTGGGATATGCAGCCCTCACTGATTCCATAAGCCCCCCAGGATCCCCCCAAAGACCTGAGAACTCTGGAGCAGGCTTTTGATAAAAGCAACTTTCACAAGTCTGGAGGAAGGAAGGCTCTAAAATAAGTCAACCCCTGCAGGAGGCAGGTTGCTGGGAAGTGGTCGTAAAGGAACAATGAAAAGGCATGGTGGCCAGAGGATGGCCCCTGAGGTCCCCCCAGCATCGTAGGGGCTGCCCAAGACCTCAGTTGGGCAAATACAAGCCCTGAGGCCCCAAAGGAAGCCAGCGCTCTGCAGATGGGGTGGCTGAACCTAGGGCCCTGAGACTTCTGGCTAATTAATCCCACATATCATGGGGACTGTGCCCTGCACAGACACCTGAATCTCTCCAGCATTGCTTCTAGATCTTCTGAAAGCAGGAGCGTGGCAACAAGGCTTAGAAGGAATTCTAATCTCTTGCCGCCCTCCCACCTATCCCATAAAGACATCACCCATCAGCTGGGAAGGGCCGATTCACCTAAGAAGCAGAGCCTTCGGGGTAGAACTGCCCCCATCCCCCACATCCATTCCCCTCAGCTCTGCCCACAGAGACCAAGTTGGACACAGTTTGAGATTTATGTTCTTCTGGGGTTTTCTTTTTCTGGAGCATTGCATATGGTTTTTAGAAGAAGAAGAAGAAAAAAAAAAACTGGAGTCTTTGAAAGTAGCTGGAAACTAATCGCCCCGACTAATTAAGAGGCAGGTTAGATTAAGCTCTGATGCAGAGTAACTTCTCTATGGGGCATTTAATACACTCACTCAACCCCTGTGGGCCTGGGTTTAACCACCTACGGAGGGGATATGAGTAATAATTATCTCCTTTGGAGAGGTGCTGGGAGGGTTAATTAACTCATGGCTGTGAATGCTTTGAGCTTCTCCGTGGCCAGCTTGGGGGGTGAGCCTCGTCCCGAGTGCTGTTCCAGGAAGAAGCCATCCCTTGCCTTCTGTCAAGAATTTGTGACCCGGCTACGTCTCCAGGCCCGGGAGGTGCCCCCTCAAGGTCCAGCACCGACCCTCGCAGCTCTAAAGCTCAGTGGTGCTTTGGTGGGAAGAGAGGCTGCCTGCTGCTTCACCTTTTCCTGCATCTGTCCTTAAGGAACTTTAGGGCAGGGAGGCCCATCTTCCCCAAACTTCCCCATGACAACCAGAGCCGCGAGCACAGCAAAGGCACCAAGCCAGACTCCTCCATCTGGTTTGGCCCTTCCCAGGTGAGCGCTCACCTGGCCGCCTGCCAGAGCACACCCAGCCAGGGTGGGCTGGGCGGATGGCCCCAGGATCTGGTGCTGGTTCCGCCCTGGGACGTCAACCTCAGCCACATCAGCTCGGCTGTGGGACAGCACCTTGTCCCCGGCTTTCTGCCTCTTTCTGCCTTGTTTTTCTAAGAAACCATATATGATAACACAAAACAGTGTCCTCAAAGGGCTTTGAAAAAGGAAAGGCGTTTATGCAAATACACGGAAGGGTGATGTTTTGGAAAATGATAATAATAGTTCGCAGGAATGATGTGAGGCAGAGGCCCCCAAATAAAAGAGGTCGTGGGCCCCAGCGATCTCAGCCGGGAGACAACCACCATGGGTGGAATCAGAGACCGGTGCCGGAGGCATCTTGGGCAGAGAATTCACATCCGGGACCAGTGAGGGACTTTGTCAAGGTCACTGGCAGACGGAAGCAGGAGCTGGGGGTGTGCTCCCCACAGCCTCCTCGATCCTGGCCCCAAGCTCCCCGCCCCACACACCTCAGGCTCCACCTGTAGAGAAGCTGGGTCCCCAAGGGCCAGCTCGGTCTGCTCCTAAATGACACAAGCTCTGGAACGAGAGCTGCAGACCTTCCAGTTCTGGGAAAACTGCCAACCAAAGTGCTGACTTCAGCAGCCCTGGGTGAAAGGGAACACTTTCTGGGGCCCCAAGTGGGGTTGAATTTTCCCTCCCTCAACTCTGGGGGTGCAAAGAATTAAGCATACCACTGGGAATTCCTGGAGTCACTCACTTTAACTCAATGAACGGCTGTCTCCCTGGCTAGTGATCCACAAGATTAAAGGCCCCTGTATGCTCTGAGATGATATTCCTTCCATTGAGAGATGGGCTTCTCTCAAAATTCAGACCCTAACTTCGGGGATTGTCAGACTCTCGGGGATTTGACTGAAGACAAGAGAGGCTGGGGTTCAGAACCTGCAGCCCTGGCCCAGCTCCTGGGGAACTCACAGGCGCTCAGATACGAGGGCCCATCTGCTCCCCATCCACTCCAAGGAGCAGGCAGGGAGGGGGGTGCGACCCCGGTTATGGAGCGGGGGAGATGGAGGCACCATGGTTGGGAGCTTCCTCCTGTGGGATTCATGGCAGGCTTGGCAGATGAGTTCATACCTGGGAACGGGAAAACACGGGTACCCCTCACCCCAGGGACTCAGACCTGGAGCTTCCTCCCTCCCGGCTTGTCTCCCGTTCTCCCGGCGTGAGCCAGGACGCTCCACACCTGAGCTGGAGGAACAAACCAGACCCCCCAAAGCCTGTCTTCCACACCACAGAACTTCATCTCATTTGCATTTTAAAAAGCTGTGGGTACACACATATGCCCAAAACATTTGAGGTGAAAAGATAATAATAAGAGACTTCCCTGGCGGTCCAGTGGTCAGGAATCCACCTTTCGAGGCAGGGGCACAGGTTCGATCTCTGGTCCGGGAACTAAGATCCCACATGGCGTGGGGCAACTAAGCCCACGTGCCACAACGACTGAGCCCGGCTCGCTCCAGAGCCCAAGCGCCACAGCTAGACAGAAGCCCGCGCGCCGTCACGAAAGGTCCCTCGTGACGCAACCAAGACCCAGTGTGCACAAGCAAGACCTGGTGCAGCAAACAGACAAACATTGAAACAGCACCTCCAGGGATGCATGCTCACAGGGGAAGCACAAGTCAGCCCGGGGTCAAGTAAGCTTGTTTTTTTTTCATGAGTCTGCATTTTTAAGTGTCACATCACCTTTCACACACACGAAAAACAACAACCTAATGAGAAACAAGCAAGTAAAAACAGAAAAAGTGCTGCTGGGTGACCGGCACAGAGCCCCTGCCTCAGGCGGCAGATGCTCCCGCAGACTCGGGTCCCCGGCTCCACGGCCAGGAGACAGGGTCTCAGGCTGACCTGGAGTGCCTGGGTCGGGGGGGGGTGGTCCCCCCTCCATGAGGGCAGGGTGAGTCCCGCTTGGGATCAAATCCTGCACTTTGGCCCAGAGAACTGGGCACCTCTCTCCTCAGTTTTGTCATCTGTAAAATGGGACCTACTGAGGACTTTCTTTGTGGAACAGCTGCATGGTTTAAACGGGACCACGCAGTTAGGTCAAGAGTGGCCACCACTCTGCCTCCCGGGAGTGGAGCCAGGAAAGCCCCCAGGGCCTGTCTTACTGCCCACGGCCCCTGCCCGCAGAGACGGCACCAGATCTGAGGTTTCCCCGGGCAGGAAGAAGCCCTGAAGCGGCGGTGCAAGGAAACCACACACCGCCCCAGTCAAGGGCCTGGCGTCCATGTCCCAGGGTCACTCGGGGTCTCCTCTAGGCACCCGTGGCTTGGGGGAGCTATTAGAAACACAGAGGGTCAGGCCCTGCCCTGGACTCGGCAGAGCCCCGGGCCTAGGTGGGGCCGGACAGTGCGTTCCTGAGGCTCTGGGTGACCCTGGCGCTGCTGCCTGGGCCCCCCGCCCCCGCCCTGGACCACACCTGGAGGAAAGTCACTCGCCACCGCCCCTCTGCACCTCCTGGGCCAACTGCCTCTGGTCGCCAGGCTCCAGAGGCCTCCCTGATCCAACCAGCCTTTCTGGATCAAACAGCTTTAACGCTGCCCCAAGGCACTGGGCAGTCTCCTCCCCAGTCCTGCTGGGGCTGTAACTGCTCAGTGACTGGCAGCTGATTTCACTCACGTCTTTCTCCTCAAGTAGACTGTAGGGGCACACAGGAGGTGCTGAGAAAGCTGTGGCTAATTGGATGACTCTGACCTGGCTGAGGTCTGAGCCAGACTTCCTGGTCCACCGCAAACAAGATCTGAGGCTTCTGGCCCACTTCCGTAGGTCACCCTGCCTCAGTTTCCTCCTCTGGATTAAGTGAGGTGATTTGTGTAAAGTGCTCCAGCAGTGCAGAAAGCAAGCACTTGGCTACAGCAGAAGGGTCTTTCCAGCTTTCCAGCACACAACTGGCTGGTCGAGTCCTGCCGGCTGTGTGACCTTGGGCAAGTACCGCACTGCACCCTCTCTGGCCCTCAGTTTCCTCATCTGCAAAGCAGGGATGTGAACCCTGCCAACCTGACCTAAGGCTTGAGCACTCCTCCTCCGCGGCTCTGGCTGCCGGGCTAGCAGGTGGCTAAATAATCTCCGGGCTCCCCACCCTCCGAGGCAGGAATCACACCCACTGTTTGGATGGGGACCCTGGGTGCTGGCTTTGCCCACAGCCCTGCGAGAGCTGAGACTGGGCCTCTGTGCGGCCTGGTACCCACATGTGCAGAAACACACCGGGTCAGAGGGCAGCGTGCAGGCCTGCAACTCAGCCATCTGCCTTTTCCCTTCTTGGGCCAAGGGCGCCATCTGCTGGGGGCGTGGGGCTCGGCACCCCGGTGCACCTCTGCTGGGCTCTGCCTGTGCCCAGGCTGGTGGGGTCATGACCTTAATAAAGCCATGCTGGGCCCCTAGAGGCTCTGCACCCTGACTGCTCCCCACCCCAGAACAGACCTTTGGGATCTGGCCTTGATGCCCACAGACCTGGGGATGGAATACTGGGTGCTGGCTCTAGAACCTTCTCTCCTTTTGTTGGCGTGGTTCAAATTCAGTAGCTATTTACGAGTCTGGTGAGGCAGCTGAGACTCACGCCAAGGCCCGAGTGTGTGAGATGCAGGTCCCTCCATCAGGACGCTCCTGCTGGTCTGAGGGCCCATGCCCCTCCCCAGGCCCCTGGGCCCCGGTTTCCTCTCTGTCCCCCTGACCCCACAGGGCCTTCATGTCCCAGGCTGAGGGGCTGGGGCTCTGGCTGTTCTAGCGAGAACTGCCCATCCTCCTCCCAACTCCTGGTTCTGTGGCTCTGGAACCTCCCTGTGCCCGTGGGGGTCAGGAGGGCAACTCAGGTCCCCCTGCCACCATGCCATGCCATGCTCTGCAGGCGGCCCCAGCAGGACCCCAGGCGGACTCTCAGTCCTGACAACCTCCCAGCGCTGGACACGGGCTGCCAGAGAACTAAAGTTAGGGACACTCTGACCCTCAAGTCTGCTGACAGATAAACCACAGAATATGCCTCCTCTTCCTCACGAACTGCAGGAGCAGGACTAGTCCCCCAGGGAGCCCACAGGGCGTGGCTTCCTGCACTGAGGAGCTGGCGGGTGACCTGCTCCAGGGACAGAAGCCAGGGACTCCATCAGCCCAGACCCTCACCCTGGGTCCCGCCCCTCCTGCTGGGGAGACAGGAAAGGGTACCCGGGCCCTGTCAGCACTGCAGAGACGAAGCCGCCCATCACCCCTGGTCATGGAGCACCCCGAAATGCCCCAGGGAGCAGAGCACACAGCCGCTGGGACCCATCCCGGGCCATCCTGACAGGCATCCCCAAAACACCCCAACCCCTCCCTTCCTTCCATCATGGTGGCCAAACACACAGACGATACCCTTGGACACGTTAACCACGTTCAGAACAAACAACTCGGTGGCATTTCACACCGTCACTCCAGTGTGCGGCCATGACCTCTGCGTGGTTCCAGGACGTTCTCATTGCCCCACGCAGAGATGCCGTGCCCGCTGGCAGTCACTCCCCTGGCGACAGCTCCTCCGCTTTCTCCCCACCTGCACGGGCGAGCTAGCTCCGCACACTTCACACACGTGGAGTCACCCACACGCAGCCTTCTGTGGCTGGCCTCCTTCACCCTGCAGGCTGTCGTCAAGGTTCACCATATCAAAAAAAAAAAAAAAAAAAGGTTCACCATATCGTAGCCTTTGTCTGCGCTTCATTCCTCTTTATGGCTGAGTAATACTCCACTGTGTGGATGGACCCTGTTTGTGTTGTTGTTTTTTAAATCATCTGTTGATGGACATTTCGACCATTTCTACCTTTTGGCTGTTGTGAATCACACTATGAGGAATACGCCTGTATAGGCTCCTTTAAGGTATTTCAAGGGCAGGCATGTGGAGGTGGAACTACAAGCAGAGAATCCACCCTTCTCAGGTAGACGTTTCGCTGAGCTTTCATGACCCCGTGTCTCCCCTTCCAACCCTCACACCCGTTGGGGCAGTGGGGGACGTTCACCCCACGAGGGAGATGAGGTCACCGGCGCCCGGAGAGGCTGTTCTTGGGTCCCCCGGCTCCAGGGAGCAGGCCCATGTGGCCCCAGGGCTGGCGCCACCTGCCTGCAGGCTGTCATCGTGTCATCTCCCAGCCAGCCCTGGCTTCCATTCCTGCCTGAGAAGACGCGGGGCGCTTGGCACAGGCAGCCTTGCAGGCTTCCGCTCCGCCTGTCCCTACATCAGGCCCCCGAGTGTGGCCACAGGGCCTTACTGCCCTGGTGCCCAGCTCGCCGGCCGCAGTGTGAGGCCAGCAGGTGGCTTCTCAGAGGGGCCGGGAGCCGGGGACCGGGGGCACTGAGCCATCGGGCGGCTGCTTCGAGGGGTGAAGGAATGCCGCGTGCAGCTGAACGGTGCACGTGGGAAGATCGCACCAAAACCGAACAGTTTTCCAGGAGAGTAAAAACTGCCAAAATTCATCCGAGAGGCAGCAGCAGAAACATGAACAGACCTCAAATCCGGGGAGAGACAGCAAAAGTTGTCAAAGGATTAACTCCAAGGATGGTGAAGGCCAGACACGCTGCCTTGGAGCGTGGAGGGATGGATCGTTCTCGAGCGGGAAGCTGGTGGGGACACAGTGCTGCTCCCGGAGGCATGGCTGAGGGGCGGGAGGAGCCGCCGCGTGAGAACCCAGACCGGAGTTGGAGAGGAGGGCTGGGGCCCGCCTGCCCCGCAGCTCCCGGAGCGGACGGTGGTGACGACGGGAGCGCTGGACGTGGGCCTGGGGACCTGCTTGGCCGACACACCTGTGCCCCCGGGGGGTGGGGTCCCCCGCCTGTGGTGGGTGCAGGGTGCCCTCCACAGAGGGAAACACGGAGGCAGGAGGGTACTTAGAAGGAGCATCCGTAAGAGAAGGCGCCCTGCAGACCCCAGTCTGGCCCCCAGGCCCCTGCAAGTTCCGCCAGGTGCCCCCACCCCAGCCCTGGGGCCTCCAGCTGCTCCCCCAGAACCAGGCGCGTCTCAGCCAGAATGTGACCCAGAGGCTGCCCCCTCCCCCGCCCCTCCCCTAGCTGAGCTGCTCTCCCCACTGGGACTCTGTCCCAGCACCCAGGATGGTAGGGAAGGGGAGCGTGGGGCCAGAAGGCCCCTGCAGGCCTGTGACCCCAGAGACACCGCGGCCCCTCTGGCCTAGTTTTAGGGTTCCAGCAGCCCCGACCTCCTCTCGGGACGGACAAACATCTTGACGCTGTTCATTACAGGCGAGCCAGTCCATAAACCTTACAGGCTCAGCGTGGCTGCCCTCCTTGACCTGGAGGGGCTTCTCAGGCTTCGGGGTGCCTCTCCAATGTGCCCCTCAGAGACTGCTGACACCAATAACCACAGCTCGCCACCGCCTCCAGGCCTTGGGTCCCTGAGATGCCCGGCACCCCACCCAGCCCCAGGAGAGCAGGCGAAGACCCAGGTACATGCCTTCGTGTGACGTCGCATGGGCAGGAGGGGAGGGAGAAGGGAAGGGAAGCACTCTGCCGGGCAGGTCAGCCAGCCCTCAACCCCGCCGATCCTGCCTGGAGCTCAGGGTCCCCCCGACGACGGAAGGGCGCCCGGCTGTTGATACACCAGTTCCCTGCAGTCACTAGGAAGGGCGTGGCTACTAACATGTCTGGCCACAGGCCAGGGATACACTTGGGGCCCCAGAAGCACCTGGGAAAGAAAGCCACTCAAGGGCAGGCGGTTGGAAGCTGAGCCCGCAGGATGAAAGGGGTGGGCGGCACGGGCCGGCCTGACAGCCTCTGCTTTGCCCCCAGACAAGCCATGAAGATGGGGATGCCGGCCGTGGTCATGAAACGGAGAACCGCAGGCCTCTGTGAGAACAGGCAGATCCCTGAAGCCAGGTGCATCTGCCCCAAGGCCGCCTGCCTCCCACTCCTCCTGCTCCGTCTAGCTGGGGATGGATGGGCTGTCGGAGGCTGCAGACAGGCACATTTAGAAACCGCTCTTTCCTGGGCGGATGGCAGGACCTCACACAGAACCGCTCCCACCCCGGAAACACCCAGGGCGACGTCCTCTGCAGCTCTCGGGAGCCGGGGCTGCAGAGGATGACTAAATGGATTTTTCCTCCCTCTGGTGTGCGTTTCCTTCAAGGCCGCACGCAGGATGGAGCGTTAACAAAGCGGCCAGCCCAGGGCAGCATCAATCCAACAAGCACAACAGCCTGCGAGCTTTGATTTAATAAAAGCGGCCCCCACTGGGCCACTTTAATTGTTTCCAGATTCTGAAAATATTTGAAAAGAGGATGCAAATGGAAAACTCCATCTCTGGCTACCGCGGCTTCCCGAGCTTGCTGTACTGGACGTCCATGCAGGCTGTGTCCTCAGAGAGTCACCTGGGCAGAGGGAGCGAGCCCCTGATGCCACCCAGACAGATGGCCCAAGCGGGGAAAGACACGGCAAGGGGAGGACCTATTCACCTGGCCAGACAAGGGTGGATGTGGGTGGGAGAGCAGCTGGTCAGCACGTCATGGCCTTGCCAGCGAGCCCTGGAGGGACGGGGCTCGGGCAGGGTTCCATCGCCCGGAGACCGGGGGGCAGTGCTGCGGCAGGCAGGATGCAGGGCCGGAGCCCCCAGAGTCCGCGCGGGGCGCTGGTGGCTGAGGGAGGTCACTACGAAGCACCTCTCCAGCCCCTTCTGGCCAGAGTGACGCCAGAGGAGCAGTCTCCCCAGGCCCTCTCAGGTGGGAGGCAGAGCAGCAGCACCCCCGGGAGGACGTGGGGGTGGAGTCCAGTGAGCTTGAGCTCAGCTGGGCGGCCTCAGGAAAGTCACTGGCCTTCTCTGGGCCTCAGTTTTCAAGCCTGCAAAATGGGCTGGCTGTGCAAACCCCAAAGTGCTCAACAGAGTCATGGCGGGTCAGTGGCATAGCACGTGCGTGGACCACAGGTGCCCCACCTACAGGCGCATCTGTTGTCTGCAGGCCCTGGGCAGACCTGCGGCCAAAGGCTGGGGTGCAGCAGCCACTCTGGCTACCTTCCGGGGGCTCTGGAGCCCCTTCCCACGACTAGGGTTTGAGGGGGGCCGGGGAGGCTGGAGAGAGGTTCTCTGGGGCCGAGAGGGGGGCTGGGCAGGCAGAGCTGGGAGGACGGTCTGGGAGTCTGCAGTCCCCTGGCCTGTTCGCCACCTGCACTGTGCTTGTAAAGATCTCCCTCATCAGGAAAGATGGTTTGTTATCTCCATAAAACACGAGCAGAGAACACACAGCACGCGCGCACACACACACACACACACACACACGCGTTGACAGGTGCTCTCCCACCCCGAGCCTGACACAGATGACAGCCTGTCACGGTCTGAATGTTACAAGTCAATTACGCCCACCTCCCTGCCAGCCTCAGATGCCTCCGGGGGCAACCATCGCCCCGTATCAGGGCACCGAGGAAGGACGTGGGACGCTCCCCCGGGGGAGGCCCGCGCACCCTCTGGAGGCCGCTGCCTGTCAATCAGGAGGAAAATCGGAGGTGGGGGTGGCTCATTTATTCTCATCCCTCAACCTCCATATCAAACACCAGGGCAATGAGACAGGGAAACACAGCGTGGTTCCAGCGTGGCCTCGGGTGAGTTTCTGAACATCCCTGCCCTCGGTGTCCCCCTCTGTACAGAGGAGCCCATGTCCACCCCAGCGCTCCCCTATGGGAAGCGATGTTGGGTCAGTCTCTTCCTCTCCTGGAGCTTTCCGCAGCCTCCCCGCCCCTCCCCCCCCACTCTACCTGGACCTTGGTCATTTATGTCAGAGTCTGCTGGGGGCCGGGAGAAAGTGGGCCCAGACACCTGGGACAGAAGTGGATCTCCTGCTTCAGACCCTGGGCAGGGCTCTGTCTGGGCAGCTCTGAGCATGGAGCGCCCCCCGAACGGTGAGACCCACCGCCCACGCTGCTCCCCGCCGAGGACCGCGTGGAGGGAGGTGAGGCGGGGTCCTGCATGGAGGGGAGCGGGGCTCACCGTGCGGAGCCTGTCTGGCGGCTGGCACCAGTACTTTAGGACCACAGCACCACCAGGAAGAGGACCCGGGGCCCTGGCCGGCCCAGGCCTGTGCGGCCCCCTCCCCCGGCCCGGAGAGCACGGCTGCTCCTGTGTTCAGGCATAGACAACGCACTGGGGTAGCAAGGAGGGACAGCGCTGTGGGAACACGGAGGCAGGAGAGAAGGCTGCTGGGGGGTGGGGAGCGGGAGGGAGGGGTGCTGAGGAAACCGCCCCTCCTCATCACCATTGGCAAACCCTGACACTCCAGCCCCTGGGCCGTGGCAGGCAGGGACACATACGGCTCACTGAATCTTGATGCCCGTGCGATTATCCCCACTTCACAGATGAGGAAACTGAGGCTCAGAGAAGCAACCTGGCCAAGGCTGCTGGTGAGTTTGTGGCAGAGCAGGCTTTGAACCAGGCCTCTGGCTCCACCAACCCTGTTTTTCACCAGCACCGCTCTGGCCCCTTGTGTATCGGCAGCAACGTGGTGTGAGGCTGCCTGAGAAGGGGCGGCCCGCGGAGGGTTCTGCAGGCGAATAGGAGTTGGCTGGCCGAGGAAACAACTCACGGGCTGGGGAAAACGTGGACGTGTGCCACAGAACGGAGAGGAGTACAGGCGGACAGAACACGGGTGCATGCCTGACTCACAGGAGGTGCTCAGAAAGTAAACACAGCAGGAGGTGCGGGCTGGGACGGCGTCAGGCGCAGGCCGAGACGCACACACCTGCGTGCACACAGGCACCTCCCCCCCCGACACACTCTCTGCTCTGACTTCCTTCCTGCCAACACCCAGAGGTGCCTCTGCATCGCCCAGGGCCGCCCCCCCAAGTGCTGAGCGTCCTTGGGGAGCTGCCGGGGGGTGACTGAGAAGAGAGGACTGGGTGACAGGGAAGCGGCGAGGGGTGGGGAAGCCGGGACACCCAGCTCTGGATTTTTAAGGGTCGGGCACTCCACTGCAGGGAAGCTGCCACCCCCGCTTCCCGGGGGGCCTTAGCTCTGGGTGGGGAGGGGGCCTCGGATGCTGCCTCCAGCAGGGGCCAGCATCTCAGGGGAGGCTGGCCGAGCAGCCACACCGCTACTGCTCTGATAACCTTCAGCCCTGACCTCATTTCCCACCGAGGCTCGTGCAATTTCTTCCAATTTTCCACATAATTAGCTGAGCAGGAGACACATCCTCTCCTCTGAGGCAAGAAGGAGCCGGCTGCTCCAGGGCCCCAGGGCTGTGGCCGAGGGCAGAGCCGGCCTGGCAAGTGCTGGATGGCGGGCAGTGGGGGGGACAGGATGTGGGCAAGGGTTCAGATCTCTGCTCCCCGACCTGCTGGCTGTGCAACTTTGGGTCAGATGTCAGGCCTCTGAAAGATTCAGGTCACACAGGTCTCTCCCGGGATGCAACCGCATGGCACTCAGAGTGGCCACTAGATCCTTGTCTCTACCCCACCCCTCTTGGCCCCCGAAACACCCCCAGAAAACAGTCCCCTCCTTTTTTCTCTTCTCTTTCTTCCAGGTCTCAAACCACCCCCTCCAGTTAGGAGGGTAGGTCTACGTGACTGCACTATGGACCCACTGGCCTGGGTCTTGCCATCTGTGAAGTGGGCACAACAGAAGACATCTGGAAGGTGAGACAGAACAGGTCCACACGTGGGGGTCTTGGGCACAGGGCGGCCAGTCCCTCAGAGCCATGAGGGGCTGTGACCGAGCCGGGGGCAGTGCCAGCGGGGCAGGGACCACGGGGCTCCTTTCCAGGGATGCTGTCGTCCCTGCCCAGTTCTAGGAGGGACCTGGGCAGCTCTGCAGTGCTGGCTGTCAGTAACCCCCAATTAGGCTGACGTGAAGGGGTAAAGGCCTTCCTGCTGGGCCCTGACAAGCACCAACTTGCTCCTTTGGCCTCGGTTTCCCTAACTGGGCCATAAGCAAGGCCACTCCTTCCCAACTACAGAAGGCACCGCAGACAGAGAAGACGTACCTCCCGACAGCTTCGCCTTGGGGCAGGAAGGGGTCCCCACGGCCCCCAAGGTGCCCCACAGCCTAGGAGGAGGCTGGTGGGGGAGGGGTGCCCCAGCTCCGTGGGAGGAGGCCAGTTGGGGTGGGGTGCCCCCGCCTCCCTGAGAAGCTCAGGCTCCTTGGAACGGCCTTCCCCTGACAGCATGAGCGATTCCTTTCCTCCCTCCGGAGCCGGCGCCAAGGCCTGGAATCCATCACTCCGTGGCGTCTGTCTAGGGCGCTGCCGGCCGCCAGGCCATGCTCACGGGGAGCGCGGTGAATGTCCCCAGGTGGCACGGGGCCCAGAGAACGTCAAGGCTGAGTGCGGACACCTGCACTGACACCCGCCCCGTGACTGTGGGCGTGCGGACTCACCTCCCGACCCGGGGACGCTCACTGGAGAAATGCCCTCACCTAGGGCCCATGAGCCCTCAACACCTGGGGTGCACCCCCGTTTCTTGTGCCTATCAGCAAGGCCTCGATGGCCTAATCGAGAAAGCGTCTCCCTCAGGAAAAGCAGCAGCAGCGACCAGGGCAGAGGGGGCCTGGAGCCAGGCTGCACGCCCAGGGCATGTGGCTGCGGCAGCTCCCTCGCTGCGGGGTCCTTGTATCACCAGGCCGCTTTCCATACCCTTGGGACAAAGGGCTTGGAGGATGGGATCTGCAGCTACGGATGGGCTGTGAACCCTCAAAGGGCCTTTGGGGATTTACAGCACAGGACCAAGGGAAGGCCACCAGGGAAGGCGCAGGGCTGAGAAATAAAGGAGAAGTCGGGGAGGCCTTCCTGGGGTGGGGAGAGCAGGGGGTGAGGCTGACCTTAGAAAAAGACAGACATCGAGAGGAGGTGGCCGCAGGCAAGCGAGCTGAGGTGTGACGGCGCCTGTGATCTAGAATTCTCCGTAAACAGAGATGGGTTCGGGCAGGTCTGGGTTGGGTCTGGCGGTGATGCCCCCACCTCGAGGATCTGCAGAAGGCCTCTCACCCTGTCTCTGTATGGACTCCCATCCCGCAAGGGAGCTCCTGGTAGGGCAATGACTCTGTGTTCTAGTGCTCAGGCCAGCCCGGGATCCTGGCCTGGTCAGGGTTGTGCCAGAGGAGACAAGAGCAACCTACAGTGAGGGATACAGAGGGGTCCAGGTGTCCCAGGAGGGACCTGGGGCAGAGAATATAATTCATTCATTCATTCATCAAACCTACAGTGAGGGATACAACCTACAGTGAGGGATACAACCTACAGTGAGGGATACAGAGGGGTCCAGGTGTCCCAGGAGGACCTGGGGCAGAGAATATCATTCATTCATTCATTCATCAAACGTAAGGCCCCTGGCCCTCTTGGTGCTGACCATGAGGAAGAAACCAGAGACACAGGCCTTGGCCTGAGGAGCTCATGTTTCAAGGGGGAGACAGGCGTGAAATCTGTTCCCAGAAAGCTGACTTGGAGGGGCCTATCATAGAAAACTTCCTGGAGGAGGTGACACTAGAGGGTGAGTTTTCCCACAGGAGAAAGGAGGGGTGGGGGATCCCAGTTACAAGAGACAGTCCAAGCATACTCAGGTGGAGGCCAGAAGGGGGCCTGAGCTGGGAGGCGCTGTGTGGAGGAGGATTCTGGAGAGCAGAGACTGGGTCCCAGGAGGTCAGACTCTGCGGGGAAAGCAGCATTCTGAGCAGTCAGCTCCCATTAGCAGCAGAGTCGTGACTTGCCTCCACCCACCGAAGGGTGGCTGCAAGCTCCCTTCTATGTTGTTGAAAACCATGTTCCAGGCCGCCAAAATCAGTGATAAGCTTTTCTTGCTGCAAATCGGCTGGTTTCAGCCTCATCTACACTCCCTGCATCTACCCGCAGGACCCTGTTCCTGTAACTCCATTGCTCGTTTCCTCTTAAGAATAACAGAATGATATTTCTCCTCCCTCCCTATCACTCCCAATTTGGCAACACAGGGAAGCGGCCCTCCCAGCTGGAGAATTCACCGTGCACTTACAGCACGCCACCCACGACTCCAAGCACTCACTCCAGAGGCGTCTGTCTGCTCCTCACCACGACCCCATGCAGCCACTGTGCTGTTACCATCCATTTCTCAGAGGCAAAAGTGGAGGCTCAGAGAGGCCAGGTAACCAGACGGTCATCACACAGCAACCCCAGTCAGGACGCGGAATGTCTGATCTCGAAACGCAAGGACTTGACCCCACTGCCCTGGCCTTCTTGGCCCCGGGTGCCTGCATGCTGCCCACACATCCCGCAGCCCAGGTTCTCAGCAGAGGGAGGGTCTGACTGGAAGAGCTGCTGCTGGGGAGCTGGCAGGGAGAACGAGGGCTCCAGGCCCCTGGACCACTGAGCATAGAGTGAAGGCCCCCAGGCCACCCCTGCCCATCCCGTCCCCCCTCCTCCTGCCCTAGGATGCTCGGAAGGAGGTTCTCAGGTCTCCGAGAAGGCTTGGGAGTCGATTGAATGTGGAGGGTACTCTGAGCACCAAAAGTCAGAAATAAAAAATCAGGAGACGGTGAGGAAGGAGCAACCAAAATAAAATAAAGACGCCCTGGAAACCCAGCATGCGGTGTGTGACACCCCAGCAAGGGCCAGCTCGGGGTGCGGCCAAGGCCCCTGTTCTGCCTGGACCAGCTCCTGGCCAGCAGTGCCAGGGTCCACCTGAGGGTGTGGGGGCCTGGTCCACAGGGCTGCGCGGGGCCAGTCTGAGATGCCCCCTACCAGGGCTTCCCTGGGCTCCAGAAAGGACCTGCAGAGGGGGCGGCGGGGGGTGGGGTGGGGGCAGAATCATACTCTGCATCTAGAACATGTGTCTGCACAATGGTGTCACGCCTCACCCATCAAGGGCTCCTCTGCCTTCAGGAAGGAACTCCAGGGTGAGCTGTCCCTGACAGGCGACATCTGAGACCCTTGGAGAAGGTCCCCAGTCCCTAACCTCACTGCCCCCACCCTCCCCCAGCAGGCCGTACCCCTGCTCATCTCACTCCTAACCTCTGAGCGAGAGGTCCTCTCCACTTAGAGTACCCATCCCTCCTTCACTGCCGGGGGGCACTGAGAGTCTACGGAAATGTCTCTCAGGCAGCACCTCCTCCTGGAAGCCCTCCCTGACGCCACGGCTGGATAGGAACCCAGGACTGAGCTCTACGCCCTCACATGGTGTCCATATGTTTGTCCTCCCTGCTAGTCAGCAGCTCCAGGAGGCCAGGACGGCTCTTCAGACTCAGCAAACACGAAGCCAAACAAAATGCAATGCAAAAGGTGGCAGTTTCATGCAGTTGGATCTGATCCTTGGGGCCTTAGAAGTATCTATCACAGAATCAGTGGCTCTCGGCCACATCCACTGACAGAAGAAATTCAAGCTTTCACACGTGAGCCAAGTTTATTCCGGGCCCAGGACCGCACCCCACCCCTCTGCCACCGCCTGAGCCAGCAGCATTGGCATCACCTGGGAACTCGTCAGAAATGTATATTCTGCATGAGGAGCTCAGGCGGCCCGGCGACATGTTTAACAACCCTCCCCCCCCACAGCAGATCCCAATGCCGCTCAAATGGGAGAACCCTGCCCTAAAATGTATAAAGGGACACTGTTTTTCTAACAAGCCAAAAAGGAAAAGGAGTGGTGATGGGGAGAAGTGATCTTTGTTATTCATCCTCGTAAATACACACGATAGCAGTAATCATCTGTGATGTCACCGCGGCCTTTCCTGACCACGCTGTTTGAAATTGCACCCTTCTGCCCTCGCCGCCTCTCCGCCCTCCCCGCCTCTCCGCCCGCCCCAGCTTCCCTCTCGTCCCTGCCTCTAATCACCTCTAATTAGCTGTCAGGAGGATACAAGCTAGCCCGGCCCCCTCCCTGACAACAGCAGGGATTACATATGTGATCTCTCCGTTTTTTATTTTCTCCTTCCCTTTTGGAAGAAAGGTCGGCAGCCTTTCTGTTCACTGCTCAGCACCCAGCACCCAGTGCAGGGTCTGGCATACAGTAGGTGCCCAATACATGTTGGATCCATGGAACCCAGATGTGCGTTACTGCTTTCAGCTCGCTGCAACACATGCCCTTACTGGATGCTTTGCAGAATGTCTGAGACAGCCAGGATGAGTATCACTTTATACCCAATTTGCAGATGAGCAAACTGAGCCTCAGGCAGAGCAGACTTGCCTGACAGCAAACGGAGCCTCAGACTCCCACTTGGGTCTGAGTCCTAACCCAGAGCTCTGCGCCTGTAGGCACATTCAGGCCCCAGGGACCCTCCATCCTGGCTCTGCCCTCCTACTGCTGCCAACAAGCAGGCCCAGAGGGACCGCGGTCCAAGGGCACTGCCAAAACAAACCGCCGGCCTGGGCACCTCGGATCCAGGGCTGGAGGGAGGAAGGCCATGGCAGGCCTCCTCTGAAGTCTCGGCGCGCGGCTTCAGGGCCGCGGTGATGACGCCTGCCATATGAGAGGCCCCCCGGTGTAAAGACACACAGCTAATTAGCTGTCAGGAGCGATGCAAACTCTAGCTGGGCCCCTCCCCGACAGCGTCTCCCGGAATCGCCCTCTGCCACCGCGTGTCACCACATGATAAAAGGAAATATGTTCAAAGCCGAGCCACTAACAAGAGATGAGGAGGCTCACAGAGGCAGAGAGAAGCAGATTGCCTCTGACACACTCCAAGGAAAGGGGGATAAATTAAAACCATTAAAAAAATAATTTGTCATCGTCAGGTTTCCCAAAGAAGTTCTTCTTGAAGGGCAGACTTCCTGTTCCGGGCCTTCTGAGCATCGCCTAGGAGGGGTCCGTGAAGTGGTGGAGGGCCTGGGCTCTGGGTTCTCCCCTGCACCTGGTGTGAGTTAGGGCCTCGTGGAGTGGGGGTGCTCAGAGGCCCCTCACGATCAGGTTTATGGGAGATGCTAGGAGATGAATGCAGGTCAGTGCTAGCGTCGCGGGGACATCGTAAGTGCTCCTATGTCTGTGCTGCTCGCCGGCCCCACTGAGCTACAGAAACAGGCTCGAACCCGTGACTGCTCTCTGCAACAGCGGGGATAACAGCTTGGACCTCAGAGTTCTCAGAAGAACTCAGTGAATGCATGAATGCCTGGAACACACCTGGATAGATGGTTGCTGCTCTGGTCATAGTTCAGGGACATTTGCTGGGCCCTGTGGACCTTTGAAGGTGTAAAGGGAGACCAGTAAATGCCACGCCCCCTCCTACCAGCAACCAGGACTCCAGCAGATGGGGCTCAGCCTACCCCTCACCCCGAGCTTGCCCTTGCCTCTCCCACGTGGCCCCCATGGAACCTGCTACAAGTGCTGCCCGGGGGTCAGAACCAGCTGTGCCCCCTTGAAGATGTGCACACCCTCTCTGTAGCCCCCCTCTCAGGGAGATGCACACGAATTGCTGACCCTCCTTGATCCCTGACCAGAAGTCAGGCACACCTCTAAACAGTCCATCCACGAATTCACCCTCAAAAGTTCTGGCAACAGGCCATTGTACAGAGGGGAACACTGAGGCACCAGGAGGCAAATTGGTTTCCCCAAAGTCACACACTTAGTGAGTGGTGACACCGGGAGTCCTGCCCCCGCAAGAGCCCTCGTGGGGTGTTGCAAAGATTAAGTCATGCACATGAAGGTCTCTACAAGCAAGCAGTCGGTAAACGCTGGTTGGTGATGGGACCACAGAGGAGGTGCCGTCAGCAGGAATAATACATGGGCTCTGGGCCTGGGCTGCAGGACCACAAGCAGAGGAAAGACGGGCAGCACCCAGATCACAGGGTGGCCTTGGCCCTCCAGGCCCTGCGGGGTGGGAGGGGAGATGAGGACTGGGAGCTGGCCAAGTCAGGCGAAGCACTCAACTTCCAGATGGTCTGAGCTCCTGTGACAGGGGACACAGCCTGGCTGAAACTGGGCATCTTGGTGGAATTCATGGCGACAGGCGGAGCCCACACCCCTCCCCCTTTCTCTGCAGCTGGGGTGGGTCAGCAGATGTCTTCACGGAAAAACAAGAGCTGTGTCAACAGAAGACCGAGGTCACACATGGACTCCCTGCGTCCTTCTGTGCGAGGACCCGTGTGCTCATGTTACAGGATGTGGGTGTGGGGGTAGGGGCCCTGCTAGACACAATCCTGGCCTTCGCACAGCAGTCTGGGGAGTGATGGGTGAGACCACAGCAGTGACCCGGGGGTGGGGGGGCTCCTATGGGTCAGCCCCCGTTGCCATGGAAACCTGCTCCTGCTGGATGAGTCCACTGAGTTGAAATATTTGACCTGACAAGCATCAAGGTCACTGAAATTAAAGCCATGGTGTAACCCCTTGAGACCAGAGGTGACCTCAGGGCTAGGAGGCTGGGAGGGCTTGCTGGAGAGGGCGGGGCTGGAGCTCCCCCCTCCCCCCACAGTTCCCCCATCCACCCCCCCCCGCCCGGCCTATTGCCTCTAGAAGGACAGGTGGGAGGCCTCGGGGCCCCTCCTATAGGCCACTTGAGTCTGGGACCACCCTCCAGGGTCCTTTCAGGAGCTTGTGCCGGGAGGGGTGTGGCTCTGCCCATTGCCTCACTAGACCCCCACATCCACCAGGCCCCCCACCCTGCCTCTCCACTCCTTCAGCTCCAGCCAGACTAACCCCTTATCTGGGGTGGGGGGTGGTCTCCATCTGCAGGAAGCCGAGTCAGGGCCCCACTGCCTCTGAGCTGCTCCAGTGCTCCCACCGTGAGAGTCCTCCCTCTCCAGTCTCCCTTCTCCAGGTGGCCCCCTGCCTCCCGTACTGATGCTTCTGTACCTGCAGCCCTGTGTCGCTCTGGGATGGTGGCTCACCCTCTGTGCCTCGGGAGGGTTACCCATCTCCCCCACCTGAGGACAGCCGGCACTGCGTCTCTGTCCTGAAGCTCCCCGCCCGGCTGTGTCTGGACCCTCAGCCCCCTCACACGGGGAGGCGTCTCCTGGAGCCGTAGGGTGCAGTGGGGGCACACGCAGCGGGGGTGGCACGTGGTGGCGGGGTCACTCAGTGGGGCTGGGGTGGGCCTCCCAGTGCGGGTGATGGGCTGGGAGAGGAGTCAGCCAGGCCTTTGGAGACCCGGGGCACCTGCCCCTACTGTTTTATTTCTGTTCTCGCGGTACACTCCTGCCCCCCACCCCCAGCTTCCCACCATCTCCCTGGCCACCCAGGGCTGTCCTCGTCATCCTGTGCCCTCTGCTGGCAGGGGTCAAGGCCTGGCCGAGGCCCAGGACCCCGAGGGGCCTCTGGGGAATCTCCCTTCTGCCTGGCAGCCCCCGGGGCCTCCCTTAAGTGGCTCTGGCCCTAGAGAGAGACGAAGCGGGAGCAGCAGGCCCTGCTGACATGCGGCGGGGTTGCCATGGCAACCGTGCAGGGCGGGCCAGCTGGCAGGAATGGAGTCTGGCAGAGCAGCGGGCCTGGCCTCCCACCAGGGCGAGGTCGGGCTGGGGCGCGAGGGACCAACATGACAAGGCCGTGGCCTCTCTCAGGAGGGCGTGGGGACCACCCCACCCCGGGCTGTCACAGGCCAGGACTGACATCGAGGGAAGCCCACTTCCTATCTGGTCACACACGGGGTGGGGGCTCTTGCTGGGATTCTCTGATGCCTTCTGAGGCCATGGGCACCCCCGCCCTCCGCATCCCGCCAGCTGAGCAGGGAACGGCTGTGAGGCTGTGCGGTCCGGGCGGTGGCGCTCCACTGGCTGTGGTCCTCACTGCTGCAGCCTGCAGCAGGGACCCAGTGCACCGGGCTGAACGGAAGGACGAACAGGCAGGCATGTTCACAACCGCCTGGGCTGGGGGGCGGAGGGGAGGCTGCTGAGGGTGGGGAGGGACAAAAGGCCCACCGAGATCAACCCCGCCCGTCAGGCCCCTGCGGACAAGGGCAGCGGCACTCACCCCTGCTAGACCTTTCCTGCTCTCACCTGCACCCTGGAAGAACTCAGAGCTCTGCTCCCGGGACAGGAGGCCAGGAAGATGCCCGTTCCCAGGGAGCTCCAGGCCCCCTTCCCTCCCTCCATCAAGGGACAGGGGAGCCAGGCTCTTCCCAGCTGTGTGATGGGCCTGCAGGAAAACGGCCTCACTCGGACCAGGTCTGGGTGGCACTGGGTGCCGAGGGAGGGGCCTCTGGGTGCAGCTCTGACTCTTCTGCCCCTTCCCCTGCTCCCGCCAGGCCTCCCTCAGAGATCCCCCGTCAAGATCCCCACTTCAGCCAGGGCTCTTCTGCCCATTCTAGGGGTGAAGGAACCCAGGCCCCCAAAAGAGGCCAAGCTCGCTGGGCAAAGTGGGGCTCTGAGTCCAGGCCCTGTGCACCCCACCATTCCCCACCCCAGCCTCCCAGGACCTCCTAGCCAGCGCCCGGGAGATCACCCCTCATGCAGAAGGGGTGGAGGCCCCTTCTGAGGCCTGGAGGAAGGATGACCAACATCTCCAAAGTTCAGAGACTTGACGTTAGTTCCTTCTTTTCAGCAAAAGCAATCTGTAAAACGCTTATTTAGACATGGTTCCATTTTCCATGTCTTTTAAGACTTCTACAAATCAATTTACAAATATATATATAAGAACGATCCCTGCCTGGCCCATGTGCTCGAGGTTTGGTGAAACAGAACAGACTGAGTTCCTGGGGAAACATGGCATAAGATGCAGAGAGCAGTTCCAATATGTCCCGCCTGCCTCTCAAACGAGGACCGCCAATGCAGCCCGCGCTGCATCTCTCCCGCCTCCCCAAGCCTCCCTAGGAGGCATCAGTGGAATGTTCTAGATCTGTGCTGCCCAAGGCGGTAGCCGCCAGGCAGCCATGTATGTTTTTTGAGCACTTGGAAGTCGGTTAGTGAGACTAGGATTGGGATTTCCAACTGTGTGTCGCTGAGTGGCCGGCCGGCCCATGCAGGGCACGCCCCTCTCTGGAGTAAACGTCTCTGTTTAGGGCTAGTGCAGCAGAGGTCAGGCTGTAGGCAGGGGAGGGGACAGATCCCGAGGCTGACAGCGTGGCAGGGCCAGAGCCGCCCCGGGGACTGGAACAGACTGCGGATGGCTGGCAGAGTTGGTCAGGTGGTGGGCGGGAGTGGGGAGAAGTGACAGGACCTGGGACCCCGGCCGCAAGCGCAGCATCTGCAGGCGCTGAGGCGGGGCGGGTGATGGAGGTGGGCGGGAGCAGAGGAGGGCTTTGCAAAGGGAAACAGGGCAGTGACTCGAAGCCAGCGCTTTCGCGGCTCTGGGCCTTGGTCTATCTGTAAACTGAATCAGTAATGGTGCCAAGCCCAAGGATGCTGTAAGGCTAAGTGAGCCCCGTATGGGAGGCACTCGGAGCGCACCATGCGTGCAGGCGATGGCCACTCTTCCGTGTTTGACTGTGGTTCTCCTCTCAACCTAAGGCTTCTGCTCAGTGCCATCTGAATCTCCCTGCTGAGGGCAGAGCCCATGGCTCCTGGCATCCCTTGGCCCCTTCACGCTTTTCCCAGAGTGAACCCCTTTCAGTCCACAACACTACAAGTCAGGTATTATAGCTTTCTCTACTTTACAGATGGGGAAGCCAAGGCACAGAGAGGCAAGGGAGCCTTCCCAAGGTCACACAGCTCTATGCAGTAGAGTCAGGATTCAAAAGTAGAAACTGACATCACCCCATTGTACAGATGGGGAAACTGAGGCTGGGTCACAGAGCCAGGACGAGACTGGGCTGGGCTGGCTGGAGGCTGGGACTTCCACCTCTTCAGACCAGGCTCTGACACCTGGGCTCTCAGGCCTCCCAGGCAGGCTCCAGGCAGGGTATTTGGGGAGAAGCCTCTTGAAGGGCTAAGGAGGAAGGCTGGGGGGCGGGGGGAGGTGGCGACAGCAGGCTGGGCTTCTGCCACTCGCTCCCATCGCCGCCTCTCACACCCGCCGCCGCGGGGGAGCCGGAAGCTGGCGGCACCAACTGTTGCCGCCTCCGCCCCTCTCCCTGGCCATCTGCTCCCGCAGGATCGCGGTGGGCGTCAGGTCCTCACCGAGACTGTCCTCCGCTGTCTCGGGGGAGCTGTGCCCCAGCCTCCCCTTCCCCAGGGGGGGCTGTGAGGGGCACAGTGGGCCAGGTGCCCCCTCACCTCCCTGCACCCCACTGTCACGGGCACAGAATCACGTGGCTGGGACCCCCTCCTGCGTCCCTCCCGCTGGGTGTTTTTCTGACCACAGGATCCCTCCCCCGCAAAGGTTTGCTGCTGCCCCAGAAACACCATCATCCACGTCCCCTGGTGTGACCTGACTCAGAGCAAGCGAGGTGAGGAGCCCCTGTGGGTGGGGACCGCGACAGCCTCCCAGCTGGTGGCAGAGGCCCCTAGAAGCTGAGAGCTCAGAGCCATCTGTCTCAAGCTGTGACCCCTTTGCCAGAGCTCCTGGGGCTCAGCGGACACCGCCCCTCAGTACAGCCACACCGAAGGGCCACCGAACAAGGGCAGAGCATGTACTGGATGCCTGCTGTGAACAGGGCACCAAGGGAGAGGTCAGAGGATAACCTGGAAGGTTCACCACGTGTCCCGGCCTAGGCAGCCCAGAGGACAAGGCCTGCAGGGCACATGGGCCAAAGGGGACACAGGAGGAACCCAGGGAAGCCTCCACAGGCAGAGAAGTTGGACCCTGCCGGCCAGGGAGGGCTTAGGGGGCACCCAGGACCTTCCCCTTTGCTCTCCTCACCTCTGACACCACCCCGTGAAAGGACTCCATGCTGGTTCTGCC
The DNA here is from genome assembly GCF_033118175.1 of Dama dama. Taxonomy (NCBI): domain Eukaryota; kingdom Metazoa; phylum Chordata; class Mammalia; order Artiodactyla; family Cervidae; genus Dama; species Dama dama. The sequence continues at coordinate 17,379,867 of NC_083684.1, read as the reverse complement.
ACTTCCTGGCTGTGTGACCGCAGGCCAGTGACTTGGCCTCTCTGAGTGCCAAGGGGAAGTTGCAAGGGCCGTCTCCCTGAGAGGGACCCCACCCCATTTCCAGGTCCGGTTAGGCTGTGGGTCCACTGGATCTCGCAGAGGACAGCGACATCTAGTGGACTGAAGGCACACTGCCCACCGCCCCAGGAGGTCCCCCACGGTACCCCAAGTTTCCAGGGCACGGAGGCTCACCCTCCAGGGAGGGCCAGGGCGCGAGCAGGTGCCACGAATCGCTGGCACCAGTGCCTGCTCAGCTCCATCTCCCCAGAACTCCCGTGCCTCCTCCCGTGGGCAGCCGTGTTCCCACGTGGCATATGCCCGCCATATGCTCTCCCTGTCACAGCATCCTCACGGGCCTGCAAGCAGCCTGCTGGCGGGGGCGGGGTGCCTCCGAGCTGGAGCTCGCCCCGACTGCTACGTGGAGCAAGCTGCAGAGGGAGCCGCTCGGAGGAGGGCCAGCCCCACTGTGAGTGAGGCGGGCCTGTGATCCCATATCACAGGACACTCAACTGAGGCTCAGAGAGGCTAAGTGCCTTGCTCAAGGCCACCCCGCTTGCAAGGGCAGACCTGTCCTAGGCCCCACAGCTTCTGGCTGTGCATCTGCAACTTGAGAGGGGGCTGTGTTCTGACAACCCCAGAAGCAGAGTCTCCAGGGCACTCTGTGCTAGAAGCCTGAAACTGACCAGTGTTTCTCACACTGGGTTCCCAGAGCTCTGCTGTCCTGCAGGTGGGCTTGGGGTCTGCCTGAGGAGCTGTGGGAAATCAAGAGGTTGGGGAGTGGTCTCCTTAAACCACAGTGTCAAGAGGTGATTTCCATAGTAAGCACAGGGGAGCACAGTCTGAAGTGAGGGGCAGAAAGTTGCAGAATCTGGCACAGTTCAGGAGGCGTTGCTGGGCTTGTGAGAACAGGCCCAGCATCCTCAGGCATCAAGCCCCCTGCGGGGGCCCGGCCAAGGCAGCTCCACGGGGCAGCGTCAACAGCACTCAGAGTGTCTCCCAAGGGTCAGGCAGGGTCACTGAGCCCCACATACAGGGGTGGCCTTGGGGGGCTCGGGAATCAGAATCCCAGGGCTCGGGTCCAGCCTCTGGCCATCTGTCAGCTTGTGCAGCTCAGGTGAGGGACCCCATCTGGGTGCCTCAGTCTCATCTCTGAGATGGAGCCAGGAACAGTTCCTACCTATGATGATGGATTAGACAAGTTTGTGGACTGAACAGCACAGAAATGTGTCCTCCCACAGCTCTAGAGGTCAGCAGTCCGGGGGCCCCGCTGCCTCTTGCTTCTGGGACGGCCAGCGATCCTCCATCTCGGCCCCTCATGTTGGCCGTCCCCCGTGTCTCTGTCCCCACATGCCACTGTGTCTAGACTCCCCTCTTCTCATAAGGACACCAGTCATTGGACCTAGGGCCCTAATCTGGTGTGACGCCACCTTCACAAACTCCACCTGCGAGGACCCTCCTTCCTAACAAGGTCACATTCTGGTCACATTCTGAGGCTCTGGGTGGACAGGCATCTGGGGGGATATGATCCCATCGACGACCTCTGCCTCCCAGTTAAGAAAAATGACTGGCACACACATGGGTTTACTGATCCTCACTGAACACCCAGAGGGTGACTCAGGCCCACTCGTAGGCACCAGGAAACCAAGGTTGAGAACGGTGCACCGCCTGCCTGGACTCAGCCCCACAGTGTGGGGCTCGGATCTGACCCATCTTTGCGCCTCCACCGCCTGGGCACTTCCTGGCCCGATGCCCCCCAGCCACCTGTCTGGCAGCACAGGTATCACCCCCATGGGCACTGCTGTCCTGGAGCGGGGCCCATCTGTGCATGCTTGCTCACCCGGCTACCACACCAGCTTCTCTGATCTTCTGGGTCCCTGCTGTAAATGGGGGAGATGACTCCAACCTCAGAGTGGGAGGGCGGGGCCCCAAGGAGTGGAGGGGGGAGGGATGTGTGTGTGACTGGGAGGGTGTGGCCTCGCGGGAGGGCGCAGTTCACTGGAGTCAGCATCACTGTTTTTTCCATTCACTTTGATGTACACAGTAGCCTCATCTTGGTACAGAACAAACGCTGGATAGATGCTGGCTCTGATGGATGAAGGAAAGGGCAGGAAGCTCAACCTGACTGCTAGGTTCCCATCTGGCACATCACCATGGAGCCCTCTCTGCGCCAGGCAGGTGACTGCCAATCACAGACCAGGCGGTACCCCTGCCAGGGAGATGCAAATGGGGAGCCCTGAGCATCTCAGAGTCTGAGTACATGGTGGGGCCTAGTCACCTAGAGGACCAGTGGGGTGAGAGGAAGCCCCTAATGTAGACATACAGCCGTGAATGAGCTGCCTGTGACGGGGAGGCAGGCAGGGCTGAGGAGAGAGCCGGGTGCCAGGCCACTGGAGAGCGGCTGCATTACGGGGGCCTCTGCACACAGAATTACTGAGGAAAGAAGAAAAGCCTTCTGGGTTTAGAAAGAGCCTTGTCTGCAACCTGGGAAGCTGGGGGTCTGGCCACAGTAGGCAAGGTCAGATGGCCCAGAAATGCCCAGTAGGCATCTCATGGGCAGGCAGGCAAGCCGCAGGCCTCCTCCAGGGCTACCCTTGACTCTGGCCTTGTCTGGCTTCCAAGTGAGGCTGAGCAGGGCTCAATGACCTTGGACCCTGTCACCTCTGCTGAGCACAGCGAAAAGGGAGTTCAGAAGCATCTGCTCTACTGACCGCTGACTCGTCCTGAGCAAGGCACCGAAGGGAAGTTGCTGCCCCCTGGGCAGAAGGGTGACCAGGCTGGCAGAAGCTCCAGGTCTCATGGTTCAGTCTCCCGTCCTGAGTTAGCTGAACACCTACCTTCTGCCTGCTGGGCTCAGGGCTAGCACACAGTGGCAGAGAAGACCCAAGTCCTTCCCGGGAGGAACAGGCGATGCTACCCTCAGGATGTCTGTGAGAGGACCAGACCAAGTAACACAGGGGTAGGACCCTGAAGAGCTGGGGGAGGTGGTACTGTGCAAGGGGGCCCGCGCCTGGAGTCACCTAGCAACTCCACTCCCGGGAACGTGAACCCAAGACAAACAGGTCCACGCACAACCTGTCCACAGGCAGTCACAGCGGCACCACTCACAGCCGCCTAGACGCCTGTCAGTGATGAAAGGGTGGACCAAATGTGGCATGTCCGTCCCGTGGAATATTACTCAGCCACACAAAGGAGTGATGCACTGACACGCTACCACACGGGTGAACCCTGGGGACAGTCATCCTGGTGAAAGAGCTGAGACTCACCAGGACACCTACCGTATGATTCCATTTACATGAAATCTCCAGCAGAGGTAAATCCACAGAGACGGAAAGTAAAACAGATCCGTGGTTGCCAAGGCAGGGGCAGGGAAGAACGGACAGTGACTGCTAAGCATAAGGGATTTTTTTGAGGCGTGATGCGATAGTCCAGAGTTCGATGCTGGTGATGGCTGCACACATCTGTGAGTACTCTAAAATTCATTAAACTCTACACTTAAATGGGTGAACCATTACAAAACTCTTACTTTAAAAACCAGTGTCAACACTTATCAAATGCCAGTTTTCATAAGGTGGGGTGTTCTCAAAATTATAAAAATTAAAAGGAATGAGCCCCATATTATTCTGTGGTCAGAGGTATAAGAGGCGCCTGCAAGGGCTTCTGTGACAAATGGTTTTTCGGGCAGGGCCGCGGTGGTTCAGGGAGGGGAGGATGCGTCGGGGTTCCCGGGAGGCGGCCGCCCTGTCTCTGCAAGCCCAGCTCGCCCTGGAGGGGGCTCAGTTTGTAAACGGTCAGTGGGTCCTCAAGGGCCTAGCCTCGGGGGCACACGCCTGGAGCTGGCAGGGGTTTCTGCCAGCGACCAAGTGGTGTATGTGTGACCACCGGCCACCCTGAACGGGGACCTGTGGCAAGGGATCCAAGTACCTTCAGAAAAAAAGGCCGCCGTCTTCTCTCCGCCGTGGGGAGGGAGAGAGGATCTCTCCAGGGACAGCCAAGGACTCGGCCTGGCGCAGGGTAGTGGACGGAACTAGAGAGGGTTGGCAAGGAGCTGCCCAAGGTCATGGCCACCATGATAAACACAGAGCACAGAGTGTGGGGCTCACGGGGCCGTTCAGGCAACCCGCGGTGGCCAGGGAAGAAGACCCAGTATCCCGCCTGCTGTGAAGACACGCGAACGAGGCGCCCAGCGGCCCTGTCACACTGCTCTTGGCCCCAGGACACCGCAGCTGCTGTGAGGACAGCGGGGACACTGGCTGTCCTCCGGGGGGCATCTGGGTGCTGGGCCACAGGGGCCCTGCCTCCCGCCTCGTTGCAGGGCGAACCTGGCACTCACTTCTTGAGCTCCACTCAGAGCCAGGCTCTCAGGCTCCCAGAAGAACGCACCTCCCCACGATGAGCATCCATGTCTACCCACAGAACTGGGGGTCATACAATTTAACTCAAGTCCTGACGTTAACCAGCAGAGTTAAGCAGGATGAGCCACTGAGCAACAGCAGAGGCCGTGCGGCCCATCCCCTGTCACCTGCGTCCATGCCCACTGCCAACCTGGGGCACCTTCGCCTTCAGCTGAAGCTCTAAACTGGGGGAACTACCACAACCCCCCCTCAGGTTTGATCATTTGCTGGAAAGGCTCATACAACTCAGGAAAACACGACTTACAAGAAGGGGTTTACTATAGAGGCCACAGCCCCGGAACAGCCCCGTGGAAGGCCCGCAGCATCCTGCTGGGCAGACAGCTGGGGAGCGGGAGCCCCGGCCAGCCCCCTGGCCCCGAGGCCTGGCCTGGATGCCCGCCTGTCCCGCGTGGTGGCACAGAGCCCAGAGCTCTACTCCGAGGAGCTGTCGTTTCCGCTGAGTGACTTCTAATGTGTGAGGCCCCTGTGCCCCAGGCCAGTGGCAACCTTACCCAGAGACGCTGCCCTGGCTCCAGAGCTGGGGGTCCTGGTTCACCTCCCAGCTGTGCCGTGAGCATTGCTGGGCTGACATCGTCCTCCCAGGGGTTGCAATCTCCAGGAGACACTCCTTGGAACTGCCCCTTCCTGGGCCCCACTCTTCCTACTGGGAGGCCAGGGGACGGATCTGCCACCAGCGTCCCCCACTGTGCCCTGGGGCCGACAGAAAGAGTCGGGTGGGGGGTGGGCTCTGGCCCAGCTTTGTTCCTCCTGACTGGGTATATTGGGCTACTGGGTACAATAAAATCTGAACAAACACCACTGCTGCTTAAAAAACCTTTCATGCCTGGGTAAGGCAGGATTTCCCAGCTGTGCCTCAAAGGCAAATCAAGCAAAAGATGGACTTGACTTGGTAAGGTGAGCAGTCCGGGGCAGAAGGATTTCAGGCACGGCTGGATCCAGAGTTTTGCACGTATCACTGGGAAGCTGCCACCTGTCTGTCCCTCCCCCTCCACCTCCCCGCTCCCAGCCCTAAGCTCTCCCACCTTGGCCTCACTTTTGGGGGCCTCTTGCCTTTGTGATGTCCCCTGGAGAACCAACAGGAGGGGGTGCTGAGTGCTCAGCACCCACCCACGCTGGTCTAATAGGACCACCGCCCCCACTGAGCCCGCACGTCCCAGGCCCCTCAGCCCAGGCCCTGGCGTCCCCACCCAAGGGGAGCAGGTCACACCGACCAAAGACCTTCTGAGCAGGTACGGACGGGGGAGCCGGTACCAGCCAGAACCGCCTCTCCCAGCTTGGCTCCAGCCAAGATAAGGCTCCCAAAGGACTAATGCTGGCGTGTAAATATTAGATACTTCTGTCTCCGTCGAGACCAATTACACAGATCATGGCGGCTCCCGCAGGACTCTGCCTTCCACTTACTGTATCATCATTAACAGCCTATTAGGTAACAGCTGCTCAGAGAGCACGCAGGGAGGAGGGGAGGGGGCCGTGGGGAAGAGGAGGGAGAGGAAAAGAGAGGTGAGGGAGAGGAGAGACAGAAAAGGGGGAAGAGACAAAAGAGAGAAGGAGACAAAGGTGGCGAGGATGGCAGAGACAGTCACAGAGTCAAGAAGCGGGGGGAGACAGAGTCCGGCTCAAAGACACGCAGGAGAGAGCCAAGGGGGAGGGTGCTCTGTGAGTGGGCGTGATGCTCCTGGGCCCCAGGCCCACCTGCCCAAAGAGTCCCCTGCAACCCCACCAGCCAGAGGCCTGCCTGTCCTCGGCCCCACAGGTAGACGGGCAGGGCTGCAAGGCCCCAAGAAAGCCCTTCTAAGGCCAGGGCTGCCCGCAGCAGGCCCTAACCACATGCCACTGGCTGATTTATCCCCCAGGGATTCCTACAGCCAAAAGATGAGAGTCACCACCTTGGCATGGACCCCAGACCCTTCTACAGAAGGGCCCTCGAGTTCGAGTGCGTGTCCAGCCTGGCTGCACACCACACTGTGGGTTTCTGACACTGTTCAGAAAAGAAAGGCTGCAATCAGCCATCTCCTGTAGCCATCACAGGTCAGCCCCTCCCTGCCTCCCCTCTTCAGGTCCCCAGGACACAGACAGCCCATGTACCAACCTACGCAGAGGTGTGAAAGGACACACAGGGGCTGAGTGACTGGCCTGCCCAAGGCCACCAGGGAGCCCCTGGTGCTCAAGGCCAGGGACCCCAGGTCAGAGCTGAGCTCCTGAATCCTGCTGCACCTCCTCTGGGGGTGGCAAATTCTCCGCTGGAGGCTTAGGGACAAAACACAGCCCCCTGGGGCCAAGGGCTTGAGCCAGGCTCCCAGAGGAGGGACAGAGGACCCATGTGTCCAGCTGAGACCAGCACCCCTCCAAGGATGAGGCCTCGCCAGACCCTGAGCAGTCTCCAAGGCCACTCCTCCCCCCCACCCACGGGGCCCCATGGCTTCTAAGCCCTGAGATCCTCTGCCCTGAGCCTGGGCCTCTCGGCAAGGCTGCAGGCTTACCATCTGTCTGTCCTCCACCAAACCACAAATATTTACTGAGCACTCCCCACCCACCAGCATGGGTCCAGGCACTGGGGACGGCGTGACAGGCTGATGTGGACCCTGCCCACATGATGCCAAGGGTACCTGTGCTCAGAGACGAATGCCAAAGGACAGTGGCCAAGGAAGGCTGTGGTGACAGTGTGAAGGGGTACCAGCCCTGAGAAGACACAAAAGCCGCAGGAGAACGAAATTACACATCTGAGAAGTGGGAGGAGGCCGCGGTGCAGGGGATGTAGGGGTGGCTACAAGATGAAGTCAGACAGGAAGCGGGACTCAGATCTGGAGGCACCTCTCAGGCCCTAAGGGAAGGGCTAGAACCTCCTAAGAGCACCGGGATGCTGCCTCAGGGCACGCAGTCAGCAGGGGATGCACCACTGTGGGCCCGCATCCCCCTTCAGCACTGAGAAGAGATGACAGACGTCCCCCACCCAGGTCTGCTCTCTAGAGAGCCCCCCTTTCATCACTTCCAGGCACAGTACCCTTGGCTGCCCACCCCCAGCCCCCTCTCCAGGCTGCGGGAGGTCTGGGGCCTTTAAGGGTGGGGGTGGGGTGGGCCTGGCGTCCCGGAGCCCCCACTGGGATTTCGGGTTCCCAGCCCTGCAAAGCATTTTATTTCTCCTCCTTCAGGGCTGGGAATAATTAGGCGACTGGGAACATAAATCATGGCCTGGCCCTGTACATCTGCTAATCACATCTCCTGAGGATGGGCCAGGCGGGGGCGGGCAGGGGCCCTGCAGCTGGGGCCTCGGGCAGGGAGGGGGGGCAGTCCATGCAACCCACATCCACCCTGCTCTCAGCAAGGGTGTGGAGCGCCGGTGGAGAGGGTGCTCCAGGTTCCCTCAAACTCACAACCACACACAAACACACAGATACACAAAGGCACACATGCCCACGTACACACACACGTTGACCCACCACTGCCAGCACATCCAGAGACAAAACTCACACACACACACTCACATACACAGACGTGCCACCCCCACACCACGCGCACTCAGGATCCCTGGTGAGGAACTCCTGGAGCGGAAGGATACTGCACTTTGGGGTTCTGGCGCCACCTAGGGTCCGTCAGTGGAACTGCCAGCCTGCACAAGGCTGACACCAAGGCAGAGGGCCCCACTCCCACCTTCTCCCTCCAGCCAGAGGAGGGAACTTCTTTCTATTAAAGGCCCCTAATCTGTACCAATTCTGGCATATATGCATATAAAAAGCTCCCAATTAACTGGCAATGGGAATGTTGGGTAAGGACTATTTTAAGAATTAGATACATAAGAAATTTAAGCTAACTTGCTTAAAATACTAAGGAATATAACTTTATCTCAACAATCCAACCAAAAGGGGCCCAAAAGGAGTTTTTATCACAGTCAGCAAACTCCTTCTCCAAAAACAACAATAACATTAGTATCCAGCCAGGGCCACAGCTGCCTACCACAGTTTTGATGAAAAGACCCTGACGCTGGTAAACAAAGATTGAAGGCAGGAGGAGAAGGGGATGACAGAGGGTGAGACGGTTGGATGGCATCACCAACTTGATGGACATGAGTTTGGGCAAACTCCGGGAGTTAGTGATGGACAGGGCAGCTTGGCGTGCTGCAGTCCATGGGGTCACAAAGAGTCGGACACAACTGAGTGACTGAACTGATTCTTTTAAAACAAATTTACTTAAGGACAAGGGGGTCTTATTTAAATAAAATAATGATACAAATACTAGTGTTAAGTGTCATGTGAGGTGAATGAGTCCAGCTGGAGACTTCCTCACGAAGGGGCCACCTTTGGCATCCATCCTTCAGGAAGAAACAGCAGCCAGGGAAGGTTCATCGGCCAACCAGGTCACTCAGCACTGCGGTGGAGCTGGCCATCTGGGCCAGAGCGGTGTTCTGGACACAAAGTGGTCCCCTGGTCTTCACCTCATCCCCTCCTGCTCCCAGGCAGTGTGCTGGGGTCTGGGAGGTGTGCCCACCAGGCCGACCATTCCCAGGTGTGCATCTCAGGGTCAGCGGCCCGTGGGGGCGGGGGGGCCTCTTGAGTCAGCGTGCCTGCGATTCAGCTCACCCTTGAATCCACACTCCAGCCTTGCACACACCTCCAGATGTGCAGCCTTACTCCTGATAGCTAACACACAGAAACAACCGAACTGTCCGTCAGCAGATGAGGGGACAAGGAACATGGGGTGTATACACACAGTGGAATATTACTTGGCCATGATAAAGAACGAAATCATGCAACTAGAGATGATCATCCTCAGTGCAGGAAGTCAGAAAAACAAATTCCACATGATAGACCTACGTGTGGAATCTAAAATGTGACCCAAATGAACCCATCGATGAAACAGAAACAGATTCACGGCCGAGAGGGCAGATTTGTGGTTGCCGAGGGGGAGCGACGGGGAGGGAGCTCAGGGTCGGCAGACGCAAACCATCACACACAGAACGGAGCAATGACAGGGTCCTGCTGGGCAGCGCAGGGAACCACATCCAGCGTCCTGTGATGGACCATCAGGGAAAAGAACACAGATGCATAGCTGACCCACTCTGCTGCACAGCAGAAAGTAACACAACAGTGTAAATCAACTATACTCAGTTAAGAAAAAAAAAAATTTTTTTAAGGCACCTAAACAACTTAAAAAAAAAAAAAAATCACAGACCCTGGGTGATGCCCCAATTGTGTTCAGGGGAACGGAGTGACCCAGCAGGAGCCCTTCCAGCTACGCCCCTTCCCCCTCTCCCAGCCGCAGTTCCCTGGAGCTGCAGCCCGAGTTCAAGGGCAAGACTTCTGGCCCTGAAAGAGACCAGAGCCAGTGAGAGGCTTCAGGAGAGGAAAGGCTCAGCAGGAATTTTCAGCTAGGGGTGCATCCACGTCCCTCCTCATGGCTCTCCCAGCACCTGCCTCTCCCCGCCCCCTCCAAACCCCTACCCAAATCCCCAGGGGAATGGCAGGGAGCACTGACGCCCACTCTGCTCACACCTGGTACCTCACTCAATATTCATCTGTCCTCATGTAGGCTGATTAGACACCTCGCCCCCTTCTCCACGCTAGTAACGGTGGTCTGCCATGAGCCCACTCTGGTCACGGCACCCTCCTACGGCCCTACTTCGGTAGGTCTTGCCAGCCAGCACACAGTAAGTCTTCATTAGGAGTCAGATGAACTGACTAAAAGAAAGTAAAAAATGGGAAGAAGGGGTGGAGCCAGCATGGGGGAGAGCAGCAGGCGCCAGCAGGCTGCAGTGATTCTGCTCCAAACAGGCCCGGGTGGGTCGGGGGCCACCTGGAGAGCCCGGCAGAGCCCTCCCCCAACCCCCGCCCCCGCCAAGCCCTCCCCCCACCGGGTCTCCACCCAAACCCTGCCGGGGGAGGTGGGGGGGGAAGGGGCGAAGGGGAGCAGGCAGAGGGGCCAAGACAAGCAGAGGGCCTTCCAGAGCCCCCTTCCAGGACGTGCGCCCGGGATTCCACCGACAGAACGGGGAGCCAAGGCTGACGAAATCCCGGCATCTGAGGATGCCGCCTGCCAGCCCGGGGTCCAGCTTCCCACAGCATCCCCTCCAGGGCTGCGAGGCATGGCTGTGCAGGGCAGAGGACAGAACAGCACCTCCCTTGGATGACTGCCTCTGTGGGAGGCGATAGTTCTGGAAGAAAAACAAACAGGCTCTGGGGGAGGGAGGAAGCAGGCAGCAGATGCTGGCGGGAGAGACAGGGCGTCTGGGGGAGGTCAGGGCAGGCTGGCGGGTGACTGGGCTGGGGGTGGCCCCCCAGGTGCCCTATGGCGCCAGGCCAGGGTCTGGCCCCTAGGCTCTTCCGGCTGGGCCTCGCAGGGAACTGGGGCAGAGAAAGTGTCCCTGGCAGGATGCCACCCCCGGGGGTCCCTGCATGCATGGCCAACACTCCCCCATCATGGGTCTGACAGCACAGCTGGCTGGGTAGCCCAGCCAGGAGCCCAGGCCCGAGTGCTCCACCGTCCACTCCTACCCACCACCCTGTCTGCAGCCAAGCCCCTGGCTCTGCTCCCCAAGTACCCCTTCCTCATTCACTCAAGCAGTAACGAGGGGGTCCTAGGATGTATCTTGCCCACTCAAGACGCTGGGGGTCAGCGCAACAGACAAGCTCATCCTGCCCGAAGGAGCTTCACTCACCCACCTTCAATGGCTCCCCATGACTTCCAGGATAAGGCAAACCCCGAAGGGTGGAACCCGTTGTCAACTTCAAATCTGAACTCCCCTTTCAGGATTCCAATCACTGGGACAGGCCCCCCGAGTATGCAGCCACTCAAGCTCACCGCTTCTCCAAGCCTCTGTCCACGCTAGGCCCTCGGCCTGTGGCCCCTGTCCACCAGTCTGTCCAGAAGTCCCCCTCAGCCCATCTACGAGCATCTGGTTTCACACTGGAGACCCCTGGTGCGAGGGTGAGGTGACGGACACACTCAGGGTACACGTGATGCAGGAGGCCGTGCAGGAGGAGGAGGAGGAGGGTGTGGGGCCTGGGGAAGCGCTGGCAGGGGCAGCTGGGCAGAGGTCCCGGGGTACCTGGTGGGTGCCAGAAAGTCAGTGTGAAGCAGAGGGTGCCCCTAGTTTCCAGGACGCTCTTCCCAAAGTGGAGAGGGGACTGCTGCTGTGGGGTCCAGGTCACTCTCCTGCTCATGAACCTTCAAGGGCTCCCACTGCCTGGCCACGGAGTTCAAGAGATGCACCCGAGTGGACATTCCCAGCCTCCACACTGGCTACAAGCTGCCCACCCACCTTCGCTCTGGATTCAGACACACGTAGCTGCTGATCTCTTTCGTGCATCTGACTGTGTGTGTGTCACAGCATCTTCCCCCGCCCCGTCCATGGAGGCCCTCAGCTCCACCCTGCCCCACACTGTTCTCAGGCTGTCACCCACAGTGTCACACTCCTGCACGAGGCACCACCACCAGCCCATCCTACAGCCAAGGGTGACGCACAGAGAGGCGAAGCCACACACCCAGATCACACAGCTTGAGAATGACGCGGCTGGGCTAGGAACCAGAGAGGCATCACACAGCTTCGTCTGCCCGCAGTCATAGCCTTGGGCTGCCTGCTTTGCCTTTCACTGGTTACTGCACCCCCGGCCAGGTCCCAGGCCCTGGAGCTTCTATCCAGCTAGCCAGAAGTGAACACCGGGCCAGGACGGTGATACAGCGGGTTGATAATGAACCTATCACACCTGTGTGATGTCAGGTTAACACCAAAATCAGCATCCACCCTATGACCGCGGCTGTACACGGGAGCCACAGGGCCCCGCAGGAGGCCTGGACTCCTCCAGACCTCAATTTCCCCTCTCAGCAAGTGGGGGCCAAGCAGCTGGTCCTGAGGTCTCGCACTCCTCCCAGGAAGAAAGCCACATCACATCCGCTGCCCTTTCTGTCTCGGGGCCCAGTGGCAGGCCTACCCTGGGAGCCACACCGGCAGGAGGAGGGAGGAGCCAGGAAATCCGGGCAGGGTGGCGCCCACCCCCAGCCCCGGGCCAGGCGCCGGAGGGGGCGCCGGCTGCCCCAGAAACACGCTCCAGATGCGAGAGGCGCTGCCAGCATTCCTGGAAGGTAACGCCAGGCTTGGGGGGGGGGGGGGGGGGCAGTCCGCGGGATACGGCCCAGCCCGCTGCCAGATGTGCTTCACGAACAGCTGCCCCCGGCTAATAAGGTCAGCTCCTGGCTCCGGCGAGCCGCGCACCCACCGGCCACCTCCGCCAGCCTGGCACCCGCGCCGTCTTGCTTCCTGGGGCGGGCAGGCGGTGTACCCCCCACCCCCAGCCCTGGGGCCGTGGGGGAGGAGCCAGGCCCAACACCACCCCTGAGGCAGTAAGGGGGAGCTCAAGCCCCCACCCCTAAAGTGACTGGGACCCACGAGCGTCGGTGGGGAGAGAGTTAAGAATCCACCCCTCTGGGGGCCAGAACGCCCTTGGGGTCAGGGAGGCTTAACCCACCCAACACCCCCCCCAAGCCAACACTTCCCTGCTGCTGGAGGAGGGGTGCAGTTCCGGGCTCCCTCTGATTTTCTGTTTTATTGGCCATTTCCCTTCTACGACTGAAGGGGAGACCTAGTGCTAAGTTTGGGGCCACAGCCTAAGGGGGAAGTGCTCACATTCCACGTGCCCCTAGGGTGAGGACCCACACTGCGGGCCAGGCAGGCTGCCTGGGAAGGGCAGCTGCAGGGACCCAGGGCTCCGAGGACTCCCTGCCCCCCCACACTACAGCCTGCCCCCTCTACTTCACCCCAGGAATACTCTGTCCTTCATCCAGAGAAGTGAGGTCACCTCCCTGCGGGTCACAGGGCGGTAGGGGAGCTAGTGTCGGGATCAGGGCCCAGATTCCGCTCCTCCCTTCCACCCAGGTCTCCCACAGGGCTGAGGGCAGCCCCCCCTCCCAACCCTCCCTACCAGATAAAGGCGCCGGCAGCCGCCTTTGTTTCTCTGGTGTAAACCGAGCCAGATGCGGTCTAATCCCCCAGCTGGGCTGGATTTGCCGGCGGCTGTGGCTCCAGCGCCTCCCGGCCCCGCCCGCCCCGTGGTGCCCGGCCTGGCGTTCCCAGGGCCGCTGGGGGAGGGGAGGGGGCTAATGACTCGGCAGCCTCAACCTCACCCATCTCCCCCACCTGAAGGCCAAGGGCAGAAATAAGATCCCAAGGGTTTGGGGATCAAGCCCTCCTGGGCCCACTCACCTCAGATGAGTCTCGTGATTTCTCCGAGCCTCGGTTTTCTTGTGTGTAAACTGGGGATGAGGAGGCCACAAGCCACAGGTGGTAGGAAGCTCGGTAAGCTCAGATACTATTACTAGGATTTAGAAAGATGCTCGCTTCCCTGAGAACCCACTGTGCGCCACATGGCCCTGTCTAACCACACACCCCAGCTCCAGGGCATGGAACAACAGTGACAGCCACTTAGATGCCCACGGGAATGACTCACTCACTCCTCCCAAGAACCTGAGAACCCAAGGAGGCTTGGGCTAGTATTACCAACACCGCACAGATGAAGAAGCTGAGACCCAGAAAGATCCCAAAACGAGTAAGAGGCAGGATGACTATTAAAAATGAGCAAGTGGCCTAGAGAGGTAAAGTGACCTGCCTAGGCTCACCCAGCAAACAAAAGGCAGGCGGAATGGACACACAGGGGTGAGCACCGAGGCGGGGGCACCTTCCTTGTCACACACAAAGTGTGGTCTGCAGCCCTCCAGGATCACTCCCGTGACACTTGTTAAAATGCAGATTCCCGGGCCCTGGCCTGATCCTGCTGAACAGTAATCCCTGGGGGGTGGGCGCCCTAGGGTGGGGTTACAGCAGCATTCCGCGTTGCTGACCGGGTGGTCCACAGTGTGCATGGGGGGCAAGGGCAGAAAGGACCTGGGGCAGGCCAAGCTGAAAGCAGCCCTGGAGGGGGCTCTCTGTTCCCTCAGGGACCTGACCCACCAGCCCCGGGCCACCGGCTGGGAACAAGGCCTCACCTGGGCTGGTTCAGCCGGGAGGCAGGCGTGGAGCCGAGCTCAGAACCTGCCAGGAGCGTCTGATGGACGCGGCGCCTCCTTCCAAAGGCCATTAATCATCCAGAGAAACTCCTTGTCAGTCTGTCTGTTCCCGCTGCCTCCACCCATGCACACTGAGCACATACACTGCGTGCACAGACGCACACACAAGAACACACACTAGGCACACGGGCTCTGTGTGCACACACGTCACACACTCACACCTCCCATGTGCGCCCTCACCCCACACGCATGCACACAGGAATACAAACATGCAAACATACAGACGTGTGCGCACAAGGCTGTCAGAGCAGTTCCCCCTGATGGGAGGAGACAAACAGGGCCCCTGGAGCCATTCTACATGCCCCCAAAGGTGGAGCAGCCCCCACTGGAGGGCCCCAGCTGGGCTCCAGCTCCCCTTTCCTTTGGCTGGGGTGGCAATTCTGTCAACCTGGTGCCTCCCCAGTGCTTTTCATCCCCATCTGAAGCTCTGGCTGGTGGGCCATGATTAATAAAAAATGAGGAAATGAATTAATGATTGGCTGATAAATGTGGCTTGGCAGACGCCTCATCTTTGCGAGCAGCTTTGCAAGGGAGGGAAGTAACTCCTCAGATTCTTGGGGCGAGAAGGCTGGTACCCTACTTCCCAATGCATTGCATTGATGAGGACAAGGCCAGGCAGCAGCCCCCAAGAGACCCCTGGGACCAGAGAGCGCAAGTCCCCTGCCTCTGCCTGCCCACCACCCGCTCTGACCCATGGCCACACACCCAGAAGCCCAGCCGTGGGAGTCCTGCTCAAGTGCATCACACACTGGAACCCAGAATCACTCATACATCCATCCACATCAGAAAGGACACAGACACAGGACTGATATCCTGAATAGGCAACCAGGGTAGACAGGAGCTTTCTTCAGCTGCAGTCATGGAGGCCTCCTGGAGTGTCTGTGTTCCTGGAGGCCTCGCGTGTTCGATGAAAAGCAGCAGATATTCTGGGCAGAAGCGCAGGTACCCGAGAGCAGGGCACTGCTGTTTCTGCAGGGCCTAAGAAGGAAAACCCAGGGCATGGGGACAGGGCCGCCTTCTCCCTGCCTGATGCCTCACACAGGAACACAGCCAGACCTTGTGAGGGCCTGAGCGGCAGCAGACCCAACTGAGGACCTGTGTACTCTTCTCCCAAGCCCACACCATAAGCAGCACCGGGGAGCAACCCTGTCCCTCTCTGCTCTGGACACTCAGAGCCCATCCACCGCCTAACCCCCATCTGCCTGCCCCTCTGAGGGTGTCTGACAGGGTGGTCCGAGCTGCCTGCCCGAGGGGAACAGACTGGTATGAAAACGGGCAGAACATTCACGTTCACGTGAGGGCTGGCCGTTCAGAGTGTGCCCCCAAGGAAGCAACTCATGGCTTCCTGCAATTTGCGTGTTCTGAGTTGAGAAGGCAGCTCCCAAGGAAGAAGCTGTAAAAACGCCTGCCTCCCTGTAGCCTTGTAGCAACAAACAAACCTCCAGAGAGATGTAGGAACAGCCCACACCTCAATTCTGGTTCGCCTGCCAAAAAGGTCACCACTGTTCATCTCCCCATTGGGAGGAAGCAAGTCTGGCTGGGACCAGGCCCCATGAGGTTGGCGCTCCCTAAACCAAGGCACAGGGGCCGCCGAGCACTGGCACCTGCAGCTGTCAGAGAAGAGCCACAGACACCTACCCGCTGGCAGCGTCAAGGGGCCTGCGGGCCAGGACCATGACTCCCCATGTGCTTCTGCAAGTTTTTCTAAATCTTTCAAGTTTTCTAAGGCATCATTTTGTGCTGTGGGAAGAGTATGTGTTATTAAAGACACTCACAGGGGAAAGGAGCAGAAATGACCTTGCTACAAAAATGAAACTGAAGGTTTAGAAGGGCTTTAGGGGCTAAGCAGTTAGCTGCCTGAGTGGAAGACCCAATGGAGCCTTCATTATCACTCACACAGGCAGCTCTGCCCTGGGAGCTCCTAGGGACGGAGGAGGAGCTACAGCCCGCTAGCCATCTCCCATTCCAACCATGCATCCAGCTATTGGTCCATCTATCTGTCCATCTAAGCATCTATCTGGTTAACCATCAGCACATTCATGCCTCCATTCATCTGTCCATCTATCTATCCATCCATCCTCCCATCCACCCTTCACCTTTCCATCACTCTGTCCTTCCACTCACTCATCTACAGTAAGCAACTTTTTCACTGTATCTAACCAGCATCTGTCCCTCCCTGACCCAGTGGCCCTGTCCACCAACACACTCCTTCCCCTCCACAAGGGTGGGCCAATCATAATCTTCCTTGGGACACTTCCCAGGAATTCCTCTCCGTGCCCTCTTTGGAGTCACTAGATACGAGCCTAGAACTGACCATAGCCATCTCTGACCTGAGAGAAGAACCTGCCCAAGGACGCATTCCACACGGGAGGGAGCAAAGCTGAGGATGGAGACAGGCGGAAGGACCTATGACTCTGGATCCAAGGGGCCAGCTTCACCCTTCACTGGTTACAGGAGTCCACAAACATCCTTTGGGAACTGGGTTTGTGGCGTTTGCAAACAGAAAGGAGTGTGGGTAACACAGCTCTTCCAGTACAGTACAGGGTGATTTAGAACCTTCTAGATGTTCATTCCTGAGTCACACAAGGACGCCCAAAAGAAAAATATGCCCCGTTACAGCCTGTCAGAGCCTGACCCCCAGCTGGAGGTACAGTTCTAAAACGAACGCAGAGGAAGCACCCCGCCCAGAAGCTTGATGCCAGCACGGGGTCCACAGACCCTGGCCAGGCTCCTGCCACTGAGCCTCACTCCTCATCTGTAAAAGGGAGGTGGCAGCCCCTGCTTGAAGATCAGGCCAATTGGGCTGCTCCCCACCAGCCACTCCTACCTGCCTCTTTTTCTGATGGCACAGCCTGCCGCACATCAAGTCTGGAAAGGTCAGATACTCGTATTCCCAGCACCTTGCAATTACAGATGGGCATGTGACCCAACTTGGACAGGTGGACCCAAATTTGCTAAGATCTTCTGGAAAACACCCTTGCCCCAAAGAGAAAATGGCAAAGGAGACCCCATCCCTTCCCTTTCTGCTTTTGGATGCTATCCTCCTATAAGAACGTGATGCTTGGAGCTGTGGCAGCCAGCTCATGATCAAGAGGAAAGGGCTAAGAATATTATACTTGGATTTACTTTGATTTAAGGGAAAGGTTCTCTCTTGTACACCTGAGGCTATGGGCTGCAGTTGGCACTGTCATTATTGGTTGTAGGAGGTGGTCTCATGAAGAAGTTAAAGGCATGGCTTCTGGAGTCAACTCTATCTACTACTTGCTGGCTGTGTGACCTTTGGTAAGTCACTTAACTCCTCTGTGCCTCCATCACCTTCTCCATAAAATGTGAGCAGTATTTTGTGAGTGTCAAAC
Source organism: Dama dama (assembly GCF_033118175.1). Lineage (NCBI taxonomy): Eukaryota > Metazoa > Chordata > Mammalia > Artiodactyla > Cervidae > Dama > Dama dama. Next base: position 17,362,010 of record NC_083684.1, on the reverse strand, counting down.
AACTGAGTATACATGAAAACATTCTGCACAGTGCTTGTCACATAGAAGGGGGCCCCAGTAGACATCAGCTCTAATTAGCCATCACTGTCAGAGAATGTGGGGGTACAGGAGGGCCAGGCCCAGGGGGAAGCCAGGTGGGCACAAAGGCCCCACCCGCAGAAGCGGAACAGGAGCCGCAAGCCTGCTCCTGGCCTTGGCACTGCAGAGGCTGTGCTGACTTGCTCTGTGTTCACCCTGCCAAGGCCAGAGCAGCTGGCTCCAGCCTGCCGATGCCTGCAGGGACAGACACCCCTCCACGCAGCCGCCCGCCTCCCTCCACCCCTGCCAATCCAGAGCCAGCCTGGCAGCCCCGAAGTGGGCACCCTGTCGGCCTGGGGCAGACCTCAGCCCGGGTCCAGAGAGGCCCCCCACCCCCACTCTGCAGGCTGCACTCCTGACTCCAGCCAAGTAGCCTCCCCTTCAAGGAGGAGGAGGTGTCCCTCCACCCCTCCCGCCAGAGCCGACCATGGAAGCAGTTCCATTTGGCTGCCATAATGCAGTGACTCAAAAACAGTTGTTTGGCTTGTCGGACGCCCAGGCCCTGCACAGCTCAAATAGACTGCGGGGCTGGGGGCTGTGTAACTTGGGTGTGTTCTCTCCCCAGGGAGGGTGGGAGGCCCCAGGCCCCTTTGCAGAATGGTACACTGAGACACATCTCTATATCTTCTTTTCTTCAGACACGATACAGCTGCCCTCCTGCCGGTCTGCATCCATCCATGACACACGCGGTTCTCGCCGGCCTGGGAAGCTGCCAGAATCAATGTGAGCAAGGTTCCTACTCAGGTGGCTTAGTGCTGAAGAATCCACCTGCAATGCAGGAGATGTAGGTTCGATCCCTGGGTCAAGAAGATCCCCTGGAGGAAGAAATGGCAACCCGCCCCAGTATTCTTGCCCAGAGAATCCCAAGGACAGAGGAGCCTAGTGGGTTACAGTCCACCGGGTTGCAGAGCTGGACGCGACTGAGCGACTGAGCAGGCACAAGGTTCCTACGCAGTCAGGGGAGGGGCTGCTCACACTGGACATCTGGCATCTCCATGACAACCCCAGACACAGGCGCCGTGGTTAGGCCTGTTCTGTATGTGAGGACATGGAGGCTCAGAGGCAGGACTACCTCGCCTGGGTCACAGTGCTGGTTTGCGGCAGGGGAGGACTCGGTCCCAGGCTTGGGTGACCTTAAAGCCTGGGCATTAACTGCACTGACTCAGCACTCCCAGAAGCTTCCAGCCCGAGAGCTTCGCCCTCTCCATCCTGGCCATCCTGCATGTTGCTGCCCAAGAACGATGCTCATGAGCCTCCCCTGCTCAGCCACCTTCAGAGGCTCCCCAGCACCCACAGAAAAAAACCACAAACCCCCTGTACAGGCCTCTCCATCTCTGACTTCCGACATCACGCCTGCAGTCCATTCACTCGTCACAAGCTGAGTGCTGGGGTCCGTAGAGCCTGGATTACACACCCGCCCCAGCAGGCCAGCTGTCCCCGCCGCAGGGCCTCTGTGAGCTGCCCCTCTGTCTGGAAGCTGTTCTCCCCCCACGCCCCACGACATACGTGACCCCCCTCCTGGGAGAGGCCAGCCTGTTCGCTCCAGGCAGCGGTCCTCACCCCCACCCCACCCCAGTGTCTTCTCTACCACACACTTCTCACTACTGGCAGGGCATTCCTGTGGCATCGATTTATGTTTAATGTTTGAGGCCTCCGATTGGACAGTGAGGGCAGGGCCTTGCCTGTCTTGCTTCCTGCTGCACCCCCGTGCCGGCACACGGCCGGCATGCAGGACATGCTGAGTGAGTTAGTGAACGAGTTCCCTTCTCCCAGGGCTCCTCACAGAGCCAGCATGTATCCGGAGTCCTGACTGGCCTGAAATAACCCCCCTGCTATGTTCTCTGCCTACGCTTATCCTCCACGACTCTGAGTTTCCTTCAAGTTGGCCCAACAACCCCCGACTCTGCCCCAACCTGCAAGTTCTCCTCCAGGACAGGATGCTGTCCGGAGGCTCCTCAGTCGTGTAGACATCCCCAAACTTGCCTGTGTGGTTCCTGCCACCTCAGTCACCCTTTCCGGCCACTTGCACATCCCACAAGAGCCCTTCAAGTATTCCCTCCCTTGCAAGGTAGAGCTGATCACATCCCCTTTGACACTTCTGTCCTGTGGACCCACACCCACTCTGAGGGCCTCATGCATTTGCCTTCACTGATCATGATGAGGCTGCATGCATACAGCAGGTGCTCACTACACCATTAGAGCATAACCCACCATCTCTTCTCATCCTTCACAACACACAGGCCCCCCTGACTGGACAGGAATGCCCTGATGGCAGGGGCTCTTCTGTTCATTGCTACATCCTCAGTACAAAATCCGATGCCTGTCAATGGATGGATGGACCGAGGCACAGATGGATGATCAGGTGGATGCATGGATGGATGAAAGGAAGGAAAAATGGATGGATGGACTGGCGGAGGGATGCCCAGAAGGAAAACAAGATAAATTTTAGGATGGATGAATGCCATGAGGAACCAGGTAAGAGAGAGCTATGAAGGGATGGAAGAAGGAAAGGCAGGTGGATGGATGGACAGATGGGTGACAGATGCATGTGTGGACAATGGAAAGAAAATAAGCGGATGGATGGATGGATGGAAGGACAGACGGAAGGAAGGATGGAAGGCAGGCAGGCCAGATGCATACACACATGCAGTGGATGAAAGGACAGAGAAGACAGATGCACGGAGGAGGGCTGGGCAGGCAGACAAGTGGATGAGGAGGACGACCGCTATTCGGGCCACTGATTTCTTATGGGTAACCTCAGTGTTCTGACCAGATGAAGACACTCCCTCAAAGGAGTCTTCCCATCCTCACCAACAAGTGCTACCACTGCTCTGAGTGAACGGGGGGGTCGGGGGGGGGGTTTCTCCTTAGTTCTCCAGCTACACACACACAACACACACACACACCCACCCCAGGAGCACCTCAAGCAGCCTGCAGACTGTGTGGAGAGGCTGCCATCCTAGCAGTGGACACTCATGGCCCCTTACTCCCTAACTGGCCCTGTGCCAAGCCCTTCCCTGGATACCTCACCCCACCTGGGCCCCACAATGCCCAGGCAGCAGGCGGCTCACTAACTTTATCAACAGGGAAACAGGTCCAAAGAGGCTAGATTGCTACCCACGGTCACACAGTTGCAGGAGACTGAGCCAGGGGTCGAACCCAGAGCCTGAACTCTCAGCTACCCTGCTGCCAGCAGGCCCCAGCCGTGGCCATCACGTTCCACCTCCTACTTTATGGCATTTTCACTCTCTCTGTCCTTCCTCTTAAATCTACTTAGTATTTCTTACTTCATAATCTCCCTTAAGTCAACTCATTTTTTTAAGCTTAAATATATATTAAAATATACATGACTACCCTAAAAGGAAAATCAGTATTAAGCAACATAAGTGGAAAATAACCCTAAAAATACAAACTGTGAAAATGACGCAATGCTATTCAATTTTAGCCAAATAAGATTCCCAATGAAGGCTCAGGACCCAAGGCCTATTCTCTATTAAAAATGGAGATCAGCGAGTGTGGTGGTTTAAAAACATATCCACGGATTCTTTGACACGACTCCCCTGAAGAGGTAGAGCCCTTGAGTGTGGGCCAGACAGGGATTTGCGTCCCGTGAAGGGAACAGGGCAGGAGTGACCGTGCGTGGCTTCCGAGACCAGGTCATCTGAGGCGCTGAGGCTCCCCGTGGTTCTTTCTTGGGTCACTGACTCTGGGCAAAGCCAGCTGCTCTAGGGAGACACCCACACGGCAAGGAGCTGAGGCTCCACTCAAGAGCTGCATGAGGTGCCATCTTGGAGCTGACGGCCCAGCCCCAGTCAAACCTTGTTTTCTGCTACAACATTTGGGGGTATTCTGTTACACAGCAGTAGGTAAGTTGTATAGCAACCAATAGGGGGCCACTGAGGAGAGCCCGAGACTCTACATGAAGCAGTCAGAATGATCAAAGGCCAACTGAAAGGGGGACCAGTGGACCCTGATGGGACTCAACGTATTCTTTGATGCCACGTCCATGCCTGCCCTCTCCACTTTGCTCCCCATCCAGCAGCCAGAGGGACGGGGGTTCCACCCATCAGCTTACATCTCCCTAGGGAACTGCCCCCAAAATCCCCTTCCCACTTGGAACTCTCAGGGATCGACGTCCTGTAGCCCCCCTGGCCTCTCGGACCTCCCCTGGGCTCTCCTTCCTCCCTACTCGCCCATCAGCCAAGCCAACCACCTGCTGTACCTACAAAACCCCTCACACTTTCCCCATCAGGACTTTTGCAGTGGCTGCTTTTCTGTTCGCTCTGCCAGGACCACTCCTTGCCTGATCGGCCCCTCCTGCCAGTCAAGGCTTGGCCTCCCACCCGCTCCCAAGCATGTCGGTCAATTCCCATACAGCCCCTGCTCACGGGCTCCCTCCAGGCTTCCCCACCTCCCCGGTGATACCTGGTTGCAGATTTATCTGATAGCACAGTGCATACTTGTTCCCTACTTTCTTCTTGGTCAGGTCTGCCTGCAGAAGATAAACTGGATGGGGGAGGGTGTGGGGAGTGGAGGGAGGTCTGTCCTGTTCAGAGCTGGGTCTCCCGTACTCGGAACATGCTCAGCAGACCTCCATGGAATGAATGATGGAGCTTCTGGATCCCGCCAAGGACTGGGCATCCGGGAAACCAGGGAGTCTGACTCAAACTAAGCTATAAACTGGAACTGGAACAGCTCTCACTAATCTGTAGAGCCTCCAGCTCAACTCAAATATAACAATGTTCCACAGCTGCCAACCAGACCCAGGGTGCCTTTTTTTTTTAAAGTTTGGCTTCAGGAACCTCTCCTCTGTTCCTCAACCCCCCTCTTCCTCTGCTTCTCCCCTGGTCCCTCTCTCTGTATCCACCCCTGTCTTCAGCACACAATTTTCTGCTCCTTTGTTGTTCTCTCCACCGCATCCAGGGACTTTGGCCCCTACACGGGAAACCTCTGTGTGTGCCCTGTGCAGCCCAGGCAGTGTCTCTGCCCCCATAACATCTTGAATATGGTACTGGAAGTGGGTATGGAGTTTCAGTCTTGGGTGATAAGAAAGTTCTGGAACTAGATGGTGGTGATGGTCACACAAAAGCACACACATACTTAACGCCACTAGGCTGGACCCTCTAAGATGGGTGTGATGGTAAATTTTACATGATGTTTACTTTTTTATACAGTAAAGAACGGTAAGAAAAACGGTGCTGGCCCCACGTGGCTATCATCAAGCTTAGCAGTTTGAAGACTTTATAATTCATAACACTGGTAGGTCTAAAGGCATTTTTCTGTGTTTTCCTGAGGCAGAACACACGGGTGTGATAGCTTTGATGCCTGCCTGCCCATAAACCATCTTCTCCTTCATACAACTAATCAGTAAACGAACAAAAACATCACTCTGGTAAAACCACCTAGAAAATGAAATTTCAATAAGTTTCACAGCTTTGGGGATCTGCAGCTTTAAAATTTTTGTTTTCCTCTTTCATACACAAAAATTACACTAGAAAGAGAAGAGAAGTCACAGTATTAATGAAGCCCTGTGGTGGATCCAGGCTTCTGTGCAGTGAAGGCCAGCCCAGGCAGGGGACCAGTGAGACAGAAAATAAATCAACAAAAACTTCCCCACCTACCAGGGTGCATTTTCAACAGGAATGACCCCCACCCATCCTATCCATGAAGCGAACTGGGATGCACTTTTTAATTGGGCCACGCTTTCAGCTTCCTGGGCTATTCCAGGAGGTGCCAAAATCATTATAATTCTCAAATTATTTGATCTGACAGAGATGCTGGTGCATGGCCATGGGAGATGGGAATGGGCTGTTTTGAAAAACAGATACGAAGATTTTTAAAGCTGCTGGCAGGCTGGTTTCCACCATCCACGATGCCCTGGAGAACTAATGCAATTGTGCTGGGATGTGAAACTATCCCCCCGGGGGTGTGTAGAGGCCATGGTCCTGTACCCAAGGGTGCTGCCCCCAGCACATCCTGCGGTCCTGTGACCACCTGACCAACTGGGCCTCAGGCAAGGGGTGCAGGAGTTCTGCTCTGGACCCAGCTGAGGGCCGGGCCCCGCGCGCTGCCGTTCCGGACAAGTCTGTCCCTGAGGTCCCCTCGGATCCATTCAGGGCAGTCTGATGGAGAAAGCTGGGGCCTCTACCCTGAAGCATGAGGACCCCGGGGCGGGCCAGAGGGGCACTAGGGGTCAGGCTAGGTCCCTGCCAGCATGGATGCGGCCGAAAGGAAGAGAGGTGTGGAACCAGTGTCCTGCCTCGCCCTCTCCCCAGCGCCCGTGCTAGACCCTCAGCTGCCCTGTGGCCAGCTTAGTGCGGGCCTTTCCCCCCCTCCCTGAGGTGGGTCACTGAGTTGGGGTGACTCTGGAGGCTGGGGTGGGCAGCTGAGTCAGAACCCACCACATCAACCAGAGCTGGCTATCCCATCCAGAAACAGAAAAACACACTGGACCCAATCAGGGCTGCCATGGGGCCTGACCCCAGCCCAGGTCAGGGGCCTGAGTGCCATCAGCCCTCCAACTCCCTCCTTGGTGCAGAGTTGGCTGGAGGCCGTGTCCCACCCTTCTAGAGAGCGCCCCTTGTGGATCTGGGGTTGTTTACAGAGTTGGCAGCTCTTTAAAGCCTTGGTCTGTTCAGGAAGTAGCAGCGGGTGCTGGGTCCCTTAGGGGATGGGTCTCGGGTTGCAGAGCTTGCTGCCATTTGAACAGGGAGCCAGTCAATTCTTCTGGGGGCCTGGGGGATACGCCCTGGTCTGTCCACAACCAGCAGTGTTGGGGGAGGTGTGTGGGTGTCTGTGCATGAGCACATGGGGGAGCGTGAATCCCGCTGGCAGCCCCCAGCCGGCCTCCCCAGACAAACAGCCACACAGTGGGATCCTCGTGGGTGCTCAGGCCATCCGCTCTGCCCCCAGCAGGGACAGCTGCAGGCCGCCCGGCCTCCCTGCCCCAGGCGGGAGCTGAGCCGCTGGACCTCGGGGGGCTGGTCTACTGCAGGATTTTATGGCCGAGGCCTGGTTTTCCCAGCCACAGTGTCTCGGAGAGGGGACAGCCCAGAGGACGCTGAGTGGCCACAAAGGTTGGCTGTTCTCCCAAGTGCCGACGGCGGGAGTGGTGCCGCTGGGGGTGGGTGAGGGCGGGGCAGAGGGGTGCGGAGGAAGCCGGGGAGCCCGAGGGAGAGCTGGGAAGGCTTCCTGGGAAAGCGAGTGGTGAGGAGACCCAGAAACCAGGAGACACACAGACTCAGAGACAGAGGCAGAGACAGGCAGATACAGGAGGACAAAGACAGAGGTGGACGCGGCAAGACAAAGTGGGGGCCGGAGAGCTGGGCGCAGCCGGGCCGCGTGGAGATGGCGCGAGCAGCCGACATGTGTGTGGTGAGGCTCAAGTTCAAAAGGGAGGGAAGAGGTGGTTAGACGACCAAAGTCATTGAAAAATTTTTGGCGCAGCTGCCCCGAGGCTCCTGGCCGTGGGCCCGGCTCGGAGCTGAACTTAAACAAACCCCTGCAGCAGCCATCTGCTTGATTTTAAAATAAATCAAACAGTCTGCTGAGCCGGGATCGAGTTTCCATCTGCGCCGCCGCCCGCTCGCCGGCTTGGAGCCACGCTTGCCTCTCCCAGCCAAGGCTCCTGGCAACATGTGGGCCGGTAATTCCTCCAGGAGCAGGGAAACCGGACCCCCGCCGCCCCCAGCTCCTAACTGAAAGCAAGTGCTATTTTTACAGCCACCCACTGGAGAGGGGGCCCCAACAGGGCGAGGGAAACCCAGGCACGGGGTTACATTGAGCTGCCTCCAGCACAGAGGGGTGGAGGACACGTCACAGAACGCTCCCCACCCCCTGCCTCCAGGAGAGGGGTGAGGGGCTGAGTGTGGGGGTGGGTGCCGGCCCCCGGGGCCAGGAGGATGCTCCTACATCACGCGAGGCCCACGAGCCCGCCTGGGCAGCGGAGGACCCCTGTGGGTGGCAGCAGCCCAGGGCTCCCTGGAGCAGCGGAAAGCTGCAGCAGGGACCCCCTCTCCCTCAGGCTGGGGCCACCCTGGGAAGTGCCACGCACCTGTCCCCTGCAGAGCGGGGCGACCAGGGGAGCCCGCCTTCCCTGACAGAGGCCGGAAACAGAGACGCCGGCCTGGCAGGGCTCAGTGGGCTCCGTCTGTGCAGTGGGCACACCAGCACTTTGGTGGTCTCGGGGGAACAAGGATGGGGGCCTATGATCCTGAGGCTGTCGCTGGCACAGAGGGGCTTTTATGCCATTCCGGAAAACACAGGAAGGAAAGAAGTGATGACAAGAAAAGATACCTTCCTGGGGAGCTGCCCATTCCCAGCCCAAGGGGTCTATGGTGACAAGACAGGCCTCTGTGAGCAGGACACCACGCGTCCGCACTGCAGACCACCCGCTGACCCCTGCCAGATGCTTCCTGCTGCATGAGCCAGGTCCCAGGGGGGAGAGACACGGATGCAGGACCCCAGTTTTATGCTAAGTCCTCAGTGTACAAACCAGAGTGGGCCAGGGGCAGAGCAAGCGGGTCTGGACAGCACCACCTCTCCCGCATGTCAGGGTCCCTCTGAGCATGGGTCCCCCCAACTCAAAAGCACAGAGGGGAGGAGTGGACGGCTTAGGGACCTTTAGACGCCCACTGTGTCACATTCTCCACTGCTCTTTCAAGGGATGACCAACCTTCAGATGCAAAGGCTTCTGCACCTAGAAGCTTCCTTTGGTTTGACCAGCCAGCACTTTGCTCCTCAGCCCCAAACGCAGCCCAGAAATGAAGACAAGCTGACTCCACAGGCACAGCAAGTCTCGTGCGTGTCAGGCTCCATCTCCCACCCTCTTATCCGTCACCGGAGGCTCCTTGTGGGGCTGGGGCTCTCACCTCGCCCATTTCCCATCTGGAGACACTGAGGCAGAGTCAGTTACCCCAGGACAGAACTGGTACAGCTGGGGCCCCACGTGGGACCTGCCCCCTCGACAGCACGCCCTCAGCCATGGTGCCCTCCTCCTCCATGGGCATCCTCCACCCTGCCGCCCTCTCGCAGCAGGCCCAGCTGCTCTACAACCAAGTCAGGCTCTGTCAAGACCCACGCAAATGTTGAGCACACTGCCCTCCATGGGCCAGCCTGCTTATTTCCCCAAGAGGGCCTAAACAAAGGGTACTACAAACCCATCTTACAGTGAGGGAAACTGAGGCCTGAGAGGGACAGGCGCAGTGGGCACTCTGGATGGCCCTGGGCCTGGCACAGCGCCACTCCTCACTCCCACCCCGGAAGTCGAGACTGGACAAGGAGGCCAGGGCGAGTACGGGAGGGGGAGGCACCCCCCTGCCCACAGGGTTAGCTCTGAGAGTCACCCCTTCCCTTCCCCTCCTGCCCTGGCCCCTGCCCCTCTATTCCGCAAAACTTTACTGCACAGTGCGCCATCCCACTGCCAGCCCTACCCGGGGACAAGGCGTGTAACGGCCACTATCGTGGCTTCCTAAGAGGGCGCACGCAGGGCCAGAGGGAGGAAAAGGAAGGTCCACTGGTCAGGGGTGTGTGTGTGTGTGTGTCCCAGGGCTGCCGTAACTAGTCACCACAAACCAGGTGCTTGAAGGACAGAAACTCGTTTGCTCAGCCTGCAGAAGTTTGAAACCAAGGTGTGGGCAGAGCCACAGGCCTCCTGAAGGCATCAGGGAGGAACCCTCCGGCCTTCTCTGGCCTCTGGCAGCTGCCAGCCACGCGGCGTCCCTTGGCTTGTAGCTGCGCTCCCATCCCTGCCTCCCTTTTCACGTGGCCTCTGTGTGCGTGTCCGTCTCCGCCCACCACTCTCTCTGCCAGGGTCCAAATTCCCCTCTTCTTATAAGGACACCAGGCAGTGGATTCAGGGCCACCCTCATCCAGCCTGACCTCATCATCACTGGATCACATCTGCAAAGACCTTATTTCCAAATACGGGCATGTTCACAGGTTCAGGTGGACACGAACCCAGGGGAACACCGGGCCCCAGCACCGGCCCCCGAGGTGCTGGCCCCCGAGCAGACCTCTCCAGGTGGACAAAAGCTACTAACACGGCAAAGGGGCCAGCGGGACTCCATTCACCGAACCCAATACTTGCATGATGTCAATCTCTTCTTTCTGTCTCTGGACTCCTAACAGCCAGAGCCTATTACGGGATATTTTGTACCCAGAGGGAGGGAGGGAGGGCGCCAGGGCCAGCTCCCAGCCTGGCAGAGGTGCCTGGTGACGGCTCCACCTCACTCGCAACTCGCTGTCTCCCACTCTCTCTCTCACAGAACCAGCCACAGAAAATCTCTGTGAGGATGACCGGGGACTGCGTTCCCACACGACTGATGCAGCGCAGCTGCCAACAGCCCGCTGACCTCCGCCCTGGGAGCCTGTGAGCCTGAGCTGCCTGTGGACGCCGGTCTTCCCACTCCCAGCCAAAGGGCTCCTCCGACATCCCCCCCGCGCCTGTGAGAACCCCAGCTCAGAGTCAGAGCCCAGAAGATGACCTTTAAGGTCGTGTGGCCCCCTGGAGGGCGCTCCGTGTGGCTGAGGGCCCAGGCCCTGGGCTCCCCAGGCCTGAGGGGTGTCTTCCTCACACGGCAGGACCTGCTGCGCTGACCAATGCATTTGGGGTGGGTGGAGAACCATGCGCAGCAGCCGCGGCCCCAGGACCCTTCTGGAAACGCACTCTACGGGCGTTAAGAGCAGTGAACACGCAGGAAGACATTATTTACAACAGTGGGGGAAACAGTGTCAATGTCCGACAACAAGGGGTAATCGCTGATGCCCAGACGCACCCTCCACACACTGCGGAGCACCCTCCGCCACCACCTGTGGGTGCTGGCACCTCTCACGGACATCTGCGGGGCAGTGTGCTACCGAGCACCAGGCACGGACCCAAGCAGCAGACGTGCTCTTCTCACGGTTCTGGAGGCTGGCAGTGGAGACCACGGTGGTCAGCAGGCTCGGCTCCTTCTGAGCCTCGCTCCTCGGCGTGCAGACGGCATTCTCTCCCTGCGTCTTCTCCCTGCGTCTTCATGTGCTCTTCCTCTGTGCATGTCTGTGTCCTGATTTCCTCTTCGTACAAGGACACCAGACCTGTTGGATCAGGCCCCACCCTAATGACCTCATTTCACCTTAATCGCCTCTGTGAAGACCCTGTCTGCAAGTATGGCCCCAGTCTAAGGTGCTAGGGTTAGCACGTCAATATAGGAACTGGAGGTGTGTGTGCGCGCGCGCGTGTGTGTACACAATTCAGCCCATGACAGGCACCCTCACCAAATGAAAGCCGTTAGAAAGGCCGTGTTTCAAGTGATGCCAGCACCACAGTGACACAGAAGTTTTCAGCCCCCTGTTGCATGAGACTCAAGAGTTCAAAGATCTCACTGGCTCCCAGGACAGAAGTCCTGACTGAAACATACCACACGTGACGGCATGAAAGCAAAGGAAAGGGCCTGGGGCAGCGCCCGGCTCCAAGTCTCCGGAGCTGAGTGCCCTGGACAGGCCGCCCACACCCGCCTCGCAGGCGGCTCAGTGTCAGAGGCCGAGCTCTTCGGGGCAGCCGGCAGGGGTGCCTGGTCTATGCCCCTCCACCCTCACGACCATCCTCAGGCTAGATGGTGACGACCAGCTCCACACTGGATAACGAGTTATCACCCGTAAAGGCCTTGTACGGCAGGCCCCTCCAGGTCTCACAGCCCCCGGGAACTGTGGGGGTTTCACAGACGGCGGAAATGAGGCTCAGATACAGCCAGTGGCCTGTCCAAGGTCACACAACACGGAAGTGGCAAAATCGTCTGCCTGCCATTCAGCACTAAGACAAACGGAGACAGCATTAAAGTGTGCTTCCATTGGAAGGGGTCCTATCACGCTGTGAACAGTCGCACCAGCGATCCAAGGCCTCTTCCAGTCTGGACTTACATGGACATATTTGTTTAAGTCTGTAATCAAGACACGTTTACAATTCTGTGTTCTGTTTATTTTGACTCAGCATTAGATCATCAGCTTCTCTGTGCTCAAATGGGCTCCATGGACCCCATTTTAAAGCCACAGAATATTCCACCCGCAGGGATACGTAACAGTGTACCTAACTGTATCTTGCTGTTGGATGTTCATAATTCCCCCATTATAAATAACAGTGCAAAGAACATCTTTGTGTGTCTTATCATTTTCATTCTTCCAAGCGCAGTCCTTAGGATACATTTCTAGCAAAGTGATTATTGGGGTAAGATATAGGGTGTTTTTAAAACCCTGGATACAGACTGACAAATGGTTTGGGGAAAAGACAATATGATACAGATTTGTGCTTCCAGCAGCAATACTAATCAGCCACATTTCTGTAACTTCACCAGCACCGAGTCTTATTAATTTTTCCTGATATTTTAATAGCTTTCATGTAACTGTATCCCCATATAATTACTTGTCTTCTCTCCCATTTGAACCACCTATCCAAAACTCCCTGTCGTTTTAACAGCAACCTGGGAGGCCAGGAAGTTCAGAACCAGTCTCTCTGGTGGCCCACAGCTTCAGGACACCAAGGGATCACATTTTGCGCCTGGCTGATGGCAGGGGACGGTCTCTCCCAGTGACCCTTCAGCCACAGCTGCCCCTACCGCCAGGGTAAGCCCAGCAGGCAATGTCGGGTTGACCACTTGGGGCTTCTACTCCCCGCCTCGGTCATGTGCTGTGGCCAAGTCCATGTGGCTTAGATATTAGGTTGCAGAATGTGGGCCGAATGGCTGAAGGGACACTGCTTTGCCTGGTGTGACCTGAGGGCTGGCCACCGAGGAACAGGTGCTGCTGAAGCTCTTTCTGGAACTCTGAGTTGCTCCAGAGGGTGTCTCCCTAATGCAGGGCACGCAAAGGTGATGGGGCACGATGGGAGGAGGCAAATGTCAATGGGGCTAGGGGCACAAGATCCAGAAAAGGCCAGGAAGAGAATCCGGCTTCCTTTACATCCAAAATTATCAGGGAAGGGGCAGAAAGCAGAGAAGCCAGGCGCCAAAGCCATGAAGTGAGGTTCTGTGGTTAAGACAGATACTGCTGGTCTGGGTTCAAATCCCAGTGCTGCCCTCATCAACTGTGAGACCACAGGCTGGTTCTCTCATCTCCTTGTGCCTTAGTTTCCTCATCTGTGAAACGGGTTCACAGTGCCACTCACAGGGTTGTTATTCAAGTTAACGGAACCAACATGTATACAGCTCGGCAGGCTTGGGGCACAGCTGGTGCTGAGAAAACGAAAACTTCACACGTGGGTGTCCCAGCCAGCCCACACCCCACGCGGCTGGTCCAGAGGAGGCTGTAGCAAACCACAACCCACCAGCCAGCCAAACTAAGCATGGCTTTCAAGTTTTTAAAGAATTCTAAAGAGTAAGTAAATAACAGAGAAGAATACGCAGCAGACACCAGAGACCAGCCCACAAAGTCTGAAATATCTAACACCTGGTCCTTTAAGAACAAGTTCGCCAAGCTAGGTCTAGAGACATGGAAATTTCTGGTGGAATAATGGAGAGGGGACAGGCGGTGGGGGCAAAGAGCCAGGAGAGGAAGTAGCAAGGATGTCAGTGTCCAAGTGGAGGGCTGCACGGAGGGACCTGCAGATCAGAAACAGTCCACGCCCAGGGGCGGGCACTCACTCGTGTCCACTGGGGAACCCGACTGATTCTGCTATCTCCACGGGTGGACAGAAGCAGCCACTGACATGGGGCCCAGCCACATGGTGTGACCCCTCCAACAGAGCTCAGAACCCAGATCTGCAAAGAACGCTGAGACGTCACAAGGCCAGACCCCAGGGGAACAGGCGAGCCAGCCTGGCTCCAAAGTCACCAGTCAATCGACACTCCACATCATATGTGTGCCCAGGCACCTAGGACCCTCCTGAACACCCTCTCTGCCCAGAGACGCTACTTGAAACTTCTCTCATGTGGCTACCCTGGCCTGGCAGGGGTGCTCCTCGAGTGCAGCCGCAGGATGGGGACCCAGAGACGCCAACCCCATCCCAGGATAGACAGAATCACGTCTGTCCTTTCCCAGCCTGGTCCCTCAGGAAAGCTGCCCCTAAACTCCAGTCTTGATCTGCTACTGCATGCCTGACAAGGTATCTGGGGATCCTGAGTGGATGTTTGACTAAGTGATCAGCCCTGGAGGTCAGCTGTAAAGGGCCACCCTCCTCCTCCCATCTTACAGATGAGAGAGCAGAGGCTGTGAGAGGTGCAGGGACTCAGAGATGGGATCCAAGCCAGCATCAAATTCCAGCTCCAAAGCCCGGCTTCCTCGCCACAGCCAGTCTCAGGGGCTGACAGGGACGCCCAGGTGCTGTGGGTAGGAAGAGGCTTTGTGGTGGGGAGTGGAGGGCATCTCTGAAGGAGCCTAGTTCTCCCCGCCCATGGATGGTCAGTCCCGCCCAGACCGGGCCCCATCTGTCTTGCTCACTGCTGTCACCCAGGGCCTAGCCCAGGCCAGGTATTCTGCTGAGCGACTCAGTGACTGAGGCTGGCCGGGAGGGCAGGCAGAGGGAGCCCCTACGACCTTCCCAGTACAACTCTGGAACAGGGTATCCCCTGGGAGCCCGAGCAAGGAGCCAGGGTGAAGCTTCTGAAGGTGCTATGGTGGGAACAGTGCCCTTGGGGAGGGCAGGGGGCCCTTAAGCCTCAGCTCCACATCTCGCCTCTTGAATGTAAGACAGGAGGGAGCGAGAGAGCAGGCAGCACAGACACACACAGCCCTCAGCCGCCAGCCTGTCCCCATCAGCAAGAGCCCTCCGCTCGGCCCCGCCAAGAGCCGGGGCCAGCAGTGGGCCTGGAGAATAAACATGTCACTGCAAGGCCAGCCCGCCGGACCGCTGGAGCCAAGAACCGCCGGAGGCTGTAAACAGTCTCTCTCTTGGCCGCAGACTCTGGCCCACCTCTCTGCACTGGGAATTAGCACTTTGCCTGCCATAAAGAAAGGGCAGGCCAGGGTGGGGGTGTTTGGGGAGGGGGTGGTGGGCAGGGAAGCGGGGCTGGACCGCAGCCAGCACCTCCATCCTCGAGGCCTGGAAGCCCCTCCTTTCCCAAGGAGGCAGGGGGAGGCTGTGAATGAATGGGCCACGGGGAGGCTGCCTGGAGGCCCAGCCGGGCAGTGTCGGCCACAGGCTGGAGAAGGGACAGGGCAGGGTTGAGGCCTTTTCTAGGGGCTCTGGTCATGGCCAAGGGAGGCAGTTGCTTTTTACAGCACCCCAAACCCCACCCAGGGCTTCCAGCTGACTCTTGGGGAGGCAGAGAGTCCTTGGGCAGCAGAGGCCCAGGTCACACTTAGGAACCTTCCAGCCATCTTGCAAACCCTGTCTCACCAGCCCTAGGAAGCCGTCACCTCTCACTCTGCCCTGGACACATCCTACTGCAAGTTCACATCAGGCTTAAGAACTGCTGCCTTCGTTTTGGTTCTACCCTCCAGAGTCAAATATCTTTTCAAAAGGCAAGTTGAGGCACACCATCCCCAGTCGGAACCCTTCAATAGGGCCCCTGCCCTTCACACTGTGGTGCTTCCAGCCCTGCCTGCCTCCTCAGCCTCCGCTACAGACAGCCTCCCCACCATGCACCTTTCTCCTGCCTCTGGGCCTTTGCACATGCTGTCCCCTCTACCATGAATGCCCTTCCCCCTCTCTTATGCCTTGTTCACTTCCTCTTATTGTTCGGACCTTGGACCAACAGTCATCTCCTCCGGAAGTCTCTGGTCACTGAGACACCACCACACCCCCACTGAAGCTGCTGGAATCAAAAAGACAATAACAAGTGTTGGTGAGGATGTCGGAAAACACTGTGGGTGGGAACGGAAAACAGTCCTGCAGTTCCCACGTGACCCAGCAATTCCACTCCCAGGTATCTGCCCAAGAGAATGAAAGCATTAACACTCACACAAAGCCTTGTCCATGGATGTTCACAGCTGCACTATTCCTAACAGCCAAAAGCAGAAACACACAAACGTCCATCACTGATGAGTGGATACATAAACTGCCACATCCAGACAGCCAGAGTCACTCAGCCATAAAAAGGGAGTTCTGACATAGTCTCCAACATGGATGAACCTTGAACACATTTGCAAAGTGAAAGAAGTCAGATGGGAAAGATCACATAAGAGTTGATTCTATTCATATGAAACGTCCAGAACAGAAAAATCCAGACAGACAGAAAGATCAGTGGTCACTTTAGGGCTTGGGGGTAGGGTTGGTGGAGATGGAGTGACTGCTCACAGGCATGAGGCTTCCTTTCAGGGTGATGAACATGCTCTAAAACAGACAGGGGTGATGGCTGCCTGATCCCGTGAAAATGCTAACCTCCACCAGGCTGTACACACTAGATGGGTGAACTGTGTGATGTGTGAATTCTATCTCAACAAAGCTGTTACAGGGACTTCCCTGGTGGTCCAGTAGCTAAGACGGCTCCCAAGGCAGGGGCCCAGGTTCAACCCCTGGTCAGGGAACTAGATCCCACACGCCGCAACCAAGGCCTGGCACAGGCAAACTTTAAAACAAACAAATCACTATTTAAAAAAAAGAGAAAGCTGCTATAAAAAAGTCAAGCCCAGTCCCTGGCCTCAGCTTCCTCATCTGTGGGGTGGGAGCGCCCCCAGGCCGTTGCTTTCCTTGCTCTGTGTCCTGCAGAGAGGCAGATCTGGGTGACATGTGTCCGAGGGCCCCAGTCTGCTGGCTTCCAGTCAGAAGGGCGGCAGAGGAGAGGAGAGCAGGTGTCGGCTGTGTCCATCACCCAGGCCTCTCTGCAGGGCAGAGTGGACCAGCTGTGTCCCGTGCCCCCACTTACCGATGGCTCCCCCTCCTGCTCAAGGACCCTGGTGCTCCCCTTTCTGCCCTCACCAGCCCAGGGAGCAGCCCCCTGCTCTCCCGACACCTGCCTACACCTGGGCATACAGGCCCTGAGCTAAGCTCTTCTTGGCCATGCACACAAGTGTGCCCGTGGCTGCCAGGACCCCACCTGAGCAGGCCCGATGCTCACCCCTTGCAGAGGGCTTGCAGACCTAGAAGGCCCACAGGTCAAGGCTGGCCCTGGAGAAACTCTGTCTGGGCGCCAAGAAGGAGAGCGGTGGGGAAGGCGGCGGGGGTGTGAATTCCCAGCTCAGGTGCCCGGGCTCTGGCTCCTGGAGGAGAAGACTGGGGCCAAGGGAACCAGAGCATCTGAGGAGAGCTGTCCTGTGGGGCAGCTGGGGCTGGGAGCCTCTCTCCCCCATGAGCACAGATGTTCTGGAGGTGGGAAGAGGGAGGGGGAGGCGGCGGGCTGGCTGGCCTCCCTGAGGGCCTGGGGAGCAGCCAGGAGGCCTGCAGCCTGTCGCCAGGGTGGCGGCAGGGCGAGCCCAGGCCCTTGGCTCCCCGTCCTGCCTGGAAGCCAGGCCTCACTCCACCCTGGGCCTGGGGAGACCACATCTGGGCTCTGAGGAGGGCGCTGAGGCAAGAGCAGACACAGCGAACTGGGTGTGATTTCTGCCCAGCTCCAAACAGAGGTTTCTGGGCTATCAACAAAGTCATCTCCACATACACTGGGCCCCCCAGGACTCCAAGGGCCTTTCCAAGGGTCCCAGGGAGGGCACCCCCAGCACCCTGGGAGACAGTTCCCTCTCCGGGTCCATCCTGAGGGTTGTGGGGCACCAGGAGTGCTGGCAGCCCCATGACCGTGAGAACTGGACACTCACGTATTCACCCCTGCCGGGACCCCCGGGCTGGCTTGGGGCCTGGTGTGTTCTCCAGGGCCCACTCTGGAGTGGGAGCCTGCCTCCCCCATCAGCACCTGCCACTGCCCCCCGGGGCTCTGCTCTGAGGGCCCCCAGATCCATGAGAGCCCAGGGAGCAACCCCCGGGCCTCGGCGAGACAGGCCCGGCCTCAAGCAGGCGCCTGGTGCCCACGCCCCACACTGATGCTGTGCAATCTTAACTGGCTTCATTGGAAACAGGTCTTGTGGGAAACTCCTTGAGACCCTGGCACTCACACTCCTTCCTGGGAAGGTGCTGGATTCCCCAAGACAAGTGGGGACAGGGGAGGAGAGGGTCAGGGATGACAGCAGCCTTCCCTGGCCCTCATCGCCCAAACTGACAACCGCTAGACAGGCGGGTGCAGCTCTGGACCCAATTCTTCCCCAGTTCCTCCCCAGTTCTTCCATGCCTGTCTCCTTCCCGACGGGCATCCACAGGCCTGGGTGGGGGTGTCTTCCCACCCCACCTCCCTAAGTTTGGTTAAGGCCCTGGACCACCTACCAGGCTCTCATTTATCTGAAGTTTTCCTTTTCAACGCACTTTTCTAACCTTTGAAAGACTGAGAAAAACAGCATCATTCACAATCCACAGATGTTAGTAAGGAAACTACATCCAGGAATTCTGTCTGAAAGCACTACTTTCTTCATCCTCAATTCTGAAATATACAAAGCTTTAAAAATGTGAAAAAATTCCACAAGTTTATGGCAAATTTTATGACGTGTCCATGTGACTACACTAATGTATATAGAGAAAGAGAGAGAGCTGGGGTGAGGGGAGGGGTCTGAGTAAGACCCCAGCCCTGTGGGTCTCCCTGCCACAAGACCAGAAGTGGAACCCAAAGGACAGCTTTCTCATGTGTGATGCACAGTTGGTTAAACCCAAAACTCTGGGCCCCTTACAAGATGTCAGCCTGTGTAACAGCACCAACCACAGCAGGAAATGCTGGTCCAGGGGAGAGGGCGCAAGACCCAGAGCTCAGGCCTGACCTCTGCAACGCAGCTGCGTGACATGGGGGAAGTCAAATCGCCTGATGAAGTTCCCTTGTCTCCCTGTTCCTGAAGCAGACAGTCTGTACAGCCACTGAGACCAAAGCCCTCAGGAGACACTCCACAAATATCAATTATCTCTATCATGACATACGGGCCATGGCAATCAGTGATGCTGGTCTGGGCACCCAAGACTGGAGATAGGGAAAACACCCAAGGATTCTTCCAAGAGGTCCCTGTCCGGAGGGAACTCAGAGCCCGGACAGAGAGATAAAATAGGCCCCGGAGGACAAGCACAGCTAGTGACAAAACTGAGACCCAAGTATATCTGAAGGTGGAAGGAAGCGGGAAGAAGAGAGTGACAAGGTGTCAGGGAGCAGGTGAGGGAGAAGGTGGGGCTGTCCTCAGACAGCAGAGGGAAGGGTGACAGTCCTAGCTATTTTTATTCAGGGGAAAGCAGAGCAGGGCAAAGTCAGGTAGACCTGGTGACCATGTTTTCCAGCCTAGAAGTCTGTCTGTGGGCCTGGCTTGACCATTCCCACAATGGCCATCCAGGCTGCCCCTTATCTGTGCTTGGACCATTGCAGAAGCCACCTCCCTGCTCTCCCGGCCACCAGCCTTGGAACGTAACCTGGACCTCCACGTAGGGGCTGGATTTGTTTCTGGTCACATTGGGCCCCTGCTCAAAATCCTTCCCCCACTGCCCCTGACTGAGGCCCTCTGCAGGGACACAGTGTATCCTCTGGAAAGAATGTCCCCATTTAATCCTTTTCAAATCCTAAACTCCCAAAGTTAGAATTCAGAGAAGGAAGGAAAAAAAAAAGGGCAGAGGTGCAAACTCTGAGTTCCCACCCAAAACACTTTTGACAGACAAGAAAAAACTGCATATTTACACAGAAATAAAGGAGGAGGGGATCTTGGTGAAGAAACTTGCCTCTTTTCACAGTTAAAGCCAATACGCCTCTGACAAAATAAACACAGGAGGACCTCTGTTGTATATTCTTGGAGAGGGTGATTACTCTTCAGAATAAATACATCTCCCTCCCTTGAGTCTGGTCAAAAGGACCGGTGTCCGTGCCTGGCTCCATGTGAGCCACACGGGGGGACAGAGGAGCCCCACGCCTAGCACACGTGCTGCCAGCACAGAGGAGGCCTGGCCCGAGACAGCGCCGGGACCCGAGCCCGGAGGCCAGGAGCCCGAGTGTGTGCGAGGGGTGGGGGCGTCTCCGTGCTGCTCATCAGAATCAGACAGTGGCGTCTAGGCTTGTCTGCGGACAGCTTGGAGCATCTCTGAAGCCACCGGGGCCTCCCCGGGGGTCGAGGCTTCCCTGCCCAGGCCCAGCCTCCAGCCGGCAGGACTCAGGCCACCTCCTTCCCACCCAGCACGGCCTCCCCTCTCCCCCCAGGCCACCGTCAGACAGGCTGCCTGCCCTGCTCATCCACTTCTTCACCACCCGTCTCCTCGGCGCGGGGTCAGCTCCGGGCGCGCAGGGACTCCATGTTGTTCATGGCTTTGCGCCCCCCGGCATGGCCCGGGACAAGGCTTGGCCAGCAGCTGGCACTTGGGAAATGTCTGCTCAGTGAATGCACTGGGCTGGCCTCTCTCATGCATGCCTCCACCAGACCAGCAGAGGAAGACTCCTTTCCCGGTCACATCTAGGGATATCTGAGCTCTTTTCTCTGTGACCCTGGCCCCATGGCTGGGGGCTGGGATGACCTGCGCCATGACCCTGAGGGCCCCCAAGGCTATGGGACAGCCCGGAGCTGGAGGGCAACGCCCAGAGGCAGCCAGGGTTTCCTTCCCCTCCTCCCCTCCTCCCGTCTCTAAACAGGCTCAGGGAGTGAGGACCCCAAGGGTCACTGTTCAGCGGTCCAGCATCCTCAACATGGGAAGGTTCGCCCAACTACATGTGTATGTGTCACAGAATCACTGTGCTGTACTGCAGAAATCTTCACGATGTACATCAATCATACTTGAGTATTTTTTAAAAGGCATCCTTGGCCAGAAGTAAGAACTATGCCTCCTTGGACAGAAAACACTCAGTGTGTCACTGAATCTAGAAATTGCCCTCTTACACCCATCACACATTGAGGGCAGAGTGAGAACACACTGTAGGCCATCATGCTGACCGCTCCGATCAGACCAGCTCAGCTCCAGCCATGAGGCTGAGGGTCAGCCCGGGGCTGGCCATGCTGCCTGGATACACCATCCTTTCCCTCTGGGGCTCAGCGTCCCAGCTGTTACTGGAGGACACAGGACCGCCAGCCCAGGACCTCACAGAACTTTCCCATGTTGCCAACTGGGTGACAGAGGTCCTGGACTAAGGGGCTTTGCTCCAGGACGACAGAGCAGGGACACCAGGCCCAAGTTCCCTGACCTGGGTGACACGTGGCCTTGATCTTGGGGGAGAAGGCCACGCGCCCAGGCCTATGGAGGTGCCCCTGCTAAGGGGCTGCTGCCCTCGGGGGGAAACACAGCTCCCATTATCCATCCTCTTGAACTGTGATTTAGTGAGCAGACTTCTTTGGGAAACTAAGATAGCCATTCAAGATTTTAAAGCTGGACGGGCCCTAAGGGTCGTAAGCTGACCCGCCCTTCCCCAGGTGAGTGAGGGCCTCCCTGTGTTCCCTGTCTGTCCCCTGGGGCCTTCTCCAGCTTGCTCTACTGTCCTGGGATTGTCTGTCCATTTGCCCAGCTTCCCACCAGGCTCTGAGCTCCTCGGGACGGGTTCTCTCCACTATGTCTGATACAGAGAAGGTGCTCACAAGCAAACGGTTGATCAATAAATGAATCATATCTGGCCCCTCTTCTGACACCAAGAAAACAGACGTTTAAACTGCTGGTCCAAGATGGCCAGAGAGTCGACGGGTCCCAGCCAGGATCAGGAGACTCCCTGAGCAGAGCCTGGTCCCCCACACAGCAAGACCTCCCAGACATGCTGCCAGTCCCCAAATGCCACGGACACTTGGTCGCTCCAGCATCCTCAGGAGAAATCCAGGCATGAAGTGACCTTCAAATTCAGTTAAAAATGGACTGTGCTGACCTTAATAAAAGATCCACTTAGCTTCTGAATGAGGGACCACAAATGCCAGCAGGTCCCACCCCATCTAAACATGTGGTGTCTGGGACTCCCCCCAGTGCCGGGGGAGCGCTTGTGTAGGGTGGTAACACATTGCCGGAGGATTTATGGGGCTGCTCAGGGTCCCGGCTGGCCCAGCTGCCAGCAACGGACAGAGAGCAGGCTGGGATCCCCTCATGGAGAGACAGGCTGACTTTATGAAAGATCCCCGATGCCCCCAACACCAGGAGAGCACCAGGCACACCGGCGGCCATTTCTCCCTTTTCTCCTAACACTAAAAATGTGACTCTCACACTGCACCAATGAAACAGGGCAGGAGCATGTGGGTAAGGAGTCGGCTGTCCCCCTCTCCACATGGTCAGATACAGCTCCTTCCCCACCCCTCTCCATCTTCAAATGAACACAAAAGCTCAGAGAGGAGAGCAGCCTTCTTCTCTCCTATCACCCAGACTCTCCTATACCCGCAACTCGGCATCACACGGCATCACTCCAGGGGAGGCAGTTGTAATGCTGATCCCCAAGTCCTTACCCACAAGCCCCAAATCCAAAAGTTCTGGAAACCAAAACACTTTCTGCACTCATTTGTCAGCAAAACCGGCCCTGCCTGGAGGCTATTTATAGCCCGGGCTTTTCCCCCGTGGGATATTCACATCTTACTGCAGGAAGAGGGTGGAGTTTGACTCCAGGGTGCTGCCCCCCAGCCCCGCAGAGATGTTATGTAAAATACTGCATCACACTAAAGAATCTGACTAAGGGGCAGAAAAATTTGGAAACGTTTCTGGCCTGAAAGGCATCCAACAGGGGATGTGGACCAGCAGTGACACAAACGGCAGCTGCTAAGTTTCACAATGACAGGCTCTCCTTCTTTCTAACCTTCCCATGATATTCACAGTGGCGCAGTGCCTGGGACGTCCTGAATCTTCTCCGTCACAGAGAAATTCACAGGGTTAATTTCTGCTACTGCACGCAATGCTGCAGTGGACATCCTGATACACACACACACACACACACTCTGGAGCCCTGTTTTCTACAGGGTAAATCAGCAGTACGCACCCCAAATGATAGTGAAAATACACTGCAGATGAAGACAGTTATGTGCCACTTGGCAATGTTTCAAGACACTGAAATCCTGGGTCTGCAGACGGGCAGCTGTGTGACTCAGGGCAAATGACTTAACCTCTCTGGGCCTCAGGGAAAATAGGAAGCTGTGAGATTGCGTCCAGCTCCGCCTTCTCAGCTCCTGTCCAGGCCTGGGTTACCACAGCTGCCTCTCGAGTGGTTTATACCTGTTTCCTTTTCTCCTTCTCCCAGCTTGCCTACCTAATACCACTCAGAAAAATCCTTCTTTTAAAACCACTTCTGTTACGTTGCTCTCAACCCTCACTCCAAACACACAATGGCTTTTTATTGACTCAGTGAATGGAACCCAACCTTCTCTGTTGGTTTAAGGAAGGGGGAAAAAAAAAAAAAACCCTATATTAAAAATAATAAATCACCTGAAATTCTGTCAGCCTGGCTGGCTTCAGCTGTGCCTATTTCTCCCCCATCCACACATGTCCACATACACAAGGCACATGGCTTGACTGCAGTGGCTGGACAGTCCTGCTCCCAGTGTCTGCCCTTGACATTATCTCCTCAGTGCCTCCTGTGCTGGGAAGGAGGCTTCGTGCTGATCTGAGAGCTGGTGGTCCTACGTTCATTCACACCCACTGGAGCTACCGCTGCCTTGAATGTTCAATTGTGGTCACCAGCCTCTTCTTTAAAAAAAAAAAAGGGGGGGGGGGTCCCTGTGCAAGTCTGCCCACCCCAGCCGTGGCAGGAGAACCTCATCATCTCACACTGGAGAGTCTTGTTAAACATTTCCTGAGATACACTGTGTAGAACAGAGGTCCTTCCTCTGCCTGGAGGGTCACAGTACACATCAGTACATTAAAGGCACTGATAAGTCCTGCAGCACACAACCCTGTTTAGCTTTCTCTAATCTACTGTTTCCCAAACAAGAGCTTGTGAGCAAGGAAAAAAATCACCCCAACACCCCATCGTTAGTATTCCTTGGCACACACTTGGGGGCATGCTAAGTGCCTGAGGTCGCCTCGCACACTTCCGGAGTCATCTCCTGCTCAGACATCTTCCCGAAGGGCCCCACCGTCGCCCTGGTAACCGATCTGAATCCTGAGCCTGTTGTTTGCATTCAACAATGTCCTCTGTCCTTTTACCTCTTGGAAAAAGCAGCTCATTGTGGTCACTGCCATGTGCAGACCTGGAAGAAACAGACCCAGACCAGCCCCTGATCAGCTGGGTGATGTTAGGCAAACCCATTAACATTTCTGAGCCTCAGTTTTCTCATCTGTGAAATGGAGGAGCCAGCAGCTCAGCACCAACGTCCTAGGATTCTAGTCTGCCGAGGTCTCAGCTCACAGCTGCAGCAGAGACCAGTGAGGCTACCAAGTCCAAGAACAGCAGCAGAGAGGAAAGGTGATTTTCTTCCAAAAGTAACTCAGGAACGTGGAGTCAGGATGTCTGGCCGTGAGGCCCAACTCAGTTGCGCCCTGGCTGCCTGGCCCTGTGTAAGACCTTGACCCCTGAGCTTCACTTCCTCCCTGTAAACTGAAACAGGCCCCACAGACACAAATATACTCAGAGACACAGACACACACATTAGGTACACGTAAAACTGGTGAAATCTGAGTAAGATGGGCCGGTTGCGTCCATGTCAACCTTGCGGCTCTGATGTTGCATTACAGTTACATAAGATGTTATCACTGAGGAAAACTGGGTGATTTCTCACAACTATATGTGAAATCACATTTATCTCAAAATGACAAATTTTTTTAGGCTAACGCCTATATCACGGAGACATTGCAAATGTTCAACAAGATGGCATATTTATCATTCCCTCTGAGATGCCTAACCACATGGTGGGTGTTCAGTAAACAGGCACCGAAGAACTGAATGAATGGAGGAATACGAGGAGTACATAGTAGGTGCTCAGTATTTTCCCTTATTCTTTCAATAATGTCTTATCAGCCCAGCAAAGTGAACTCATCGGAAGCCTGCTTGCTGGGAACGCTGTCACCAAAGGCTCCTGTGGTCTCCCCACAGCAGAGGCTTTGTCAAGACCTGCCAGCTGCTAGGGGTGGAGGGAGAGCAGGCACTGCCGGCAGAGCCAAGAATAGGGTTCACGCTTGTTTGGGAAGGCGTGCATTCGAATCCTACCTCTCTCCCAAAAGGGCTGAGGTGGTTTCCAACAGAGGCCCATGCCTGAGACAGGCTGCCCCACCCCCATGCCTCAGTCCCTTCCTATAGTACATCCAAGGAAGCCACTCAGAGGCTGACAAAGAAAACTTCCCCCTCGTGGTCTCCCAGCCCTCTGGCCACTTGTTACATGGCTAGCAATGCAGCCGGGAGGCCCCCCAGGCTTCCCACCACCTGACAGGCCAGGCCAGGGCAGCTCCTGAGGTTACCCAGTTAGAGCCAAGGGGAGGGAGTGAGGGGCAGGCCCAGTGTGTGGGCAGCTGAGGTTCAAGAAGGCTTACTGCAGAGCCGCCACATCTGCACAAACCCAGAAACAAGCTGGGTGTCCAGCAACAGGTGACCAGGGGTCACTACAGAGCCCACATAATTACTATTCTCAAAGGACGCTAAGCGATGTGGGAACCAAGGATAACAGCCAGCCCTCTGCTCTCACCCATTCCAGCTCATCCGAGCTGCAGAACAGCTTCACATAAAGATGGCTGTCACCCTGCCTTACAGCTGGGGAAACCACAGCACACAGCGGATAAGGAACTGGTCCAAGAACACATAGCTAGTGAGGGAGGCAGCCCTGAGGAGAACCAGGAATCGTGGTCCACAGTCTACAGTTTGAGCCGCTCTGGAAACACCCGTGATGTCCAAGGTAGATGAGACTACAGAACACAGCATAGGGTATGATCCCACCCACAGCAGTGTGTATGAGCGTTTGTACACACGTGTGTAGGGAAAACGGCTGGAAGCTCTGGGTCATGGGAATACGGGTCATTTTTGACTTCCCTTGTATCTCTACTGCCTACATTGTGAACACAGAACATGTCAGACTCCAGGAAAAGATCCAAAAATGCCAAGTCAGCTGCCCTTGGTCCCTCCTTTCCCTCTCTGCGTGTCCCCACCCAGGCCCAGGAGCTCTGGAAACTCTGCTCACAGCCTGAATCCTTTTTGGCACTACACCATACCCGCCCCGAGGCCTGTCGTGAGGTCAGGGAAATCTTCTCAAGCCAGAAAGCTTACACAGCTTTGCCTGAAATACATTTTACAGTGGCATAGACGGTTTTGAGCTCCCTAAAGGCTCATTTTGGGCAGTAGAGGTGGGTGATGGCCTTTTTACTTGGGATTCTGCCTCACTGACATGAAAACTGTGTTCACCACAACACTGGGAAACGCTTATGCTGGGATGTTAGGTAAGAGCAAGATGCGCAAGTGCACAGAGGAGTTTCATTTTAACTTTGAAAAACGAACACACTGAAAATGCCCAGGAGGAAACACAAAACTATGTTAACAGTAGCTGCCTCTGAGCAAAGTGGGGAGCAGGTACGGAGGCTGGACTGGGGGCAGTTCTCCTTTATTCCTTCATGTACTTTCCCAAATCCCTACAATAATAATGGAATCATAATAAAAACAATAGCTGGCACTTCTTTGGGGCTTTCTAACTGCCAGATACCAAGCACTTCATATGCATTAACTCTTTTAATCCCTTCTTTGAAGCAGGTACAATCACAAATGTTTCACAGAAGAAGAAACCAAGGCACAGAGAGGTGAATTTACTTCCCCAAGACCACACAGCTGACATTTGTCACCTTTTTAAAAAACTAAATATTAAAACCCTCTTTTGATATGATGGCTCAAGGATGGAAAAGAATTTTAATATTTATTGAATGTATACTCTTACTGATACATAAACAAACATAACCTGCCCACCTGCTTTGCTCCTCTTTTAAAAAGCAAATTGAACATGAGAATCCTCACTCATTGCTGGTGGGCATATAAACCAGTGTAGCCTCTGAAAACAATCTGACAACTTCCTCAAACAGCTAGACCTAGAGTTATGATACAACCAGCAATTCCACTCTATGCATACCACAGAGAGAAAAAAGTACATTCACACAAAAAACCTGTACACAGATGTTCAATGCAGCACTATTCACAACAGCTGAGAGGTGAGAACAACTCAAATACCCATCAATAAGTGACTGGATAGACAAATGTAGCCTATACATACAAAGAGGACGATTATTCAGTCGTGAAAAGGAGCAAAGTACTGACACCTGCTACAGCGTGGATGAACCCTGACAACACTACGTTGAGTAAAAGAAGTCAGACACAAAAGACTACATATTGCGTGATTCCATTTCCATAAACTGTCTAGCAGAGGCAAATCCAAAGAGACTGAGAAGAGATTAGCAATTGCCAGGGGCTAGGGGGAGGGGAGAATAGGGGTTCTTTGCAGTTCAGTTCAGTCGCTCAGTCCTGTCAGATTCTTTGCGACCCCATGAATCGCCGCATGCCAGGCTTCCCTGTCCATCACCAACTCCCGGAGTTTACTCAAACTCATGCCCACCGAGTCGGTGATGCCATCCATCCATCTCATCCTCTGTCGTCCCCTTCTCCTCCTGCCCCTAATCCCTCCCAGCATCAGGGTCTTTTCCAATGAGTCAGCTCTTCGCATCAGGTGGCCAAAGTATTGGAGTTTCAGCTTCAGCATCAGTCCCTCCAATGAACACCCAGGACTGATCTCCTTTAGGATGGACTGGCTGGATCTCCTTGCAGTCCAAGGGACTCTCAAGAGTCTTCTCCAACACCACAGTTCAAAAGCATCTATTTTTCGGCGTTCAGCTTTCTTTACAGTCCAACTCTCACATCCATACATGACCACTGGAAAAACCATAGCCTTCTAAAATTAAGACAGTATGGTCACACAATTTTGTGAATATAATAAAAACAACTGAATTTTACACTTTAAAAGGGTAAATTATCTCATAAAGCTATTGAAAAAAAAATTTCCAGTTATTTTTAAATTGCACAACACATGAACACACTCATATTTTAAAACTCAGCAGTGCTTCACACAAACCCTCCTAGTTCCAGTCCCTCCCCAAAGGCAGTTGCTCTCAGCAGTTTGGAATATATCCTTCTAGACTTTGTTCTTTGCACTTACATACATATTAATACATAGCACACATATTACTAATTGATACGATAGTCTACTTTTCACAAAGGTGGTAGCAATGCACACCTACCAGCAATAAATGAGAGGGTCAAGCCTTCACCAACTCTGGAATCAATCTTCCTAAAGTTTTCCCGATCTGATTAGTAAAAACCACTTGATGTTTAAGTCGGTACTTTCATAATACACAGAACTCAAAGCTATGAGTCTTTTCCTCAACAGTATTCCAGATTCTAGCAAGCCTCCCTTTCCATATTGTTGCTGTTTAGTCGCTCTGTAGTGTCTGACTCTTTGCGACCCCATGGACTATAGCCCGCCAGGGTCCTCCATCCATGGGATTTCCCAGGCAAGAATAGTGGAGTGGGTTGCCATTTCCTTCTCTTAAAAAAGGTTTTTTAAAGAAGGCAGCTCACCCAGAAATAACTGGCATGGTTCTGAGAGGACACCAGGTGGCTGTGATGATGGGGGAGCAGCGGGTTCACAGAGGATGCTTTTCACCATCCAGCCACACCCTCGTGAGCCCCCTACTTGTGCCTTGGGTGGGGATTCCACATGGGCTCGGCAGCTGGCACTGGCCTCCCACAGCCCCTCAAACTGCTAACACAAAAATATCAAGACACGTGTGGCGGGAGGGAGAGCCGTGACTGATGAACTGGGAATACTGCAGGGCCCTGGTACTCTGCCGCAGCCTCTCACAGGCTGTGTTCACGTGCAAGTCCCCTCCCCTCTCCACGCGGCCTCTTCAATGGAGTGAAGAGACATACTGAGATCTGTCATAAATGCAAAGACAAGAGAAACAAAAGTTTCACTCAGGTTATAGATAAAATATACCCTGTAACAAAAGCATCAATGAACATGAAACATTTTAAAGAGGGGATACTCTATAATAACAAGTGAAACATTATACTATTGAATCAGTTCAGTTCAGTCGCTCAGTCCTGTCAGACTCTTTGCGACCCCATGAATCGCAGCACGCCAGGCCTCCCTGTCCATCACCAACTCCCAGAGTTTACCAAAACTCATGCCCATTCGAGTCCGTGATGCCATCCAGCCATCTCATCCTCTGTCATCCCCTTCTCCCCCTGCCCCCAGTCCCTCCCGGCATCAGGGTCTTTTCCAATGAGTCAACTCTTCGCATGAGGTGGCCAAAGTATTGGAGTTTCACCTTTAGCATCAGTCTTTCCAATGAACACCCAGGACTGATCTCCTTTAGGATGGTCTAGTTGGATCTCCTTGCAGTCCAAGGGACTCTCAAGAGTCTTCTCCAATACCACAGTTCAAATACATTAATAGTATATTCTAAATAACACAGCCACCAATATACAAAAAGACATCAACATTTCACAGTCTGTGGTTCTGAGACAGTCTTTTTTTCTTGTCTAGATTAAAAAAAAAAAATTATAATTCTTTCTTACCTATCTGAGGTTTGATAAAATCCCCTCAAGCGAAAGAACATCCCCTTTTGACGTCACTTGTGGAGGTCACAAGGGCAGGTTGATTGAAATCATTTTAATATCCACTGACTCAAAACAGACAGAGAAGATCAGGCTTGGAAAACGTGCTCTTAAGCATAAAAAACTTGGAAAAGGCCTGGTGGTTTCAAAACATTTTGTCCACACTTGCAAAAAGAGAGCAAGAGAGGATATAAGTGCAAAAGATGTTACATTTCAAGCCCAAAAGGACGGGTTCAAAACATTAGAGAGGCACCATCTCTAAATAAAAACTTTTTGAAAGATTAATAAAATTGATAAAAACCTGTAGCCAGCTTGATCAACAGGGGGAAAAAAAAAAAGGAGAGAGAAGATATCAACGACCTATATCAGGAATGCAGGAGGGTACATCATTATAGAACCTATAGACATTGAAAGAATAATAAGAAAACATTATGAAGGAATTATGCCAATTAATTTGACTACCTAGATGAAATGGATAAGTTTCCTGAAAAACCATAAATTACCAAAACTGACTCAAGAAGAAATTAACCTTACAGGAGAACTCTCCCTCAGCACCTCAAGATGACAGCTAAGCAGAGAGAGAAACCATCTACTGAAGAAAGACTCTCAGGAACAGCCTACCTCGTGGAGTAGGGTTTTAACATGGACGAAGTTGGTGTGTGTCTCCTAGAATCTTTATTTACTACGATTTTTAAAAACATATACTTTAAAATATATATATATATATATATATATACTTAATGTTATCTTTATTGTTTTTTCCCTAACCTATTTTCTCTGAGACCTTATTTTGCCAACTGTGGTTTTGCCAATTATGGGGCTCTTTAGGAATGCCATTCTCCCGGTTGGCAAGGATCTGCCATGTACAATACACAAAAGAAAAAACCAATGGAGAGTTCAAGGATTAAAAACTCCAATTTTAGCTATTTCCATCTAGTTGGAGAGACAGGGCTTACAGATGTGAAGCAACTAGAAGACAGCATGAAGCTGCACATAATAAAATGATTAATTATTGCCAAGTGGGGGGAAATTGCATACAGACAAGGGCCTAGGCCCTTAGGGGAGAGGGGGAAGACTTCAGCTGGTAGAAGTTAGCAAAGAAGGCTTCCGAGAGTGGGAAAACAGGCAGAAAAGTGGAAGAAAGAGCATATATCAAGATATGATGGTGGGAACAAGTCAGATGGTTTCAAGGAATAGTGAGGAGTCAGCCCACGTGCATCATGCTATGAGTGTATGCAGAAGCTAACAGTGGCTCTTTACCTTTGGGGGGGTCACACACCCTTTTGAGAGTCTAATAAAAGCCACTGATGTCCTCTCTCTGGAAAAATTGCATGTGTGCCCCCAGATTCTGCTTTTGAGGTTAATAAATCTGTCTGTAGGAGTGGGGATGCCGCATTGAGAATGAGGGGTCTCTGTGAGCTCCCCAAACTCCTGCCTCTAGAGGGTCCCTCTTCCTCATGGCCTGATCCAAAAGGTGCCCCTCCTGGTTCATTTCATCTCACTAATGGGGTTCAGATCCCTATGTTTTTGAGATCTATGGGTCAGCTCTCCAGAACGATGAGAACTAGAGAGGAAACTAAATGAGAAACAGCAAAAATATTAAAAACCTAGGCAAATTTCCAGACAAAACTATAATTTGAAAAGACACATGTGCCGCAATGTTCATAGCAGCACGATTCACAACAGACAAGCCATGGAGACAAGCTAATGTCCACCGACAGATGAAGGGATAAAGAGACGTGGTCCATGTATGCAGTGGAGCACTTCTCAGTCAGAAAAGGAACTAAAGTCATGTCATCTGCAGCAACACAGACACAACCAGAGGTTAGCGTCACTAAGCAAGTTGGGAAGAGAAAGACAAAGACCACATAATATCACTTACATGCGGAATCTAAAACGCAGCACAAATGAACTTATCTATGAAACAGAAACAGACCCACAGACACAGAGAAAAGACTTGTGGGTGCCAAGGGGGAGAGGGGCAGGGGCGGGCTAGAGTGTGGGATGAGCGGATGCAAACTGTTACACACAGGATGGATCAACAAAGGTCTGGCGAACAGCACAGGGAGCTATGTTCAGCATCCTGTGACGGGGCTTCCCTGGCGGCCCAGCAGGTGAGAGGCTGCCTCCAGCACTGGGCGGGGGCGGGGGAGGCGGGTTCAACTGGTTCTCGGTTGGGGAGCTAAGATCCCACAAGCTTTACGGCCAAAAAAAAAGCAGAATACAAACAACAGAAGCGGTGCTGTACCAAACTCAATAAAGACTTTAAAAATGGTCCACACACACATACACACAAACCTTAAAAAACATACCCTGTGATAAATCATAAGGAAAAGAATATGAAAAAAGAAAATATGTATAACTGAATCACTTTGCTGTACAACAGAAACTAATATAACATTGCAAATCAACTACACTTCAGTGGCATTTTTTAAAAACAATAAGACGGAGAAGAGTGTGGAGATTCCCTAAAAAACTGGAAATAGAGCTGCCATATGACCCAGCAATCCCACTCCTGGGCATACACACCAAGGAAACCAGATCTGAAAGAGACACGTGCACCCCAATGTTCATTGCAGCACTGTTTATAATAGCCAGGACATGGAAGCAACCTAGATGCCCATCAGCAGACAAATGGATAAGGAAGCTGTGGTACATATACACCATGGAATATTACTCAGCCATTAAAAAGAATTCATTTGAATCAGTTCTAATGAGATGGATGAAACTGGAGCCCATTATACAGAGTGAAGTAAGCCAGAAAGATAAACACCAATACAGTATACTAACACATATATATGGAATTGAGAAAGATGGTAACGATAATCCTATATGCAAGACAGAAAAAGACACACAAATATACAGAACAGACTTTTGGACTCTATGGGAGAAGGCGAGGGTGGGATGATCTGAGAACAGCATCGAAACATGTGTATTATCAAGGGTGAAACAGATCGCCAGTCCAGGGTGGATGCATGAGACAAGTGCTCGGGGCTGGTGCACTGGGATGACCCAGAGGGATGGGATGGGGAGGGAGGTGGGAGGGGGGTCCAGGATGGGGAACACATGTGGATCCATGGCTGATTCATGTCAATGTATGGCAAAAACCACTGCAATATTGTAAAGTAATTAGCCTCCAACTAATAAAAAATAATTGGGAAAAAAAAATAAGAGCCAGTATTTACTGAACATGTACTATGTACCGAGCCCTAAGACACACACACACTATAATAATTCCCATATGCAGATGAGGAGACAGGCCCACAGACAGACAAGCAGTCATGTGACACACACCTGCTGACTGACACCAAGCACCACTGTGGCCCTTCTCAGGGCCGGAGGTCACGTGAGAGATAATCACCCAAATGCTCCCTTCACCTCTCAGATGAGCGCTGGGAGCCCAGGGAGGGGATGACGGGAGCTCAGACCCCACATGCCTTGGGCTACTTCCAGGCTTTCTAACCCCCTCCAAGTGGAGCTTCAGATTCCTCAAACCCCCTTCCTTCCTCTGCCTCCAGTAACCACAGCAAACATTGCTGGGGTCTTGACGGCTTGCCAGGCTCTCACTAAGGGCTTCAACTGCCTCATGCCCCTGAAAGGGAGGGCATAAGACTGTCCTCGTGTATGGATGAGAAGCCTGGGGCTCAGAGCCCTGAAGTGATGCTGAGGACGACATGGGTGGCAGGGGTGGGTAGCGAGGTCTGACTTCAGAATACCCTCGGCCAAACCACACCATCTGCCCTTGGAAAGCAACCAACATGGCCTTGCCTAGAGCTGCGATTCCATCCCCCCTTTTATGGAGAGCTGGGAGAGCTAAGTGACACTGCGCAGAGGCAGGCATCCTAACAGGAAAAGTCTGGAACCAAGTTCCTGGTGTCCCATATCTCTCCCCAGAGCAGAAAGGCTTCTATGCTTGCAGGGTTCTGACAGGGACCCTGAACCCTCCCTAGGACCTTGGTCTGGCCTGAAGCTGCCACCAGTAGGGTGGTGGGGGCATGGGGGGTCAGTGGCAGCCCTGTTCCTGCCCCTCCCACTAGCCGGGGCCCCTGAGCACGCAGCTGCCAGTTTCTGCTGAGGCTGTTCTACCTAATTAGGGCCCCAGCGCCACTGCAGCCAGAATCACAAGGGATCCCGTCACTCCCCCTGGGGCACAGAGCCCCAGGCACCAGGACGCTACAGGGCCAGCCTGCCAGCTGGGCCACTCCCTGTTGCCTGGCCTGGACTTGGAGGGTCTCTCAAGGCTGACTGCTCCTCCGTGGTGCCCAGTGTAGCCATTTCACTGTTGCAACCCCAACCATGGCCCTATCCAGGCTCAGCGGGACCTTAAGCAGTGTCTGCAAAGTCACCCCAAGGGGCCCAGCCAGAAAGACAGGCACCAACTTCCCTCATTCACCCCCAAGAGTCCTAGTCACTAGGGCCAATAAGACAATGTCTTATGAGCATCTAACATGAGGGAGCTGCCGCTGATGATTCCTTATCACTGTCATCTTCATTCACTTCACTGCATCTCACCAATTTGAGGACCCAGGCTATTTTACATTTTAAACTCCTGAAATCAGGATGAACCTTACAATGGGTAGAGTGTCGGTTTCATGAACAGCACTTTTCTTGCCTAGTGGTATGTAAAACAATCATGTGTTTCACAAGGACAGACCATGTCTAGCATTAAATAAACAACAGTGTTCACAGCCCCCAGCTGGCACAGTCATGCTCCTGAACTCTGAGCGCAGCATCCCGGGCGTGAAGGGGGCTTACTGAAACGCTGCTGAGGCAACCAACCCATCATCTCACTTATGCGCCCTTATTTACAGCTTTAAGGCAAACATGTCCCCTCACTGCATCAATTCTCCGCACAAACATCTCCTGGGCAACACCCCTCCCAAGCCCCCCGCAGGTCCAGGGTTTCCCAGGATGCCTGAGAGAGGTGGAGGTGGCTCTCCTCCGGGACTCGGGAGCAGGCCTGGCTGGGCTGACTCGGCCCCACTGGTGGGCGGTCTGAGTTTCAGATGGAGAGCACAGAGCCCCTGAGGAGCTCCAGACTGTGGGCCCAGCTGGGGTCAGGCCACCAGGAAGTGGATTTGGCACAAGCTCCAAAAGGCCTACACACTCCAGAGGAGCCTGCAAGGGGGGACATTCTCCTGCCACCTGGAAAAATTCTACATGTGAGTCCTGGGAAGGCCCGCCCAAAACGCTCGGAACAATCTCACCAAACGGAGTAGGGAGGGTCAGTAGCTGCAGAGCAGCGTTTGGCCAGAAATTTCCAGAGGGTGTTCCAAGCATGCTCAGCTGAGCTCCACAGGCTGTAGGCCAGATGCTC
Organism: Dama dama; assembly: GCF_033118175.1. Classification (NCBI taxonomy): domain Eukaryota; kingdom Metazoa; phylum Chordata; class Mammalia; order Artiodactyla; family Cervidae; genus Dama; species Dama dama. Next base: position 17,327,183 of record NC_083684.1, on the reverse strand, counting down.
GGCTCCAGTGGAGGCCGACCTCTGGGGCTCCTGGGGGGTCCTCTGCTGAGGGCAGGCAGGGACACAGTTCTGGCCACCTGACAATCATGACATCAAAATGCAGGCGCCCAGAAAGTTACCAGAATGGGGCTTCTTTCAGACCCACTGCCTCAAAGCCGCTGTTGGGGTGGAGAAACCTTAGGAGCTGCACAGAGAGATGTGAATCCTGCCCTCGACACCGACAGCGATGTGGCCATGGGCAAGTCCCTTTCCCTCTCTGGATCTCACAGGCCTTGATTTTCAGATGGAGATGATTCCAGACTTTAAGATACAGATCTTTCCAGAGACAGAGGGATACGTATCTGGGACAAGATGGCCAACTCATCAGAAAGATGAAAAAAAGCATAAACACACAGGAGCCTCAAAATACATGAAGCAAAATTTGACAAAACTAAGGGGAAAAAAAAAAGATATTAAAAATTGCAACAGATATTAAGACCTCTCAGGAATGTGATGTAGGAGTGTGTATGTGTTATTCATACAAGAGAGCATGCACTCATGTGAGTGTATGTGTGCAAAGTGGGTGTGAGAGGTGAGTGTGCCAGGGTGTGCACAGTCAGTGGGCGGGGGGCTGTGGGGGGAAAGGGTCTATCCTCTCATGCCCCCACAACTGGCCATCCTCCAGTTCAGGGTCTCCAGGCTCCCTCCCGTGCCCACCCTCCTCAGGACCTGCCCCGAAGCCAGGTCTCACCTCAAAGAAAGCCTGGTGCTTCCCTATCACCTGGTGAGCGACAGGTGAGTGAGGTCCAGGTTTTGCCTGCTAACCAGAAGGACTCCGGCCACTCCATGGCAGAAGTCACTAGAGCCAGAGCCCGCTTTCCTCACACAGTTTTGAAAAGCAAAGAAAGTGCAATTTCACAAGAGGAGGAGGGTGAGGGGCAAGAGAAGCAATCTTTCCCTTTGCAAGAGGGGGGCTCGGTGACTGCAGTCAGACCAGGCTGTGCCCAGGCCAGGGTGGAGGGCTGCCCTACTCTGGACTGGGGTGTGTGTGTGCCCAGGAGCCTCAGCTCTGGCACGAGACAGAAGCCTTGTCTCTAGTTCAGCACTGCCCCCACCATTGTCCCCTCCCCACCAAGACCCAGGGGACAGTGCACAGTGAGGCTGCCCAACTTCGTCTCTCCTTGCACTGGGGTCCTCGGCATCCAAGGTGCTGGGTGTGGAGGGCGGGTGATGCAGAGACGGCTCAAAACATTTCAGGCCCCCTCATCCGATGGCCCCAGGACATCGCCCAATTACACAAAGGAAAGAACAGCACACATCTGAGCAAGACGCTCCAGAAGGAAAAGGGTCTGGGGAGAGATCCTGCCATCAAAGGGTTCAGGATTAAAAGAGCTGGCACCTATGCCCATGCAAGGCCACCCTCTCGGGCCATCTAATTAATCCTTACAGGCCTGAAAGGCTCCTCCAGGCCTTCCATGTCTTGGACTGATGGCTGTCAACACAGGACCCCTGAGCCTCCTGACCCGGGGCTGCAGCGTCTGGGAGTCTGCAAGGCCGTGCCTGCCTCCCACCTGTCTCCGTCTCTCCCAGCGGCAGAACCCACACAAACCTCTTAATCCCCGTCTGTGAACCCTCGTCTGAAAGCCGGGTGAGGTTTACAGGTCTGGGAAGGCTTATAAAACACGGCTGCAGTATGCCAATGCTCCGACCCCTCCCCTGCTGGCCCCCTCAGGGAGCTGGTGCAAGAGTCCAAGGGCAGCCTCCCCTGTGGCTCTACCAGGGTGGGCCCCTGCCAGCCCCACACTCTCTCCCCATGGGTGCCACTCAAGCCTGGGCATGGGAAGAGGCCATTTGTTAGACCACCCACTCTCTCACGTCCCAGCTCTGCCATGTAATCCAAAACTCTCAGGGTCAGGAGCCCTGGTCTCCCCATTTGAGAAATGAGACTCATGTCACCTTTCCACAGAGCAGTGCACGCCACCCTCTGTGGTCAGAAGAGGAACAGGCAGTCTGCGGAGGAGGGCAGTGGCTGGCACAGAGTGGGCGCCATTAGATCAGCATCATCTGCTACAGCATCATCGTCGCCATCACCATCTCCTGAGACCTCACGATGTCTGCATCAGGACCAGGGGGTGGACAGAACCCCCTCAATGATCTTCCTTGGCACTGGCTCTGCCAACAATTGATACTAGTAAGTGGGCAGGACAAAGTGACCTTGGTGGGCTCTGACCTTTGAGTGGTCCTCTTTGGACCCTGGACTGCCTCTTCTCCCCACTTCACTCACACTCTGCAGGTAGAAACAGCTTCAAGAGGTGGCTGCTCCTGCCCAGGGCCCCGGCATGCCTGCCTGGTTCAGCTGAGCCAAATACCAACTGTGACCTTTGTGTCGTCCATTCAAGGTTGCTGGCACCTCTGGAAGGAAATCCAATCCAGCAATCAATTTCATTCAGGGTTCCAACCCAAATAGGTCGGGCAGCAAGTGGCTGGGGCAGCAAGTGGCTGGGGCAGCCAGTGAGCGGGCAGAGAGCTTCAGAGCTGCTGGACTCACAGGCCAAGCTAGAGCTCAACCTCGAGGATCTTCTCTCCCCACTGCCCAGTCCCACTCCTGCCAACAGGTGCAGAAAGATGAGAGCTTGACAGCTGCACAGGAGCCAAGGGGCTCAGCTTCTAGTCCAGCATCTGCTTCCATTTCACAGAGGGGAAAACTGAGACCCAGACAGGTGGAGGGTCTGAGTGAAGGCCACTGAGTTCTGGGGCCAGAATCTGGGGCTTCTGCCTTCCAGGGGTGCAGCTGGAGCAAGTAAAAAGCCCCACGAGCAAATGCAACATGTTCTCACGAAAACTCCTCTTATTCCAGGGAGAAGACCAACTCCCAGCTCCAAACAAACCCCACGGTGGAGACCATCTATGGAAGGTGTGACAGTGGTCAGTGAGCTGACAGAACACAGCTTCAAAGAGTCACAAATGTGACTTTCTCAAACCTAAGTCATATCATATAATTTGGCTGCCTAAAACCCTCAAAGGAAAAGAGAACTGAAAGAGTCAATGTGGAATTACCAGGAGACCCAGCAATTCCACTCTGGGTTATCTGCCCAAGAGAAAACAGATCCACACAAAAACCTGTACACAAATGTTCACAGTGGTAATTCACAACAGTCAAAAGGCAGAAACAGCCCAAATGTTCATCCACTGATAAACAAAATGTGCTTTATCCATGTAGTGGAATATTATTCAAGCATAAAAAGGGCTGAAGTACTGATTCATGCTACAATGTGAGTGAATCTTGAAAACATGTGAAGCGACAGAAGCCAAGCACAATTGACTCCATATGGTGTGGTTCCATTTCTACAAAATGTAGAATATATGCACCCACAGACAGGAGATTTGTGGCTGCCAGGGCCTGGGGGTGGGAGGTGACCAGAAGGGGTTTCTTTTGGGGGGTGACAGGAATGTTCTGGACTAGAGAGTGAAGACAGCTGCACAACCCTTTTAGTAAAGACACTAAAAGCCACTGAACTGTATACTTCAAAAGAGTGAGTCTTGCAGTGTTTGAATTAGATCTCAATGTAAAAACACAACAAAAACAAGAGTCAGCCCACAGTCCTGACTCCCAGCAAAACCCACTAGACCCTGCCGTCCTCTGAGATGAACCCCACCTCGCCCTCAGGCACTGCAGCTTCTTCAATGGAAAAAATAAACCCAGAAAAGTGGCCTTAGGCTGTGGTCTTGTTGGTCCTCCTGATATAATGCTGCCTGAAAACTGATGACCCATGAGGGTTTTCTGACCCTAACATGTTATCCTCCCCGGCACAGAACATCATGGCGTTTTGGGGCCACAGAATGACATACAAAATTTAAAACCTAGATTCCCATGAAACGGGGAAACACTGAATTTCCAGCCACAGGTTAACAAGTCTGGGGATCTAAGTGAGGATTACAGCTTACAACACTGTATCACATACTCAAATGCTGTTAGAGAACAGATCTTAAAACGGTTTCACCACAAAAAAGAAATGGCAACTATGGGGTGGCATAGAGATCATTTTGCAATAGATACATGTATCTAATCAATACTCTGCATATACCTTAAAACTATATCATGTTGTATGTCTTTTATAGCTTGATAAAGCTGGAGGAAAAAGGAAAAAAAATTAACTTAATAAATACCACAGGCCAGATTCCACGTGTGGCAGGCAAACTACCCGTGACCCCTGAGGACCAGCCAGGGAAACGACCACAGGTCACATGGTGAGTACAAGCTCCTTACACCATCACCCTCGTGGGACTCCCTCTGGGGCCGAGTGGCAAATGGAAGCCAAGATCCTCAATGTTCTTCCCAGAGGGCAGAAGCACTATCCCTCTCCACAGTCCCTGCAGCGACACGGGCCTGGGACAGAAGATGGACCTGAAATCCAGATGTGGGCTCTTCCTCAGCCAAGAAAATGTGCCAACAAGGCCAGAACCTTCAATCGCTCAGAAGACAGTCACAGCAGAGTTAACCTTCCAGGGGTCAGATCCAGAGAAATCTAAGCAGAGAAGGGGCCAAAAAGCTCTGGGCAAGCTACCCCTCCAGCCCTGCCCCAGCCCTTTCCCTGTCTCCAGGGAGGCTGAGTTTTGAAGACCTTTGGCCATCCCAGTTGTCTCCAATCACCTCCAGGGTTAAGACGAGGCGCATCTGGAAAGTTTACTCAACTGAGCAGATGGCTCCCAACTCGCCAAGAAAAGCAGAGACCTCCCCTCAGAGGAGGTGGTCAGAGCTTGGGAAAGGCCTGAAGCCCAGTCACTTCACAGCAGCTGCCAGAGACAGGGTGCCAGTGTCAGCCCAGCTGGCAGCCTCTCCTGGCACCTTCCGGGAGGCTCCCCAACCAATCGCCTTGTCCAGGTGCCCCTCAAGCCTGGACCTGGGAGGAGGGGCCGCCAGGCCCTCCCTGAAGAGCAAGGAGCCGAGTGGGCGCAGAGAGCAGGGAACACGGGAAACAGATGTGCGCGCGGTCCTGACAGGCGAGTGATGACAGACGCTCTCTGCAGGCCTCAGATGTCAGCGCAGAGAAAAGAAAGGCAGCCCAGCGGCAACACCTGTTCCAGGCTGGGAGGCCGGGCTCAAGGGGCTGGGCGGGCGTCCCCTCGGAGAAGGCCAGGGTGCGGTTAGGTAAACAGCTGCACGCTCCATTGCCCAGAACGCTCCCTGGACAGAGGGAAGAGGCAAGGGCGGCCTGGCCACCAACTGGCTCACAAGGAAAGCACTCGATCACGCGGCAAACCCATCCTTGATGGGAGTAGGCTTCTCCTGGCAGCAGGAGGAGGTCCCAGCTGGAATCTGAACACCTGGGTGATGCTGGGGGCAGCAAAGACCCACCATTTCTCAGTGGGTGGGAAAATGTGTGGGGGCGGGGGAGGGGGGCGCCTGGCAGCAGAGCCAGCTGGTGGGGGCTTCTCAGCACCTCTGCCCCAGGCAAGCTGGCTCCTACCTCTCAGCTGCTCTGCTGGCTCAAGTTGGGGGGTGGGGCACGGGGAGGGGCACACACAGGAACTATTAAGACCTCCCAACCCAGGGCACTGCCACCCCTATGGCTGGAGCCCCAGAGGGGACAGAAGTCAAGAGCGCAGACTCCAAAGCCAGGCTCCTAGCCCAGTGCTGACCTCAATGTCATTAGCTGAGTGACCTTGGGCAAACTCCTTGACCTCTATGGACTGGCTTTTCCCTCTATGACATGAGGATAACGGTACCTCCCTAAATGGGGGTGCTTTGAGGACCCAGTGAGTGTGAGTACAGGAAAGCCTGGCACAGGCTGGAACTCGGGAAGCATTCTAGACCCTTGTGGTTATTATAGCCTGGCCAGCCGTGCCTCCTAGCTCTCAAGAGGGACAATCATTCCCTGCCCCAACAGAAAAGTGGGGGCAGAGTCTGGGACACCAGAGCCCGTGGGTGCCAGTGAGAGACCAACCCTGAGCTAGAAGCAGCTCAGGGACGAGAAGGGAATGAATGGGACCCATATCTCTGCTGCCCGCGAGCAGATGTCACATCATAAACTTTTCAGAGGAAAGAGCATCTCCATTTCTCAGGGGCAGCAACTGAGGCTCAGAGAGGGCAAGAGCCTTACCCTAGGTCACACAGCCAGCTCCCAGGAGAATGAAGACTGAAGCCAGATCTGTCTTAAGGCCAAGCCAGGGTCTTTCCAGGGTCCCAGTGCTGAGGCTGCTCCTCAGACAAGCACCCTCAAAAAGGTAGGCTGCGGCCTCCCCAGCCCACCCCCAACACAGCCCTATCCAAGCAGCCAGCTCAGAGACAGTGGCTACCGAGCACGGGGCTCTGTAGAGCGAGGGGACCAGCTGGTGAGAAAAGCCACGATCTAAACAGAGGGTACCAGGGACACCCTTCCTTTCTTCCTTCCATGTTTTCTTTCTAGTTGATTTAGTCATGAGTAAATACTTAACAGGAAACAACTGAGGCATCATAGCAAGTGGTATAGACCAGGTTCTGGAACACACTGTCCCAGCTAAGTGGCTTCCCTGCGGCCACCTTCCAATGCCCCAGCCACTTGCCCCACCCCAGATTCTCAAACTGCCCCCAAGAGAGACACGGAATAGGGATGCAAGCACCAGAGTCTCCAGAGCTGGAATCAGGAAAGGCGCGTGGGGGCCCCCACACTGCCCCTGGGCTTGCCTGCAGCTCCTGGGACCCTGAGTGCCCACCCCGTGCCCACCCTGGCACTCAGCAGCCTCGCCTGCTGTGCCCACAGCTCTGCAGGAAGCTGTCCTCTGCTGACACTACCAGAGCCCAGGGTCTGGAACAGCGGCTGGCGCAGAGGTGGCGCTCCATAATATCTGCTGCGCGAATGCGGGGACAGGAGGCTGTGTTTCCCACAGTCTGCTGACCATCAGTCAGGCTCTCCTGGGGGCAGAGTGGTGGCTTCTCTTTCCCTCTGTCTGGAAGAGCCTAAGCCCCACACTGCTGCCCCACGTCATGCAGGCCGGGTGGCCTCCCCTGCCACCTGGGATGCTGCCACAGTCCAGCCCTAGGCGGAGCGCTCCCCAGCCCATTCTGAACCTGCTTTCACTTTTTATTGCCCCTCTGCATCTTCAACTCTAAACTCTTTCTTCTTTTCCTGATTTCAAGGCTTCTAGTTCACTCCAACCTTATTTACCTTTCTCCTGAATCCTCCCCACCAACAAATCCCACCCATCTTCCAAGGCTCTTCCTCACCAGAGAGTTGGATGGAGCAGGACACTGGGGCAGAAAGACCTAGGTTCAAGACCCAACTCGGCCACCTACCAGCTGTGTGATAGTCACCGAGGCCCTCTGACTTCTCTGAGTCTCCATTTACTTATCTCTAAAAAGGGAATAATAAGGTCTCATACAGACATGGCAAAGAGCAAATGAGATAAGTTGCTTTAGAAATGGTGCAAAAGTCAGTGTGATGTTTCAGCCTTCCCATACTCACACTGGCCCCTTCTGGGCAGACTGCAGCTAGAGTCTTCATCCACACCTGGCCACCCTCCGTGCCCCATGTCCCAGATGGACTGGGAACTGCAGCTTCTTTCCCTTCCTTAAGGTCTATTAGCTAAGGCCCCCAGCTGGCATTTCAGCAACTCCTAACAGGTGAGCAAACCAACATGGGAAAACTCATCGCGGTTTGATGGTCTGCAGAAAACAGTCTGAGAGGCCTCATGGGGAGAGCTCTGATGACCCCATGGCCCCCATTGCCAAGATGAAAATCTGTACCCAACCTGCAGAAGCCACCTGCATCCTGGAAGAATCTGTCCCAACACACCAGAAGAACATGAGGGGTCCCACTCTATGCCATGCACTTGATTTTGCAGAGGCAATCAAATGCCCTGATTTATTTAATTCTCACTATGGCTCCATGAGGCACATAATGCTTATTTCCACTCCTCAGCTTAAAGACATGTACTCAGGGAGGACGAGAGGCGTCCTCTCCGGCACTCAGTTAATGAGAGAAGGGGCAGGACTGGAACCCAATCCTGCCCTGCTCCAAAGATGGGCTGGGCTCTTCTCGGTCCAACCCTTCCAGGAACTGCAGGTCAGATTCCCAGCAGCAAACCCTGGGTGGGGCTGCCCTACACCACCAGGAGAGGTCAGCATCTACAGTGGTGGTGAGAAGCCATCCCCAAACGTTCTAAAGACAGAAGCCCCCAAACCAGACCAAAGCTCCCAAAGAAAGCACTAAGCCCAAAGAGGATGCTGACATTGAAAGAACCTTGGGCAGAGCACAAAGGCATCAGGGCCAGGCACCTACTTTATATAGACTCAGCCACCACTTGTGAACACGCAACCCAGGAGCCCACACACGGGCACACACATGGACGTGTGGCAGGCAGACTCAGGAAGCTTTCAAGCAGATGGACATCCACCCCTGGACGAGCGAAGGCACCCTTCCCTGTTCACGTGTCCTCCGCCAGCCCCTTGCCAGTGGCCACCACTCCAGGCATCGGATTAGACAAGCTAGCACCACTGGCTTCAGTGGAAACTAGGATTCCTGGCCCCGGTAGCCATGACGGTGATCATAACTCACAGATGTCTGCTTCCCCAGACCCACCGGGGGCAGTTCCTGCTTTGGCCTCTGCAAAGCCGGATCCAAAATTAACTGAACCCCGTCTGGCTCCTCCCGGGCAGGCAGCGTGAAGGCAGGCGCCTTATAAACAGGGTGCACGCCAGGCTTCCCACCCTCCCCCGGCACAGCTGACTTGCAGAGAAGAAAGACTCTCTTCCCACCGGGAGAAAGGCCTGTCTAGGACGCTGTCTCCCGGGCCCCAGACCTCCATGTCTGGAAATCTGTCTTCATCGGCTGTTAAGCAACCAGAGAACCTCAAAGGAAAAGTGTGAACTTGGGTGGAAAATTCTGGAAAAGCTAAGCCTAGTGGGAACGAGAGAGAGGAACTTCTGATGTGTTTCAAACCGGGTAAGTACGAGACCTCTCAGTGACCCGCGTGGCTGGACTAATTATCAATGTTATCAGGCGGATGACAGACGTGCCCCGAACTTCCTCTGTTTGATAGATTCCGCTGCACACACACTCACGTTCAGGCCCATGCCTGCTGCTTTCAGCAGTGCCCTATTCTTCCACAGGACCACTCGGCCCCCCAGCAACTCTGGCCTGCCCCAGGCCTCCGAGCTCAGCCAGGCACAGCAGGGTGACCCGAGAGGGCCCCTCCTGCTGGAACACAGCACATAGAATCAGTGCAAACTGCTCCCCAGCAGAATAGAAAACAACATTGCTTCTTTCCCTACTGGGGTTTCAGAGGATGACTGAGGACGGCTGCTTACCTTCCTCGCAGCTGCCACCGGGGAGCTCCAGCCCACGGGTGCCTGGCGAGGGAGCCCCTGGCCAGCGCACACCAGGGTCCCGCACTCTGTGCAGGCGCCGATGACCAGCTGCCGCCCGTCATCCACTAGCAGGCTGTGGCTCGCTCGCAGAGTGTAGAGAAACAAGGGCAGCCGGGCCACACGCACGGCCTTCAGCCCGAGACAACGCTTCTTCTCCTGCTGGCAGAAGAAGCACACAAATGTCTCCACGCGGTACTGCCGAGACCAGGGGCTCACGGCGTGGTGGGCACCGCGGGCCTCGTGCCGCAGCCACTGGCCCAGCAGGTCGTGGTAGCAGAGCACACAGGTGGCCACCAGGCCGGTGGCGTCGGCAGGCCTGGCGCGCGGGGCAGGCGGATAGACGGTGAGGAAGGGAAAGAAGGGCTCCTTCTCACCCAAGCGGCTGGATGGGTTCACGTTGAGCTGGAACTCCTTCCCGGGGCCCAGCTCAGCCCCACAGATATAACAGACCGATGCCGGGCTGCCCCGGGCTGACAAGGGTGGCTCGGAGAGAGTAGGGTCGGAGGCAGAGAAGGCCTGGTGGTACCTGCCCAGGAAGCCCTGCACTGAGGTGATGAGCTCCTCGTTCTGGCAGGCCCGGTACAGGGCCCAGACGTCCTCCAGGACGCTGAAGCACTTGGGGCAGCTGCGGACCTCACAGCGCTTGTTGGGGCCCTGGGCATTGGGCGGGCAGGGCAGGAGGCTGAGGAAGGGGAAATGCATGGAGGCCCTGGCGTTGCCGTTGAGGCTCCTGGAGGCCACGGCCCGGGCGTCCTGGGTGCAGTCCTCCCCGCAGAGGTAGCAGGCCTCCGGCAGGGACCCGGTGGGGGGGCCTTCTTCCCTCAGGAGCCGCCTGCCCTTGAAGGCCATGCCGGGAGCGTGGCTGTTCAGGGGCACCACGTAGAGCCGCTGCAGGACGGGCACACTGGCCAGTTCAAAGCTTTGCCACTGCTGCATGAGGGATGAGAAGCAGCAGGGGCACACCAGGGTGCTACCCCCCTCGCTGATGGGCTGTGCCCCCGGGGGCGGGCTGTGCAGCCACAGGAAGGGGAAGAAGGGGGCCTGGGCCAGCTTCTCCTGCTTCTGCACGTGGATCTGGTGCTGCGAGGCCGGGGACAGCGCTGACCCGCAGATGTAGCAGCAAAGGCCCTCTGGTGGTGCTGCCCGGCTCTCCAGGGGAACCCGGGGCGCACGGCCACTACCATTTTCCTTGTCTTTGGGGCCTCGGGGGCCTGGGAGAGGCTGCTCCTTGCGGTCCTCCTCCTCGCTGGTAATGTTGATGTCACTGTCCTCAGACATGCAGTAGCCCCCACGGCTCTCCCCCAGTGGCCTGCTCTCGGGAGTCTTGGCGACCCTGCCCAAAGAAGCTCCTTTCGTTCCCTCTGCAGGAGCCACCTGCACTGAAGGCCCTTGCCAAGGATCCTGCACGCCTCTCAGGACGCTGGCCCGGGCCTCTGGGACCCAGTGCCTCCCGGGGCCCTTTCGCCGGCGCCGGATGCCAGCCTTGGGCTCCCCATCCACGCGGAGCTTCGAGGGGGCTCCCTCCTCTTCCACATCCCCAGACGCTAGGGTCTCTGCACCCTGTCCCGGAGAGGGTCCCAGCGCCGGCCTCCACTCCAGGCAGCGGCCACCGCGAGGCCCGGGCCCCGGGGCGGAGCGCGCAGCTGGCGCCCCATCCTGGTGGGGACTGGGGGCGTCGCGCGCCGCCGGGTCGGGCTCAGAGAGGGGGTCGGTGTCAGATAGCTCCGACAGCTCCGAGTCTCGAGGCTCCTCGGCAGCCGCGCGGGGCCCGGGTCCGCCGCCTTCTTCTTCGTCGTCCGCGCCGCCCAGCGCGTAGGCGACGTTCCACTCGCGGGGGGCCGCGGCGCCCCCGCGGCGCCCGCCCGCGCCCGCGTCGCACTGGTGGGGACGCTTGAGCCAGTACATGCGCTTGTCCACGGGCGTGCGGGCGCGCTCGAAGGCGGCCCACTGCTCGCCCAGGAAGCAGCGGCAAACGGCGCACACCAGCACGCAGCCGTCGGCCGGGGACAGCTCGCGCGCACCGGGCGCGGGCTCCTGCTGCTGCAGGAACGGGAAGAAGGGCTGCGCCGGGGCCCCCGCGCCCGCCGCCGCCACCGGCTGCTTCACCTGCAGCTTCAGCTCCTTGCCGCGCCCGATGCCGCCGCCGCAGATGAAGCAGGAGAGCGGCGCACCGCCGCCGCCCGCCGTCCGCTCGCCCACGGCTGCCATAAGCCGCTGCTTGCGGGAGACCGGCGCCGGCCGCCCGCTCATGGCCGCGCCGCGCCGCCCGTCCCGGCCCCCGCGCGCCCGGGGCGGCCCTCACCGCCCGCCGCCGCGCCCAACTTGGAGCATGTGTGCGCGCCGCAAAGTTTGGCGGCGGGCACGGGCACTGCTCCGCTCACAGAGGCGCCCCCCCCACCGGCCAGCCGAGCCCCCGGCGGCGCCGCGGCGAGCGCGCCCGGAACGCAGCAGCGGCGGCGGCGGGCTCCGGGCGGCTGGAGCGGCAGCCGCATGTGCGAGCTCCGGCGCCTGCCAAAGCGTTGGGTCATTTAATTGGGGAGGAGGGAGGCGGGGCGGCGGGCGGTGCGCAGGGAGGTGGGGAGGAGGAGGGGAGGAGGAGGGCGGGGGGAGTAGGGGAGGAGGAGGGCGGGAGCGCGACGGGCGGGGGAATCCCTCCCTCTCGCTCCCTCCCCTCTGCCCGCCCTCCTCCCCTCCTCCTCCTCCCTCCCCCCTCCCCCCCCCTCCGCGTCCCAAACTGCGCACAATAGCTTGCCGGCTCCTCTATCTATTTTGTGTCCAGCCGGGAGCCGCGCTCGATGATTCATTGCCCCAATTAGGGGCTCTCTCCAGCATGCCTGGCTCGAGCCGTCTGAAGGGTCTCCTCGGGGACCCGCAGAAACCCATCAGCCGCTAGAGCTGGTCTTTAAGTAAAGGTCAAGCAGGACACAGCCGGAGCCAGGTAAGGACAAGACCTGCGTCCCAGGAGACGGAGGAACCCACCAAGGGAGGGCTGCTCCCTCAGCCACGAAGCTGTAGAGTAAGCTAGTGGGCCCCTGTCCCCCTCCCCATTCTAAAGGGCCCTTTACAGCCTTGAGGAGCCCCGGGTTGGGGGCACCTTTCAGGGCCCAGGGATCTAATCCTGGTGACAGAGGTAAGAGGAGCTGTCCCCTGTCTCCTGGGACATATTAGAGAATGCAGCATGCTGGGGACAGACTCCTTAGCTTGCCACACCCCAGCCGACCGCTGGGCAGGGGTAGAAAGGGTCCTGTGTGTAAGGGCTGTGTGTTCCAGGGCACATGACTCAACAACTCTGGGCCCGTTTTTCCTCTTGTTAGGCAGAAGCTCTGGCAGGGGGTTAACTGTTTCCATGTATTTACTGTAGCTATGTATAGATACATGTATTTATTAAACACAGAGAGAGACCTTAGTACCTGCCAGGGGCAGAATCTAAGTACTTTATACACATCCGCTCAGTCGCTCCTCCCAATAATTCTGCATTAACTGTCATGATCAGCCCACTTTACAGATGAGAAAGAGGAGGCACTGAGCCCTAAGGTACACTTCATGAATGGCGGAGCTGGCATTCAGACCTGGGCAGTCAGTTCCGGGACCCTGTTCTAACTCCCGGGCTGCACAGTCACTCGGCAAACATCTGGGTGCCGTCATCCAGTTGCTGATGGAGACTGTCCACAGCAGGGGACACAGCCAAGACCGCTCCATCCTCCCTGCTGCTCTGGCACTGGTAGGGAGGCCTTGGGCAAATCCAGGGCTCTCTGGGTTCACATTTCATCTGCAAAATGCCCATCCCTTCCAGCTTCAAAAATCTGAGTCTCTGATTTCTGAGCAGTTAACAGCTGTCCCAACCCGCCAGCTGGAGCCCAGAGTCAGCCTGGGGACAAAGGTGCCAGGTTGGCCCCTCTGCCCTCTGGGACACTGACATGTAAATAAAACTAGGCTTCCTCTTGGCATGGAGGAAGGCCATGCATTATAAATAAAGGGAACAAGAGAAAGGGCCACCTCTTTGGAATCCCTGGTGGATATTCCAGGGCTCACAGTTCAGGGGTCAACAGGAAGCTCATCATCATCACCATGGCCAGAAGTGTGGGACTGTGGGTTCTCACCCAGGCCAGAAAAAAGCTGTGTCAGCAGAACTGTCCTGAAGGAATGCCAGGGGCAGGGCCAAGGGGCTTCCCTGCTTCTGGCATCTTTAATACCTGCTGAGAAGAGGGAGCCTGATGAGGAAAACGTTAAAGGGTGAGGTCTGCATAACTGTGTCCCAGCATAACTCTCAAGCCCCACGCAGACCAAGAGCTTGCTGGTAACACAGTCCCTGGCTCAGGAAAGAGAGGTCCGCTGGGGGTTACATATGGGTCCCCTAAGGCTTGGCTCATGCTGTTCCTTGTTTCAAACACTTCTCCAGGCTCTCTTTGTGAAGCCAGCTCGTCTCATCTTTATGGTCCTGGTCTTCCCCCAGAGGACTTCCTCCTTCTCCAACTGAAGTAGCTTGCCCTGTCATTTTCAGTCTCAGCTCACTGGCATAGGAATTTGCCAATGATTTTATTTATTTTTCTGTTGTCTGTTCTCTGACTGATTCCCCCCAGGAGCCCACGTGCTCCCTCCTGTGGGAAACAGGTCTATGTTGCTCACTGTGTAGATCCAAAGCCTGGCTCACTGCCGGGCCTCACCCTCCTGGGTCCCAATCCTGCCCCATCGCTCTCGAGCTGTGTGAGCCTTGGGCAAACCCCTTAGCTTCCTAAGCCTCAGTTTTCTGCCTTGTGCAATGGGGTCATGACCCTCGACAGACAGGGGCCTGGCACATTGTAGGTGACCGTGTGGGTATCCTTCCTGGTCCTGTCCAGTGGTTGAGGACGTTCTGCTACTGCCTGTCTGCACTCCCAGGTGAGCGGGACACTGTAGTGAAGTCACACACACAGTCTGAGGGAGAAGCGCCACAGAGGTTGACAGGAGGAAGAGGGAGATGGTTTTCTTGGCTAAGCTAGTCATCCAGAGAGCATCCTGAGTGTGTGCAACATGTGTGAAAGTGTGTGTATGCAAATGTTGGAGTGTGCATGTGTGTGTGTGTGCATCTGTATGTACACATGTGCCTGCATTCATGTGTGTGCATGTGTCAGTGTGTACATGTGAGTGCATCCCTACGTGTATGTATGCATGTATTCGCGCATGTACATATGTGTTTGCACACAGGGGGCCAGGAGTGGAGGGAAGAGCCATCCACTGGATGTTTCTACTTCCTTCTGTGAGCCAGTGGCTCAGGAAGGTCCCCGGGCACACATCTTGGGAGCCAGGGGACAGGTGAGAGCGGAGCAGAGCAGGAGGAAGCAGGCGACAATGGTTGGTCATGTGTGGGCAGGTGACTGGGGTGCGCACGCTGGTACCGCTCGACATACCAGGTGGACATCACAGCTCTGCTGTTTACTAGCTGTGCGAGCCTTGTCCTGCTAGTTAACCTCTCTGAGTCTCGGGCTCCTCATCTGTAAAACAAGGGTACACAAAGCAACTCCCCCCACAGGGCTGTGAGGAAGGTGAAGTGAGACCGTCCAGGCGGAGCACTCTCTCTGGATGCAGATATCACAGGAGCACTTGTGCACGTGGGTTGAGTAACACAGGTCCCTGGCCCACACGTGCCAAATTTCTGCAACAAGCTAGTGAGGTAGATTCTGTTATATCCTCAGTTTCCAGGTGAGGAGACAGAGAAGAGAAGTAAAGGCCAGAGGTCACGCAGTAGGTGGAGCTAGGGCCAGAGCCCAGGAGGTGTGTCTCTGTCACTCCCTGGCTCTGCTGGCCATTAGCTTTGCCCTGAGCCCTGCGATGCCAGCTTGTTCTCACATATGTCCCCAGTTTCACACCTAAGGAGACTCAGACACAAAACAGCCTGAGTCTGTGCCAGCGATGAGGCGAAGTCTCAAGGTTCATTCATAATAATTTCATGTTGGAGCCACGGCCGCCAGGTCCCAGCAGAGTTGGCTCCTTGCTTTCCTCTGAGCCCCCCCAGCCCTCCCTACAGCTGGGGAGAGGGGGCCAGGCACTCGCAGACCACATGAACCACCACCCAGTGCTCTCCATCTTCATTCTTGGGACTCCCAAGCATGATGGGATTGAAAAGCACCAACAGATGCTCACAGGCACCCCAGTGTTAGGGACAGGGAGAACGCCCACCTTGGGTCTGCAGGAGACCAGAAGGCCATCAGCGTGGAACATCTGGGCACATCGCAAATTTGCAGCTTCCTGTAGGGTTGCCTTGGCCCAGAAACCACAGGAATCTGCCCTCGCACTGCGGGGGAGAGCAAGTTTCCAGGCTCCAAGCACTTATCACACGTCTTATTGTGTGTCTGTCTCTGGGTGGCTTCCCTCGCAAGGTCCCGCAGCATCACGAGGCGGGGGACTCGGTTGGGGCCCAATCCATGCTTAAACATGGGATGCCAGACTCTATCCAAAACCTCGCAGTGCCTTCCAAGTTCCAGAATTGCCTGGCTGCCTCTACCGGCTTCCAGTCTTTCATTCTTTCAAGTGCCAGCAATCCAGACCAAATCCTTCCCTGTGGCCCCAGCTCCCCCCAACCCTGCAACCCGCCTGCCCTCCTCATGGCGCCCTTGCCTGCTTCCTCCTCTCTCTATGTACGGGGCCTCAGGCACCCCTCCCAGAACCCCTTCCCTTTCGGAGGCTGGCCCACCATTCCTCTTTTAGAATACGTGTGCTGTGTGTTTGGCCTCTGGCTCACTGGGGACCAGAAAAACAAAATTTATCATCTGACTGTCCTATTTTTTTTTTCTTTTCCTTTCCATTTGTTTCCCCCTAAGAATGAAGTAAGTATTTTTAAGCTGTGCTCAGAAAGAGTTTCAAATATGGCAGGCCACAGGCAAAAGCATATCCTCCTCTCAGAGGGAAGGAATGCAACCGTTAACAATAAAAAAAAAAAAAAAAAAAATCCCTGGGATTTATGAAGGCCGTCTTATGAGCCATCTCACATCCGTTAGCTCATATGACACAGCAATCCAGGGGGTGAAGAAGGATTCACCAGCTCCACCTGAAAGATGGAGAGACTGAGGTTCTAGGGGATAGCTCCTGGGCCTGGGGTAAGCTCCCAGCTGCTGGGGCTGGTGAAATTTCCTAGTGTTTGTGTGTGTAAACTGGGCTGATCTGTTCAATGTAAACATTAAAAATATATAGCGTGTTTGGTGGCCCAAGCTTAGCATCCCTTCTGTTTTCAAATATAGGGGCATCAGAGGGTGGAAGTGGGAGGACCACTTTCCATCTCTGCGGCCTAAGAAAAGTGCTCCAGAGAAGTACTTTGTAAGCTGCTTGCATTACACAATTAAGGGCAAGAGCATGGGGTAAAGAATCTAAGAGCAGAATCAGGTGCCCCTGAAGTCTTGCCTTGCTCCCATGAACCTGAAAAAAAAGCACAGACACAAACAACCCAGGCCCCACCTCTGGTGATACTATTCCTCCAACCTCCTCCTCCATCGCAAAACCTGAGGTTATTGCCGTGAACTTCAGGGCCTCATAAAGCTCCTTTGATAAATGATCACCAGGTGGATCTGCACCGGGGATGCTGGGACAAACGCCACAAGAATCCTGAGTGTCCTCAAAGACTCCCTTGCCACTGGTTTCTCAACAGACCCCTGACTTGCAGCACAAAACCCACAGTAATCATTCATGTGGCTGGTTCCCAGGTTTCCAGGCTGAGGAGAAGGTAGGGAATAGGTGGGTGGGGGAGGAGTGGGGGAAAAAGTAGACCACTGACTTCATGCTATCTGAAGAGTGCCTGGTATGCAGTAGGTGCTCAATATTGCCCCCCAGTGTGTACTAAGTAGCTCAGGTTCACAGCATGCTGACTAGATGCCAGATGCTATGTTCACCTAGTTTAGATCTCGCAACGGCCTGAAAAATAGGCATTATTATTTACCCTGTTTTACTGATGGGGACCCTGAGGCTCTGACTAATGAACATATGTCCCCAAGGTCACAGAGTGGAACTGGTGGAACTGGGTTCAAACCTAGGGAGTCTGGCCAGAGAGCCTTGCTCTAATCTACCCTGCTGCTGTGTGCCCAGCTCCTGGCCTGCTGGGCCAGCCTCTCCTGATTTTTGTCCTTAGATGGGTCCTGCCAGGGAGGCAGACTTACCAGACACCTTCAAATCCTGCCTGTGGCTCCACCAGCAGCCACAGCTCAGCCTGGGTTCCCCAACCCTCAGCAGCCCAGGCTTTCAGGCCCTGGACTACTTGGTGGGCTGCAGACACCTCAGTGCAGGCTAATGGTAGTGGTTGGGGGGGAGCCAGCAGCCACAGATTCCTTCTAGCTGTTCCTCTGAGTCACCAAAGGATGTTCCAAACTCCATGGCCAGCCTGCCTGCCCTGGTCTTTCATTTCTGTCGTTGGTTGGTGCTGGACTCATTGATGGGGATGTAAAGCAGGATTGAAGTGTATGTCCAATACTAAACCAGGGTGCAATAATCTCTAAAAGCTTTCATTAGGCTTTATATATAGAAAAGTGTGCCCACATACATATAGAACCATAGGCATCATCATGTGGGTCCAGCTTGTCGAATTCTCACAAGCTGAGCATATCTGTGTCATCAGCACCCAGAAATAAGGCACGGCCAGCCTCTTCCCAGCATCTCCCCTTACATCTCATCCAGGCCTTAACCCCCATCAAGGGTAACAAGTCCCAGCAGGAATGCCAGGTGTCCCAGCTTCTAACGCCAAACTGCTTTTTATTTTTCAGCAGCTTTACTGAGATATAATTCACATACCACACCATCCACCAATTCAATGGTGAATAATTCAGTGGTTTTTCATCTCTGATGGTTATGCAACCATCATCAGAGTTAATTGGAGGAACATTTTCACTGCTCCCAAGAGAAACCCCATGTCCACTAGCTGTCACCTCCCAAGCCCTCCAGTCTTAGGCAATACTCATCTACTTTCTGTCTCTGTGGATTTGCCCATTCTGGAGATTTCATTGAAATGGCATCATGTGGTATGTGGTCTTTTGCGACTAGCTTCTTTCACTGAGCATGATATTTTCAGGGTTCAACTGCATGTCAGTACAGACTGTATATTATATAAATAGAAGGATATCCTATATAGTCTCTGAGTCTGCCTTGTGGCTCTATGTTATGTCTGTGAAATTCTCCCATTTCTGCACCTGGGAGTACCCAATTCTTTTCCATTGCTGTATAGTATTCCACTGGTGAGCTTACCACAATTTTTCCAGCCATTCCACCACTGCTTGGCTTTGGGGCCATTACCATTTTATACAAACACCAAAACTGCTTTTCTGAACATTGTCATCATGTCTTTTGTTGAAAACACATGAGGTGTTTCTACTGGAGTTGCTGCTATGGGGCAGGTATACGTTAGACACCAGTGCACACTAAGACATTTGAAACCACATTCGTGGTGGCTTGTGGAATTCCCAGGACTCCCTGGCTCCTAAGACTGCCTTTCAGCTGCCGACCCTGTGGGCCATCTCCCTGCAGCGCACCCGGCCCCCGGCCACCCCAGCAGCCCCCACACAGCCCACACGGGCCGCAGAGGAAAAGGGCTTGGTGGCTGGTATTTTTGTTGGGTTGTGTGAGCACGCGTGGCTTCCCTGTCCTGGCTCTGAAACTGTGTTCCTTTCACAGGCCAGAAATACTTAGGCATGGCTCGCTCTAAAAGGGGAAACATATTTTAAAATTCCAATCTGCCCAGGTCTTAGAATGATTTAGAACATTCCAGCTGTCCAGAGGACAGCGCTCACCAGGAACAGTGACTTACAGTCCCCAGTGCCCACTTTGGGTCCTGACTCCATTCCATCCTGGGTTCAGAATGCATTTCCTGAGCGCCTGCCCGTCCGGAGGTCTGGGTCAGATGCTGCACAGGGTCCAAGCAGACAGGCAGCGGGATGCTGCACTGGCAGGGAAACGGGTCTTAGGAGGTGCAGGTCCCAGACCCTAAGTCAGCCATGCTCAGTTCTGAATCTGTGTACATCCTCTCATTTAATCATTCCAACGGCCCCATGAGATAGAGGCACAAGTGCTATTTCCACTTTACCAATGAGGCAGATGCTCAGAGAGGCTATGCTACTGCCCAAGACCACACAGCTTCTAAGTGACAAAGCTGGAATTCAAACCCAGGTTGTCTGGCTCCAGAGCCCACACTTCAGACTGCAGTAAGTTGCCTCTCTGGCTTTCACTGTCTGGATGGAAATCCCAGCCTTGTCGTTTACTCTCTGCACCTCCCTGGGCAAATGGCTGGACTTCTCAGCCATACTTCCTTAGTCCATAACCATGCCCATCACCCCTTGTTGCCTCGGGAAGACTGAAACACTCCTGAATGCGGAAGTGCTGAGAACTCAGCATGGGGGGCCGTTTCTGCCCCCTGCCTCTGGAGTCCCACAGAAGGGTTTCCGCCTCCAAGAAGTGTATTTTTTGGAGAGAGTTTTGAGGTTGTGGCCCCTCTCTGACCACCCTGTTTATGTGGCGGGTGAGGACCCACTGCCCAGGGAGTTATACATTGTCCGAGGTCACACGCAGAGCTGGAAGGGGAATTCCCAGACTCGAGCTCTCTCACCTTTGAAAACTGGGGGTTTCTGGTTTTGAGGCCAAGGTGCCCTCACCCAGCCATTCAAGAACCTCTTAGTGACCCTGTCTCTTCCTTGGGACCCCACCGCTCAGCCCTCGTGGTGACCAGCTCCAGACTTCTGAGAAAACTAGAGCAAGTCTGACATTCTGGGTGGCCTCCAGGGGCTTCAGGCTTGAACCCGACCCCCAGCTGCGAGTAGGCTAGTGTGAGGTGGGGTGGGGGCAGGTCTGGCGGCAGGGAGTCAGGTCTGGGTGTCCCGCTGCAACTCCAGCCAGGCACCCTGACTCGTCTTCCAGAAAGACTGTCTCCCAGCAGGGCCACCCGGGACCCTGCTCGGCCACCAATGTTTATCAGACCTGAAAACAGAGCTGCGAAAAGTAGCCGAAAACAGGTGCCATGGTGGGAGGCACTCCAACCCAGGCTGTGGGCAGCTGGGTGGGGGCGCTGCTTAGAGGAGGGTACCAGACGGATGAGGCCAGCTGAACAGGGGACCTCATCTGGGGGTGGCAGAAGATCAAGGACGTGGCCGCCTCACTAGAAGCTGGAGCTGTCCTCCTGCTGTGGATGCGGGGGCCAGAGTGGGGGTGGGGAGAGTAGGGGAGTGCTGCCAGGCCTGGGTGGAAGCTGGGGGCTTAGGGGGTTTGGCAGGGCAGCAGTGACCCCACCTGCTTCCCCTTGGGGTGCCTCACATCCGCTCTCTACCCAGGAACTGCACAGTGTGATCTATTCAAAGCGCAAGTCTGGTTACGGTCTTCCTCCTGGTTAAAATCCTCAGGCTTCACTGCTCTCAGGTGACAGGTCAAGCTTCCTATTTCTGGCCCTGCCATGTCTCCAGGAGACTCCAGGACCTCTGGGCCCCTGGCCTTGACCTTCCAAGACACCCCACGCACACTGCATCTCAGGGCCTTTGCATGTACCGGCTGGATTAACTGCATTTGATTCCTTCCCCTCTGTGCCTATTTCATTCCTCTCTATGCCAGATATAAGCCATTCCCCACCCTTCTACTCTGCAGGCCAACCCTGCAAATCATGTTCTGCAGGTCCCCTGGCTTCCGTTTCTCCCCTCCCCCCAGCGTCAGCCTATGGAGGCACTGGGGAGACCCCAGGACAAGAGGAGGGAGAAGCCAGGGTATTTCTTTCTCTCTCTTCCTCTCTCCCTTTCCCCTTCTCCATCCCCAATCCGGCTTTGGGCTCCAGAAATGGTTGCATTTCCTCTGTGTTCCAGCTGCAGCCCCAGTAACTGTCTCCTCTTTGTCCCTCAGTCGGAGGTGACAGCAGCTTCCTGCAGTTCCTAATCACCCGTATTTGCTCTGTCAACGGCATTACCACTTTTGTAACCAGGTCCCTTTATTTAATTCCTCTCTGGAGTTACCTGATGCAGTGGCTCTTTCCTGGAGGCTGGTTCATCCTGTGGTTCCTGCAGGAGGATCCAGATCCCACTGGAGCCTCCCTGGCCCCCCAGGCCTGGCTCAGGAACCTCTGGGATATGCTGGGTGATTTCTTTTCCTTCTGGGCACTTATTGCTGTTTGCAATTATAAATTCATGAGTGTGGTTATTCGATTAACATCTGTCTCCTCCCAAATCTGCAAGTTCCATGAGGGTAAGCGCCAGACATCTGTTTTCGCTCAACACTGTATCTCCAGCACCACAACCTGGTCTCGGCCTGGCACCTAGGTGCATGCAATAAACATTTGCTGAATGAATGAATGAACAAGGAGAGTGTGAGGAACTCATTCAGCTACAACCATTTACTCTAGATGAATCTTTTTCCTGTCTTTCATAAGGTTACTGGATAGGCTGGTTGGAGAAACTCTTCATTCATTCGTTTAACTAGAATTTATGGAGCACTCACTGGGTGGGTGCCAGGGTGGACGGATGGATACACAGATGGATGAATACATGGGTAGATGGAAAGGAGAGAGGGAGAATGGACAGACAGCTAAGGAGATAAGTGGGAGGAGAGAAGGATTTACTCTTGGAAAAAAAAGGAAGGCAGGGAGGGAAGACAGGCAGGCTGAATTAAGATAAAAGGTGTAACTACTCCTTTGAGAAAAAGCAGAAGGGCTGGAAATGGCAGTGCTCGCACAGGAACCCTGTGCTGCGTCCCTCAAGAGGCAGGAAGGCAAGGCTCTGAGAAGGAAGCGGGTGGGAACCTAGTTTCTGAACAGAGCTACAACTCCCTCTGGTCACCAAGATTAACAACTTTGATTTGGAGAGCCCATTTCCAGTCACAATTTTGAGGCCAAGAGGGCGTGCCCAGTAGCCCTTGGGGTACCCAGGAGACAAGGGGCTCCTGAGTTGACAGCTCAGGTTGACATGTCCCTGGCAGCAGGAGGCAGTGGCAAAACTGAGCCCTCTGAGCCCCCCAAGTACATGTCTAGTAGGAGATGGACAGTATTTCTCTTCACTCAAGTCCCTGGGACCCGACAAGCTCAAACATGACGAGCCCCAGCATCACCCTGAGCCCATCTGGCGAGCTGCTGCTTGCGGCACTCTCAGGTCCTGGCCCCAAGGCCGGCATGGTGGTGGGGGGTGGGGTCTGGAAATCTGCATTATTTTAGTGACCATCCAAGGAGTCAGATGCAGGTGGTTCATAAGCCACAGCCTGAAAAACACTGATAATGGTGCCATCTCAAATTGTACCAGGGAGGCACAGAGGAGGAGGCAGGGAGGCAGCATGTGCTTGAACCTGGCAGCCAAGGTTCTGACTTCCACCCTGACCCGTCCCAGAGGGACCCTTTGAGCCTCATGTCTCCATCCACCAACTGAATACAACACCAGAGTTCTCTCTCTCCCTGGTGCCATAAGGATTATGCACAAAACACTCGCAGAGAGCGTTACACCCAGCAAATGTGAGCGCTGAACTCATCCACTCAGTTAAAATCTAGTTCATCTCCGTGCCTCAGAGGAGTTCCAGGATTCATAGTTCTGTGGGTTTTAGAAATGCTACCTAGGCTCAACATTACCTTATACCTCAGTGGGGTTGGGGGCAGCCCTCTTAAACAAAACCACTGATATTTGTGTACCAAAATAAATGAATCTTCAAGCTGAAGAGCAGCCATGGAGGCTATAAATAGCCTCATGTCCATTCAAGGCAGATTTCTGAGACCAAATGAGTTACAGACAAACTTGGTTTTTCCAGCTTTTATGATTTTGGCATTGTGGATAGGGGATCGAGCTCTGTATAAAGGTACAGCCATCCAGAATGATAGTATAAAAAAAAAAAAAATCACACTCTGGCCACCTCTGTATGAACTGAGAAGGAAATTAGCACCATATTGTAAAAGTAAGAGAATTTTTTTTAAAGTAATACATGTGTCCAAGGAAAAGAGACTAGAACAATGGGTATGCCTGACACCTGGAGCAACAGATGGTGGGGTTTTTCCTTTTTGCTTATGAGTATTTTCAAAAGTTTCTACCTTGAACCATGAACATACATTGCTTTGTGATTTATTTTTTAATAATACAAATTTCAAAATCTTTAAATGCACAAAGACTTGGTGAGATGACCCCTTTGAGGGGGAGTGGTAGGCCAGGGGAGTCAGAGATGCAGGGGCAGCATGGCCACAGGCCCTCTCCAGTCTTCTCAGAAGGAGGACAAAGCCCCTTGCCTGCACGCTCAGGGCATGCTTCCCCAGCCCAGAGAACCAGGCTCTAGAGGGAACCAGCCTCCGCGGTCCCCCTCTGTGCGGGTCCTCAGCCCAGAACCCCACCGTGGATGCCCCCAGGGGCCCAGCTCAAGTGGGGAGGGTGGGCAGGAGGCAAAGGCAGGCGGGAAGGGAGGGTACACAGGAGGCAGGGGGCCACTGGAGGAGGGGGAGCACTGACTTGCAGCCACCCCTCAACAGGTGGCCTGCCATCTGCTCCTGCTCCCCGCCCAGGCCACGTGTCCAGCCCTCTTGAGTTTAACTTTGGCTGCACACACGGCCTGAGTTCATGCAGCCAGAAAAAGAACTACCAAGAGCGGGCCCGGCCGAGGACAACGCGCGGGTCACTTGTCGCCTGAGAGCAAGTCTAAAAATGACCACAGACCTTGGAAAGTCCCTCTGCTCAGGTCCTGCCCTGCATTTTCTCTTCACTGGGTTCCTGGAGTTTGGCCTAAGCTCTCTTTAGCACGCTCATCCTTTACGTGACAAATATTACAATGTAGGCCCAGAGAGGCAAAGGAGCTGGCCTGGGGTCACACAGCTTGACGTTTACCAATTCACTCACTGATTCTTAACTGTTTATTGCACAGGCTCCCTCCCTGCCAGCTGCAAAAACAAGGCCTCGGAGAGCCTATAAACCTAGCAAGGAGAAGCCAAAACTTAGAAATGCAAGAGTTTTCCAGCTCTGCAGCTGACAACCTGAGATAATTCTTGACGTTCTCTGAGCCTGACTTCCTTATCTGTGAAATGGGAGTAACAACAACAGTGCCAACCTCTTAAGAGCTGACAGGAAAATCCTTTTATTTGACTTTAGCCTCACACACTTTTATTTTATTCTCACAATGACCTTGGGTGGTCAATATCATGAGCGCTTTGCCGATGAGAGAAGGGAAGTGTCAAGTCATTTGCCAGCGCGCCCAGGACAAGCCCAGACTTGGAGCAGGTCACTCAGATCCCCAGCTGCTCCCCCACTGGTCCTCCTAGCCACCCCTCTCCTTCCTCCTCCCTGCATCTGCCTCCACCCTGGAAGAGAACATGCTGGAACCTGTCCCCAGGGTGGGGCCCAGCTGTCACCCTCCCAGCAGCTGGGACCCTGGGGTGCAGTGTCCAACGCTGGCCTGCAAGCTGAGGCTGGGGAGACACATACAGCTTCTAACCCACTGGGGGAAGGAGGAGGGCCACCATTACAGGGCGTGCTCCCCTACGCAAGCCCCTCCTCCGTAACAGGCCCCTCCTCCAGGCGGCCAGCCCTGCCTAGTGCCTTCCCTCCCCTTAGGACCCCAGGGCACGCAGGCTGAGGCAGGTACTTGCCTGGGGGCAGGTCCCTCCCCCCAGTGCTCAGGGCCCCGGAGACCCAGGGAGTGGGAGTTGATTCTAAGGCAAGGAAGAAGAAAGCCAGCCAGCTGTAGGGGGTGGGGAGCACACTCCCGTCCCGGGAAAGGCCTGCCTGCCAGGCCCTGGCCTCCCTGGGCTGCATGCCTCTTCCCGCCGGCCCAGAGGCGCCAGAGCCGGCCTGGGAAGGAGCCGCGCCAGGTCAGGGCGGGCCTGTCCCCCTCTCAAGTCCCCGCCCTGAGTAGGGTTTTCTTCTTACTAGAGCCAGAAGTAGGAGGGGACACGGTGATTTTGACCATGAAGAGATGGAAACACGAGAGAGAGATACAGAGATGGGGAGAGACAGAGACACAGAAAGAGAGCGGGAAAGTCAGAGAGACACAAACAGAGGCAAGGATAGAAATACAGAGAAACAGAGTCAGGAAGACAGAGATAGGGCTTCCCTGGTGGCTCAGCTGGTAAAGAATCTGCCTGCAATGTGGGAGACCTGGGTTCGCTTCCTGGGTTGGGAAGATCCCCTGGAGAAGGGAAAGGCTACCCACTCCAGTGTTCTGGCCTGGAGAATTCCATGGGACTGTATAGTCCGTGGGGTAACAAAGAGTCGGACACGACTTAGTTACTTTCAGAAAGAGAGAGATAAAGTCAGAGAGAGAGAGACACAGAGGCAGAGACAGAGAGGGAGAGAGAGACAGAGACAAAGTCAGAGACAGAAAGACAGAGATATAAAGTCAGAGAGACAGAGATATACAGATAGAGACCAAAATACAGACAGACAGACAAATATCGATATGGAGGCCGAGGGAGACAGACACCTAGAGAGATGCACAGAGTTATACACACACAGACCCAAGATGTCACACATGGAGAAACACATAGAGTCAGAAATACGGAGACAGAGAGACACAGGCCTGCACAGGGCCTCTCCGCCCCACTGCCTTCATCACCTTGAATGAGCCCATTTCTGGGGGAGCAGCTGGAGGGGACCCTGGGGCCATCCTTCAGGCAGTGACCCAGGACTGCCGGTGCTACCCAGACACCCAGCACCTCACAAGCCAACACCAGTGTCCTAAGCCCTGACCCCACCACATCTTCCTCCCACCCCTCCCCAGGTGACTCTCCTCTCACACCCTGAAAACCTGTGGCAGTAGAGTTGTCTTTTCCAGAATTTCATATAAACAGAGTCTCAAAGTGTGCCTGGCAGCTCTCACTCAGCGGGTTTTTGAGGGTCTCCCAAAGAGCCTGCAGGGGTCTCGTCTCCCTTTTTGCTGATGGATGATGTTCCACTGTATGAGGACACCAGCTTGTGTATCCACCCCTGCTGATGGACATGTGGGTGGTTTCCAGTGTGGGGTTACCGTGAACACGGCTGCTGCGGACGTGAATACAGCTTGTGGTGTGCACGTGGGTTCTTCTTCCCCTCAGGAACTGTCTTTGCTGGGTCATAGTCAGGTGCTGACCTTCAGCCAGTAGCTGGTTTGGCCCGTTTCCCTTGTCTTTAGAAACAGGGATTTTAAAAAGTGGAAACAACCTGTATGTCCATCAACAGATGACTGAATTAACAAAATGGGGTTCATCCACACAGTGAAGGATTATTCAACCATGAAAAGGAATGAGGTTCTGGCACAGGCTACCACATGGATGAAAACACCATGCAGAGGAAAAGAAGCCAGACAGAAATGGAAATAAGCAGGACCCTGTGGGGGTCCTGAGTGCAGAAGTTTTTCTGTGTCCCCCATTTCTTGCTTGTAGAGAATAGACTTCAGCCTCCATGATTCCAAGTTCCAAAGGTCAAAATCAAACAGTTGCTAATCAGGGAAGGGAGGGCGACCCAGAAACAGCAGTGCAGCCTTGGGCAGGGCCCTGGTTTCCCCTCCAGGGATACATGTATCTTTGCGCTCTTCTGCAGAACTAAAACCCCCAGCAAATGGAAGATATCAGCATTCTCCATTTCAGAGAAACTCATCAGGAGACCACCTGAGACAAGATTAAAGGCATGCAGGCCCTACACACACTGTGATCCGTATCAGCAACCCTACCCTTGAAGCATTGCTAAAAACTCCTCACCAAATCCCTCCAGGTTGGGACACACAGTTTTTGAGGTACAAACCCACTCTGGTGCCCTTTGCCTGGCCAAACAATAAAACTATTCTTTTCTACTTTACCCAAAACTCTGTCTCTAACATTCAATCTGGTACCAGTGCACTGAAGCCTAGTTTTTGGCATCACAAAGGGCCACAAAAAGTAGGATTCTATTTCATTTATATGAAATGTCCAGAACAAGTAAATCCACAAGGACACAAAGGAGATTAATGGTTGCTTAGGGCTGGGAGGGGGGTGGGGAATCAGGAGTGACTGCAAATGGGTAAGGGTCTCCTCTTGGGGTAATGAAAATGTTTTGAAATCAGATAGAAGTGAGGGTTGAACAACCTTGGTGCTGTTGTTTAGTCGTTAAGTCATGTCCAACTCTTTTGCCATTCCCCGGACTATAGCTTGCAAGGCTCCTCTATCCATGGGATTTCCCAGACAAGAATACTGGAGTGGGCTGCCATTTCCTCCTCCAGGGGATCTTCCTGACCCAGGGATCAAACACAAGTCTCTTGCATCTCCTGCACTGGCAAGCAGATTCTTTACACTGAGCCACCAGAAAAACTCTTGGGAATATACTAAATGCCATTGAATCATACACTTTAACATGATGAATGTTAAATTGGTGAACTTTATGGGATGTGTGTTTCCCAGGTGGCGCGAGTGGTAAATAACCTGCCCGACAACGCAGGAGACATAAGAGGTATGGGTTCAATCCTTGCGTCAGGAAGATCCCCTGGAGGAGGGCATGACATCCCACTCCAGCGTTATTGCCTGAAGAATCCCATGGACAGAGGAGCCTGGTGGGCTACATGGGGTCCATGGGGTTACAAAGAGTCAGACATTCCTGAAGCAACTTAGCATGCATGCATGGGATATGAATTTTGCCTCAATTTTTTCAAGTTGGGGATAATCTGATAATAACAGTGTGTCTTTATAGGATTTCTGTGAAGAATAATGAGACGATACACAGAAGCACTTAGCACAGGGCCAGAACGCTGCCTGGCACATAGTAGGTGCTCAACGAACATTTGTCAATCTCCCCAGTCCCTCAGGCAATGCTCTGCCAGGAAAACATGGTGATGAGCATGCCTGCAGCTACTCTGACCTTCATGTTCATTATCTTCAAGAAATCTTCAAAACAATCTCATCAGATGGGAATCTTTTAACATTTATTATTATTAATCTCCCCATGTTTACAGAGAAGGAAATCAAGATAAGGAACCCTCCCAAGGTCAGCCACCAGCCTAGGCTGGCTGACTTCGGAGCCCATGGGGCCAGGTGAGCACACGGCTCGGTCAGCCAGCCCTGCGCCTCAGGACACATGTCACAGGGTCTGGATGCATGGGCAGAGGTGCCCTTGGCCGTCTTCACAGAGTGAGGGCCTCTCCCCACCTCTCAGGCTGGGTTTTAACAGATCTGAGGGGAATGGAGGCCAATTGTATCCCTGTGACACTGCCCTGAGAGCCTGGGCTCCCAGCAAGGTGGGGGATGTGGCTGCCTGGGGTCCTGGGAGAGCCAGGTAGAAGGCCCCCACAGAGGCCAGGCCAGCAGGCTGCTCCCAGGGACTCTGCTGGGACTCATGAGGAAAGAGGCAGTGAGCGAAAGGCAGCAAAAACAAGTCAGGGGAGACCTGTTTACAGGCCTGGGCTGCTCTGTCTGCAGGTGGCCACACCCTCTGGCGGCCTCAGCCCCTAGCCTCCTGTCCCAGCCCTCAATGGCTGTGGGCACATCCCCTGTCTTGAAATTCTCCTGAGACCTTGTTCCCAGCTAGTCTCAGCCTCGCCGACCCCTCCCCCAGGCCATCACATCACTTCCTGCCTGACTGCAGAACAGTCTCTCCTAGAGCTGCTCCCCTCTACCCCACCCCACACCAGACCACTGGAACTCTGCTACACATCCAGCCTTCCAAAACTCCACTTTGCTCACGTGATTTCCCTGCTCTCAAACCATTTGCAGCTCTTTAGTGCCCCCAGAGAGGCAGTTTGGAAACCAGTAAAAAAGAAGGACTCTGGTCAGGGTATCTCGCTTCAAATCCTGGCTCCACCACAGACAAAGTGAGTGACGTCACCAAGTTCCTCTGCCGTGCCTTGCCTCACTTTCTCCATCTGTAAAATGGAGTAAGGATGAAACGTCTCACACCAAGTAGTGGGCAGAGTCCATGAGTTGACACCATGTAGAGAGTGTTCAGAGCAGTGCCAGCTGGTCATTTCTGAGTATTACAAATACTAGGGAGAGAGGCAGTCCACCTTCTTCATGTGGCTGAGGCCAGTGTCCTGGGTCCACCCCAGCCAACATGCACAGCCCCCACCTGGCTGTTCCGGCCAGCTCTGAGGACAGCTATCCCCATTGCTACAATGTCGCCTCCCGTCTTCTGCCCCGTGCTCTGCACATTACAGTGGGGCCTCCACATTTTGACAACAGAACAAGAACAGTGAACACCAAAACCTTGCCAGGCCCCAGGACAGGCCCCTCTAGGGCATTCCATATGTCAACTCATTTCATCAACACCACAGCCCTGTAAGATTGGTACTGCTCTATCTCTACATGATAGATGGGAAAACTGAGGCACAAATAGGTAAGGGCCACCCTTCTGGGACATGAAGAAGTGGGACTGAAACCCAGGCGTTCAGGTTCTGGGGCCTGTGGTCTTAACCACCAGGCTCCATGGCATCTCTGCAGCCTTAGCACAGGCCTGGCACATAGTAGGTGCTCTGTCAATGCAAACATCCCTCAGGCGTGAGTCACGGCTTGTGCGGGTACACAGGTGCACCTGGCAAGAGTTGGGCCTGTGGTGACTCTGGGTGGCTGGTGAAAGTCCCTCAGAGGCCACCCTGCGGGGCTCCAAGGGTCCTAAGCAGAAGGGCAGCACCCTCCCCATGAGCCAGCTCTCGCTATAGTCATTGTCCTGCCCTTAACCTCCTGCACATTGCCAATGTCCTGCACAGTGTCTTCAGGTGATTTAGGGCTTCGGTGGCCCTGGGCGTGTGGCCTCCCAGGAGCACCAGCCCGTCCACACCTGGGATGGTCCCCTAGACAGCGGCCTCTGGGTCACCGCCCAGATCTGGCCCTCCCCAGGGTAGGGCCAGGCTGGTGCACAGTCACCCCCCCAGGCCATCCATCAGATGAAAGGACCTTTACGGAGGAAGAGGCACTTTTTGAGGGCAGGGGCTCGGCTGAGCTCCAGGACTCTGTCCACCCCAATCCTGTCCCTAGGCAGAGCTCAGCGGCCACCATTTCTCCCCTCGGAGGCCCCCTCCCCTGCACAAACCCAGGCCCCCCACTGCTTCCCCTCACCTCACTTGTTCATTCTACACACATCCATTAGGCACCTCTGTGTGCCACAACGTGGCCCCTGGTGTCTTTGCTGTCATCAGAGTTCTTGGGACACCCTTTACTTTCTCAGCTTGTGAGACAGTCCTGGGGTAGATCGTATCACCCAGGTGTGGCCTGGCCCACACACACTCCCATGGCACTGTTTCCCCAGACCCAGTGTAGGGTGCCATCATAGGGTGATCATCTCTTGTGTGCCAGACACTGTGTCTCACCATTTATAAATGCTTCTCATGCCCCCCATCCATTCACCTGCAGAGAGTGAGGCTAAGAAACGTAGAGTGAGCTGTCCCAGGTCACACTGCTGGCAGGAGGTCATGCCAGGTTTCCCCCTCTCCACTCAGTCACGTCTGTCTGTGTAGGCTGCCATGTGGCATCTCAGCCAATAGTGATTCTCTGGGGCACCTCAGCCCCCACCAGCCCCTTACTAAGCAGCTCAGTCCTGTCACCCACCTCACCTTCTGGATTCTTAGCCCCAAAATGCCTACCTTGATATCAACCTGCAGTCCGCTGAATAACTCCCCAAAGTGTCCATGTCCTGATCTTTGGAATCTGTGAATAAGTGACCTAAGATGGCAAAGGGGACTTGGCAGATGGACTCAGTGAAGGATCTTGAGATGGGGAGACTGTCTGAGATCATCTGGCTGACCCCAGTGTAATCACAAGGTCCTCAGAGGAGGGAGGCAAGAGAGTCAGATCCAGAGATTCAAAGATGCCGAGCCACTGGCTCTGAAGATGGAGGAAGGAGCCACGAGCCAAGGAATGCAGCAGTCGTTAGAAGCTGGAAAAGGTAAGGAAACAGATTCCGTTTGGAATCCCGTTCTGCTGAAACCTTGATTTTGGTCCAAGAAGATCCATGTCAGACTTCTGACTTGCAGCACAGTAACAGAATAAATCTGTGATGCTTTAAGCCAACACATTTGTGGTCATTAATTACAGTGGCCATAGGAAACCCCTACAATGTCCCCTCCTGTTGTGAGGGTCCCAGCCACGCCTGTCCTACACTGAACCAGTCCAGGGCTCACTTGCCTCGGGGCGGCTGCACCCTCACCCTCAGGTCTTGCTCACCTTCTTCCCCTCCCTGCTACTGTGGGTCACTTATCGTGCCTCTGCATCTCACCTACCACCTAACTGGAATTTCCTCAAAGGTAGGAAACCTGACTGAGGTGTCTCTGTCTGTCCTGTAGCACGCAGCATGGAGCTCAGCAGGAGCACACACAGCCTAACCAGGCCCACAGGCCTGGGGTCCGCCCTCCCCTTGCTCATCTTGCACTTCAGGGGGGCAGCCCATTTCAGCCCCTCAGCTGAGCCTCTGCCTAAGCAGTTCCTGGACTGCTACTCCCTTCTCAATGCAAAGCTGTCTGTTCTCAGGGCTCAACAAGATGTACATGAGAAAGTCCCCTCTTGAGAGAAGTACTCTCTGACTGCCTATCAGAGGTCTCCCATGTGGCATGCCTTGAAAGTGGAAATCCTCTCATTTACTGCTTAATGTTTTTTTCTTTCCCCCTAGAATCTTCTTGAGGACAGCACCGTGCCCACACTGAGGAGGGGGACACATAGAGCCCTCACAGGCCGTTTAAACAGACTCTTTGCTTCCATCACAGGCCCCCCAATCAGCTGGGTGGCCTCCAGTGAGCTGCAATCCTCTCTCAGTCTTGGCGTTTCACCTGAAACGTGGCAGTAACAGCACCTGCCTCCAAGGACAGTGACAGCCGAACAGGACACCCAGTGTGGCAGTCCAGCACAAGCCAGCACACAGTAAATGCTCAGTTATTAATCACAGCAGCTCTCATCTCCCTCCACTGCCCCATGTGGCCACTAAGATGACCCCTGACCCACAAGCTGGGGAGGTGGTCGACTTCCTGGTAGTGGAAAGCTCAGCCCCTAGAAGTCCAGTCTTCCTTCCAGCCTGACTGAGGGCAAGGGGAGACCCACAACCATGCGGCATCACCTCTGGGGGAAGGGACACTTTCTAGATGAGGCCATATAACTCAGGATGACACAGCCAGGCTTCCCGCCTGCTCTAGCATGTCTCCCCCACGGCATTCTACTGTGGTCCACGGGAAGAGGGTGGGGTTCAGAAGTACTTTGCAGGGGGATAGAAATATCCACTGTGTCCTTGGCTCCGCATACTTGTGAGAGCAGCTGTGTCAGTTTCCTGGTCAGGCTGAGTACGGATGGGCACAGTGGGGACAAGGTGTTTTAGGTGGGGGCTCAGAGGACAAACTCTCCAGCCACCCTGGAGCAGAAATCAGCTCCCTGACCCACACCAGGCCAGGCCCTGCTCCAACTCCCTAGCCAGCTTCTCATGAGAACAATTGGCGGCCGGATCCAGGCCACAGGGACACACACTGGTCTCGGAAGTTTGGTGACAGGAAACGTGATGTGGCCTTGGCTGGGTCTGGAGGCTGCAGTG
Organism: Dama dama; assembly: GCF_033118175.1. Taxonomy (NCBI): domain Eukaryota; kingdom Metazoa; phylum Chordata; class Mammalia; order Artiodactyla; family Cervidae; genus Dama; species Dama dama. Next base: position 17,294,477 of record NC_083684.1, on the reverse strand, counting down.
GCCAGGCCGTCCCAGGAACTGTAGCCTCGGGCCACAGAGCCCCCAGAAGTGGCAGGTTCTGATGGCAGGAGAGCCCTTCACCCCTGGCCGGGCAGGGCAGCAGGGTGTCCTCCTGCCCCCACCGTCTTCTCTGACACACGTTTACCCAGCCCCTTCTGTCTGCTTGGCACTGGGTGGACTCTGTTTGTATAAGTAAAATTCCGTTTTGGCCAGTGTGTGTCCCTGCTTCAGCCAAAAGCCGGCTAGAGCCCAGGAGTGAAGAGATCTGGTTGTCTCCAAAGACGGTGCAGGAGGGGAGTCAAGGGTGACCTTTCACATCCTTAGTGCAGGGATTGTGCCCCCTGCCCATGGGAGGTGGGCATCCAGCTCCACTGAGGTCCCTGACATCCCAGATGTTATTTCTGCTGAATGCAAAGCGCAAGGAAGCTGATGACGGCCAGCTGGGGTCGGAAGCTGGCAGCCTACCCTACTGGGCCCACTGCAGAGGATGCTGGGAGGTGACCCTCACCCAGAGCCAGGAGGCTGGCGGATGGGGCTCCAGAGGGCCCCTCGGCCCAACAAGCAGAGAGCATTCACTTCCTGTAAGGCCCTCTCCTCAAGGCCCCAGAGCAAACATTCCTCCTGGGTCTGACCCTGACCAGGCAGCCAGGGCTCTCTGGGGAGGGTTTTCACAAAGACCCGTTCAGCCCCTGGGCCGCTGCAGGAAATCCTGGAGGCCAGCATTACAATGCATTGCTTCCGGCCAACCAGGGGTCCCCGTGCACAGGAAAGAGGTGCTGGTGGCTCTGGTGGTTTCCAAAGGGACTGGCCAGGTGGCCCCCTGGTGGGGGGATAGAAAGGCTGTCCTGGGTGAGGGTGACACATTTAAGCCAGGAGAGGGACAGCCTTCCTCGCGCCCACCGTCTCAAGTTACTCCTCTGCTCCCACACCTGTGGCTCCCCCTTACAGGATCAACTCCAGACACCAGAGCTCGGCAGTCAAGGCTCCCTCAAGCCTCTACACCAATGGCAGCCTCCAGCCCAGCCAGGCTCCTCTCTTGACTCCAAACATTCCAGGCCTGACTGAAGTCTTTGTCTGGGCAACCACCTCTGCTCTCTCTGTCTCAGCTCCAATGGTCAGTCCAGTTTATTTAGTGCTAATTGTGACAGAATCTGACAGCTCCTCCAATTCTAATCACTTACATCCAGAAAGTGAAAAGACAACTCACAGAATGGGAGAAATTATATGCAAATCACAAATCCGATACAGGATCTGTACCCAGAACATATAAAGAATGCTTACAATCCAACAATAAAAAGACAAGCTAGTTTTTAAATGGGTAAAGTATTCGAATGGATAGTTCCTCAAAGAAGACATACAAATGGCCAACAAGCACATGAAAAGATGCTCAACACCTTTAGTCATTAGGGGAATGAAAACCAAAACCACAATGAGATAGCACTTCACATCCACTAGGACGGCTGGAATCAAAAAGAGAGCAGTAAGTGTTGGTGAGGATGCAGAGAAACTGGAGTGCTCATACGTTGCTGATGGGAATGTAAAATAAGGCAGCTGCTTTGGAAAACAGCCTGGCAGCTCCTCAAAATGTGAAATGTAGAGTCACCATATGACCTGGCAATTCCACCCCTAGGTACATGAAAAGTGGAAACATTCATCCACATTATATCTCATCCACAACTGTTCAGAGCAGCATTATTCATAACAGCCCCAAATGAATGCAACCCAAATGTCCATCCATGGGTGAATGGATCAATGTATACAGTTTATCCATACACTGGAATATTATTCAGCCTCAAAAAAGAATGACTAACAACATGGATGAACCTTGGCAATATGACGTCGAGTAAAAGCAGCCAATCACAAAAGACCACATAGTGTAAGTTCTATCTACATGAAATGTCCAAAGCAGGCAAATGGCTTAGGACAGAAAGTAAATTAGCAGTAGCTTAGGGCTGGGGAGTTGAGCAAAATGAGTTGTTGGTGGGAATGGAGTTTCTTTTTGGGGATGATGAAAATGTTCTGGGTTTGGGAGTCTTGGTGGTTGCAGAATCCATGAATATATTATAAACCATTGACGCATAGACTTTACAGGGGTCAACTGTACGGTATATGGATTATACATCAATGACGCAGTTACACATTAAAAAGCAGATGGACTTTTAGCTGCTTTGTTAAGTTCTCTGCAGACGACATGCCCCACCCCTACCCCACTGCCTGCACTGCCCCCACCACCTTGCTCTCAGTCACTCCACAGTGTCGTTTGGTAAGGCCCAGCATGCAATAGGTGCTCAGAGAGAAAGAAGCAGCCTTCTCTCTGTGCTGGTCCTCCCCAGGCAGCAGTCATGGCCCTGCCATCTGCCTGCCAGTACCCCTGACACACACCCACCATTTATTTGCACATGTCCTTTCACTCCACTGACCTGTGCAGCCACCCAGATCCTCTCAGAGGGGATCCGTCCTGACCCCTGGTGGGGCAGTGAGCCCTTCCCAGGTCAGGCCCTTCCCAGACAGCCGGGCTCAGTGACCCAATAACCCTGGTGCATAAAGTTCAACCATCTCAGCCCAGCTGGATATAGCACCAAGGGCCACCTCATCCTGGGAGATCCTGGGGGGACCAGCCAAGATGCCCTCCTCCCCATGGTGCTGACCCAGGTCCCCCAAATTCCTGCAGGTCGGCTCCTTCACAGAGCTGGCTTCATGCTACTGGTGTCTGTGGGTGGACATCAGGGATGCTGCTTGACACCCTACAGTGTACAGGACAGCCCTGTCCCAGAGGTCGGGCCAGCCCTAACGTCCATGGTCCTGAGCCTGAGAACCTCTGACAGTGCAGGAGGGTTACACGTTTATATATGTGTGTGTGCACACTTGACAATAGACTCCTATGACTGTGGAAGACAAATAACCCTGTTTCTTCAACAAATACACTGTAATGAAACAGAGAGGCAAAGGGAGAGACAGAAGGACAGCGACAGACAGAGAGATGGGGAGGAAGGAGAGGGAGAGAGAGTCAGAGGGAAAACAAAAAAAACAGAAAGAAATGGAAAAACCTATATATTAAATTAGGAGTTTGGGGGACTTCCCTGGTGGTCCAGTGGAATCCACTGGGCAACGCCGGGAATAAGGGTTTGATCCCTGGTGGGGGAACTAAGACCCACATGCCATGGAGCATCTAAGCTTGTGTGCTGCAACTACTAAGCCCATGCACCACACTGCACACTGCAACAAAAGATCCCACATGACGCGACAAAGATCCTGGGTGCCACAACTGAGACCCGAGAGCGCTGAATAAATAAATTAAAAGGTATTTTAAAAATTAGGAGCTTGGGATTAACATACACAAGCTACTGTATATAAAATAGATAATAAACAAGGACCTATGTATAGCATGGGGAACTCTACTCAATATTCTGTAATCACCTATAAGGAAAAATAATCTGAAAAAGAGGGGCTGAATGTATACATATAACTGAATCACTTGGCCGTATATCTGAAACTAACATGACATCATAAACCAACTATATGCCAATATAAAACAAAAAGTTTAAAAGAATCTGTATGTAATTCTTTACAGTGTGGACCTTATTTGGATCCTGAAGCAAACCCACCCTGGGGTCAGGCAGTTGGGGGACAGTGTTAAGAATAGAACTAAACTGTGCACATCTTCATCCCCCAAATAGAGAGTCTAAGCAGCATTTGCTCTGCTTTCCCTGGGAAAGGCCCACAGCAGATGACAGGCTGATGCTGAGTTAAATGGACTGATTAACGCGTACGTTATAGTTATGGGGTGACAACGATGAGCCTCGTAAATACCGGTGGGCCTAATTCCTATAATCTGTGTTTCTCCTTCCATTTCGTCCACTTCTCCAAACACTGCCTTTTATGACCAAGGCACCACATCATCAACCAGCCTCAACTGCTGCTCTGAAAGCCTCCTCTGCAGCGAGGAACTCAACTGTTTTAAATACTTTATTGTTTTTCAGCTAGGTTGTTCATGCAATAGCTTTGATGGTCAAACGTATCATGCATTTCCTCTTTTAATTAAAAAAGATCCTGTTTCTAGGGACTTCCCTGTTAGTCCAGTGGTTAAGAATCCACCTGTCAATGAAGGGGACACAGGTCTGGGAAGATCCCACATGCCGTGGGGCAACTAAACCCGCACATCACAACTACTGAAACCTGCGTGCCCTGGAGCCCTAGAGAAGCTACTGCAATAAGAAGCCCACTCACTGCAACTAGAGTAGCCCCTGATAGCCTCAACTAGAGAAAGCCTGCACACAGCAACAAAGACCCAGCACAGACATAAATAAATAAATAATTTTTTTTTTAAAAAGATCCTGTTCCTAGTACACACCAAAAGAGAACATGATGCCAACACCTGGGTCTGGGTGATACTCCTTACAGAGGTCAGAGATGGGGCCAGGTTAGATTGATGCAGGTAGGACAACCCCAGGCTACCATAAAGCACCAATGCAGGAGGGACAAATAGAGCCATAAGAACTCCAGGACCCATAACATGGAAATATCTCCCAAAGCCTAATTTGACCTCTCTCAGCCAACTCATCTGTCATGCAGCCAGACAAGAGCAGGGCTAGGACCTGAACTTGGATCTCTCTAACTCCTGAGCCCACTACACCATGCGTGCCACATGCCACCTCCCAGGTGAGGCCTGTTAGACTCGGCTGCTCGATGACTGATTTTCACAGGATGAAGCAGCTGAGTTAGAACTAATTCTTCTGGACCTGTCTCCCCCACACCAACACTAACAGTAGCCACTGGGATTACTCAAAACCACAGAATTGATGATGACACTGAGACAAACCCTCCCTTGGCCCTGGGTCCTCAAAACAAAGTCTTCTGCTCTCTGTGGCCTCAAGACTGGTCACAGCCCAGCCCTGATTGGTTCCTCACCCTCATCTCACTCTGGAGAACACTGACCTGCTGGAGTCCTCAAATGTGCCTGCTTCCTCTTATCTCCAGCCCTCTGCATAGGTTGTTCCCACTGCCTGGAACAGTACTTTCCTTCTGCCCCACCCCCCTTTCCCCTAGCTCTTACTCCTCTTTCCATTTTCAGCTTAAACATCTCCTCTTCCAAGAAGCCCTCCTGATTGTTCCAAGGCTGGTTTGAATGCCCCTCATGAACAACTCCTGCAGCCCTCAGAACTGCCTCTATATTTTATGTTTTTTACTCTGTTGTGTAAATGCTTGTTTAACTGTTCCCCTTCCTAACTAGGCCTTTATGGGGGGACCCTTTGATTTCTCCAGGCTTACCCTGTTATTTTCTACCTTCATGTCACTATCACCTCTGCCTAAATGATTACAATGGACTCCTCCCTGCTCTCTGCCTCCTCCTGTATGCTCCTCCATCTTAAAAGTGGTCTTCCTTTCCTGAAACATAAGCCAGACCATGACACTCCCCTGCTGAAGCTCATGGAATGACTGAGAACAAAGCCCAAAGTCCTGGCCACAGTCTGCAGGGACCCAGTTATCAGGCCCCATACCCCCAGTGTCCTCTTATCCATCTCTCCTTCCTTCTCCCTCCTCCCTTTGTTCAAGCCCTGCCAGCTTCTATTTAGATCCTAGAACCAAGCTATTGCTGCCCCAGGGCCTTTGCATGTGTTGCTCCTGATGCCTGGAGCATTCTTCCCTCTCCTCACAAGAGTGGACCCTCTCTTTCTGCCCAGCCCAGGTTGGAGGAGACCCAGCTCTGAAGCAGGTCAACCTAGGATCCATGGGCTTCAGTGCCTTTATAGATCCACCTTCCTAATTATAATTATTTGCATTGATTTGGTTTTATTTCTAACATTCCACTAAAATAAAAGAGACAGGTACATTCTATCTTGCACACTCTTATAATCTAGATACATGGCACATGCCTTGATGCCCAGATGGACTCTGTCAATATTTGTGAAATAAATGAACAACAAAAGGGACACAAGGAACATTCCCGGCCAAGCCATGGTGATGTTGAGAGCCTCAGCAACACTTCAGGGCTTCTCCAAGCTTAGAGGAGACCAGGGACTAGTATCCCCTGGCCCCTGCCCCACTAAAGCCACTCAGCCTCCCCTGATGAGGTTTTTCATTAGAGAAAAGTTGGACACTTTCAAACAAAATAAACATGTCATAATAAATAAATAAAATGGCCAGGTATTGGTACGGGTTTGAGCAGGTGGCTGTTGGAAGGAGCCACAGATAGAGGGATAGATGCACAGACTGAGGGCCAGGAAAGCAAAGGGCTGCCTGATGCCCAGCCAGGCAGGCTGGTGGGCTCATGGCTGCCTCGGAAAGGGCTCCTTAGGACCTTGGTCTAGTTCACAGGCTGCCAAGCTCTGTGCAGTCCTTTCTACACCCGAGTTCACCTCAGAAGCAAGCATCTGTGATCCATGAGCACCAGGGAAGCTCTGGGCCTGCAGCTGGAGGCTGAAGGGTCATTTCTCTCTTTTAAAGGCCAGAGGGGAAGGGGATGCAGCACATGACAGAGAGAGGCAGGCAAGAGCACAACAGCTCCTCCCCGGATCCCATTATCTTTAAGCAGAAAGACTAGGTTTGTCCAAAATGATGTTATTCAGTCTCTTGCTTGCTTCCTGCTGTTTCAAAGGTGGTTCTTGAGGATGTGCTCTTGGAATGGGAAGAGGAAGTCATTTCAAGGGGAGGAGAGAAGAAAAAAGGAAGAAAGGAAGGAAAGGTGAAGAAGAAGGGAGGGAGGGACAGAGGGAAGAAAGAAAAAGAAAAACAGAAAAGAAAAAAAAGGGGGGGGGGGGAGAATTAACACCTCAACCCATAACCAGAGAAGCCCTACTGCCCTGGCACCTGAAGCTACCCACCCCTAGAGGCCCTTTTCTGGACCTGGCAGGCCAGGCTTGCTGGTGGGACCCCACCCTGGGCCCAGGCCGTCCCCTCCCTCCTGGACAAGGCTGGTTACACAACCCCTCTGTGGAGGCAGTCCAGGAGGCCAGTCACATGGGGTAGCTTCACAGGAGGGGCTGGGGAGGAAGGCGCTTCCCAGACCCAGGCTGTCGCCACTGCTGCCTGCCCTGCCCCCATCAGCTTGGCCTGGGAGCCAGCTCTTCAGCCCACTGGCTCAGCCAGACTGATCCAAGAGTGTTCCCAGATGTGCGCTGCGGGTAATAAAAAGGCAAACGGTTCCTGTCAGCAGCAGGAAACTCCAGGAGGGCGACCCCCAGCAGCCAGCAGGGCAGATGTCTGCAACGTGTGCTCTGGCGGCAGGGAAGAGAGGCCTGAGGCACCAGGACAGCCACCCAGGGCCCGCACAGTGGGTGTCACTGTACCCCTTCCCCTTGGACACACAGCGGAAGGGGTCCCATGTATTCCCCTTGCTGGCCCTGCCCACTTAGCTCCATCTCACCCTGCTTCACCCTACCTTGGACTTAGCCTGAGTGTAGACATCTGGGGTTTGGGTTTTCCCCGTAACCCCACACCCTGCCCCATGAAACTGCAGAACTGCATCCCTGACTTAGGGGAGTGGATTCTCCTGCACCAACCCTGAGGTTCTGAGGGAAGGTGCCAATCACAGTATTTTGTTCTTGTCCCTTGGCAACATACAAGAGTAAGTGACCCAGTCCAGGCCAATCACAGTGTCACATTCTCCTAGCCTCTATGACTGGTGCAAGGGTGGGCATGTGACCCAACCAGGACCAATCAAAGTCCTTCCCTGAGACTTTTCTAGGAGGATGAGGTGGAAGGAAATACCATTCTGAGTGTGGACCTTGTGGGGAGTGGAGCTAGAAGGATGTTCAGGTGGTCTGAACGTCCACCATCCAGACATGGAGATGAGATCCAGGCTTACAGGGACAGAAGGCGAGGACTGACCATACTGGATGACCCACTGACCTTGAGCCCTAGAGCAACAGGAAATCGGAGTCACTGGAAGGGTCAGCAGTGCTGCAGCTGGGCAGGGTGGGGAGACCACGCCCAGAGAGGCCACTTTTGCCTTCAGATGCAGGTTGAGACCAATTAAACCAACGGGGTCAGGTCAGACCCTGGCCAAGTGGCTGAGATGACTCTGGGCAGGGGAGGGGTTATATCAGGGCAACCTTGATTGGCCAGATTGGGACAGGAAGTGGGGCCAAACCAAAGCCTGGTCCTAGAGAAAATGGCAAATTATTTCCCTCAACCTACAAACTGAACTTTTGGGATGGTCTGAGCCTTCTTCCGTTGTCCCTAATATGTATGAGCACCAAGAAGCACACTAATTTCATCTTGATAACTCATCTACTCCTCACAACCACCCATGACATAGGAATTATGTTGTACTTGCTTTCCAGATGAAGAGACTAAGGGTCAGAGTGGTAGTGTATCCACCCAAGAACGTGACTGCTCACAAGGGTCAGGGGTGTCCTGACCTCTGGGCCAGGGCTCACTTTGGCAGCACAGGGCTTTCCTGGAGATCTGAGGGACCGTATCCACACCTGAGGAGCCACACCTCTCTCATAACTGCCCACCCTCCTGCCCTAGCCTTGTGGCTTGAGTGTGTTCCCTGCCACCATCTGCCTCCATCTTTCTTCTGACAGCCAGGTTCTGAGGATACATCTGTCCTCCAGGCGTAGGAGGACACCCACACATACCCCCACCACAGTCTGTCCTGGAGAAACTTCAGAAGGAAGAAACATGACCCCTTCTGGTCTCCCCCGCAAGAAAAGCTGTTTGAGCAAAGTCCATTCAGCTTTCTCGTCTATTCAGGGTGTTCTTTTGGATGTTACTGGAGCCAGGAATGTGGGGGTGGCATGAGGGGGAATGTTCTCTCTGATTCCAACATAGTCCTGGGTATCTTCACCAGTGTGAGAATTCCAGATGCGGCCTGAGTGCGCGGGCTGAAGTCCTGGGGTCTGTAGAGCCTCTGCAGGGCAGACAAGCAGAGTGGTTGGACACTCCCCATTTGGAAGCAGACATGCCTGAATTCAAACCTCAACCACCTCTCACAAATTTAACTGTATGACCTTGTCAAGTCCCTCAACTCCTGAGAGCATAGCATCCCCACCTGTGAGGTGAGGTAATGACCCATTACACAGGTGAGCACTGCTGTCTCAAGACCCATCCTCAGCGGGCGTGATGCCTAAGTCCTCCACACAGACCCAGAGCTGTCACCCCCACACCTCTGTCACCTGCTTGGGGCTGAGGACTCCAGCTCCACGCCCCAAGGGAACAGCCTGGAAAGCCTGGGGGTGGTGGCAGGGAGAAGCTGGAGCAGCACGGCCAGCAGGGTGGGGGCCGGGAAGAGAAGAGGCAGCCGCAGGAAAGGTGTGGCCGGAAGCCCTGGAGCCAGCAGCTGGAAGGAAGGAGTCGCCAGGTGGGCCCACCCTCGGCAGGCAGGGCCGGGTGGGCAGAAGGCCAGGGCACTTGGCAGGACCAGTCCAGCCTCCGGAGACCCCGGGATGTCCTTCGAGACTCAGGGCCAAGCATTGTCCCTGATTATAAGAGGTGCTGGCTGGCGGCTTTCACACGGCTCACTGTGTCCCAGGGCCTGTGGGAACTGGCTTCTTTCCCTTGGTTCAGTGGGGTTTCAGACTGGCCCCTCCATCTGCCACCATCCCTGAGCTCAGCACTGTGCGGGATGCAGACAAGGAGGGAGGGGAGGGGGTTGGACTTAGCTTTCATTCACACAATCATAGATTCAGGCTCCCTTAAGGAGCCCACTGCATGCCAGGCCTTGTGCTAGGAACGGGGAGAGAGTGGTACAAACTTGGACTGAATCCCTATACCTCTCTTCCTTCTATTTCTTCCTTTCTGATTCATCAGTGTTCTTTGTCATTAGTGGTTAGAAGCTAGGATGAGGCCAAATTGCAAGCCAACTAAGCCAGGGGATGAGCCTGGTAGTACCCAGGCTCTGGAAAAGCAGCCTCAAGTTCAAATCCGCTTACTCATCAGGGCTTCTGTGTTCGGTGTTTAGTATGTGCACTGCACAAGGTGTCATATCCAAGGGGATGCTATTCACACTGTAAATATCTTTATTACTTAAAAACATTTTTGAATGTTTATTATAGCTTTATTGATATGAAAGATGGGCTATTTGCCATCAATTATGACTATTTTTTTGTCAGATGGTAACAAATGAACCCACGATAACAAAATTGACCCCTTCCCTTATTTATTCCTAATTATAAATAAGGACCCCTTCCCTTATTTATTCCTAATGATTGTTACGAAAAAACTGAATTCCTATTTTTCTTATGTTAAAGAGTTTATAGAGAACGCCTTTACATTTGGCATCCTGTTGTTAAACAGAGAATAGCAAAACTTAAAATTATCTACGGGTAAGAGGTGGTTCTTCCTAATGAGCCTGGGCCAGATCATTTGCCTCTCTGAGCTTCAGTTTTCACATCTGTCTTATGGGCCTAATGGCCAGTTCCTTGCAAGGGTGTGTGCAGAGAAGCCTGTGGTACAGAGTGGGCGCTCAGCAAGCTGTATTTGTGGTCATTCTCCCCCAACATGCAGCCCTCCTGGAAACTCACTCTGAAAAGTGAAGGCACCTTGGTGCCTCAGTTTACCCTCCCCCACCCCAAGAAGCAAAGGCAGCTGGCCCCACGACCAGTGCCGGGGCAGGGTGTTCTGCCTTTACAGACAGTCCCCGTTCCCTCCTGGGCTGAAATGCTTGCCCCTGAGTTTCTCCAAATTTGGTCCTGCCCAGACTCTCGACCCTGTTTCCTGCCCCCACCCCTCTGTGCTGGCTGCCACTGCTGGGGGCCCTCCCCTGAGCCCCCAGAAGCCGCCCACAGAGGAAATCCTCTTCCTTCTTACAGGCTGGAAACTACAGAATGTTTCTTTTGGAATTTTTTGGCTTTCACATAGCAGAATGTTCTAGCCTCATCAGCCACAGGCTCCCCTTCCCTGCTGGCCGGCAATTCTTCTGCCCAAGACGTGCTTGGACCTCACCTCCCCTTACACCACCCCCTTCGCCTATGTTTGCTGCAAGCCAAACAAAATATGCCAAGGAGCCCAGAAGAACCAACCGGAAATGACCCAAACACGCCTACGACTGATCCTTTCCAAAACTAGAGAGGCCAGGGTAGCAGGAACATGACAGCTGTGGCCCCCGACATGACACGGGGCAGGAGGACAGGGGGAAATCAGAAGGGCCAGATCGGATTCTGCCGTGGCCTTTGAAAAGAAAAATCCAGTTCTTTATTCATTTAGCTTCCAACCCTCCCCTCTTGGCAGCAGAATAATTAAATATTCATGCATTTTCTCCTTCCCCTAAGAAAGTGATAAGTCAGATTTCTGCACACACACAGAAAAAGTGCCCCAAGGCAAGGGGCTGGAGCCAAATTTCAGATGAAGACAAAGCCTCCACTTCAATTTACGAATGAAAACACCCTTCACCTTTGCTGCTGTGAATTTCTTAGATACACATGGTCAAGACAATCTGAGAATTATGAGGCTCCAGGACCAATTAGGGCTGTTTGTGTTGACGTAAAGTCTGGGGGAGTTTTTTTTCTTCCCTTTGCAAGTATTTATGATACTGACAGATGCAACTGGAAAAAAAAAAATCCCGAATGAGAATAAGCTTTGTGGGACAACGAGGATAAGGATTCAAGGTGAAGAGCAGCCCAGGGTTTTGTTTAAGCTGCCAGATTTGAGTGTGCTGCCACATGAAGTGAAGGTGGGGACAGGGCCATTGCCACGGGTGCTGACACCCTCCCAGGTGCACTGCAGAGAGGGGGTGGTTGACGCTGCACATCAAACCTGCAGGCAAGGTGTTCATACCATTCTGCAGGTTTGGAAACTGAGGTCCTAAGCTGCCAAGCGTTTTCTCAAGGTGGCTAGGCCAGGGGTGGGGTTTGAACACTGGCTCTCCCAGCAACAGAGATGACCGTGCAATCTGGAATTCAGTCCATTTAGGTCCTACTATGTGCAAAGCGCTCTGGGGTGAGGGGAGATGCAGGTGTGGGTCCTGCTCCAGAGGGACCAGTGGGAGGCAAAGGCTGGAGATCTTGGGACTCTGTCCCAAAACAAACCTCTTCTGGGTACCAGCAAAGTCGGAAAAAGAGGGTGAAAAGGTGAAGGCTCCCATCAGACTTCATGACTGACTCCGCCTCCCAGGGAATGCAGTCTCCCCCCCACCTCTCACAAAACTGCCTGGAGAGGAGCGCACAGGCACAACCCAGCACCGACTCTGTGCATGGGCACAGTGTGGTTGCATAATAGGGTCTCCTCCTTTCCTGGACAAGCAAGCAATTGAACCCTCTGACCTCAGTGCACAAGGAGAAAAGCCCCTGGCAGGGGGTTCTGAAGGACTCCCTGAGATGAGGCAGCACAGGATCCCATGGGTTTATGTACCCAGAGGTTTGGGTTCAGATCCAGCCTCTACCATTCACTGTGTGATCTCAGGCCTGCAACCATTACTAACTAACCCTCTGCATCTCAGTTTCTTCATCTGGAAAATGGGATAGTAATAGTGACCACTTTGTGGGGCTGCTATGAAGGTTAAAGGTGTTTCTAGTTTGTCAGTACATACATGTTTGTGCAGTTCTCTGTATCGTGCTTTGTAATGTAAAGACTGCATGTGATGGGGGAAGAGGCATTGCACACAAAATCCTTTAGCACAGTCTGGGCATACAGTAAATGGTTAGAAAATGTAAGGGCTATTGTTGTTATTCTAATTTTATCCTGTAGGTCAGCAGGAGCCATGGAGAGTCTCAGAGTTGTGGGGGGGTGGTCCTCACTTAGCTAAGTTCTGCTTTAGGCATATAAGAAGTAAAGATACAGGAGCCAGGACCCTGGGTCCAGGTGGGCCTTTGTGTGTGTGAGGAAAAGCTGTCCCACTGAGTGGCAGAGCCCTATGCCAGGGCACATGGCTTGCAGGACACAGCCAGGTCCTCTCCAGAGTGAACCTGCCCAACAGCCCCCGGCAGCCCTGGCTGAGAGGAAAGAAAGGGATGGTCAGTGGAGGGGGTCCACCTCTGAGCGTCTTTGCCTCTTGGGCCAGCACTGCCCCCTCCACAGTGCAGGCAGCCCACACAGCAGATGGAAAGGCTCCCCAGCTGGCATGTGTGTGGGTGGGTAGAAAGGGGGCGGAGCAGCCACTTCCTGTGCCCCAATCCCAGCTTACTCGCTCCCTGACCACATTTTTCCACCTCACTTTTTTCCTTCTAAGATCTAGATTGTTTTTTGTGAATGGAATGTAACTGGAGAGCTGGAGAGGAAAGTCCCGGGAGGCCCTGCAGATGGAGAAGGTCCCCTCACTGTGTGAAAGGCTCCCTGGTGGCCCGGGCAGCCGGCGAGATGGACGGGGCCAGGTGGGGAAGGTCACAGCGCCAGCAAGGCCGAAACAGGAGAGGCCAGGACTCCCCCCGCCCCCCTACCAGGCCAGGGGCCCCTCCAGCCGTGTTTTCTGGGCTTTGTGCTGATCAAACCCCAGCGGAGGACCACCCACGGAGAATCTGACCTCTGCTAGGATGGGGCACCTGGGGGCTGTGGCCTCTTCTGTGAGGGGTCTGATGACTTCTAGGGGCCCATCTTGCCGTCTCAGCCCAGCCTCCAGTACTGCACTCATTCATTTATTCACTCATTCTTCAAAAAAGATTAATCATGTGCTTAGTACATGCCAGGCATTGCACTAGGCACTGACTACTGCTCTGAAGGGGACAGCTAGGCCCCTGCCGGCACGAACTGATGGGGAAATATAACCAGCACAAGACTGTGAACCAGAGAGCTTCAACAATTTGCACAAGAACAGAATCAGCAAGGTTGGACATAGGTCCCGTTGACCCCTGGCACAAGCATCTAACCACCGCACTGCCCCCAGCTAAGGCCCCTCTTGGCCCGGAGAGGCTTGGGGTGGTGGTGAACTCCCAGCTCCGCCCAGCGGTCAGGCAGCTGCTCCACAAGAAGGTCGGGCTCCTGCCAGAATTATACTATTCCCAGCAGAGCTGTGAAAGGAGTAGAATTCTCTGGAATCATGAAACGTCCCAAGGCCCTTGTCTTTATATACTGAGGAGAACAACTCTCACCCAAGGGTGAGTGTGAAGATAGAACAAAGTTCATCATAGAAAATGAGCTCAGTACAGTTTCTGGTATATTGCAAATGTTCAAGAAATGCTGCTTACACAGTGAACAACCTGCCAATTGTACCTGGCAGTACCCCCGCTATTACCTTTCACTAAAAGGCTATATATACATTTAAGTGGAGAGGGTCCAACAAGAGCTGGCTTTAAGGGGCAAAAGGATCTGAATGGTGTTTAGACCTCCGAAGAAAAGCAAAGATGTGACTCCCTCAGACACCTCCACAGCTTCTGATATGATTGACTTGTCTGAGCACGTACTGTGCAACTTCTACAGACCACCCAGGCCACAGAAATAACCCCGAGCAAGAGCAGAGGCCACAGCTCTGTGGGCTGCAACATCCTGGAAAGCTAAAACGGAATAATGACTATCTTACATACTTTCCAGGACTTATGAGGGGAGAGATCCTTGAAAGATTGAAAGCCCTCACTTCCCAGCCCTTCTTTTTTTTTAATGTTGAGATATAATTCACAATTAAAATTAACAATTTTAAAGTGTGCAATTCAGCATTTTTTTTAACATACTCACAAGGGTATGTAATCCTCAGCACTGTGTAACTGCAGAATACCTTCCAAAGAAACCGTATATCCTTTAGTGTCACCCCCCCTCCGATCTCCCTTCCCCCCAGCTCTGGCAACCATTAATCTATTTTCTGCCTCTGTGAATGTCTCTATTCTTGACATTTCATATAAGTGGACTCATACAATATGTGGGTCTTTTGTGACTTGACTTCTTTCACTTAGTAGGATGTTTTCAAAGTTTACCCATGTCATAGCCTGTCCTTCATCCCTTTTTATAGGACAGTAACATCCCAGTGCCCAGACAGACCACATTTTGTTTACTCATTCATCCACTGATGGATATTTGACTTGTTTCCACTGTGGGGCTATTGTGAATAGTGCTGCTGTGAACATTCATGGACACATTTTTGTGTGGGCTTCTCCATTTGTCTTGGGTAGATACCTAGGAGTGGAATGCCTGGGTCACGTGGTCACTCTATGTTTAACCTTTTGAGGAGTTGCCAGGCCATCCTTCCAAGCAGCTGCACCAGCAGTGCGTGCGAGTTCTGATTTCTCTGCTTCCTCACCAACACTTGTGACTGTCCATCTTTTTGATTGCAGCCATCCAGGGTGGGATAGGGGGGCAGGTGATGTGGCTTCTCTCTGCTCTTAACTCTCTCTTCTGCCAGATATTCTGAACATAGTCTACCACCCACAAAAGTGTCAAGGAAGTATGTAAGTGTTAGTTGCTCAGTTGTGCCCGACTCTTTGCGACTCCATGGACTGCAGCCCACCAGGCTCCTCTGTCCATGAGAGTTTCCAGGCAAGGATACTGGAGTGGGTTGCCATTTCCTTCTCCAGGGAATCTTCCCAACCCAGGGATCAAACCTGGGTCTCCTGCACTGCTGGCAGATTCTTTACCGACTGAGCTAGAAGGGAAGCCCCCAAAAGTGCCAAGCTCTTGTTTAAATGGAGGCTCCCTCTAGACTGAGATATGGGAAGTTGGGGCACACACCTGTCCTGTCCACCATGGTCCTCCAGGGTCTAGTCCAGAACAGCTGCTGAATAAGAATCGTGTTGAAAAAAAAAAAAAGAATCATGTTGAATGAACGGATAGCTTTATGTCCATCCTAAGCACCCACATGGGAACATGGATCCTAATCACATACTTCTCTGAGTTCTAAAGACCTTTGATCATTCAGAAGTCCAAGGAACCAAACCCAAACTGGTGTTCTATGGAAATTTCCAAGTTCTCATCAGGTTCTCCTCTGACATTGTGTGGTCACTGAAGGCCCCACTGGAGTGGATGGCATCCTCAAAGTGACTGCCCTGGGAGGAACCTGGTCTTAGGCCACATTCCCTGTCACCCTCCAATCTGAAGTTCTGCTCCTGAGAAGTACCCATCCCTCGAGTCTTGGCCTCTGCAGTGTCCATCCCAGCCAAACGTGGCAGATGTGCAATGCTGCCTTGGGAGGGAGGAAGCACGGGAACTCGGCACTTATTGTTCAGAGAAAAACATTCTACAGAGCCAAGGAAGACACTGAGTTGTCCCTGTGGAATCAGGGAGCCCGAAGAGAACTCACCCTCCAGTGCCTTGTACAGAGGTGCTGCAGCTTCAGTGAAGCCTCAAGACAGTAGAGTTGACCTTGGCTGTCCTCCCACTTTCCTGGCTCATGTTCCCACTCTTCCCCGTCCCAAGCCCAGCCAGGTCCCTGCTCCAGGTCTGAGAACAAAAGTGGCCACCATGTCCTGGGCAGTCACCCCCACCAGACCCTTTCAAAGGGCTATCTTACTGTTTCCTATTTTACAGATGAGGAAAATTTTACAGATGTGGAGCAGGTCAGAACTGGGCCACAGTCTCAGGACTGGGAGGTGGAGAAGCTGGGATTCAGACCAAGCAGTTTGGCTGACATCATCCCCAAAATGTAGACCTAGGCCATAGGGAGCTCAAAACAGAAACAAAATAGGGATCCTGAGCATTTAGAACCTGTAAGTGTGAGAGGGCAGCTGTCACCTCATCTGAAGTCATCTGTGTGTATATGTGTGTTATAGTATTCTTTCCTTGAACAAAATGCTGTGAAAGGGAGATCTCAGTTTTCTGGGCTTTTGATTAATGTTTCTGGCTGTGCCAAATAAAAAGGTGTCTTATCTGCATTCATTTACCCTAGACTATTATTTTTTAATTGTCCTGATTGGTGAAATCAGGATGCCATGTGGACAGAAGGCACAGACTTTGGCACCCAACTCTGATCTCCCTGGGCACAGAGCACAAGCCCTTCTATGCCTCAGTTTCCTTATTTGGAGAGCTGGAATATAGCTGCCCACATCACATGTCCTAGAGAACTGTATCCCTGCAGCCACAAACATCCTTTTCCCTTCTCCCTCACTGACCGTGATGGCTCACCTGTCTCCCAGGTGACACTGCCCTTCCCCTTCAAAGCCTGGGGCCTGTGGACACTGGGACAGGCTGAACAGTAAGAAATTCAAGCTGCACACTATTCACAATAGCTAAGATGTAAAAACGACGTTAAGTGTCCATCAACAGAGGAATGGATAAAGAAGATGTGATACCTATATACAACAAGAGTATTACTCAGTCGTAAAAAGAACAAGATAATGCCATCTGCAGTAGCATGGATGGACCTAGAGATGTCCACAGTAAGTGAACTAAGTCAGAAAAAGAAAGATGAATACCATATGATATCATTCATATATGGACTCTAAAATATGGCACAAATGAACTCATCTATGAAACAGAACGAAAACAGAAACAGAAACAGTCTCACAGACACAGAGAACAGACTTGGAGCTGCCAAGGGAGAGGAAGGTGGAGGAGAGATGGACTGGGAGTTTGGGGTTAGTTCCTGTGAAAATCGCTGTCATGTCCGACTCTTTGCAACCCCATGGACTATCCAGTCCATGGAATTCTCCAGGCCAGATTACTGGAATGGGTAGCCTTTCCCTTCTCCAGGGGATCTTCCCAACCCAGGGATTGAACCCAGGTCTCTCACATTGCAGGTGGATTCTTTACCAGCTGAGCCTCAAGGGAAGCCCTTGGGGTTAGTAGATGCAAACAATATATATGCAATGGATAAACAACAAGGTCCTACCGGATAGCACAGGGAACTATGTTCAGTATCTTGTGATAAACCATAATGGAAAAGAATATGAAAAAGAATGTGTATATATATGTATATGTAACTGAGTGTGCCATACAGTAGAAATTAACACAACATTGTAAATCAACCATACTTTCATAAATAAAGGGAAAAAAGGACTCAAATTACAGATCAGAAAGCAGGAAAGGGTCACCATGCCTTACTGTCCCCATCCTCTGTGAGTGTATGAGATGGACCAGATGGTGGTTTTCAGCTCTTAGACATCATAGGTTGATAATTCTTCCTTTTCCCTAATTTTAGGAACCAGCAGAGGACTGCCAACTCTTTGTTATGTCAAAAAAGGACAATTTTTAAAGTACCACTTACAACCACTGCCATCTTGTACCAAATAAGAGACAAGTTGGCACCAAAAGCAAAGGAAATCAACAGTCTTGGAAGTTTTTTAAAATGGGATCATCCCCATTTTGTAAGTATGTTTCTGCATCTCCCATGTCCCTTCCTGTTTGCTTTGGACTGCAAATGCTAACCAGGCCTCCTTTGGCATGTATTCAGCCTTCGGGGACCACTGGCTGGACCCCACTGTGGTGATGTCCTACACACAGCTCGTAGCTGTTGTGGAGATGTGGCTGAAAAAATCTGGGGACCATTTGGCACTCATTTCCCACTGGCTGGAGCATGGCCTGGTGATTCCATCCTACGGAGGAAATTGGCCTCAAACTGATGGGCCAAAAGTCCCTGAAAAATATATAAAATAGATAACCAGCAAGGACCTACTGTACAGCACAGTGAAATCTACTCAACATTCTATAATAACCTATATGGGGAAAGAAAAAAGACTGAACATGTATACATTTATAACTGAATTTATAACTGAGTAACTGTATACTATGATGTACACCTGAAACTAACAAAACTATACTGTAAATCAACTGTATTCTGATAAAGTTAAATACACACACATGAAAACCAAAAGTCCCTGTAGAGAGCTCCATCCATCCTGAGGGTGCTCTGAGCTCCCAGGAAGGCTGGGCTGCATGTTAGAAATTCCACCTCACCTGCTGGCTATTGGTTCCCTGATCTGGCTGTATTCCCCCTGGAATGTCCACTCAGCAAATGCAGGGTTACCACTCCTTGATGTGGCTCCAGTGCCTAAGAGATCACTGGGCACAGAGTGGCCACTTAATAAACATTTGTTCAGTCACTGAGTTCAAGTACACATACTCTCAGGAAATATTATATAGCCATTAAAACAAGGTCAATGACTGACAAACATTAACAGTGTCTGAATCTAGATGGTGGGGACACAAATTATACTGTCCCATTTTTTTCCACTGCTGTGTATATTTGAAATCTTTCCTAATAAAAAGCTGGAACAAATAACCCAAAAATTATACCCATGCAGAGTTTATAAGAAACAACATGGGCAGACCTGTGATATGTAGAAATTATGAAATCATACAAATTATTTACCAAAGAGATTATAAGGAAACGTACCCCAATGCAACTAATGGAATCCTCTGGATGTGGCTTACTGCCTTTTCCTCCATACTTTCTACCTATGTTTCTGTATTTTGTATAGTTAAAGGGGGAAAGTTTTGCAAGAAATATAAATAAGATGCATCTCAGGGTTTTCTTTTCCCACCACTCTTCCCTTTCTCTCTTCTCCCGGGGAGCTGCTAATTGCTCCCAAATTGTCTTCTCTTTGCCTAGGAGGGAACAAGGCTTTCCTGTTCTGGAAGTGTTTGTGCTGCCAGGAGTCCAGAAGATGAGAGAGAATGGAGAGAGGTCCCTTTACAGGGAGCTGGGCCTGGGCTCCCAGGAACCATGGGTTCCCAGGACAGTGCCGAGCTGTGGGCTGAAGGCATCTCAGAAAGCTATACAGGTCAAAGGGCAGGGTGTTCCGGCATACAGAACTGATGACAAGGCAGAAGAGTTAGGGGGACGCTGGGTCCTACCCTCCAATTATACAGATAAGAACACAAGATCCAGAGAGGGGAAGTGACCTGTCCAAGGTCACACAGCATCCAGCAACCAAGGCAGGACTTGATCCCACAACTTCTGAGTTCTCCTCTCAGACCCCTCTCCCCATCCTCCAGGGCCCTCTCCAGAAGTGCTCCTGAATTTTTCTGTTTGGTGGACCCATACAACAACTACTCCAACCCCTCCCAACATCCTGCATCACCAGGTTTCAAAATCACTCCTGGCTTTCCAAGGGAAACATAGTTTGGTTTTGGTTCTTTCTTTTCTTCCACTTATATAAGGAAATCTGAGATCCCTTTCTAATTGTTTGGTCAAGACTGCAGACAAGCAACAAGGCATGCCACAAATAATATTCTGAGCCTAGGGAATCCAAGGCCACCACTGGCCTGGGGAAAGATGGGACACCAGGCCTGTCCCTGGTGCTTGCTCAGCACATGAGTCCCGAGTTCTCGGAACACAGGGTGGGGTGTTTGCCAAGTTTCCCAGATCCCTGATGTTGGGGCCCTGTCAGGGAAGACTGAAGAAGTCTATATCGAGCCCCCGGAGGCTGGGGCTTTAGTGGCTGCAAGTGCAGACGGAGTCCATGCAGAGTTGGCACCTGTGGGCTCTCCCAGAAGTGGGGCCCTGCAGTCTAGCCTCTCTTGCAGCTAGGTGTGGCCATGTGACTAAGTTCTGGTCAATGGGATATGATCATAAAGTGATGTGTTCAACTTAAGTAAAGACAGGGGCATAGCCTTCTTTGCTCCTCCCTTCTTTCTGATTAGATAGTAGACGTGATGACCAGAGTTCTAGCAGCCATTTTGGAGCCTAGAGGTGACTCTAGGAATAGCAAAAACAAGATAGGAGAAATCTAGGCCCTGACATTGTGGAGTCTCCCACAGTGAGAAATAAATCTCCATCTTTTTTTTTTTTTTCTTTTGCAACACTGTATGGCTTGTGGGATCTTAGTTCCTCAATCAGGAACTGAACCCAGGCCCTCAGCAGTGAAAGCTTGGAGTCTTAACCCCTGGACTACCAGGGAATTCCCAATTTCCATATTCCTAAAGCCACAATTATTTGTCGTTTCCTTTGATTTGTGGACAAAACTATTCTTAAGTAATGTACCATTTTTTGGCTGGCAAGTGAGTTGCGGTCATTTGCAGAGGGTCTATGTGTAAGAGGCTCAAGGAAGCTCTGTGATGAGACTGATAATTATTGGGTGTAAGAATAACTGCTGACATTTATCAGTGTGTGTGTGTAAAACACTCAGCCCAGTGCCTGGCTCACAGTAAGAACCCAATAAATGTTAGCAACTGTATTGTCACTGTAAGTGATGAAACCATGTATCCTGGTACACAGGACACAGAGCGCTGTCCGAGGAGGAGGCATCTGAACTTGGCTCTAAAGATGGGACTCAGGAAAGTAGAGACTGGTGAGCAGTGATGTCACCAGGCACTGGGACCATGACAAGATTTGGATTGTATTACAGATATGATTTCACGTATGCCTACAGAGGGCTTCCCTGGTGGCTCAGCAGTAAAGAATCTACCTACAATGCAGAAGCCACAGGAGAGGTGGGTTTGATCCCTAGGTCGGAAAGCTCCCCTAGAGGAGGCCACGGCAACCACTCCAGTATTCTTGCCTGGAGAATCCCGTGAGCAGAGGAACCTGGCAGGCTACCGTCCATAGGGTCGCAAAGAACTGGACACGACTGGAGCAACTGAGCGCGGCACGGCACGGCAGTGCCCACAGAGTCAGGTGGGGTGGGTACGGCCGCCCTCGTTACGTGCTGAGGGAGCGGAGCCTGGGGGAGGACAGGCGGCCCCACCAGGTTACCCAGCAGGGCCGATCTGGGCTCTGCATTCTGGCACTGTCTGTGGTTGTCCCCACTGAGGGTCTGTAGGCTAAGAACCAAGGCTCAGGCAATGGGAAGGACAGGAACAGAGGCTGCCCAGGAGCGTGCCGGGGTCCAGTTCAGAGCTTCGGCCCTGCGCCAGGAGAGGGAAGTGTGAGAAAGGCCAGTGTGTGTGGAAGGCAGGGTCAGCTAGCACCCCCGTGAGCCCTCTGGTCCCCCAGGGTTCACACTGGCTGTGTCCTCTGTGATCACCCCAGAGAGCAGAGGAAAGGCCAGGCTTTGAATTAAAAAGGAGTTTCCTGGGACTGCTGTAACCAAATGACCCCAAACAGCACACATTTATTATCTCACGTTTCAGAGGACAGGAGTCAGGTGGGGAGCAGAATCTGGGGGGTGAGGGGTGAGCAGGATGAGTCCCGCCCTGTCCCCGACACTTACCATTGTGTGAACTTGGGATACTGTTTGGCTCCTGACTGCTCTCTGCCATTTTGAGACCTGGCATGGTCCAGGAACCATTCCCATCTCACCTCTAGCTGTAGTCCTCCCAACTGGCCTGATGCCCCCAGTGCCAGCCTGTCCAGGATGGAGCCATTTTCAGAGCAGGGGTCATCCCACTGCTTTCACCAAGCAGGACCCTGCGGGGTTCTCCCTGATCCCAGTCCCCCTGGGGCCTCCAGGCACATCCCCCAAGCTGGGCTCAGAGTCAGAAGAAACACCAGTTTGGCAGGGCTACAAAGTCACTGCCACTGTGGGATCTGCAGCAGCCCTGACTGAGCACTCCTTTCTAAGTTTATATACCCACCTGCTGGCTTCGTGAACCCTGTGAAACGCCATCTTGGTGTGATACAGCAGCTAAGAAAAAAATTATTATTCAATCTTGAGTGGCACTAAAAATGTCAGGGCTTAGATCTGGGAAGACAGAGCTCCCTGGAGGCAGGAGTACTCAGACCTCGCATGGGAATGGGGCACTGGCAGCCACCCCCATCCCACCCAGGGCTACTGTGGCCAGACACCAAGGATCCCTCCCCAGCACCATCTCATGTCCTCCCTAAGGTTACCCTGTGAGGCTGGATGAAGACTCACCCCACTGCCCAGATGAGGCTCAGCAGAGTCCTGGCCTGCCTGGAGCCCAGCTAGAAGGAAAGGGCATGGACTTGGCCCCTGGTCACAAGCTCCAGGAGACAGGGACCCATCTGCCTGTGTAGAGATGTGTCTCTACCAGCCACCCAGGGCTAGGGGTGGCAGAGACACTGAGCAAATGCTGATGAAGGATGGAAAATGACTGAACCCAGATCCTGGGCTCACCAGGCCCTAAAGAGGCACAGATGGCGAGAGCCAGCGTCATGCGGGGAAACAGCAGAGGGAAAAGAGTCAGCTATGAAGACAATCTCATAAAATGGGGCAGGGCTGTCTCTGAGTCCTCCTGTCCAGGTGTGAGACCTGCATCCAACCCAACAGAGCTATGTGCCCCAAAGTAACTGCCCCCCTATCCAAAAGAAACATCAGAATTGTGCCAGCTAAGGACAGAGGGTGACCCTGGACTGGACCCTGGAGCAAGAGAAAATGATCTGTTTGCTTACATACCAAAATGACATCTTGAGGACAAGTGTGAAATCTGAATACAGTCTGCAGATTAGATAATAGAAGGAAAGAACACATGACAGTGAGAATGGTCTGGTTTCAAGATTTGTCTGTGGCTGTGTGTGAGGCTGGTCCTGCTCTTAAGAAACATATAGCAAGTATTTGGGTAAAGGGGCATCAGGTCTGCAACTTGCTCTCAAGTGGTTCAGAAAATAAAACAGAGAGAGAGAGAGGGAGGGAGGGATGGAGGAAGAGAAGAGAATGATAAGGCAAACTCAGTAAAATGTTAACAACTGGAGAAATTAGGTGAAGGAATTCTTGTACTATTTTTGTACATCAGGAATTATTTGTTACACACAGAAAGACCATATCCTAAAAGGAAAATGCCTGGGGTGCCATTCTCAAATCAGTGAGAGCAAACAGACTCAGCAGGGATGGCAACACACCCGCGTCAGCAGGAAACCAGCCGCCAGCGACTGGTGGAACAGCTGGGGAAGCATGATGATGCAGAGCGTTGTATGGCAGCACGGCATCCCATTCTCCTGTGTGTGAAGGTCACATGAGCTCTGGCAAGACAACGTATGTGCTCTCTGGAGGTGCACACTGCATTTGGGGGCAAAGGGTCAGGATGTCTACAACTGGCTCTCATGCAGCTGAGGAAAAAAAAAAATTACAGCAAAGAGAGAGAGTGAGAGGGTCATGGGCTCTAAACAAGGGGCACACAGGGTTCGTGCCATTTTTCTCAAGGACACAGACACGCCTGCCCCTGCAGCCAAAGGCAATGAAGGAGTCTGTGCCCCAGCCTCTACCGCTCAGTCTCTTGGCTTTTCTCTCTCTGGCCACAAGATGTCTCTGTTTGGCCCTTTCTAGAAGGGTTTCCGTTCTTTAAAGTTCTTAAAGTTCATAAATGACCCACTGCCCTTTCTCTCTGACCCGCGGCTCCTTCTCCCATCCTGCGTGAAGGCATGTGCTTCCTCTGCTGCATTTCCTGAGGTCCCAGCCCACTCTGCCCACCACGTGGGAATTCCTCATTGGGGGGGGGGGGGGGGGGGGGGGGGGGGCGCGGTCTCTGCTGCCCTCTGGTGGTTGTTGCTGAATACATCCCTCCATCTTCCAGGAGCCCTAGAAACCTGAAATGGCTTTGTAGCCTTTCGTGCTCCTCTGGTCCTAAAAGAGCTGGGGAGTCCACAGAAACAGAATCAATCAAATGTATGAGGAGATATATTTTCAGGAACTGGTTCACATGATGTGGGGGCTGGCAAGCCTGAAAACCACAGGGTGGGTTAGAAACTCTGGCAGAAGCTACTGCTGCCTGCTTGAGGCAGATTTCTCCATCTCCAAGAAACCTCACTTTTGCTCTTAGGATCATCCAGTGACTGGGTGAAGCCTCCCCTCTCCCCTCCAATCATCTAGGGTCAGGTCATTTACTTAAGGACTGTGATGCCCACCACATACACCAAGGCCTTCCCAGCAACCCATGCATGTGTGCTAGAGGAAACCACAGGACACTAGGGCCCAGTCAAGAAGACACAGAAGACTGACCATCACAGTCAGCTAACCGAAAAGGCTGCATTTTAAAGTGAAATGTCATGTCTCAATTATGTTGTCCTGCTGACTCCCAACTCCCACTTTAAAAAACAAAAAAGAAAACTAAAAAACCCCACCCTTTTGAGTGTGTGAGTGAATCAGTGCAGGGCTCAGAGCAGGATGGGCCCAGGGCTGCGCCACAGGTATTGTTATTATTGTTGTGACAGGAATTACCTACATGAGTTGTTC
Source organism: Dama dama (assembly GCF_033118175.1). Lineage (NCBI taxonomy): Eukaryota > Metazoa > Chordata > Mammalia > Artiodactyla > Cervidae > Dama > Dama dama. The sequence continues at coordinate 17,269,671 of NC_083684.1, read as the reverse complement.
ACAAAGCTGGAAACAGACAGAGGGAAGGAAGGAGAGGGAGGAAGAGGGAAAGACAGCATACATCAGGGACAGAACGAGGCCCAGGGATGAAAATGAAGCTTTTCTCTCAATGTGTGGGGAGCGAGGGATGCCAGGCCTGGCTCGTGGCCACAACCCTCTAGGTTCTGCCCTGCTGTCACGGGGCTGTCTTCCCTGTGTGTGCCTCTGCTTCCTCTTCTTCTAAGACCCCAGTTATGGGACCAGAGCCATCTTGCTTTGCATCATACAGGCAAGACTCGCACAGTGACTAGTAGAGCCTCAGGGAGCTGGTCAGAGGCACCACCTGGGGAAGACGGGGAGGTGACATGCTCCAGACAGGAAGAAGCCGAGGTACATGAATGCATCGCTCAGGACCCATCCGGAGCTCTAGGCTCCCATGCAAGGAGACAGCTGGAGTAATAAAGGGACCATACAGAGGTGCGGGGGAGGGCAGGTACCAGCACAGGTCCAGCCACAGTGGCGCTGTCATTACCATGGGCTGGCAGACTAGGAACTGCCCTGGAGGCTGCCCTACCCTGTCGCTTTACTGCTGCACCAGGGACTTATTTCTCCTAACAACAAGGCAAGGAAAGAGGGCCATGGTCCAATTTTACAGGGGAGAAGACTGCTGTCCAGAGAGCTCAGGTGACTTGCCCCAGGTCACACAGCAGGGCTGGGGGCTGGGATCTGAATCTGTGTTTACTGCTACTGCTACTGCTAAGTCACTTCAGTCGTGTCCGACTCTGTGCGACCCCGTCCCTGGGATTCTCCAGGCAAGAACACTGGAGTGGGTTGCCATTTCCTTCTCCAATGCATAAAAGCGAAAAGTGAAAGTGAAGTCGCTCAGTCGTGTCCCGCTCTTCGCGACCCCATGGACTGCAGCCTACCAGGCTCCTCCGTCCATGGGATTTTCCAGGCAAGAGTACTGGAGCGGGGTGCCATTGCTGACTCTAAAGTCCTCGCTTTCAAGGTGTGGAGAAAAGGGAACCCTCGTACACTGATGAAAGGAATGTAAATTGGTGCCGATACCACGGAGAATAGTATAGAGGTTTCTTAAAAACTAAAAACAGAGCTACCATACAATCCTGCAATCCCACTCCTGGGCACATCTCTGGAGAAAACTACAATTCAAACACACACATGCACCACAGTGTTCACAGCAGCACTATTAACAAGAACCAAGACATGGAGGCAACATTAGTGTCCATCAACAGACGAATGGATGAAGATGATGTGGCATACACACACAATGGAATATTACTCAGCCATAAAAATGAATGAAATAATGCCACTTGCAGCAACATGGACAGATCTAAAGACTATCATACTAAGTAAACCAGACAGAGAAAAACAAATACCATATGATGTCACTTATATGTGGAATCTAAAATACGACACAAAGGAACTTATTTACAAAACAGAAACAGAGTCATAGGCACAGAAAACAAACTTATGGTTACTGAAAGGGAAAAGAGGGGAGGGGTAAATTAAGAGTTTGGGATTAACATATAAACATCACTTTATTTCTGAGCATCGAAGAATTGATGCTTTTGAACTGTAGTGTTGGAGAAGACTCTTGACAGTCTCGTGAACTGCAAGGAGATGCAACCAGTCCATCCTAAAGGAAATCAGTCCTGAATGTTCATTGGAAGGACTGATGCTGAAGCTGAAACTCCAATACTTTGGCCAATTGATGCAAAGAACTGACTCATCAGATAAGACCCTGATGCTGGGAAAGATTGAAGGTGGGAGAAGGAGACGACAGAGGATGAAACCACTGGATGGCATCACCAACTCGATGGACATGAGTTTGAGTAAGCTCCGGGAGTTGATGATGGACGGGGAAGCCTGGCATACTGCAGTCCATGGGGTCGCCAAGAGTCAGACACGACTGAGCGACTGAACTGATAGCTGAATCACTGTGCAATACACCAGAAACTAACATACCATTGTAAATCTACTATGTTTCAATAAAAATAAAGTCCTTACTTTCATATACGTTTTTAAAAAGCTCACTCTTCACTATGAAGACCTCCAGGCATATACAAGTGAACAGACTTGGGCAATGGTCCCCCATGGTGACAGTTACCAACATTCTGCTTTACTGCCTTCACCTCTTCCCGTCCAATCTGTTACTGTTGTGGTTGTTAGCTTCATATTTCTTTAGGTAAAATGTCGATGCACTGAAATGTACACATCTAACAATTAGCAAAATGTATTTTACTTAGTACAATTTAATGTGTGCTGTTGTATCCGTTTCTTTTTGTGTTATCTTTGTTTCCTTACTTTTCTAACAGTAAAAGTAAGTCCTCATAAAACTAAAAAGTCAGTTGGTAACAAGCGGGAAACAAGCAGCAGAAATGAGGATTACCCTATTTCAGACATACTTATGTCTCCCCTCCATTCAGCAGCAAGTCCTCAGGCCCCCCATTCCCTCTGTGCTTTCTCACACCTCTCCTGAGCAGCCAGGTCTCTCAGAAGCCTGGGGAGGGCTGGGCAGCCTTCTCGTGGGAGGAGTCCCAGCAACAGGACCCATGAACACAGCTAGGCCCAGGGCTGCATCTCAGGCCAGCAGCCCTAAATCCAGTCCCTGCACCTCTTGGGGAGCCCTCACACTGCCAGGTCCACAAGAACCTCTGTCTTCACCACAGCAGGGGCCTCTCTGAGACCCTACCTGAGCCAGTGCACGGAAGGGTGAGGCCTCCTAACTCCGCCTGGGGAGGCTGGCCCCAGGAGAGGTTGCCCTGGTGACCAGCAGAGGCTCCTCCCAGGGTTACTGTGGGCAGCCACGTTGCCCAGCAATCAAGTGGCAGCGTCCCTTGAGCCAGGACCACACAGCTGTGCCCAGCCCTGTGTGGCTTCTCCCAGCTCTGGGGGACCCCTGGGGCCCTGCCCTTATTCCTCAAGACCAGGACAGCTGCTGCCTCTGATCACAATGAACATCATTCTCTCCAGGTAAGCAGCTCCGCGCTGGCCCCAGCTGATAGGGAGCGGGGAGGCCAGGTTCTCAGGGCCAGATTAACTGAGACAGACAAGGCTCCCTGGACTGCTGAGGGGGTGGTGTAAGGATGCTCTCCCGCCCATACCACACCCACCTCAAGGTCAAGGGACCATGGAGGCTTCCAGATTCTGGCTTCCATCTACTTCTCCAGCATTTTTGCCCACAGACCTGGGGTAGCTAAATTCACACGGTCCACTCCCACTTCTCTAGCTCATCTCTACCTGGGAAACCCCTTCATGCTTCAAAACCCTACCAGGCCTCACCCCTTCTGTGGAACTGTTCCCAACCCCACTGCCTGCAGCCTGATTCGATCACTGCTTTCTCAACCTGCCTGTCCTTTAGCCAGCTGTTCCCACACCTGGCTCCTCTGGGGATTGCAAACTCTGGACCACCTGATGATATGTTTATTTACAAATGTAACCCCTGGGCCTCACTCACAGGGAGTCTAGGTCACAAGCCTGGGGGAGGGTGAGCTGGGATTCTGCAGGCTTAACTTGTGCCCTAGGTGATTCTGATTGAGGGGGTCGAAGGACTCCACCTGAAGGGACAGAGAATGCAGCTGGCTGTGTGACCTGGAGCAAGGTGCTTCACCTCTCTGGCCTCCATTTACCTTGCTTGCAGAGTCATGCACATGATGGGCACTGCACCAGTTAGGGTTTCTGAGGAGAACAAAAAGCCCTCCTCCCAGCTTCCAGCCTTAGAGATATGATTAGAGGAATGCACGGCTGGGAGGTTTGGTCAAACAGAGGCGGCCAGGGCAGCAACCACCTGGGATGAGGGATGAGGAGAGGGTGCAGTGGGGCGAGAGGGAGGCGAGTGTCTGAGGCTGTGCCACTCAGCTGTCTTGGGAAGACAAAATCCAGCAGGTCCTCACTCACTCTGTACTTCTTCATGGAACACCTTTGATGGGCAGGCCGTGGGCTAGCAGCACATAAAAGATGAGTCAGCAAGCCCTCGCCCCCAACCACTCTGCACAACAGGAAGTGATAAGTACTGAAAAATGGTGCACCACAAGGACAAACAAGGTCCAGGGCTGGGAGAGGCAGGAGGGACCCAAGGGCAGAGCACGGGGCCTTTAGGGCAGTGAAACTTCTCTATGATGCTGTTATAGTTGGAGACAGGGCATTGAGCATTTGCCAAAACCTATGACATGCACCACACCAAGAGGGAACCTTCATGTAAATGAGGGACTTTAGTTAATAAGAAGGTATCACCACCGGTTCATCTTTTGTAACAGAGGTCCTGCTGGAAAGGAAGGCTGTTAATAATAGGGGAAGCCATGTGCTGGGGAATGGTTTGTGGGAACACTCTGTACTTTCCACTGTTTTCCTGTATACCTAAAACTATTTACCCCCCCAAAAAAAAGTTTATTAATTCCAAAAATAAAAAGCTTTATGATGCAGAGAAGGCAGAAAATTTCAACAGCTCAGGAAAAAGACAGAATCAAGGAACTTCAGAGAAAAGAGGCCATTGCCCCTCAGGATGGCTTAGAACACAGACAAACTCTACGGGGAAGATAAAGCCCCTCTAAAGGATCTCACAGTGCAAAAGGCCAAGTTAGGAGACCAACCCACGCTTGCATGCCTGCCTGGCCACTGACCAGTCCCATGCCCCTCTGGCCTCCAGCATCTGCCTTGCTGGCCTGACCCAGAGACTGCGGGTATTATCTTGGGGAGCAGGCGCCTGGGCCAGGCCTGCCACTGAGGAAGAGGGCAGTGGGTGGACGATCCCTGTGTCACTGAGTGACCTGGCTGGGTGTCACTGCCCGAAATGGCCCCTCAGGCCCCTGCCTCCCCAGGGACAGTCAGGTGCGGGTGATGGAGGACATGGTGACCAATGCTGAGAAGTCCTTCGGCCAGTTCTGCTCACTGCTGGCCGCTTACACCCGCAAGACAGCCCGGCTGCGTGACAAGGCCGACCAGCTGGTCAAACAGCTCATCAACTTCGCCAATACGGAGAACCCAGAGATGCGGGCCACTCTGAGGAACTTCGCTGAGGATTTGGCCAAAGTGCAAGATTACAGGCAAGCTGAGGTGAGCGGGTCGCTCCGGAGGACCCGCTGCCCAGGGTAGGGGCAGGGGCAGTCTGAGGGTTGACGCAGCCTGGTGGGGTCCACAGTTAGTGGATGCATCTCCTACAAAGACATCCCCAGAGGAGCGCATATCACTCCTTCCAGGGTCAAATCTCAGTTTATAGAACTGAGAGCCTGGAGGCTTGTGCAAGACAAGAAAGATGCAGGGAGTCCAGGAAAGAATTAAAAATGGAAATCCCCATGTGGTGTATATACAATGGAACACTACTCAGCCATTAAAAACACCAATAATGCCACCTGCAATAACATGGATGGACCTAGAGATTATCATACTAAGTGAAATCAGAAAGATAAAGTGTCATAAAATATCACTTATATGTGGAATCTAATATATGACACAAATAAACATCTACTAACAAGAAACAGACTCACAGATATAGAGGACAGACTTGTGGTTGCCAAGGGGGAGAACGTGGGAGAGGCATGGATTGGGAATTTGGGATTAGCAGATGCAAACTATTACATACAGGATAGATAAACAACAAGGTCCTACTGAATAGCACAGAACTATACTCAATATCTTATGTTTCATAATGGAAAAGAATGTGTAACTGAATCACTCTGCTGTAGAGCAAAAATTAGCAATATTGTAAATCAATGTTTAGGGATGGACTAGGAGTTTGGGATTAAAAGTAAAATGAAATAAAATAAAAATAATAGTTTCCAGCCAGCCCAAAAAAGTCCCCTCTGCTATGGTAAAGAAGACTTTTGAAATGAAACAGCTTTTCCATTGAATAAGCATTAAACCAGAAGACAATGCATGTCGCAGGTGGTTGGATAAGTGATGGCAAAAACAGAGAAACCTCACTCCCCACCAAGCACACTCTCTGGAGATAGGAGATGACTGTCCTCAGGGAGGGGATGCCCTGAAAACAGGGAAGGGGACAGTGCCTCTGTCACAGAGGACTTCCTAATTCCACCTGGTGATTAGGGGGCCAACTGGGCTGGCCAATCATCTTTATCCAAAGAAAACTAAAACCTCTCTCTAACAAGCAGGTAGGTACAGCCTGGAGCCAGGTGCCAGGCAAACTTCCTGGAGAGTCTGTCCTCCTGATGTTTACAATTCAGAGATGACTGGCCTGGCCTGGTTGTAAAACCAGCCAGAGGCTTCTTTAGCTTTTAAAAGGTTTACATCCATCTCAAAGGCACAGATAAAGGTCTACAACTGCAAGTTTTTCCAAAGAAATGCTGTATAGAAAGGGAGGGGAAAATGTTCCTTTCCCTTTTGGTATTTGGGGAAGTTATTGGGTTTTTTTTAGATTTGCATTTAGAAGAGCCACAAGCTTTGATGGAGGAGGAGGAAGGGGTTGGGTGGGGATTCCAGCTCCCCTGGTCCATCTGGCAAGCCAGACTCAGATCTTATTAGGAAGGTAGATTTGGGGGCAATGCCCTGGATCTGCTGAGTCAGAACATCTGGAGAGGGGGTGGCTGGCGATCAGGGTTATAAGAAAAGCCCTTGGAGGGACCCCCACGCCTGATTAGTGTGACATCCACAGGGTAAGCACTTAATCCACACCAGCTTTAACTGGACTGTTACTATTACCGATAATGTTTATTTAAGTGTCTAGCGTTGGGCTTGCACACAGACACTGACCCAGGGATGTGAAGTGTCCCCATCGCCGACCCTGCCAGTCCCTGGGGCTTCACAGTATGGTCCACTCTGGATTCTCTACTAGTTTGTGTTCCAGGTGAATCTGTCAGCCTCCCTGGTGACAATTTGAGGCAGTCTGGAGAAATGAAATGCACTGGGTCCCACCCAGCTGCTAAGAAACCCTGGGTGGGTTCACTCCTTATACCCATTTTACAGGCCAGGAAACAGGGCTCATCGAGAGGAAATGTGTAACTGTGCTCTTGGGAGGCAGAGCCCTGAGCCCAGACTGGTGCTCACAACCGCAAGGCTGGGGAATGGCCGAATGTGCAGTCCTGGGTATGCAGTCAGAGCACTATAAATGCAGGCAAGGGACCACACAGCCTGTCAGCATCTCTCTGGCTCCACCTGCTCTGACTGTATGTGTTTATGTGCCCCCAGGTAGAGAGGCTGGAGACCAAGGTCGTCAACCCCCTGAAGTTCTATGGGGTGCAAATAAAGCAGACCCGGGTGAGCAAGGGCATGGCGCTGCGGGGAGGGCCACAGGGAGGGAGACACTGGCTGATCTGGGACCTCAGGAAACCACCCTCCTCCTTCCTTAGGCTGAGATCAAGAAATTCAAAAGTGTCCGGAACAATGAGATCAAACAACTGGAAAAACTGGAGAAACTGAGGCAGAAATCCCCCTCGGATAGACAGACCATCGTATCCATCCCGAGGCAGGGGTGGGGGAGGGGCAGGGCAGTGTGTCACTGCACCCTCTGGGTGGGGGCTGCGTGGGTCATCCCAGGGGATGCTGGTCAACCTGGATCCCTAACAAAACTGTTCTCAGTCTCAGGTGAGTGTCACAAATCTGTGTGAGGAAGGCAGGCTCACATGCAGGTAATGAACAGACTCACAAAATGGTAAGGTGAGCTCTACCTGGGCAGGTGTGCGCAGGGCCCTGGGCTCAGGATGGGAGGGTCAGAGGTGTCGGGAAAGCCATCGGTTGGGACTTGGGAGACCTGGGTCCTGTTCCATCAGCAATGCTACTCAGGCAAGTCGAGGAGTCACTCCTCACCACAGCCTGCTTCCTTATTGGGGTCACCTATTTACTGCTTGTAGAAGGCAGGCACTTGTAGATGAGGAAATTGAGAAAGGTGACTTGCCCAAGATCACAGAGAGCTAACGGGCCAACCCCAACTCAGCTCTGTGTGCTCCTTCACGTGCCAAGCCTGCCATGGAGTCAGGCCATAGAGATTCAATCAAAGCAACCAATAAAGTAATCAACTAAAATCATTCCACATGCAGGAATTAATTATCAGCAAATGTAGAGTACCTAACAGGTTACAGTTAGAGTAATAGGTCAGCTGCTCCCACTCTTTCATTCTTGGAACAATCCTGCAAAGCAGGCCTTATTACTGACCCATGTTTGCAAGCAAGTACATTGAGACTCTGAGAGGTTAAGCCACTTGACTGAGGTCACACAGCTAAGAGGGTCTGTCCAAGTGGCAGCTACCCCTTTTGCTGTGGTTTTACTTGGCCATTCCTTTGATGACCAAATTGGCAAGAGATGCCCATTACACAGGACAGCTGGCCCAAAAGTAGGGCAAAGGAACAGAGAATGATCCAGAATGGAGTCCCCATGACACTTTCTATCTCTGGGGCCAGGCAGAGACCAGTGTGCAGAGGGCCTCAGTGGATGCCAGCCGCACCTCCCACCAGCTGGAGGAGACAGTGGACACCTTCCAGAAGCAGAAGCTGAAGGACATTCAGGTAGGGGTGGTCAGTTCCCGGTCGGAAGTACTCTGAGCTGTCTCATGTGTGACCTTTGGTGTGTTTGCTCATGTATGTCTGTGTATTTGTGTTTGCACCTGTGTGAGTGCACATGTGTTCCCTGTGACAGTGTGTGTGTGACCTTGTGCCTGCCCAATTCTCAGGCCCCTGACTCCCAGAACAGTAAATCCTGGCTTCATCCTGCCGTGGGCGGTAAGATGCCGGCTGCTTGGGCAGCTGTCCTGCACAGCTGTCTACCCGGAAGCCAGCACTGGCAGTCCTGCCTCTCACACCCGGCTGGCTCCCTGCCCACCAGGAGAATTGGGCAATCTGTCTCTCCCAGGCCCCTGCCTTTCCACACAGGACCCTCAGGGCTCGCCCTGACTGCTTCCTTTCCTCCGTGAAGCCCCAATCACACATAGCCTCCCTCCTTCCACCCAGACCCCACCCAGACAGGCCCAGCACCCCAGCTCTTACCAGAGGCCCCAGGGAGTCAGGGTCTATAAGGGCAAGATGGTCACAGAGGCCCCTGCACCCACTCTTGATCCCTCCTTTAATCCATTTTCCAAATTGCAGCCCCAGGAATCTCACAAAAGGCAGCTCTGATTTGTCACTGGTGTGGGTTTAACACCCTTCTGTGTTTCCCTTGTTCCAAGAAGAAAAGCTGAAATCCTCCCAAGGTCCGGAAAACCCCAGTCCAGCCCTCCAGCCTCCTCTTGGACACACCACTCCAAGCTCACGTGCACCAAGGACTTTCATAACTCAGGGAGCCTTTGCACAGGCTGTGTCCTCCTCCTCCTCCTCCAAGCTCTGGCATTACTCTGCATCGAGTCCACACCTCCTTGTCCTTCAGAGAAACTCACCTGGGCCTCAGACCTGGTCCGATCAACTGTTAACACACACTGCTCCGCTCCCTCGGGTCGGGGGTGGGTGCGCAGTTATCCGTGAGGGTGCGTTCATTGTATCTTTAATTCACTGGTGAATCTAACACATGTCGAACACGCACTGACTATGTGCCAGGCGCTATGCCTGAGGCTGGGGACACCACAGCCAGTCAAGAGAGGCCCTGTCCTGACAGGGCTGACACCTTGCGGGAGACAGATCATGCGGAGCCCTTGATGGGGTGGTGGAGAGTCCGGGAGAACTCGCCGCTCCATGCCTGCCTCCCATACAGGCAGGGGCTCTGTCTGCTACGACCCCTCCTGGGTCCCGGGCACCAGCTCCAGGGCCGGGCACTCGGCGAGTACTCAGTCAACTTTTGGGAAATTAATGAAAGAACGAACGAATGAAGCGAGTGAAACACTGATAATGACTGCTCAAGCATGCACGTTGCAGGCAGAACCTAAAACCACCAGCACGCACCTATTCAACACCTGATGCTGCCGAGGCCAGCGCATGCGCACACGATTCTCCACGGTCAGAGGCCAGCGGAAGCACGCGGGGCGATGCGGGCGTCCTTCAAGTATGGGGGATTCCACCTGTAAGAGACACTTCCCAGAACCAACACATTTCCAAAGAGATGAAAACCCGAACTGGAAGTAATCAATACCGTTCTGTCGGTTTTACGCCACACTTCTAATGAAATATTTACAAATGAACTCTGACGCCGAGAAAAGAACGGAAGCCCTGCTTCCAAGCAGGGGGTTCACTTACCCAAGCGGGCGTCAGAAATCCCCTGGAGGGCGCCTTAAAATGCTGCCGACGGGCCTGCCTTGGGGTCGCAGCCAGTGGGCCCCGGGTGGGCTGGGAATCTGCATCCCTGACAGGTCTCCAGGTGAGGCCGGCGTCGACGAGGCGCCCACAGGTCGAGGGCCGCGGCCCTGACTGAACCTCTCACAGGTCTCTGTGACTGGGACCACTCCTGTCCCTCCCGTGCTGACGAAGAAACTGAGGTTTGACAGGGAACGTCATTCCCTCGGGGACACGCGCCAGTGAAGGGCAGACGAGGCCTCGCCTGACCGCCAGCACTGCCTCTGGCAGGGCACGAGAGGAGGCGGGAAGCAGGAATTTCCAGCCCGCTCTTTGCCGCCTCAGGCCTTTCTTCTCCCAGGTGGCTTTGCGGCTTTCTCTGGTCCGCCTCCCCAAGGTGCTTCCCATGTGACCGGAAGAGGCGTGTTCCCAAACTGCGGGGCTCCTGCCCCAACATCAAGCTTGTGTCCTGATGAGGCTTCCCTCACAGTGGGAGCTTGTACTGAGCACAGCACGTAGGAGGGGCCTGACACACAGTAGGTGCCTCCGCTCGGGTCTGGTGCACAATAGGTGCTTGTGCTGGGTTCACGGCACAGCAGAAACCCCCACTGGGGCCTGAAACACAATGAGGCTGTGCTGGACATGACACACAGTGGGAGCCTTCCTTCAGGCCTGGCACATAGTAGGAGCTTATCTGGGCCTTGCACAGAGGAGGAGCCCCACCAGAGCCAGCCGTGCAGCAGGAGCTCTGTGAGAGTTTACTGAGCCAAGCCAAACCATCTGATCTAGAGAAGGAAAACTCTTTATCACTAATAACATTTTGACAAACTGGTCCACCAGATTGTGGGGCCAGTGGACCTGGCGGTGTCTTACCAGCGGCACCCCCTCCCCATCCTGTGAGGCCCACTTCCAGTCTGTGGGTGATAGAGGCTGAAAGTTTGTAGTTGTCAATTTTCAAACACCAGTCCTTGGAGTGAGAGAAACAAGCGCTGAGTGAGGAAGACCAGCTGGACAAGAGCTGAAAAAAGGACACCCTTCAGAAAGTTCCCAAGACCTCACACATTTCTGGAACAACCCCTGTGCAATTTTTGAACTATGGGAATGCATTAACGGTTCAAACAAAAATAATTAGAAATAATATATTGAAATTCCTCACCTAGGATCTGCCCCCTGGTTGGTCTACATCTGAGGTGAGCCCAGAACAGTCCTTCTGACAGCGTTACTTATGTGATCTGGGTTTCTTTCCCCACAGAAAATTTTTTCGGACTTTGTGACCATTGAGATGGTCTTCCATGCCAAAGCAGTGGAGGTGTATTCCAGTGCCTTCCAGACTCTGGAGAGCTATGACCTAGAGAAAGATCTGGAGGTGGGTCACAGACACCCCATCTCCTATTTATGTGGTGGGGCTGAATTGGGGGTTGTTTTTGTCTTTTTTTTATTGAAGTTTGGTTGATCTACAATGTTGTACCAATCTCTGCTGTGCAGCAAAGTAACTCAGATTTACACACATATACGTTCTTTTTTAAAAATATTCTTTTCCATTTTGGTTTACCCCAGGAGATTGGATACAGTTCCCAGTGCTTTACAGTAGGACCTTGTTGTTTATCTATGCTATATGTAATAATTTGCCTTCGCTAACCCCAAACTCCCAATTCATCCCTCCCCCATCTCACTCTCCCTTGGCAACCAGTCTGATCTCTATGTCTGTGAGTCTGTTTCTGTTTTGTGGATAGGTTCATTTGTGCCATAGTTTAGATTCCACAAAGAAGTGATATCATATGGTATTTGTCTTCCTCTTTCTGGTTTATTTCACTTGGTATGATAATCTCTAGTTGCATCCATGTTGCTGCAAATGGCATTATTTAGTTCTTTGGTGGCCGAGTAGTTGGTTTTGTCTTGATAGAATCAGTTTTTCTTGGCAACATTTTGTAATTTCTCAAACTTTGAAGATTGGTTTTAATGAACTCTTTTAAATATCTGCCCCTGGGCACAGAACCAGAGGTGGAAAATTTCCCCAACACCATCTTTATGGACCATTTGTGAGTATCACCATCACCCGGGTGCTTAAAAACAAATGAATCAACAACAGCAAAAAGCATCTCCAGGCTGATGCCTGCTATACTTTGCATGTAGTCTAAGTGCTTATGGTCCTTATCTGATGTGATTAAGATTTAACATTAGCCTTCTGAGTTATCTACAATGTCCCGCGCCATGCCTCATGGTAAAAGCAGCACAGTGATTATCTTCCATGATTATCTGCTGTGGTTCTAGGGTTGGCGGGTTCAGCTGGGTCATTGTCACTTGGGTCTTTTCAGCCAGTCTATAGCTGGAGCTTGAGTGGTTTCAAAGGCTTCCTGGTTCATGTGTGGCTGTCATCTGGGTCCAGGACATGATTCACAAAGTTCAGGGCAAAATGAAGACACTGGCCCTTTGTTCAGTAATTATTAAGACTTCCAAGATAGCAGAGTCGTTCCGAGCTGGGACCCTTGGAAAAGGACATGAGCTGTACCCCCACAAGGCCCACCCTGTGTGGTCTGCAGTGGGGTCTGTGCCCAAATAACTGCCCATGCCTCCTCCATGGGGCGTAGGCTTTCTGACATCATGGCGGCTGATCCAAGAGTGAGCATCAGAGACAGAGCTGAGTGGACACTGTGTCACCTTTTGTGACAGGCTTGCCACATTCTGTCTCTTAGAAGTGTGTCACTAAGACAGTATTCAAGGGGAGGAGAATTATAGTCCAGCTTCTGATGGGAGAAGTAAAAGAATTTGTGGAGGAGCTTTAACCATCACAGGACGGTCAGTGAAGATTGGCCAGGCTTTGATGCCTTCACTTATCTCTATTTTGGTGATGGGGGGAGTGTGATCTTCTTGTGGGACTATGGACTCGTTACCTAGCCTCTCTGGACTTCAGTTTTCCCATCTGTAAAATGTGATGATAATACCCACTCACCAGTCTGCTGCAGATCATATGGCATAAAGAATAGACAGCTCCCAGATGGACCTGGTACAGGTGGCAGTCCCAGCAGTTACCTCTGCACCAGCCTTTTGGTTTTGCTGTCTTTCCTTCCTGCTCCCACCACTTTGTTTCCTGACCAGATCCAACTCTCCTGACAGGATTTTAGAGCCAAGATGCACGGAGTTTATGGGCGTTACAATGCTCGGCCACCACTCACGGACACCACCCTGTCCCCAACTCTCCCATGGTCTCTTGCCCGGGTGAGTACTGGGTGGGGTGTGAAGCCTGTGACAAGGTGAAGTGACCAGAGACCAGAAGCCAGCCGAGAATTCAGGTCTGAGAAGGAAGTGCTGCTTGCGGGGTGGGAGGGTGGCCCTGAGTCTGACCTGGACCCACCTGAAGCGAACTCAGGGAACCACAGTGCGGGGACGAGGGGTGTCTCATACTTGCTGAATAATTCTCTCCAATTAGGTGAACACATCTACCTGAAGCACTTAGTAAATAATACTTGTTACCATTCTTATTATTTCTGCTATTGTTGCTGTGATGATGATGATTTTATTATTATTGTTACTGTTATTCTTACTTAGAGTGCTCAGAGCACCATACGGAGCCAGAGAAAGGAAGCAGTGAATGAGGACAACTCTGCCGAGGAGGACCCCGTGGAGGACCTCAGGGGACGGGCACAGGGGCCCCATCAGTAGGACAAGAATCCCCAGTCAGGAGGTGGGGCTCACACGGGACCCTCACAGGCTCTGTTGTGTGCAAGTCATGTGTTTTCTGAGTCCCGGTTTCCTCATCTGTACAACAGGGAACATATTCCTTGGCTCACAGGCTGCCCTGGGGACCAAGGTGCCCAGGAGGTGCTCAGTAAACATGGGTACCTCTCACTCTAACTCATACTGGGTCTCATTTCCTGTTTTATGACCAGGGCTCCAGTGTGTTTAAGCCTGTGTTAATGTTGAGAGCTTGGTGTGTTACCGAATCAAACTCAGGTCCATTTGCCTGTGTGCGGTAAAGTCACTTTACTGACACCAGGTTGGGGTGAAGGAAAGTGAAGTGCTTATTGCAGGTGCCAAGCAAAGAGTCCTCGGCAGGTGGTGCTCAAAAGGCCTGAACTCCCCACGGCTATCAGGGGAGGGTTTTTAAAGACAAAGGGAGGGAAGGGGGGCTGTGGGGTGTGTAACCCTGGGACCAGGGACACATCACCGAAGTGAAAGGAGGGTGGGGGTCCACAGACTTGGCCGGCTAACTGCCAGAGCCCTCTGGGTGTGCACATATGGGGAGAAGATCCCTCACAGTGTGGGGGGCATCCAAGTGCTGGGTCACTCCGGGCTCAGCACACCTCCCACTGCCTCCTGGAGACCTTTACTGGGGAGAGGACGTCCTGCAGCCTCTCAGGAGAGACGCTTGGCTCTGGGGCCGGCTGGCTGCTGATTCGATTCCCCGTAGGGGTACCACAAGCGCCTCGTCAGCAAAGTGGGAAAAATAAACCTTCCTTATGGGTGTGGAGAAAAGGGAATCCTCCTACACTGTTGGTGGGAATGTAAGCTGGTACACCCACTGTGGAAAACAGTATGGAGTGCCTCAAAAAACTAGAAGTAGAGCTACCATAAGATCCCACAATCCCACTCCTGGGCATACACCCAAACAAAACTATAATTCAGAAAGATATATGCGGGGACCCCCTGGTGGTAGTGGTTAAGAATCCACCTGCCAATGCAAGAGACATGGATTCAATCCCTGGTCTGGGAATATTCCAGATGCCACAGAGCAAGTAAGCCTGTGCTCCACAACTATGGAGCTGACGCTCTGGGGCCCACGCTCCACAACAGGAGAAGCCCCTGCAGTAAGAAGCCCACACATCGCAATGAAGAATAGCCCCCCTCACTGCAACTAGAGAAAGGCTGCGCACAGCAACTAAGACCCAGCATCACCAAAAAAAAAAAAAAAACAACAGAAGATACATGCATCCCTGTTCCTAGCAGGACTGTTCATTACAATAGTCAAGACGATGAAGCACTCTAAATGTCCATCGACAGAGAACTGGAGAAAGATGTGGTACACACATCATCGATTGTTTTATATATCATCACCTTTTACACAGTGGGATATTATTCAGCCATAACAAGAAATGAAATAATGCCATTTATATGGCAATATGCATGGAACTAGAGGTTATCATACCAAGTGAAGTGAAGTCAAAGACAAATATCATATGATAGCACATATGTGGGATCTAAAATATGATACAGATGAACTTATTTTATACACATATATATAAAACTGATTTACCTTGCTATATGCCTGAAACACATTGTAAATTAACTGTGTTTCAATTAAAGTTTAATTAAAAAAAAACTAAAATCCTCCTCATATGATCACCACAGGATTAACATCCTCACTACAGTGACTTTTATTACCCAAAATCCATTTCCAAGATACCTCCTTGGGGAAGCCCACCTTGATTCTACCAGGAAGGACACTCACTCCAAAAATAACCAAAACATTCTGTATTTCCTATATTACATAATTTATAAAGTATCAATTGTATATAATATCACATTTTACACTATATGTGTAAAATACTATCTCATACTTATATACTCAATCATACACACACAGGCACACACAGGCACCCACACACACAAATGTACCTTTTTTAACCTCAGCTGTCTCAACCCCACTGAGAGTTCCTGAAGGAAAATGACTTTGCTTGTTCATCTTGTGGTCTTGGAGCCTGGTGGTACCTGGCACATAGTATGAGCTCATTAAAGGTAATTTGATGGCATAAGGGGCCTCTCCCCTCCCCTTCTGGCCCCAGCATGCCCGGAAAAGACCAATCATTCCTAATTCCAGAGTTGGGCATTGGCCAAGCTTCATGGGCTCTCTCCTATGAGAACAAAATTCCTAGCTTCCCTCCTTTGGGCCCAGGAGGTGGGAGGAGGGGTTAGCAAGGGCAGAAGGAGCATAGCTTTCAGGTACTCTTAGAATCAGAAGGAGAGAAAGGTGACCATTTCACAAAACATGCCTGTTGAACCGAGCCGTAAGGGCTGACAAGTGTCCTGTTGCTGTCAGGCAGGAGCAGTACCCATAGCCCTTTGGCCCCCAGAGGGAAATAGTGAGGCAGCTGGGGCTCAAAGGCAAGACCAGGATGCCAGCTGGAAGGGGGTGGAGGTATCCCGAGGGCCGAGGCTCCTCTATTCACTAACACACGCCCAGCGGCAACACAGTGGACATGCTTCTGCCCATTAGTCTTCCCATGAGACACACACATATCTACCTAATACTCAGCTGCTCGCTAAGTGGGGAGAACGACTATTTGACCCCAGAAAATAGTGTTTTCTTCTGAAAAGCCACTGCTGTCAGTGAGAAGATTGCAAATTCCATTTTAAAAGGTGCTCATGGGTATGTGAGAACAAAAATTCAACATCAACAGACTGACTTCCTTTTTAGAGATAATTTATTTCAGTTTCCACCTTCTGACAATCTGAGGTGCAATATATGGACTTTTTTTTCTTCACAGGAAACAGCTTTGATTTTTAGCGCTGTTTTGAGAGCTCAGTCTTGAAACTTTCTCCACCTGAAAACATAGTTTGTAGAACACAACCTCATGAGATATAAGACTGCAAAACCGTACACATAACACACTCGAATCACTGACCCTGATTTCTGGGTCACTAAGGGCGATGTGTGGAAGTGGCCAATGGGATGTTCGAGTCCAAGACCAACGGGTGAGAGAGAAACAGGGAAAGCACATGGGAGACCCTGCTGCAGCCCCAGAGGCCACAGTGAGGGCCACGCAGCTCTCTCACACTCTAAGGGGAAGGGCCTGCCGTCTGAGTGTGACCATCTCCTTTGGTTGGCCTGTCCTTCTCAAGGTGTCCATGGGACTCCAAGCCTCCAGCACAGGGACAGACCAGGGCCCTCACGTGGGCCCGTGCTTTGGAATGAAGCCCGCTGAGCACTTCTCTTTTGTTTCCACAAGCGTATCATCCTGGACCAAGGAGAGGACAGATGTAGCCCCCCCTAAGGCTCCAAGGGGCATCACCAGCAGGAGCCCTCCTCCAAGCTCAGCACACCACTCAGGAGGGTGGTGGGAGACAGCGCCTGGTCTGACCCTGCAGGCCAGGCCAGGGTGCAGGTCACCCCGCCTGCACAGAGGTCCTGCGAGAAGCGATGGGAACACAGCAAACCCAGACCGTTCTGACTGAGAACTCTACAGCAGGAGCGGGGCCCCTTGAATCCTGGGGACACAGCCAGGGGGAGGGTCCCCTCCCCAGCTCTCTGCTCATCTCAAGCTCAGACTGACCAGCCGACTTGGGGACACAGGCCGGAGCCAGGACACCTAGGGACAAAGCAGACGGTGTCTGAGGCGCTTGCTTGGGGAAGGACAGCAGGGAGACAGCGGCAGAACAGGCCCGGGGAGCCATAAGGAGCATCTTGATGCTCCTGGATGGGTACCCCTGGATGGGAACCATCTGGAAATGCTCCCTCTATCTGCTATCTGGATAACCCTCACAGCCCTACTCCCAGCCACACGGCCACAGGGAGGTACTACGGCATGTGGCTTGAGTAAGGCCCGGCTCCAGCCCGGGTCTGAGTGTCGCCCACCAGCCAATTAGGGGAGCTGTCGCCAACACCATTCCTCTGCAGGGGGGCGGGGAGAGGGGAGAGTCAAAAGCTTGTCAAGCAGATCTCACCCTCCAGAGTCATAAAAAGGAGTAAACGATTTACAGGAAGACAGGCGAGACCTCTGAGTGGTAGGAGCAGCAGCTCAAGGGAACTAAAAGGCTGTGGGTGGGGGAACAAGAACCCTGGGGCCAAGGGGTTGTGGACCCGCAAACCCGTAGCTCTGTCCGTGGCTGAAAAAGTGCATGGCCAGTGGGGTGACCAGCCTGGGATGGCCCAGCTGCTGCCCCCTCCCCTGAGGCTGCAGCAGGGCCCTTCCCCTTCCTTCCCAATCTCCCCACTCCTCTGGCAAATGACTCCGCCCCTTGGCTGCCCAGTTGTCTCAAGTTGTAGGTAGTTTGGCCACACAGCTTATCTGACCACACACACGGGCCTGCCGGATCCTCCCTAACTGAAAAGCCAACTACTCAGGGAGCAGTGACACCCAGGAAGGTCAGGCTCAAAGCTGCGGCCCTGACGTCCGGTTGTGGTCACCTGGGTTTGACAAAATCCCTGACAGACTCCTTTGTGGTGTGAACATACCTTTTTCTCACATCAGGAGGCTGGGATACAGTGCTCTGGGTGATAAATTAACCCACTTAAAACAGCCCGCAGAAAAACACACCTCAAGGCTGCCACCTTCTCTCCACGGCCGTGGAAGTCACCATCTAACTGGGGAGGGAGAGGTGAGTATGGGCTCTGGGAAGGAGGAAAGAGGTCAGGCAGCATCTCGAACTCCATCCTTGGGGCTCCATCCTTGACCTAGCATGGGCTCACCTGTGACCTTGACCCTCCCAGGTTTCACTGGAGCACAAATCTCAGAAATTGAACTCTCTTTCTAGTCCTCTTCTTGGTAGATTAAGAGCTCCTCGGCCTGGTTGGTTTTGTTTTTTGGCAATAGGAAAATCACGGTCTACTCCATTTCACTGTACAAATAACTTACAGTATCAGAACTTGATTCTCCTGCCTTTGGTTGAACATGCACACACAGCAGATACAATCTGAACGTTAGCACGCCCCTCTTAAACACCTATCAATATTGCTAGAACTCTAACAAAGGATGAAGACACACAAAGCCACATCTCAACAGAATCCTGTTTGCAAAGCAGGGTACTTTTTACTTGGGAGAATCAGCTGTTTGGGCTCATTACATTCACAGAGCCCTGAAGGGCAGACAGCAGGAGACCGGCCATGTCATTGCTAACGCAGGGCTTTGAAGCTCCGGCTTGGGACCCTGAACCTGCTGGGATGGGAAACTCTCCTTGTGGATACGACCCGATGCTTCCTGCCCTGAGTCTAAGTTTACAGGAAGTTCCTGAGTTTACAGGAAGGGCCAGCAGAGCGCTTTCTGCAGAGCCTCCTGGGCATGTGTTGGGGTGAAACTTCTTCACACGCTGGCACCTCTGAGCACCTGCCTGGGTCTGTCTGCTCTGGCCGGGCCTCACAAGGAAGATCACGTCACAGAGAGGAAGTGTCAGCGAGGCAAGCGGCTGGCTTCTGCTAGGGACGCTGTGCCTCCTCCGAGTGATACTGGCCAGACACCCTGAGGTGACATGCTCAGAGAAAGACAGTCACCAAGAGGAGACAGCAGAGCAGCCTCCCAGCCACCTTGACGTCAGCCACTCCACGAGGCCCACAGTCTCTGGTGGTGTCCACTCATGGGGCTCAGCGTTTCGGGCAGCAGTTTTGGGGTCAGACTTACTCTCTCAGGAGCTGGATCTATTAATATATGAAGAAGGGGAGGGGAAAAGACCCAAAGCCACCCTTGTTTCTACCTTCAACTGCTATTGCAAGAGACCTATATGGGAAAAACAAAAAAAAAGGTCTCAGGATCATCCTGAAGTGAAAGTGCTTGGAAAAGCCGGGAGAAATCAAAGCTGCATTTCTTCCCAGTTTGCATGGGTCCTCCCGCCCCACCCAGGGGGAAAGAGCCCTCCACTCCCCAGCATCCCTGGAAAGACCCAGAAGCTACTGTCTTCCTCCAGAAATCAGAGTGAATCACACTTCCACACAAATCTTATATATACAAAGATAAGTCTTTTGGGCACCTTAGAATAAAGTGTTAATACATTTCAACTAACCACTAAGAAAAAACTAAGAAAGCCTATGACACGCAGTGGAGAGATGTCCCTTCGAGGGCCTCAGACAGGCTGCTCACTGGGCATGGCCCTGACTTCAATGGGGGGGGGGGGGGGGCGCGCGGCACAGAGCATCAGGGGGTTGTTGAACGTCTTAGGAGGGGCAGCATCACCTCTAGCAGGTATTGGAGCAGGACCTGCACACTCGTGAGCTGGATGTTATTTCTCTGAACTGCATTCAGGAGAGACATAGCCAATCACTGGGCCAGTTTCCAGCCGGCGTGGCCTGCCCCCACACAGGACAGGCAAACCAGCCACATGACTGTGCTTTGTTCAGTGATGTGGCCAGAGAGACTGCCAGCATACACACACACGCACACACACATGGGTGTGTGTGCCGTCATGAACACAGCGGGGCTCCTGGAGCCCAAGCCCCTACCCCGAGTCTCCTGACAGGACATCTCACACCAATGCACTCGGGTCCTGCGTGTTTCCCATCGCCTCTCTTATGATCACCAGGATGTGCATTCCTCAGCTCAACCAACACTTGCTCTTCTCTGGAACATTCCAGGGAGGCATCCCCCATTAGGGAACCTGTGAAGTGCCGCCTGGAGGGCTGAGTCTTGGACATGTTTGTCGTGCTGCAGGAAGTGGAGTGCAACATGGGGTGGATGGCCAGGGCAGGAAGGACAGAGCCCCGCTGGCCTCGCAAGGCCAGTGCCCTGGAGCCAGGCTGGCCAGGGCAGCCAGCATGCTGGAGGCTTGCTGCCAGACTGCAGTCCCTCGGGCTAGGCAGCTGTGCCTGGACAGACCTGAGGGGAGGACCCCTGGTTCCCAGCACCCGAGACGGCAAGGGGGGTGTCCGCAGAGTCCTCGGGAAAGCGGCCTGAGGGCTCGGGCAGCGGATGGTGCAGGCTTTCCAGGCGGCCGGGGTGGAGGGCCTGACCCTGCGAATTGCACAGTCCTCACCAGAAGCCACCTGGGCCACGATGCCTATAACACTGACACAGATTTTTCTGTCTTTTAAAAATAAAGAGCAGCACTGTTTGCTTTTAGAAAGGGCAGATGTCTTGAAGCTGCTGAAGAAAATTCTCTTTTCTGGGCTTCATCATGGAACAGACGGCCCCAGGGAGCGAATGGTGGAAGTCTCTCTGCCTCAGAAGGAAGTGGTCAGCTGACCAGGAACATCTCAGACGCTTCACACAGACACCTGAGGGCCGCGTGGGTCCAACACAGCTACTCGGAGCCGCGACATCCCCGGGCGCCCCCACTCCTGACTGTGGCTGGGCCTTCTGCAGCCAAGAAAGCCGTCCACTGCCTCAGTCTCTCTCTCGCCCTGAAATAGAGGGTGTCTCTCTCCTCTGGGGGCTTCCTGTCACACAGAGAGGGGACCCAGTACCAGCCCGGGCTGACACTCAAGAGGCCACCCCCGCTGTACTTGGCTGTGGGAGAAACCCAGTCCCACCCTGCGGGGAGGGGCCCAGATCCTCACTCCCAACTGTGCCGTGTCACTGGCGTGGGACTGACATGTGCCAGCTCACAGCTGCCCTTCCCTACCTTCCCACACGCCCTGTCTTCTCAGCAGAAGGCTGTGATGGACACGTGCCCGCCCTGGACCCAGCATCCTTCCTCCTGTGCCCCCTCGGTCCCATGTTGCAGGCCTGCCACTCGGGGGTATGGACAGTCACCTCAGTTTTAGCTGTGTAATCCCAGGGGCACTTTGGCACGCAGGTGGGGGGCAGACACAGGCAGAGGGAGGTGGGGAGGATGGGCAACCAGATTCTTCTAACCGCTAGTTCTAGGGCGGCGTAGGTGCTGCCGATGTCATGCATGGGGGGTGAGAGCCAGCTGCAGTCCTCCTGGGGGAGTCTTGGGCCACCTCCCGTGGCCTACTCGGTAGCCATCTGCTCGATGTGGTCGCTCAGCAGCTTGTACTGCTCTGCAAGAGAGAACAACGTTATTGGAGACTCAGGCAGGCAGGGTCTTCTCACAGGCATGGTGACGGCGAGCTTCCGCAGGTGTGCCTGCAGCCTGGAGGTGGGCTCCTGGGAACCAGGCTGCATCCTCCCACAGAAATGACGCTACAGAGGGCAGGCCGGCAGGGCCCAGCAGCCTGGTGTGGAGAGAGGAACGTGTCACAGGAGCCACGTGGTGGGGGGATGGTGCTCTGCCCTATGCTGGGCGACAGGGCCGGTGAGAGCACTGTGAGGCTGTCCAGGGCACCTCCTGAGGCCGCCTGTCCTTGGCCCTCTTTGACTTGGTGCAGGGTGGAGTTTTAGACAATACTGGTCTAGCCAAATACATGTCTATGTGGAAGGCTTTTTGGGGGACGAGGAGGAGGCATCCCCATCATGTGGGATGATGCAGAAAGGCCAGCTGTTTATTAGGGAAGTTGACATCAGTAATATATCTCCTTTCATTACAGAAGTCAGAGATTCTAGAAAAACCAACCTCAGGACCCCTGCCCCTCCTCGCCCCAAACCTCCCAGGGCAGTGTGGTTCAAGAAACCAAGGCAGGCCATATACTGGTCACTTAGAAGGAGGGCAACTCGGGGCCAGAGTCTGCCCATTTTCAAGGTCAGAGTCTGAGTGCCAAGTTACATCTTTACTTGGGCCCTGCCTTTAAGCACTGACCGGGCAGAGCCACCCCGCCCCTCCACCCCCAGCAAGTCCTACCTAGCAGAACTGGGTTTCCAAATGGAAGGAAAAGTGTCCCATGCACTTAGGCAGGCAGGAACATTTAATGTCCCATTTCAAAGTAAAGTAGGGGTAATTCTCTGATTGGGATGGGGATCCCACATGCAGCCCACTTGCTCCCGAACCCCCAGCCCCGCCGGCCTGGCTAGCACTCACCCTCGTCCAGATTGCCGATCACCGCCTGCTTCTTCAGAAAGTCATTGCACAGCTTCTTGTTCAGCCCGAACGCCAGCATGTTGTGCGTGAACGTGCTGGGGGGACATGCCGTGAGCTGGCACCCCTCCTACCTCCCGGGGGGCAGGTTGGGGGGAAGGGAGCCAGGGCCCAACAGGCAGCCTGCCAGGAATCATTAGAAAGAAGTAAAAACCAAATTGCCTCCTCAGCCAGCCAGCTTCGCTCACCGTGAAACGGTGTGGAGGCCAAATGGAGTGACTCGTGTGCCTCTGAGACATTTAGGAACTCACAGTGGTAACAACCCTGAGTCAGGGGCGTGTGACATCATACAGGTGGCGCTCCCCCAGTGGAGCCCCCGCCAGGAGCATCTTTCCCGGCCTCTCCTCACTAGTCTGGGCCTTGGTGTCAGCACCTGGCCCTGCCTGCCCCGCTTTCTCGTCCCGGGGTGCCCCGGGGTGGCGGCACTCACCCCAGCTGCCCGAAGGTGATGTTCTCGTTGAACCGCAGGCTGTCATCCCGCTCCTCCTGGGTCATGTGGCACCACCTCTCCCTGCAAGCACAGGAGGGGCAGCGGGGGGCTTTAGGCCCGCGTCCCCGCCGCTCGACCCTCCCCTGCTCTGACCTACAGGTGCTGGCTTCCCTGACACAGAGGGAACTCCTGGGCCGAAGAGCTGTTGGCGCTGCTTCTAAGAAGCCTACCCAAAGGCGGGGGAGTGAGACACACACACTCATCACCTTGTCCTGGCAGATATGAGACCCAGGGCCCCAAGACAGTGTGTGCTTAGCGGTCACCTAGAACATTTGCTAGGAGATGAGAATCCCGTCCCCTACCTTTTCTAAGGTTCAAGGACAAAGGAGGCCACAGCTCATGTTACAGGCAGGGACAACTGCAGATGCCAGGGCCCCACCAGTGTCTGACAAAAGTGGGAGTCGAGAACCTAGCAAGGAGGAGGCCCTGGGGCTCCCTGCCCACTGTCTCCAGGCCTCGGGCTCTCCGGCAGGGTCCGCAGCCTCTGACCACATGCTGCCCGCCTGGCTGGCCCAGCTCTGCCACTCACCCTGCTCCTGGCTTCCTCCCGGCCAAGGCCCGCCCTGCATGGCCGCCCCAGGGCCGGTGACTGCTACCCTGTGACCACAGTGAAGATGGCGCGAAGCCTCTATGTAGAGATGGGAAACCCTGCGAGGAGGGACCACGGCCCGTGCAGCTCCCGGGCTGGGTGTTCTCCGTGCAGGAGCGTGGTGTCAGGGCTTAGGCAGGGAGGGTGCTCTTCTGAGCCTAAGGAGCTGTGTCCTCGAGTGAGAGCCCAGTCCACCCGATCCCTCAGGGCATCAGCCCCTTCCCTTGCAGCATAGCATCGCTATTCTCAGTGTCCCGGGGAAGTCAGCCCTCAACCACCCCACCCCCGTCCTCCCAAGCTTGACAGCCACATGGCCACCTGGGAAATGAGTAGATGCCTACTTCCCCTGAAGAATTACACTCTGGACAAGGAGTCTGATTAAAACAGCATTGAGAGAAAAAAGATAAAAGGGAGAGATAAAAAAGATAAAAGAGAGAGTATGAGGGGTGTCAGGGTGATGGAGAAGCCAAAGGAAGAGGAACAGAACCAAGAACATCAACTCTCGACTCCTCTTCACTGTTCAGGCCGAGGGAGCCCACTCGTGCTGCTGCAGCTGAGTGGGAACCACAGGACACCAAGGCGCATAAGAGGTAGGAGGAGGTATCACTCCAGTCTCCTCATGCTAGCAGAACATCCACGAAGATACCTGGAAGGTGCTTCCAGGTACTATGCTAATCCCATTCCACGCTCCTTCCCATCCCCTTTCCCCTGGTGGACACCCTTAGGAATGCCCAGGCATTAAATCCCCAAACCACCACCAGGCTCGCTGGGTACAGTTGCACAGGTTGTGCACTGCACAACCCCATCCCATGTGGAAGTGGCTCCCTTGCCGCTGTGTAGCACAGAAGTCCTGACAGTAGCCGCAGAGGTGACTTTTTTTTGCTGTGGTGAGGATTAGAGTTGGGACATTTAATCTGATCTCTGACGAAATAGGCAGAAGGTCCATCAGGGAATGCCTACAATCAAATCAATGCTTTAAAACTGAGTCCAACGCCCAGTACTGGTGGAAGTCTAATACCACAAGAGGGCAGGTCATGTGTCTAAGATGCCACAGTGAGAATCTGGATGTGACGAGCAGGTTACAGAACAGGAAGCTCCTGAGAACAGAGAGGATGCTGATGGTGTTGTCAGCTGACTTTGCCAGAGAGAAATCACGCTGGAGACACAAGGTTGCCCAAGGACCCAGAGCCAAACTCTGGTCCCCCAATCTCGGGGTGTCCGGGGGGCAGGTCTGGGAGATGCATGGCCAGACCACACCAGCCCTGGATAAGGAGGCCTGTCAGGCCCAGAGATTCACTTGCCCTCACGAGGTTCAGAGGCCATGATGCTCTGACCCTCTCAGGCCTTGGCCACGGTGCTGGGAAGCCTTACTCCAGGAAGGCTGGTTAATCACCCTATACTCTAGAGAGACTGTGGGAACTCGGGAGCTTTTTATGAACGGAGGTAGCTGCTGTGCTTAAGTGCTCCTTTTAAAGCCATAATAAGGCTGCATTAAAAAAAAAAAAAGACAAGATTTCACATAGAACAATAAGCACTAAAAATACATCACTGATTAAAGGAAACATGCTTTGGGAAATTTCCACCAAATTTAAAAAAAGCACTGTATCAGAAATTATATTTTGAATAGGCAGGTCTTTAACTCTAAAAATATCTTAGGAAGAACTCTAACACATATCAAGTTCAAACAAAATCAGAGCCCATTGTGGGCTCGCAGGAAACAGCCGGTCCTAGACATCTGCCTTCAGGGGCCCCTTGACATGCACAGGCCCCACATCTCTCAGTGGCCGGGGAGCACGGGGCAGCTGTCCTTTCCCTGGGACCCTCAGACTCGTCCGAGTGGGCGAGGGTCTGCCAGAGCCCGCACGCCTCTGGACATGACTATAGAGACAGGTCCTCTGTCTGCACTGGCAGCTCCAGCCAGGATCAATGACCAAGTGGGCGACAAGTGACCCTGAGGGTGTGGTTTCGGGGTCTGCTCAGAAGGCCAGAGTGGCCCGTGGAGGCTGGCTCACTCACGGTCAGAGCTGACCTTCTAGACCTCACTGTCCCCTCCTCTCGGGACACACACCAGGCCTTGCAGGGTTCTTGGGGGGCTGTGTCTGCCTCCTGGCCATTTCGAGGTCTCTATCGTGGGCGAGCTCCCCACCATCACCAGCCTGTCCCAACGCTGGGCCCGCCAACTGCGAGTCCCACCTGCACCTGGGTGCCCTCCCCCAGTGGCCCTGGAAGGGCCCCCGCACTGTCCAGGGACAGGCACGTGGACACACACCTCTTTTTCTCCTCCTCTCCAGCATCCCCTCTGGAGCGGCAGCAGAAACAGGTAAACAGAGGAACATGTCAAACTCATGCAAGATATGTGGATGGAAAAAGAGAGCAAGCGCGGAAGGAGGGTTATCACAGCAGAGACAGAGATGGAGACAGGGTTCCGGGTGGGTGGGGGGCGCTGGCCGAGGAGTCGGAGAGCAAAGCAACACGAGATCCCCCTTGCCTACAGGCATTTCCTGCATCTGCGTCTCCCAGCAGAGCAGAGAATTCTGTCTAGAATCCTAAGGAACGGTCTGGGACCTCTCTCCCCACGTGCTCCCCTGCCTCCCAGGACACACAGCCGCAGCAGGCCATCCCGCCCCCATGGGGGTTTACTGACTCTCCCCCGAAAAGAAAGATTTCCCTTAAGATCCCCCAAGTGCCAGTGGACTGAAGTCTTAGCCAGCAGGCTCTGCCCTCTCTCCTGCCGGGAGAAAGGTTCTGAGGTCTCCCCAGTGTTAGAGAAGGGGGTTCATCTCATTAACGAGAAGAGATGCGGGGACTTCAAAGTCCCATGACTGGAGGGGCCAATAAAGTGACCCAGGCCTGGGAGGCTGCTGCCCCCTCCCCGCCCCACTGCTGCATACAGAAGGCACCAACCTTGGCTTGCTGAGCCCCACTGCACACTCCTCGCTGCTCATGGTTTACAAAGGGGGGTCTCCAAAGGGGCCCCAGGGAAGCTGCAGCCCAGAGGAGGCAGCTGAAAGTAGCGACTGCCTTCCCCACACATGAATCCTACACCCAGGGTCCCAGCTTAGGAGCCTGGGTTCTTACAGAGACAGTCAGAGTGGGTCCGAGGGGGCCCCGGGAGCTTCGTTCAGTAGGAGTTCGCATTTCTGAGGAGGGTCAGGCCAAGTCATGCCAGAGCCCCAGGGGGGGAGAAGCGCTCATGCAAGCTGGGCCCCCCACCCGGAAGCTGTGCGCCCAGGACCCTTCAGGCAGCTTGCAGGGCACCGGAGCCAGAAGGGTTCGAGGAAGAAACACAAGACGCGAGGACTCAGCCGTTCCGTCCTTCTGCTCTCCTCTTCAGAAACGGGACAAAAAAGCCTCTCCCTGGTCCTCTTCCCCGAGGCAAAGCAGGCCTGGACTTGGCTCCTACCTGGTCGTGGGAGACCGCTTTCTCCTCTCACAGTGGACGGCATCGAAAAAAGCTGCATTCCAGAACCTCAGTGTGTGCCTGCAAGACAGACAAGATGGGAACACAGCGGGTCTCAGGCGCATGTTCTTGTTTAGTTGCTAAGTCATGTCCGACTCTTTGCAACCATGGACTGCACACGCCAGGCTCCTCTGTCCTCGACTATACCCTGGAGTTTGCTCACATTCATGTCCACTGAGTCACTCATGCTTTCTAACCATCTCATCCTCTGTCACCCCTTCTCGTTCTGCCTTCAGTCTTTCCCAGCATCAGGGTCTTTTCCAATGAGTCGGCTCTTCGCATCAGGTGGCCAAAGTACTGGAGATTCAGCTTCAGCATCAGTCCTTCCAATGAATATTCAGGGTTGATTTTCTTTAGGATGGACTGGTTTGATCTCCTTGCAGTCTGAGGGACTCTTAAGAGTCTTCTCCAACACCACAGTTCAAAAGCATCAATTCTTCAGTGCTCAGCCTTCTTTACGGTCCAACTCTCACATCCATACATGATGGTTTTCCAGTATATGAACCTTTGTCAGCCAATCGATGTCTCAGCTTTTTAACGTGCTGTCTAGGTCTGTCACAGCCTTCCTTCTGAGGAACAAGTGACTTTTACTTTCATGGCTGCAGTCACCATCTGCTGTGATTTTGGAGCCCAAGAAAATAAAATCTGTCACTGTTTCCATTTTTTCCCCTTCTATTAGCCAAGAAGTGATGGGACTGGATGCCATGTTCTTAGGCTTTTTAATGTTGAGTTTTAAACTAGCATTTTCACTCTGCTCTTTCACCCTCATCAAGAGGCTCTTCACTTTAGTTCCACATGGGCCATAAAGGCCTATGTGCCTTTATCCTCAATGGAGCTGGTTCCCTGGGCCTCGGCAGTGTGTCCTGGGGTCATCTGCATGTCTCCCAGGACCTATAACCTGGACTCAACAGGTCAAAGGTGGAACCACCACCTGTAGGACAAGGATGAAGCCACTTCCCCTTCTCGGTCTCCCGCTGAGGCTCCCAACAGGAAGCAGAGGCCTCAAGGAGACCTGCTTTTCTAGAGCAGCGTCTCTTAACAGAAACGGGAACCTGGCAGGGACAGGCCATGTGCAGAGAGCAGACTCGTTTATAGGGTCACACAAGACAGAACCGTTCTTCCCAAAGATCAGAGTTGGCAAACCTATGGCACGTGGGCCAAACCCAGGCCCCTGTGTCTTTGTGTAAATCAAGTGTTAAGGGCTCACAGCCACGCTCACCCACTTACATCCTGTCCATGGCAGCTTTGGCACTATAGAGGCAGAGAGGAGTGCTTGCCCACAAAGCCTAAAATATTTATCACCCAGCCCTCTACGGACAAGTGTGCTGAACCCTGAAGCAGAAGATAAAATGACAGTAGCCCAGCTGAGCCCAAAGGGGCCCGAGTTAAATCATGGACGTGGGCCCCAGGCTGGTGGGCTTCTCCTCTCTGCTGCCACCCGAGCTGGCCTTGCAGGCCGGGGCCGCAGGCTTCCGGACAGCGGCAGCCCAGCTCTGGCTGGCTGCACGTCTCCCACACCCTGTCCTGTTGTGCCAAGCTCTCGTGCTGCGAGACTGATCCTCACAGGAGGGAAGCGTTTGACACCCTTTGGGTTCCAGGTGCTAATCTGCTGCTGACTTGTGAGTAAATAAAATAAAACACGTGGATGGAGAGGCTTTGGAGGGACGAGGGTGTGCTCACAGCAGAAGGTGGGATGTCCCCTGAACACGGGTCTCCCACTCCATGGCCTTCGCGTGTGTACAGTATTTATATACGTAAAACAGCTGAACTAGG
This sequence comes from Dama dama, assembly GCF_033118175.1. Lineage (NCBI taxonomy): Eukaryota > Metazoa > Chordata > Mammalia > Artiodactyla > Cervidae > Dama > Dama dama. Next base: position 17,240,602 of record NC_083684.1, on the reverse strand, counting down.
ACATAATTCACATACCAGAAAACCCACGCTTTTAAAGTCTACAACTCAGTGGGTTGGGTTCTGGTATATTCATGGACTTATGCAACTATTACCACTATCTCTTTCTCGGACATTTTCATCATCTCATTCCCCGCTTCCCCCAGATCCTGGCAACCACCAATCTGCTTGGTCTCCAGGGCTTTGCCTCCTGGACACTATGTAAATACACTGTGTGGTCCTTTGGGTATGGCTTTGGTCATTTGGCAGAATGTTTTCCAGGTCAACCCACGCTGTGGGTGCCCCATTCCTTTACGTGGCTGAGTAACAGCCCATGCTTTGTGCATCTGAATGGACAGACATCAGGTTGTTCCCACTTCTGGGCTCTTCTGAACAGTGCTATCATGAATGTATGTACACAGATTTTTGCCTGAGTACCTGTTTTCAACTCTTTTGAGCATCTACTCGGGAGTAGAATTGCTGGGTCATGGGATAAAACTCTGTTTAACCTCTGAGGAACTGCCAGGTCGTCTCTCACAGTGGCTGCTGCCTCGGACAGTCCCACCAGCAGTGTGTGAGGTTGTAATTTCCCCGCATCCCCGCCAACACTCGCTATTGTCATTTCTGATGGGGACGTGGGCGCTGGCAGCTGCTGCCCCCCAGGTGGAGGGTGGTCTTACCAGATGGGCTGCTGCTTCAGGTGTGTGTACAGATAGATCTTCTCTCCTTTCCTCTCCTCCTCCAGGCTGCACACAGTCACTGTGGGATGGGGAGGGAGACTTGAGCAGGGCAGATCCCCCAGCAGCCCTCCCGGCAGGCCCCACGTCCCCCCAGAGTAACACAGACATGCCGTGGAAATTCCAGGGCACCTGCTCTGAGGCCCACATCATTAACGACATGCTCAGGCCCAGCCTAAGGACTCAGTCCAGGGAGGGTCCCAGGAATGGCTCCCCTACCCCAGGAAATGTTCCTTGACATCCCTGGGATGAGCAGCTGGTCGCCAGAGAAGTGGTTTTTCCATGGAAATTCAGTAAGAGATTACAGACTGGAGCGGAGAGCAACTGGGGAATCATGCAGGACAGTGTCTCCTGCTATGGGGAGCTGGAGCCCCAGACGTGTGGGGACCTGCCTGGGGGGTTGCTGGTTCGCTGTGGGCTGAGCTTAGGCCCCAAGGGGCTGCAGTGGTGCCACCCGGGCGCCCACAGCCCTGGGCCCAGGGAGGCACTCACCCGTCTTCCGCGGCTTCTCCTGGGGTCTGCCCTCTTCCTCCCTTGGGGAGAGAAACCACAGAAGTGACAAAACAATCCCCCACCCCCAGTTTCCCAAAGAACCCTTCAACATTGCTTAAACAGGATTATGTCTCATAACCCATGTGTACATTTAGGTGGTTTTCTGAAAGCATGTGCATGAAATCAATGCTACATTTACCAATTGCCAGTCTTTTAGAACTGAGATATGGAAAACTCTGGAGGGCGGGGAAGCAGCCACGCTTCCCAGAGTGGCTCTAAGGCCCCAGCGACAGCCGAGGAGGCTGAGATGCTTTGGTCACCAGGCCAGGGAGCAGCCTCCCGGTCACACCCATGGTCAGGGAGGGGCGCACACGGGGCACACTCACTCGCTCCTCCTGGCTGGGGGCCCCTTGGGCTTGGTCTCCAGCCCAAAGAAGCCCTTGACGTTCTCCGTCTTGGCCGACGTGTTCTTCAGCAGCCGCTCGGCAATGTCCTTCTTTTCCGCCAACCAGCTGTTGGCTGACTTCAGGTAGGAGTCGATGCTCCCAGCCGGCTTCTCCTTGGACTCTGCGGGGAGCAGGTGCGGCTTACCTGGAGGTGGGAGAGCGGGGATGAGAACGACTGGAACCACGGAGGCCGGGGTCGCCTCCCCTGCCATTGCTGGACATGCTGACAGGAAATGGGGGGCTCAGGGATGCCCGCAAGCAAACGCAGGGCCTGGCCCCTGCTCTCTGGGGCGGACCCCAGGCACCTCCTGTGTCCAGGCCAGCCAGGCGCCACCAGGGACGGAGGAGGACACAGGCAGGGACCCAGCCCCCGAGAGGCACTGAGGCCAGAAGGCGGGCGAGCACGTACATAGGTAAGGGTAGCACACACTGTGTGCTGAGTGGCAGCCGGGCCGGGCCTGAAACAGGAGAGTGTTGGGCACGGGAGACGGTGGAGGAGGGCAGCCAGGAGAAAGGAGGAATGTCCCTCCCCAAGGCTGCATACCGACCAAGGTCCAGGCAGCCCCGCAGGCCCAGGTTGCTCTCTCAGGTCAAAGGGCCCCAAGCTGAGGAGTCAGGCCAGTGGCTACAGCAGCGCAGAGGGGTTGGGAGAGGGTGGGCTGTGCACAGCTGGCGAGGGGAGGACGGAGTCGAGACGCAGAGGAAGGGGATGCGAGAGTGCACCCACGGTGCCAGCGCTGCCCTGACCCAGCTCCAGCCCCTGGGCAGGCCCCCAGAAGCCCTCTCCTTGAGGAGGCCTGAACAAGTGTCTGTGGTCGCAGCTCAAGGAGCTTAACAGGGGAGCCCTCCAGCTGCGATGCACGGGAGGCCCTAGGGCCACAAGCCAGCACAGGTCAACCTGCCCTCTGCTCAGAGACAGCTCCAGCCCACAGCCCCGGGCTGCTCCTCTTCACCCTTGCCCTCGGCTGACCCTGCGTTCACGTTCACCCAGAACATGAGACCTGCACATCCTCACACCAGCCATCCTGGCATCCACCCTGAAACATCCTGCCCCGTGTGTCCACTTTCTCGTTTCCTCACAGCCGGACCCTCAGCCTCCCGACCTATGCTGTGGACCCTTCTTCTCCTCCTGTTCTAGGAGTCTCCCTCTTCCTCATCCCCACCCTAACACCAGCTCCCTTTGTTTTCTGGACGCCCCGCAGCTTTGCCTTAAGAAATCCCCACTTGGGGACTTCCCTGGAGTTCCAGTGATAAAAATTCTGTGCTTCCACTGCAGGGGCTGCGGGTTCGATCCCTGGTCAGGGAAGTAAGATCTCACATGCTACGCAGTGCAGCCAAAAAGTAAAAAATAAGTAAAAAAGAAAGCTCCACTCGATGGGCGTTGGAAGGTGAGGGTCCACCCTCCCCGTGAGCCGTGCCAGGGCCTCACCGATGTGGTAGTAGGTGAAGCACATGGTCATGAGGTTCTTGGCAGGCCCAAAGTCGTCCATCTGGTGACACCTGAAATGGGAAGAGTGGTGAATGGCTGATGGGTCCCCCCACCCGATTCCCTCTGCACGTTCCTGAGAGGACCAACATACTCACAGACATGTCTAACTGTTACCTCACCCGCCTGATGCTCTGGAGGAGAAGTCACAGAAAGAGCTCCCTGGGTCCAGAGACACGACCTGGGAGAAGGTCTGATTCCAGGTGGGAAGGCCCTCGCCATCCATCTACCTGACCTCTTTCACTGTCAAGGTGGGACAGCCAGGGCCCAGGAAGCTTGACCCCGCCCCAAGGGGCAGCCCCAGAACTGGAGGTCAGGCCTCAGATCTTAGGCCTAAACCTGCGTCTGGCCCTACTTCTCGGGAAGGAGCATGGGCTTGGGTGATACGCAGATGTGGGCAGTACCAGGGTCACCTGGAGAGCGTGTTAAGATGTGGATTGCTGGGTCCACCCTGGAGTCTCTGGGTCAGTAGGTCTCAGGCAGGGCCCAAGAACATGCATTTCTAACAAAGTGCCTTGGGAGCTGATGTTCTGAGGCTCCTTGCCCAGAGACAGCACTTTGAGAATGACTGGGAATATGAATATCTACTTACCCTACACCACTTGCTGAAAATCAAAGTAATCGATTACATACCAGAACCTGCGCTAGGCGAGAAGATGTCCTACAGATGTAAAGGACTATACTTATTATACTGAGAGTATGAGATACACATGGATCCATTCAACATAGCAAACAAAAAAGGGGAAAAAACTTCAAAAACAGGACCTGCCTGCCCCTGGGACTCTGTAGCTGCAGAGCTATAATGATGTCCACTGCTGCTGCTGCTGCTACTAAGTCGCTTCAGTCGTGTCCGACTCTGTGCGACCCCATAGACGGCAGCGCACCAGGCTCCCCCATCCCTGAGATTCTCCAGGCAAGAACACTGGAGAGGGTTGCCATTTCCTCCTCCAATGCATGAAAGTGAAAAGTGAAAGTGAAGTCGTGAGTCATGTCCGACTGTTCGCGACCCCATGGACTGCAGCCTACCAGGCTTCTCTGTCCATGGGATTTTCCAGGCAAGAGTACTGGAGTGGGGTGCCATTGCCTTCTCTGGATGTCCACTGCAGTACCATGAATTAGAGAAGAAAAGGAGGAATCAGCTAAAGCCCGTTAATAGGGTGCTGAGTAAATCATGGTATAGTCATACATTCATATATCAGAACACCTCACAGCCATGACAGATGCACCACTGAATGCAGATGCATGGGACTGCCTTTTTAGAAGTATGCCCTTGCTGGTGCATGTGTTATTAGGAGTGGGGTTGTCACTGGGAGACGGACTAGAAGTGAGAGAACCTTTCCTTTTCCTCTTAGGCTTCTGTGCTTTCCATTCTGTTCCCTCATGCACTTTCTTTCCTGTTTAGTTTTTCACCTCAGATAAGTATTACTTCAAAAATGAAAATCAACAGACATTATCTAAACAGTGGGATGAGGGCCACTTTATCATTTAACATAAAAATAATCCAATAAATCTAAAAAGCTACATTTTTATAAAATTTTTTTGCAACCATAAAAAATCACATGCTCACAAAGTCATGGAAGGAGTCTGTGTTTAAAATTTAACTCCCCCAACACCCAGTGTACTTATTTAAGGAATAATTGAAAGAAAAATGGAGAATTAGATAGGCATGTTACCATATGGGGCATACCATATGTGACACCATCTATAAAAAGTATACATTCATGAAAGTTCCTATAGATACAAATGTCTGGAGGTCAAAGTGTCCTCAGGGCGGGAGAGCGTGCTGACCCCCGACCTCCTGGGGCTGCTCTGTGTAGCTCCCGATGCACCCCTGGAGAACGTGGGCCCTCGGCTCCCTCCACAAGGCCTCTCCACCCAGGCCAGCTCCCAGGCCTGGATTCCTCCTGAGCACACCCGGAACTTGGCACATTCTGAGCAAGTGTAAGAAAAACAGGGGCTCCTTGCTTTTGGCAATTTTCCTCCAGTCCATGCCCTGTGTTCACGGGAACAGAAAAAGGTGGGGAGACATGGGAAAGTGGCCACAGCCTAAGCCACAGACCTGCTCCGAGGCCACACTGAGCTGATGGGGGCAAGCGGGCTTAAATGATGATCAGATCAGAGTCAGGGCTTCCCTCTGCCCCTGGTTTCCCATGCACCCGCCCCGTGATTAAAGTCACTACTGAGTTAACCCCAGGCAGACACAGCTCCTCCGGTTCACACTGTGGAGGGCATGTCCAACTCTGATGCAAGTCAGGGCGTCTGAAGCAGGTCGGGAGCCCTAGAGCCCCAGGCCTCAGGAGCAGGAGCCCCATGACTCATCCGCCAGCCTCCACGGCCACACATTGACAGTGGGCTTCCTCCCCAGCCCACATGGTCCAGGACGCCCTCTGAGACAAAAGGCCCCAGCAGCGCCTCACTAGGAGTCTGGGCAGGTGACATCATCCAGCCATCTCATTAGTGGGCGGTGAGAGTGTGTGTGGAGCATGTCACTACAGGAAGTCCAGAGAACCCCCATCTGGGCTGGAGGAGGGCAGGGCGGGCCGCGGAATCACAGCCTGTCTCCACACAGGCAGGGGGGACTGACTCACGCCCAGCTGTGGCCCTCTCTTCTCACGGGACTGTGCACTCTCCCGTGAGATGCTGGTCACGACTCCCAGCAGGTGCCGGGGGGCGTCGGGGCAGTCAAGCTGATGACGCGTGTGTGCGGAGAGACCACAGCTGGGGTCTCTGGGCGGGGGAGGGAGGAGAGATGAGCAGTTAGGACGGAGGCGCTGAGCCGCAGCATGACTTACTCGAACAGGACCACGGCGAAGGACTGCACCAGGCGGTAGAAGGTGGGCTCCGAGACGCACTTGGAGTTGCAGCGCTATCCAGGAAGAGGGCAGGTGGTCAGGCAGCCGCTGGCAGAGCCGTGCTCTGCTCGGAGGGGCTGCGGGCTCACCACAGCGTCTCCAAGTGCCGAGCATCTCTACACACAGCCCCGCGCGGGCCCAGCACGAGCCCTGCTCCACAGAAACCTGGACTCGGCAGAGGGCTGCCCTGCCCCCAGACCGCCCCACATCATTCCCCGTGTCTCTCTGTGAGATTTTAAAAGCTAGCAACTTCACCCACTCACCCACACATGGGGAAGTATGGAAGGATGCAACCCCAAGGTGACAAGGCCGGCTATTTTTTGGATGGGGGATTTATGGGCAGTTTTTCTACTTTTGCTTACCAGCATTTTCTTGTCTTGTAAGGATAAATTATTTGTGATAAAAAAATACTTTTTCAAAAATTTTATTATCGGAGCATAATTGCTTTGCAAAGTTGTGTTAGTAAAAAGTACTTTAAAAACTGAGAACTTCATCCATTTTACAGGAAAAACAAAAAAAAGTACCTATTGGCTTATTTACAAAACTTCTCATCTGAGCTTACACGGCTGTCATTGTCTTGAATACTTTATCTTTATGAAAACTGAATGTTGTGGGTTCTTTAATAAAAACATGCAGGGACACAGCCCATGTGCTTGTCTTTAAAAAGACAAACATATCTGGAATTTCATGTGGCTGAGAGGCCAGGCTGCATCTTCCACTATTCTAAAAAGGCCTTTTTGAAACATCTCTAGATGAGCTTCACATGTTTTTCCTGTGGGGTCATTTCTCCAGAGCAGGTGGGCTGCCCCACCCCACAGCCCTGTCACCCCCTTACCTGGGCGCTCACATACCGGGCAAACCATTCCCGGCCTTTCCCGTTCTCACTGCTGCAGTATTCACCAAACTTGGCTTTCTCCTCCTGGTCCAAGTCCTCCCTGGAGAAGAGGGCAGAGGGGAAAGACAGGAAAGCTTCACTCCTCTGGAACTAAAAGGACTACAGTCGGGGAAGAGGAAGGACAGGAACCCCTAAGTGCAGGTGACACTTGACCCTGGACCCCCATCCTTGCCTCAGCTCCCCAAAGGTACTGCACTCCGCCAAGTGCAGGTGCACATCTCAGCCCCTGGGCAACCCCGAGAGGAAATGGTATTATTGCTGTTTCCAAGAAGAGGAGCCTGGCTCAAGGATCAGACACAGTTGTGGAGCAGTGAGCAGGAGCCCCATCTAGACTTCCTGGCTCCAAAGCCCACGAGACCACCCGTCTCAGAGAGGTTTGGCACCCACAAGGTCCACGGCCTCTGACAGCAGGGTTCTCCAACTCACCCGACCCCGCCTCATCTCTAGAGCTGATGAGGTATGGAGCCACCCACTGGAGTTAAGAATTCCTAACCTGCTCAGTCTCAGCAGGACATACAGAGCCCATGGTCTGACGCCCCTCCGGCCCTCAGAGGGCCTGGTTGCTTATCCCACTCACTTCTGAGGGGCCGGTCTGCTCTCTGATGCTCCCCAGCTCTGCGTGTGAGGGCTGAAGACCGGGGAGGGGGCCCCAGGCCTGCGAGTCACCACCGCCAGGGTGGACAACCCGCTCACCTGATATAAACCACTTCCAGGCACCTTTGTGGGCGGGTCAGTACTCTAGCCCCAATTTAATGACTAAAATGGGGTAGCAGAAGGCTGAAGATCAATTACCTTCTACAATTTCATTTATTTAAGGTTTCACAGAAAACATCTTGGCCTCATTTATCCCAAAATACCAACACCAGATGAAACGTAAGAATTTGCCAGGCATGTGCATGGAGCTTTGGAATGAATGCTCTCGACAAGGCATCTGACTCAGTTGTCCAGCTTCCATACTGCCGACAGACAGGCTGCCACAAATCTCGACTGGCCTTCCTAGCAAGTCAGTGAGCTTCTGGGCTTTCTCCTCTTTTCATTAACTGGGTATGCTCAGAGAAAGCTGACTAATTTCAGTGTGAGTCAAACAAAATAAGTAGGAAGCCACATCTACTGCTCTCCCAGAATGCACTCAAAATCACACATAAAAGCATTTGGGGGATGGACAATTATTAGGATGCTAATAAACCCTTTCCCTCTCCAACCACAGAGAAAACTGAGCCACATCTGCAAAAGGTGGAAATCACCCAGCCAGTTAACTATTGAGGGGCTAAAGCACAACAGGAACCAACATCCTCGCTGTGTGTGGTCAACTGGCAGAAATCCTTTTGCTTTAATGAAACTGGAAAAGGGTCCCTTTGGCCAGAGTGCCTCAGGCCACAACATGTGCCCATCTCAGAAGCCTTGTTAAAATGCAGATTCTGACTCAGTGGGTCGGCTGGGGCCCGGGACTCTGCGGTTCTAACAATCCCCTCCCCCACCCGTGTCGCTGATGCTGCGGGTCCTGAGGAGGGAACTTTGGCATTTCACGTGCTGCTGTGAAAGATGCAAGACCAGCATCGAGACCTGAGGCCTGAACCGAACAGTGTTTCTCTTTCCCCTGCTGAGCTGGTAACAGCTGTGAAACAGATTCCCAGGTCCAGCCTCTACTTCAGCTGCAGCGAGTAATGCTCCTTGTTCAAACCGTCAGGAGCCACCAAAGAGAGGCCAGAGAAAGGTGCGAGGGCAAGCCCCCATCCTAGCAGCTGTGTCAGGGTACCAAGAGGCATGGCCACCTGAAACCCCCTGGGCTTGCAGCACGCCTAATTCGCTGTCAGCTATAACACCTCGGAAGGCATGCCCATGGGGCTCACCTCAGACGCAAAGGAAGCAAAGCCCAGCCCTAAGTGGAGGGATCTCCCCAAGGGGGTCTGCAAGTAGCGGATGGGGCTGGGCCCGGGAGGTGCCAGCGGCCAGTGAGGGCTGGGGCTTACCCTCCAGAGAAGATCTTCTCCACGTAGCCGCGCATGAAGTCACGGAGCTCCAGCGGCTCCTCGTCCTTGGCCGAGTCGGCGCTCTGGTTGGAGGAGAAGGACTCGTTGGAGGAGGAGCGGCGGTACTGGCCCCAGGACGGGTGAGAGGGCGACTCGCCCATGTCGTTCTCACTGTCTGCCGACTCCGTGGTCTCGCTCTCCGAGGCGCCCTCTCCTGGGGAGCTGTCCCCATCCTGCAGCTTCGGGGGTGGCGCCTCCAGCGGCGAGGAGACAGACGGCTTGGCCCCAAAGTCAATCAGCGAGCCCACGGGGACCTCAGGGGCCTCCATGGCTCAGGCCGGGGGTTGCGGAGCAGGACGTCCGGTGGGGAGGTGGGGGGACGGGGTTCCCAGGTGCGTCAGCAGAAGCCCCAGGCTGAGCGGGAGGGCGCCGGGCACATGTGCGCTGCTTGGGAGCCGCTGGCCGCTGGGATCGACTCCTCCGGGATGGCCCAGGGGGCCCTAAGGCATCTGGAATGTAAGCAGAGACACGTCATCGTTCTCACCACGACAGCTTCCCAACTTAGATGAAGCAATTAGGGTACTCCTGCCCCGGCAGAAGAGGCTCCCAACTTCCAGAATTTGGGCCAGCTCTCTGCTGCTGTCCTCTGCGGCTCCCTCACCATTAAACACATGCTATAGGATGGGCAAACAGCAAACAAACACACCAATCAGGCTTTCTCCAGACTAAGCAAACAGACCTCACCGGGGCTGCACCCGCAGGCCCACTCCCCACTCCAGCTGACCAGGCAGAGGCTGATAAAACCAGAAATCACCCGCCACCCGCTGTCGCTGGATCAGCAGCAGAGGAAGACGGTGTCCTCAGGCGCAGGCTATGCACGTGGGCTCCTCACCTCTGAGGCCCGAGGCTCTCCCTTCCCGGGCCCCTTCTCAGCTTTTGCAGACTTAAGACCCAGAGCCTCCTCGGCTGTCACACGTGGGGTCATCATGACCCCTCAAGCCCTTCCATGGTTTCTAAGCAGCTTTTGCCAACCAGACCCACCTCCTCCTCCCTGCCCGCTCCCTGCACCAGGGCCATGGCATCCACCTCTGGGTGCCCGTCCTTCTGACCCTTAGGCTGGGTGGTCCCTCCCTTCTCCTCCATCTTCCTCCCTCAGCCCCACCCGGAATTCTACTCATCCCTCTAGACTTGGCTGAGTACCACCTCTTCACAGACACTTTGCTCAGACCTTGTGCAATCTATTTACTGATTCCTGTGTGGCCACTCTGGAACTTTACTGACACTCATTTAATAAGTCTGCTTGTTTGACAGATAGATATTAGTATTCCTGCTTACCCCACTAAGGTATAATCCCCTGAGGGGCGGACCATGCCTCAGCCACCTTTGTAGCAATATGCGAGCGCCCAGCACAGAGTCCTAAGTGTCCACTGTATGTTTGCTCAATGGATGACCAGACCTGACCGTGAACATGTGCTGCGAGTCAGGAAGCTGATGATGTAGGCAGAACTGGGATGAGGATCTTTGCTTCTAACCAGGTCTCTGCCAGTCAGCTCAGGGGCCACCTGCCGTTCTGGGGCACCTCCCCAGTGACAAGGGAGGAGCCCTCCTGATATGAGTCCACCTTGATCCTTGGCCCCCGTCCCTGTCCTCTGCCTCTACAACACCTGGCAGACAGGTGGCTTCCCATACTATACAACTAATGCATCTTGTGAGGCAATTCAGTATCAAAACTGCATTTACTGTCTCTTAAGAGCCTAATATCCACAGATCGATTATGGGCTCCTCCAAATTCCCCAGCCCAGGATATTTTTAGATGTCCTGAGTCAGAAGGATGGGATGGCTGCCTCCCTGTCACTGCAGAGGCAACAGCCCTCTTCAGCAGAGTCCTACAAAGACTGCCTTGGTCCAAAACAGAGATCCAGCATGAATCCCAGCTCAAAAGAACTTTCTGGGCCAGGAGAGCAACACAAAGTGTGCAGAGAGCCCGAGACTACAGAGCAGTGGGCTGGGGTCAGGGCTGCCCTGGCCCTTCGTGCTAGCAGGGCGGGTGAGCTGTAGCCTCTGCTCTCTGGGCCGGGGTCCCCGTCAGAGACATCAAGGGCAGGGGAGGGCTCTAAGGTCCTTCTGACAACCATGCTCTCAGCTCTCCAAAGATCAGAAAATCACACCTATAACAACTCACCAGATATTAAAAATGGAAAATCACACACTAGGAAAATGTGGGCAGCTACTATGATAGGAAAAATTGAGTTAATTATACTTATGTGAGAAATTCACCCAAATCCAATTTTTTAAAAATCTATAACACTACTCAATTAGGTAAGGCATACAAAAGGAAGTTATTAAATTCTTAGACAATTCTTCAACCCATACTAATAACCACACATATAGACAGGCAAATCAAAACAATTAGGTACCAGCTTACACTACAACATAACCAAAATTTTGAAAACTATAACCGCAAAGCAGGTGAGATTATGATAAAACTAATATTTTCAAACAATTCCAGCAACAGGGATAAATATTAATAAGATTTTAGAAAGCAGTTTCCATAATTCTTAATTTTCTTTCCTCTGATCCAAGAATTCAAATGCTTGAAATTTATTCTAGGAAAGTAATTCCAAACAGTCAAAAACAATTATGTGGTCTGTAACAGTATCTATAATCCTCATAAATTGGGGGGAAAATCTAAATACAGTAAAGTGGCAAATAAAATCTAACAACTTGATGTAATGGTAATCAGTGTATGATGCAATTAGAAGAATTCACTTTATACTTACATAAACAAATATTCTACAGTCAACAAACATTTACTAAATCCTATTCCATGCCAACCTCTGTTCTGGGTGCTGGAAATACTGAAGTGAATGAGTTTTAATTGTACTATAATTACAATCATGTGTACATATGAGAAAGGACTGAAAAAGTAGACAGAAATGTGTAATATTACAGTGCTGGCACTGAGATCTCCCCTTTTTATTTCACTATCATTAACCATGTAGTTTACAATGAAGAAAAATTCAGAGGAAAAGGAAACAAGTATCTTGAAACATTTCAGGATTTAGTCTGAAGGCTGCATCTATTTACCAAAGCAGAACCCAACAGAACAGAAGGGCAAGACCAGACCCTACTGTCACGGCTATTTCTGGTCGGGCCCGAGGCAATTTCAGAGGCTGGCGGGAGCTCTCCCAGGGCCTTTCTAGCTTGGAAATTTGGGGCGTGCATGAGTCATTCTTTCTCAGAAGCCTCCTCAGTGGGCTCAGGAAGGAGGGGACAGGGTGAGGGGCCGGGCCCTGCAGGAGAGGAAGCAGAGGTCCAAGAGGGTGCTGGGTGCCATGCGGGCACCGTGGGCTGCAGGCGGCAGGCCCCTCTGCCCAGGGATCTCTTCTCTCAACCAAACCTGCTCCCGGGGCTGAGATGCAGGTGAAGCAGCCGCTTATGCTGAGGGCCTTGGAAGTACCCCACCCTCTTCCTTCAGGAAGGAAACAGAATTATGGGCCTCCATCCAGGACAAGGGGGCGGTCACTGTCAACACACCAGGATCACATACCTCACTCGACTCCTGTGATCTCCAGCTAGAGAACGCAGAAGAAGTGGGCCCAGGGGGACTGACCGCACTGTCCCCAGGTAGGGCCAGCCAGGGGCTGCCACTAAGGTTTGTGGGCCCAGTGGGATCAGACCTAAAGAACTTTCTCTCTTGAAGTGCTGAAATCCACTTTGTGAAATCTTCTATTTTATTTCAAAATACCTCTGGGCTAAAGAAGACATGTCCGCAGGTTGTATTCAATCCCTCTGCTTTGTCCTGTGTACAAGAAGGTCCCTAGACCCACTGCAGGGCCACAGCCCTGGGTTTAAATCAGAGTGGAATCTCTGCAAATAACATAGATATTAAAAATGCCTTCCACAGACTTGCAGCCAAATGGACCTTTCTGCAACTGCATCCTCACAATTCACCTCCTAGGCCCTATGGCAGAAGCCTCTACCAACCACACTAGATAAAATCCTAAGTCAGCCTATCGCTCAGAGAGGAGCCTTCTTCAGACTTGGGGCCAGAGAAGTGGATAACTGAGCTGAGAGGGAAGACTCATAAGAAGACCCCATAAGACTCTAAGGTCTTCTGAGAGGAAGACAGTGTCTTAGGGAAGGAAGAGCCCACACAAGGGGCCTAGGCAGCCATGATTTTGGAAAGTTCCAAACAAGGGAAGGCTAAGGAGGGAAGAGGCTGGCAGGGTGGAGGAGCGGGGACAGATACCAGGACCCTGGGTTGGGTTCTCAGGGTGACTGGCAGGTAGCCGTGGCAGCAGTTTGGAACAAGAGCAAGGGGGCCAGGGGAGGTGGGTGCGGTGGGCGCGATCTTCCAGAAGCTTTCCTGACCACGTGCACCCCCCACCCCCGCGCCCCACTGTGGCAAGAACTTGGAAGGAGATTGCCTCCTGTGGCTGCAGACCACATCTCCTGGAGCTTTGCTCAAACCCTGATTTCCCCAGCACCCAGAGCACCTGGAGCGAGCACTTCTCCAGCAGGCTGACCCTGGGCAAGCAAACAGGCTCCTGGGGCCAGGGGAGATTCCAGAACCTTCTGTAGCTCTCCCCTGCCGTCCGTCTCAGGCAGCTCCCTCTCCTCGAGTGTCCCTGAGCCACCAGAGGTGCTGCATCTCCCACCAGAAGAGGCGGCAAGCCTCCTGGGCCAGCACACAGGACACGCAGGCTCAGGCTCCCTCCCTCCTGCCCGCCTCTCCTCTCGCGGCATCAGGGAATCGAGGCCAGGGGGTGAGGAGGCAGGGGGCCCCCTGCACATGGTGAGGAAGTGACCAGGCACGGAGTCCAAGCTCAGGTCAACGTCAAGCCCAGGTTCTTGATCGCCATGTGGTCCCTACAGGGGCCTCTCTGATGCTCTCCTGTGGGTCAGTCACCCTCCCAAGTCTGCACCGTGGCCTAGAAGGTAGGCCCAGAGCCATGCTTGGTAAATGCCCTCCCTGCTCCCTAGAGCAAAAGACCTCATGCAGGTCTACCCGTGCACCTGCTAGATGGCTTCTCCCCTGCAGTAAGTCAAGCCTGTGGAGATTATTTCATCGTTTCGCCTTTATCAGAAACATATCATTAGAGAAAGATCTGGAGACAGAACAGGGGGAAGAAATAGCTGATCCCACCATGCCAACAAAACCCCATCTCCATTTGCATGGCTGCCCTCCTAATCTTGGTCAACAGGAAAGCTCCTTTGCTACCACTGCAATGCCGAGAGAAATCCAGATGTGCATCCTGCACCTAGCTAGGGACAATCCCTCCTGTGACAGCTGCAAACCGGCAGGTGACCCTAGTGAAGAGGGTCTTGTCCAGTCTCCTGAAGAGTGTCTTATTTCAAACAGACCTCATGGAAGGTCAGCTGACAGTCTGGGTTTGGCTGTAGGGATGAGGGGAGGAGAGACAGGCCCCTGCCTGAGGTTTCTGGTCTCTGAGGCTGTCTTGAGACAAGTGAGCTTGATCCATGACTAGACTACTGTTATCTCTTTCGGTTCAGCCATCAAGAGAATCCATAATGAACGGTTTCCAGGAAAACTGCGCCTCATTGGAATAGCTGCAGGAGAGGAGAGGCAGAAGAAATAGGAGACAGCTTTCCCACACGCTGCTGCATCCATCGCCCGGTAGAGAGGCTGCTGCGGCCACGATGGATGGTTCACAGAGCCCTGCTCCCTTCCCCGGGCACCCCTCTGTGCCCTGGCAGGGGCCCAGCAGCATGGGGCGCGGCAACCACTTCCACACCTGCCCAGCCTGCCACAGTCAGTCAGCCTCAGCGCAGAGGCTCTTCCTGTGGCTCCATCAGCATCTGTTCCCCGAGCGCCCCTCCCCCTCTACAGGCCACAGAGAGACCCCCTGGGCTGGCCTGGGGTGGCGGGGGTGAAGAGGAGCCTCAGCCTGGCTGTAGAGGCAGGCCCCACAAGCCCCAGCCAGACCTCAGCCACTACTGAGGCTTGTGGAAACCTGCTCCCCATCACTCAGAACCTCTCCCACGGCAAGACGACAGCAGGGACCTCTGTCCGCCTTTGCAGGGGCTGACCAGCTCAGCCCCCAGCTCCTGACAGATAAATCCGCTCAGCACTTTCTAGCTGGGTGATAACTGACACTGTCCTGGAATCAGGAAGAAATGTGGGGCCATTTGGGGCTTTGAGGCAACAGTCATTCCAATGAATGAATACATGTCAAATAAGAAGTGTCAGGGCTGTCCTTTTAGATGTCAGCTGTTCAGACAGATTTATGTCCAGTCGATGTGGATTGAGGACGACTTCAGGCCAGTGGGATCAAAGAAAACCATTACTGCAGTTGGGCAATTAATGTAGTGGAGCTTCCCAGCAGCCAAAGCAAAAGAGGGAATTATCCTTTGTCATAAGAGTCTTTCCATTCTGCCAAATTCATTTGTAGATGAATCTTATCCAGACACCAAATTTAAAAATCAATTTGACAAGAAAATCTTCATATGAAGAGCACTGATTATTACAGTGAAAGTCTCTAACAAGTTTCTGCAAAAGATACAGAGATGCTGAAACACATGTTTTTAAAATGACTCTCCAGGACTCCCCCGGTGGTCCAATGGTTAGAACTCCGTGCTTCCAAAGTAGGGGATGGTGCAGGCTCGACCCCTTGTCCAAAAAGTAAGATCCTGCATGCCACATGCATGGCCAAAAACAAACACAATGAAATGAAATGACTCTCCAAAAACTGAAAGGTGTATTTACATCCATTGGGAGCAGGTTATGTCTGGCTGGAGCACGCTACGGGGTAAAGGTGAGCTCTCGGTGGTGGTGCCAGGATGGAGCATCATGAACCTGGAGATGTCACAGTTAATATGCCCACTAGAGCATAGGCCCTCTCTCCCTCAAGTATCAGATGTCACCCCAGGGCTTCTGGCCAGCCCCACTCACCAACCACTCATGGCTGAGTTCTCTGAAGAGCACTTGTGCCCACATTCTGACTTGGTGATGAAAACAGGGCAATGAGAGCTGGAGGCGGGCAGGGAAGGGGCTCCCCCAAGGACCCGCTCGAGGCACCAGCTCAGGGTTTCCTATCGGGATGGGAGCCCACGCTGGTTACGGAGATGGGAGCTGAGCACCTGGTGATGAATCCCCGCCCACAGCGGGGAGTCTCCGAATCAATCTCTCATTGCTGAGGAAGCGGAGAAGATGGGTGGGGAGTGGGGAGAGGGACAAATATAACCAGGTTTCAAAAGGGAAGGCGGTGGAGGCTGGGACAGGGTGAGAGCTGCGTCAGGGAAAAGCCGCAGGTCTAAGCACGGTGGTTCTGTGAGCGCAGGACCATCAGGCAGGGACGACGAGGTCAGAGCTGATGCCAAACTGAGCTCGCGCCGTGCGTGTGTGTGCGTGTGTGTGAGCTCGCGCCGTGTGTGTGTATGCGTGTGTGTGAGCTCGTGCCGTGCGTGTGTATGCGTGTGTGTGAGCTCGCGCCGTGCGTGTGTATGCGTGTGTGTGAGCTCGCGCCGTGTGTGTGTGTGTGTGAGCTCGCGCCGTGTGTGTGCGTGTGTGTGAGCTCGCGCCGTGCGTGTGTGTGCGTGAGCTCGCGCCGTGTGTGTGTGTGTGTGTGTGTGAGCTTGCGCCGTGTGTGCGTGTGTGTGTGAGCTCACGCCATGTGCGTGTGTGTGCACACGTGTGTGTGTGAGCTCGCGCCATGCGTGTGTGTGTGCATGTGCGTGCGCGCGCGTTTCTTGCAGATTCATATACTAAGGCAATGCTGTGGGAACAGCATGTGGGCTCTAGCAAGGACTAGACAAATGCATTACAGTTTTGAGGACAAAACAGAAAAATGTGGCCCAAACGCTGTGTAATTAGGTGGATTCACAGTTCTTTGCATTTTAAGATCTCTGAGATCAGAGGTGTCTTAGCGCTGCTTCAAGCCAGGCCCATTGAGATACATTTGTCTCTGCTTGGAGATAAAACTGGTACCTCTCTTATTTTTAAAAATAATTTTATTATTTATTTTCTTGGCCCTGCACCACACAGCATGCAGGATCTTAGTTCCCTGACCAGGAATCCAACCTGCACCCTTTGCATTGGCAGCTCGGAGACTTAACCACTGGACTGCCAGGGAAACCCCAGCCTCTGTCTTCGAATAACTCATAAATTATCAGTGAGGGAACCTGATAGTCCAACCCAGAGTTTCACAAGTCCACGGTAGGTGCCACGAATCAATGGGTTTGATGCTGATGAGAATAATAAACTCAAAATTGACCTTCGGCTGCACCATCAGGAGCACCCAATCCAAAACCTGAGAGATGGTTTCACTCAACTCTGCCTCCGCTGGTCAGGCAGCTCCTGGAACATTCTGTCCAACTCCACACCCCAGAAGGAGTTGGCAGCTCCTCTTAGGGCAGCAAATCAGAGTAAACATGTCTGGAGACCCAGGCCTTGTGCTCCCCAGTCGTAGGGCCCGGAGCAGCCCAGCAGGATACATCAGCTTGGAAAAAGTAATAAACTGGAGAAAGTATTTTAATGTGATAAATGCTTGTAAGACTTGTGGAAAAGGAGAAAGCTACTGAGAATCTGGAGTGTGCTTAGTCACTCAGTCGTGTCTGACTCTTTGCAACCCGTGGACCATAGCCCACCAGATTCCTCTGACCATAGGGATTCTCCAGGCAAGAATACTGGAGTGGGTTGCCACGCCCTCCTCCAGGGGAATCTTCCCAACCCAGGGATCAAACCCGGGTCTACCCGCATTGCAGGTGGATTCTTTACCATCTGAGCCACTAGGGAAGCCCAAGAATCTGCAGGGCAACCCAAAAATGAAAATAAAGACAAAATCCCACCTGATAACTGTGTCATGTGAGCCACAGTGAAAAATTCAAGGGGGGGTTACTGAGGGGGTGAGTAGCTTGGGAGAAGAGACAGCGGCTTCAAATCTGAGAGGAGCGGCCATGTGACCAAGCGATCAGACTGTCCTCTGTGGTTCCAGCAGGAAGAGCAGAGTCCCAGCAAGGCAACTGTCTCCACCCCCAGAATGGACAGTCCAGAGTCTCCTTCTTGAAAGGGAAGTCGGAAGCAGAAGGTGTTAGCGGGAGAGGCCACGGGACCTCTAGGGTGCTGTGCCGTTTCCAACCCGAGATAACATTTTATGACACTGGATGCAGGTTTTTCTCCATTGCAGTTGTTGTAATGGTTATATCTGAAAACAGTTGCTATTTTATGACCTCCAGGAAGAAACAAAGGTCTAAAATATTCACAGTTCCCAGGAAAAAGAGATAAGGGGCCATCTGCTGGCTCCCTCACACCTGACCTTGGTGGGTCAATATTAAAACTACCAGGACGGGCTGGGCACTGGCTACGGTGGGGAACAGGGTCGGAGAGGAGACAAGCTTCCTGTAATCTGGTGCAGGGTGCCTCCCTTGGTTCAGCAACACTGCAGAAGGCTCTGGGAATTCAACCAGCCCCAAATGGGTCAGGGAGGGAGAAAAAGGTATACTGTGGTTACAAACCAACGGCTCCTCCCCAGTCTACGTCTTTGAAACTTCTTAGTTTTCCCAAAGTTGCTCTAAGTCTCTACTCAAAAGTCATCCCTCATCAGTGCTTGGAAATACCTTTTGCACTTTACTGATGTCTAACTCATCCCAGGTAATTCCTCAGTGAGCTGGCAAGCCTTGAGTTTAAGGCAACAAAGGAGGAGTTTGGTGACCGGTGTTTTCCATCAATTCTCACCACTAACTTCCCAGGTTGAGTGCACTACAACCAAACGCTAGAACTGACTAGGCACACCCCATCCTTCCATGAGCAGCTGCACTTCTTTTTTTGGCCACACCTCAAGGCAGTTGGGATCTTAGTTCCCCAACCAGGGATTGAACCCACACCCCTGCAGTGGAGTCCTAACCACTGCACCGGCAGAGACATACCAGCTGCAGTTCTTTAGTTAAAGAATGGCACTGACAATTCAGTGACAGTTGGGTTCCACCTGGATACAGACGGACTTGGCCTTCCATCCTTCTGGGTAATTTGGCAAAATAACTGCCTCCTACCCGAGCCCCTGGCACAGAGACAGCCGCACTTTACTGAACTGAAATAGGCTCCTGAAAAAGATCTGATCCTTGGTCCTCTCCTAGAGCCCAAGGCCGGCGAGCGATGGAACTCAACAAACGTCCATCCTCTTTGAGCTCGGTGCTGTGCCCTGGCAGCCCAAAGCAGGGCCAAGACAAAGAGCCGTGCGCACTGGCCACCTGTGCCTTCTCAGAACGGTCAGCTCTGAGCAAGTCCTCCTGGACGCGGGATCACGTGGCGGCCTCGGGGAGCCCTCGGCTTAACACCACGAGTGACCGGCACCAGTCAGCCGTGACATTGTCATCTCTGGCTGGTGGTCAAGGTGCTCTGCCGTCTGGAGCTGGTCAAGGCTGCTCATGCAGCTCTCCAGTGGCCACATGCAGAGGGGACACTGCTCTCAGCTAAAAGCAACCCCACATAAGCATGAGGATGGTGGTTTCTTCAAGACAGAACTTTCCCATAATCAGACTACTTCCCTCTCTCTCTCTCCCCCATCCCTCCCTGTCTCCCTCTCTCTCTGACACATACTGGGCCTTTGCTAACACTTTCTTCATTTCCTTATACACACCACCCACCTTCCTCTGGCTAAATCTCTTGGCACATCCAACCCCTGCTCTGCAACGTGGAGAAATCTGAAAATTGTGGTTGTGTCACGCTGGTGTTCTCTTTAGGTCATCGGTGGCCTTTTGAAATCCTCCCTGGTGTTGAAATACATTTAACAATATTTTTAAAGCCTATCTAACTTATCTGAAGAAAACAGCCCCCAAAACCTCTATGCAGCAAGCTTTACAACAGCAAAAGCAAAGTGAAAATAAACTAAACAATCAACAAGAAAGTCGTGTCAATTTTGCTGTTAATCCTGGCACTTCACTGAAATATGACAGAGAAAATGACAACATGGCACTGTGAAAATGCTCATGTTAAATGAAAATGGAGCAGAAAATGAAAAACCAAGATGTAATATTATATTCTCCCTGTAATTAAAACTATGTAAAAATAATGCAGGACAATGCCACAGTTATCCTGTCTGCCTCACACTGTTCTTATAAGGATCAAACGAACTAATAAAGCAAACCAGAAAAAAGAAAAAAAGTCAAATGGCTAAAGTACCGTTCGAATTCTGAATGGTATCTGTATTAGGCATGTGAAGAGTGTTCAGTATACGAACCGACAGGGCAATGGGAACTTTAAAGATCTCATCAGTATCAGAGACCCTGGAGAAAACGGCCACTTCCAAAGTTCTGCCTGATGATTTTCAAATGCCCTTTGCTTTTGTTTGTGTCAACAAGTGTAGACAGAAATTCAGTGACAGCCATTGGTATTAATGGTCCTCTCATTCAGAAAATCTTTTAAGAAAGCAAGAGTTATGCTTACAATAAAGGCTTTGCTTTACTTGAGTGAGACAGAGAGGAAGGGAGAGAGGGAGACAGGGGGTGGGGAGAGAAAGAAGAATCTACTTTAAGAGATTTTTTATCAAGCTCAGGTCAGATTCTGTAGCACGAGGCTATACACATTGGTGACCACCTGGATACAAATACTTAAATACACTGAAGATTCTCGACTCTCAGAGAGATCTTTCCCAGCTTCTCCGTGTACACATTTCCTAATACCCCAAAGGGAGAGGAATACAGCTCAGGTGTCTATAGTCAAACCATTCCCTTCAGCCCGGCAGCTTGACGAGTGTGCAAGGCCAGATATGTGCCGACGGGGGAGCGGAGCTCAAGGGTTCCCTCCATCAGTCCTCTATGTGATGCTGCACATCAGGTATTTCTGTTACTATTTTCTGAATCCTTTAACTTTTACCCTTTTATTTTCCTCCTTCCCCGTACGAACCGCAGTTCTCCTGTACCAGCTTCATCCTGACTTCCTCATGTCTCTGTTTAACCCAGATTTCTTCATCGAATGCCTCTCAAAACAGCCATCTTCCGGCTTCCTTATGGTTCTGAGTGAGCGGAGTAATTAAGCACACACTCCATCCCATCTCACCCACTGAGTGTGGCTATAAAACCTGGGCAGGATGGACAGGGCAGCTATATGAGGGCTCTGCAAAGCAAACAGTAGCAGGCTGAGGAGGGAAGATGACCAGAATTTGAAGCCCCGCCATAGTGAGGGTGATTCTGCCTCCTCCCGACTCCAGGACCCCAGCCGGGACTGCATACAACCCAGTACCCAGAAAGAGGCCTCAGCAGAGCTCCAGAAGCCGGGTGCTGGCGTGCGGAGCAGGGAAGGGGTTGCCTAATTCTCAGAGGCAGTGGGCCCAAACCCGGGGCTTTTCCTTTCCCATGCTTCTGTCTTCTTGGTGTCCTCATATCCCAGTCCCCAGCAACCCCCCAGCAGCAGAGGGGTCCACAGGTGCCTAAAGCTTTGAGGCAGGGAAGCTTCCTTTCCAACCGGAGGAGCTGAAGGAGGTGAAAACCCCACTGGACTTTTCTCTCTTGGTCGTCCTCTTGCTTAGTCACGGATGTGAGCTAAGTCCCAGGAACAGTGTAGCAGAGCAGGAGAAATAAGGCCCCTCCTTCCAGGCTGAAAAGCCAAAGAAAGAGGCATCTGGAACTGGAAAGGGCCGGGGAGACAGTGGAGTGGGAGACACTCAGGAGAACAACCCCATAAAGCGGCGTACGAGTGCTCCCGGGATCAGCCCTGAGCTCAGCATGTGCAGATACAAGCGTGAGAGGCATGCTGTGGCCTTGGAGTACCAAGCCTCAGGAGAGAACGCGGAATCACACTGGTGACACACACAGCAGAGCTGATAAGTATCATGAAGGCTTGGAAAACACAACTGACGCAGAAACCCACAGAGGGCTGGCGGGGACCTAGAATCTGAACTCACACAGGTCTAGTGCCTGCTGCAACACAGATGGCAACATTCTCCACAGAATTTAACAAGACCCGGAGTCTCATAACATAATATTCACATATTCAGGATCAACCCAGAACTGCTCAACATACAAAGAACCAGGAAAATCCTCGACTCACATGGGAAAGTATAATCAGCTGACACCAGTGCCAAGATGACAAAGTACTGGAATTAATTAAGACTTCCAAGTCATTATTATAAAGCATACTCAAAGGAGTAAGGAGGAGTGTTCTTGAAATAAAGGTAAAGACAAAAAGTCACAGCAAAGAAACAGAAGAAATGAAGTGGAATCAAATGAAAATTTTAGAAGTACAAAATACTGTAACTGAAAAAATTTAAACCACTAGAAAGGCACAATAGTAGGACGAATATGATAAAGGAAAGAGACAGTGAACATGAAGACAGATCAATAAAAATGATCTAATCTGAACAACAGAGAGGAAAAAAAAAGGTTTTTTAAAAAGTGAGTAGATCCTTGGGGACTTGTGGAGCAAAACTGAAGGGTCTAACATCTGTGTCACTAGAGTCCCAGAAGAAGAGGAGAAAGAAGACAGTACAAAAATATACTTGTTGGCCGTGCCCTCCACAGTATGATGTCACTGGGCAACAGACACACGGATCAGTGAATCAGGACAGAGCCCAGAAACAGCCCCACACAAGTAGAGCCAACTGAGTTTTGACAAAGATCCAAAAGCAATTCCATGGAGCAAGGACAGCCATTTCAACAACAAATGGTGCTGAAACAACTGGACGTCCATGAGCAAAGAAATAAGTAAATAGATAAACCTTGACCTGAAACCTTCACACCTTGTTAAAGTTATCTCAAATGGATTACAGAACAAATGTAAAACTATAAAAACTTATCAACTGAAACAATGTGAAGAGTTCTAAGATATGACATTTGAAAGCACAGTCCACAAAAGGAAAAGTTGATATACTAGACTCCATAAAAATTAAAAATTTTTCTCTGTTAAAAACACTGTTAAAAGAAAAGACAAGCTAGAGACTAGGAGAACATATTTGCAAATCACATATCCAATGAGGGATTTGTATAGAGAAAACAGGAAGAACTCTCAAAACCTAACAGTAAGAAAACAAGCCAACCTAACAAGGGGCAAAAGAACATACATTTCACCAGAGGTGATACAGATGGTAAGTAAGTACATGAAAAGGTATTTGACATCATTAGTCATGAGGGAAAGGCAGATTAAAACCATGGTGAGCCACCAATTGGGGTTTCCCTGGTAGCTCAGCTGGTAAAGAATCCACCTACAATGTAAGAAACCCCAGTTCAATCCCTGGTCCGGGAAGATCCCCTGGAAAAGGGACAGGCTACCCACTCCAGTATTCTTGCCTGGAGAGTCCCATGAGGGATCCCTCCTGGGGAGGAGGGATTCCTCCTCCCTAGAGGAGCCTGGAGGGCTACAGTCCGTGGGGTCGCAAAGAGTCACACAGGACTGAAGCTACTTAGCACAGAGCCACCAGTTACATACCTGCTAAAGTGGCTAAAATAAAAAATATTAGTCACATCAAGTGTTGACAAGAATGCTGAGCAACTGGGACTCTAATATACATTGTTGGCAGGAATGTAAAAAGGCTTGCCGACTGTTTTGGTTTTGCTTTTTAAGTAAACTTTGACATTTTAGGGTAGTTTTATATTTACAAAAAAAGCTTCCTTGGTGGCTCAGATGGTAAAGAATCGGCCTGCAATGCAGATGTGAATTCGACCCCTGGATTGGGAAGATCCCCTGGAGAAGGGAATGGCAACTTATTCCAGTATTCTTGCCGGCAGAATTCCATGGACAGAGGAGCCTGGTGAGCTACAGTCCAGGGGTCGCACAGAGACAGGCATGACTGAGCAACTAACACTTTCACTTTTTTCACTTTACTGTAGACCTACCATATACCCCACATCACTTTCCCTATTGTCAGCATCTTGTATTAGTTAGGTATATTTGTTATTATTCATGAATCAGTATTAATACATTCTCATTAACTGAAATACATACTTTATTCATATTTTCTCAATGTCTTCCTAATGCCCTTTTTCTGTTCCAGGATCCCACATGACACTGTCATCCTGTCTCCTCAGGCTACAACAGTTTCTCAGATTCTCCTTGTTTTTGAAAACCAAAATTCTGAGGTGTATTTCTGTGTATTTTGTAGAATATGCCTTAGTGGAGACCTGTCTGGTATTTTTCTCATGGTTAGACTGGGGTTATGGGTGTTGGGGAGGAAGATCCCAGAGAGAAGGTACCATTTCTATCATAGCATTTCAAAGGCACACACTATCAACATGACTCCTCCCAGGCGACCTTGATCATCAGGCTGAGGTCACACTTACCAGGCTTCTCCACTGAGAGTGCTCTCTTGTTTATCTCCCTTCCCAAACTGTGCTCTTCGGAAGGCGTCGCTGTGGGCAGGCCCCCTTTAAGGAACGGGGAGTTATGCGCCAAGCCCTTCAGGGTGGAGGATATACAGACATCATGTGGAATTCTTCTGGATGGGAGATTTGGGAAGTTTCTTATAAACATATACTTATCACACCCATCCACTCCTGGATATGTATTTAAGAGAAATGAAAACTCAGGGTCACACAAAAATCTGTACACAAATGTTTCTAGCAACTCTATTCATAACTGTCCCAAACTGAAAATACCCCAAATGTCCTTCTCCAGGTGAATGACTAAACAAACTGTGGTGTACCCATACTAGAGTCGACCTCTCAGCAATAAAATCCCACCACACGTAACACCCCGGTGAACATCAAATGCATGATGCCGAGTGAAAAACACTGTCCTTGGAATTTCACCTACACCCTGACTCCATTTATAAGACGTGCTCCAAAAGATGGGGGTCAGGGGCTGCCAGGAGTTAGGGATGGGGTGCAACAAACAACAAAAGGAAATGTGGGGGTGATGGAGAAAATATTTTGTCTCTTAACTGAATTCATGGTTACACAAATCTGTATGTATTTTAAAATACACAGAACTGTACTCCAAAAAAGTCAATTTTACTATTTGTTGTTTAGTCGGTCAGTCGTGTCCAACTCTGCGGCCCCATGGACTGCAGCACGCCAGGCTTCCCTATCTTCCACTCTCTCCCAGAGTCGGCCCAAACTAAATTTTACTCTATGTTAATTTTAAAAAAAGAGGTGGAAGCAGTGAGCCGAGTGCCTAGAACAGGGGCTAATAAGTAAATAGTAGTTCCCTTCTCTTATAAATGGAGAAGGAAATGGCAACCCACTCCAGTATTCTTGCCTGGAGAACCCCATGGACTGAGGATCCTGGTAGGCTACAGTCCATGGGGTCGCAAAGAGTCGGACACGACTGAGTGACTTCACTTCACTTCTCTTATAAAAAGTGGGGCCCCAGAGCCCCCAGGCCCCACAGCTCCATGGCTGACGTTCATGCAGCCTACTGCGTGCCCTAGATTTCTTGGTTTGGCAGGTAGCTGTGTCCACATTTCTCCCAGGCATCCATTTGGAACCACACACCCTTCCTGACAAACAGGTCTGGACCTGAATCCTTGGAGAACAGGGTCAGACAAATCAGTCCTTTCAATCCCTGTGCCAGCTGAGCTTACGGGACACCACCTGCCTACACGTGGGCCACCCGTCTTCTGCAGGCAGACAGGGTCAGACACGTGAGACAGAAGGTGGAGAACTGGGCAGGTCCTCGATCCCAGGGTCCCTCATTTTTCCATAATTTCTCATCCTTTGTCTATGTGGAGGAAGGGGCCAAGTAGGAAGAAAGTACTCTGGATCAAGTCAGTTTGGTTTTAAAACAAAACAGGTTAGGCAATGCTAGTAGAATAGCCACATATCACAGGTGTGGATAGGCAGTGAAGACACACAGTAAGAAAAGTTTAATGAGAGAAAAACTCACAGAGACAACTCTCCCTGGATTCTCTACAGGAAGCGCAAATAGCCAAAGACCAAAGTAACGACAGTCAAGTTAAGAGCAACTCCCTGCATCAGGGAAAGCGGGCGGTCGCAGTGCGAGCGCCTGGCCCACTGGCCTCCCCAGGGCTGCGCATGGCTCCCCCCGACCAGCCAGCGTCTCCTTTCCGAGCCCCTCCCTCAGCCAGCGGCCACTGGAGGATGTGCCTCACCCGTAGGGGGTCCAGTCACGGGCCTGAGACAAGTACAAAAGCCCAAGCTGGACATAAGGATCAAGGTCAGCCACCTGGAGGAGCTCCATTAAGCCCAGTGAGCTGACCACTGGTCTGAGAAGGTCAACAGAGCCTGAAGAGGCTGGAAAAGAGGCCCCCTGTGCCCCCAATATGCGAGGCAGGACTCGGTCCCCTCCTCTGCAGTAACAGTGACTCGGGATCACTGAATCTTTGAAATGGGACTCAAATTTCAAGAGCCCCCGCAACAGTCTTAAAATAGAGTCATGGGCCCTCTGCTTAAGAACCAAATATAAGGATCCGCTCCCCAGAGAGCATGCTCACTTTGCTCTAAGAGCCTGAGCGGCTCTGGGAGCACCCCGGCCCCTCTCCACCCACCCTTTCCTGCCGAGGAAACGTCGGGGAGCACGTCTGTCTGTCAGAGACAATGCCTGTGACTAGGGATGGACCCCTCTTTCAGTGGAAGGAGCTGATGGGAGAGTTGGGGGTCTCATGCTTCTGCACACAGAAAATGCAGTCAAAGCTCCCCTCTGGGACCACCAGGGAGGGCCCTGGTCTCTGAGTCATCTCCTTGAAAGCCTGGGCTGGGTGACACAGGAGTCCCTTCCTGGGGACTCAGGGCTCCTGACTTGCACCCCGGGCCCAGGGTCACCTCCTTCCTTCAAGTTCACACTATGGACCCAGCTTCCTCATGACTGACTGGACGAGGGCTGAGCTGCAGAGGCCGCACCAAGTGTCCATGTGGAGAAAAGACAAGACTTCTTTCTGAGCCGCTGTGGTTTTCAGGAAACAAGAGACAGGCAAATGCTCATGCCTTTCTAAAAACATGAAGGTCCACGGAAGGCATCTGAGGCAGTTCAAGACACGTCAGTCACGCAGGGCAGAACTGCCCAAGAAAGAAGAGGCCAACTCTGTAGGGCGGCGTCTGCTCCTGGAAGCAACGTGGCCACCGCTCTCCAGGCTCGGCCACACCTGAAGCTCTGCCAGCCATCAGCCCACCCCTCCAACCGAGGCCCAGAGTTCAAGAGAACTGGGGCGATACCTCTGGGTCCCCTGCCAAGATGAGACAGGATGCCCACCTCCAGGCCTCCACCTCCACAGCTGGTTTTGCTTGTTCCTTCCTGGAGTGATTGGCCCCTGTTTGCCCATTCGTGTGGTTGGGGCGGGGGGTGGCGGGTGTTGGTTGTTTAATCGTGTCCAGCTCTTTGAGTTCCCATGGACTGTCAGCCCGCCAGGCTCCTCTGTCCATTGGATCTCCCCAGCAAGAATACTGGAATAGGTAGCCATTCCCTTCTCCAGGGGATCTTCCCAACCCAGGGATCCAACCTGGGTCTCCTTCATTACAGGCAGGTTCCTTTTACTGTCTGAACCACCAGGGAAGCCCCCATTTTCCCACTGCTGCCCCCTTACTGAGGAAACGTGTCTTCCTAAAACTCCACTCCAGACTCTCGTGTCAACAGGAGAGATCCCATGTGCTCTTTAGACTGAGTATTCCTGAAAACATGATGGAGGAAAGTGTCATCCCATCAAGAAGACCAGACCAGCCCTGCTAGGTTGTTCCAGTGACCAGAGAGACAGAGGGACAGAGAGAGAGCCAGAAACAATGAGACAGACGGACAGACAGAGAGAGGGAGACAACGGGGTGAGACAACAGTCCAGCAGTGCGGGACCTAATGACAGAGCATCATCGATTCTACAAAGAAGTCTGAGATGTGAAATCAGAGTCTTTTATCAAACCTTTTCAAGATTCTTATACCACTCATGATAGAAGCTACACACAACTACATTTTTCTAAAAATGTTCTCCCCTTGCAAATTTGAATTTGAATGAAAGGATGGCATTTGCAGACATCACAAAACAGACACTGCTCCCACCTCTCAGCAAGCACCGGAGACGTCCGGCCACACCTGAGCACTGCCGTGGTTCCTGGTGTGACGTGCCCTCCAGAAGGACTATTGCTTCAGCCAGCGACAATGGTATGAGAGAGAAAGCCAAGGTGACTTGGACTGTCCTTTTCCACAATGCTGTAACTATTATTTAGCACTTTTTAATAATTAACTAACTAATAATTACAATCAACACCCAGTGTATGCTCACGACACACCAAGCCCCGAGCTAGCACTCTATATGGAGAAGCTGCTTTAATCCTCCTGTAACACAGAGGCTAGGTTATTATTATTCCCATTTTATGGCTGAAGAAACTTGAAGGGTTAGAGAAGCTGTCTAAAGAGCTTTTTAGCTAAGTATTTTAAACTAACTGTCTAAAGCCACAGAGCTAAGTAAGAAAGTCTAGATAAGCCCCAGCAGAGTCTGGGTCCATGACCTTGCTGTAAGGCGAGGAGGTAACTGCTCACTGGGAGACAGATAAACATGCTCGAGCGAGCTGTCAGTGACCGGAGTGGATTACAGCCCCCTCATCAATCCCTACTGGAGAAGACAAGCTATATCTCTTCCTGTTTGGAAGTAATGCAGGCAATGTCAGATTAGCAGTGTGACGTTTTTTACAAAGCATTTAAAGAAGTTTTTTAATTCCTACTTTAGTAGAGACTGGCAAATACACAGAGCTTAGAGCTCTTCACCCACAAATACTAGGTTTTCCTATTAGTTACTCGGGGCCTTAATGAAAAAAAAAAAAAAAAACTGAACAATTTTAAAATAATAATAAAAGAACAAAAGGAGATGTTGGGCTTCCCTGGTGGCTCAGATGGTAAAGAATCTGCCTTCAATGTAGGAGACCCTGGTTTGATCTCTGGGTCAGGAAGATCCCCTGAAGAAAGGCATGGCAACCCACTCCAGTATTCTCTCCTGGGAAATCCCACAGACAGAGGAGCCTGGTGAGCAGTAGTTCATGGGGTCGCAAAGAGTTGGACAGGATTAAGCAACTAACTCTTGCAAAGGAGCAGAAACAAAACAATTATGTACTAAGTGATTCCAAATTTTATTTTACTCAAATAAAACCCCAAAGCATTAGTGTCAGATGAGACTTTAGATTTCTAGAAGACGGTGGGGGTTGGCAGACAGACAGAATGGGGAGGGGCTTCTCCGGCCGTCCAGTGGTTAAAGCAACGTGCTTCCAAAGCAGGGGTCCTGGGTTCAATCCCTGGTTGGTGAACTAAGATCCCACATGCCGCTCAGCACAGCCAAAAGATTTAAAACAAAAGAAATTTTTTTTTAATTAAAAAAAAAGAAAGGAACGGGGAGGCTGACAGGAAGCTCAGGGGAAAGGTGCAGACTCACGGAAGCCGCTCTGAGATGGGAAATGGTGACACAGGGAAGGGACGGGGTGTCGGCAAAGCTGCAGAGCGGCGCACAGGCAGCTGAGTCTGGAGCCCACACTTGTGCCCACAGCAGCGCCAGCCGAGTGAGACAGAGAGCCAGGGAGAGGAGCGAGCACTCCTG
The DNA here is from genome assembly GCF_033118175.1 of Dama dama. Classification (NCBI taxonomy): domain Eukaryota; kingdom Metazoa; phylum Chordata; class Mammalia; order Artiodactyla; family Cervidae; genus Dama; species Dama dama. The sequence continues at coordinate 17,211,331 of NC_083684.1, read as the reverse complement.
CCCCAGGGCTGGTTTGACATCTCTCTGCTCAGCGCCAAGTCCTGCAACTTTCATCGTCGAAGGCCAAGGACACAGCCGCGGCCTCTCATCTCAGATGGAGGAAGAGCCAGCATGACGGACGGAACGTGTTATCCTGTAGAGTTCAGGCCACGCGTGTGACCATTTATGAAGTCCTCACCAAGTCGTGGGAATTGTGATTAAGTCCTAGAGACACAAAGGTGAATAGGATATGGGCCTTCCTTTCCCAAACACCATCTAAGAAGAGACAGACATAAGTGAATGATTATAGCAAGGAGAAGCAGCGCTGTCCTTCCAGGATGTAGGCGTGAATGGGAGACCGGAAGCGGAAGCAGAAGCAGGTGATGCTGCCTGGGGAAGACCTGGACTGCACTGTTCGGGTCAAATCTGGTGGGAGCCTGCCAGCCAGGCAAGGGGAGACACTGCAGAGAAAACAGCACGGGGGACTTCTGATGGTCTAGCAGTCAGGGGGTGTGGTTCTACCCCTGGTCAGGGAACTGAGATCCTGCATGCTGTGAGGTGTGGCCAAAAAGTAAAAAGAAAGAAAAAAGAAAACAGCAAGAAGCAGCAGGTAAGAGACAGTAGTAATTCCCAACACACACACACACACACACACACACACACGAAGCAGCAGGCATGAGACAGTAATAATCCCCAACACACACACACACACACACGCGCGCGTGCACACACACATAGATGTTCAGACTTACTCAGACCTAGTCAGACGACTGAGGAGGAGAAAGATCATCAAGTGCAGCACAACGCCACTTAATGCTTGCAAGTATTCTCTAAAAGTGTAAACCTGAAACTTATCATCAATCCCTTTTCTACCCACAATAGTATGGGAGCTGAACTCTCTGATTTTGGGGGGTGTTCATATTTAACAAGAATTGAAACAGGTGTGATTCTGCACTGCACTCCCGCAGTGCAGTACATGTCTGTCTGTTTGCTTGAAAATGTAGATGGCAGATGCTGACTTCGAGGAAGGTGGCAAGAAATGGGTTTCTGCTTCTGCTTTGCTGCAAAGGTTTCCAAACAGCTTCCACGGGCGTAAAGCACATGGATCCACAGTTCTCAGCACGGGCTTCTCCAGACGTCTTCCCTGAAGAAATCTAATTCCTGCGGCAAACGTGGAGCGGCATTTTTTTTTCATCTCAAAGCCTTTAGCTGGAGGCAGTGCCTGTTTGGTCTGCCCTTTTAGGAAAAGAAATGCTAAGTAGCGGTGGGTTTACATGAAAGGGAGACAAGGGAATGAAAAGACGGGCCAGCACAGAACCTGTCAAGTTTCTGGAGACTAATAGCCTCCTTGACGTTACCAGAGGCAACTCAGAAACGCAGCCAACAGGAAGCCATGCTGATCAACAGCAGGGCTCCAGCAGCATGCATGCTGGATAATTCTCGGCAGTGGGGGCTGTTCTGCGCACTGGGCAGCATCCCTGGCCTCCACCCACGGATGCCTGAAGCACCATCTAGCTGTGACAAGCAGAAGGTCCCTAGATGTTGTCCCCAGTTGAAATCCCTGATCTAGATTAACTGTGAGCAGTAACAACACCACAGAGCCTCAATCCTGTTCACTGTTTCCTTTTGAAAATCTTTTTCTTGGTAGTATCACCGTCACCCCACAAATAAGCTCAGTAAAGAACTATCACGATGGGCCTGGTGACATACCCAAGTCCTGATATGAAGTAGTTACGGACCTACGAGAAACAGGAAGCCTTGTGCATGAAATTCCCCTGATTAAAGGAGGCTCTAAATGGCAGTGACTATTCAGTTGCCTCTGGGATGTGAAGAGGATGGAGACGTGGTTCATTTGTTCGGTCATGTGTTTGTTTGATCACTCAGCAAACATTCTTGAGCATCACAGGGTGCCAGGCGCTATGCCAAGTGGACAAGGCAAACAAGTCCAGGCCTCCAGGAGCATGTGCTCAAATCAGAGAACAGAGGTAAATAGGAGGCATCATGCTCCCCATCCTAAGTGCAGTGATGAATGAAACAAAATGAAACAAAAGCACAAGTGGGATAGGGCTGCAGCCACTGTCCCTGTGTGGTCATTGAGCCAGGGAACATGATTCACTCAAACTGAGATGTGCCAACCACACAGACCCCAGACTTAGTGCAGGAAGAGAATGTAAGCTGTCTTGTTAACAATTTTTTATATTGATTAGATATGTCAATGATCATATCCTGGGCATACTGGCTTAAATAAAATCTACTATTACAGTTAATTGGGACTGTTTCATTGACTTGTTTGTGCGGCTGCTAGAAGCTGAAGCCCACATGTGTGGCTCATCCTGCCCTTCTGTTCCTTCAGCCTGAGAAATCTCCACTGCCCACCAGCAGCCCAGCTCCAGCAAACGGCAAGTTCACAGGCTCTGTAGCGGGAATGAACTTGGCCTGGCTGAGGCTGCGGGGCTGCCACATACTAGGCAGGGGCTTGGGAGCCAAGTTAAGGAGTCGGGGAGTTTCATCCCAGGAGCACTTGGAGAGACCTGGAGGGTTTGCCTCAGGGGAATGCCACGATCTGATTTTAACTGTACAAAGATGCTGCGCTCTTTGTGGCTGTGCAGAAAAAGGACAGGTGAGGATAGAGAAGGACCACTGGGAGGGAGGGGTCAATCTCTGGGGTCCCTCAGGTTTTGGCCCCTTGGGGTGACCTGAGAGATGGAAGTCCGAGATGCTGCTTCCTTCATGGGGCACAAGGGTCTTATTAATTCCCTGTACATTACATTTGATTATGTGGACAACCTTTACTCCACAACAACAGGAAAATGAAATTTTTTCATCATCCAGATCGGGCCTCGGGCTCCTGAGAGTGATCCTGCTGCTTCTAGAAGTCCAACATAACCTGCCTCCCTCCAGAGAGGGAAGTGAACCAGCTTCCCTCCGTGAACTGGTTTCCTATTTCCTGTGCATCACCACAAGAATTAAGCTTTTCACTGTTCCGGTCTCACTAAATTCTTTGACTTCATTCTTGGCATTTACTATGAACACACAGTTCAGTTTAGCTTTCTTCTCTTGTGAGGATTCCCCCCCCACACACTTTTCCTGGGCTCTATTTTTACATCTTAGCTTCCCTGCTTCACCCCCAAAGCCCCTCACTCAAGGATGTCACCTGAACAGTAACCCTCCAAGCTCATTAACTCTGGCATTTTCCGTTTGTGCTGCTCTTTCGAGATTCTCCTTTTCCCCTGCTTGTTGGTCATCACTGCCACCGGTGAGTCATCAGCTCTGAGTCATGCCTGGCTGGGATGCAAAGGCCTCGGAGCACACCTGTCTGTGAAAGGCTGGCCCTTGGGAACACGGCCCGCACCCAGCACGAGCTTCCATACATGGATTCAGTAAGGAGGAGAAAAGACAATCCCCTTGACTCTCTTTTTTTCTCCTCCAGATTTACCATTTCTTTCAGCTTTTGGTGGAGATGATTCCCACAGTGCAGTGCATCTTGATCATTCACTTTGCATCTTCAGAGGCAGAAGAAAGTTTCCAGAATGAGCCCAGAAGGCCCCAAGGATGAGAGGCTTTTCTTCCATGACGTCCCTCCTCTGTCACGAGACACAGAGTGTCACCCCATGTGCCACGCTGGAACCACACTACCTTCTGAGAGCTACGAAGATACCACCAAACTGTGTGTAAAACACGGAGGATGGGCCCCACCCCAGACCAGGACATGGGAGAGATGAGCTGTAAACGCAGCGTGGTACTTGGACTGGACCTGCGTGAACCTGAGAGCCAGCGATGCCCTCACAGGCTGTGACAGGAGGCACACAGGCCTCCTCGCCAGGGCTAACCCTGAAGTTCAAGGCACCGGATCTGAACCCACAGATACCAGCTCTGCTCCCACACTCCTCCCTGAAGGCCCCACGCTCTACCATTACAGATTCCTTTTTTCCCAAGCATCTCCCTTCTAAATATAAAACTCTCGGCAGAGGTGTTGCCATCAGCTCTCAGCACCTCGGAACAGGCCAGCTTCACAGGCCCCCACAGCAAGGGGTCTGAAAAGGCAAGAGGCATGAAAAGTCAGGAAGGATGGGAGCGCAGCGTGCGGGATGCCACGGGGTGGGTGAGGGCGCTACTTGGGGACGTTAAAGGACATCTAGTCTCTGCAAAGAGACACAGAAATGGGCAGAGATGGTGCCGCTGGGGAGGAGACTGGGAAGCCAGGGGAGGGGAGGTAGAGACAGAAATCACTTTTCCCTGGACATCCTCCCGTATCATTTGAGTTTTGTACCATCTGCATGAATTACCCAGCCAACAAAAAATTAAATAGGGGAGGGGTGGGAATTGGGCTCCTGGGTGAGATGAAGCCAGCAATAAGAAGGTCTCCGAAGGCGAAGGGACAAGTTATATCGGCCGCTCTGCTCACAGGCTGCCCCGCTCTCACCACCCCCAACCCCATTCTCCCCGCCCAGGCCCAAATCACAAGTTTTTCTAGCAACTCCTACATGGCCCTTTGTCTGAACCTTTTGCAGGGTCAAAATCTGAGACACTGAAACTCAGAATTCTCAAACGCCTTACTTAAAAGCCCCTCAGAATCACTGGGAAAGCCCCACAAAGGAAAAATGTGACTGCTCTGATATTGTGGCCTCCAGCTCCGACCGGCTGCGCGAGGCCTGACATGGGAACATCGTGTCCAGCTGCATCGATTATCTCGCCGTCAGGGAGCCAACCCTCTGCCACAAGGGCAGAGACAGAAGTGTGCCAGGGGAGCAGTCATCCCCCCAGGGCCCCTTGGAGCCATAGGAGAAACTCCACATCCTGCCCCAGGCTGGAGCCAGCAGGGAGACCTCACCGCCAGCGGCTGAGGGAGAGGCCACGGGCTCTGCAGGCAGTCAGGAGGTTCGTGCGGCCCTGGACGACCCAGCGCGAGTCCCTCTGTGGCTCAGACCCTCCCTCTCCTCGCCCAGGACACACCTAGAGCACAAGCTGTAAGCTGCAAGTTGTAAGGATCACAAATGCTTTAGGCACAAACATCCAAATCCATGTCATTAGCCCGAAAAATAACCCGGCCCCTCCTGCCAGTTTTACCCCGTAAAATGTTACTGGCTCTCGAAGTTAGAAGGTGTTATGCTTTGAGCGCTCCGTGAACTGAACCACGTAAAGAGATGCTGAGGGACCTCCCTGGTGGTCCAGGGGCTAAGACTCTGCGGTCCCAATGCAGGGGACCCAGGTTCTAGATCCCACATGCCACAACTAACCATCCTGCATGCCGAAACGAAGACCTGGCGCAGCCAACTAAACAAACAGTTTTTTTTTAAGTCATAAAGTCATAATGGAATAGGTTGGGCCCCAAATCCAATTTGACTGGTGTCTTTATAAGAAGAGACAGGGAGACACACATGGAGGGAAGATACTGTGAAAACACGCATACATACACACAGACGCACAGGGAGAAGGCCATGTGACCACAGAGGCAAGGATGGGGGTCATGCAGCTGCAAGCTAAGGAACAGAAAGGATGGCTGGAAACCCCCAGAGGCCGACAGGGGGGCAGGAACAGATACTGCCTCTGAGACCCCAAGAAGGAACCAACCCTGCTGACACCTTGATTTTGCACATCTTGTCTCCTGATCTGTAAGAGAATAATTACCTCTTGCTTAAAACCCCCCAGTTTATGGTACAAAAATACTGTTACAGCAGCCCTAGGAGACTCATAAAGAAACCGATCTGGTTTTACTGTCTGTCTAAAGCTTAAAATTCTGTGGCCTGACAGTCAGCTGACCAGCCTACGGATAGCTGTCTCTAGTAAAAGAAGACTAACTTATTATCTACCAATGCAGCAATCCCTCTTATCTTTGACAAGGTCTGTTATAAAAATCATTCATTTAGAAAATATTTGTTGAGCACTTACTACATGTCAGGTACTCTTTGGGGCACTGTTGATACAATGTTAAATGGGGAGCCAACACTAAAAGCAAGTACACATATGGCCATTTCTGACACCAATGACGAAAGTAAAACAATATAACATGAGCGAAGTGGGTTAGGGACCAGGATGAAATTATTTAGATTGTTAGGGGAGGTCCCACTAAGCTTGTGATACTGGACCAGTGACCTGAATGACAAGGAGTCAGCCATGGGAGAATCTGGCTGGAGGAACAGCCAGTGTAAATGCCCTGAGACAGAGCAAGTTAGACCCAGTCAAGGCTCAGAAAGAAGTAAGGACTTTTGTTGAGGGAGGGAGTGGCAACTGATGAAGCTGGAGCAACGAGGAAGGTCAGTCAGTCCTTGCATAGTGGGCCCAGGTAAGAAGCTTGCATCTGATCCCACGACTACTAAGATGTCACTGGGGAGAGACATGACTTGATTCATAGTTGTTGGTTGTTGTTGTTGTTGTTTAATCACTCAGGGACTTCCCTGGTAGTACAGTGGCTAAGAATCTGTCTGCCAATTCAGGGGACACGGGTTCGATCCCTGGTCTAGGAAGATTCCATATGTTGCTGAGCAACTGAGTCTGAAAGTCACAACTACTGAGCCCGAATGCCACGACTGAAGCCTGTGTACCTGGAGCCTGTACTCCTCAACACGAGAACTTTCACCTTTGTCATTCCAGATCTACACATCCACTGATGTGCCCCAGACTGCCTTGACTTTTTAAAAACTGTTTTGTACCACTGACCTGCTGAAACAAACTCAGATAAACTCCTCTGGTGTCCTTTTTCAGATCTAGATGCTCAGATCTAGAAGATGGGATTCAAGTTTATTCTTCCCTAATGAGAACAGCTGTGCCCTCTTTAAAGGAAAAAAAAAGCATTGCCATAACGCAAACAATGCCATGTATAAAAAAAGCTAGATAAAACAAACAAAAGTACTGGGTCAACTCCTCAGGTTTCACAACCACTGCATTTTTCTTCCGGGTGGAGGACAAGGAAAATGATTATGGCAAGTGTCCCTAGAATTGCCTTGGTCTGTTGCATCACACGGCTGAAGACACCTAGACTATTAGGAAACTCTGAGCGCTTGAGCAAAACACTCCCTGTAATCATACTTCCCACTAGGTTTCTCAAGGATCTATAAACAAATCTGAGTACACGCAGACGCTCAAGCCGGGGGTAGAAGGAAGTGGTGGAGAGCACCTATGCCTGAGAGCCATGCTGCCTTAGCGAGCGGGGAAAGCAGTGGGAGACAGGGATGCTGGGAACCCTCGGGCCCTGGGATGTGTGTGTCATCGGCCCGCATCCTGCATCCCGCTCGGCAGAGCAGTGATGGGCCACTGCATCTGGTGTCAGACAGCTAGGCTGAACACTCTGCTTTGCCCCTACTAGCTAAGTGACCACGAGCAAGCCATTTAGCCTGTTTCCTCATCTGTGACATTTATGGAGATCAGTTAAGATTCTGTGTGAGAACCCTTTACAAATTACTCTGTGGTGTAAAAGTGAGGGGTTATCATTGGCAATTGGGATTTTTACTCCTCCCTTTGCAGGTCATATGGGTTGACTTTCCCTGACTTTCTCTCTTCCCAGAGAGAAATGCTTTTGATGTTTCTTTTCACCTGATTATTTTCTTTTGAGAGAAGAGGAGAAAAGAGACAGAGGCAGGTAGCATGACTCATTCCACCTTAAACCCTTCCTAAAAACTGTCCTAAAAGAAGTCCCCTCAGAGCCATTTTGTCACTGCGCAGTCACTCAGTCATGTCTGACTCTCTGCAACCCCACAGACTGTACCCTGCCAGGCTCCTCTGTCCTTGAGGTTCTCCAGGCAAGAAAACTGGAGTGGGTTGCCATTTCCTTCTCCCAAGGATCTTCCCGGACCAAGGATCAAACCTATGTCTTCTGCATTGGCAGGCAAATTCTTTACCACTGACCCACCTGAGAAGCCCTTCAGAGCCATTTGGGGGTCACCCCAAAGCAATTTACCTCCGAAGAACCAAAGCTACTGTCATGCAAAAAGGACCATGTCTAATATCTGTGGATATTCTACACTGTCTGGAAATCTGTAGCAAATTATTTAAGGTTTGTGATTTACTCAGGTCACTGGCTTTTCATTGGCCTTAGTTGCTGTGTTCTCAAATAATACAAACTATCTTCACATTAACCCACACATGCCATACATAAGACAAACACAGCAGAAAATCACAGGAATGTATTCCAGAACCAAATGAGAAGTTAGAGATAATCTGCTCAGTAAAGGGCATATGCCTGAGTCCTCAACCATCTTCATCTCTTTAATGGAAAAAGAACCTCATGAGTCAACTTTCTCATTGTGAGCTGATCTCAATAGCCGATCGCCCTGTGCTTCAAATGCGTAAGCAGTCCTATTTCTGCACCAAGTGGAAACAAAAGCCAGTGACAGCCCAAGGGAGAGATGGAACAAGGGGAAAACACACACTTCCAAACAGAACCACGGAAAGACGGAAAGGAGCGCTCACGTGTAATCCAACTGAAATTTTTCCCTTTGCTTAATTCAGTGTTAAGCACCTAACCATGGTTGCCCTGGTTTAGGTTGAGGGAGGGGGTGCCTAGAATCAAATGAGCGCCAAACCTCAGCTTTAGGTGACAATGGTCTGGAGGGTGGCCTGGTCCCTGAGAGCTGTCAGCTTGCCCCTAGCATTTACTCACCCCAGCAAGTCAAGCTGCACCGTCAAGCTCCTCACCTGTGCCAGCTCAGAGGTGGGTTCCTGCCCAGTCTGCAGGGGGCACCCTGGCCTCACACTTAACAGGAGTCACAGGAGCTGGCCAGTGCCTACTAATCAAGTCCTCTTCCTCCTCCCAAATCCAATCAGCCTACAACCCGGGGAAGCCCAGACCCTACGCAAGGCGAAACTCGCACCCAGCTCCAGAAAATCCCCCATCCTGTCCTTTCCAAGACCCTGGTCCCTGGGCCAGGCCACCCTGAAGCAGCTGCTCTCCACAGCGCGGGTACCGCGGCCCCGCGGCAAAGCTCCACTTGCTTCCGACCACCGCGGGGAGGAGGGGACCCCGGGGAGGCGGGGACCCCGGGGAGGCGGGCCGAGCCCTGCTCCTGTGCCCCCACACCGCCCCCGCTGCCACCTAAGAAGCAGAGGGGCAGCAAACTTAAAGCCCAGCACGCAGCACAACTCGCCAAGAGTCTTCCCTATCCCGGTTCGAGGAAGCCCCTCCCCAGCACGCTCGTCCAGGAGTGGGGGGGGTTCCTCCCCCCAAACTGGGGAACCAGCTCCATTCCTAAGCCACCGGGCGATACCGTCAGCCGCCAGGGATGGGGACACCTTTTCCAGCCGTCCCCCCCCCACCCCCGGGAGCACCCTGCTCCCCGCAAGGTGGACTCTTGGCCCCCTCTTCCCATTTCCTCACCTCTGCGCGAGCCGAGGCCGACCCCGCAGAGCCCCCCGGGGCCCCGGCCCCCACCCGACCACCCCTCACCCGCCGGTCTCCGCGCGCTCCGGCTGTCGCCCCTCGGAGAGCGAGTCCCCGCGCCGCCCACAGAGCCCGGTACGCCGTCCCCCTCACGGGCGCCAGCTGGCCCCCCGCCCCTCTCACCGCGGCGGGGGTCGGCCGGCCGGCCGGGCGGGCCCGGGAGCGAGCGCGCGGGCGGGCGCCTTCGGGCTCGGTGGCGCGGTCACTGCGCCGGCCTCGGAGCCGGGTACTTCTGAGGCGCCGGCCCGCGCGAGCTGTCAGTCAGCAGCCCGGGCCCGCCCCCCCGGCCCCCGCCTGGACTGCGCAGGCGCGGGGCGGCCCAGAAGCGGCGTCACGTGCTGGGGTGGGGCAGCCACCGGCACCCGAGGCTCCGAGGCTCCGAGGCTCCCCGCTGCTCCCGGGCTGGGGCCGCCCTTCGGCTGCAGGCGTGGTTCCCACCCCCCACCCCCACCCCCACCCCGCCCCACCCTGGGAGTACTCTTGGGGACCTCAAACAGAAAGTCGCCGCAACCCCGTTTCCTGGATCTGCTCAAAAAACTAAGGTGTTCTCCCGGGCCGAGCAGAGCTGGGGAGTGGGGGGGGTGCGTGCAGGCCGGTCTGCGGCCAGACGAGTGGATTATTTGGTGATTCTGGAGGTGGGGAAGCCCGGGAAGGAGGTATAACCCGCTTCGGGTTGCTTTACCCCGCCGTGGTGTCCGCACCTTTAAGACAAGGATCCCCTTATGCCATTTCCTGCTTGCCTGTTTCAGTTAGGCTGAAGCCTTGACATTAAGGAACGTACTTGTGAAAGAAGTCAGGCAAGGATGTATGGAACGGAAGGAAGGGTACCGTGAGGCCGATTGATTTTTTTTTTTAAAGGGGGCATCTTAATAAGCTGATGGATTCCACTTTCTGCTCCAGAACTCCTACGCCCATCAGCATCTTTTCACCAGATACAGTAAACACAATTTTCGGGCTGTCTGGCTTGGGTTTCTTCCACATCTCTTCAAAAGAACAAACCAAACCACAAAAGGTAAAAAATAAGTGTGCTTCGGACACTTTTTTTAAGCTTTTTATTTTATATTGGAGTATAGCTGATTAACAGTGTTGTGACAGTTTCAGGTGGACGGCAAAACGACTCAGTTATACATGTATCTGGAAGATTTTTCAGTTCAAGAGCAAGCATAGGAATATAAATGGACACCCCCCTCCCAAACATTTTGGGGTTATGGCAAGCTTGGTTCTAGCACCTAGTCAAACAGACTGAATCATGACACTGCAAATTCTCTGAAAACAGTGCCAGAGCTACACGGCAGAGCTATAGAGCGCCTTTGGGTGGGTAACTAAGCTGTGTCCAACTCTTTTCGACCCCATGGACTGCAGCCCTCCAGGCTCCTCTGTCCATGGGATTTCCCCAGCAAGAATACTGGCATGGGTCACCATTTCCTTCTCCAGGGTATCTTTCTGACCCAGGGATCGAACCTGCATCTCCTGCATTGGCAGGCAGATTCTTTACCACTGAGTCACCAGGGAAGCCCTTATAAGGCTCGACCTTTAAATAAATGTCCTGGCATCTGAACTAGGACAGAATGTCAGCTTCAGAAAACTGGGGCGGGGGGTGTTCTCTGAAGTCCAAGGCGTTAGGCAGGAGGAACTGGAGTTCTGCCACTTAGACGAAAAGACGACCTGTGGATTGACGATCAAGTGTCTTTTCTTGTGCCCCACACATGGAGCTGCTGGTCCCTGGGAAGGTGGCCTGTTAAGACTTGCTTGGGAAGGTTTAAGGGACCAACGGGAAGGAAAGATCTGGGAGCTGTGGTTCTATAAGAGACATGGGGCCTTCAGCACCTCAGCTGCTTCTGGTCCATTTCTAATTTGCATGACCAGCTCCGTGTAGTCATCATTTGTGAGAAACAGATCTCTTTTTTAAGCTTCGTGTGAATTCAGAGAAGTGTAAGACGGTCTTCATTCCCTTATGTGGGCACTACAGATGGGGGCATCCCGCAGGCTACAAGACCATCATGAAGACTGTATGGAATGGAGGAGGATCGTACCTGTGACTGGAGGAAGTCCTACCTTGGTTCAGTGAGTGAACCCAGCACCAGAAGTGGACTCTTGCAGCCTTGTTCTCACTCTGGTGATACCAACTATTCAGGAAAATTGGAAAATGAGGGTTCATTCCGGGTCAGACTCCATTTGGGGGAAATATCATTTGTCCTCAAGAGATTCATCTGTCTCTCCAAACCTCAGAAAAGATCTTCTGAACTTGCCAGAAGGTTGGAGAGAAGCACATGACACGGCCATTTTACTTAAAAAGGGGAAGAAAGTAAATTCTGCAAACCACAGATCAGTGACCTAGACATTGGGCCTGGGAAACATTCAGGACAGATGACTCATGAAAAACATCTGTGACCCCTCAGAAGAGGAAGCACCAGTGGCAAAGATCAAGTCATGCTGGGTTAACCATGAGATTTCAAGATACGAAATCTATACTGGTAATTCGAGGAAATATAGAACTAGTGTGTTTGGACCTAGGAGGTATATTTACCAGAATGTAAATGTGTAAGTGACAAAAGTCCAGGCAAACTGGTTTTTCAAAAAGAGGGAATATAGGGACTTCCCTGGTGGTCCAGTGGTTAAGACTGAGCTTCCACTGCAGGCGGTGCAGGTTTGACTCAGGTGGGGGAACTGGGGTCCTGCATGCCTCAAGACACAACCCCCCCCCCAAAAAAAAAAAATGGTAAAGTGGTAATAGTAGGAATACAGTGGCTTACATGACTGAAAAGTTCTGGGGTTGGCCCAGCCAACCCCAGGGGCCAACTTGGATCCAGGGGCCAAGTGACATCATCAGAACTTGGGTCTCATCTCTCTCACCTTCTTGACTGCTTCCCTTTGAGGTGGGCTTCATTCTCAGATCAGATTTTTTCTTCAGGATTTTTTTTTCTCCTTAGTATCTTTTTTTTTTTTTTTTTGAGTATCATTGCTTTACAATGCTGTGTTAGCTTCTGCTGCACAACAAAATGAATCAGCCATGTGTATACGCGTTTCTTCCTGTAGAGGGCGTTTCAGGAGCAGGAGGCTATGAGTTCCTCTCCCAGTTGTATGACCTTCAGCACACGCCTTAAACTCCATGGGCCTGTTTCTTCATCTGAACAAGGGGCCAGCCAATGCATGTTCATTCATTCATTTACTGCGTATTGCACTGTCGCAGGAATGGGAGAGAAGGAGGAATTTTTTATAATGTGCCAGGGAGGAAGACACGCTGAAGGGCAGGAGAGAGCCAGCTTGGGATTCCAGAGAACGCACAGCCCGAGGCACAGCCCTGCCGCCCCCAAGGGCTCTACCTGCAGCCGGAGGTGAGGTGACCCAGTGAAAAGGAATTCAGGAACGTGTCACTCCACTTTGGGTTGTTTAGACTTCCTGGGCCTTGTTCAACACCTTGGGTTGGGGAGCTTCAGCCTTCTGGCTTCCCTGATCTGGCTGATGCATTCCACATCACAATCTCAGTGGAAAAAATAAGAAACTCCCTTCTGAATAAATTTCTGATTTTTCCACTATACAGCCCTTGGAAGTCTCTTTCCCTCCCACTGTTGAAGTACCAGCATACAAATCATAAATGTACAAGGCTGAATTTTTACCAAGTGAACACTCATACAACTAGCACCCAGCTCAAGAAAGAGAAGATCACTAGCCCCCTAGCATCCCCACTACAGTGGTAGTCACAGCCCTGCCCTGTCTTCCTATACCAAAGGTCAGTTTTGCCCAATTTTGAACTTTTATTCAACATCCTGTTTGTGAGATTTACTTGTGTGTAGTGGACACTTTCATTCTGTCTAGTATTATATTTCACTGTATAGGTATACTACTATTTGTTCATTCTAGCCCCAAACTGCAAACCACCTGAATATCCATAAACAATGCTGTGCTGTGTATTGCGGGAACATTCTATCACACGTCTTTCCATCTGTCTTCAGTAGATACCCCTGTGGGGTGGTTTAACAATCACATTCCTGCCCCCAGCAGTGAAGTGGATGGAAGTCCCAGTTTCTCTGCACGCTCACCAGCACTTGGTGTTTTTCCATCTTAGTCATTCTAGTGGGTATGTAAATAGTATTTCATTGTGGTTGAAGTTTGCATTTCCCTGATGACTAATGAAAATTAGCATTTTTTCACGTTTGGATTTTCTTCTGTGAAGTACCTGTTCAAGTGTTTTGCCAATTGTTCTATAGGGTTGTCTCATTTATTTTAAATTTTTATATATTTAAAAATGGATACATGGTTTACAAACTTAACAAGTTACAAACCTATTCCTTGTACATTTTCCCAGGGATTGTATATATAAACATATATATTCCCCAGATCTTCTTTTTCAAATACACAGTTTTACACCATAGTTAGTTGGTGATGGACAGGGAAGCCTGGCGTACTGCAGTCCATGGGGTCGCAGAGTCAGACACGACTGAGCAATTGAACTGAACTGACATGATAGAGTTAATATACCTCAAAGATCACTGCACAGTATTCCATTCCTATGTATAACATACTCTACTTAATATACTGACAGCATATAGGGCGATGCAGTTTTTTGCTTCTACAAACATTCTACTGTAAATACTGAAGTGCAAACATCTTTGTGTGCATGAGGGACTCTATCTGGAGGATAAATTGCTGAGTGGGATTGTTGGGTCAAAGGGTAAATACAATTAAATTTTTGTGATTCATACTTCTGTCTTGCTCTGCAAAGAGCTGAGTAAAGTGACAATTGCACCAATTTGGTCTTCCTGGCCAACACACAGAATCGCCAAACTTTAATGTTCATCAACTGACTAGGTGAAAAATGGGATCTCCTGATACTCTTAAATCTGCATTCATTCCTTTTACTTTGAATGAGGCTGAACATCTTTTCATGTGGTTGAACAGAGGCTCCACTTTAAAAGAACTATCTCGTGGGATGAGTGGTTAGCTGCACACTAGCTCCTGATGGATACACAGAACTGATCCTGGAGCTGAGATGTCCTCATTCCTGTGAGGACGTCCAATGGTAGGTGTTTGGTTCCATGGGCCTTAAGAAATCAAGGAGAGACAAAAAAAAAAAAAAGTGTGTTGAACCACAGTCTCAAAACAGGAAGAAACCTTAGAAATCAAGTCTAATCTTGTATTTTTTTAGAGATTAAAAAAAGCTGAGGCTTAGAGAAGGGAAATGACTTGCAGAAGACCACATATCAAGTCTATTGAGAAAGAGATGAAAATCCTTGATAAGAGTTGAATTGTTTTTGTCAACTGTTGTCATCCTGTTAGATATTTTGATGAATGATTTCATCATGCTGTTTCCTTTAGCAACAGGGCAATTTTCAAGTTACAGTAAACAAACCCATACAAGTGTGGGGGCTGAGGAGAATTACAAGTCTTTTTGTGAAAGACTTTGAAATGGGTCACAAAATTATTGTGTGTCTTCAGTGGACAACTAGGTGTTGTCGTGCACACCCTTGGGATATCTGGGTCTAAGGATCTTTTTGTTTGCTTTAAGCTCTTTCTAACTCTATAGGATTTTTTTTTTTTTTTTTTTTTTTTGCAGCATCAGGTCTTAGCTGCAGCACTAGGGACCTTTCATTGTGGTGAAGGGACTCAGTAGCTGTGGCATGTGTGGGCTTAAGTGCCTCCCAGCACACGGCATCTTAGTTCCCAGGCCAGGGATCGAACCTATGTCCCCTGCATTAAAAGGCGGATTCTTAACCACTGGACCATGAGGGAAGTTCCATTCTATAGGTTTAAAATTTATTTATTTATCTATTCATTTATTTGGCTGTACTAGGTATTAGTTGCAGCCCTTGGGATCTTTAGTTGCAGTGTGTGGGATCTAGTTCCCTGACCAGGGATCAAACTCGGTCATCCTGCACTGGAAGTGCGCAGTCCCAGCCACTGGACCCAACAGGGGAGTCCCAGCTCTATAGGTTCTGGAGAATAGACAGCAAGGCAAGTGATTCTGTTACCAAGGCTGTTGCCCCAGAATCTTACCCTTGCCCCTCCTTCAAATGAAATCAGTGTGTTTTTTTCTCTTTAATTTACTTAATTTTTAAATTTTTGGTTGTACCATGTAGCATGCAGGATCTTAGTCCCTGACTAGGAATCAAATCTGTGCTTCCTGCAGTGAAAGCTCAGAGCCCTAACTACTGGGACCACCACAGAACTCCAAAACCAATCATTCTTATCTAAGAATATCCCATGGACAGAGGAGTCTGGTGGGTTACAGTCCATGGGGTTGTAAAGAGTTGGACATGACTGAGCAACTGAGCACCCACAAGCACACACGTTTCAGGAGGAAGATGCAAAGAGAAAAAGTAACAAGAACTGATTAGAACAAACTAGGCCAAAGACTGGGGAAGATTTGGCTTCCTCCAGTGGACCTTGAGTCCCATTATCAGCTCACTCTAATATATTAGCACACGCTAAATGACACGCTCACCAGCGCCAGGACAGTTGACAACTGCCAGGACAACAACTAAAAAAGCCCACACAACCACTGCAGAGAAGAGAGCAACAGTTTCAGGTCCAAACCACACCCCTGTTCTCCAGTAAGTCAGGAATATTCTTTCCACTCCTTCCAATTCCTTCCTTTTAACCTTGACCTTCTAATATATTTGGTGGCTCCACCAGAATTGGGTTGAGAGCTGATTTGCAAACTAGGTTCCCCCTTTCCATCCTTTGGCCATTGAATATAGCTTGTGTGATTCCGCTCTCAGCACCGCTTTCAGGAAAAAGACAAGAGGTCTCCATGCAAGTCCAGTTGACCTGCTTGGTAACAACTCTTGCCCACCGATATCTGACATTCAAAAGAAACTTGTCTGGCAGAAATTCAACTGACTTCCCCACTGTAGAAGCCAGTTTCGATTTGGTTCAATTAAACAAATTGTTTTTTTTAATTTTTTGGCCACACCAAGGGATGTGGGATCTTAGTTCCCCAACCAGGGACCGAACTCGTGCCCCCTGCGTTGGGAGTGTAGTCTTAACCACTGGCAGCATCCTGACTGCCTACATGTACCTGTCTTTTGGATTCATCTTTGAACCACTTGTATCATTCATCTTACCTACTTTTTCCCTCGTAAATTAGTGAGTTAAATCTTTGACATGTGTTTATATTTGTATGAGAGTCATGATTTAACTTTTAAAATTTCTCAGATCTGATTGTTGTGTTTATTAACTTATTTTTAAAGATACTTTTGTGGAGAAGGATAAATTAGGAGGTTGGGATTAACATATACACACTGCTATATATAAAACAAATAACCAACAACGACATACTGTATAGGACAAGGAACTATACTCAATATTTTGCAATAACCTATAAGGGGAAAGAGTCTGAAAAGGAACATATACACATATATGTATAACTCAATCACTGGGCTGTATACCTGAAACTATATTGTAAATCAACTATACTTCAATATTTAAAAAGATGTCTTTTCACGTTGTTCATAGCAAGTGTATCTTAAGCATAGCAACCACTTGCAGTCTCGACATTATCCAAAGACAATCACCCTTTCTTTCAGCCTATACAAAAAGAATCGCGCACAGATTGGAAGCCTACCTCTCTTTTCTTCCTTGTGGAAATAAATATGCCAGGAGATAGGAGGGCTTCCCTGATGGCTCATCGGTAAAGAATCTGCCTGCAATACAAGAGACACAAAAGACTCTGGTTCGATCCCTGGGTCAGAAAGATCCCCTGGAGGAGGAAATGGCAACCCACTCCAGTATCCTTGCCTGAAAAACCCCATTGACAGAGGGTTGACAGTCCAAAGGGTCAGAGTCGGATACAACTGAGTGAATAAGCACAGGAGACTCAATGAGGGTTGACTGAATGTATGAAAGTGAAAGTCGCTTAGTCCTGTCCGACTCTTGGCGACCCATTCTCCAGGCCAGAATACTGAAGTGGGTAGCCTTCCCCTTCTCCAGGGGATCTTCCCAACCCAGGAATCGAACCCAGGTCTCCTGCATTGCAGGCGGATTCTTTACCAGCTGAGCCACAAGGAATGTATGCTGCTGCTACTGCTGCTAAGTCGCTTCAGTCCTGTCTGACTCTGTGCGACCCCACAGACAGCAGCCCACCAGGCTCCCCGCGTCCCTGGGATTCTCCAGGCAAGAACACTGGAGTGGGTTGCCATTTCCTTCTCCAATGCATGAAAGTGAAAAGTGAAAGGGAAGTCGCTCAGTCGTGTCCGACTCTTCGCGACCCCAAGGACTGCAGCCTACCAGGCTCCTCCATCCATGGGATGTTCCAGGCAAGAGTACTGGAGTGGGGTGCCATTGCCTTCTCCAAGAAGGAATGTATAGCACCATGTTAAATGCACAGGGACAGTAACAAAAATCTTAAACTTTTAAAAGTTGGAATTCAATGACTAATGCACCTTTTACTTCCAAAAGCTTAGCTATATAAGCATATCTGGGAGCAAGAATGGTAAACTGTGAGAAGGTGGCTTGCAGACAATGAGATTCTATCCTTCACCCTCAATTAGTTTCTATCAATCTTACAAGTTAGTGTTAAGTTAGTTACAAGTTAGTACTTAAAGAATTTAACAACAAACACTAACTGAGCGCCTACTTCCCAGCCCTGCGGAAATTGTTCCCATTATAGGAAATACTCCCCAACCACCACACACACACACACACACACACACACACACACAAAAGCTAACCACGTTTCTACCTTCGACAAACTTAGGACTCAGCATCTGTAAAGGGGCCGCTGGGACGCTGTGGTGTCCAGCCCCCCCGAGGCTGTTAATCGGGAATCACGCATACAGCGGCGCTTCCCCTTCCCCCAACGCGCTTTCCGGCCCAGGCGTCCCCCTGGCGCTTCTCCACTAACCCGTGATCGGGTTTCTCATCCCCGCGCGCCGGACGCACAGCTCGCACCTCTCGCGCTCTTCTCCCGCGCCGCCGCGGGCCCCTGGACACGCGGGTCCGAAAGCCTGCGGCAGCCCGTAGCCCCCATCCTTTCTCTTCCCCAGACGTCAGCTTGCACGGATCGCTTTATTTTAGAAAGCGGACCTTGAGACTATGGAGGGCCATCTTTCCCTGCGAACATCCAGTTTTTAGGACCCGCGGTTCCAGAATCGCAGAAGCCCCGCCCCCGCCCCCGCCGCGGCGCGGCCGGATCTGCGCAAGCGCGGCGCCGCCGACCCCTAGCGGTTCACTTCCGGGAGCCGAGCCTCCGCGCTTCCCCGGCTGGCCTCCGGGTCTCGTGTCCCCCTGGGCGGCCGACCCCCTCCGACCGGCCCGGCGGGACCGAGCCGAGCCGCGGGGCCCGCCGTGGCCTGGCCATGAGCGCGGCCGCATGATGCGTCCCTGCCTCGGCCGCTGCAGTCGCCGCCGCCGCCGCCGCCGCCGCCGATCGGGAGGAGCCGCAGCGCCGGGCGACCCCGCCCGGGCCTCGGGTGAGCTCGGCGGGCCGGGTCGGGCGGGCTGCTGGCACCCGGCTCTCCCGGCCGATCCGGGGCCCCCCGTCCGCCAGTCTCGGGCGCCTTGCTCCGTCCTGCTCCGCCGCGCCCCGCCGCACCTGCGACCTTCCTGAGTGCCTCTCGGGGGCACCTCTGTGCCGGCGCTTGACTCCTTCCTCTGCCGGGTGTCTCCTCGTCCCTCCTTGGTGCACCTCTCGGGGTAGGGCCCGAATTGCAGCCCCAGCTTGTTGCCTGACCTTAGGCGTGACACTCAGCTCTCCCAGCCACAGCTCCCTCCTTTTGATAGCTAATAAGGGGGTGGTTAGGGCCAGAAGACACAGTAGCTATAAACCCTCTGTAAGCTGTAAAGAGTAGTTTATGGGCTTGCATTACAATAGGCTTTCTTAAACATCGCCTATGGCTTTTCAAATGCGCCTGTTCTTCACTCCTTTATACGTTTTTAGCTTTTCTTTTTTGTTCTTTGCCAGCTCCCTCCTCTTCTCTTTCCCTGTCCAGGATCTTTTCAGGGGTTACCTACCAGGCCACCTGGGACAGTCAGGTCAGCCTTCAGGGCAGTGTTTGAATCTTGCTGCAGCCAGAATCATCTCTCCTGAGGAGTCATTGCTGCTGGAACTGTCTCTCTTCGCTGTTGGATGGAGACACTTTATTGGCTTGTGGGTAACCGGTTTTATGAGTGTAAGAACTGTCCACATGGCTGCTTTGTAGCTTTTTTTGCTGACCAGGTCCTGTAAAATGCAGTCCAATCAATGCAACAGTGCTTAACATTTGCAGTCTGCTTAGCATTTGTACTTAATGCACATAGATTTATCTATTTTACTGCTACTGTCTCAAATCTCAGTCTAGAAAGCTAGACCCCCGTCCGCCAATCTCGGGCCCCTTGCTTGAGGGTCTGGAAATCTCGGTCAACATATATTCCTTCTTAGACTATTCACCTCAAAGACTGTGAATTGAATCTTCTGATACTTCTACAACTTTTAATTTTTTTCAAAGTCAGACCTAGTTGTTTGATGCTGTCTTACAACTTTTATGAAACCAAAGGCAACTTTCAAAAGTCACCTTGTTAAATTTGCTTGTTAGTAGGTCGGGATACTTGATTAAAGAGAAAGTCACTGGGGGTATTTGAAAAATGGGGTGGAACACACATGTTAAATTGCATCTCTTGAACCTTCTGGTAAAAATGGAAGGATCAGAGTGATGGACACTATTGGGACTGTGTACTTTCTGGAATGAGGCTGGTAGGTTAACTTTTGAGTTGTGAGGTGGAGGAGAATGAGACTAAATGAAGGCAATTTCCTAAAGAATTCATAAAACAGCAGGTGGAACTCTCTGCACACATCTCAAGTCAAAGTGAAATGAGTAGACATGGATACAGAGTTTGTTTTGTGTTTTTTAAACCAGTGACTCAGAGCCTGCCTCGATTACAGTGAGTGAACTGGGAAATACCGGCATGACTAGAATGACCTCAGTGAGAGGGAAAGTACTGAAAGGAACTCTGTATAAGAACTGTCTTGAGCCAGTCAAAAGCCTGGATGTGCCTTTCCACTTTTACTGAAACTGTTCCCTGCAGGCTTGGACCCTTTGGTGACATAAGTAATACCATCTTTGTTAATTTGAGGAACTGGACCGAACAGTAAGTTCTCATATGAAGTTAATGCTTGGGATGAATTGAGTACTAGTTTTCCTGATGATTCCAGACCTTCCCTGCTCCAGACCATGCTGAACAGTTCTAAGGATAGTTTTCTTGAAGCAGCTTTTTGGGGGTCAGTCAGTTCAGTCGCTCAGTCGTGTCCAACTCTTTGCAACCCCATGGACTGCAGCACATCGGGCTTCCCTGTCCATCACCAACTCCTGGAGCCTACTCAAACTCATGTCCATTGAGTCCGTGATGCTGTCCAACCATTTCATCCTCTGTCGTCCCCTTCTCCTCCCGCCTTCAATCTTTCCCAGCATCAGTGTCTTTTTTGGGGGTATGTTTCTTTAAAGTAATGTTTTGTTTACTTTTCTGGCCACACCATGAGGCTTGTGAGAACTTAGTTCCCTGAGTCAGGAATTGAACCCATGCTCTAAGTAGTGAAAGCAGAGTCCTAACCACTGAACTGCCAGGGAATTCCCTAAAGTAATGGTTTAATTATAAAATTAATACATACTTGTTTTGTTTAAAAAAAAATCAAACACTAGAGCAGAGCATAAAATATAGAGTCCCAAACACTTACTCTTGCTCCTTGTTGTCCTGTAGTTTATGTCCTGTAGTTTATGTGTCACGTTAACAACCTGTGTGTGCCCCTTCAGCTGTAGTACCCAATAATTGAGCCACCTGCAGAGCTGGTCAGCTACAAAGTCTAGAGGGAACAGTTTACCTTGTCTGTACTTTGGTCTGCCTGTTCCGGGATGGCATTTCGTCAATCACTTGCCTCTGATTTTTTTTTTTCTCTTTCACCCACTTCTTTGCCTCTATCTACAGACATGTTCTTGTCTCGATTACTGCTTGATTCCATTCTTGAAAAAGCGCCAGTAGAATTTTATTAATTGTCTGATAAAATCCAGACTCCTCTTGGGGCCAAGATAATGCCTTATATTGGTACAGCACCTCATAGTTTTGAAAACACTTTATCCTGCAGTGCTCTCTGTGTCTTGGGTGCTTGGTGAATGAATGATCTTGCTGGGTAGAGTGGGAGTCTTCTAAGGAGACAGCAGGAGCAGAAGCACAGGGCCGGGGGTGGGTGGGGGGGTGTCCACAGACACAGCAGGGAAACAGCAGGAAGGCTGGGCAAAGAGCCTGGAGAGGCCCCGGAGCCAGATTCAGTGGAGCCCTGAATGCCATGGCCCCAAGGCTTGGCCCCTCTATCGGTTAGATTCTGCAGAGGGACAGCGAGAGGTGAGGGGAGCCTGAGCTTGGGTCGTGGGAAGGCAGGCAGGGGAAGGGCCTAGCGGCAACAAGTGTCAGCAGCTCCTAGGAGGAGGGACGGGGAGGAGGACTTGGGTCTCGAGGGGAAGGTGCATAGTGCACCTGGGTGTGCGGGGAGCATTATCAGTTAATGGGAGGAGAGGCCGGCTCTGTTAAGCCGGCGGTTTAGGTCATTCCGGGAGAGGGCACGGGGCGTGTGCAGCCCCGGTAATTAGCAGGAGCAGTCAGGATAAAGAGGCTTCCAGCTTCTCTTGAGACAGGCTTTTTACAGCGTTATCTTGGTTGAAATGCTTTTAATTCTTAGCGTTCTGTATTTCCAAAACTCACTCTGTCACAGAATGCATTTTCTAAAACCACGTGCTCTGGGAGGCCGTGTGTTTTAATAGAAGAACATGGGCTTTGGAGTCAAAACTCCAAAGTTGTTTTTTTCTTAAACAGACCCCCAC
This sequence comes from Dama dama, assembly GCF_033118175.1. Lineage (NCBI taxonomy): Eukaryota > Metazoa > Chordata > Mammalia > Artiodactyla > Cervidae > Dama > Dama dama. The sequence continues at coordinate 17,189,194 of NC_083684.1, read as the reverse complement.
CTGACTGACAGGCTGTGGCTGTGATACGGGGATAAAGGCGGGAGCTTTGGTATTTTGTCCTTGTGGCTTCGAGGCTGCTTCGCGCAGCCTGTGCACTCCTGGGGACACACCCAGAATAAACCCTGCTACTGGGGGTCCCGGTCCTAACCTGTCCACATTACCCCACCCCAGACTCCCACTTCTGACTCTTTTCCCTAGTCCTTTCGTGTTCCTGTGGGCTTCATTTTTGCTTTTTCTTCTCTCACTCAACAGGTATTTGCAGAGGTCAGGGTGTGCCGGGGATAAGAGTAGAACATTCCATTGAGGTGAGGACAGCGGAAGGAGACAGTGGGGGTGGGAGGGAGGTGAGGGGGAGGTCCACAGGCCCCACACGGGAGGCCTGGGGGTGTTGTTCTAACCGTAGAGGCAGCCACTGGCTGGTTTTGATAAACCCGGGAGTGGCAGGGTCTGACTTCTGTCTGTTAAAACTGGCTCCAGATGCTGACTGGGGAATGGGTTAGGAGCCGGAGAGTAGGTTGGGGGGTGCGCAGAGGCCGCGAGTGTGTAACAGTGCTGGTTCATGCAGCCCAGGTGAGGGCTCCTGAGCCTTCATCAGGCGAGGCAGGCTGGTGGAGGGTGGCGCACATCTAGGCAGGTTTTGAAAGTCAAGCTCACAGGAAGGACCTGCTCATGGGTGAAGTGTGGAGGGCTAGGGGAGAAAAGTGACGTGAAGGGTGTGTCCTGATTTTTGACTTTGGCAACTAGGTGGTGGTGCAGGTGCCGTTTATCAAGATGACAAGGTGGGATCCCAGCAGTTTGGTGGGTGGAGAGGTTTCTGCTTTGACCTGACTGTGGTCTTGTTGAGTAACCGGTCAGAGACACTCAACAGCACATTCTTTGTTTGGGGGTTTCCCACATGCATTTTCTCTAACTTCACGGAACTGAGCTCTTGGAGATCAGCTGGAGAGCACACAGCCAATGAGGAAAACCCAAGACCCCGCCTGAGCACCCCAACACTGAGGTGTCTGTGGAGAGAGGGGCCTGCCAGGAGTCTGGGAGTGACTGGCGGGGAAGGGGAAGAAGCCCATGTCGCCCCCACCTCCACCGAGAGCCTCGGCTCCTTCTGTGTTTCTCAGTTTGACCTCTTTTGTTTTAGTATGAAGGACCTTTCGAGAGAGGTTGCATAAGTTTACTGTTCACAGAATGGCCGATATGCCAGCATACCACTGAGACTTGGCTTCGGTCCGTTGTTTTTTTTCCCTCAAAGGTTTATATTCTGTTCTTCAGCTTCAGTAATTTGAGAAGAAAATAGTGGTTCATATGGCATACATTATTGGTCTGGTTTCAAAGCCCAAACTAAATCTTTCATGATTGCAAATGGATGGAAAGAACATTTAAGAACGTAATTGCAGTTGCAGTGAATGCACTGGGCTAGGTGATCTGCACGCTCCCCTCCCTCAGTGAGGAGCCTGTGTCCCTGTTGTCTCCCCGCCTCACCCAGGCCCATGCTGGCTCGCTTACACCGGGCTGCAGCCGTCTGCCCTTCTCCTAAGCCTCCCCTGCTACAGAGCAGCCTGTTGGCGGGGCCACATGTGACATCTTCCCGTTATCCCCGGTGACGGCACCTCCTTGGAGTTCTTAAAATTCTCCCTGGAAGCTTATTTTTTGGTCATAATTATTTCCCTTACATCATAGTAAGTTGAGAAAACAACAGGAAATCCAGAGAATGAACTTTAGACCAAATGACGGAAAATGTACCAGGGCGGACCATTAAAGAGGCTAAATCACACACAGGTACCCCTGCTGACCCAGCCTCAGGCCCACCTGGCTCCCGAGCCCACCTGCCAGGCCTGTGTGTGCTGACTGCTCCAGCCATCGTGCGCCTGCCCCCATCTGCTCCCTCCTGGCCCTGCTCTGGGTCCTGGCAGTCCCTCCTGGTTGCCTGCCTTCCTCCTTCCACCCCAGTCGTACTTGGTCAGTGATGGCTCTAAAACATCTGTTTACCAAAGCCCCAGTGTCTCCCTTTGCAGCAGAACGAAGTGCGGAATTCCAGATGTCCTAGCTTGGCCTCTGGGTGCTTCCTGGGCGGCCCGGCCTCCTTCCCTGCCTCCCTTACGCTGGGGGCGGGGTGGGAGGTGCTGCAGCCCGTGGGTTCCCTCTCTTCCCTCCGTGCCCCTTGCACCGTTGCCTTCCTGGTGGACACCGCTCTGTTCTCTGGACAGGGTGAGCTGTTGTTGGCTCTCTTCGTCCTCACCCTCTGCTGTCACTGGGGGAAACACCGAGACACCACTGCGCAGGCCGGTTCCCATCTCTGGTGTGTGAGCGCTCCTGGGCCGGGGGCCTGTCTGCGGTCGAGCATCCTGTGGGCCTCACGTGGTGTCTGGAGCTTGGGGGCCCGCCCCCACGTCTGAATGCAGCAGATCTCAGGGCGCTGCGTCTGCTTCTCACGCCGCCTCTGTGCCCAAGGCAGAGATTTGCTTACTGCTCTTTTTTATAGGTCAGCAGTGGGTGTCTGAAGAGTAGAACAATGCTGAGTGTAAAAGCAGCGCATTAATGTAAACATGAACACCAGACTCTAGGGTAGGCATTCCTGTTACTGCAATAGCAACTGATCCCCGAAGAATACTGATGTCTTTTGTTTACTTGTTTTCAGTTTGTTTATGAGATGCATTTTCTGTCTATAGGCATGAAGAGAAAACACTGGGGGAGGAGATTAATAAGACACTTGCCCACAGGTACTGTCAAGGGTCGACTGAGACAGGGCCTGGCTCAGAAGGCAGAGTCCGCGGGGAGAGCACCTAGAACGCGGCTGTTACCGCTCCCTTCACACCTGCACACGCACCTGTGCTGGTGGTTTTTTCTCTTCAGTTCTTAGTTGAGGAATAATTCATGTAAAATGAAACGGACAATTTTAAGTGTGTAATTTTTTGTTTTATTTTAAAATATGTATTTGGCGTGCTGAGTCTTCGTTGCAGCATGTGGGATCTGGTTCTCTGACCAGGGGCTGAACCCGGGCCCCTGTCTTAGGGCTGCGTCCTAGCCACTGGACCAGCAGGGAAGCCCCCTAACTGTCCTCTAACAATTTGCTGATTTGGTCCTGACAGTGTGTGCGTGTCTGTAGCCTGCTGCCTTGGCCACATAGGGGACTTTGCATCAAATCAGAAAGCTGCCTTGGGGTCTCTGTCCTTCCCTCTTGTGGTCCAGCCCCATTCTGAGTTCTTTCAAAGTACATTAGCTTTGCTTGGTTAGAGGGCCATGGAGATTGACTCCTACTGAATACATTCTTCTGTATCTAACCTCCCCCCATTTTTTAGTATGAGTTGTAGGAATAACTTGGTGTGTTTGTTCATCCCCTGGGGGGGCATGTTTGGGCGTTCTGGTTTGGTGGTTGTGATGAAGGGAGCAGCTGTGACCAGCTGTGTGCATGTTCTGTGTTCACACTCAGGCGTGTGTGGTCACTCACGCAGTCATGTCCGGCTCCGCAAACCCAGGGACTGTGGCCCATCAGGCTCCTCTCTCTGTGGGATTTCCCAGGCAAGAATGCTGGAGTGGGTTGCCATTTTCTTCTCCAGGGGATGGTCCTGACCCTGGAATCAAACCCAGGCAAGAATGCTGGAGTGGATTGCCATTTTCTTCTCCAGGGGATGGTCCTGACCCTGGAATCAAACCCGCATCTCCTGCATCGGCAGGCGGATTCTTTACCACTGAGCCACCTGGGAAGCCTGGGTCACATTCACCTTGAGGTAAATACCTAAAAGTGGAATTTCTAAGTCACAGGGCGGGTGTTTGGTTTTACTTGGAGAAAGTGCCAGACCACTTTCCAAAGTGGTTGCTGTGTTGGTTACTTTTTAAAATTTATGAAAGTAACTGGGGATTTGGCCTCACTGTAGAGATTCTGCTTAGGCCCGCGGCCTGGGATGCATTGACCTGTGTTTTGCAGAGTCAGTTTTCTCTTAAAACACTGCTCACATAAGCTCATTTGAAGATATTCAGAATGAATGTGAATGAAAAGTGGAAAATATTGCTAAGCATAATTAGGCATTACTGGTTCAGCACGTTATTCAGCATTTAAAGTTGTTGGCTACGCATAGATACTTGAATAAAGTTACTATATGTAAATGCCAGATTTTAATTTAAAAGTCAGCTCTGGGCTTCCCTGGTGACTCAGTGGTTAAAGAATCCGCCTGCCAGTGCAGGAGACGTGGGTTTGATCCCTGATCTGGGTAGATCCCTCACGCCATGGAGCAACCAAGCCCAAGCATCACCACTCCTGAGCCTGTGCCCGGGAGCCGCAGCTGCTGAGGCCCACATGCTGTAGAGCCCATGTCCTGCAAGAAGAGAAGCCGTGGCAGTGAGAATCCCACGCACCCCAACTAGAGAGCACCCCCTGCTCTCTGCAGCTGGAGGAGAGCCTGCAGAGTAACGAAGACCCAGCTCAGCGAAAAATAAATAGGTCAGGTTATCAATACACACAGTTATCAAAAAGAAGGTCACCTGCTGTAGGTTAAGCAGCTTGTGGTCCATGGCCACATGTGTTACTAAGAGTTCCGAAGGCACTCAGAGTCACAGGGACGCCAGAGAGCTTTGGTGTGCGGGCCAGCGCTGGCTGTGGGCAGGAGGTTGTCCAGCTCAGTGTGGAGGCGGGCAGAGGAGCCTGACCCCAGAACCAGCACGCGGAAGGGGGCGCACGTGGCCAGGATGCAGCGAGCAGCCCCCGGTTCCTGGGGGGACCCAGAGTCCGTGCCCTGGAGACGACCAGGGAAGCTTAGCCTGCCTGCTCCTCAGTCCCACCAGTGCTCTGGCGCCTCACCGTCCTTCACGCCAGCCCTCTGGCGTCTTAAGTTAGGGGTCTTGGTTTCAGAAAACAGACACCAGCCGAGGATTTGCCCAGCAGAGCAGTGTCACACTGTAGGACACAGGGTGCAAACGGAGCGGGCCGGCTGTCAGGCGCCGGGGCTAGGGGCTGGGGGCTGGGGCAGCAGTGGAACCGTGCCAGGAAGGACGTCTCGGCTGGGGGCTGCCTTTGCCAGACAGCCCGTCGTTCGGAAGTTGGTCCTCTGATTCCTTGTCTCTCCTGTGGTCTTTCTGACTTTTCTTCAGTTTGTTTTTTAGTTGATTTACAATTCTGTGTCAGTTTCAGCGTACAGCAGGGTGATTTGATTATATGTATATATATGTACACACACACGTGTGCATGCGTGTGTATGTGTGTATTCTTTTCCAGATTCTTTGCCATTATCATTCTTACAAGGTGTCAAACGCAGTTCCCTGTGCTATAGAGCAGGTCCTTGTTGCTTATCTAGTTTCTATATGGTAGCGTGTATCTGTTAATCTCAAACTCCTATTTCCCCTGCCTCTTTTTTGTTTAATTCTCCTTTCTGGGAGGCTTCCCACTCTTCCAATCCTGTTTTTAAGATTTTAAAATTCTATCATATCATTTTTCAATAAGTAGGAAGTTCTCAGAATGTTCCTCTTTGTCTCACAAAGGCAGTCTCTTATTTCTTTGGTTTTCTTCCCTGTGCATTATACCTGCTCTTAACTCCTGTTTCCCTCTGGCTTCTTTCTGGGGCTCTGTCTCTCATGACACCTGGTTGGGGCTTTCTCCAAAATATCTGACTCTTGGCCGTTCGCTGACATTTAAGCATAAGATCTGCCAGGCGCGTGGAGGGGGCCGTGTCCGTGGTCAGCTGGCCTCTGGCGGCCCTGCTCTTGGGGAAGCCTGGCAGCACTCTGCCCTCTCTGGGGGATACCCCCGCCTCGTGGTGTCAGTCGGCCTTTCTTCCTGGGCCAGATGAGTGCTTCCAGGAAGGCTGTCTGCTCGCCCACCTGCCAGTGAGCCCAGTGAGCCCGGCCGCTCCTCCCTGTCCCGCCTGCTCACTCGTGCCGCCCCTCCCGGGGCCCTTCCCCTGGGGCCCCTGGCGCACCTCTCACCTCTCACTCCCGTCGTTTACTGCAGTTCCTCGGCTGTGGCTGGTGAAACAGTTACCTGTGGAAATGCAGGCTGACTAGATTTGGTCTGGATTATCCCCAGGGCTCTTTCTCGAGGGATTTTGGCTTACAGGTTTTATTTAAAACCGGGGCTAATGTAACGGGGGGTAAAACGGACAGGTTTAAAATTTTCAGGATTCTCAGTCAATTTACTAGTAAGGAAAACCTACAGGAGTCATGATTTCATAAAGATAGTTCTGAATGCCAGAACAAGTCACTTTTCTAATTAGATTTTATTATCTTCCAGATCCTATCACATAGGACAGTATGTACCGTAAGATACTCAAGAAAAGGCACAAAATATTCAAGTGATGTCTAGTGATAACTTGTGAGGTAAGTGTCTCCCTAGGTATATAATCACTGTTCCCTAAGTGCTCGCACTGACTTGCACCCGTTGATGGTTGAGAGTCCCCTCCTGTCTTTGCTTTGCTGACCACCTACCCTAAGAGTATAGTGAGTCTCTGGAGCAAGACCCCGATTATTAGCAGGAGTCACAAAATGAGGGTAGTTCTCCAGTCTACATCACTGGAAAGGTTTTGCTTGAATGGCTGTCACTTAAACAATGGATATCTGCAGCGTTGCCCTTGGTGTTCTGGGAAGTGAGGCTTGCTTTAACAGGAGGAGAAACAGGTTCAGGGGTGTAGACAAAATCCCATTAAACTAGCCATGAAAGTAGAAAACCGATGATGCGATATCTGCTTGGCCTTCAGTCAACACACTATGCTTTCAGGTTTCTCTCAGGAAACTGAAATCCGGAGCATTCCTTTCGAAGGCGCTGCTGCGGAGTGAGGTTGCACCCTCGCCCTGGGGCCGCGGCGCCCGTTGCCCTGCCCTGGTGTGCCCAGTGTCTGTAGCCGAGTTGGGCCTGAGGGAACAGTTTCTGCACTTCCTCCCCTCCCTTCCTGTCACACTGACATGGCGTAGGTGCTGTGACTCAGCGGCAGGCACCTGCGCTCGGTCACCGAGAGCCCAGTGTGCGCAGCCCAGCCTCCCCGCGTTCATGGACTGCTTTCTTGAACATCTCGGGAAGTAACTGTGGGGTATGAGACTGTCTTCCCTCTCCCCCCGGGTGGGTGTTACACATCTGGCCCTGAGGCACACAGCGGGACACAGCGGGACCCTAACGTGCCCTGGGACGGTCCCCGCCCAGGTGGGTGTGTGCGCGATCACTCTTGTCACAGTCAGAGCTGCCATCTGCGCCCCTGTTTCTGGACCAGACAGCCATGCTCTGACGAAAGGCTCTTCCGTCTCCGGACGCATGGCTCTGCTCCCTGCCCAGCACCCAGGTGCCACTTCTCAGCCTGCAGCCTACCTGAGGAGTAGCCATGCAGCAGTGGGATTCTGGCCAGAGGATTTTCTCAGCCTTGGTGGACGTGTATGACCCACTAGGAAGCTTGTGTGGCGATCACCAGGCCACTCGCCAGATCTGAGAGAGGGACCAACCTCATGCTGTTGCATCTGGTTGTAAATGAGATGAGAGGCGTTATAGGGGTGCAGAGACAGCAGGATGTTTATGAGGAAAAGTGCATGTCTGACTCTCCATGTTCTTGCCTGTCAGGTAATTTCCCAGGAAATGTTGGAGAGTTGTCAAAAGAACAGACCAGTGAGTGAGGGAAACTGTCAAAAGAATGAGAGAGGAAGGGCATTCTAGGAACAACATAAAGAAGATGGAGATTAAAATGGGAGCCTGCCTCAAAAACATGCTCACCCATCGTCAAAGAGTTAGAACTTGGGGGAAGGGAGAGCACACGCAGGGTGAGGTGGAGACCCGTCGGGTGAGAACCCTGAGCTCCGCATCCGGGGGCCAGCATGGACATGAGCAGCAGGAGTCACCTGTCCACCAGGCTTGGTCCCCTCGGGCTCGGAGCCTGGGCCCCGCAGTGTGCGTCTGGCCGTCGTCCTGTGTCGTCCTGCTGAGGCGTGCCCCCTCCCGCCTTCCCGCAGGGAACCATGCCGTCCTCAGGGCACCGGCTGCGGGACGTCGAGCACCACCCTCTGCTGAGCGAGAATGACAGCTACGACTCCGCGGCCTCCTCTCCCGCCGAGGCCGACGCGGCCGACAGGGTGTGGTTCATCCGCGACGGCTGCGGCATGATCTGCGCTGTGCTGACCTGGCTGCTAGTCGTGTACGCGGACTTCGTGGTCACATTCGTCATGCTGCTGCCCTCCAAGGACTTCTGGTACTCCGTGGTCAACGGGGTGGTCTTCAACTGCCTGGCGGTGCTCGCCCTGTCGTCTCACCTGCGTACCATGCTCACCGACCCTGTGAGTGCCCGCCCTCGCAGGGCTTTCCTGCCAGGTCTGGGCTGGGGAGACACCAGCGGCTGTGGCCGGAGGGTCTCGCACTCCCGTGGCCTTGGGGGTCAAGTTCCTGGGCACAGGCTGGCAACCTGGTCCTCGGCGTCCCCGCCTTGGGCTGCACATCTGTCCTCTGAGCACGCAGGAGCGCTCTTGGGTGGGTGGGTGGGTGGGGGTCACGTGCCTTACTGTGGAGCAGCGAGTGTGTGTCCATGAGAACGAAGGGGCGGCACTCCTAAACCTGGTCCCTTTCTTCTTACGGAACCTGTGACCCTCCCCCACATCACTTCCTTCCGGTGATAGGGCAGCCTGCCCGGCTCCTGCGGGCCTTGGAGCCCAGTGGTCCTCGGTCTTCACACGCGCCTGCTGGGCTTTGCAGACGTGGTGTCAGCCCGGCCATGCCGAGCTGGGCTCGGCTCCTCCGTCCCCGGCAGCGGGCTATGTCTTTACTCCTGCTGACGGCGGTGCCCTGCCATCTTCCCCGCCCTTGATATCCCCACACGCCTGCTCTCTCCTCCCTAGTGGGGCTCCTTCTCCAGAAACACGTATTTCTGTGTGAAGGACAAGCCCCATGGGGCACAGAAACGAGACCCAGGCCTACTCCCAGTCTACACGGCCATGGCTTCCAGAATGATCTTCCAGACATGATTTTCACTGCCTGTGTCCACCACCCAGAGAGGAAACCCTCCGCTCTGCAGCCTGTGGCCCATGGCCACCCAGCACACCGGGTTCCCTGGCCCTCTGCAGCTCCCCAGTGCTGGGGGCTCGTGTGGACACCCTTTGAGAGCCTGGTAGCTACTCCCACCCCTGGGGCTGGACACCTGGGGGTCAGGGGCCCAGGGCCACAGTCCCCGGGCTGTGATAGGTGTGCAGGGAAGCATTATGTAACTTTAAAACACGAGATAAAGTCCTTTTTCCGACTGTTTTGTTCAGCCACCCCCTGCTGCAGCTGATAGGAAACCTGTGGGTGTGCTTATCAGGGACACCCTGCCCAGAGCCCAGGGTGGAGGGAGAGTGGCTGAGCAAACACAGCCAGCCTCTGGCGTGTCCTGCATGAAGTTGGAAAAATCCAGGTGACTCACCACATCATGAAGGATAATGTGCTACTTGAGTTCATTTTATAGCTTAATTTTTCATGAAAACAAAACTTCTGGTCCTACATTACATAATAGCTGTTTTTCACATTGATATAAGTGGCAAGGACAGCATTGTAAATGTTAAGACTAATTCCTAAATTTACTGGGTTTTTTTCTTTCTTAAAACTTCTCTTCTCCCAGCTAAAATACATTGTTATTAAACCATAGGGGGCAGTACCCAAAGGAAACGCTACTAAAGAGTACATGGAGAGCCTGCAGCTGAAGCCCGGAGAGGTGATCTACAAGTGCCCCAAGTGCTGCTGCATCAAGCCTGAGCGCGCCCACCACTGCAGGCATGGCAGCTCTGCCCCAGGGGGACCGCGGGCCCTGGGCTGGGGGGGGGGCCCTGAGCGTGCCCACCACTGCAGGCATGGCGGCTCTGCCCCAAGGGGACTGTGGGCCCCGGGCTGGGGGGGGGGGGGGGGCCCTGAGCGTGCTCACCACTGCAGGCATGGCAGCTCTGCCCCAGGGGGACTGTGGGCCCTGGGCGTGCCCACCACTGCAGGCATGGCAGCTCTGCCCCAGGGGGACTGTGGGCCCTGGGCGTGCCCACCACTGCAGGCATGGCAGCTCTGCCCCAGGGGGACTGTGGGCCCTGGGCGTGCCCACCACTGCAGGCATGGTGGCTCTGCCCCAGGGGGACCGCGGGCCCCGGGCTGGGGGGGGGGGGGCCTGAGCGTGCCCACCACTGCAGGCACGGCGGCTCTGCCCCAGGGGGACCGCGGCCCGGGCTGGGGGGGGGGGGGCCCTGAGCGCGCCCACCACTGCAGGCATGGCGGCTCTGCCCCAGGGGGACTGTGGGCCCCGGGCTGGGGGGGGGGGGGGCCCAGAGCGCGCCCACCACTGCAGGCACGGCGGCTCTGCCCCAGGGGGACTGTGGGCCCCGGGCTGGGGGGGGGGGGTGGGCCCTGAGCGCGCCCACCACTGCAGGCATGGCGGCTCTGCCCCAGGGGGACTGTGGGCCCCGGGCTGGGGGGGGGGGGGGGGCCTTGAGCGCGCCCACCACTGCAGGCATGGCGGCTCTGCCCCAGGGGGACTGTGGGCCCCGGGCTGGGGGGGGGGGGGGGGCCTTGAGCGCGCCCACCACTGCAGGCATGGCGGCTCTGCCCCAAGGGGGACTGTGGGCCCCGGGCTGGGGGGTGGGGGGCCCTGAGCACGCCCACCACTGCAGGCACGGCGGCTCTGCCCCAAGGGGACCACGGGCCCCAGAGCGGGGGTGGGGGGTGCTGAGCACCCACCACTGACAGCAGGGAACCCATTTCCAGGCAGTCTGAACACCCACCACTGGAGGGACCCCCCATCCTTAGGGCAGCCTGAGCAACGGCTCCTCCCCCCCCCACCGCTGGGACCACTTCGAAAGGACATCCTGAGCACCCACCTTCCCTGGGGCAGGATCCCCTGGGGCGGCCTCTTAGCAGAGCTGTTTTCAGTGGGTGGTGTTTCTTCAGAGCACAAAATTAGTGAAAATCTAACTTCTCCTTCTCAGCATTTGCAAAAGATGTATTCGGAAAATGGACCATCACTGCCCATGGGTGAACAACTGTGTCGGAGAAAAGAATCAGAGATTTTTTGTGCTCTTCACTGTGAGTAAAGATACTACTCATGTAGTGATTTGTGTTGAGTCTTAATTCTTTATCTACAGTCTTACCTGAAACGAGTGCATGTTTATTCTGACATCAGACCTGCAGTCCCTTCTCTGGGGTTCAGATTACAACTGTGCTGTCGCTGGTGGGGAGTCGCCCAGCAGATGAGTGTGTGTTGCCTGTGTTGCTCCAAGTGTTCACTGTGATTTAACTCTCTCCTGGATACCTTGTTCAGTTGTCACTAAAACGTGTTTTCCCCATGGTGTATTAGTCTGCGCAATTACTATCCTTGGTCCCGAGTGACCAAGAGGAGGCACGTCACCTGCTCCCTCACTGCTGCTGCCCGCCTCCCACACCCTCCCTGAGTCCGAGGTGTGGCAGTGGATGCACGGGTCCTCACCCTAGGTCCTGGCACCGTGCTGACCAGTGTCTCCCTGCAGATGTACATCGCTCTGGCATCCGTGCACGCGCTGGTCCTCTGTGGGCTGCAGTTCATCGCCTGCGTCCGAGGACAGTGGACAGGTAGGCCTGGGGGCGGCTCCTCTTGCCCGTGCCACGGTGGGGAGAGACGGAGGAAGAGGCCTCCAGTTTCAGAGGAAATCCTCAAGGTTGTCTTACGAATTAACGGAGCATTTTGAGAGGAGAATGTGGGAAAGTTCTCACACTGCCATTTACCTGGCATGATGAAGCCATATATATATATATGTACACACACACACACACACACACACACACTCGGTCTTCCTTAGTCAGCTGATAGTTTCTGCTGAGTTCCATTTGTATCCTGCAGACCTTTGAGACTGAGTGGAAATTCGTATGATCCCCGCAGGCCTGGTGTGTGCTCTGGCCACTGGCCAGGCATCATTCAGGGCCATCGGATGAGGCAGGACAAGCCGTGTGGCATGGACTCGTGTGTGTGCCCTGCTCACAAGTGTAGGCACAGGCAACTCCCATCTTTTCTGGCTTTAGTTGTCTTTTAATACACAGTTCAGTACACGAATACACACACGAACGAATGCTGGCCTGGTAGGGCCACCCTCTGCCCCGGGCGGACAGCAGGTGTGCCCGTGAATGAAACGAGCTCGCTTCTCTGTGGACAGTGGCACAGAGGGGGCCCTTCCGCGAGCTGGACCCCCGCACCTGCGGCTCAGGACGCTGGGGGTGCTCAGACACGCCTCACAGCCAGCCCCCTCTCGTTCGCAGAGTGCAGTGACTTCTCCCCTCCGGTCACTGTCATCCTGTTAATCTTCCTGTGCCTTGAGGGTCTGCTGTTTTTCACTTTCACCGCGGTGATGTTCGGCACCCAGATCCACTCCATATGCAATGACGAGACGGTACGCCCCTCCTCTGCTGGGTGTGTGTGGCCTCAGTGCACCGGAGTGGGTGGGCAGTGGACGCAAGGGCCTGGTGTTCCCCAGGAGGTGGGCGGAGTAGCCCTCATGGACCATGACAGCTTCACTGCCTGTGTCCCTCTCCCCGGGCACAGCTCAGGGCTCAAGGGTCCCTTTGATTTGAAAGTCAACAGAGCCAGGCAGGTGGAGCCAGCAAATGCCCCATTTCTCAGAGACCCCGCTCTCGGCAGCTGAGTGAGTCGCAGGGACTGGATCACATTCATGCCTTTCAGCTCAAGGCCTCTAGCAGGCACTTGACACGTATTTGTAAGACCCAGAAAGAAGATCAGTGCCTGGCCCAGAGGACCGGCTCCCCTCGCACCCCTGGGGCTGCCTGAGCTTTGCACCCACCTGGAGGCCCCTGCCCAGCTGTGTCTGATGTGGTCTGGCCCGGTGGCTAGAGCCCGGCTGTCTGCACAGGGGCCCACAGGGCTGGCACCAGGACGTGTGGTTCGGGTGGTGGCCACTCACCTGCCCTTCCTGCTCAGTACCTGCCCAGGGTTTTCCCGCTGCTGCCGCCCACTTGCTTTTCTTTCTCTCCCAGGAGATCGAGAGGCTGAAGAGCGAGAAGCCGACGTGGGAGCGGCGGCTGCGGTGGGAAGGGATGAAGTCCGTCTTTGGAGGCCCCCCCTCGCTGCTCTGGATGAACCCCTTCGTCGGCTTCCGATTCAGGCGACTGCAGACGAGACCCAGGAAAGGGGCCCCAGAGTTCTCAGTGTGAGGCCCTCTCGTCACTCCAGAACTTGTCCATGGACTTAAATTATCTGGGGTTGGAAAGGGTATCAACAGCTCCCCTGGGACCCCAAGGGCGAGTGGACCAGCGGCCTGCAGCGAGCGGGGCTTCACACGTTCATGGTCACAGACGGCAGGTTTCCCCCACGAGTGACGTCACTGTCCAGTAATGAAGGGATGTGGCCGCTCGGAGAAGCCAGACGTCATTCCCTCCCTGCACGGTCAGGAGTCTGTTAACACGCTCAGCGTTTTGTAGGAAGCTGTGTGGGCTGTTACACGGGTTGTTAGAATCCTATGTGCCGAGCTGCTTTCCTCAATCATGAAGAAAAGCCAGTCCAGTGGACAGGAACGCCACGGTTGGTGGCCCTGGGACTCTTCGGGCCCCCTCAGTCCAGGAGGGGTCTGGACACAGGAGCCCGTGGGGGCTACGGGAGCAGCAGGGCTGTATGTTGCTCCTGGCCTGGAGCCAGTGGGCCCTGACCCCATGAGCAAGTCCTCGCGTGTCAGTGTGTGTGCGTGCACGTGTGTTTTAAAGTGGGCCGTGTTGTTCAGGCAATGTGTCATGGGGGTGTGCTGCAAACAAGCTATTTTTTAGAAACCAATGTTTCAGGGAAGAGGGGCGAGCTGTGCGGGGTCCCCTCCCATGGGGTTTACATGAATGTATTGCATACTGGAGAGTATCGAGATCCAAAGAACAGTCACTCCTGTGTGGTCCTCTGTTGCCCTCCCTCCTGTTTTCAGTTTATTTGAACAATCTGGAGTGCCTGACAGGGATTTGGAACTGCGCTGTGTGGTTCTGGCCAGATCAGCGGCGTGGACTGGCCCCTCTGTGGCCCCGGGCTTGCACGGCTGACCCTGCAGGAGGCGGGCGAGGCCCTGAGAAGGGGAAGGGACCTGGAGGCAGGAGCCCTGTGGACCTGGTTTGCAAACAGTATTCAGGATGGCAACAACTGGTTTGATTTTTTAAATTCTTACTTTTGGGGGGTATCCTTTTGTTTGTTTCTCTACCCACGTCACAAGTGATAAAACAGGACCCTTGGTGCAGAGTTTAAAGTTATGCCAGAAAGCAAACAGCTCCCCGCCCTGGGGATTCGCCTTAAACTTGCCTGGTCTGTCCATGTTTTACGGGATTCCACCATCTCTGACAGAGTCTGGGGTCTCCAGCCCCCTTCCACGCTGAGAAGAGTGGGCATCTCCCGCCTGGTCTCCATGCCTCTCTGCTCACCCATGAGCCATTTTGCTTTTGTTTGAATTAACCCATCCTCTATCCTGACCGGGGCTTCACCATTCCTGATCCAGGCTGACAGCAGATGTAGCCGAGGGGAACAGGCTGCAGGGTAGAGGTGAGGGGGCTCAGTCACTGCAGAAAAGGGGGTGGGGGGGGGGCTGAGTCACAGCCGAGGACAAACAGGAGACAGGAGTTCCCGAGGTTGTTCTGCACACTCATTTGCACATCCGTCACTGGGGTTGGATGTGTGTACTGAGCTTCAGTGTGAGGCTTTTAATATGTATATCCTGGTTATCAATAAAAATTATCGAAGTGGTTGAATCCTGTGAGACTTGGCAAATATGTGCAAATCAAGTATACTTGACTTTTCAACCTCTTCTTTCAATGTAACTTTTGTAAGAAATAAAGTCACCAACTGACATTGTCCAGCAGTTTGTCCAGTGGCCGGTTCTTGGCGGGTTGTGGGCGTGTCTCCGTGCTCAGCTTTGCCTCGGCTCATGGACGCCACACCCGGGCCGCGGTGTCCAGAGCCCCTACAGCGCCTGAGACGTGTGATTCAGCACCAAGGTCGTGCTCACACAGGTTGCCGTTTCCACATTTTTCATTTTACTCTCAGTTGATGCACCTCGTCTCACTTAGCTTTGCACTAAAGCTTCCTTAATTTTTTAGTGTACTTGGAAATAAAAAGTTTTAAAAATCCCTTAAGTGCTTGCTGGGATTCACCAGTGAAGCCATCTATTCCTGGACTTTTATATTGGGAGGTTTTTGATCACTGACTCCATCTCCACATTAGTTATAGTTCTGTGCAGACTTGATAAAACTAGAAATGAAAGACTATACATTATAACCAATGCCAGAGGAAGATCACAAGAGACCACTGTGAGCAACTATGGCCAGCAAGCTGCATGACTAGAAGAGGGGGATCGATTCCCAGGATCAGAAACATACTGAGACTAAGGCACGAAGAAACAGCATCCACTAGAAGACGCCAGCCGAGGTGGGTGCCACGGTGTGTTTGGGAAAGCATGGCCAGTCATCACTCTGGTCATTACTGCTCTGGGGAATGCAGAGGCAAGTGCCAGCGGCACATACTTTGTTTTGAGGAATTTGTGGGGGCAACGTGAGACCTCAAATCGCTAAAGCAGCAATGTTCAAATCAAATGAAACGTCTGAGGTTTAATTTTGCTTCTATTGCATCTCCTCGTTCTGTCATCCTTGAGGACGTCGTGTGGAAAGTCAGGAAAGAAGAGAGTGCTCCTTCAGAGTCAGCCGCCTGGCCACTGCTGGGATCTGCTGAGACCGTGCAGGGCGGGTGGCCCTTGCAGGTCTGCCGTCTTGGAATAGCTCTGCTACTTTCCCTACCCCAGCCAGCCTGAAGAAGGGGTCACCCTGCTCTGAGGCCAGTGGCACGTCTGTCTGAAGGCCTGGAGACATCTTCGGATCGCCAGGTGCTGGTGGGCCCACTCTGAAGGGGACGTGGTCCTCCGGGTGCAGAAGCTCTGACTTACTTGCAACACAGGCGCAGTAGCCCTGAAGTCCTCTCCCCGACAGGCCTGGCATGGGACAGCCAAGCTCCATATGCCATCTAGCCACAGGTCCACCTGGGCACCAGGAAACTCAGACTCAGGCAGCAACCAGTCCTCCGACACACCAGCACCATCCCCAGGCTGGGAGAACTTGCTTGAGTTTCAAGAAAAGTCCCAAGTACATAGATAAATATGGTGACGATCGCTAAGATGTGATTTTGACATTTCCAGTTTCCAAAGTGCCTTCCTCTGTGGCCGGATCACATGTTCCCTATGAACTTCCAGGCTGATAACAGTGCACCCATTTTATAGACCAACAGACTTTCATTGAGGTTCTCAGAGGGAGGAAGAAAGGAGTGAGTCCACATGAACGTTTAGAATAAAAGCACTTTTTTCTAACCTAGATCCGTCTCTGTTTTTACTTTTTAAAATACTGAGTTCAGGGACTTTCCAGGGGCTGAGACTCCACGCTCCCAATGCAGGGGCCCAGGTTCAATCCCTGGTCAGGGAACTAGATCCCATATGCCATATCCACAACTAAAGATTTCCATGTGCCACGGCTAAGACCCAGCGCAGTCAAATGCATACAGGTATTTTAAAAATTTAAAAAAGCACTGAGTTTAAAAACAGTAATAGTAATAACTTCTTGAATAACAAGGAACCGAAAACAACAAATTAAACCTTCACTGATCCCAGGTAGCACAGGGCTGGGAACAATGCTGAAAGCAAAGGAGAAATGGGTCAGTCCTCAGCCTGGCGTCAGCATCGCGTCCACCAGAGGGCGCCATGGGACAGCAAATGCACCCACACTGCACGCTGCTGAGGCCACAGAAAAATTCTGCACCATCGTCTCATTCAGCCAGCCAGTCCACAAATATTTACTGAATACTTACTATGTGCCGGCAAGGCCTCTGCCCTCAGTAGACACAAGCACAAGAAACTGAATGTGGAGCGGCTTCAAAGACGCGGGGCGGCGGGGGTCACTGAGGCAGCGGCGCCGACCCCCGCGCGCGCGGGGGAAGCCGCCGAAACCGACCTGCCCACAGCCACGGAGTGGGACCACAGGCACAGCCGCCATCCCTCGCGGTTGTGCAGCCCCGGTCAAGCGGCCCGGGAGGCGCCCGCCCGCCCCCGCCTCAGGCAGCCTCCCCTCGCCCGCGAGGGGCAGCCCCCAGCCGGCTCCAGGGCCTTTGCGCAGAACACGGAGCAGGCGCCTGGCGGAGAGCTTAGGCCGGGCCTCTGCGAGGGCCCGCGGCGCGCAGGGGGCGGGTGGCGGCGAGCACCAGCAGCGCCTGGGGGACGGGGGTGGTGTGGGCGGTGAGCCTGCCCCGGGGAGCGGGAGGGGTGCGTGTGAGCGGGGAGCCTGTGAGCGGGTGTGCGCCGGAAACCGGGCCCTGTCAGTGGGAAACACGCGCAGGCGCCCCTGGGCCCTGTGAGCCTGGCACGTGGCCCTGTGAGCCGGGAGGGCGGCGGTCATCCTCTGGCCTGAGGGGCGGGCAGCTGGCGGTCGAACCCAGGCCCCCTCCCAGTGGGGCCGGCGGGGCGCCTGGAGAAAGCTGCGAGGCGCCAGCGGTGGGCTTGGCCAGTGCGTGGGTCCTGCTGCCACTGGGCTCCTAATTATTTTTAATTTGAAGATAATGACAATATCCTGATTTTTCCACCCTACACTTTGGGTTCTGAAGTGACATTTATCTAAAAATTGCTGCGTTATTCCAGAGTATCTCTAAGAGACTTCCACAGAAGTATGTGGATCGTTTATCTGGAGCTGCTGGTCAAAGAGGAAAAAAGCCATTAAGTGGACAAGTAGAAGATTTGTCAGCAGAACTAGACTTATAAATGACATAAGAGGAAGAACAAGAAAAATCTGATGGAGATGAAAATAACCATTCACAGGTCAAAGCACAAATTAATGACGTGAGCTACCTGAATGACTTAACTCAGTCATCTGAAAGTGCTTCCCAGGATGGCGATGTCTTTAAGAATTCCACGTTGCAAGTAGAACCACTAGGCTTGAGGTATAAAGATTGTGTTAGCTTACTGCAAATTCGGGATGCAATTCTTTCATGTGAAAGATAAATAAAACTTTTAAAAAGCCACTGTGAACTACTTAGAGGAGAAATTAAAAAACTGGAAAGTAAGGTTGGTAAGCTACAGAAAGAACTGTCCGAAAGAAAAAAAGTGAATCACAGGGCATCAGAAAGTAGAGTGGCAACAAGAGCTCGGCAGCTTGAGGGGAGAATGCGTCGTTAGTATAGTGGAATGTGAAATTCATGGAAATAATTCATGGTCTTGCTTCTTAAAGCAAGAAGAAGAGAATAGAAGAAATGCTGATATGTTACATGAAAAATTAGGGAGCGGTGAAGAAGAAAGGAAGACCAATATAGTAAAGAAGCTGAAATGAAACAGCAACTTGAACTCACTCTCAGAGCACTAGATGGAACTGAAGACTGAGAAATGATCTGAATCAGTGTCTCTCCAGGTTATGGAAGCAACATATGACACTCAGAAGCAGCCTTCTGGAGAACGGAATGCCAGAATCTTACAGGAGGGAATCCTGACCAATCACCTTGCCAAACAAAAGCAGAAAGAAATGCTTAATAAGGAAATGAACTCTGAGCTGCTGCTGAATTTGAATCTGAGTCCTATGGAGTGTCTCCTCTAGGATCTACAGATGGGTCATATCTGTATCAAGACCTACTTTTGAAAACATCACCAGAATATGTACAGGTGTTGAAGAAAAAAATATATGATCTGAAAGATAAATAGCAAAATTTTCCCTTCTGGACTGTTTTCATGACATTTTAGTTGTTTCCCATTAAACATGATGAGAAAGTCTTTATTAAAGGGAAATATTTTTGTGAATAAAAAAAGAAACTGAATGTGTAATTATATACTGCTGATTCGTGCTAAAAAACAGAGCAGCAGAGAGAGGGAGCGTTAGTGCTAGTGTGATGGAGAGTGAGGACTCGGGGAGGGGCTGGGCAGGGAAAGGTGTGGTGCTCAACTCTGAATTGGAGCTGGTTAAAATCCAAGAACTCGGGTTGGAAGAGCTGGTGAAAGTCACGTGTCAGCCTGCTGGGCTCAGGAAAGAGGCTGAGGGGTTAAGACGTGTGCAGACACCGAGGTCATCCGCCGGGTGTAGGGAAGCTCATCTGAAGCAGATTTCTTAGACATGGGCCAACCACCTTCCCCAAAGTCCAGGAGCAAAGCAGACAGACCTCTGAAGACAGGGACCTCAGAGACATTTCCATCTTGAGTGGATTGTTAGAGGGCCTTGGTGGGAGCAGGGTTGGCCTCTGCTATGGGAAGCTGGCCCAGCGGGGTGCTGGGGTGGGGGTTTAAGTGGCTGGGAGGGGTCTGCACCTGGCCTTTCTCTGGCCGTGGCCTGGGTGATAGTCTGCCATCTGTGTAATAGAGGAGAATTGCTTACTGGGTGGCTTCGCAGGCTGGCTGGCACACATGGGTTCTGTGTCCCAGAAAGCTGAGTGACCAGGCAGCCTCCGTGAGGGTTATTTTGTGGGCAGGTCTGGCTTCAGCCTGCGTGGCTGTGAAACATGGTTGAAAGAGGCAGATATGCTACATTGTCCATCCCTGCCACCTCCCAGCTGTGTGACCCGGGGCCAGTGCCTTCACCCTTCTGGCCTCAGTTTCCTCATCTTTAAAACGATGCAACGACATTTCCTGCCTCGTGCAGCCTTTGGGAGGATTAGAAAGGAGGGAACGTGGAGGGCTGACCGGGAGGGCTGGTGCATAGTAGGCACTCCAGAAACAGGGGTAACTGTGACGGGCCTATCCACTGAAGGGATTTGCAGCCAAGCAAGACCTCAAGCCAGATCTGATGTGCAGGGGGCAGTCAGATCCTTCATCCATCTTGTCTGCCCTTTCTTAGTTTGTTTGGACTAACATGGAGTCCTCAGTTAAGATCTTGCAAGATTTTTTTTTTTTAACCAAATAAAAATATAACCAACTAAACAAAACCAAGTCCATTTATAACAAAGTCCCACCAGGGCAAACATTTGCAATCTCCCCAGAAAGCATTTTATCCATGGCAGGGAGGCCTGTGGAATTTTAAGAGGCTGCAGCTCGTGTCTTTGAAAACCGCCAGCGTCTTCGTGTTTGTCTGGGACTCTCTCCCCGCCGGGGTACTTTTCCATGTGCCCTCATTTCCCAGCAGAGCCTGAGGACTGTGGGCAGCCGGCAAGGCGCTCTGCACTCAGAGTGATGCTCTGGAGCAGAGGCTGCAGGCTGGCGGCCGTGTCCTGGATCCAGCCCCCACGGGTGGGTCAGATACCACGGTCAGTTGCTAACATCTGCAGATCAGGAGATTTCACCTAGAAATGCAGATTCACGGCCGCCTGGGTCCCATTCTTCCTGGCCAGATGCCTGGTGACAGGGCAGCTGTCCCCACACGCACACAAGTCGTCAGGAGAGCATTTGAATTCTTTTCAAAGGATTTATGAGGGCAAAATTCACATAACATTGACCATTTTGAGGCATAACCCTCCCAGACTTCAGACAATCCTACAAAGCTATGGTCATCAAAATAGCATGGTATTGGCACAAATACAGAGATATGGATCAATGGAGCACAACAGAGAGCCCATAAATAAACCCACACACCTAAGGTCAATTAATCTTTGACAAAGGAGGCAAGAATATACAAGAGGAACGACAGTCTCTTCAGCAAGGGTGGTGCTGGGAAGGCTGGACAGCTGCATGTAAATCAATGAAGTTGGAACACACCCTCTCACCATGCACAAAAATAAACTCCAAGTGGCTTAAAGACTTAAACAGGAGATAGGACACAAAACTCCTAGAAGAGAAGACAGGCAGAATACTCTCTACTGTAAATTGTACAAATGTTTTACTAGGTCAGTCTCCCAAGGCAATAGAAATAAAATAAAAAATAAATAGGACCAAATCAAACTTACAAGCTTTTGCACAGCAGGAGAAACCATAAACAAAATGAAAGGACAACCTAGAGAAGGGAAGACAGTATTTGCAAACAATGCGACTGGTAAGGGCTTAATCACCAAAATACACAAACAGCTTATATAACTCAATAGCAAAGAAACAAAAAATTCAATTGAAAAATGGGCTGCTGCTGCTGCTGCTAAGTCACTTCCGTCGTGTCCGACTCTGTGCGACCCCAGAGACAGCAGCCCAACAGGCTCCCCTGTCCCTGAGATTCTCCAGGCAAGAACACTGGAGTGGGTTGCCATTTCCTTCTCCAGTGCATGAAAGTGAAAAGTGAAAGTGAAGTCGATCAGTCGTGTCCGACTCTCCGCGACCCCAGGGACTGTAGCCTACCAGGCTCCTCCGTTCATGGGATTCTCCAGGCAGGAGTGCTGGAGCGGGTTGCCATTGCCTTCTCCGGAAAAATGGGCAGAAGACCTAAATCGATATTTCTGCAAAGAAGAAATACAAATGGCCACAAGACATGAAAAGATACTCAACACTGCTAGTTATCAGAGAAATGCAGATCAAAACTACACTAAAGTACCATACTTCACACCAGTCAGGACAGCCATGATTAAAAAGACGACAAAGAACAAAAGCTGGAGAGGGTGTGGAGACAACCCTCCTACACTGTTCGTGGACATGTAAGTTGGTACAGCCACTATGGAGAACGTATGGAGGTTCCTCAAAAAACTAAAAATAGGATTACCTAATGATCCAGCAGACTAATTCTGGGCATATATCCAGACAAAACTATAATTCAAAAAGATACAGGCACCCCAATGTTCACAGCACTATTCACAACAGACAACACATGGAAACAACGTAAATGCCCATTGAGAGAGGAATGGATAAAGATGTCACAGTATATAAACTACAATGGAAGACTACTCAGTAATAAAAAAGAACAAAATAATGTCATCTGCAGCAACATGGATGCAACCAAACATTATCAATCATACCAAGTGAAGTAAGCCAGACAAAGACAAATAGCCATATGATATATGTGGAATCTAAAGCAGGGTATAAATTAACCTATGAAACAGAAACAGACTCACAAACATAGAGAACAGACTTGTGGTTGCCAAGCAGTTGGGGCAGGGGGGCGATGCAGCAGGAATTTGGGATTAGTGGAAACACTCTATTACATACGGAATGGATCAATAAAAAGATTCTATTGTATAGCACAGGGAACTATATTCAATGTCCTGTGATAAACCATCATGGAAAAGAATATAAAACAAGAATGTGTATGTTTGTACAACTGAATCACTGTGATGTACAGCAGAAAGTAATACAACATTGTCAATCAACTATACTTCAGTAAAAGAAAAGAAAAACAGCTGACCACGTTCAAATGAACAATCAGTGGCACTGGGCACATTCAGTGTTGTGTGACCACTGCCTTTTCCTAGCTCCAAAGCGTTTCCATCATCCCCCGAAACACTCAGCATCACTCACTCCCCACCTTCCCCAGCCCCCGGTGAGCACTCCTCTCCTCCGACTACAGATCTGCCTATTCTGGATGCTTCCTGCGGATGGAACCACACATTGTGCCTGGCTTCTTTCACTCGGCGCATCTTTGAGGTTCACACATGGGTCAGGGCTGAGGACTGCCCCAGCACACGCTTGTATGCATATTGCAAGCATCCACTTCCATGTCACACGGCAACCCCGAGGAGCGGCAGGGCAGGCATGCACTCCCGCCTTGCTTGTCTGCTCTGGGCCTGTCCCCTCTTCCTCTGGCCCTGCTGGCTTCTACAACCCCGTGGACCACTCAGATTAGCAGCTACGTCCTCTCAGGAGCAGGGTCTCAGCTGCTGAGTGACTTGGCAGTCCCCGGCCTGGGTGTCCCCGACGTGTACTCACACACTGACACATACACATGTATGTAGCAGAATAGCCCCATCCTGTGGCTTGGCACTTTGCTATTTTTCACTTAGTATATCCTGGAGGTTGTTCCACATCAGAGGCAGCACCATCTCCTCTTGTTCTTGGCTGCATGCTACTCCACTGCATGGTTCTAATTCCTAACAGAGTGAGAGCCCACGCCTCTGATCCCCACATAGGGACAACCCTGCCAACACTCAGACACCCAGCCTGGAAAGGGAAGTCTAAGATGTCCTCTCTGCTTTCTTGGCTTCAAATCTCCTTGGGCCAACACTTCATGTGCCTTTATTTTTCCAACACTTGACGTGCATTTGTACTCCGTAGACATGTCACAGATGCTTGTTAATCACACAAATGAAAAAAGAAACAACTACTTTTCATGCATTGTTTAAGGTCTGGCTCAGATACCACTTCTTCCAGGAAGCCTTCCCTAGTCACCCCTCTCTGAGCCCACAGGCCCTGTACTCTCATCACAGTACTTACGCCTACCACCTGTGATTATCAGTATCTACCTCATCAGCTGTGATTTCTCTGGGTATTGCCAGGAGTTGGAAGGACACCCAGCACAGAGCAGTGAATGGACACCAGTGTGGTCAGCATCGGGTCTAAAGCGTGCCTAGTAGGTTCAGGTTCCTCCAGGCCCAGGGAGGTGGGAGGCAGGTGCAATCACAGCCACTTTCCAGATGAGGAAGGTGAGGCTTGGAGAGGCTCAGCATCTTACCTGAGGCACCCAGCTTCTCACTGGGGGAGGGGCTGGTGACCCCACCTCTCCAGCTCTCCCCCACCCCGAACTTTGCTCCCACCCTCCTTAGGGCTGAAGGGCACCCACAGAGCAGAGCACGGTCTGGATCTTGGGGAGCAGGAGGAGGCTCGGGGAAAGGCTGGGTGGGGTGGGAGGTGGGCAGTGTCTCCAGCACCCTGGTGCCCTCAGGACCCCAGCAGGGAGGGGGAGGTGATCCTTGGGGGAGTTGCACGTGAGCACACGTGTGTCAGCCCCAGAGCCCTTTGACAATGCTGGGAAAGAGGCAGTCACGGAAGATGCCACCTATCAGCGCCCCTTCCCCGCCGCACCCCAGAGCAAAGGGCTGGCCCGCCTCAGGTGGCTGGGTTCACGGTACACTCTGCCCTCTCTCACCTCTGTTGTGGGAGAGTAGGAGGGAGAAAGGAACACGTTCGCTGAGGGGAAAGCGCAGAAGATACTAAGAAGCTTCAGCGCAGGGAGACATGACGGGGTTGGGGAGCCCGTGGCAGGGAGGTGCACACACGGCCACATCTCCGGCGGGGCCTCACCAGGTAACCAGGGCTTTGTCATTTGCCTGGCCAGCTCCCCCCACCCTGCCTCCTGCTGAGGGCTGTGCCTTTCTCAGGGGGGTTCCATGCTGCGAGCAGAGCTGGGAAGTGGGGACAAGGAAACAGGCCCTACGGAGGCTGGAGAGCCAAGGGAGAGCCTTTGCTGTGGAGACTTGAGATCTGGATGAGACCGTGAGAAAACAAGCAAAACTGGGGACTTCCCTGGTGGTCCAGTGGTTGAGAATCCACCATCCAATGCAGGGGGACAAGGGTTCCCTGGCCAGGGAACTAAGATCCCACAGGCCATGGGACAACCAAGCCCACGTGTCACAACCAAAGGAGCCCATGCACTGCAACAAGAGCTCCTGCCTGCCTCAACTAAGACCGGACACAGCTAAAAATAAGTAAATACGTTCATCTATAAAAGAAAACAAGTGAAACTGCAGATGAAGCTCATTTCCATGATAAAAGCAAAGTGAGGGAGGGAACGAGAGGCAACTCTGAGATCTGAGGTTGGCAGCGGGGCTGCAGTGGATGGCCGGGGAGGGGTTCTGGATGGAGTCACTGCAGGATGCAAAAGACATGGGGAGGAGAGAGAGTTCTGAGAAACCATGGGCTTCCCTGGTGGCTCAGCAGTAAAGAGTCTGCCTGCCAATGCAGTAGACACAGGGTTGATTCCTGGATCCAGAAGATCCCCTGGAAAAGAAAATGGCAACCCACGCCTTACCTGGAAGGCAAGGAAAACCTCACCTGGAAAACCCCATGACAGAGGAGGCTGGCAGGCTACAGTCCAGAGTCGCAAAGAATTGGACACGACTGAGCAGCTAAACACACACGCAAACACAACTGTGGGCTGAGGAGTGGGTTCCTCCTGACGCTTGAGAGAAATGAAAAGTGAACACGTGGCTTCCTTCCAACCTTCCAAATCCTTTTTGGTGGATGGGCCACACCCCTCTATGATGCTCTCTGGACTGGGCCACCTGGAACCTCGGTTCTTATTAGGGTTCCATCCACAAAGCCCCTTTCACAACAAGGAAATGATCTAATCCCCATCAAGAGAGAGGCAGGGGCTGTAGTCACCCCACATCAGAGATGAGGAAACTGAGGTGCAAAGAGGTCATGTGAGTTGCCCAAAGTCACGGCACTAAAAGGCGCCGAGTCAGGACAAATCCTCGCATTTTCCTGACTCCGAATCCCCAATCTCTTTTCTCTCTCCAGCTCTGCCCCAGGAGAAGGATCCTATGACACTGAATCGTCTCTTTTTCAGGGTTTAATATTTCGGGCCAGATTTGAGTGAGGTTTGCCGTTTCCTCCAAAATTTGGCCTGACCTCAGGGCACCGCTGCCCGGTCACTGGCCAGAGTGCCCTGTTGGCAGCTGTGGGCTGGTAGGCAGGCTGCTCTTGGCACGACGCAGTGGAAACTCAGACAACTCAAGAAAAACTCTATTTGTCTTTGTGGTCAAAACACACAGGACAATTTTACAGACGTCAAATAGGATGATGGCCAGTGTCGGCACAGATGGAGAATGGGCACGGCTGCTCTGCGTTAGTGGAGTTTGAAACCTGTACAACCTTCGGGAGAGCAGTCTGGCACCATGAATCCGACGTCTTAAACACGCAAAGCCTTTGACCCAGCAAGTCCACTTCTAGGAACACAGCCCAAGGAAACAGTCTACTGGACACTAACTGTTCTCACTGCCACAGTGACCGACCTCAGACTGAGCTCCTACGGGGTCAGGGGAGCTCACGTCTGACAGCCTGACTGGAACTGGTTCACTGGAGCAGCTGTTCTTCCCCAGCCTTGTTCTGCTTCCCCCGTAAATGCAAGAGCATTTTGACTATGTTGAAAATTAGCATCTAATCATGCATATGTATTTCTATGTATTTCATGGCTTGGCTTTCAATTCCGAAAGCAATAAAACTTTCAGTCTAGAGGGGACATCAGGGATCTTCTAGTCCAACATTCCCCAAAGTGGGAGGTGAAAGGGTAGGTGGAGTGGATGCCTCTATGCTTGGATAAGCCGGAGAAATGGGCACTTGCTTCCTTGCAGGCTTTCTCGGAGCCTTTTTGCTTGATGGCGGGTACTGCAGTCTGCACGAGACAGAAAGAGGCGGCAGTGTCAGACTCCTGTAACAAACGACCACAAGCTGGGTGATGGCAAGCAGCAGCAGTATCCCGTCTCACACTTCTGGAGGCCAGAAGTCTGAAGTCAAGGGGTCAGCGGGGCCAGGCTCTCTGAAGGCTCTCAGGGGGAACCCTTCCTGCCTCTTCCGCCTTTGGATGGACACAGGTGTCCTTGGCTTGTGGCTGCATCTTTCCCACCTCTGCCTTCGTCTTCACGTGTCTTCACTCAGTGTATATCAGTTCAGTTCAGTTCATTCCCTCAGTCGTGTCTGACTTTGTGACCCCACGGATTGCAGCATGCCAGACATCCCTGTCCATCACCAACTCCTGGAATTTACTCAAACTCAAACTCATGACTCACTCAAGTCAGTGATGCCATCCAACCATCTCATCCTCTGTTGTCCCCTTCTCCTCCTGCTTTCAATCTTTCCCAGCATCAGGATCTTTTCCAATGAGTCAGCTCTTTGCATCAGGTGGCCAAAGTATTGGAGTTTCAACTTCAGCATCAGTCCTTCCAATGAATATTCAGTTCTGACTTCCTTTAGGATGGACTGGTTGGATCCCCTTCCAGTCCAAGGGACTCTCAAGAGTCTTCTCCATCACCACAGTTCAAAAGCATCAATTCTTCGGTGCTCAGCTTTCTTTATAGTCCAGCTCTCACATCTATACATGACCACTGGAAAAACCATAGCTTTGACTAGACCATGTGTGTCACTGTGCCTAAATTCCCGTTTTCTTCGAAGGACCCCAGCCACCTGACTTGAGTCTGACTTCATTCTAACTTCATCATGTCTGCAAAGACCCTAATACGGTCACACTCACAGGTCCACATGGATGTGAATTGGGGGGGTGCTTTTCGCTGCAGCATAGATGGAAGCTTCAGAAGGAGGGGTGGTGAGGAGCCGACTGATGTCAAGTTCTCCCAGCATCCCTCAACCTGCTGTGCTGGGAGAGTGGGGGTGAGGGTGGGCTCAGGGGGACAGCAAGTACAGTGGGGAGACCACTGTGCCATCCAGACAAGAGGAGATGGCGGCTCAGACCAGGCGGAGCCAGTGCAGGTGGTGAAGCGGGTGGCCTGGGGCGTCCCTTTGAAGGAGTAAAAGGTAACTCTGCATTTGGACGTGAAATGGGGGAAAACGAGGCATCAAGGGGGAGCTCCAGGTTTTAGCCGAAGATACCAGGACAGCGGAGTTGCCATCAGAGCAAAGCAAAGAGCCAACTGGTTTCCGGGCACACTGAGGCAGACTGACGTGGACTAGGATGGAGGGACTGGTCCTTCAGGCGAGCATGGACCTGGGTGCAGAGTCACCCCTGCCCCACCCCATGAAATCAGTCCTCTGTGTGTTTCCAGGAGCAAGTCCACGACCGCCGTGTATACACTGGCCTCAGTGCCTCCCGCCAGAGTCACCTCCTGACGCTCCTGCCCCACTCACACTCCCGCTTTCTGTGCACCCACCGCCTCCCTGTCAACACGGGAGGCTGCAGATCTTGGGGCCTCGGTGTCCTCTGCCAGGGCTCACAGGTGGTCTTGTGGTTCTGGGGGAGGGGCAGGACCCTGCCCACACCTACCAGCCCCAGGGGGCCTTCCCGGCAGCTGCGCCCGGGGTGTCCTAGGGAGGGGGCACCGCCGTGGGCACTGCCAGCAGACAACAGAGGCTGCCCAGGGCAGGAGAGGTCCCTTAGGTGGGGACTCTTGTGGCTTTCGGTGACTGTGCGTCTCAGGCTGGTCTGACCAGCTGGGCTTGGCGAATCCTGCGGGCACAACCTCAGAACTGGAGTCCGCTTCTGTTTCATCAGGGCCGAGGGCGGTTCACACTCATGAAAAAGGGTCTTGCTGCCCAGGCTGAAGGCACTCGCCAGCCGGCCGCACCACAGAGTCACCTCTCAGGTTCGCCACAAAGCAGGTTGGGGAGCCACAGTCCACTGTCCTAATTTGAGCTCTGAAATGTCTGTGGACCTCTCCCTTTTGCTGGGAATTCAAAGGACCTGGTCCAACATCTGGGCAAAAAGGAGGCTGGCCCAAATTCCAGGCAACCGCTTGGCCTGGGCAGCAGAAGACGTGGCGATGAACTGTGACGAATTCCTCAGGCAAGGGGTAGAGCCCTCGGAGCCTCTGTTTTCCCGTCTGCAAAGTGGGATCTTACTCCCGCATGTTCCGAGGGTGGGATGGCCCCGTGGCCTCCAGGCCCTGCTCTGTGGAGAAGCCTGGGCGAGGGTGGAGGCCGGATTCCGAGCCCTCCTGCCTCCACTGCAGCCCTTCCTGCCTCAGCCAGAACAACTCTGGTCAGTCTTCCAAGTAAAAGCTCCCCACCAGGAGGTGCAAAACCTACTGGCCAGTGGTTCGGGATCTCATGGCTCTGATTCCTGTCCAGGGCCCTTTGGGTTGTGGTCAGAGTCATCTAGGACCTGACTGTCCACCTTCCTTTCTAGCTGTGCTTCTCTCTTATCAGTCATGTGCTGCTGGGTGAGCTGCCAATCACAGGGCCCCACCACTGAGCCTACATGTGATTCAGGCCTGGCCAATCAAACAACTCCTGCCCTCTAGCCACAGGGATAGGACCAAGGCTTAGTCATGTGACTAAGACTGGACAATCAAGAGTCTTCCCTGGACCACCAATATTCTGAAACAGGAAAAGAGACATGATCCCTTCTCTTTTTTCATCAAGCCTAAGCCTGAGTTCACATCAGCACCATGTTTCTCACTGCTGGGAGAAAACCTGTTTACTCTCAGAGAAAATGAGGTCCTCATTTTCAATGGGGAAAGTCAAGAAAGCTCACTTGGCAGCAAAGTCCCCGGAGTGGATCTTTAAGCTTCTCAGGGGTTAATGTAAATAAGAACTTTGCTTTTGTTTATTTATTTAGTGGTGTCCTTCTCTGAGAAACCAAATACAGTTTGCAGCATCCAGACAGCACTTGAGACAGTTCAAGGGATACAGAGAGGGCAGGCAGGAAGAGCAAGCATAGGGCTGAGCCAGTTTTAAAGGGACTTGACAACTGGCCAAGAAATAGCCATGCTCTAACCCTCTTGATGGCAGGAAGACTCTGAGGGTTTAGGTACCCCTCCAAAATCACACACAGGGTGTCTGAAGCACTCTTTTAACTCCAGAGCCCATGTCCCCAGACTTTTGAATTTCGTAGAAACTTAGAAAAATCTTTTGAGAACTAAAAAGAATCAATAAAGTTCCACAGCCATCCCTGACCAGCATCCCTTCATAAAATGATAACTTAACCCCCAGCAATAGAGGAAGGACACGAGCTGTGAGCAAATGTCAGTCCCCTTGTTTGCATTTTGTTCAGTCTGGAGGGACACTAGGTGATTTTCTCACGTTTTCTCAAAGCACCGACTACTGGAAATGGGCATGAGCAGGCAGTGGGTGTGCAAGTATCCTGGGGCTGCTGTACCGAGCACCACAAACTAGAGGACTTTGAAACAGCAGAAATGGGGCTTCCCTGGTGGCTCGGTGATAAGGAATCCGACAGCCAAAGCAGGAGACACAGGTTCAATCCCTGATCCAGGAAGAGCCCACATGCCTCGGAGCAACTAAGACTGTGCACCACAACTACCGAGCCTGTGCTCTAGAGCCCGGAGCTGCAGCTATGGAGACTGCACGCTGCAACTACTGCAGCCCGAGTGCCCTGGAGCTGGCGCTCCACGAGAGAAGCCCCTGCACTGAGAAACCTGGGCACAGCAACTAGAGAGCGGCCCCTTCTCCCTGCAGCCAGAGAAAAGCCTGCCCAGCGATGATGACCCAGCACGGCCAAAAGTAAGCAAAATTAGTAAAAAACAAACAAACAAAAAAAACCAGCAGAAATGTATAGTCCAGAGCCCTAAAGTCCAGGTGTCAGAGACTTCCCTGGTCGTCCAGTGTCAAAGATTCTGTGCTCCCACCCAATGAAGGAGCCCTAGGTTTGATTCCTGATCAGGGAACTAGATCCCACATGCCGCAACTAAGACCCAGCACAGTCAAACAACAAAAATATAAAATCAAATCAAGGTGTCCACAAGGCCAACGGCTCTCTGAAGGCTCCAGGGAGGATTCTGTGGCTTGTACAAGGGCCACTCCCATCTCTGCCTCCATCTTACATGGCCCCTCTCAGGTGGTCTGTGTCTAAAGTCCCTTCTTCCACCTGACTGGATAATGGGGTGAAGCACTGGCTTAGGGTGAGAATAAACTGATATTCTGAGTCATTAACAACAGTAGGGAAGAAAGTGTTTGAGCCAGCTTCAAGTGGGGTTGGAAAGATGAGTTTTGCTTTGGATATGTTATGTTTGCAATGACTGTAATACAAGTATTTGTGATTATATCCTGTAAACAATTATGAATGTTAAGCCTGGACAAATTTGGTCTTAAGGTCTGTAGAGATACTTGAAGAAAATAATAAAAATGAACTGCTTTAAAAATAAATAAGTCAGTAAATTCCCCTCTTCTTATAAGGACACCAGGCATTAGATCAGGGCCACCCTAACCCAGTAAGAACGTATCTTAACTTGATGACATCTGCAAAGACCCTATTTCTAAACATAAGGTCACATTCACAGGTTCTGAGGGGCAAGACTGGTGTAGATCTTTCTAAGGGACACCATTCAAGCTGGCTGAGCAGGCCAGCATTACAGGGCACCTCCACCCCCGAGGCCCTTCCCATGCTGACAGCAAAGCGTGATAAAGATGGATCTGAGGGATGGTGCCCTCCCAGCTTGGGGAGAAGGGTTGGACCGCCAGGGACAGCTGGGGACCCCTGGGCAGAGCCAGCTTCCCTCACACATTTCCGTTCCAAGGAGTAACTGTCTGGAGGGCAGCCAGTTGCCAGCTGGCAAAGCCAGGCTAAGACATGGACCTTCAGTGCTGGGCCAGGGCTGGGCTATGACCTGGGCACCTTCCTGGGGAAGAAGCTCAAAGCCTCGCCCCAGGCCAGGAAACCAGCCCCGCCAAGGGGCAGATTCACAGCAGAGGGATTCACACCTCGGCCTTTCGGATGGCAGGAGGGCTTGACTCTGCCGTGAGGGCCCCCCTGTGCCCTCCCAGCATGAGTGCAGAGACACAGCAGCAGCCACCACCTGGCCTGACCTCAACCCTCTGGATGCAGACCAGAGTTTGCTCACAGGCTCCCTGGAGGCCGACGCTGCAGGGGGGGCTTGAGTCAACCGAAACTACATGCTTCTGAGAGAGGGGTGGTAACCAGCCTGAGGTCATAAAGCAATCATTCAGTGCCAGCGTGAGAGACCTGCCTCCCAGTTCTGCCAATGCGAGCCTTTTACCCACTGAGATGGTTCTATGAGGGGAGGTTTTTGCCCCTGGGAACCAGGGTTGATTTTATAGTGGTTTTACAGTGTCGTCAGGAAGAAAGTGTCATCCACTTCACAGGCAGGCCTGCTGGACACCTGATCTTTGGGAAAAGGAGAGAGAGAGAAGCAGCTCCGACTAAACACCTACTGTGCACCATGTGCTTCAAGTTCCCATTCCCACCATCTTACCTGTGAGCGGCAAAAGGCCCAGGGCAGCTGGAGCCATCCCGGGGTTCCCATCCCCTCTCACGCCATCCCAGCGTGTCAGCTTACCTCGCTGAGTCTCAGGTGATTCACCTGTAAAATGAGATCACGAGCACAGTGTCACAGGTGGTCACTAGGATTAGGGGTCCCATCCCAGGAACAGGCACATAGTAGGTGCTCAAGAAAGGTGATGTCCGCTAATTATTAGAGAATGCAGATCCCAACGACAGTGATTTCTTACACCGGTCAGAACAGCCATCATTAAAAAGTCTACAAAGAGGACTTCCCCTGGTGGCGCAGTGGATAAGGATCTGTCTGCCAACGCAGGGAACATGGGTTTGATCCCTGGGCTAGGAAGATTTCATATGCCGAGGAGCAACTAAGCCCATGCTCTAGAGCCTGTGCTCCACAACAAGAGAAGCCACCATAATGAGACGCCCGAGCACCGCAGCAAAGAGCAGCCCCTGTTCACTGCAACGACAGAAAAGCCCGCACATGGCAACAAAGACCCAGTGCAACTAAAAAAAAAAAGTCTACAAATAACAAATGCTGGAGAGGGTGTGGAGCAAAGGGAACCCTTCTACATTGCTGGTGAGAATGTAAACTGGTGCAGTTGCTATGGAAAACAGCATGAAGGTTTCTCAAAAAAAACCCTAAAAGTAGAGCCGCCATATTATCCAGTAATCCCACTCCTGGGTACATGTCTGGGGAAAACTGTAACTGGAAAAGATACAGGTACCCCTATGTTCACTATTTATATTAGCCAAGACATGAAAGCAATCTAAACATCCATCAACAGATGAATGGATAAAGAAGACATGGTACATGAATACAATGGAAATATTACTCAGCCATAAGTAATTGTCACGATGAAATAATGCCACTGCAATAACATGTATAGACATAGAGATTATCATAGTGAGTGAAGTAAGCCAGACAGAGACAAATATCATATGATATCGCTTATATGTGGAATTGAAAATATGACACAAATGATCTTATCTACAAAACAGAAACAGACACACAGACATAGAGAACAGACTAGTGTTTGCCAAGAGGGAAGAGAGGTGGGAGAGGGATGGAGTGGGAGTTTGGGGTTAACAGATGCAAACAATTACATAGAGAATAGATAAACAGGTCCTACTGTATAGCATAGGGAACTATATTCAATATCCTGTGATAAAGCATAATGGAAAAGAATATGAACAAGAATGTATGTAGATGTATAACGGAAACACTTTGCTATACAGTAGAAATTAACACGACACTAAGTCAACTACACCTCAATGACTTTTTTTTTTTTAATGAAGAAAGATGGTGTTTTAACTTTCCGCTGCTAATGGAATACTTTTCTGCAAACTTTACCGCTTCAACAGCACATGCTCAGTATCTGCTGTCTGGGGGTCAGAAACTTAACACGGGTCTCACTGGGTCAAACTGAGCTGTCAGTGGGGCCCCTGAGGTTCTAGGGACAAACTGTTCTCGCCCCTTCCAGCATCCAGCAGTGGCCCCTCTTTCTTGGCTCATGGTCCTGTCTCCATCACCAAAGCCAGTGACCCTGCATCTCGGACCCATCTCCATTGCCTCCTCTTTCTCTGACCACAGCTGGGAAAGGGACTCTGATTTCAAGGACCTGTGATTCCACAGTGCCCACCGGGATCACCCAGGATCATCCCGCATGACAAGGCCCTTCACTCTATCACGCCGGCCAAGTCCCTTCTGCCACGTCAGGTCACACACACACACAGGTTCCAGGAACCAGGGCGAGGGCGTCTTGGCTGGGGTGGGGGCACGCAGGGGGCGGGCGGTACTCTGCTGACCACAGGTGAGCCGAGTTGAACTCCATCGAGCAAGGGAAACCTGGGCTGGTCCTGGCAATTCTTCCTGAAAGAAGAGGATTCCACTAAACCCAGCTCACTCAAGGGCCATTTCCCACCCCTGCTGTTTTTGACTCTCTTCAAAGAAGCTCTGTCTAGCCAAGGAGACGGGGTCAGGGCTGCCAAACCTTTGCTTCAAAATAAACCTACTTGGAAATTTCCACCGGACCAGGCCCTTTCCCCTCTCCCAGACCTGCCCGAAATCCCAGACCAAGCAGGGCATCTTATGGAAGGACCATTAGACTCCAAGTTCTCCTGAAAAGGTTTTTGTTGTTGTTTGGGTGTTTTCTTTTCTTTGGTTTGTTTTCCCCATCAAACTAAACAGCACCAGGCACACTGTTATGTAGGAAGTGTGAACTGGTTAGGACATCACCCTCAACTTAGGAGAGGGTTTTACAGTTCTAATCGTCACAAGGACCTCATCTGTTCCCCCACCCAGCTTGTATCCTCCAGGGTCCCTCCTTGCAGCCTTCAAAGAGCACACAGCTATTTCACAAGCTCCACACGTTTACAGGGAGTGTATTTTATGCCGACAGAGGCAGGCACATATATCCCACTTGCCTAACACCCAGCATCTTTTGATTTGAATGGATTCATGCAGGAAGTCACTATTTACAATGGGCTCAGCATTAGATGTTTTGCATGGAAGATGTACACTTGTTTTGGACTTCCAACAGGTTCACATGTCATCTTATGAATTCCCTACCCCAACAATTCAGGGGTCCCCAATTTCCTGATGAGGAAACAGGAATGGGAGAGGAAGGGGACTTGGGCCCTGTCACTTAGCTGATAAGTGGCAGGGCTGGGTTTGAGGCTGGATCCTCTGACTTCAGATCATCCCAGTTGACTGTGGCCACACCCACTTCTCTTGTGATACTGTAACAGAATAAAAAATATAAGCCTGGTCTTAGTCCTGGTTCCTGGCACAAGAGCTCCTAGAACCCATGTAATCTGCCAATGGAGAGACAGGCGTGTCCTTGGCTACGCCTAACAAAACCCTCTCAATTGTACCTGAGTTTATGCTAATGAGGCGACTCCTGGTGCCCCCAGAGAGCTTCAGCATGGGGGCTGGTTGTGGGGGGATCCAACCATCCGATTAGAGGGCTGAAACTTGCAGCGCCATCCCCGACCTCCAGGGAGGTGACGGGAAACACCAATAGCAAATGATTTACTCAGCCATGTCTATATAATGGAACCTCCATGAAAACCCTTCTGGGTTGGTGAATACATTCATGTGTCGAGAGGTTGTGCAACAAAGATCAACAAAGATCAGACCCCAAACCCCATGGGGACAAAAGGTCTGAGCCCATTCCAGACCTTCCACTATGTACATTTTTTCATCAGTATCCTTTACAATAAATGTAAAGGATCCATATTTACAACAATAATAAATGTAAAGAGGGAATTCCCTGGTAGTTCAGTCATTAAGACTCCATGCTTTCACTGCTGAGGGCTTAGGTTCAATCCCAGGTCAGGGAACTAAGATCCCAGAAACCACGTGGTTTGGCTAAAAAAAATAAACATGAGGAAAGTATTTCCCTGAGTTCTAAGAGCCATCATAGCAAGCTACTGAATGGAGAAGGGGACTTCTTGATTTGTAGCCAAACCAGAAAGAAGTGGGTGTCACCTGGGGACTCACCACTTGTGACTGGCATCGAAGTGGAGGCAGTCTTCTGGGACTGAGCCCTTTACCTGTGGGGTGAAGCCCGTCACCTGTGGGGTCTGCTCTGACTCCTGGTAGTTAAGTGTTAGAATTGAATTAAGTTGTAGGACATCCACTTGGTGTCCATAGAGAATGACAGAATTGTTTGTTGTGAAAAATCCACATAATTGGTGTCATAAATGTTATGCATGAAAAATAGACCTTAGTAGTAACTATATTCATTCACACGTTAACTCATTCAACGTTTAACAAGTTGCTTAAGTCAACTCTGCACTGTGGTAAGTGATGAGCAAGAAAGGCACATCCTGAACTCACAGAGATGGGACGCGCAACCTCCAGATCATGGTCTCTCCACATGCTGAGCCCAGGACTGCGTGATTTACCGACAGAAACAGCAGAGAGTCTGAGTCAATTGTGTAGGGTGGGGTCACTGCACTGGTAACTTAGAATTCTCCTTTCAAATTTAGTTATATAACAGGCTGAATAATGGCCCCCCGCATCGTATCAGGTCCCGATCCATGGAACCTATAAATGTTACCTTCTACAGCAAAGAATTGCAGATGTAACTAAGGATCCCAAGATGAGAAAAGTATCCTGAGTTATCTGGTGGGTTTAAATGCTATCGCATGGGGGTTTCCCTGGTGGTCCAGTGGCTAAGACTCCACTCTCCCAATTTGGGGGGTGGGGATGGGAGTGAGGGGCCGGGTGCGACTCCTGGTCAGGGAACTAGATCCCACAGGCCACAACTAAGAGGTCGAGTTCACATACCAAAATTAAAGATCCCGCATGCGGCAACAAAAATCAGAGATCCCGAGTGCCGCAACTAAGACTTGGCACAGCCAAATAAATAAATAAGTATTTGAAAAAAAGAACAACGAGAACGAAAAGCAAACGCTATCATGTGTATCCTTATAAGCGAGGCCAAGGAGGATCTGACACCCACAAAGAGACGGCAGAGTGACAGGAGGGGCAGAGACACTGATGTGGCCACAAGGCTGCCAGAAGCTAGGGGAGACAGGGAGTCCCTCCCCTGAAGCCTCCAGAGGGCGCGCAATCCTCTGGAGAGAATACATTCCTGCTTTGTTTTTTGTCTTTGCTTTTTTAATCGCCAAGCTGATGGTAATTTATTACAGCTGTCACAGGAAACGAGCACAAGGCATAAGCCGGTTATGTGCACAAATCTGAAGTGCACGGCACGATGAACTGCCACACCCACACACAGCACGTGTCATCCTGCAGACCAAGACAGAATGTTCCCAGCACCCCAGGGGTCGGGCACTACCCTCCACCCTCCCCAGGAACAACCCCTCTGCCCACCTCTACCACGAAAGACTGGTTTTCCCTGCTCCTGAACTTCACATACAGGGGCTGTACAGCACGTCCTCTGGTGTGAGGTGTCCTTTGCTCAGCTTAGTATCACTGCAATGCACGCATGCTGGTGGGTTTTTCTTTCTTCCTTTTCGGACTATAGGACTTTAACCTGTTTGTCTAGTATCCCACGGATGGACACCTCAGCTGTTCCCAGCCATCAGCTGTTAGTAAGCTGACAGGAACGTAGTTCCAGTCTTTTGTGGATGTGCCTCCTCTGTCTCATTCCCATACCTAGGAGTGGCCCTGCAGGGTTTGGTTTCGTCATTTTCTGTAGTTTCCAGGTGACTCAAATGTGCAAATCAGGTGTGAGAACCACTCTCCAGGCCAGTGGTTCTTGACCAGGAACAGTTCTGTCCCCAGGGGTCATTTGGCAAATTGGAACATCTTGGCTGGTCACAGCTCAGAGCTATGCTAATGGTATCTCGTGGAGCAAGGCTGGGCTGCTGGTCAACCTCCTACAGTACATAGAGCACGCCCTACCCACCCACCCACCCACACAACAAGGGATTATCCAGAGCTCATGGTCAAGAGATCTGAAGGTGAGAAATTCGACTGCGCCACTTACTCAGGACCACACTTATGAATAACCCACCTGCAGGTCAGCAGCAGCTCCCAGAGTCTGGCCCTGCTCAGAGGATGGGAAGGGCTGATGGTGGTGAGACCCGGAGGTCTGAGCCCTCTACAGAGGCAGGCTGCCCTGCTGAGAATGCAGAGCTAACCTCAGCTGTGAGCCTTTAGCGGAAGCTCCCAGGTGCCCTCCTGCCCCACAGACAGTAGTGTGGACTTCCGCTCAGTCCTCCTTTCCTGGGTCTGTCAACTCCACGGACACAGAAAGACCCCGGAGGGTGGGGACCATGTCTTAGCCGGTCTTCCGTTCCAGGCAGCCCTGTGGGGGTCACTGAAGTGAGGCTGTCCCATGGGACACAGGACATGGGAACCAAGTTCCTACATGAAGGCTCCTCTGCTCCATCTGTGCTCCTTCCAGAGGTGACCCCACATCCCTTCATGAGCTCCTCAACCTGCCCCCTCAGCCCTAGTCCACACTCCCCACTGGGGCACATGGCATTTCTCGAGCCCTCACACGCCACACACAAGTCGCAAGAAGGAGGGCCCCAGTCCCCACCATTTTCATTCTATCACTTGGGGCCGTTCTGGAGGTGGCACTGGGCTGCGGGGTCCTTCAAACCCCCTCCAGCTCTCCCCTTGCTCTGTCTGGCTTCTCAGCTCTTCCATCACCCGTATCATCAATTCCC
Organism: Dama dama; assembly: GCF_033118175.1. Lineage (NCBI taxonomy): Eukaryota > Metazoa > Chordata > Mammalia > Artiodactyla > Cervidae > Dama > Dama dama. The sequence goes on along the minus strand of NC_083684.1, from coordinate 17,151,417 downwards.
TGCATTCAGTACCCTCTGCTGAAAGGCCCAGCAGGGTGTCAGTTTCCTGGGCTGGACCTTGATTGCCCGTGGGCCCACAGTGAGCCTCTCTGCTGTGGGTCACACTTCCGGACCCACAACGGAGGGCAGGGAAAGGCTGAGCGGGGTCTTCACCTCCCAGGGGTCAGGCTGTGGCCAGGCTCCGGCTCTCCCACCTGCCCTGTCCTCGGCTCCCCTCCCCCCTCGGCTGCATCTCACATCCCCCTGCTATGATTCTGATTCACGCCTTGATGTGTCCTGGTTGTGAGACTCTTCATGGGAGACGGCCCAGCAATGGGAATTCCAGGAATGGTTACTCAGGCTCAAAAACCCCACTTTCGAGACCACTATTTCACCAAGGATTAAAAAGACAACTGAAAATATTTTCCTGCTCAGAGCTGTGTTTAGTCCTATGCAGTCATTCTCCTCTGCCCTAACAAGCCACATCTGTGGCCTGGTTGGGATAACAGAAGGGGTGCCGTTGGGGGCACCTCAAAAAAGGGCACTGGGCTATTTCAAAATCTTCTTCCCCTAGAGAAGTAAAGCCAGTATAGCCAGCAAGGCAGCTGTTTTCTTGGGAGCAAAACCTTTGTAGAAACTAGTGGACCCTTGGTTGCTGCTGTGTATCTGGTGTTTCTGGAAGGGCAGATACTGGTGATGAGAAGGGAATAGGGATTCCAGGGTGAGAGGGAGACTTGAGTGCCCTTTAGCACAGTCACACTTCCCAAGAATGAAGGAGGAAAAACACCTCCCCTCCCTTTCCACAAAGTTCAGTTGGCTCAATCCATCCTGTCTGAAAATAAAGAAGAAAAGCAGCTGATAAACGTCTCCTGCTTGAGGCTGTCCTTTGAGGAAGAACCCAAGCCATGACTCATCACTTGCCTGCGATAAGCATTTGCAGTTTCAGGCAGAAACAGGCCACAAGCATGCCAGGGAGGGTGGGGGCAGCCGCCACGGGGTCCCGCACTTCTGGCTGGCTGGGGCTTATCTGCCTTTGGTAATGCAGGGGGATCTGAGTTGCCATTCCATCGCCCCTCACTGGAGGGGTGTCTGTCCAAACACTCACAAGCACACACCCATGTGAGGTCTGAGATTCCCCAGGGTGGGGGTGGGGAGGTAATCAGGCTCCCTTTCGTCCTGTCTGAAGTCAGACCCAGACCAGGCACCCCGCTGGAGAAAACCCAGGCCGGCCAGACCTTTTGCTGTCTGGGTCTGCTCCACGAAGTGCTGGCATGTCCGGCTGGTGTCTCCTGGACAGCATGCCTTGGTGGCATGCCATTTGGGAGGCCGGCCCCTGTGAGCATGTCTACCTGCATTAATGGGGCAGGCAGCCTCAGAAGGACTGTATCTCCAGGTCCGCAGCAGAGGCTTAGAACCAAGCCTGGGACAGGTCCTGGCCGAGAGCACCGAAGCTGCGGCCCCTCACACAGCCACCAGAGGGTGCTGTCCAGCACCGCCCCTCCACTCCCCTTCTGAAAACCTTCCGAGGCTCCCCGCGGTCCTCAGGACACAGGCCAGCTTCGTAAACCCACTGACACGCTGTGCATGATCTGGCCGCTGACCTTTCCAGCTTCACCTTGCTCTCCCTGCCCTGTGCTCCAGCACAGATGGCTTTTCTCCCATTCCTCGAGAGGACACTTAATGCATCCATGGGCTTTTGCGATCATTGCCCACTTCTCAGAGGCTCTCCCATTCATCTGCACCGAGAGAAGCCCAGTGGTCCCTCAGGTTTAATAAGCATCAGCTCAGGTGCTGAGAGAAGCCGTCCAACACCCCGATGAGGTTACGTGGCTCTCTGGCACCCTGGTGTCCTGCACTTCTCAACAGCACTTACCACGGATGGAATTAGACCACTAATTCTGCCGTGGCTCGTCCACTGTGTCCCCAGCTAGACCAGCAGCATCTGAGTTGCCATGTGCACTGCTGGCCCCCGGGCCCACACAACGCCCCACTGCAGTTCAGTCTCGGGATCTCACTCTTCCTGGCACCTTGGAGGGTCGCACTTTCTGCTCCCGGTGAGAGCCTTTAATTGTCAATGTGACCTGAGCCTCACAGCCCAGATGGCAGCTGCTCCCTTAGCTGGGGTCCCCTGTGAGGGACACAGGGAAGCAGCAGCCCCGCCACCCATCACCTGTGTGACTGTCACCTGCTCCTCAAATGCCCCCACACACCTTGACACACTCAGAAACACACAGGGACACACAAACACACATGCACGGACATTTCTAGCACCTTCTAGTGCCTGGCATGTAATCGGTACTCAGTAAATATCTATTTAGTAAAATAATCGATCATTAAATGAAAAAATGACTAAATCAATGATGTGCTCACTATGCTGGGTGCTGGAGGAAACCCCCAAACACACAAGTGTCTTGGCTTAGAGTTGTCACTTCATACCCCCGAGGGGAGGCTTTGCAGGCAGGTGATACAGAAGGGCTCCTGGGGTCGTGGGCCTGGGAGTGGGGGAGCAGGACGGGACGGGATGAAGCCTGAGAGCGTACGATTTCATGCCCAGTCCTGGCCTCAGCCTGACCCAGCTTTATGTGTCACATGCATGACTCACACGTGATACACACGGAAGTGCTTCAGGAGGGAAAAACACCTTAACAAGCCTGCCCTGAATATGGAAAGCGAAGGGAGAGGAAATTACGTGGCCAGCTCTGTTAGCATCGGCCAGAGTCTGCGGGCCTCAGTTTCCCCTTTACAGATGCACAATGACCCAGGGCCTGGCCCGCGAGGCCTGCTGTGAGCCTCAAGCAGAGGACTCATGCCGTCAGTCATAACCATCAACCCCCACGCTGCGGGCACTCGAGGCTGCCCTGGTACAGCTTCTTTCTGGTTGCTGTGGGGGCCCATTCATGGCGTGAAATTAACCACATACCTTTCTGACTGAGGCAAGTGGCATTAAAGTACGATCGAGATGAAGTGCCAGCCTCTGGCCAAGAACATCCGCCACGCGTACTCTGCCAGTCCCACCCAGGATCTGCCCCGCAGCTAGGCCCCTCTGCTCCGCTTCTGGTAAATGAGCGCCGAGTGCCCACTGCGGGCAGGAAATGGCTTGCAGATGGTAGGTGGGCCAGAGACAGCTAAAAATGGGCCAGACTGGGGTCATTTAAAGGCTCAGTACGTTGAAAGCCTTGAGCTGGCCAAGCCCAGGCCACAGCTGAACAAGCAACAGGCCGGAAGCATGCACTGGGCTTTTGGGGGCTGGACAGTGTCTTTTTAAGTGGAAATGTCAATTGGCTTCGAAAAGAAGACTCGGTTCTTGGAGGGAAGCCAGGACTGACCAACAGCCTCAGTGCATGAGCTAACCCAATGGGGAGACCTGCTTCTACGTCGCGTTAGGGATTCGGGGGCCTAAATGGGGTGGGAGAAGCTCTGGCCCAGGAGACGGCGAAAGGCGCAATTCCTTCCTTGCCTCCCTCCATCTACTCACCCTCTCTCACCTTGTTTTTTCCTTCTTTCTTGATGCCTCATTTTTCTTCCCTTCCCCCTCCGCCTCCCTCTCCTCCTGAGTTTTCTCTTCCGCCAAATATTTATTAAAGGCCTACTATGTCCCAGAGACTCTCCTGGGCACTGGGATTCAGCAGTGAATGAAAAGAACAGAACAATCCTGTCTTTGTGGAGTTTACAGTTTAGTGAGAGAGATGACCAAGAAAGTAAGTAAAAACACGTTTTTAAAAAGCGATCTGGAAAACCAATAAGGAAGAAAGGGGGATGTAGTCTAGAGGGTGGGGTTTGGGGTAGGTGCGGAGGTGGTGAGGAAGGTCACTGGAGAAGGGCATTCCAGGCAGAGGGGATAGCAGGTGCAAGGCCTGGGGGCAGCAGCGTGTCTGGTGTGTCTGAAGAACAGCAAGACAGGGTCTTCCCTAGTGGTTCAGCAGCTAAGAATCTGTGCTTCCTCTGTAGGGGGTAGGGGTTTGATCCCTGGTCAGGGAACTAGATCCCACCTGCCACAACTAAAGACTCCACATGTCACAATGACAACCCAGCGCAGCCAAAATAAATAAAAAGAATAGCAAGGTGGCTCGAGCTTACCCAGTGCCATCCTCTGGACGGTCACAGAACACTCCTCTTTGTCCTACTTGCTTCCTGGTTCTCTCTTGGGGACTCAAGGATAAATTCTGAGCATCTACTTCATGTACAATTCTCTGCTCCATGCTGGGCATTCGGGTGGGAAACTCGGGCAGGGTCTGCCCTCAAAGAAGGCATGGACAGATGTGGGTGCCTCAAGAAGTTAACACAGAACCACCTTACGACCAGTTATGTGCCCCCACACACACGTTCAGAAGAACTGAAAGCTGAGACGCAAACAAACCCTCATACACACGTGTTCACAGCATCACAATTCCCAACAGCAAAAAGTGGAAACAGCTCAAGAGCCAGTGAACAGATAAACCAAGGGTGGTCTGTCCTGACAGTGGGGTATGATTTGGTCATAGAGGAGAACGAAGCACTGACAACAGCAACACCACAGGTGAAGCTCGAAAGCCTTGTGCCAAGTGAGAGAAGCCAGACGCGGAGAGTCACGTATCGTGTGGCTCCCTTTATGCGAAATGTCCAGAGGAGAGAGACCCACAGAGGCAGGAAGTAGGTGGGTGGTTGCCAGGAGCGGCGGGGAATGGCAAGAGGGAGAAACAGCTTCCTGGGTACAGGGTTTCCTCTGGGGTGAGGGGAATATTTTGGAACTGTGTGGAGGTGGTGGTTTATAACATTGTGGACATGCTAAAGGCCACTAGTCACTTTAAAAGTGTTAATTTTATGTGATTTCACCTCAATAAATTAAACAAAACCTACCAAAGTGGGCAAGACTAAACTCCAGAGAGACCAGCTGGAGGTGCTGCTCAGAGGCGGTGGCGGAGGGGTGCAGGCAGGGGCAGGGGTGGGAGGAACTTGGGATGTGCTGAGACTTCAGAAGGATGCCTCCCAACAAACAGAGGAGGAGGAGAAGCCCCAGGTTCTGCAGGACTGGGTGGATAGTGGGGTTTGTCAGCATCTGGAGCACAAAGCCCCCAGAAGCTTCTGGAGGAAGAGTGATGGGCCATCTGTGTGTTGGGTTTCTGGTGCCTGGGCGCCTGCCAGGGTGGGGGTACAGGGTACCACTCACGTGAGCATCTCCCACCCAGTGAGTCGGTGGGAGGACTGCTAACATCTTTCTGGAAAGACAGGCCGTGGGTCCTGTTTTCTGGAGCCGGCCCTCCCCACCCCACCTTCTGGGCTGAGCCCCGAGATCAGAGTGGCTGCTGTCGGTTCAGTGGGCATCAGATGGGGAGTGTGTCTGGGCTGGGTGTGGCCCTGGAGGTTGGGCTTCCTGGGGTGACAGGGGGCTATGCTCGTGTCAGGGGCATGCCCGGGGTCCTCCCAGCTCCTCCAACCTGACAAGCCCCTTCCCTGGGGCTTGTGGACTTTGAATCCATCCATTTCTCTTTGGGGGCAGAATCCAGATGCTTGGGCCTTCCTTAGCTGGATTGGGGCAGAAACGCTGGAAGGGCCCACATGAGGACCCCAGGGGACTGCCCTGATCCACGACCAGGCAGGGGCCCCTGCCTCACGAGGGTCAGCAGGGAACTGGGTCTTGCCGTTTGTAAACCTCAGAAGCCTGAGTGGCCCCTCTAGAAGCCAGGCCGGGTCCACAAACATCTGGAAGCTGTCAGCCTACTTCCAGGCTACACTGATGCCCTTGGCATTAGGAACGCTGCCCTCGGGATGCAGATGCAGGTCTGGGGGTGCAGAGGAGAGGATGTCCCTACAGGAGCAGACAGGGGCCGGGGCATGGCAGAAATGTCACGCTCGACAGCCAAGGGTCAGCTGAGAAGGCAGCTTTTGCTTGGGCACTGTGAAGACAGACGAGCAGCTATTTCAGAACCTTCCACGTGGTGCACCAGGCCTCATCTCAGGCTTCTCCCCGGACCTCAGGCTTCATTTCCTCACACAAGAGGCGGCTGGTGGGGGGGGGGGGGGGTCGCTTCCCTGTGCTTGTGCTTGGCCTTTGTCTGGATGCTCCCCGTGTCCCTCAGAGCTCACGGAAACACTGCCTGCCTCCCATTATAAGCTCTCAGACACCCCATTAAACAATAAATCTCAGGGTCTGTCTCCTGGTTGCCAGCCCAGGTGGGTAGGGTGTGTCTGGCTGCTCATGACTGTCCGTGCCTTGTACATGGGGGAAACTGAGGAAAGGACTCGCTGTATCACTGGATGGATCACTAGATCCCCTGAGAAATGGTTTTCCCATTGTTTCTCCTGTTATAAATGCATCCAGTGAAACATGGATGACAGAGCTCCCAACTCAGCTCATATTTCTGATGTTTTGAGGGAAAAGGAAGTAGATACAAGCAGAAGCTACCTGTCAACATTGAAGCAGCCGAGAGTTGCAGGGGAACACTCGTCACAGCTCTTCAGCTCTTAAACCTTCTGAGGCTTGTACCCTGGGTGGGCAGAGCTGCCCATTAGACTGGGTTTGGGGTGGGGACTGTGGGATCCTGAATCTTCCAGAGAACTCTCCTGAGGTCTCAGGTTCCCAGCTGTGCTCCCAGAACTGTGGTACAGGAGTCTAAGTTTTTTTCAAGAGAGCAGGGGTTGAAAACAGAGGTGTGCATCAAAATGCAGATTCCTGGGCTTTGCCACTTCTAGTATGAGGTCTGGTCTGGGACCCTAGTGTGGAGGGGCTTGAAGAGCTCTGGCTGACAAGATGGCCTGAAGCCTCTCAAGGGACAACCCCTAAACCTGGAGTCTAGGGCTGGGCAACCTCCACGAACCCCAGCTCGTGTGGACACCACCCACTCCCCACCATGGTGACTTTGCGGGAATGAAGATAACTGGGGACCAGGGTGGCCCTGATTAGCACTGAGACAAGCAGAATGGTCTGACTCATCAACAGCCTCTCTGAAAGCCAGATCTGGAAAATTTAGGCAAGGGGAAAAAAAAAAAATGAAACAAACAAACATGAAAAGAGAGGGGGAAAGTGTTTTTTAAAAGGACTGGAACTAATTTGGGGGTTAAACCCAGCTGCCCACACAGATTCATTTCAGCGTTTCCAGTGTTATGCTATATGATTTATTTCCTGCTAAAGCATCTGACAACTATTGTGTAAACAGTTTCCATTTATCCTGGAAAGGCATCTTCTCCAGCTCTGGGGAGGTCCAACCAGGCCCCAACTTAATCAGAACAACAACAACCAGTTTTGATTTGGAAAGACAAAACCCACAGAAAAACAGAAGAGTAAAACAAATGCTGAGTCCAGAAGGGAACTCAAGACAACCTGGAATGAGTTACTCAGGGCACCACTGGCTCTTGGAAAGATCCAGTTTTGAGTCCTACTGTGTGTCCTTGGGCAAGTTACTTAGCCTTTCTGAGCCCCGCTTTCCTCATCTACAAAATGGGGAGAGAACTTGGACCACCTCACAGGGAGACTATGAGCGCAGCACATTGTAAACACTTAAAAATAGTATTACTTATTATCCTTATAAAGTGAAAACATGGTCAACAGTAAACGACTTTTTCTCCCTACACTTAATACATGGGCTCATTCTGCAAAGGTTCCAAAAAGGAGGACAGCTCCAGGATTTCAGTTGGATACAAGGTCACTTACTATGAAGGAAACAGGTGAAGATCAGGAAAGGCTAAGGGATTCGTTTGTTCAAGGCTCACAGTCAGCTAAATGCATGATTGTCTTTTGACTCTAGAAGAGTCCTTAAGGGGACCTCTCTGGCAATCCAGTGGTTAAGACTTGGTGCTTCCAAGGCAAAGGGCACGCGTTCAATCCCTGGTCAGGGAACTATGATCCCACATGTTGCACAGCACAGCCAGAAAAAAACAGTCCTTTAATCTGAAAGAAAAGGGACCCTCCCTTTGAAATAAGTGGTATGCCAACCTCACCACTGAGTCATTCTTTCAACGCCATGACTGAAAGAGAATATGAAAGCCAATGCTGTGAAGCTAGCTGGAGGAAAAAACTTCCCATGAGCTGATACGGGGGCAGGACGGAAAGCAGGCATGGGGAGAGGGGCTTCTGGAAGCGAGTGAGGGGGGCTTTGTGTGCGTGCCGGGGTCCGGGGCAGCATGGCAGGGGGCTGCAGAAGGGCAGCGTGGCCCCTGCCCGGCACAGCTCCAGAGCAGCCACCGTTCTGTGGGATGTGATGCAAGAGGAAGCCCCTGGCTTTGGCCCAGGGCAGCCAGGGCTACCAGGCTGGCCTAGAAGTCCACTCAGGCCATGTCTGCCGGCTCAGCCCAGGCCCTCGCAGGTCAGGGCACAGGAAAGGGCCACCGCCGCCTGGGAAGTTCATCACCAGAGCTGGGCACCCCGTGGCAAGAGGAAGCTAGAGGCCAAGGTCTGGAGGCCAGGAGATCAATCTAAGGTCAGCACTGGCAGCGCCCAGCGAGGGCGAGAGGGGGCAAGGGCAGGGCAGGGCAGGCCGGCGGCCCCACGCAGCCCCTGGGCTCCAGCCACACAGGCAGCAGCCAGGGTCAGCACAACGGGGCCGGTTGGGCAAGGAGAGCCCGGGGTTCCCGGCAGCAGCCCCGGCTGCGGCCTGAGGACACAAGTCGCTCACTCTTGGCTGGGACCTCGGCTGCCTCCTGTTGGGGAGGGGTGGGTGAAGGGTCAGCGGAGGCGGCAGTGAGGACAGGGCAGCTGGGATGACCCCAGTGTCTGGGGAGACACCTGCGTTCCCACCTTTTAGCTGTGATGTCCACTCTGACTCAAAGCCAGGCTTAGCACTGGCACGAAGAGGCTTGGGATGGGGATGCCCTTCAAATTCCAAAAGCATTCCATGCAAGGTGGACTCAACGGGGTAGCTTGGCTCCTCCCCCCATGTTCATCAGCCCCTCTGCCCTGGGCATTAGGTTGAGGCCTCCAGGCAGAGAGCCTGAGACAAGGATTTGGGACAATCCTTGTCCCAAATATAGCAGAGATGCTATAGAATAGCATCTATTCATCTATATTCAGTAATAGAATAGAATATAGCAGAGATGCTCCCAGAAAGCACAGCTGAGGGGGTGCAGAAAGGAGACAGGCAGGGGAAAGATGAAAAAGAGAGTGGTCCTGAGCGGGTAGCCTGCTGGGCACCCCATGACTTGGGGCGAGCCTCTGAGCTGTCCCACGTAAGGGGCAGGACCCAGGCTTCCCACAGTATGCTTGTCCTTCCTTGCCTGAGAACAGCTCCAAACATCAACTCCACAAGGTTACACCCATCCTTGTCTGCCTGGGACTGAGGGCTTTCTGGGCTCTGGGACTTTCAGCCAGCTGCAACTGGGTCAGCCTACTCTCTGGCTCTCCTGGGGAACCCTGCTGCACCCCGGACTTGCTCCTGTGGCCAGAAAAACCCCAGATGGGACACAGCAGGTAAGAAGCCATTGGCATGCATCGCACTGGGGAGCTGAGAGGCAACACGGGCAAGGGCATCTAGTAGCATCTGCCCACCAGCCCTGTCACCCCACAAACCTCTAACCACCCCACCTCCTTCCTGCTGCCTTCCCTTATCCACCAGCCACAGCACACCAGCCAGCCGTGACACTGCCCTAACATTCCCAACACCAATGACCTCAGGGCCTTTGCACTGGCTGCTCCCTTTGCCTGGAAATCTATTCCCCAGACACAACCACAGTAAAATGTAACCTCTATGAGGAAAGCTTGTGTACAATCGGTGCAGGATTCCCAATGCACAGAACAGTGCCTGGAACTTAGTAAACGTTTATCCACTCATAAATGAATGAAAATGATCTAAAACAACATGAAGGAGAATGAATGATCTGAGGTGCACCTGGAGACGAGTTTCCAGGCCCTTCCACCCAAGGAGACTGCTTCCCCCAAAGGAAACTGGGGGAGAGTCCTCTAGACGACTGAGAGGTGAGGGTTCCTGACACCCTGGTCTGCCTCTGCTGCCTCAGGCCCTGTGCGGCCCCCGCGAGGTGGTCATCAGCAGAGGCGTGACCCAGGACCAGGACTTTCACACTTCCCTTCAGAAAATCGGTCTATGCAGAACCCCATCAAACAAACCCCCAAATGTGGTTTTGCCTTACTTAAGCAGGGGTGAGGCATCCAGGCCCGGGGACAACCCTAGGGACTGGGGTACAGCGTGAAGTCCACTGACTTGGACAGCAAGGGGTTTCAGCACAGAGACGTGGAACACTAAGACCAGAGCTTCTCAAGTGACTGCACTCCCCCACTTGCGGGTCGTATTCAATGCAGAATCTGAGGCACAAGGTTTGAACAACAGCCAGAGCCTCTGCATCTCCAACCAAACTCCCAGGTGATGCTGAGGCTACTGGCTTCGAGCCTGCACATTTGGGAAAAGTCTCCCCTCTCTGCCCGAGTCAGGGAGGATTTGATCATCTTGCCTGCAGTTGCGACCAGCTCAGCAGTGGGGAAGTCTAGGAGAGAGGCGGCAGAGACCTTGGAGTCATCGGCAGTGGGAAGAACAAGGCAGCCTCTCAGACACATAGGCCCACGTGTCTGAGTCAGGGTACAAGGTCCGCTGCTGTGATAGAGAGGCCCCCTAATACGTTTGCTTAAAACAATATAAGATATTATTCCTCTCACAATCCAGAGGGAGGTGACTACTAGCAGGGTGGTTTTGGGAGCTTTAACACATGGTTTTTATCTCTGGATCCAAAGTAGTTGCTGCAGCCCCTGCTGTGGTGTCCACAAGCCCAACACTGGGAAGAGGGGAGAGACAAAGGGAGCCCAGGCCCGTGCTTTTTAAGGGCGCACGTAAGGATGCACAATGCGTCTGCTCACACACTAGTGGCCAGACAGCCATGCGGTCATTACTGGCTGCAAAGGAGGCTGGAGAGTTAGCAGTCTTAAGCCCAGTGAAAACTGAGGCATTCTGTCATTAAAGGAAGAAAGGGGGTGAGTACTGGTGACATCTGTAGGAAGAGAAGTTGTTATTTTAAAACTTAAAGTTATATGAATGATATCCCAACAGCCTTATTAGGCAGAGGCTGCCCACCCCAACTATGTGGATACAGAGTGTGTGGTCAGTGGAATAGTGAACCCCCCGCCAAAGTCGTGCATGTTTCAACCTCCACAACCTGTGAGTGTGTGAGCTTACACGACAAAAGGGACTTTGCAGATGTCACTAAGGACCTGGAGGTGGGGACAGGGTCCTGGCTTGTCTCATGGGCTCAGTGTCATCATGAGGGTCCTGGCAAGAGGGAAGCAGGAGGGTCAGAGAAAGGAGACGTGAGGATCAAACAGAGGGCGGAGGGACGAGCACTGAAAACCAGGCTGTGAGCCAAGGGACGTGGGTGCCTCTAGAAGCTGGAAAAGGCCCAGAAACAAGTTCTCCCCTGGGGCCTCCAGGAAGAGCAGCCCTGCCCACACCTTGATTTTTGCCTGAAAGACTCACTTCAGACTTCCAGCTTCCAGGGCAGTAAGAGAACACGCTCGTGTGGTGTTTAAGGTGTTGGGTCTGTGCAGTTTGCTAACAGGAGCCATGGGAGACTGTGCCGGGGAGAAACATCCCTACTGCTCAGCTGGGGCCTCTGGTTTGCATCCACAGGGCCCGGGGCTCTTTGCTGGTCCCACAGACCCTGCTCTGACTTAGACTAGACCTTCAGCGGCCTCAAAAGACCCCTTTTTGGTGCCATCCTCAGCAGGCACAGCTTAGCTTTCGCTAACTGATGATGATCATAGGCAACCAGGATAAACCCAGGCCCCATGGGGCTCAGCAAGTCCTCAAAGTTCCCGTCAGTCTCTGCCTTGCAGCCCCCAGGGAACTTCTGAGAGAATACCTGAGTGCATCCAATCCAGAGGTCCCTGCAGGGGCCCCAGACACCACCCTCTCCTCCCTGTCCCCTGACAGAATGGCTGGCCTCACCGACTGCGCCCCCAGGCCAGGCTCCGTCTCCCAAGCCCCAGTGTCTGCTGTCACCTCAGCACCCACGGCACCCAGTGGACCACAGCTCCTGCGCCCCCCGACCCCCAGAGGGGCCCACGATCCTCTCTTGACTCCGAAAGCGCAGGTTTCTCTCACTTGGCCTCTATCTAGAGGCTTCCTAATGAATTCTATAAATAAGTAATCTTTTCACAAATATGTGATCTTCACCAAGGGTTTCTTATGCACAAGGCGCTTTGCCCAACACGAGCTGACCTCCACGACCTCTAAGCCTCACGGCCATCCTTCAGAACAAGGGTGTCATTACGCACCCCTCGCCCCTGTGGCAGGAAGGAAATGGGTGGAGAGGCCCGGTGCTCTGCCAAGGTCACCTTGCTGGGAGGCAGAGGAGGAGGCTGGACCCGGGGGCTGGCCGGGCACAGTCTCCTGTGGCTCCACCACTCTGGTCTGTGGCCAGAGCTGCCTGCAGAGAACATGTCCTCCCGCTGACCTGAACAGCCTGTCCACATCTACTTCCAGAAGGGTGGCCCTCAGGGTCCCCTAAGGCCACTGCCCTCTTTCCTGATGGGAAGATGAATGGAGCTGGCGCTGTGTGCTGGTGGTTGGGCGGGAGGCAGAGAACTCGGGGGCCAGGAGTGATGAATCAGCAAGCATGCGCACAGCCCAGCCTGAGGGTCAGGTTCTTCTCTGCCAAAGGATACGTGACCTCCCTCCCTGGCTGGGCTGGGAGGCTTTGCTTAAACAGCATCCTTTCAAGAAGCCCACGGAGGGGCCATGACAGCACCACTTTCAACTGCGGTGACGTGGCTCTCTCCTGCTGTCTCGGAAACCTGGGAAACACTGAGGAGGAGGAGCAGGCTGGCCGGGAGCCCAGAACTCAGAGACTTAGTTTCTCATCTGTAAAATGGAGCAACAGCCTGTTTCCTGTGTCCAGGTGCTAGAGAGGACCAATGAGATCATGAAAGAGGAAGCATTTTGGAAACTCACTTGTGCTTCTTTAAACACTTTGGTAGAGAGCCTGTGACAGGCCAGGCTGGGGAGGGGACTTGCTAGGGGGACCACCCTGCCCTCCAGGAGTTTTCAGCGTGGACAAGAAGGCTCCCAGACCATCACAGATATGCCCAGGAACCCAAAAGTGCCAGGATATCCTGGAAGACCCCAGGGATAGGAGGGAAGCTGAGGCTGGAAGGATGAGTGGGCAGAGAGCAGTTTGACTCTGCAGAAAGAGCAGTCCTGGAGGCAGTTGGAACACAGATTCACCCCCAGACTCCCGGCCTTCAGATCTCCACTGGTCACTGAGGAAGCTCCTCAAATAACCAACAGGGATCTGAGACCCAGGAGGGAGTGACCTGTCCAAGGGCACATGGCTGGGACTGGTGGAATCTTCCCATGACAGCCTGTGCAAAGGCCCTGGGGTGTGAGGGAGTGAAGTGACAAGTGTGTCTCGGGGGCTTGGTCAGGTTGTGAGACTTCAGGGCTGCCCCCCACCCCCGAAGTTGAACTCATGCAATGGTGACACGAAGATGTAAGCAGGTCCCAGCCAGAGGTGAGGCTGGGGACAGAATTGCTCGGTCCCCGTGGGAAGAACACGTGCCGGGAATCCCATCCATCCCCTAGTGGCTCTCCTCCACCGGTCAGGGGGAGGGAGGGAAGACTTTCTCTCTGGCTGGGCATGTGGGGCTGCCTCGCCCCTTGGGACTCTGCTTAGCCCCATCCCTCTGGACAAGCATTTGGAACAGGGTGGGGTGACTTCCTCCTGGAGATAAGGCTCGGGCAGGCATCCCTGGCAGCTGCTGCAAGGACAGCTGTGGACACAGAGCCTGGTTCCCTGAGCCTGGAGATGCTGCAATTTTCTGATGATAATTGAGCCCGAAGCCCCCAAAGATCCTAGGGGCTTAACCCACCTCAAAGACTGTGTGATGTTTTCAGACGAACTGCAGCTGGAAAGTCTGCAGCCTTTACAAACACAGCCCACAGTTCGGCAGGCTGCCCTGCTTTGCTGTGTTATGTAGGCCTGACCTTGAGAGGGGCCGGGGCAGAGCCTTCGCTTGCAGATGGAATGCAGCTCATGTTTCTAACCTGTTTTGCTTTCTTGGGAAAAAATTAAAATGTTCACAGGTCACTCTTTCCCTCCCTGCCCTCATTAACAATAAAAAATAGCCTTAGGGCATTTGATGGGGAAAACATAGCTTTTTTAAGGAGCTCTTTTGGGATATAACTCACAGGCCACACAATTCACTCTTCTAAAGCACACAGTTGCATGGGTTTCAGCATATTCAGTCATGCAACCATCAATACAGCGACTTTTAGAGCATTCCACCACTCCTAAAAGAAACCCTGTATTCTTAGCCATCACCTCCAACCCCTCCACCCCTGGCAACTACTGATCTGTTCTCAGTCTCTATGCATTTTCTTTTGGACATTTCACATACATAGCATCACACAAGCTGTGGTCTTTTGTGTCTGGATTGGGCTTCCCTAGTGGCGCAGACGGTAAATAATCTGCTTTGCCATGCTGGAGACCTGGTTCAATCCCTGGGTTGGGAAGGTCACTGGAGGAGGGAGTGGCTACCCACTCCAGTATTCTTGCCTGGAGAATTCCAAGGACAGAGGAGCCTGGCGGGCTACAGTTCATGGGTTGCAAACAGTGGAACATGACTGGGAGATTAATTTACTCTCCTTTTATTTGACCTGAACATAGTGCTTTCAAGGCTCATCCATGTTGCGGCCCGTGTCAGTGCTTCGTCCCTTTTTACAGGCAATAGATACTATTCCATTCTGTGGACAGACTATGTTTTGCTATCCATACATCTGCTGATGGAAATTTCGGTTTTTTCCACTTTTTAGAGGCTGTGAATAGTGCTGCTACGAACATGTGTGTACAAGTTTTTGTGTGAACCTAACTCTTCACTTCTCTTGGGTACATAAACAGAATTGCTGGATCATTTAGTAACTCTACATCTAACTTTCTGAGTAACAGGCAAACTGGGAAACCATAAAGTATTCTAACTTAAATGAAGCATTTATTAAAAACTCACTAACACTTGCTGAACACTTACTCTGGTCAGGCTGTCACATGTGCTATGGTTACTGCAGCCCCACGACAAGCTTGCTCGGTGCTTACTGCTTCTGTCCCCACCACAGGGCAGGAAGCTGGGAATCAGAGACACTGAGTCACTGAGGAGGTGGCCCAGCCTCTAAGTGAGGAGCGCGGACATGAACCCAGGTAGTGGGCTCCCCACCCTCCTGAAGACCTGGGACAGGCGGCCTGTATTCCAGAGTCAGGAGGACTGGGCTTCTTCTTTAGCCAGAGATGTTCTCATGTTGAAGAACTAACAACCCAAAGACCACTTTCTAATTCCTCCTCCTGGGAATCAATCAGAGGTTGGGTCATGATGCTGTGTGGCCATAACTGACTCATTCATCCTTCACATTAACGGTCGACCTGGCCCAGCTCGGGCAAAGGCCTGCTGGGCCGAATCCCTGCTCCAAAACCAACATCCCTGCGGTAAACAGAACCCAACCAGGACTCTCTTCCTTACAGCAGCTCTGACACATGACATTACATGAACCAACGTTCCCATCTTGCCTGCTTACCTGAAAGCAGTCATTCTCGACCCTGAGCTGAGCAGAATCCTGAGGGCCATAAAAACCCAAAATGACCAAACCACCTAAGTGTCCATCAACACATGAATGAATAAAGAAGATATGGTACATATATATACAATGGAATACTACTCGGCCATAGAAAAGAATGAAATAATGCCATTTGCAGCAACATGGATGGACCTAAAGATTATCATACTAAGTGAAGTAAGTCAAACACATACCATATGATATCACTTATATGTGGACTCTAAAATATGATACAAATGAACTTATCTATGAAACAGAAACATACTCAGAGACACAGAGAACAGACAAGGGGGAGGAGGGAGGGATGAATTGGGAGTCTGGGGTTAGCAGATACAAACTATTGTTTATAGTCTGGATAAATAACAAGGTCCTATGGTATAGCACAAGAAACTATATTCAACATCCTGTGATAAACCATAATGGAAAAGAAAATGAAAAAGAGAATATGTTTGTATAACTGAGTCACTTTACTGTGCAGCAGAAATTAACACAACACTGTAAATCAAGTATACTTCAATAAAATAAACTGAAAAAATTGCTGGGCCTAACCCTCTGAGAGTCTGAGCCTATGGGTCTGCAGTGGGCCCGAGAGTCAGCAAGCTCCCAGGCGAAGCTGACGCTCCAAGTCACTAAGTCATCAGGTGTATCGGGGCTGGTCCACACGGACTGAACAAGGTGCAAAGTGCTTCTGTCTCTACTTGGGCAAACCTGCCCGTGAGGAATGAGGCTCCTGCTGCACTTGGGACCTTTGTATCCTTGCCTGATGGGGATGCACAGAGGGTGTGAGAATTCACTTGGAAGGAATAAGAAGGGCTGTCTAGATGGGGTGGGCAGGAGTTTCACAACTTATCAAGGTACCAATTCGGACCCCTGCCTTTGTATTTGTAAACTGATCCCTGGTGCTCTGCTGCCCCCCAGTGGTGGGCAATTCTGCACCACCTCCTTTGGGAGGTACCCCTTGATTGCTGACTGTAACTGGGGGTGCCTTCTCCCTGACCCCAGAACCAGGGTCCTCGAACTTGGCTTTTCTTGGGAACTGATCTGTCATCAGTCATTCACACTTTAGTAAGAGTAAGTTCGAGTCCTTGTACTTCGTTCCAGGGGAGAGTGCCACTTAAACTCCAAAGCTCATACTGGAGGATAGGAATGCTTCGCTGCTGGCTTTAAGTTTTATGTACCAGAGAAGGACAGCTAGGGTCCTTCCGAGAACAAAGAGCAGCTGTCTCCTCTGACCCTGGAAGGTAGGAGAACCTGGCCGAGGCCCTGCTCCCAGCTCTGGGAGCTCCAACCTGGAGGGGCGGGTGTACACTTCGCACTGGCCTTGTGAGAAGCTCACCTCTGGCTCTGGGCTCCTGCCCCGTGCTCAGGGTTGTCGCTGTATCTCACAGCAGCCCTCCAAGGCCACAGGTACCAGCGGGGGCTCAGACAGGCTACTGGGTTTCCCACCTCACAACCGGCCAGTGAGCAACCTGGAAGACATTTTGAGTGGTTGGCCCTGGAACTCTATGGACCCGGAACTCAGGGAGGCAAGAGCTAAAGAGGGTGTGGGGTGACCCACACGTCAATGGCACTTAAAGCTCTTAGAAGGTGGGTCTAAGAGAAGGGAAGAGGCCCAGGGTTGGGCATAAAGGGAGAAGGACAGGAGCTGGCAGGAGAGGCCAGGGAGGGTGGGGAATCATGAGGGGTGAGGACTTGTAGGTGTTGACAGGCAGATGCCAGATGGAAGTGTGTGGTCTCAGAAAAACGCACCGTTTGATCAGCCACTTCACTGGCTGTGGGCCAAAGCCTGACTGCTTGGAGGCAGGGCCAGGGACCCAGTCTGTGGCTCCGTCCTGGGGGTAGACTTGAACTCGGGCATCTTCCCTGTCCTTCTGCTTGAAGGCCAATTTGGAAGGATGTGGCCACAAGTCAAAGAATGTCTGGGGCAACCAGGAGCGGGAAGGTCCCTCCCCTGGATCCTCCCAAGCAAGCTGACCCTGCCCACACCTTGATTTTGGACTTTTGGCCTCCAGACTGCGGGAGAATATATGTCTGCTGACTTAAGTCACCCAGTTTGGGTAATTTGCTATGGCAGCACTAGGAAACTAATATGACATGGTATCTATGTATCTATACACGTGCGTGGGTGCTAAATTGCTCCAGGCTTGTCCGACTCGTTGTGACCCTGTGGATTGTAGCCTGCCAGGCTCCTCTGTCCACAGGAGTCTCCAGGTAAGAATACTGGAGTGGGTTGCCATGCCCTCCTCCAGGGGATCCTCTCGACCCAGGGATCTAACCCACAACTCTTCTGTCTCCTGCATTCTTTACCAACAGAGCCACCTGGGAAGCCCTTTTATCTCTATATATACATAGATACAAAATAGCCTCTCATGTATATATATATATCACGTACCATATAAAATGAGTGTTTACTATCTCCACCAGTGTTTTTCAAAGTGTGGTCCAAGGATCCCCTGTATTGTCTGGATACCTCATCAAACATGAAAATCCCTCCCAGACCTCCAGGATTAGGCTCTCTGGGTGTGTCCCCCAGCTGGCTATTTTATGTCAGCTTTCCAGGTAATTCTGAAGGACCTGGAGGCATGGGACCCCAGTGGCCCCTGGATGTGGTCACGAGGGTGACCTGAGGGCAGGTGGGAAGAGATTCCTCACCGAGGGCCCAGGAACGCATCCAAGGAGAGCAGGAGGAACAAGGACGGGCTGTTCTGTGGACGGGAGGTGGCCAGCGTCCCTTCCTCGAGGCTGGTGTGTGTTGTGGGCCCAGAGGTTTGGGGTCACGAGGACCCAGCCCTGCCCCCGCTGCAGCTGCCTGCGGGAGGAGCCAGGAGCACAAAGGCTGTTTGACGCGGGCCCTCTTAACGTTTCGGCAGCTGCTCCGTGTCAGGCTGCTCCAGGAATTCCAGGGCCCAGGAAAGAGGTCGGGGCTGACATCCCAGGAGCAGCTGGTGGGATGGCCACACGCCCATCTGGAAGGTTCGAGGGCTCAGGGAACACTTATGTAACCGGCCTAGAGAGGAAGTTGGATGTAAGTTAGCTCAGGGGCTGAGGACAGCCCACAGAGTGGGCTGAGGGTCTGGGCAGCCCCTTCAGTCCAGTCCCTGCCACAAGGACCCTCTCTTATCCCTCAGGCCCCCCACAGCCCCCACAGGCTCCATGCTGTCAGGGAAGGAAGGACAGAGGGGCGTGTGTGACCTCCCCTTTTGCCCTGTCACTCACAGCTTGGCAGAGGGCTGCACAGAGTAGGCGCTCACAAGAGTTTGCTGAGTGAACGCATGCACACATGGACAGTTTCTGCTGGGGGGGAGCCGCTCGGGGTTTCTCGGCAGGGGTGTCTCTGACCAACAGCTCAGCATCCCGAGATATTAGTAGAGATGTAGGTTCCTGGGCGCCACCCGGATCTCTTAAATCAGAAACTCGGCGGGTGGGTGACAAGCTGTGGAATCTTCAGGGGTCCTGCTGCTCCCAGGTGTGAGAACCACCGTGCAGTGTGGTGATGGTCATCCTGGCTGAGTGCTAGATCACCCTCAGAGTTCACAACACAAAACCAAGCCTAAGTTCTCTGCAGACTGGCCGAGCAGAGTCCCTGGAGGGGCCAGGCATGAGCTGTGTCCAGTGATCCTCTGAGGCAGCCAGGCTGTGACCCACACGGAGCCTGCGAAGTGACACGGATTCAAATTTGGATTCAAATCCTGGCCCTGCCTCTTGACAGCTGAGAGACTTTGGGCAACCAAGTAAAAGGCCCCTGCCTCTATTTCTTCATGAGAAAACAGGGGACAGTAAGTAACAGGACCTTTCTGATAGGTG
The DNA here is from genome assembly GCF_033118175.1 of Dama dama. Taxonomy (NCBI): domain Eukaryota; kingdom Metazoa; phylum Chordata; class Mammalia; order Artiodactyla; family Cervidae; genus Dama; species Dama dama. The sequence goes on along the minus strand of NC_083684.1, from coordinate 17,132,122 downwards.
TCACGGAGGTGAATGTGTCTGTCTCTGTCTTGTGTTTCCAACAGCATTTGGTACACAGTAAGTGGTAGGACAGCACCAGTATTCCTGCTGTTGTTATTGCTGCTCTTATCACTACCATGAGTATGATCACTACTGTTTCTCCTGCCACTATTGCTGCCTACCGTCACTATTATCATCATAACTACCATTATCACTGCTATTGATCCCTGGGCCAGCAACATCACCTGGAGGACTAGATGGCAACCCACGCCAGTATTCTTGCCTGGAGAATCCCTTGGACAGAGGAGCCTGGTGGGCTACAGTCCACGGGGTCGCAAAGAGTCAGAGACACTGAAGCGACTCAGCCTGCGTTGTTACTGTTACTATTACAACCGTCACTGTTGTGATAACCACTGTGCTACTATCACTGCTAATATTTTTATCATTGCCAGTATTAATGTACCATAGTACCGTAACTGTTGTTATAACAGTACCATAACTATTATTACTACATTGCCATTATAATTTCTATTCTGGCTACGGTTAGTATTATTACTATTAGTATTTCTGCTACTGTGACTATTATTGCTCTGCTACCATTTTGTCAAGGCAGTAGCACTCTGTCTTCCAAACTTCTTCAAGGAGAGACAATCACCTCTTGCGCAGGCTGAGATTTGGACTTTTGGAACAGGAACCTGACTAAAAACCCGACACTTTGCAGAACCAAAGGGATCAGGGTCCTCCCGGGTCTCCAGTGCTACAGTGTGTGGCTGCGCCCGGCAGGGAGGGAAGCCCTTTGGAAATCAATGGCTGGAGGCTGCAGAGGCCTGGGGCGCAGCCTCCTCCCTCCACATCTGCATTCGGGGGTTAATCTCCCTGGAATGGGGCCACAATCTTCCCCAGATAGTGAGGGGTCCCCCTGCGCCAGACTCAATCCTTCAGGCTCACATTTTAAAACGTTTCTTATGTACACCCATGGCAGATTCAAGTCAATGTATGGCAAAACCAATACAATGTTGTAAAGTAAAATAAATAAATTAAAAAATAAATAAAAATGAGATGACCTGACCAAAAAAAATAAATAAATAAAACGTTTCAACCTTTTGTCCTGCCCGAGCAAACAGACTGGATTTACAGGGAAGGCTGCTTCCCAGGGGCTCTTCCCGACCCAAATCCTATCTTCCTGGGGCCAGACGTGAAACAAAACAGAGCACCTCTCCGGCCCTCTGAAGCCAGGGAAGGGAACGCCTCATTTTTTCTGAAAGGCCCAAGTACTGCGGGAAGATGTCGAGCACATGCAGCCGTGATTTGCTTTGCAAGTTTTCTTTAGGAGAAAAGGAGAAAACATGACATTGAACTTACGAAAGAAAATGACAGTGAACTTCTAAAATTCGTAATATCACACACCTGGATTTAACAAATGGAGCAAAAACTTCTTTCAGAGGTGATGAGGGCTGAGCCTGGCTGGCAGATTCTGATGGAAACGGGAGAGGTTAAGCTATGGAGTGCCAGCTATGGGAACTTTCCTGCTCTGACCAGCCAGACTTATTCTCTGGGAAAAAATGAAACACTACCTCCATCAGAGGCTGGACTGTCCTAGAACTGATGAAATACACATCACTTTTCATGTGTGGTTTTCCCTATTTATTGTATTAGTACATGGTCATTAACAATTATTTGGGAAATAGAGAAAAGCAGAAAGACGAGAATCCTGTGTGCAGAGAGAACCTCTGTTAAATCTCTGGTGAATTTCCTTTCGGTCTTTTTTTCCGTACATTTTAAAACAAGGACAATATTGTACTGTAAGCTATGTTTTGTACTTTTTAAGTTTATGATGACAAAGATTTTTATTTCCCCCTCTCACATGAGTTACCTGGATGAGCAGCCACCACCTGGCCCAACTTCTCTGAACCAGACACCTGGAGGCAACTGTGACTCTGACTTCTCCCTCTGCCCAAAACCTGTAAACCCCTGAGTCCTGTCAGCATAGTCCGTTCAGTATGTCTCAACCCATCCACCTCTCCCCATCCCCTCAGCCCAGAGAGCGGCAAGCACTTTAGAAATATTTGGCTGAGGCCTCTCAACAGAGGTGGGTGACAGCCTCCTCCCTGGCTACCACCCTGAACTCCAACAAGCCATTCTCCACTGTTGGCAGAATAAATTTTCAAAATGCAAATCTGATCACCATCACCTCCTGATTAAAACCTCAACTGTTGTAGCCAATTGCTCTTAGCATCAACACCTGACTCCTTCTCCAGGAAGCCTCCCTGACGGCACACATGAGCACACTCCTGCTTCATAGCACCACATACCTCCCCCACTGACTGCCATTCTCACGGGTGTCAGCGGGCCCACCATCCGGCCTCCCTGAATCACCACGCCCTGGGAAGCTCTCCATCACCAGTGCTCAGCCAAGAGCAAGCACTCTGAGAACACATTTGCGTTAGATGAATGAAAGCAATCCATAAACAAAGTACTGGAGCAGCCTTATCATTCACATCTTGTTTTAGGGTATGTGATCACCCAGTGCAGCATATCTCTATACGGCCACAAAATTTTGGCATGGCCATCTTAAATGCTGAGGATGGCATGACCACTCCAATGTCATTATTCAGGGGAGAGATCTGGTTCTCAGTCTACAGAATTTCTAGGGAAATAGCCCAGCAAAAATAACTCAGTCTGTCTCAGGGACTGGGGACCAGTCCCTGAAAATCCTGTTAGTTATCTGCATCCTTGCCTCCTGGGCATGGAAGGAGGGATGTCCCCTCTCCTGGAGTCAGGAGATGCAGTGGTGCCGTGACCATGCTAATCACTGAGGACCATTATCAGTGACGGAGCCGCCTGGGGCCATTTTGAAAGGCAGCTGCCCAGGTGAGCTGAGGCCACAGGTCCAGCCTAAACACAGAAGCTGCTAGAATCTTTCCAGGTGCCAGCCTCTTAAATCCCTCTCCCCAACTGTACTCTGGGGTTAGGTCCCTGAAGCCCCTGCAGCAGAGACACACACAGAGGCCACTGTGGGGTGAATGTGGAGTCTGAGACCCATCCCTGCTGACACCTTAGGAGTTTCCTACCATTTCCTAAGGTTTGCCATTCTTATCTTATTGGTTAAAATAATGATTTTCTTCCGAAGGGCAGGTGGTGAGGTTTGTGACTCTCACTTTTGGCAAAGCAACGAGGGGAAAAACAACCACACAGTCTGGAAGGAGAGGAGTCGGCCAGAGAGTGAGACTGGACCTCATTCCTCGGCATCTGGGCCACAGAGGGAGAAAATGAGGTGTTTCAGTCTCAAAACGGCCGTCATTCTGATCAACACCACCGCCGTCCTTATAAAGCTGTCCAGCCCTGAGCCAAGGCTGCAGAACCACTAGTGTCTGTGTTTTAGGGACAAGAAGACGGAAGGAGGCCCAGACTCGAGACGTCAGGCTTCTAAGCGGCAGGGCTGGGCACACAAGTTCCTTACTTGGGCATCTGGTTTGCAGTGCTCCCCCACTCCCTGGACATCCTGGCAGCTCTGGCAGGTAGAAGGCTGAGAAGTTGAGAGGGAAGGTTGAGTGGCCCCATTTTCCCCTTGGAGTGATCGCTCCAATTTCATTATCAGGGGAGAAACCTGGCTCTTAAGACTATGGAATTCTGGGGAAATAGCTCAGCAAAAAGTGGAGACTGGAGACAGCAGTGCCTGAAAATCCTGCTGGTTATCTGCATCCTGGCCTCCTGGGGATGGAAGAGGCAGCCCCCACCCCAGACATCCCCCCTCCTAGAGCTGTCTCTCCAATTCCCATAGATGTCACCCTTCTCACTTACAGGAAGGTGGGGCAGTGAGGATCCCAGGGCCATCATGTCCTAGCCATGGCACCTTTTTGGGGAAGTTAATTACACACCTGGAGCCTCAGTTTTCCCACCTGTAAAATGGGCTCAGGGCACCTAACTCACAGACTTGCTGGGAAGCATTTTTGCGCCTTCTCCTCTCCTAGCTTTTTTCCTCTTCTTTCGGTTCTTGGCATAAACTAACTCCACCTGGAAGCCTTCCTGCTCCCACTCTGCTCCAGACTACTGGGTCCTTGAGCCCCTTCTCCCCTTGTAATTCCTGTCCTATGTCTGTTGCTTCCCTGAGGGTGGGGACAGGGTCTGTCTCATTGATCCTGGGACCACCAGGGTCAGAGCCAGTGCCCAGCATGTAGTGGATGCTTCTGGCATCTCTCGAGCTAGGAGGAGGAGGAGATAAGGACATCCAAACCGTCCGAGCAACGGGCCACCCACCTGAGCACAACAGTCTCCAGCGCCCTGGGTGGGCACCAAGCCGGCATGGGTGTGTTTCAGGGCTGGAGGAAGTCGATAACCTGAAAGAGCGCTGCAGGGTTACAGCATGACATCACAGGTTTGGGGCTACTTACTCATTTTTTAGTTATTATTTTCTATAATTTTTTATTTTGGTATAAATTCAACAGACAGGTTGCAAGAATATAAGGGATTCCTGTGTACCCTTCACCCAAATTCACCATCACTGACACTTTGCCCTGTTCTTTCTCTATGTTTTCATGTAAATATCATATATATGTAAGTTGCAGACATGAGCCCCCTTTCTCCCTAAACACTCTGGCGTGTATTTCCCAAGAACATGACTTTCTATCACTTAAATACAATAAAATGATCCAAATCAGGAAATTTAACATGTTACCAGAATATAATACAGGCGAACCTCCAAGATGTTGCTGGCTCAACTCCAGACCACTGCAATAAAGCAAATATTGCAACAAATCATACAAATGTTTTGGTTTCCTGCTGCCTATGAAAGTTATGTTTCCACTATGCTGTAGTCTGTTAAGCACGCAATAACATTATGTCTGAAAACACAATGTACATGCCTCAATGTAAACATATTTCATTGTTTTAACATTCTAATCACCACCTGGGCTTTCAGAGCATCATCCTCTTTTTGCTGGTGGATGACCTTGCCTCAGAATTGATCTGCTGACTGATCAGGGTGGTGGCGGGGGCAGCTTCTTAATATGAGACACCAGTGAGGTTGGCTGTAATGATTGACTTTGGTTAACAGTTTCTCTGGAGCATGCAGTGCTGCCCGATAGCATCTAGCCCACAACAGAACTTCTTTCAAAATTGGAGTCAGTCCTCTCAAACCTGTTTTATCAACTAAGTTGAGGTTGTAGTCTAAACCCTCTGTTGTCATTTGAGCAGTCTTAACATCTTCACAGGAGTGGATTCCGTCTCACGAGACCACTTCCATGTCCGTCCATAAGGAGCAGCTCCTCTTCCACTCAGGTTTGATCATGAAGTTGCAGCAATTCAGCCACGTCTTCAGGCCCCACTGTTCGTTCTCTTGCTGTTCCCACCACATCTGCAGCTAATTCCTTCACTGTATTTTGAACCCCTCAGAGTTGTCCATGAGGGCTGTGTATTTTGATACTTGCACCTCTTCCCAAGAATCATGAATGTCCTTAACGGCTGTTTCATTGTCTGCACTGAACATCTGCTATTCACTGCAGGACCGTCAAGCACCAACTGAGCTAGAGCTTTTGCCTGGTGCACTGCTTCACAGGGCACGTTTAAGTTACAGAGACGGCTTCCTTCCTTCAACTTCATGAACCACTTCTGCAGCTTCCTCACCTCTCAGCCTTCGCAGAATTGGAGAGAGTAGGGGTCTTGCTCTGCATTAGGCTTTGGCTTCAGGGAATGTGGTTGGTCTGATCTTCCATCCAGACTGCTCAAACTTTCTCCGTATCAGCAGTGAGGCTGTTTCACTTTCTTATCATCCATGTGTTCGCTAGAGCAGCCATTTAATTTCCTTTAGTAACATTCCCTTTGCATTCACAACTTGGCTAACGGTCTGGTGTGAGAAGACTAGCTTTTGGCCTGCCTTGGCTTTCCACGTGACTTTCTCACTAAGCTTGTTTCCAGCTTTTGATTTAAAGGGAGAGACGTTTGACTCTTCCTTCCACTTGAACACTGAGAGATCACTTCGGGGTTATTAACTGGCCTAATTTCAATATTGTGTCTCAGGAACAGGAGGCCTGAGGAGAGGGAGAGACAGGAGAACACCTGGTCATGGAGCAGTCAGAATACACACAATGTTTATGAATTAAATCTGCCTTCTAGTATGGGTGTAGTTTGTGGTGCCCAAAACAATTACAACAGTCATATCTAAGACCACTGATCACCATAACAAATATAACAATAATGAAAATGCCAGAAATACTGAGAGAATTACAAAATATGACACAGAAACAGGAAGCGAGCAAATGCTGTTGGAAAAATGGCACGTGATAGACGCAGGGTGGGCTTCCCTGGTAGCTCAGCTGGTAGAGCATCTGCCTGCAATGCAGGAGACCCTGGTTTGATTCCTAAGTTGAGAAGATCCCCTGGAGAAGGGCAGGCTACACACGCCAGTATTCTTGGGCTTTCCTGGTAGCTCAGTCGGTAAAGAATCCGCCTGCAATGTGGGAGACCTGGGTTCAATCGCTGAGTTGGGAAGATCCCCTGGAGGAGGGCATGGCAACCCACCCGAGTATTCTGGCCTGGAGAATCCCATGGACAGAGGAGCCTGGCGGGCTACAATCCATGGGGTCGCAAAGAGTCAGACATGACTGAGCGACTAAGGACAGCACACAGACGCAGGGTCACCACAAATCAGCAATTTGTAAAAAACAGAATATGCACCAGGCGCGATAAAGTGAAGAGCAATAGACCAAGGCTGGCCTGCACTACTGCGGTCTCACAGTATTAATGCATTTGTATACTCTAATATACCTCATTACGCCTACCTAACCCACAGCTCACTCTCAAGGTCATCTCAGCGACACCTCGAAGAAGGCTTTATTTCCTGGGTCCAGGACTCTCCAGAGACCTAGTCCCCTTCACTTTTCCCTCTATTTTAGCCAGAATCACTGAAGGAGGAAGGCAGGGTGAACATGAGGAAGGAGGCCGTGCAGAAACGAATCCTCTTCTCTGGGCTAAGCAGCCTTTGGCTCTGGCTTGAGTTCCCCCAAAGGGAACTCAAATTCTTCCCTTTCCATCCATGCAGGCTCCAACATCTTCCAACCACACGGCTTCACCTGCAGCCCAGGGCTCCTGAAACTGGAGAAAGGGGCCAGGCTTACACGGACTTCTCCTGAACTAGTCTGGCCAGTTTCGCATTCATTCATTCACTCACTCATTCGTTTATCCACCTGTTCCTGGTATGATCACTTCTTGCTCGGTTATTTTTATAACCATTCACTTGTTATTGTGATGTTATCAGACACATTTACAGGGCTTTCTTTGCTATTATCCATCAGCCTTTATTAAATAGTCCAGTCCTTTATTAAAAATTGTTCTAAACATGTTACACACACTATCTCACTGACTCCTGGTGATCACTCTGAGAGATAGGAACTATTACTGTGCCTCTTGTACAGTTAAGGAAATGGAAGCACAGAGAGGTTAAGGAACTTGCCCAAAGTCACACAGCTGGAAGAGACCCCACCAGGACTCTAACCTGGGGGCTTCTCATTCTTCAGTTAGACTCCCTTGTCTGATGATACAGATGGGGGGTGAGGGGCGGTGAGACAGGCCTCCTTCTCCAGAGGATCTTCCCGACCCAGGGATCGAACCTGGGTCTCCCACATTGTAGGCAGACGCCTTACCGTCTGAGCCACCAGGGAAGTCCTGATGGTCACACGGTTGGGGGATAAAGACAAGCACAGGCACCTGTGAGGTGGGTCTCCCACTGAAGCTCAGAGAGGGTTCTGCAAGGCCAGCTACACTCAGCAGGTGAAGTGGAGCCAGGGTCCCCCCAGGTCTGGGGTTCTGGCGTCCATCTGGCTGCTGTGTGTCCCAGCGCCGCAGCCACGGTCACAGAGGGGCAGCTGGTTCTACAGGAAGGTCTGGCCAGAACCTGGTTCTGCCTCTTGTCAGCATGACTGGCCAAATGATTTACGTCGGGCCTCAGTTTCTTCATCTGACAAGTGGGCCTGATAATAGTTCTTAAGTGTTGGCGTTGTTGTGAAGACAACCCACAGCATCTTAGCAGGCTTAGCTCAACAAGGAGTAGCAAACGGGGCCCCTCATTTTGACACTGCACCGTGTCTGTTACCTTCCTGAAGCAAGTTGGGGGAAGACTCGGGAAAGGAGGGAGGGCAGGGGGTGGCAGTATGGTTTGAATTAAGCTGTTTATATGCACCCCAGTTCAGTGACAAATGGCTGTAGTGACGGAGGAGCATGGTTTCAATTTTCCATCTGGGAGCAGACGTCTCGCGGCTCTGCCAGCCTCGTCCGGAAGTGGGCAGGTCATCCCAGCAGCCATGGGAGCCAGGGACGGTGGCTCTCCATCCGCATGCCCACTCCCAGCCAGACTGCACTGCAACCAGGCTGGTGGGGGAGGAAAACCGTCCTTGCCGACCCCACTCGGGCCTCTCTGGGTCTTCTCACTATCCCTGGACAAAGCGCTGGGCCACACTGGGCCTGGTTCCTCATTGGTAAATGGGGTATTGTGGGGTTGTGGTGAGGAATAAACAGGGGATGCCCATGAAGTGTAAGGAGTTTTCCAGCCACCCACTCCTATAAGGAAACTTGACCTTTCGATCTCAAGTCCTGCCCCACGTCTAGTAAACTTGGTAGAATAAAATCAGTCATTCGGGGAAAAGCATCCTGGTTTTCGCTATTGTTTCAAGTTTAAATTGGTTCATTCAGAAGGCCCTGCTTCTCCTTGAGGTGGCATTTAATGGCCTTTAAAAACGGAATCAGAGCCCAGTCCTCCTTGGCTCAGGTCCCACTCACGTCCCTGTTCCTCTGGAGTTGAATCCCAGCCCTTCCCATGGCCTCATGGCCGCCCTGACCCACCTTGGACTCTGACCTCCCCTGCCCCTGCCCTCCCTCCCTCTGGCCTTGGAAGGGTCCCTCAGACCAGGCACTCTGACTCCCCAGCACCCTGGGGCTTGCTGCTGCCTCCGCCTGGGACGCTCCGCCCCCCATCACCCGTGTGGCTCCTCCCCTCTTTATGGCACCTTCCTGGCCACTCAGGGTAGAACACCGACAGCCCCTGTCTCAGTGCTCCCCGCCCCCTTCACAGTTCATCTTGACAGCACTTCTCACCAGCTGACATACAAGGTGTGTAACTTAAAGCCTGCCTTCCCTACAGGAAGGCAAGCTCCATGTGGGAATAGACACATTTGTATCTGTTGTTTCTTCATTGGTGGTGTCTCCAGGACCCAGACAGTGCCTAGCACAGAGCAAGTGTTCAATTCTGAATGTCACATGGATGAGGGGATGGATGGACAGTGGACAGCCAGATGGTCGATGACATATGGACAGATTGTAGATGGTGGATGACAGATGAAGGGTGGGTGGGTGGATGAATGGATGGGCAGATGAGTAGATGGTAGATGATGAATGGATGCATGGGTGACTGTCTTCAGTCTGCAGGCTGGGGAATTCTTCAAGTTCTGGAAGGAAGTGGCGAACAAGGCCCTTCTCCACTCCAGTTCCCAGAACTGATCTGGGGGTTTCCTCTCTTTGTCCCCACCTGACTCTAGCACAATGAGAGGCAGGCACAGACAGCCCTTCACAGCACCTAGAACTTATTTAAGCAAAAAAGGGACCATTACAAGAACACTGTGGATCCCACAGAATCTGAAGGAGAGCTGGAGGGACAGGCGGGAGCATTCTGCAGCCAGAGATCACCCCACAGAAAGGCCTGGTGGGGGTGGGGCCTACCTGCTGGGTGGCTGCCTTGCGGCCCGATGGGACTAGAGAACAGACACTCCTGTTAGGCCCCAAAACACAGGCAACCCAGTTCACTTTGAACTGCAGATAAACAATAGTATTTTAGTAAAGGTATGCTTTATACAATAGTTTACTGTTCTTATTTTGTCTAAATCTGGCACCCCTACCTGCTGTCCCTGAAGCCCCTACAGCTCCCCTGAGAAAAGTCTCTAGACACCAGCTTCCTTGCATCAGAGGATCCCAATTTGAAGTCATACAAACACATCCTGGGTGTGCACCTAGCTGCAAGGGATTCTGGGAAAGCCACTGTCTCCAAGCTTCTACAGCAGGAGGGGGCTCCACCTCCTGGGGTTGGGGACTTTCTCAGACCACGGTCAGCAGCTGGGTTTGGGCTACTCTCCTGTTATGTGGAGAGCCTGGGCAGGATGAAGAACCAGATTCTGCCCAAATCTGTCGTGTGGTCCATGAGATTTAGCTTTTGAGATCTGAACATTTTTTTTCCTCAACCCATTTTCTCCACTAAATATGTCTATTTAGACACAATCTCCACTAAAAGGAAGTAGGGTTCCTTGGAGAAACAGCTGATTCCAGGATTAGGGCAAATTAAGTACAAGGCAAGCCAGGAACACCATGTGCCAGAAGGCTGAGCCAAAATTGATGGGGCTGTGTCAGAAGGACACAGGGCCAGCTGGAAGGGGCTCCTGCTGCTCAAATCTGGGATGATTTGAGCATGAAAATACAAAAAAAAAAATGTAATCCACTGCATGAAATAAGAATGAGTCTGTAACAATAAATGTGTGTCTATGTTTGTATATAACATAATACACATGAAATATACATTTATAAAATACACTGTGTGAATAAATGAATGGAGGGGAAGGGAAACATTTTCCTGAGATGAAAGTGCCAACTGTCAAATGTGGAAGGCAAAACATAATGAGAAGAGGTAACATTCGATAACCATCACAAAATGCTTGTTTCAAGGAAGAGTCATCACCAGATGTTAAAACTGGTGGCTGAAGCTTTTATGGGGGTGGGATATTTACACAGTTCCAATACATCTCGCTACAAGATAATTAAAATATTTGTCACCAAAAAATATAGGCTCTTCTCAGTAGAGAAACCTGGCAGATATCATCTTAACCAAGATATCAAAATTGACATGAGAGCCCCACAGCGAACAGGCACGTGGCCCCTGGTCTGAGGCACTAACACTTACAATATCCCTTCTGTGAGATTCCTTCCAAAAACATGTCATCTGAATCTCACAAGGAAGAAACGCAGACAAACTTGATGTGAGGAACACTCCCCAAACCCTTGGTCAGTCATCTTTTTAAAAACGTCAGCTTCATAAAAGAAGAGCATAAAGTGAAGAGCTTATCCAGATTCAACGATACTAACAAGATGAGAAAACTGAATGTGATTCATGATCTGAGATCTTCTTTTGCTGTAACAGACATTCCTGGACAACAGGCAAAATCTGAATAAGGTCTGCAGATTAGATTACATAACGCATCCATGTTCATTTCCTTGATTCAGATAATTACACCAGGGTTATAGAAGAAAATGCCTCCTTCCTCCAAAGAGAACGTCCATGTTCTTAGGAAATACACACTAAGGTATTTAGAGATAAAGGGGATTTCATGTCTGCAACCCCCTCTTAAATAATTTACAGGAGAGAGAAAGAAGATGATCAAGGAACGGCAGTAAGTGTTCCTATCTGGGGAAGCTGAATGAAGGGCAGAGGGGAATCCTCTGGAATATTTCTGTGGCTTTTCTGCAAGTCTGAAATAATGTCAAAAGAAAAAGAAGAAACAAAAATCCGTCTAGTAAGTCAAAAGCTAAATAAAATTCATGTCTTTGTTCCTGCTCTTCTGCTGTGGCCTTCCTTCCCTGAGAAAAACAGGGGCTGCTGCATGAAGGCTTAGGGCAGAACTTTGAGGGGAAAAAAAAAAACGAGGAATGCAAAACACATTTGTTAAAATGATGATATAAACTAACATGTATATAGCGCTTATTATGTGCCAGGCTTCCAAATCCTTTTTTTTTTTTTTTTTTTTTTAAGAAAAACATTAACTTGTTTGAACCTCCTAACAACTATACAAAGCAGCTGCTATTACAGCTCGATTCACAACAGCGAAGACATGGAAACAACCTGAATGTAAACAGATGAATGGATAAAGAAGATGTGGTACATACACAGAATGGAATATTACTCAGCCATAAAAAGGAGCAAAATAATGTCATTTGCAGCAACATGGATGGACCTATAGATTATCATACTAAGTGAAGTAAACCAGAGAGAAAAAGACAAATATCACATGTAGAATCTAAATTACAATACAAATGAACTTATCTATGAAACAGAAACAAACTCACAGATTTATGGTTGCCAGGGTGGTGAGGGTGAGGGAGGGATGGAGTTTGGGATTAGCCTCTGCAAACTATTATATACAGAATGGATAAACAGCAAGATCCTACTGTATAGCATAGGGAACTATATTCAATATCCTGTGATAAACCATCATAGGAAAGAATATGAAAACGGACATATATATGAGTCACTTAGCTATACAGCAGAAATTAACACACTGTAAATCAACTACACTTCTTCAAAACAAAGCTTTTAAAAAGTCAAAGTAGCTGCTATTATTGTTCCCATTTCATATATGAGGAAACTGAGGCAGAGAGGCTAAGTACCTCATGCAAGGTTTCACAGATTGTTAAGTGGCAGAGCTGTGATCTGAACCCAGGCCCACCAGCTCCAGATTTTTCTTCTGTCCCCTCTAAAGTATCAGATAGGGAAGATGTCAAAGGTTCCAACTATGAGGAATTGAAAAGGGAAAATGAGACAAGAGCACAGACTGGAACCTGAAACCACATCAGTCACCAATTCCCAAAACGCTGCCCTGATAGTTACCAGCTACGGAGGGGCTGAGGTGAAGACCCCAGAGTGAATGGTGGCAAACCCAAGTGTCCAGGGAGAGAGCTGTCACGTGGACAAGCAGCTATCATTGCTCAGCCCGCAGGACAGGTGTCCACCTGCTAGACTGGGTTGAATAGTATCCCTCCCAAATTCATGTCTCCCAGGAACCTCAGAATGTGACCTTACTTTGAATTGGGATCTTTGCAAAGGTAAATAGTTAAGGATCTTGAGATGGCCACGTGACCTGGGGCAGACATCAGAGTGACGTGGTGAGAAGCCGAGAGATGCCTGGGGCCCCCAGAAGCTGGAAGAGGCAGAATTCTAGATTCTAGAAGTTTCAGACTTCTGATCTCCAAAACTGTGAGTAAGTGTCTGCTATTTAAGCTACTGGATTTACCGTCATGTGTTACAGCAGTTCTAAGAAGTGACACCTGCACTTCTCACCTGTTCACAGGTGAGCCGGACCTGACCTACCCAAGGTCCCTTCTCCCATTTGTCCTCACAGGATCCACTTGACAGCTGGATCTGCAACATGCTCAGGAAAAAAAAGACGCATCTCTCCAAACTTCCTTGCAGCAAGAAGTGGCCGTGGGACCCAAGTCTGACCAAGAAGGTACCAGTGGAAATTCACAAGCCGAGACCTCTAGGAAAGCTATGCTTCCATTGTTTTTCTGGTTGAGACACAGACTCAGGTTCTCCCTCAGAATTCCAGAATTGAAAAATACACTACCTGGAATAAAAGAGGCAGAATTAAACTGCCATGTGGCTTCTGCCCTTCATGGTATCTCTTCCTTCCTCGAAGGTCTGCTATGGGATAGAGGTGAAGAGTCATCTTTTAACCACAAGGACACACACCACTCTCTGAGGATGGCAGGGCAGGAAGTGGGAAGGAACCTGGAGGACTTCCCAAGCGTGCATCCCTGGGACCTCCCTGCCACTGTGGTTGGGTCTCCATTACATGCAGCTCAACGCATTCCCAGCTGACATTTTGACAAAGAAAATCTAATTAGGATTTGAATTATATTTGACACATACATTGAATTAGCAAATTGTTGATGGAGACGTGTGCTTATTAGATGAGACAGCACAAACTTGGTGCCCAGTTAATCCTGGCATGTAGTGGCACTTGGCACAGGTGGGTTCCTTTGCTGCCTTCCTGGGTCAGACAGGGGTGGGGGGACAGTGGGTCTGGACTGGTGACAGTGGGATGGAGTAGAAGTATCCTTGGACAGCAGCCATGACTGGTATAAGAAGGTGAGAGCCCGCAAGCTGGGAGCCTGCTGGCTGACAGGCCAGCCCATCCCCATTCAGGAGGCAGCAGGGCCCAGAGGGCGGCCTTCTGCCCATGTGGGATCCAGGCCAGGCACTGACAGAAGAATTGGTTTAATGGTCTGTCTCCTGGTCCTTGGATGAAGGCCACTACTGGTTTAGTTGGCCAGGATGAGTCAAAGGAACACCATGAGGGTTTCGAAACCTGGACCTTCGGCACCAAATTTGTTTTTTTAAGGGGCTAAAAGATTTTTAAAGTCCCAGTGGTAGTCTAGGACAGGTCTTGGTGTGAAAAATTGGAAGGAAAATGGGTAAGACAAACAAATCAACCCCATAAAACATGTAACAGTTTCAGGACCACCCAACAAGCTGCAGGGTTTTTACTTTTCCATTTCAAAATGAAGTGGCCATGGTTTGAGGAGCCAGGATTTCACAGTTCCTGTCACCCGTTCCATGGGTTCCCTGGGCCCTCGGGGCAGGGCAGGAGAAAGAGGGAAGGCAAGTCTCTGCTGGGAGCCAGAATCAGGGAAGACACTCTGAAGTCGATCTAATCCAAGGATCTTCCAGCTTCCATTCATATTCTTCCAGGGAAGAGGCGTCACTCCCTCTTGATAAGGCACATTCACTTCTGGAAGTCCTGCCAGTCTGAATCTTCCTCATTGTACTTGGTAGAAATCTGTCTCCCTGTGGCATGTACCCACTGGTATTAGTTCCATGCTGCAAAGCAATGTAGTGATGATACATGTGGCACCGTGGGCATCCACCAAGGGCTGAACACGTCTCAAGTACGACCTCATTTAATCCACATAAGCACCCCGTGAGCACTGTCATTATTGCCTCTTTACAGAGGAGGCCACCGATGCTCAGAGAGGTTCAGCAACTTGCCCAGTGTCACACAGCTGGTGAAGAGCTGATGTGGGATTCAAACCCAGGCATGTCTGTGTCCTGGCTCGTAACTCTTAGACCATGTGACCCCTTCGTGGCCCCTGGTCTGCCTCTCTTCACTCTAAACCCTCCTGTTCTGTCACAGTTGCTCACGATAAACCTCGGACTGGGCATGTGACCCACTGGTGATGAAACGAATGCAAAAGCAGGCCCGCTGGGGAATCCGAGGAATGCTTTTCTTCCCCAATAAAAGAATATTGTGAGTGTGGAGATTTCTTAAAAAACTGGAAATAGAACTGCCATATGACCCAGCAATCCCAGTTCTGGGCATACACACTGAGGAAACCAGATCTGAAAGAGACACGCGCACCCCAATGTTCATCGCAGCACTGTTTGTAATAGCCAGGACATGGAAGCAACCTAGATGCCCCTCAGCAGACGAATGGATAAGGAAGCTGTGGTACATATACACCATGGAATATTACTCAGCCATTAAAAAGAATTCATTTGAATCAGTTCTAATGAGATGGATGAAACTGGAGCCCATTATACAGAGTGAAGTAAAGCCAGAAAGATAAAGACCATTACAGTATATGAACACATATATATGGAATTTAGAAAGATGGTAATGATAACCCTATATGCAAAACATAAAAAGAGACACAAATGTACAGAACAGACTTTTGGACTCTGTGGGAGAAGGCGAGGGTGGGATGTTTCAAGAGAACAGCATGGAAACATGTATATTACCTAGGGTGAAACAGATCACCAACCCAGGTTGGATGCATGAGACAAGTGCTCGGGCCTGGTGCACTGGGAAGACCCAGAGGGATCGGGTAGAGAGGGAGGTGGGAAGGGGGATCGGGATGGGGAATACATGTAAATCCGTGGCTGATTCATGTCAATGTATGACAAAAGCCACTACAATATTGTAAAGTAATTAGCCTCCAACTAATAAAAATAAATGGGAAAAAAAAAAAAGAATACTGTGAGAAAGAGGACACACCCCCTCGTCCCTTCTTCCCATCTCAGACTCAGCGTGGGGACAGTCTGTGACTGGCGGCCGTCCTGCCCACAGAGGAGGCGGGGAGGTCTGTATGGATGCTGACCAGCTGTCCTGACACCCCTGAGTCTCTGCCCCCAGATCATCTCCCTTCTGACTCCTCACGTGAGATGTCTGGATGTTTTCAGAGTGATGATTCTCCAACGGACCCAGCACCAGAATCATCCTGAGGGCTTGTGAATTCGGACAGGTTTGACTCACAGGATCTGGGTTGGGACCCAAGAATCTGCCTTTCTGACATGTCCTGGGGCTACTGCGTGGGTTCGTGCTAGCTGCCGCCTCAAAGCATGTCACCCAGCACAGTGGCCACCATTACTAGAGCACCTTTCAGCCCACAGCTCCCCTGTAATCACTGCTCTGCGGTGAGGTCGCTGTGAGAAATTCTGTTTCCTAAATGAGCAGCCAGAGGCCCAAACAGGCAGAAGTGACTTCTCTGGCAGGCCAATGGTTTAACCTCCCCCCTTTCAATGCAAAGGCATGGGTGTGATTCCTGGCTGGGGAACTAAGATCCTACATGCCACACAATGCAGCTGGAAAAAAAAAAAAACAAAAAAAAACTTGTCCAAGCTTCCTCAGTTGGTAAGGGGGTGGGAGGCAGGCCAGGGACCCTCAGGCCAGTGCTCTGACCCTGGGTCACCTTGCACAGAGCCCCCTCTGTTGGGGTCCCCAAGCAGCGTGCTGGCATTCAGCTTGCTCACACCACTCCTGCCCCGCTTTGCTGTGTCTCAGACTGACTCTGCAAGAGGGGAGCGCCAGCTCCCTCCCAGCTGCCACTATCTCCCCAGCTGCCAGTGCATCTTTTGTGTGTTGAACATCTGGGGGCAAAAACTTCAGGACCCAGGGTTGCAGCATTCTGGGAGTTTAGAAGAACTTCCTGAAGCAGGAGAAAGAGGTGTGGGCACCAAGGAAGGCTGCAGGCTCTGCAGGAGAAAGGCTGGAAGGGCCACTCCCAGTGCTTGGGGGTTGCCGATGGTTTGGGGGGGGGGGGGGAGGGATTTGAGCATGTCTACGACCTTAACAAAGCATTTGTCAGAAACCTTCATTTCCCAAACATCAGTCGTCATCATCTCATCTTTGTGAATTCTGTGACCCACCTGCACATCTGCTTATGCAGTATTTTTAAATCAACATTTAAAAAGCCTTAAAAGGGAACTTCCTTGGTGGTCCAGTGGTTAAGAATCCACCTGCCAATGCAGGGGAAACAGGTTTGATCCCTGGTCCTGGAACTAGGACCCTACTTGCCACAGAGCAACTACCGAGCCTGTGCTCCAGTCTAGGAGCCACAACTACTGAAGCCCACGCGCCCTACAGCTAGGGCGCCACAAGAAAAGTCGCTGCAACGTGAGCCCAGGCACCACAATGAAGCGTAGCCCACGCTCGATGCAACTAAAGATCGCCTGCCTGCAGCAGTGAAGACCCAGCACAGCCACAAAAAAATAAATTCTTAAATTAAAAAGCCTCAAGTATATTTATTAAAAAGGAAAGCTGAGAATTCCCGGGTGGTCCAGCGGTTAGTACTCTTGAGCGTCCCCTTAGGAGGCACAGGTTTAAGTAAGATTTCGCGTACCACTGCCAAAAAAAGAAAAAAGGACCACTAATCCCACCATCGATGGGAATGAGAAGTACTTCTTACAAATAGATGGCCGGTGAAAGCAAATGCAGAACGTGGGTGGGGAGATGAAAAAGGTCGGCCAGGAACCTCCAAAACGGTTTGTGGATGCTGGCGCTCGAAATACATAAGAGACACACGACTCAACTGGACAAAAACGGACTGACGCCCGGGGAAGAGGACGTCTGTTCAGGGCTGAGCGGGGTTTCCCCCTCCCCAAACTCACGTGTTGGAGCCGCAACGCCCGATATGTCTGTCTGTGGAGACGGGGCCTCTTAAGATGCGCGTGCTCAGTCGTTTCCGACTCTCCGGGACCCACTGGACTACAGCTCTCCAGGCAAGAATGCTGGAGTGGGCTGCCATCTTCTCCTGCAGGGGCTCTTCCCAACCCAGGGACTGAACCCGCATCTGCCCGCGTTGCAGGCGGATTCTTTACCACAGAGCCACCAAGGAAGCCCTTCTGAAGGAGATAACTAAGGTTAAACGGAGTCTACGCGGCAGGAATTGATCCTATAGAACCCGTCCTCGTAAGACGAAAAAGAAACACCAGGAATGCTCCAACAGAGAAGACTCCGTGAGAAGGGGGCGCCTGCAGGCCCAGGAGAGAGGCCTGAGGAGAGCGGCCCTCTAAGCCTTCATCTTGGACTTCCGGCCTCCAGAGCTGTGGGGACGGCAGGCTCTGCGGTGGGAGCCCCGGGGGCAGCCGAGCGGACTAGGGCGCTGATAGAGTGAGGGTAAGGCTGTCTACTCACCACGCCGTGCGACTAGGTGGTCAGAGGCAGCCCCTCAGGCCGCAGCCCAGCCCGGCCGACCGGAGCCCACCAGCCCGGCCCCACAAGCACGCACACACCCACGTCCGCACGCACACGTGCCTTCACGCCCCCACGTCCTCACGCCCCCACGTCCGCAGGCCCCACGTCCGCACGCACACACGTCCTCGCACCCACGCCCTCACGCTCCCACGTCTGCAGGCCCCAACGGCTTCACGCCCCATGTGCGCACGCCCCCACGTGACTTAAGCTTCATTCACATCGGAGATGGAAATCCTTCCGTTATTAGCATCTCCACGCCCGTGTGCTGCGTTCCGGGGAGGATGGCGTGGAAAAAAACAACCAGCCTGCTGCTGCTTCTAAGGCGCTTCACTCGTGTCCGACTCTGTGGACCCCATAGACGGCAGCCCACCAGGCTCCCATGTCCCTGGGATTCTCCAGGCAAGAACACCGGAGTGGGTTGCCATTTCCTTCTCCAAGCATTCTGGAAGGAACTTTTTAAACGTTTTATTACACAAACGGTTGAGGTGTGTCATAAAAGATAAGTCCCAGAAACGTTTTAGAAATCAAATCAGTTTTATTGAAACGATAGCAATGTGGTCCCTGTTCAAGCGAAGCACACATAAATTTACAATAAATTTTTGTACATAGGAAGTAGTAAAATACATCATTTTTCATAGAAAAAAGCACACGTGTAAGCTGCGGGCTGAGTGAGCCTACAGACAGTATGAAAAATCAGAACATGATGGGAAAAACCGGAAGGAAACCAAAACTTTATATTTTGGGGGTCCCGGTAACGCTGTCGGCCAGATTTATCATCTTTTTATGGGTGAGGTGGCTGAAGGCGCTGTAGGCAGTGTTAAACACACTAAATGAGAAGGGGGTCCCTGATTAGGAGAGCTTCTACTTTGAAGCCCTGTGTTCATTTCTGGAAGATAAATGGTTCCAGTTTCAAAGTGTTTGTGAGAGTGAAAAAGAGAGCAAGACCTGGTTCTGGGCAAAGAGTTTCCAGTCCATTATACGGGCCAGTTAATGAAGCATTCAAGAACAGGGGAGTTTTACTTTTAAATGATAGAGTTCACTCCTATTGGGTGTTTCAGATTCTCCCTCGGGCAGAATGCTTCAAAAGCAAACCTACTGAAATTTCCCTTGACTGCCACTAATTCTAAAAACCCAAACTCAGAGTCTGGATGTGGTCACAGCCACCAAAGCCTGGTGACAAGCAGAAGTCCAACAGTGTAATACCTAACTAACATCCAGAAGTTTCCAAGGACTCAGATCTTTGGCAGGGACAAGATGAGTGTCTGACAGTCTGACCAAATTCTTCCACTCTGACATTTGGAGTCGGACAGTCGGTACTTATGAATTATAACAAGCCCACAGTGTGCAAAGCAAAAACAGTCCTGCTCATTTCAGCTCTGTCAAGGTTAACAGTTTCATTCCTTCTACAAACTCCCTGTAGCTGGGAATAGTATTACCTTCTGTTTCTGCTCTAATTAGGGATACGCTGAAAGGAAGCCCCAGCTTGGTTCCCCAGGTAGAGCTCCTCATCCAGACTATCTTAGTTTCTTCTTTTAACTTTCTGCTAGCTCTTTTGCCTTCAAAATATGCTGACTGAGGGTGGAATCAACTTTGAAACTAGCATTCACGAAAGTGATCTATTGGCCAGTCTGGTGGTGGAAGGTGGAATTTTACCTTCTGCAAAGAAATGCTATTTACAAAAGGGTATTTTATTTCACTGTGGGTTCAGGTCGAGGCTTATGAAGCTTTATATGGCAATGGGAGCCAGAGAGCACCATGCTCCTCGGAGCCTCAGCAACATTTGGCAAGAACCGTTCCACAAAAACAGGAAGAGAAATCCCCCGCGTGTGTTACCATCTCTTGTTATTATGCCACAAGATGGTTTCATAACCACTGGCTGTGTCTCCTTCCAGAGCTGCTAACCTCGGCGAGGAATGTACTAAAGAATGAAGCCATTCCTCCCAGTGCAGAAAAATAGGTCATCTGAGGGATGGGGAATCTGCACACTTCAGTGCCATTTTTAAAGGCAGCAACTAAACAGCCCTTCTTTGGCTGTTTTTGGACACCTTGGTGGGACCCACAGAGAACGAGGGGTTGAAATTAAAAGTTGGGCTTCATACAGAATCACTTGCTAAGCAAAGACCCTGGTGGGAGACACAAAAACTAGTTTGGGCGGGGTGTGAGCCGCAGCGAGGCGAGGATCAAGGAAGGGTCCTGGTTCGTTAGTCCTCAATGAGACCAAAGGTCGAGGCAGCAGACAGACAGGCCACGTGGACGTAGGGAAGGACCAAGACAAGACACATCTCTGGAGTTAGGGCTGAACTCGAAGTCAGCCAGCACTGCTGTGTATAGAACCAGCCTGCACGCAGCAGGACGGGAGCAGGACCGGCGCCAAGGCAGAGTCCCACGGCCCAGCCAGTTTGTCTGACCAGCAAACATTAATCCCATTTTTCACCATTAGTAGGGACAGACTGTGTTTCTGAATGTTTTAAATAGCTACCTCTACTCCATCCCTGAAACTCCCCTGCCCCCCGAGCGTTCTCCGTGCGCCTCTTCCCATGGCCCCAACGCCTCGCGGTGTCAGCTCCGAATCCTTCATTCTCTCCTCCAGTTGGAATCATCTCTCCATCAAGAAGGACACCTCCGTGGGGAGACCTCCAGGCCTCAGCAGGATGATCACTGGCTCTCTGCTCAGGACCCCAGGGATGCTCTCTCTTCCCGGCGCGAGGAGCTGAGACCAAGGCACGGCAGACGGGACGCTGGACACCAATCAAAGGAAGCTTCCTGACTCCCCACATCCCCGGCCCACCCCACCCACCCCCATGACAAAATAAAAAGCGAACCCCTGAAGCCGTCTTGATGACGTGCCCTTCTCCCCAGCCCTGCAAGTTCACTGCCTGACAGCAAAGATGCGGAAGGCCTTTCCGTCTCTAGGGGTCCTCAAGCTGAAAAAGAAGGAAGAACGCATGTTACCAAAAGTTCTGCAGGGATCGAGCTGGGGGTGGGGGAGCTGGGTGTCCCCAGGTCCCCTCAGTGGAAGCAGTGTGGCCAAGAGATGCTTCCTAAAGCTTCAGGAACAGGGCCCGCCCCGGCCAGGAGCAGCTGGCAAAGCCCCCTGCCTCTGCAGACATGCCTGGGTCTGAATCGAGATCTGGATTGTTAAGGTATTTCTGTTAACTTGGAATTTGCTGGCCCCTGTCTCTCTGAATGCAACTCAGCCTCCAGGACTTCTGCCTGGTTTTTGCTACCACCTGTCAACCCAAAGAGAAACCACCTGCTTGACTGATTAATAGGGTGGTGTTAAAACAGTAGTACATGTGTTCCAGTTACTAAAAGAGGCAGCACAGTTGGGCTCAGATATTATATAGGAGTGTAGAGAAAGTTGCTCAGTCATGTCCAAATCTTTGTGACCCCATGGACTATACAGTCCCTGAAATTCTCCAGGCCAGAATACTGAAGTGGGTAGCCTTTCCCTTCTCCAGGGGATCTTCCCAACCCGGGGATCAAACCCCGCATTGCAGGTCTCCCGCATTGCAGGGGGATTCTTTACCAGCTGAGCCACAAGGGAAGCCCTGATGGGAAGAACTGACTCACTGGACAAGACCCTGATGCTGGGAAAGATTGAAGGCAGGAGGAGAAGGGGACGACAGAGGATGAGATGGTTGGATGGCATCACCGACTCGATGGACATGAGTTTGAGCAAGCTCTGGGAGTTGGTAATGGACAGGGAAGCCTGGCATGCTGCAGTCCATGGGGTCGCAAAGAGTCAGACACGACTGAGCAACTGAACTGAAATGAACTGAATTGTAAAGGAAGCATTTTCTATCTGCCTTTACCTCCCTCCCACAGTGGAGCCATTCATATCCCTATTTTTCAGGCAAGAGTATGAAAGCAAGGAGAAAGTCAGTTTCTACAAGTCACACAGCCAGAAAAAACCACCCTCTCAAGATGGGAGCTAAATCCTTTTTTAAAAACAAACAAACAAACCCAGCTTCATTGAGATACAACATGCCATGAAATTCACACTTTTGAAGTGGACAGTTCAGTGACTTTTAGTGATTTTGGGGGGCTATGCAATCATATCCACAGTCCAGGTCATTATAGTCATCCCTAGGTCTCTGGGGCCCATTTACACTCAGTTCCCCTGGCCAGTTCTGTTCCTATGGACCTGCCTCTTCTGGACCTCCCATGTCAATGGAATCACACAGTGTGTGACATTCTATGATTGGCTTCTGTTCTGGGCATGGTGTTTTGAGGTTCACCCATGTTGTGGCCTCAAAACATCACGCTCAGAACAGAAGCCAATCACAGAAAGCCAATCATCCCTAAAGGAGAACCAGTCGATCCTGAAATAAATCAACCCTGAATATTCATGAGAAGGACTGTTGCTGAAGCTGAAGCTCCAATACTTTGGCCACCTGATGTGAAGAGCTGACTTACTGGAAAAGACTCCGACACTGGGAAAAATTGGCATGAGCAGAAGGGGACGACAGAGGATGAGGTGGTTGGATGGCAACACTGACTCAATGGACATGAGTTTGAGCAAACTCCGGGAGACAGTGAAGGACAGGGAAGCTGCAGTGCGTGGGGTGGAAGAGAGTCGGACACGACTTAGTGACTAAACAACAAAACAGCAACGTGTTGTAGTGTGTTCAGCACTTCATTACTTTTCTTACCAGGTGATATTCCATCATGTGGGTAGATCACACACCATTAATCCCTTCCTCAGTTGATGGACTTTAGATTTCTTCCATTTTTGGCCAATATAAATGATGCTGCGATGAACATTTGCATACAGGTTTTTGTGTGAATGTATGCTTTCAACCAGAGAAGGCAATGGCACCCCACTCCAGTACTCTTGCCTGGAAAATCCCATGGACGGAGGAGCCTAGTGGGCTGCAGTCCACGGGGTCGCTAAGAGTCGGACACGACTGAGTGACTTCACTTTCACTTTTCACTTTCATGCATTGGAGAAGGAAATGGCAACCCACTCCAGTGTTCTTGCCTGGAGAATCCCAGGGATGGGGGAGCCTGGTGGGCTGCCGTCTATGGGGTCGCACAGAGTCAGACACAACTGAAGCGACTTAGCAGCGGCAGCAGCATGCTTTCAACTCCTTGTGGTTATATACCTAGGAGTGGAATTACTAGGTCGTATGTTAAATGTATGTTCAACTTTTAAAAAACCTGCCAGACTATTTTCCAAAGCAGCTGCACTGTTTTCCATTCCCACAGTGACACACAAGCATCTTCCAGCTTCTCCACATCCTGTCAACATTTGTTTTTGTCCGTTTTACAGCCATTGGCTCCCTGTACAAAAACAGCTTCCTCTTGCTTTTGACCCAGCTGCATAGTATTCTCTTGTAGGAAGCTATTGTGTACTCAGTCGCTAAGTCATGTCTGACTCTTTGCGACCCCATGGACTGTAGCCCACCAGGCTCCCTTGTCCATGGGATTTTCCAGGTAAGAATACTGGAGTGGGTTGCCATGCCCTCCTCCAGAGGATCTTCCTGACCCAGGATGTCTCCTCTGGCTCCCGCACTGGCAGGCAGATGCTTTTCACCACTGCGCCACGCTATTATCATATAGTTAACTGGGTCCCTGAGGATGGATATTTAGCCATTTCTAATGTTTTGCTTTTGCAAACAATGCTACAGAGAACAACCTGGTCCATGGGGCTGCCTATATCTATAGGAGGGCACCCAGGGATAAGCTCCTAGGAATGAAATTACTATATCAGAGGATGTGCCCACTGGTGATGTGGGCAACCTGCTGAATTGTGTTTCAGGAAGGTTACCATGATTCACAAGCCCCTCAACTATGCACGAAGTGGCCTGTTAACCCACATGTCTCCAGCACAGCTCCTCAGGTGGATTTTTTTTTTTTTAAGGTAATTACCATTCTTTTTTTTTTTTTTTTTTGGTTGAGCTGGGTCTTCTGGAAATGTGTATCAGATGGGAGCCCTTGGCAAGAGGGGGCGGTGGGGAAAGTCCAGAGCCCAGAAACAGCAGAATATTGGTGCCCGAAGCCCCCATGGACCGCGGAGGCAGAGGGTGGATGCTGTGGTGGGGGCTGCAGTGACTCTGGCTGCCCTGCAGTTCTCTCAGAAGCTCAGATTTCAGGGCCCTCCTCAGGCTTCTGGGCAAGACTTTCCTGGATTCTCTGCCCAAGTGAATCGTCTGGGAGAATCACTCAGAGCCACATGCCTTCGGCTATTACACGTGCTGGGGACAATTACCAGAGTTTGTGATTCTGAAACTCTACGGATGGGACAGGGGGTGCCCCCATCAAGCCAGGGACAGGGGCCACTCAGGCTGTCATCCAGACAGGAACCCTAAGGTTCCTACCAGACATCCCCACTGAACAACCACCCCACCTGGAAGGCACAAGCAAGCTCTGCTGCACCGGCTGTTTATTTCTCAACACATCAGACAGCGGGCCAACTGGGTATCACATGACATCAGGTGGGTCCCTCCCACTGCCTCAGGCAAGGTCCATGCTTCAAGCATTTACCAAGCTCCAGTTCTGCTAGGAAAAGTGTGACCTGATAAATTATAAGACAACCTCCTTTTCTAAGTCTTGCCCTCTGACTCTTTCTAGGTTAGTTTGTAGCTCCCACAAGGGAATGTAAACCAGCACAACATTTCTGAACAATTTTCACCAAAGGTATTGGATGATGTTCCCAAAATATATTGAACAATTTTCATAAAGGATATTAAAAATCCTACAACTGGTTCTGAACAAATAGCTGAACTCATCATTTTGTCAGTCATTCAACCATTGTTTACTGAACACCTACTATGTACGGGCATTGGGGTGGGTGTTGGGGACACAGGGTTAACCACACCTGTGAAGGGGTTCTTACCTTCACAGAGCTTACAGTCTGGGGGTGAGAGATCAACTGCTAAATAGGTGTAAGGAGTAATTGCAGACAGTGGTGGGTCCTGAGGATCAGATTAGATCGGGGGTGTGGTGGGGGGAGGGTGAATGGAGACCCCATAGAAGGAGGGTGCCTCCTTGGGGAGCTGGCATTTTTGTGTAGATGTGAACAACATGAAGGTCCAGCCATGGGAGGTATAGGAGCTGGGAGGGCCCAGGGTTGGGTACCAGCAGGTGCAAAGGCCCTGAGGTATCCAGGAAAGAGAGCAGGCCAGTGAGGGGCGCTGTTGTGAGGAGGCAGATGCTATGCCAGGAGGGTGGGGAAGTGGGTGGGGTGACTGCCTGGTAAGAGTCGGAGATTTTTTTCTCAGCAGGGCTTGAACAGGAGAGAAACACGCCATGCATCACAGAAAGAGGTCAATTTGGTGGCTGTGGCTATGCTGCTAACAGGAAGTTACCTAAGCAAAGTGTGGGGAAAGCACACAGGTTGTGCAAAGATGTTCTTTGTTGTGTTGTTCACAACAAAAAAAAGGAACCAACCCAGATGTCAGTCAACTGGGTAAAGAAACGATGGTCCATCCATGCGACAGAATAGCATGGAGCCATGGAAATGATGGTGTGGCTATGTCGGGCATGGGAAATGTGGGGAAGACACTCACAACTGTTGTTGACTGAAAAAAAAAATTAACAGAACGATGCGGGCAGTCTGATCCCTTTTTCTGTAGAAACAAAAGCAAAACCACAAGGGAGTTCCCTGATGGCACAGTGGATAAGAATCTGCCTGCCAATGCAGGGGACACGGGTTTGACCCCTGGTCTGGGAAGATTCCATGTAACACGGAGCAACTAAGCCCATGCACCACTATGGAGCCTGAGCTCTAGAGCCCGTGAGCTGCAACTACTGAAGCCCACGTGCTCTAGAGTCTGTGCTCTGCAACAAGAGAAGACACTGCAAGGAGAAGCCCGTGCACCATGACTAGAGAGCAGCCAAGGATCTCCAAAACTAGAGTAAGCCCTCGGAGACCCAGCGCAGCCAACAGGAAAATTAATTAAGAAAACTAAGAAATAAACTGCTACTGTGTAAATAGGAAAAAATCTGGAAGGAAACCACCAGGGTGTTTACAGTGGGATTTTCTGTGATAGTAGTTTCTTAAAACTATTTGCACTATTTCTTGAAATTTCTCTAATCTTACTATGAAAAGTCGGGGGGTGGGGAAGAAGGGAGAAAGAGAAAGAAAGGAAGGAAGGAAGAAAGGGAGAAAGAGAGAGAAAGGGAGGGGGAAGGGAGGGAAAACCAGTATAAAAACCCCCTCTGAGAACTGGGGAAGAACCGGAGCTGGCCTGGGAAGCCCCGGGGGTGTCCCCAGGGTCACTGATCTACTGGAATGGGAGCTCCGGGAAAGGCTGAGGCACTGTGGCCTCGGGTGGTGTCACAGCCCAGCCCTGGGGAGTGAGTCCAGGCTTCCGACAGCCCCTCGCCTGCCCTGGGTACCAGTGCTCAGCTCTCCGAGCCAGCGGCTGTGTCTGGCACACACACCAGCGCACCCCAATGCTGCCTCCATTCGTTATGTAATCTTACCCCGTCCAGTCCCCGCAGCCCCCCGAGAGATCTCCAGAGTTCCTCCCACTTACAGAAAGGGAAACAAGGCTCTAAGAGGTGACGTGATTTGCCCCAAACAGAACACCTGTTCCAGGTGCAGCTGGGACACAGATGCAGCTCTGTGGATGCTCTGGGACCCTTTCCTGACCCTCATCCTGAATGGATGGACTGTGGCCACACCACTGCCCAGGACCACACTGGGCAACCCTACACGGCAGTCGGGGCTCAGACGCCAGGAGCCCCTTGGGAGGTGGGAGGCTGCAGGTCTGCCAGGAGCCAAAAGCGTAAGGCTTCGCCCTGAAAGCTCACTCCTGTGGGCAAAAATTACTCAGGGAGGAGGTGGTTGGTGTTTGGCAGCACACAATAGAGACTGGATTAAAGAGAGAGGACAGTGTACCTCTGTCCTGGGACAGGCGGTCCACTAGTTGGCAGCTAACCCCAGGGGGTATGGAACCCAGCGACAAAAGGATGGCAGAGGATTGCTCTCCTGGCTTTACATGTGTGACATCTTTTTTAGTATTAAGCAATATCACTTATATGCATACATGAACATGTATGTATTTATATGTATAGTGTGTTATACATACATAAACAATTTTTTTAATATTCTAATCTGTTCCCCCAGATTCTCACCCTCTACTGATCTTCCAGGAAACTTCAAGAGTCAGACAGAAATAGTTCCAGATCTTATCTATTGGACCTTGGGGTGGTTAATCCATTTCTCTGAGCCTCAGTTCCTGCTTCGAGGACGGAGTTCACAAAAGCAGCCCCTCCTCAGGGGCCCTATGCGAGGTGAATGAGCTCATCCAGGGAAGGTTCTGGGAGCTCAAGCCCTGGGCCATGGACAGCGCCACCTCACGAGACTGAAACCGCATTCTCCCATCAGGGGAGCAGCAGGCAGGTGCACGGCGGTGAGTGAATTGTTATTATTAAGCCCAAGCCCCAAGGAATCGTCAAACCTCTTCATCTCATTTCATGAAATAGAAAATATTTTTTAGGATAAAACAATTTCAGAAAATATTTTTTTAGGAAAAAAAATACAATCTCCATAAAAATACAATTTTCATTTTTATGTGAATTGCCCGGGGTGGGGTGGGAGAAGCCTGGAAAAGTTATAAAAAAGCAGTTAACAGAGATTAACAGAGTGCCTATAGGAACTCTTGTTTTCTAATCCTTAGACATATTATTTAAATAGAAAGTGAAAGTGTTAGTCAACTCTTTGTGTCCACGTAGACTATGTAGCCCGGCAGACTCCTCTGTCTATGGGATTCTCCAGGCAGGAATACTGCAGTGGGTTGCCATTCGCTTCAGGGGATCATCCTGACCCAGGGATCAAACTTGAGTCCCCTTCTTTGCAGAGGCGGGGGAGACTGCCGGCCCAAGGACACCCAGCTGGCGAGCAGTACAGAGGGGTCCCAATGCCATTCTTTACCGTCTGAGTTACCAGTGAAGCCCTATTATTTAAATAATAAGTAAGTATTTCTTTTCTAACTAACATTTGTAAAGTTTACAAACAAGTGTACCTTAGGAGTGTAAAAGGCTCACCCCAGCCCCTTCTGCAGTCAACAGCCTGTCTAGTGAGGAGTCACGTGTGCTGGTTACCAGTCTGAGTATGGGCCCTGCCGCTTACTGGTGGGGTGACCTTGGGCAAGTCGTTTAACCTCTCTGTTAAGCCTCCTTTTCCTTATTGATAAATGAGGGTGACTGTGGTCTCTGCCTCATGGGACTGTTGGGAGGTGAGCTGAGCTAATGAGAGTACAGATCTGAGAGTGCTGGGAAACGGGAGCCGGGAGGGAGGGAAATGCCGGGGGAAAGCAGCCCAGCTTGGTCCAGCAAAAGTCATTCCATCTGGAAATAACAGCCCAGTGGTTTCTGCTTCCCAGAGTTTCTGCACAAGTTGAGAGAGTTTCAGACACCCAACCCTCGAGACTCCCAGGGCTCACGGTGGTTACCGAGGGCTTGAAATGCAGCTCGCCCAGACTGAGACACGTTCTGTGTGCAAAACACCTGCTGGGGTTCCCAGCTCTTGTAAGAAAAGAAGAGTGCAAGTTTCCCACCAACACTGCTTCTGTTCATACGTATTGAAACA
Source organism: Dama dama (assembly GCF_033118175.1). NCBI lineage: Eukaryota > Metazoa > Chordata > Mammalia > Artiodactyla > Cervidae > Dama > Dama dama. The sequence continues at coordinate 17,103,322 of NC_083684.1, read as the reverse complement.
ATAATAATGATGCATTGGATGAAGTGAAATGTACTCTAAATTCTCCCTTCTGTTTCTTTTTCACTATGATTACTAGAAACCTTAAAATCCCCATGTGTTGGGGAAAGAATCTCAAAAAAAAAAAAAAAAAGAAAAGCAGATATATGTATATGTATAACTGACTCACTGTCTTGTGCACCTGAAACTAACACAACACTGTAAATCAACTATGCTCCAATAATTTTTTCTTAAATCCCATATGTGGCTCATGGTATGTATCTGGGACATGCTGCAGTAGACAGGGGCGTCTGAGGACAAGAATTTGGCTTCTTCCGTCCCTGCTGTGGCCCCAGACCCAAGGACAGTGCCCAGCACACAGGAGCTGCCCCATAAATGCTACCCCAGGTGGCCTACCATTCGGGTAAACATCGATCCACGTATATGCCATCAACCTCTGTAAAGAGGTCATTGTGACCAAGAGTATTATCTGTCATTGTTCAGAATATTTCCCAATCTCATTGTGAAATCTGTCTTTAAAAATCAGTCCTGGCCTCAGGGGGAAAAAAAAAAAAAATCCTGAACTGATACTCTTCCAGATGTCCAGCTTCTTTCTGAGAATATCTGGACAAACCCAGGTCCCAACACCTAAAGTTCTCCCGGATTCCTTTTCCTTCCTTTCTTTCATGGGCATGTGTGTGTGAGAGAGAAAGTGCCTGTCCTCTTACGTGGTCCCAGTTCTGCATGGTCATCTTTCAAAATTTCCAGGAAATCCTCTTCTAGAAAAAGATAATTGCTAAACTAAAGAGACTTTGAAGCGGAACCAACTTGTGGTCTGTGTACTGAGAATTCTGTTCAGGAGGTTTCATTTGTTTGACTGATTGAAGGATTCCCCAAATTTAGAATGTGGCTTTCTGTGAATGGGCTGCTATATGTCCAGTGTCCACATCTCCCTCGGGATAGCCATGACCACTCCAGGGGCCCTGCAGACCCTGAGGACAGAGTCACCATCCAGCCTCAGGCTGGGTTCCCACAGTCCCTAATGGGAACAGGCTCCAGGGAAATTTCTCAGCCCTGGTCCCTACGCAGAGGGGCTCAGGTCCCATCTAAAGAAGGGGAGGAGGGGGCTGTCCTGCCTAGGGCAGCCAGACATCTCTGCAGGAGCCACGTCCCCACAGAGGCCCCTCCAGACTGTAAGATGGGACCCTGCTGGGTGTACTCGGCTCCCGGCACCACCCTCCATAGCAGAGACGCCTGTGCCCTGCTACTGAAGTTGTATTTCCGCACTGTCTGTCCTGCAACTAGGTGACAAGTCCCAGGAGGGCGGAGATCGGGGCTATGTGTTCCCCACTGGGTCCCAGTGCCTGGGACACTGTAAGGGTTCACCCCGTGGGTGACACCTGATGGGTGAGAGCACGCGGAATGGATGGATATCAGGATGGAAGAGTAATTCCTGCACGATGCTTTCTCCCTTGTCTTGGAATAATCCGCGTAGGCTACTTCCTACAGTCGAGTTACCTGACCCTACATGAAAAGAATCATAGTGTCTTGAGGTTCAAAACAGGCCTTGAGGTGTCATAACAGCCAGGCCAGCGGGTCTATTAGATGCTTGCTCTAAGCCGCTGGTGAGTGCTTTGCACGTACTTTCTCATTTAATCCTCACAGCAGACACTGACAGACACCCAGCTGACGAGCAGTGCAGAGCGCTCCCAGCTGCCCTCGGACCCCACGTCCTCTCTGGCCTGGCCTCTCCCCTCTGCACATGCAGGGCGGACTACCATCTGGCACCCACTCATCCCGGCATGGGTCTGAGCCCCCACAGAGACAGAGTACATCACAAACTATTAGAATCACGGACAGTGCGACTCTGTGACCAGGACACAGTCACCCTGCATCACCCCCTCTGCAGCAGCGGTCACCTTCCAGCGGGCGTCAGGGCCCCTAGGGCAGATCCACACTCCCCAAGTGTCTGTCCCGGGTTGGCCAGAGAATGTGCTTCTCTAGCAAACTCCCCGTCAATTTGAATGCTGCCCTGGGGAGCCCACTTGGAGACCCACTATATTCCCCAACACTGGGGGTGGGTGCTATCATTTTCCCTCTACAGGTCAGGAAGCTCACCACAGATTTCAGCTGATCACAGAATTCAGCCTGCACGACCTACTCAGGAGGAAAGAGCCCAAGCAGGCTGTTGGCTAAGTAGAACCTGTCTGAGTAGCGCAGGGGGCATCAACCACTGTGGGGCCTGGGGAAGGCTGCCCGCAAGACACAGTCAGCCCTCTGTATCCACTCCACGTCCACCCGTGGCTGTGGAGTCCGTGGATGTGGACGGCCTCCTGTTCTTCGTCATTATGTATAAGGACTTGGGGGCTTCCCTGGTGGCTCAGAGGTAAAGAATCTGCCTGCCAATGTGGGAGATGCGGGTTCGATCCCTGAGTCGGGAAGATCACCTGGAGAGGGAAATGGCAACCCACTCCAGTATTCTTGCCTGGGAGATCCCATGGACAGGGGAGCCTGGTGCGCTACAGTCGATGGGGTCACAAGAGTCAGACATGACTGAACGACTAAACGACCACAACAACAATAAGGACTTGAGCATCCTCGGACTGGGGTATCCTTGGGGGATCCTGGAACCAAGGCGCCGTGAATGTCAAGGGGCAATTATAATGACAGCATTTCAGTCGGGTCCTTTGGCCAGAGAAAACTACAGATGGAGGGGGGCAGTTAACAGTGGGGAAGAAGGCACTTTGGGGGACCTTCTGTCAGTCTCCAGTCCTCCCTAGAGACCCCTCTGTGTCCCAGCCTAGGGCAGGGGTGGAGCTGCTGGGGTCCTCTCAATGATAAGAAGGCCAGCCTGTCAGCTTCTCACCAAGGCGTTTTCTCTCTCAAAGGGACACAGTGAACTCAAGAGATGGGTGTCCTGGGATTTCTTTCCAGCCCCACCAGGAAATTCCACCTAATCAGCTGCTTCATTTCCCTCCCATTAAATCAATGGAATTTCCCTTCATTAAGCTTTTCCCACACAGAGGTTGCAGGCTTTGAAGGAGGAAACGCAGAAGCCACTAACTCCGGGTGTTCACGGCTGATGGCCACGACCGAGCACATCCTGCGCGCCCCTGCCCCCCACCAGAATCCCCGTCACTTGATTCTGCAGGGTCCGCCCGTGCAGTGCCCCAGGAGGCTGGGAGGGTACAGACAGCGGCAGAGCACCAGGGAGCCACGACAGCCCGGGCTTCATGGGGCCTGGTATAGTTTGTACCTTTTACTTTATATTCCCTTTCTAAAGCGGTCCCCAAGTATAAAATCTTCATCATTTCCCCTGGTATGGGCTGGCTGGCTTGTGCGGCCCCACCCTCAAGTTCACATGTCGACCTCCTAATCCCCGGTGCCCTCGGAATGTGACTGTACTTGGAGAAGGGGACTTCAAAGAGGTGATTAAAGTAAGATGCGGTCATCAGCGTGGGCCCCAGTCCAATGTGGCTGGTGTCCTGGCCAGAAGAGCTAGGCAACACCTCCGTCAGCTTCGCAATACCCCCAGAGGTGGGGACTGTAGTTCTCCCCACGTTCCAGGCCAGAAAGCGGAGGCTCGAGAAACCAGGCGACTGGCTCCAGGTCACAAAGTTGGGAAGAAGCAGAGCCTAGGTCTGCTGCACTCCAGACTCGGCTCTTAGTTGGGTAACAAAATGCAGCTATATTCTGACGCAGCTAGAGCACTGCTTTGTGACTATAACTTGATCCCTTTGTCTTTTGGGGGGAGGGGCGTGGGGGAGGCATGCACATATACATACAGAAAAAGGACCAGAGGGATACACACCAAAGATCCCTAACTCCCCCAGGCGAGAGGTAATGGGTGATGGTTTTCCTTGGGGCTTATCTGACACCTCTAAATTGTCTACAAAAACATGCGCTGGGTATAGAAACAAGCTCTCCTTTTGAAAAAAGAAAGGAAGAGAGAAGAGAAGGACAGGCTTGTCCTGGGTGCTCTACTGAGAACATGTACCAAGTCTGCCCAGCCTTTATCTTAAAGGACACTCACCGTGGCCCTTCTCCAACAGCCCCCACAGGCCCTGGGTGTTGAGTGTCTGAGAAAGCAGCCCTACCTTTCGGACTGGACTCCATTCCTGAGCGAGCCCACATAGGTCTTCTTTTTATCCACGGGCATCACGTCCACGTAGCCCCCACTCTCATTCCGGATGACCCCCGCGTGCACGGCGGTCTTACAGATGCTGGAAGTCTGAAAGTGCAGAAGGGAAGGGCTGTGATTAGTGTCAAGGTCAGGCCCTCAGTCACACCCTGATGGGGTCAACCGTGACTTGGCTTGCTGGTTGTAGGATGTTGACCCCACCAAGCCCTAGGAAGTAACCATCACTACCTCGATTCCTCAGCGGTCTCTCTAGGGAGACCTGGCCTCATCCCTCATTCATTTGTTCATTTTTTGACAAATATTTTCTGAACACCTACTATGTGCCAGGCACTGTACTAGATGCAAGAGGATTCGGGGGGAACAAAATAAAGGTTCTACCTTCACAGAGTCAAGAGAGACAGACAAACAAATACACAAATGAGGAACTCACGTCATGAAGAAAACAAAACCTGATCATGAGATAAGATTAAGGGGCTCTTTTAGAACAGTTAATACGGGAAGACTCCCACAGACATGGCAACGTCTCTGGGAGGAGTGTCCCAGGCAGAGGGAGAGCCTGTGCAAAGGCCCTGGGGTGCAGTGAACTTGTCAGATCCAAAGAATAGAAAGAGGGGCCAGGGCGGCTGGAACACAGTGAGTCAGGCAGAAAGCCGCAGGAGAGGCGGGAGGAGGTGAGCAGGGGCCAGTCACTCGGGGCCGTGAGGGCCGTGGGGGCATCTGGGTTCACTCCAGGTGCCACGTGAGCCACTGTGTTTCAAGCAAGGGCAGGAGATGCTGTTTTCTAAAGTCTTCGAGTCATCCAATCCCTGGGTAAGACAATCATTGGGTTCAACTTCCATTAGGGTCTTAACTTATCCAGTAGAAAAACACTCCTCAGACTGGGTTGTCTGAGAGTAATTAATCAATGTTTCTCAAAGCTGGGGAGACTCATTCAGGGCTGGGGAGGCCGGTGCTTGTAAAAGACACAGGCTCCTGGACCTCACCCTGATGTACCTACGGACTCGGAACCACCCCCTCAGGTGAGGGCCAGGTGATGCTGAGGCCAACTCAAGGTAACACCTTCCTGCCTCTTCTGCAGTCCTTCGTCTGGCCTGTGCTGGGCTCTGACACTGGCCTTGGCAGCGAGCCTCCACCCTCACTGCAGCTGCGGCATCTTTACCTGGTGATGCCCCCCCATCCCCTCCTCCCTCCCCCACAGATTCAGCTGCTCTGGGGTGAAGCCTGAGGCTGAGTGTTTGTCAGGTGCAGCCAGGGCTGCAGCCATAAGAGGAGCTAAACCATCTGTGGAGTGAACAGCCTCCGTCACGGTGAGCAGAGCTAATGTCGACTGAGCTTATTGAATACCAGCCCTGGGCTGCTTTTTGCTTATCATCTCATTTCATCTTCCAGTGAGATGGGTGACTACATTATTCCCACTTTATAGGCCAGAAACACAGGCTCAGTGAGACTGGACAACATTGCCAAGGCCCTGAAGACACTTCTTGGTTTAGTAGCGATTTCAAACAAGATCGGGTTAAAGGTCAAGGCTGTGCCTCTGTGGTCAGCAGAATAACAGAACTGCCCACCAAAGACGCCCACCCCCGTCCCTGGAACATGTGGGCACGTGACATGGCACAGCACAAGGCCTCTGAAGATGTGACGATGGTAGGGACCTCAAGACAAGAGGGTCCTGAATTACCCCAGTGGGTCCAGCAGAATTCCAAGGGTCCTTGCAAGAGGGAGACTAGAAGGTCAGAGGCAGAGAGAAAGACCCAACAGCCCTGCAGACTGCTAGCTCCTGCCACATCCCTTCCAAATCCAGGCCATTCCAGACAAGCTGCTGGTTTTGCAGAAGGAAAAAACACTCATAGTAGAAGGCCCCGCCCTGCCCGCTCCCTGGGAAGTTAATGTTGCTGTTAAAAGCTGGAGAGTCTCAGAGCCGACAGGCACCATCCCACTAAAGATGGGAGAACTGGATTTCTTGCTTCTCACCACTGACTGATGTGAGGAGCTGAAGGCCAGTTTTTCTAATCCCACGTGAACATATCTTGTCTTCAGTTCATACATTAAACAGATGAGGGCCGGATTCCTTAGCCCAAAGCAGGCTCCGGGGCATCTGCGAGGCCTTGAGGCTGCAGGCAGAACTCTGTGGGCTTAGAAGGTTGGCAAGAACTTTTGAGGTTTTAGCACTGAGCCTGGGAAACTCAGCATCCCAGACAAACTGGGATGGTTGGTCAACTTTATCAATACAAAGAAGCATTCTCCACCTCCACCTCCTCGGAGGAAGGATCCACAACTTTCCAGTTCTCTTTGTGTCCCTAGAAGATTAACAAGCAATAAGTCTGCCCCATCTCAGAGAGAGGCAGGAGACTGCGAAGGAAACCATCGTTGTGGAATCCTCCTACGTTTGCTGTTTGAGGGCCTGAGCAGGGGCTCACTGTCTGCCTGGTGGGTGGGGCTGGGGGGTTCTTCCATCTCCCTCTCGTATTGCTCACGCTCTGTGAGTGACCAGACCCAGGGCCTGCCCAGGAGGCACATCCTCTGACCACAGCTGCCAAGAGGCCGGGTGCTCCGGTGTTGGGGCCTCTGTGATGGCCCTCTGCCCCGGCCCCCGAGGGTGTCTGGGCACCAGTGGTACAGAAGTTCCCACGATAACTGCAGGCCGCAGGCGTGGGACCCTCACACCCAGGGCCGCCTCCTCCTCGCTGCATGGGCCGGTGATCACCGCAGACGCCTTCTACTGCTGATGGCGGACAGACACTCTCCTCCCGCTTCCTCCTCCCACACGTCTCGGCTCACCTCTGCTTCCCCAAAGGTACAAGGTATCTGCTTTCTCTCCTCAAGACCTGAGGCAACGCTGACTTTGTTGTTGTTCAGTCGCTCAGTTATGTCTGACTCTGCGACCCCACAGACTGCAGCACACTAGGCTTCCCTGTCCTTCACCATCTCCTGGAGCTTGCTCAAACTCATGTTCATTGAGTCAGTGATGCCATCCAACCATCTCATCCTCTGTCGTCTGCTTCTCCTCCTGCCCTCAATGTTTCCCAGCAAATCAAGGTGTTTTCCAATGAGTTGACTCTTCTCATTAGGTGGCCAAAATATTGGAGCTTCAGCTTCAGCATCAGTCCTTCCAATGAATATTCAGGGTTGATTTCCTTTAGGATGGACTGGGTTGATCTCCTTCCTGTCCAAGGGACTCTCAAGAGTCTTCTCCAACACCACATATTGGCAACACCGGTATCTGGATACTTATTCACAAGCACTATCAACAGAGATCTGGTCTCAGCACCCCCCCCACCACTGGTTGGCTGTGTGGCCTTGAATGACCTATTTTAACCCTCAGAGGCTCTATCTTCTCAACATAAAGCAGGGATCATCCTAGGTAATCTTTCTGAGCAGTTATCACTACAGGCCAAGTTCTGAGTGTTTCAAGTGATTGATACAGTAACTCCCAGTAACCTACACAGTATTATCATCTTCATCATTATTATTATGGTCATCATCATCACCACCACTATTATTCCCTCTTAACAGGGGTTTAAAGACTTGCCCCAAATCACTGGGCTGGCAAACAGCAGAGCCAGGACTGCTGCTCAGAGCTGGCAAGCTGCACACTACTTCACAGGGGTCAATAAGACCCCGAGAGGGGCTAGCGAGGCAATTAGGTAAAGATCAAAGGCTAAATGCAGGCCTGCACACAGTAAGTGCTAAACAGATGTCAGTTAACAAAACAAACACCACCATAATCATTGCTCTCACCATCACCATTACTGAAAATTCCCACAGGACTGTCATCTCCAACCCAGGGGTCCTTGAAGTGCCGTCTCAGACCAGCAGCATCAGCACCACCAGGGAACTTGCTAGAAATGCAGATTCCCTGGCTCTGCCCCAGACCCCCTGAGTCTGAAACGCGGTGGGGGTGGGACCCGGAACTCTGTCTGAACAAGCCCTCTGGGGATTCTGGTGCAGGCTCGAGTGTGAGAACTCAAGGAGCCACAGAGAGATGGGACAGATAAGAAAACTGAGGCTCAGAGCAGGGCAAGGCCTGTCCACCATCCCAGGACTGTTAAGTGTCACAGCTGGGGCTGGTGTTTTTTGCATCTTTTGACCCAGACGTGGTTCACGGGCTACACCCTGGTGCTCCTCCTGCCTGCAGCTCACCACAAAGTGCGGGGTCTGCCAAGTAACGCACGCTGGGGGAGGCACTATTGGGCCCTTCGAAGGCCTGGAGACAACGCTCCCAAAATAAATCTCTTAGCTAAACAGACATTTTCCAGGGGCATCATCATTTCCCAGAATACAGAGTGACCTAGAAACCGAGGCCAGAAAAGAGCCTCTGAAACGGAGGTAGTTTTCTCTTTCTTTTTCCCTTCCTTCCTTTTCTTTTTTTTTAAATTTTCTCAAGAGATGTTTAGGCATTAACAACTGCAGTATTTTTATCTACTTATTCTTTTAACAAACATTAATCGAACAATTATTACATACCAAGCCCTGTCATGGGCACCAGGACAGTGTTGTCAAAAGTTCAAAATCCTAGTGAGTAACTTAGTTAGAGACTGAATACAGGTTTTCACAAACAGGCCTGTTCACACCTGTGCATCCAGAAGTGCAGCAACATTCATGCAGGCAGAACAGACCCAGAGGCAAGACACGCCCTTGTCATCTGCATCTGCATCTCGTCATCTGCATCTGCATCTCGTCATCTGCATCTCGCCTTCCCCACTGCCAGCGGCATCATCTATGGCAGGTTATTCTGAGCCTCCCTGTCTGTCTTTGTAAGATGGGAGTAACAATACCTAGTGATGATGTTTTTAAGAACCTAAAACAAAGTAAAATGTAGCCTCATATTATTACTAAAATTTCATCAAGTTCTCCTTGCATTTCTAAACTTTTTTTTTTCTTTTGCTTTATATGTTTAGCTGCTACACTGTTTGGAGCATATGGACTTGATTTTCACATCTACATAAATTGTACCTTTTGTGCCATTGCATAATGAATTGTCTCGTCCCATTCAGTATGTTTAAATTCCACTTTATCAGATAGCAATATTGCCACTCCTGCTTTATCTATTTGTCTTTTTGTACTGTACTAGAATCATCTTCCTTGTCCTTTGATATTTAAAGCACTTGAAAATCAAAGACTCTGTCTTTCAGTTGCAGGTTTTGGCTTAAATATTTGGTATAACAATTGATTCACATTGTTTTATTCCTTCATTAAACTTTTAGAGCTCCATTTTGGCTAAACACCTTTTAAGGAGAAAAAATAAAAAGGCTCATTTAAAGAGGAGAGGAAAAAAAGATGAGGGGTGGGGGAAGGCCAGTCATGAAGGTTGCTTTGACTTCACAGAACTCAGCGAGCTCACATTACAGGAGTCCAGAATAAATGAAGACGGATGGAGGCAAAGGCGGGCATGGTGATAGTGGATGCAGGAGAACCATAGAAATGAAGATGAGGAAAAGCTGGGTAAAAACATTAGCTGGGATTGAGTGAAGCTGATCTACTCATGGACCTTCAGATCTAGAGGATCCCCTGAATTAGAAAACCCCAGCCCTGGCTCATTCTACAGAGAGGTGAATGGCTTGGTCAGGAAGACCACACAGCCTGTTGGGCAGAGCTGTGACCGTATTCACATCTCCTGGGTCACCATGTCCCTAAACCCTGGACCACGGGAGGAAGAAACCTTGTTCTGTAGGAGCCATATCTGCAAACTCTTATCTGTAGGATGGATAAACGACAAGGGCCTACTGTGGAGCACAGAGAACCGTATTCACCATCCTGTGACAAACCAGAATGGAAAAGTGTATGAAAAAGAACATGTATGTATAACTGAGTCACTTTTCTGTACAGTAGAAATTAACACAACTCTGTAAATCAACTATACTTCAAAAAATTTAAAAAACAACCAGGCTAAAGTTTCCTTGCTAAAGTTAGGATGGAAAAATGGAATATAATAAGAGTGGTTATTAACAAGTAGTACATTGGCAGTAGTTTGTATTTTCTTCTATGTGCTTTTAGTTCAGTGTATGTACACAGCCAAAAAGAAATGCAATGAGTGGAGAAGACCAACAGCTATACAAGCATCAGGAGAGCCAGAAAGGTTATTAAGTATCTGGGGGAAGGCAGTATGTGATGCATGGCAGCCTTCACATGAGAAGAGCTTGTCAGTGAGGGAGCAGGATTCAGTTCACCAAACTCTGAAGATGTCTGGGCAAGAGGAGGTACACCCATGTCTGTGTTCATTAGCACACATTGGTGGAAGCACAAATACTTCTGAAAATGTAGAAACTAGAGCACTGGTAGCAGAAATGAATGGTATAAATTTATCTAGAGGCACAGGAATGAGATTTTAAGTTTCTGACGTCCAGACCCTGGAACGTGGTTTCTGTGGGGCAGTCACCAATAAGTCCAGAATACTCACATCGGCATAGATGTTGCTTCCAAACACGGGAGCCCAATAGGATGGCTCGTCTTTGCAGTGCGCTGGACAGCGAACTCTGGAAAACAAGAAGCGTTTAGGGAATGGTTATCATCAGCAGAAAACAAAACTTCTTGAGAAAAGCAGCTGGCCCTCTTTATTTGCTCATCAAGATTTAATACTTAGATGAAAGGCAATTATTACCACAGTCTACTCTTTAAGAAAAAATACATATATACCTCTTTCACCCTAGCAGTGATAAAAGATATTTTTCCTTTTCTTAAAAGTACATGTAGAATTTTATTGACACATACACACTACTATATATAAAATAGACCTACTGTAAGATCCTACTCTATATTACCATATAGCACAAGGAACTATACTCAATATTCTGTAATGACTATAAAGAAAAAGAACCTACAAGAGTGGATATAGATGGAAAGATTGAGGGCAGGAGGAGAAGGGGGTGACAGAGGATGAGGTGGGTGGATGGCATCACCGACTCAATGGACATGGGTTTGAGCAAACTCCAGAAGACGGTGAAGAACAGGGAAGCTTGGCATGCTGCAGTCCATGGAGTCACGGAGAATCGAACATAACTGAACAACAACAGATGCATATATAACTGATTCACTTTGTTGTACACCTGAAACTAACACGACGTTGTAAATCAACTGTACTGCAATAAAAAATTTTTTAAAGAAAAAGCTCTTCATATTAAAAGACATGCAGAAACAACGAGGTGAAATGAAACAAAAATCTCACAGAGGTGAGTATGGAATTGGAAGGGGTTGTACCTCCCATTCTTGGGTGTTGGCTGGTTCACACTGTGGGTACTTTATAGAGATTATAATCAATAGATTTTTTTTTTAAGGCCACTTCCCTGTTGTGGAGGAGGAAAGGGTGGGGGCGCTCACCTCTGTGAATCACAGAATATTCCAGGGAGGGAACACTGATAACCTGGGGCAGGAAGGGTTTGCTCACTGCTGTGTCAGTCACCACATCCCTGCCACAGGGGATGAGGAGAGTGCCTCAAACTGGAGCCTCTCAAACCAAGAAAGTACAAGCTTGACTTAAGAAAAGGTCTTTTGTCTTCATCTGGAACAGGCACACGTGGGCTGGAGCCCAGGGACCAAGAAACCAAAAAGGCGGCCGGAAGCCCTCTGGCCCAGAGACAGGCAGGATGCTGAAGAGGAAGAGAGCCAGGCAGAGCGACAAGGAAGTGGAAAGGGTCCTTTGGGGTGAAGGAGCAGGATGGGCAGAGAGAACAAGGATGTGTCTGAGATTTAAACAGAAAAAAAAAAAGAGAATTGGGGTAAGAATGTTCTTTCCTGCTTCTAGAATGAGAGGTCAGAAATATTTTGGATACTTGTAGCATGTCAAGTTTTTCTTTTTGTTTGTACTTTCTTAAATTACTTCCTTCTGCTTCTCTTTAACATGTGGGATGTTTTCCCTTGAACATTCAAGGCGGGTCAGCGTGGTGGTGGAGGTGGCAGTGGGCAGTGAGAAAGTCCCAAGGGGAACGTGAGTAGCCAAGGGGAGGAGTCCGGGGCCCAGTCCAGTCCCCTCTCCCTCATCAGCACCCTCCCGGGGTTCCTCCTGCTCATCCTTGTGGGTCTCCGTCTGTTAGGTTTTGGGGGGCCACTGCTCCCAGCATGCAAGATCTTGGTTCTCCAACAAGGGATCAAACCTGTGCTCCTTGCCATGGAAGAAGGAGTCCTAACCACTGGACCGCCAGCAAAGTCCCTCACCTGTTGGTTGTAAGGTCAGTCTTTCCCTTGGAGAACCCACAGGCATCCAGGCCCCGGAGAAGGGCTCAGGGGATACTACATCCCACAACTTCTGAGACGGTCTAATAGGTACTTCAGAGGCACCTCTTCTTTAGTTATGACACACCATCTTCCAAAAACCAGCCGAGTAAGGTTTAGGCAGATGCGTGTAAAACTCACTCCTCAGACAAACTGCAGTACATCCACAGAGTGGAACACCACTTGGCAACGTGAAAGAAGAAACGAATCACCCACTGGCTCTAGGACAGATGAACTGCAAAGCATTGTGCGGAGTGAAAGAAGCCAGACACACAAGTCTCTGCTGTGACGGCTCCATGTACGTGAGAGTCCAGAAAAGGCATGACTACAGGGACAGGAGCGGATCAGGGGCCAGCAGGGATACAGGAGAGACCGGAGGGAGGGGAACGGACCACAAGGGAACCTGCTGGGTGATGAAAACGTCCTCTATCGGGACTGTGGTATACACTGGTCAAAACACACCCAACTATATACTTATTACTGGTGGATTTCACTGTGTATAAGTTTTACCTCCAAAAAGCTGGATTTTAACAAGCTGGTTCTAAAGTGATCCACAGAAAACATCACAGATCAAATACAAGAATCAAAGAGCAGATTCCACGGGGACCAGTGTGACCCAGCTTCCAGAGTTCTCAGCTTATCTAAGGGTTCAAGAATGACAGGCCCTGAGGTCTGTCTTGGGGCCTGGGAAGAGCTTGGTGGCAAATGAAGTCAAACACTCTCTTCTGCTTCCCTGGTGGCTCAGACGGTAATGAATCCGCCTGCAAAGCGGGAGACCTGGATTTGATCCCTGGGTTGGGAAGAATCTCCTGGAGGAGGACACGGCAACCCACTCCAGTACTCTTGCCTAGAGAATCCCATGGACACAAGAGCCTGGCGGGCTACAGTCTATGGGCTCACAAAGAGTCAGATAGCGCTGAGCAACTAAGCAGACACTCTCTCCTGCTAGTGGAGGCAACAGTGAGCGGGGCAAAATCATCTTCTCAGTTAAGTTCCTCACGGCAGGCCCCAGGCGCTTGGCTACACAAGGGGTTCACGGAGAAGCTTCTAAAGATGCGATACCCTCCTGGGCCACCCTTGGAGATGGGGATTCGTCCTTTTAATGCCCCTGTAGCAAGTCCAGTGTGCAGCCAGGGCTGAGAATGAGCAGTCTCAGGAAGTTGGGTGGGTCCTTGACTCAGACCACAAAGCAAATGACTTCCTGTGTGGACACATGCCAGGGCCACGTCTAGAACTCAGCCATGCGTGGCTGCATGCGGTGACCACCCCACCCACCCCACAAACCAGCCTGGCCCTTTTTCTCTCAGCCCCCATGTTTGCAAGTCCAGATGCCAGGGAGCCTTACCTTGGGCAGTGTGTCCCCGGCTTCTCATATGGGCAGAGCTGGGCCACAGTGGTGTAGCAGTCCAGGTCTTGCACTGTGAACGGGAACAACGGGTCAGAGGTGGGCCTGAGCCTCAGGCTTCCGGACTATGAAAGGGGCTGCGGGACAATGGGCCCTGGGGGCTACTTGGGCCCCTGAACTCAGATAAGAGCTGGGATGAGAACCCAGCTGGTACCAGGCCCCAGTGCTCCCGACTCCTCCCCCAGTCCACTCAAGGGATGAGACAAACCCCACAGCCCAAATGTCTACAGGTCAAAGGTCATCACCCTTACCAGTTTCTCTGTGGGGCCAGCATTGTGCTTTTCCACTTTGAAGTCTTTACCTCTACCTTATCATGCTGGATCCTCATGGAAGGTATTGTTCTAATTATGTAGATGGGGAAACTGAGGTCCAAAAGAGCTAAGAGACCCCCCTGAGGCTGCACAGGACACGCTGAAGGTCTGGTTTTTGACTTCCAGCCTCAGCTCATTGCTCAAGCCCTTCCCGAGGGGTGGGTGACTCCTTCAAGGTCAAATGCTGTGTCTAAGGAAGCACTTCTAATACTGAATACCTGCGGTCTCTAACAGCCTATCCTTGTTTAGTCCAGGCCTCAGCAAACTGTTTCTTAAAGAGTCAGAGTAAATATCTCCAGCTCCCTATGGTCGTGTTATAACCACTCTACTCTGCTGTTGTAGCAGAAACCAGCCATCAGTTCAGGTCAGTTCAGTTCAGTTGCTCGTCATGTCCGACTCTTTGCGACCCCATGAACTGCAGTTCGCCAGGCCTCCCTGTCCATCACCAACTCCCTTAGTTTACTCAAACTCATGTCCATTGAGTCGGTGATGTCATCCTCTGTTGTCCCCTTCTCCTCCCACCTTCAGTCTTTCCCAGCATCAGGGTCTTTCCAGTGAGTCAGTTCTTCGCAAAATGTGACCAAAGTATTGGAGTTTAAGCTTCAGCATCAGTCCTTCCAATGAACATTCAGGACTGATTTCCTTTAGGATGGACTGGTTGGATCTCCTTGTAGTCCAAGGGACTACAAGGCTCAAGAGTCTTCTCCAACACCACAGGTCAAAAGCATCAATTCTTCGGTGCTCAGCTTTGTTTATAGTCCAGCTCTCACATTTATACACGACTACTGGAAAAACCATAGCTTTGACTAGATGTACCTTTGTTGGCAAAGTAATGTCTCTGCTATTTAATATGCTGTCTAGGTTGGACATAACTTTTCTTCCAAGGAGTAAGCATCTTTTAATTTCATGGCTGCAGTCACCATCTGCAGTGATTTTGGAGCCCCCCAAAATAAAGTCTGCCACTGTTTCCATTGTTTGCCCATCTATCTGCCATGAAGTGATGGGACCAGATGCCATGATCTTAGTTTCCTGAATGTTGAGCTTTAAGCCAACTTTTTCACTCTCCTCTTTCACTTTCATCAAGAGGCTCTTTAGTTCTTCTTCACTTTCTGCCGTAAGGGTGGTGTCATCTGCATATCTGAGGTTATTGATATTTCTCCCAGCAATTTTGATTCCAGCTTGTGCTTTATCCAGTACAGCATTTCTTATGATGTACTCTGCATATAAGTTAAATAAGCAGGGTGACAATATACAGCCTTGACGTACTCCCTTTTCTATTTGGAACCAGTCTGTTCCATGTCCAGTTCTAACTGTTGCTTCCTGACCTGCATACAGATTTCTTAAGAGGCAGGTCAGGTGATCTGGTATTCCCATCTCTTTCAGAATTTTCCACAGTTTGTGGTGATCCACACAGTCAACGGCTTTGGCATAGTCAATAAAGCAGAAATAGATGTTTTTCTGGAACTCTCTTGCTTTTTCGATAATCCAACAGATGTTGGCAATTTGATCTCTGGTTCCTCTGCCTTTTCTATAACCAGCTTGAACATCTGGAAGTTCACGGTTCACATACTGTTGAAAAACCATTCTTAGGCAACACAGAAATGAATGGGCACAGCTCCGTGCCAATAGAACTTTATTTACAAAACAGATGGCAGGCAGGATTTGGCCTTGAAGGTTGTAGTTTGCCCACCTCTAGCAGAGCCTATCATTTAGATGGGCAGGGGTCTATGCAGAGGTCCAACAAGGGTCTGTTATACAATGGGATGCTGGGGAGACCATTAAAATTAGGTTCAGAAGTCCACTTAAAGGTATAGAAGTATATTCTTGGTATATTATTATTTGAAAAGAAAATCAGGCTACCAATTTCAATTTTTAAAAACATATCAATGTACATATTACCAATGTATATACTCAATGCAGAGGGAAAATAAACTCTATAGAAATCCACCAAAATGCTCAGAGTAGTTATCTCTGAGTGGTCGAATTTAGGTCTTCTTTTTTCTTTTTTCCCTACTGATTCTCCATATTTTTAAATTATCCGGAATAAATAGGTATTAATTTTGTAATACGGTAAAATGTTGCTACATGTTTCTATAAAGACATCTAACCCGGTAGTCAGGTATCCAGGAGGAGAAGGGGAGGAGAGAGCATGAAATGACTGGATGGCGTCACCAACTCAGTGGATATGCATTTGAGTAAACTCCAGGAGATGGTGGAGGCCAGGGAGGCCTAGCATGCTGCAGTCCATGGGGTCACAAAGAGTCGGACACGACTAAGCGAATGAACAACAACATGTCTGGTATCCAGGGCAAGTAACAAGCATGGCTTTCCCAAAGGAAGAACGGCTGGGTGCGAAGTTTCCCAGGGTGGAGAGGCAATGTTTGTAGTGTGCCTATGCCCCCCTGCCTGCCTGAGACCCTCCAGCCAAGTGCCCGGTCTAGGCAACTACAAACCCAACCCTGATTCTGATTACAGCCTGCTCTCCCACGGTCACATGCTGCCCTGCCAAAGAACAAGCCACAGGTCATGTACCTAGCCGGACGAGGTACGGCAAACATAGGCCATGTCCTTCCCCAGGTTTCACCCCCTCCTCTGTGGCAGACATGACTAACCTCTCCAGCTTTGTTTTCTGCTGAGCACAGAACTGGACCTCAGAATCCTTCTCAACACAATGTTCCAGGTAGCCACTACCACTCGGTAGCAACCAACACTGCCTACACAGCCTGTTGGCTACTCTAGACTCAGGCAATAGTCTTTCTGTGACATTCAGCGGGGAACTTGGGCATGTGTTTCAGCCTTAGCCATCCAGGGCCAATGCCAAGTTCAGATGTGTTTAGAAACTAGCTAAAGAATCCTCAGGAACCTCTTCAATACTGTGGCAATGCTGAGAAAAGCAGTATCAACAGGTATGATAACCATTAAATCAGTAAGTAAGGCGAACAAAATTCCAGGGTAACCTGTGGATTGTGGTCATATAAGAGAAGACGGTCCACCTTACCTTTTACTTTTGACACCGTGAATGAGCTGGAAGCCTTGTATTTGCTATAAAAGGAAACATTAGGTGAATGCAAAACAGAGCTGCTTCTAAACATGCACCCCTGTTACTTTACTAAGTTCATTTCAGCCTCGATGTCATATCTTCCTACTTGCTTCCCATCACCCCGAAAGCCCTTAGGATGCTCCCGAGCAAGGTCTAGACTGAGAACATTCTAGAACAGGGCTCATTAACCTTCTTTGTGCCAAGGATCCCTCTAGAGGCCTGGTAAAGCCTTTGGACGCCTCCTCAGAACAATGCTTTTTAAATGCATATGATACATTTAAAAGATTAAAAGGAAGTCATGTATTATTAATATCATTATCAAAGTATGAAAACAAATTTGTGTTAGCCTAATGGCTGTGCATCTTCATTAATGCATTAAAACCAGAATCAAGAGGCAGGTTTTCTAACTTCTGTCATTGAGGGACCATGATGGGCAGAGAATGTTTCAAGATGTCTCCAGCAAGTGGACTTCGAGCAGTGCTAGCTAGATGTGGGGCTAAATATCCATAAAGGAAGACAATACTACATTTCAATTAGAGGTCACTGAAACTAAAGCTTTCATCTGCCTCGCGTTCACAGACTCCCTGAATTCTAAGACGCAAAGAGCCTCACTCTAGATGCAAAGCTGGCCACTGGCAGGGACCAGAAGGGGCTTCAGGACAGGCATCCTGGGCAATACAGGCCCGAACCCTCAGCCAAGCCCACAGTTCCACCGGGGCTGAGGTTGAGCTCCATCAAGGCTGGTGTAGAGGTCACCCAACCGATCTCTCTGAATATTTTCTTGGTTTTCATTTAAACTTCCTTGCTCTTTTTTGTTTTGTTTTGTTTACATAACCCCCAAATCCCCAGCTAAGACAGAACAAGGAATATTGCAACACTGCCTGAAGATGAAGAACCAGGCCTTTCCAAGCAGAATGACTCACGTAGTTTCTGAAATGTTCTGAGTGGCCTCACAGTTTAGAACAGACACGGACATACCACCTTGTAACAACCACAGAAGCGTCTGCTGAGCTCCTTCCTGCTGCAGACCCTGGGGTGGGCGCTGATAGGGGTCCCTGACACACCGCCCTGTGGTGGGTGTCAGCCAGGTGTCAGCCTCAGGTCCTACCATGGCCCCCATTCA
This sequence comes from Dama dama, assembly GCF_033118175.1. Classification (NCBI taxonomy): domain Eukaryota; kingdom Metazoa; phylum Chordata; class Mammalia; order Artiodactyla; family Cervidae; genus Dama; species Dama dama. The sequence goes on along the minus strand of NC_083684.1, from coordinate 17,085,121 downwards.
AATATCAGGGCACTGCCAGCCAGAAGGGACGAAGAAGCCAGCCCAGGTCACAGACAGAGCAGGCAGAGCTGGGTCCGTTTGACCCCAGGGCCTGCAGTGGGTTCCACCTGCTCCTGGTCACATTATGCCTCGATGCCATGGACAGACCAAGACATGGCCTCCTGCTGGTCTTCATGCCCCCTCCATCCCCCAGAGTCAGGATGGCAAGGATGGTCTGCCTTGTGATTCATCCACATACCTTACGTGAAAAGCATCTTGCAAACACAAGTAGGTATATTTAAAAAATGAAAAGCTTCATTCTCGGGGGTAGGGGGGTATGTAGGGAATGCCAGTGAAGAATTAGCCTGCAAACTCAAAGATACCATCAGTTATTACTGAGGTGTCTGAAAAGTTCTCAGTGACAAGGAAGGGAGAAAAAGGAGGATTCAGAACTCACGTCAGACTGCAAGACTGTATGCTTTTGAAGGTTGTGTACCTAGACTATCTCGAGCAAGTGGGAAAGAAGGGGTCAATATTTCCTTATTTGTTTTTCTATATCTTAATGGCTATATGTACATTTCATAATTAAGAGTAGTATTAACTTTCAAATATGGAATAAACTTTCCTAAAAGCTACAAAAACAAGCAAACAAAAAACTCAAAACAAACAAAAAACTCAATACATTAAACATACACACAGAAACCCAGTGGAATAAAATATGCTAAACGGCCTGTAGGGGTGATTTCTGAGTTCTAGCATTGTCATCTTTATTGTTTCCTGCTTCGTTATACAGTCCAGAACTTCCCAAAGTTTCAACAATACTCTCATAATCAGAACAGAAGTCTTCAGGAGCCCTGATCACAGAATATTTACCTCAGAGACTGCACGCCGTTTCTCTCTGACTTGACAAAAAAGGGGACCTTCCCATTCCTGGTGACGTCCACCAAGCCTCCCCTGTCGTCCAGGATTCCGTAGTGAATGGCGGCCCGGCAGATGCTGGACGCCTGCAGGGCGGGGCCGGAATGTAAGTACATCTGAATTCACCTTTGTCAGCGATCATTTCCAGGAACACCCAAGATGTTTGTCCTCAACCCACAAAAAGCCAAAAAGCCGGGCCAAGGCTCACCCCATTGCTGACTCCGACCTCGCTCTATAACACGTCTTTGTTTCTGGGGTTGCTTATCTTTAAGAACTCATCTGCGTTGCTTTACAAACTAAGAACAGTGACAAACAGCCCTTTCTCCCCCTCCAGTGGAGCATATTATCGCTGGGGCTAACATAGAGACTGGTCGGCTCAGGGGTCAGCCCCCATTCCCGAAAGTGGCTTCACAAATCTGTGACCCCAGAAATAGGCATGGATCAGCTCTGCAAAGACAGGGGTTTGACTACTGAGCAGAAAGAAAATCTGTTCACCTGAAAACCAGCCACCTGCTTTTAACACAGAGACAGGAGTCCACGCCAGCCATTTAAAGAAGCTCTGGCCATACTTACGCTTTCATAAAAGAGAGTCCCAAAGATCTTTGCTCCACTGTGCAGGCAGCCTGCTGGGCACTGGTACCTGATGGGGAAGAAAGAAGATGATTTTCATAAGTTGAACAAAATACATTGATAAAACCTTGCCATGAATTTATTGTTTTTATTCCCCTTCAACAGCTATCATTACATATAGAAAAGTGTTGGTGATCTAGCATACACTGTTTGGGAGGAAGCCACAATTTACCGAGGCTGAAGTGTATAGACACATGGCCACAATTACAGATTCAACTTGGCCTCTTTAAAGACCATTTTCATGTGCTTCAGATTCAAGTCACATGGATGTTTCTATGAACAGATGGACAAAAGCCTTGTCCAGAAGAAAGATGAGCAGCATCAAAGGCAGCAAAGAAGTCCTCAGATACCAATCATCAAAGATGTGCAGACTAAAAGTTCCAGGTGTCAAACTACAAGGGTGTTTTAATAGAATAAAATTCAATGATGGCGATCATGCTCACAAAAAAATATCGATTAACCTTTCCAGAAAGCCTTAATGATTCATGTCCCTTAAACCATAAACAAAATGAAGAAAAACAACCTACAAACTGGGAGAAAACATTTGCAAATGAAGTGACCCACAAGCTATTAATTTCCAAAGTATATAAATTCATACAGCTTAATATAAAAAAAAAGAACAAATAATCCAATCAGAAAGCCCCCCAAATGAGCAGAAGATCTAAATAGACATTTCTCCAAAAAAGACAGCCAGATGGCCAACAGGGACATAAAAAGATCCTCAATGTTGCTAATAGAAAAATGCACATTAAAACCACAATGAGGTACCACCCATCACTAAAAAGTTTACAAATAACAAATGCTGGAGAGGTGTGGAGAAAAGGGAAGCCTCCTACACTCTTGGTGGGAATGCAAGTTGGTGCAGCCAATGTGGAGAACAGGATGGAGGTTCCCTAAAAACAGAACTACCAAGTGATCCAGCAATCCCAGTCCTGGGCATATATCCCAAAAAGATGAAAAATTCTAACTCAAAAAGATACATGTACCCCAGTGGTCATGCCAGCAATATTCACAATATTCACATGGAAGTAACCAAAGGTCCATCAACAGATAGATGGATAAAAATGATGGTACATATATACCATGGAATATTACTCAGTCATAAAAATAAAATAATTCCATTTGCAGCAACATGGATGGATTACCATTCTAAGTGAAGTCAGAGAAAGACAAATATATGATATCACTTACGTGTGGAATCTAAAAAAAGATACAAATGAACTTATTTATAAAACAGAAACAGACGTACAGACATAGAAAATTTAGGAATACAAAAGGGGGAAGTTGGGGAAGGGATAAATTAGGAGTTTGTAATTAATATATACACACTACTATATATAAAATAGATAACCAACTGTATAGACCTGTATATATAGACCTGTATATATAGACCTACTGTATATTGTATATAGGTATTATATGCAGTATTTTATAATAACCTATGATGGAAAAGAATCTGAAAAAGAGTAAATATATGTATAACTGAATCACTTTGCTATATATCTGAAACTAACACATTGTAAATTAACTACACTTCAATTAAAAAAAAATTTTAAATTTATATCCCTTGAATCTTGAATCTCCCAAGCAAAAAGTCAGAAAGTCAGACCTCCATGTTATTCCAACCATTTATAACTGGGAAAAATTGGAAGCAAGTCAGCAGGTGTCAAAGGAATAGCCAAATGTATTTCTGTGTGGCCAAATGTCAGCATATTATCCGGCCACTAGAAATGAAGTTTTTGAGGAACGGTTATTGACTTTGGAAATCTTAAGTGAAACCAGTAACATGCAAGATTGTACAATAGGATAGGCCTAATCAGAGGACAGAACAAAGGCTGGAAGGAGCAACATCAAATTATTACTGACACTTATTTTCTTTATACTTGCTTTGGTGGTTGTTTTCCTGAATTACAATGAACAAGGATATCCTTTAAAGTCAGAAAAAACACTCCAATAAATATTTCTCTTGCAAAAGTGCCATGTACAGAAAACTGACGTGCCAGGTGGTGGGAGGGCATCCAGGAAGGGCACCGTGGGAGTTCAGGGGGCCACACGTGGGCTGAGCTCTACTTCTTGACAGGAGGCGTCTAAGAGGCACAGACCCCTGCCTTCTTCATGCCTGGGGAGGGCTCCATCTACCTCCAGTCCTGAAACTCTTTTGATGCTGTCTGACAACGAATGTTCTCCAAACCTTGTCATCTTTTCCCACTGACTATTCAGGCGTGATGCTCTCGTTACAAGTCAGCAGTTCGGGAAGACATGGCACTGCCACGGGCAGCTCAGGAGCCTTCCGGGCATCCCAGACCCGGGAGTCTGCAGGGTGGAGGCCCCTCCGGGATGACGTGCAAGGTGGGGGCAGATGGTTACTCCACCACCCTCGCTGCCACCTCTTGCTCATCTCACCACCAAACTGCCTGGTTCTGCTTTCACAGTATTTGCTGGCCCATCACCAAGGCTGGGCGGACAACGTGTGAGCCCCTTGAACATCTGATCCCAGCTGCTCTCTGTCCCAGGACACTCCTGCCTTCCCGCCAAAGGCCAGTGGGGCGTTCTCCTGACAAACTTGACTCCACGTCCCCGTGGTGTAAAATAGGACCGTCTCTTTCAGGTAATATGATACACCTTCTCTTTTGAGCATGTGCTTTAAATAACGTGATTCAGCTTTAGATGAACAGACGCCAGGACCTATAGGAAGAAGAGCAAGGGGCCCTCCACCAATGACATGGTTTTCCTGCCGTGAACCTGAGGGTCTGCACGTGGCCGCTGCACCTGTTGGCCATTTGCTGCCAGAAGGAGCAGCCCAGTGGCTATGTTGCCAAAACCAAGCTTGTTCTTCTTGGCAGATGTTTTTCAACATCCAAAATGGATGATATGAAGCGACTCCATTGGCTAGATTAATTCGTTCCACTCTAGGGGAGATGCTGGCTGCTTCTCGTCTGGTGGGGCCCTGGGGAAGCAGGCCGACTGGGACTCCACAGCAGCCGTGCTGGACCCGGCCACGGCCACACCTGCCCTGACGCTGCCGCAGCCCAGAGCTCTGAGCCACTCTGGGACCCCTTCATGCAGAGGGTGGAAGGGAGCGCCCACCTGCACCAAAACATCGTTCAGGACCTCCCTGCCGATAGCACGCCTGGCATTTCCACAGCAGGTCAGCCGACAGGTCACAAAGGGACCCCGGGCCCAGAGTGGTGTGTCTGAGGGCTGCAGGTGGTGGGGGAGGGAGGGGCCAGCCCCTACCTGTTGCACGTGGACCCTTTACACTTGTCCTTCATCTTGGTGTCACACTTGACGACTTGGGCTAGGAGAGAAATGCAGAAACACTTGTCACGGCAAGAAATGGGAGGATGAGTCCGAGTTAGCAGATCCCATCCCCACCCCAAGGAACTTTCTGGAACACCCCGGAGTCCTCATCATAAGGAGAGCAGAAGCGTCGCCCACTGGCTGTAGGCGCAGGGTGGAGGTTTGAATCCCGGTTCCTCTTTCTAGGAGCACCGTCACCTTGGACACTTACTTCCCATCTCTGAGGTTCAAATCCCACTTATTAACGGAGATGGGTGCAGTATCCACCTCCAGGGGTTTCTCTGAGCCTTGATGAGAAAGAGAACCAACCTCGGGAGGCAGCCTGGCACGCTGAGTCCCCCTCAGCCTCACAGGGCCCTGAGGGCGAGCCTCGCGCAGCCCAGGAAGCGGGGACCCAGCCGTTCTCCCCAGTGTCATCTCCCACAGCCACGAGGACTCGGCCAAGTTTTCCTTTTGGTTTGTTTTATAGGGGCATATCAGAATCTTGGGGTAACGTTATAGTTTGACAGAAAGACACGTATTATTTTGTAATTTTACATTATGGAAAAATAAAATAATAATGAAAGAGTTTGGAACCTCTGGACAGACAAGGACATCAGGGTATTTCCTGGTCACAGAGAGCTACGGTCTAACAGGCAGGAGTCCAGGGGAGAGATAACTCCTGCTGGGTGTGGGCTGGTGGGAGGGCAACTGACAAAATAGCCAAGGCTTTCTGAGAAAGATGGGTGTGAGCTGGCCTCCTCCTCAGGCCCGAGTCCAGCTGTGTGCTGTGTGATAGTTCGGAGGGAAAACAGAGACACTGGCGGGCAGAGAAGCCACACCTGGTACCGTGTCTGTAAGAAAATGCCCTCTAGAGCCCCCAAACTTCAGTAAAGGTGCCGCATACACAGGTGACCCAGGTCGGGAAGTGGGGAATCAGAGCCGGACAGGGGAGGGCAGAGAGAAGCGAGCCCCAGGAGGGGAAGGGTCTCAGGAGACCAGAGGTGAGCGTGAGGACATGGCATCTCGGGACCTCCGAAAGTCTCTGGGGAAACAGCCAGCTTCCCGCCTTAGGGGAGCTGTTGGAGGCAATGTGCTGGTGACCTCACAATGCAGCTGACACTGGGGGACCCATGTGACTGTGAAAAATCCTCACAGCGACCTGACCGAGCTGCAGCCGCTCGGGCAAGGAGATGGGTGAGGAGGGACAGACGAGAACATGCAGCCCAGGTCTAGAATTCATAGCCTAGCTCCTTAGTGACTGCTTCAGCTCTTCTCTGTCAAGAACACAATGCCTCTCCTAAAATACAGACACAGGAAATGCACACACCTGTGTCTCTGGACTAAAACAGTGCTAACAGGAGGCCTCAGGGCTCCTACTTGACAGATGGGCACATGGAGTGTCAAAGAGGCAGGTCCGAGTCACAGGACCCGTGCGCATGGTGGCCCTGGGAGCCGGGCCCCACGCTGCCTGTTCACTCTTCCTCTGGGAGGGGGGCACCCCAACAGGAACCCAATCTCAGCCCCGGTCCTCTTTGAAAGGACAAGAGAAGGTCTAACCTTAAAATAACTGCGTGGGGGGAAAAGGCCACCCAAGTACAGCTCCCATAATGCTTCTTTTGAAATGACTTTAAAATATCATTTTTTAGAAACGTCTTCGGGTTGTGCTTTTGCAAGCTATACCCCACTCTGGTCCCCGCTGTTTGTCGACTTGGAGACCTCTCAACCCACTGACCCCCCTACTCCGTCCACCCCAAAGAAAACTGCCCCCTTCAGAGGCGGCCAGCATGGCAGAGCCCCACTCACTCATGTAGTTCACGGGAGAGTCTTTCTTGGGCTTCGTGGGTTTGATCACCCTCGGTGAGACCCAGACGTGCTTCTCATCAGGAATGGGGGCCACTTCCACCTCGTTCATGTCGTCCGTTTCAGGTTTCTGGCCATAAGTCTCTTAATAGTGAAGTGGGGAGAGAAAAGCAACATGCTGGGATCCAAACGAAATGCACTTGGGAAGAAGTGAAAAAGCCATCTGGAGACGAAACTAGTTTGAGGTTTGCTTTCACAAAGGGTCATTTCAGCAGCAAAGAGAAAGTTCCACTTCAGGGCCAACTGGCCAGGCGGGATTCTCCCCACCAAGAGCAATGGATGGCTCTCTGCTCACTGTGCTTGATTTGGAACCCAAGAGCAGCTGGGCTGACCGGAGGTTAGAAGGCCCCAGCACCCACCCCTGAATGGTCTGAATGATTTCTTGTCCCCTCTCTGCCTACTCACCACTGCCTACCCAAGGAAGCAGCTTCAGGAAGCCACCTCATCCTCTGACCCCAAACCACAGCTGTCTCCCCGAGGTCCCTCTGTGCTGCATTCTCACTGAGGGAGGGGTCCTCCTAGATATGTGCCATCGGGGTGCAAGAATACCCGTGTCGATGGTCTTGGACCCACTGCCCTTTACCGCCTGCATGTTCTGTTCCCTTCCCCACCCCCGAAGGTCAAGATCACTTAACCTTTCTCTGCACTGCAGTTCTGAAACCCAGTAACACTGGAACCATCACCTAGAAAGAGCCAAAGACCCAACTCTTGGTTAAAAAAACTTAGTTCACTGGCTCCCAATCTTTTCCCCACTCAAATATGGTTATTTCTCCAAACATGACTGCAACCTTCATGTTTCAAAACATTCTAATTCACCAAACAAATTGCATTTATTAAGCATCAGTTCTTATCATGAAAGTCACCATAATCTGTAATCAGGCCACTTGGATACCAAGCCTTACACTCCAGCCAAAGCAAAGCAAAGTATTGCTTGTGCACCCTTATCAAACATGAACTGGTGCACATCTGTTGTGGGACCCGCCAAGGATGTCGTGGACCAGAGTTGGAAACCCCTGCCTTCTAAGCTTCTCCAGTGAGAAAAGACAACAGATGTGCTTTGATAAGAAGGAGTTCAAGGAGCAGGAATGGATGGGGCCCTCACAGGCCTCTCATGTCAATGGATTAAGACTCAAGTTCCATCAAATGTCCACCAATTCCGAGCCTTATCTCCATTTCTCCTTAAGGGTGACAACATCTCTGAAGGGCAGACCAACCGTTTTGTGTTGACACAAGCCATTCAATTGAAGGGCGACTTCAAGATCTCTTTAAGAGATCTCTGGGTGCCTTTTGATAGGACACTCTGCAGCCATTTCACTGGCTGACTCATCACTGTACAACCACCGCTCCAGGGGAAACCAAGAGGAGGATGGACGGGATCTAAGCCAGAGGAGAACATTAATCCTGAGTCCCAAGATCATTACCAGAGCTCTTGGACCTTCATGTCCGGCTCCTGGACAACACGCTCACCACCACCTCCCTCCCCCACCAGTTGAAGACTCCCTGGGGCAGCAGCCAGCCTGCTTCACACCCCACTCTACAACGAGCTCCAGCACACAGCAGTTGCTCAACAAAATTGGCTGCATGAAGGACTGTCAACCCTCCCCCCACCCCCCACAATGAATTCTGTCTTTGAACTCTTTGGAGGGGAAAAAATAGTCCCAGCAAAGTTTAAAGATATTCAGGAAGGGAAATGTGGAAAACATTATACTATAGCTATACTCTATAGGCAAAATCTCTATGAAGATGCTGGGTTTGCAAACAGCACTTGGAACCCAACAGCGGTCTCTGGTCTGTCTTCCCATCAAAGTGGCTATTCAGGCTTGCTCTTCACTGAAAGCCAGAGCTGTCTCTGGAATAAGCTGGGTTTTCTTCCACTGGCCTTTAGGATTTTTATACCTCATAATCGCGGCTTTATTTAGCCGAATATAGTTGGGTAGTGCAGCCTAAAGCATTTGAGGGCTCACTATTTAAGAAAATGGGCAGACAGTCCTCACCCTCAGACACACACATGAAAAGTGGAATGCTTACCCAGAGGACGGGCTGTATTTGAGCACATCCTAATTAAGATCCCCTGAGTGGACCAGCACAGGCCTGGGGAAATTCCGTGCCTGAGTTCACGCCAAGGTTACCCTGTGCACCGTCCAGCTCTGGACCGGGGGTCCCAGGGTACCGAGCATTTCTACGTCATTCTGCAGGCTCCACCTGGTTCTATAAGTGCGGACAAAGGTCATAGCTAATGTCAAGTTCTGGTGTCATCCTGTCATTGCCCTGGGAGGCATGAACAGCCCCATTTCACAGATGGGAAAACTGAGCCTTGAAGAGGCTATGTGACCTGCCCAAGCTCACACAGCTGAGAGTCAGACTCCTTTCCCTGAATCCCACACCCTTCATTGCCACACAGGGACAGGCTGGAGGGGTGGGAACGCCTCTTACAGTCTATCCTTATCCCCGCTCCATCTCCATTAAGAGGTCAAGGCTTTGCCAGGCACCTCAATAAACGCTTATTAAGTAGCTTATGCAGATAAGCTGCTTTAGAGGAGACTTTCTGCATGGTTAGCTAAGGAAATCAGGATGCCCGCCAAGTGGAGTTGGATATTTTCCACCAAAAATAAAGAAGCAAGTCCAGGAGGCTTCACTGGGGGGGTTAACCAGCATCTAGGCTGTCTTTGTGTACATTTGTTCTCTGACAAGGACCCTCTGTGGACTTTGGGGGTATATTTATTCAGACAACATGCAGAACACACCTGCTAGGTGCCCCTGGAGGCCCTGGAGTGAACCAGCAGCTGTAACTACAGGTGATTCAAGTTCATGGAGAGTCTGGGTGCAGCAAGGGCATGGAGGCAAGTGAGTGGCCTGGCTGTGAAATCAGGGAAGTCTTCCTAGAGGAGGTGTGACACAACAGTTGTGTTTTCCAAGAAAAGAAGGCATGTGCCAGGATCCTGAGATGGATGGGGCCCCCAGACTGCTAGAGGGCCCCCAGTAACCCCTAAGGTAAAGAACTCCATGCCAGGTGATGAGTGAGGTCATACCTCCCCACCTCTACTTCTCCAAGAAAGTAATGGGCTGGGTCCATAAACTGTTGACTATGTGCAGGCTGCTGTCCTAGTAACTCATACCTTCCTCACTGCATCCTCCCAGCAAACCATCTACAGGAGATGATGGCATCACTCTTACAGATGGGGGAAACTGAGGCTCAGAGAAGACAAGCAGTTTGCCTGGCATACCCGGCCCGGAGTGCAGACACGCCCCCTCTGCCCAACCTGCATGCCAATGGCCTGCCTCGCGCACTCATGGAGCCCCCCATCAGGAGACCTGAGGGGGCGCCCCCAGAGGTCTGCCCTCCTTCATGGTCCCCATACCAGCCCTCAGGATCTGAGAGGGGACTTGTCCCTCTGGGCGACCAGACAGCAGCCATAGGACCCGCCTGAAAGGGGACTTGGAGCCTGACATGCCTCGAGTGTCGGCCTGCCTTCTCAGCCCTCCCATTACCCCCGGGAGCTGACATGTCACCCCATTTTCACACAGGAAGACTGAGGCTCAGATTGATGAAGTGACCTGCCGGGGTCCCCCTGCTGGAACGTGCAGGGTTGATAGTCCTCAAGCAGGTGTACTAGACTCTAAAACCCACGCTTGTCCCAGGAATCCAGGTATCGGAGTGGGATTGTGTGGGAATATTTCACTAAGGATGGGCGTGGGGACCCCGTCTCAAAGACAGTGAAGAGGGGGAGCAGAAACTCCACCTAACCAATGCTCGTGGTGCCCTACCGCGTGGCGGGCACTGCCAAGACCTGCGCACCATGCCATGACACGTGCGGTTCCCTGCCGGACATGCCCTTCCCTTCTTTCATTACCAGGCTGTCTTCTTCAACAGCTGCCTGCTCGGGAGGCCCTCCCTGGCCCGGCCCATGGTGGAGGCTCCTGCTATTAGCCCTGGGGCACCTGTATCATGCCCTGAGAGGGGCGATGGCCCCACTGGACGCCAGGTTCCCCAGGGCAGGACCCGGACTGGTCCCCATAGTCACCCCACCCCATCACCTAGCAACATCCTGGCACACAGCAGGCACTCAGGATGTTCACACCAAATGTGCTGACTCTCTCATCTGAGCCTGAGATGTGTCACGGACGGAGTCACCAGGCCCATTTTGCTGCTAGGCAGAGAGACCTAGGGGTTTGAGCAAAGAGCCTCAGATCACCAAGATCCAGAGCCAGAAGTCTCATGTCTGGACTCTGGGTTGAGCCCTGCTTCCCCCGGAGACTCAGCTACCTGCACAGAAGTCACAACCCAGGGGACCACATGGACCAGGCCACACTGACCAAACCATCAGACCTTTGCTTCTTCCCCCAGAGGGCACCCCCACCCCACCCCACCCCACTGCAGAGGGCAGAATCAGCAGGGAAAAACCGGCCCGAGAGGGCTGGAACTCCACTCTTCACCCTGGAGCCCACTGCGCTGACCCCACGAGCCCCTGGCAGGGAAGGGCCGCTGCCTCCTGCCCATGCCAACCCTCCTGAAAGGCCCCTCTCAGCCATCACAGGACCTGTTGACGCAGCCACGTGAAAAAACACACCTCAACCGCAGACACACGTTCAGCGCCTCAGCCGGGACGGAGTTGAAGGAAATAGTCCAAAATGTGAGGAGCACTTCAGGCATGAAAAATGTGCATTATTTACAGGAGCGGGGTAAATGGAAACACCCTGAGTGGCCAGCAATAAACAAATGCTGGCGTCGCTGGAAAATACACGGCCTGAAAGCTCTGGCTGGGCCTGAGCTGAGGGGGGAGGGGAACGTAGATGTTTATGACGAGTAAGGGCTGGGTGAGCCGCACGTGTGGGTGGGTGGGAGGCTGGTGGGGACAAGGACGAGCAGGAGGGGCTCCGACAGCCCACCCGGCCCACAGCTGGCCTGGACCATCCATCACGCAGCTGCTTTAAATCCCTCGTTTGTTGTCTGTTTTGTACCAAAGTCTGAGCACCAAGAGGGCAGGATGCCTCTGGTCGGTGCCCCCACGGGAGATGCCCACTGGGGGATGTCCCAGGGGCAGCTGGGTCCCCGGGGAGCTGGGGCTGAACCCGGAGTCTGGAGATGGGGAGGGGAGGGGGGGAGCGAGGGCTGGAGTCTGGAGATGAAGGAGGGGAGCAGAGGGTAAGGGTGGAAGGGGCCAATTTCTCCCCCAGCTGTCCAACGTCCCCGTTTCACGGTGGCAGCTCTGTGACTCAGGGACGGGAGTGGAAACCCGCTCCCAAGGGCTCTGAAGTGGATTCCTACCTCGGTAACAGAGGTTGTTCTTGCAGCCACCGCCGTACTTGGGGGGGCACTCTGAGCAAGGCCGGCCGGTTCTGTAGGGGGCTTCTCCGATCCAGTTGCCCCTGAGGACAGACCAGAAACACCATCACGGGGCTGCCATGCCAGGGCCCGGGGGCCCCTCTCTCTGTTCTAGACCCTCTTGGGGCCCCGACACGGTCAGGGAGGATGGAAGGTATGAGGGGGACAGGCACTTGCCCTGAGCCCCTCTGTGCACAACGTCTAGAGAATTACAGAATAATCTAGCCAGGAGCCATGAAGCATCCTTCTCCTTCTCATCCTTTGTCCTGTGGCCCCCCACCTACCCACACTGCTCCCTCTCACAACTCTGAACACCGGTGGCACCGCCCCCTCCCCCAGCCCCAACACCAATGCAGGGAAGTTGCTGGGACCCTCCCTTTTAAGCCATTTCTCAAATAAGTGATGGGCAGCCTGCTCCAGGGAGGGCCTCGAGGTTACTGGCTTCTCACTGCACACCCACCAACTCATTCCATCCTTCCAACACCCTAGGAGGGACATGCTAGAGTTCAATCCTTTATCAGGCGAGGAAACAGGCTCAGAAATGTTAAGTGACTTGCCCAACGTCACACAGCAAGTGAGTGTGAGGGCTGGGATTTGACCTCAGCCTGTAGGGTTCAAAGCTTTGACCATACTCTGCTCGCGGGGCTGAGACCCTCTGGGCATCACAGGCACCAATCCGCCTCCCTCTAAGATTCCGGGGCAGGAAAACCAGAGGCCGCTCGGGGGGATTTCTCCAGGGCCTGGGTAGCAGGTGGTGAGCAGGACTCCCAGGCCCTTCTGGTGGTGCCTTTGGCAGCACAGGCTGGAGCAGTGAGTGACTGGGGGCCAGTTTCTGTGATCTGTTCTAGGAACTTCCTTCATGGTTGCCCCAGTCAACTAGCTGTCCTCTCAGGAAACAGATGCAGGGCCCCACTCTCGGGCCAAGGGCGGCCGAGCCATGAGGAGCAGGCTCTGGGGCTGGACCTGGCCCTTCCAACCAGAACCTCTGCCCTCGTCTCTGTACGGGGTAACCTCGGGGACTGGTCGTGAGATGAAGGAGGTGGCTGTGTGGACGGCTCACGTCAGGACTAGCCTCTGGTGATGGCAACACACTCTCTGAGCGCTTGCTAAATCAGCAGCCTCACGGGGTGACGGTCTGATGGCTGTCCAGGGCGGCCAGGGAGGGAGGGGTCCCGTTAATGCTGGCCAGGGACAAACTGCAGAAAACACACTGTTTGCTCCTGGTCAGCCCAAAATAGTGGAATGGAACCACCCAGGGCCACGTGGGTGTCAGGCCAGGGGTGGTGGGCAGGGGCTGTCACAGGCTGCACCCAAGAGGGCAGAACGACACCCCCCAGCAGGCTGCAGACACTGCTTTGTTCAGCACATCGGCCTCACGCGCAGGCTGGCCAGGACTCACGGAGGGCTTCGGGGTGACCCCACAGATGGACCATCACCAGGGGGACCCTGGGGCCCCAGCGCCTGCCCTGTCACTGGGTGGGGCTCAGTAGGTTCTTCAGACCATTGGGGCCCCCAGATGGGCTCTTACCACCCCCCCAGCTGAGTCTGCCAGCATGTGTGGGCTCCGCGTCTCCTCAGTGACAAACCAGGCCTCCCACAGGGCTGGCGCAGTAGCTCTCAGAGGTGGTGGCTGTGGATGGGGGCTGGGTGCCAGGCGTCCTGGGAACCCGTCCTCCAGCCTGGGCGCTATGTTATATATACACAATGCATGGGCTGAACGTATGTGCACGCCCCCCATAACCATAACCCCCAGGGTAGCTGCATTTGGAGACGGGGCCTCAGAGGAGGTGACTGAGGTTAAATGAGGTCACGAGGGTGGGGACCCTGATCCAATAGGATTAGTGGTCTTATAGGAAGAGACATAGAGAGCTCAACTTCCTCTCCATCTCTCTCCTCCACCCCCTGCACACAGTGAGGAAACATCATGTGGAGACACGGGGAGAAGGTGGCCATCTATGAGCTGGGAAGAGAATCCTCACCAGAAACCAGCCCTGCTGGACCCTGATCTGGACTTCTGGTCTCCAGGGCTGTGAGAGAGAACTCTGCTGCTGAAGCCACTTTGTTACAGCAGTGTGTGCTGAATAATACAAATTTATACAAGTGAATATTTACTAGCTGTACTTCCAGGATTAGTGTGTTTTCCTATACGTACAATATTAATTTTTTTAAGAAAGGGATAGGAGATAAATAAGGGGGAAGTGGTATTTCTAGTAGGATTTTCTAGTGTTTTTTTTTTTTTAATACACAGTCAAATTGAATTATTCCTCACTCCACACCTGCCACTCTTCCAGTAGTTCTGACTAGCTTACTGCTCTTCCGTGGGGCTTGGTCCCTCCCATCGATGACACAACCCATAACCTCATCCCTGTGGCTGTGGAGGCACTGTTACCGCTAGCGTGCCGGATGGTTTACAGAGAGTTTCTATTTTCCTCCCAACCTCAGCGATTCTCTCTTCATCCCACCTTCGCATGGCCACTCCTGACCCAACCCAGTAAATGAGGTCATTCCTGCTTCATGCAGTCACTGAGAAAATATGTTTTAAGGGCCACTGCATGCAGGGCCCAGTGCTAGGATGGCGGCCAGCCCCGTGGCCAGTGCGCAAACCACAGGCTGTAAACTGGGTGAGCTGTTCTCCGAGAGTCAGCACATAGTTGTCTTGTGAGCAACAGAGGTGAGTGGGTAGAGGTAAGTGACATACTGATGGCATCAGGGTGCTGTAAAGATGAAGAGGGGCTGTGACCCAAAGGTTTGATGAGGTCCCTTCTGGGAGGGGAAACGTAACGATGCAAAACACCTATTTACTAGCGTGCCCTTTGCTGCATATTTTCAGAGAAAAAGAATCTTTATGGTGGACTCCACTAGTTGCCCAGCCAGCAGCTATTCCTGCTTCTGATCTATTCAAGCAGTCCCAGAAGACAATTTGCTAAGCCAACTGGGACAAGTTCATTGGTCAAAGCCAACTGGGGCAGTCTTGTTCCCCCCTGTCCATGAGTAGTCTGGTTCTGGCCAATGACGTAAGGAGAAAGTGGACCAGGGGAGAGAAAAGCCAAAGGAGAGAACTCTTTTCTACCATTCTCTTCCCTTCTGTTTGGGGAGACTTGGTGCCTGATGTTTTGCAGCCTTCTTATGACCATGAGGAGAGGATAGTACTGCAAGAAGACAGAAAGTTCTCCTTGACACTGCTGAGCTACTAAGCTAACCTAGACGCACTAATCTCTGAATGCCTTGTTATGTTAAGTAATGAAGAGGTTTTCCCACTTAAGCCAGTTTTAGTTGGGTCTTCCATGGCAAGCAAACACACCCCAACCCATAAAACCATGTCACTTGTTCTTACTTTGGAGAATAATTGCAAACGAGGTAGACTGCATTCTCCCAAACATCTCCCCAGACATTGATCCTCTGGCAGGTGTTCACAGCACAGCCGATCTTGTTGGTTGTGGCCCAAACTATCTGAAAAGATGACATCCATACATCAAAGTTCAAGGGGAAAATGACCAGGCTGACATAATCTGGCCTGAATCCATAAGGTGCCCACAGTAAACGGGTGTGTGGTAAAGGGGTGAAGGCCCAAATTCTTCCCCTAGCCCATGAAAGAGCCAGACATTTGTTTAAATCAAAAATGGAAAAGTGAACAAAACAAAACAAATAAGGAACATGCCCCAGCAATGTAAAACTGCTATAGAAGTTTCTAGTGCTTATTCTCAGTTTCCACATTTGTGAACCAGTCACAAACAGTTCAACCCACCAGTTATACTTTGAATAGGACTGAATTAAAGGAAGAAAACTAAGGCAATGATAGAACAGAGGTTCTCTGATTGGGGGAGAGCCCCACAGTTCTGGGGGTGCCAGGCTGAGGCCACGCCCGATCTTCCAGCCTTACCTGGGTGTAGTGGGTGCACATGGGCCCGGAGCACCTCTCTGGACACCAAGGGTTGCACTCGTGGGGGTAGGGGTAGGTGTAGTCCTTCACCTCATCGTACCAGGACTGCACGTGGAAGCCAGGGGAGCGATACCTGCAGGGACAGATGGGCTTGTTAAGTTCTGGTCACTACATGCACACAATAACAGAGACCCCTTCTGGCAGCACCCACCCAAGGTGGAGTTGGAGGCGGGGCGCGCCTTCAGGCCAACAGCCCTACATCCCACCTGGCACCTGTTAGAAGTGCTTAAAACCTGAACTGGCCTCCTTCAGAGTGCAGGAGTATGCCTGGGTGACCCACACACCACCTGTGTGTATGAGAAACCTGTATCTGGCCCCAGTGAATCCTTTTCTATACTAATAATTATGTATTTTTTTCATATACATTTGGGGAAATATATGCAGCCCCTGAATCCCGTATTTCACAGATATTACTGCATAAGAAAAAACCGAAGAGGGGCAAACCTTGCCCCAAGCTCCCATTTGGGATCCTATCACCTGAGCCCACCTGAGCCCCCAGCACTTAGAAGACACTCCCCACCTCTTGTTGTGACTGGCCCTCTCTTCAGCCCCGTCTGCCAGGCTGGCATCGGGAAAGAAAATAAACCAGATGCAAGCCCCAGTCGCTGTCACCAGCAAGTGTAGACAAAATGGTTCCAACAAGCAGAACAGATGTGGGGGACTGGGCACTTCTGAGGGCACCATGGGGAGCAGGGCAGTCAGTGGTCTTGTAATCATTACCGTCAGGACTCCGGCAAAGGTGGTGGTCAGTGCCCTGGCCAGGGAAAGCACCTCTCTGCTTGGGGCCAGCTCAGAGAAGGACACACAGACAGCGACAAGGCTCCGGGGCCACAGGGTACCCACCACCCTGTCTGTCCATGTCCCACAAGCCTTGCTGCCAGGCTGGACTGGTTTTAGAAAGAAAACATTCAGCTGCTGAGGGGCTTTCAGATGAGGGGCTCCTCTGGAAAGTGAGTCAGCAATATTGATCCAGAAAGGGGGCAGCCTTTGTGCTATGGACCTATCAATCCTACTCCTCAGAGTTTTCCTAATGAAATCATTCAAATGAGCCAAGAGGGAAAAAGAAAAAAAACAAAACCCAGCTACGAGAATAGAATGGCTAAATTCTGGTCTGTCAACCTGATGGCTCACAGGCAGCCTTTCAGATGTGATAACCATGACAAGTATGTGCTAGAAAACTGTTTGATGTCGTATGAGAAGGAAAAAAAAAAAATCAATAGCTGTCCTGGCCACAGTTACAACTATGGGAAAATATGTCGGCCAGATGCAGCCCAGGAGCCCAGAAACACAGAAAGAGCTGACCAGGTCAGCAGGTCCATGGGTTGGGTTCCTCATAGACATTTTCTGGTGATGCTGTCATAAGACTGACTGGATAAAAAGCAGAAAACAACACCGGGTTGCTATGCCTCCACGAAGCCAAGCCTCTAGCCCCGTGATGACCCCTTGCTCAGGTCCTGCTCAGAACAACCCTAGCTAGAGGACAGTGCAGGGGCTTGGGGTCCCATTAAAATCCGAGCTCGGGAACTGGATATGGCAGGTCTGAAGGCCAGCAGACCCTGCCCTGTGTTTTCAGGGGCTCTGTCCAATCCACATCAATTTTTCAATGAAAGGGGCAAAATGGAAGCAGACCCTGGAAACCTCGCGACTCCTGGGTCCCTACTCGGAGAACTCGTGTGCCTGGCACAAGGGCAGTGAGTCTTAATCTGTCAGAGGACATCTTCCCCACTTCCTCTAAGGAAACCCGCTCAGTTGACCTGGGTGAAGATCGGTGGGTGACATTTAACAGGTGCTCAGAGGTCCGGCAGTGTGAGTGAGACCCCAGGTCACAAGTAGGGGGCCATGGCGTCTCTCACCTGCCCCAGTGCACAGCCAGGTTCTGCCCGATGGACACCAGCAGGCTGGTGGGTCCGTGCTCCCAGATGCACTCCTGGGCCCAGGCTGCTGCCGACTTCTCCAGCTCTTCATCCCAGGTCTGCAGGGGACGAGAAACAGGCACCAGGAGGTAGGGTCAGGATGGGTGGAAGAACATCTGAGCTGACGCCCCCAGCTCGGGCCCCGGGACGACCCTAAGCACCAGGCTTCAGCTTCTGCGACACTGGACTCAAGGACTCAGAGCATTTCGACAGTCTCTGGTCAGCAAAGAACCTAGAGGAGCCTGGATGCTCAGAGCTCCTGCTCATCCCCTAACTTGTCAGGGACCCTGGCAAGTCCCTCCTCTCAGCCTCAGTCTCCTCATCTATGAAATGGGAGGATGAATAACTTGGAGATGGATGGTGGTCATGGCTGTACAATGGTGTGAAGGTACCTAATGCCACTGAACAGTGCATTTTAAAATGGATGAAATGGTAAGTTTTATATTATGTATATTTTACCATTTTATATATATACATATGTATGTATTTATACACACACATGCTAAATCGCTTCAGTCATGGCCAACTCTTTGTGACCCTATGGGCTGTAGCCCGCCAGGCTCCTCTGCCCATGGGGATTATCCAGGCAAGAATAATGGAGTGGGTTGCCCTGTCCTCCTCCAGGAGATCTTCCTGACCCAGGGATCAAACTCACGTCTCTTATATTTTCTGCATTGGAGTCAGGTTCTTTACCACCAGTGCCACCTGGGAAGCCTATATATAACCGTATACACACACACACACACACACACACACACATATATATATAGATTTTTTTTTTCTAAGTAGCAAGAAATGCCTTCAACTCACCCAGTCCTGCTCCCCTCCAGCAAAGCCCACCCTGAGTCAGGGTCTGGGACAAAGAATCTGTCACCTGCTCCCCTCCCAACCAGCCCAGGGTGCACACATAACCCCCCTGAAGAGAACACGGTGAACCACATGAGCGGGACTACTTTTCTCTCTCAAGAAACTGACGCCCAGTGGCCCTCAGGCTGTGAGCCAGCGGCTGCCCCGCCCCATCCAAATCTCCCGGGCAGGCAGGGGCTGTCCCCTTGCCCTGTGGAGGCCCAGCCTGGCACACAATAGGTGCTTCCTGAGAGCCTATACTGGGAGGGCCCTGGGACGTTCCAGGAGACCGGTTCACCAACCGCCGGACCCCAACACGAAGCCACCCCTTCGCCCCATCTCCGGTCCTGTGTCTCCTTCTGGCCAAGATAACGGCACTCCTCAACATCCAGGGGCAAGTCCTAAACCCAGATAGGCTGGCTCCAGAGCCTGTCCACTCATAAAACCTCAAAACAGGGTGTCTTAACTCTGTGGGGTTTTACAGTCTACCTCTTGGGATGAGCCTGTTTCAGAGGGCTGTGGCTCAAAGCTCCAGGACATGGATCTGAGACACCCTCTCCAATCAGCGCCGCCTGTTGTTGGGCGGATGGACGTTGGTGGGCGAGGATGCTGGCAGGGGCGAGGGGAGCCTAAAAAGAAACCTACCCTAATTCTCTCCAGCTTTAACCCTAAAAAGCTCTGAATGGCTGCCCCGCGCATTAACATTTTGAAAGGGTGTCCACTCTGCCTCCTAAAATTAGCACAGCCCCTTCAGAACAAACCCCTGGACCGTGTTCTTGAGGGAAAAAAAAGAAATGGTTTCATAAGGAGTCCCCAGGGGACAGCCTTGCTCAGGCTCTACCCAGGCAGGCATCCACTCATCCCTCAGCCAGCGATGGGCCACCTCATCTGGCACAGCAATGCCGAGGGGCCCACAGCCACATGGGCAGGTGCCCGACCGTGAGGGTGACCGAGGTCAGAGCGTGAATGACACAGCGAGTGGCAGCTGAGTGCAGAGGAAGGAGAGGGGCCAGGGCCCAGGCTGCACGGAGCTGCAAACGGGAGTGACGGGGTGCAGACGTGTGGGGTGCGGAGGGGGGCTGTGCACACAGCACCCTGAGACTCCTCTGGCCGCAGAGGAGGAAGCGAAACAAGCTAACCAGACAGACCAGGGCTCCTGACAGGAGGCGTGGGTGCCAGGCAAGAAGCACAGAGGGCCCTCGAGGGTCCAGCCAGGAGAAAGGCTGGAAGAGTGAAGATTTAGGAATTATAACATGATGCCAGGATTCAGAGGGCAAGATGGGAGGTGAGTCCCCCTCCAGGGCTGAGGCTGCCCTGCTAATCAAGGTGTGAACAACATGGGCAGGGAGGGTGGAAACAGCTGGAGAAAGAGTCCCCGGTACCTAGGGGGGCAGCAGAGTGGGGGTGGAGTTCAGACAGCATGGACAGGTGAACGAGAGCGTGGGTCCTGGACTCAGCCGGACCCAGGTCGGGATCCACCTCTGCCTCTGCCAGCTGTGATCCCGGGCCAGTCTGTAAAGTTGGGGGGAACCACAGTGCCCACTTCATGGGGCCGAGAAAACCGGACAAGGAGACATGGGAACGAGGGTGGGGCTGGGGACGGGCACCCGGAGCTGGTCGCCCCTTCTGTTCCTAAGTGCAGGGGCTTCTCTCGAGATACAGGGGACCCTCCACCATCCCTTCTCAGCCTCCTCCTCCCAGCAGAACGCCCCACTGCTCACAGACTCAGCCGCCCCTCGCTGACGGAGGGAGCACCTTAAGAATGGGCTGGAGACCAAGCTGCACGAAGACCTCGGTACCAGCACAGCCCCAGGGCTGAGTGTCTGACTGGGCATGTGACAGGCGTGCCAGCCAACTGTCAAGTGAACACTGAGTCAGCCCAGGTAAGGAGATGCTGAAGTCACTCGGTAAGGAGGAAGTAGAGCTGGGGTCGGACTCACCAGAGCCCACCCCTTGACCCTCACCGCCCCCCGCTCCAAGAGGGCCTGTGGGGAGAGCCAAGGGTGGGGAGCGGGAGCTGAGCTCAGAGAGGTGCAGCCAGGTGCCCAGAACGCAGCCAGGGGAGCCTCTCTGGCCAGTAGCTCCCGGGTCCTGGACCCGCCCCTGCCCCGAGCCCCCACTCCAGGCCAGCCCCAGGCCCGGCGCTCACCATGTACTCCATGTTGGAGGCGGGTGGTGACACCTGGCCCCGCAGCTTGTTATGAAGCATGAGAATCTCCTCCTGGTCTGCCCTGGGGATGGCCCTCCGCGCCCGGGAGTGGGGCGGGTCCCACTGGTATTTGCTGAGCAGCTTCTCTAAGTGTGTGATGTTGGGCAGGAAAAAGCCTTGGGCTTCGCAGAGCAGCAGCACCAGCCCCAAGGGCACGACACCAGTCAGGACACAGGTCATGGCTCCACGCCGGCAGCAAGGCAGGCGGTGACGGGCAGCCTGGGCGCCTGAGGCAGAGCTGGGCGTTCTCGTGCTCTGAAAGGAAACAGAGGGTGGCTGGAGAAGTTGGTCAGTGCCAAACCCGCCACGGCAGAGAGTGGACAGGGCACCCCTCTCTCCCCATTGTGCAGATGTGAAGACTGAGGCTCACAGAAGCTACACCAGCAAGGTCCGGCAGGCAGGAAGTGGTGGAGCTGGGATTCAAGCCAGTGGCCTCCAGCACGGCAAGCGGCCCGATGCCACATGGACATCCTGGCTCGGTCTCTCCCAGACTCAGCTTCTCGTGGCGCCTCCTTTTCTCTCACTCTGAGTCAGCATCTGGACTCATTCAGGGCTCCGGTGAGTCTATGGCCTGAATTAAACTCCATCTCCTGCCCCCATAAGAGACTGCTAAAGCCATTTCAAGTCAGCAAAGGATGTGCCATGAACCAACGGGGGTAGCGAACTTCCTAGGCCCTGTGAAGTAAGACTCAGTTCCCAAACAGGCTGTCAGGCACCCCCAGACCTACCCCCTGCACAGTCCTTCCACGGGGTGGGTAGCCATCACACCCTAGGCCACAGCCTCCCAGGGCCTAGCCACGTGCTCTGCTAACTTGATCCTCGGAGAAAGTGACAGTGGAAAGAGACAGGGCCTCCCAGGGGCACCAGGGTACCCCACTCTCACCCTGTCTCTGCCTGGCAACCCCCCAAACAGCCCAGCGAGCGGCCTCCCTCGGCCAGCTTCTGTCTGACAGTGAGCCCATTATGGGCACTGCCAGATGTGACCCTCCTGGCTGCTGAGTGAGCGGTTCACATGGGTAATTAGCACCCAACAGCCGCATCAGCAGGGCCAAGGAGGGGATGGAAGATGGTGGTTGGGACTCCCGGACCTTCCAGCCCCTCTTGGGGCTGTGCTTTCCAAGGAGTGTTTCTGGAACCCTAGCTCTTGACACATGCCGGGCCAGGGGCCGTGGTGTGTGCCTCGTGGTCACATCAGTTGGGATCACCCCCTCTGAGATCCACGGTGCCGACACCGTTATTTTATGACCCGTCAAAGATCTTCATGATCCGTCCTTGCTTTTGGGCTCCGGGCCCTTTTCCCAAACACCGCCTCTCACTAACCTTTCTTCCTTGGCAGGCATCTTAGGAAAAGCTGTCTTAGTCTTGGAACACACTTACTAATTCTAAAATCCCCCGGCCTGAAGATAATTTATTAGGTCTGAGTTTCCGCTGCGCCTGCGCTCTTTCTCAGAGCCCTTCCTGAGCCTCTGCGGGGGCCGGTCGCCTCATCCGTGTCATCTTCAGCCCTCACGAAAGCCCAGGGGGTCGGTCTGCCCTTGCAACCACTTTACAGATGGGGAGCCCGAGGCTCAGAGAGTTGATCCCAAGGCTGCTTACTGGTAAGACTCAAACCCAGGTGTGATGTCCCTGAGGGCCTGGGGTTTTACAGCATACTGCCTCGGTTCCTCTCACCCTGGGGGGCCAGGGGTCACACTACAGGTCACGAAGTGTGGTCCTCCTGATGACTTGTTGTCTGGTCCAAGAAGACAAGACAGGGCTTGTTGTTCACCCTTGTTTGTTCACCCTCTCGCCTCTGTTTCACCCCCAAGGAAAGTCGATCAGTCACCCAGTGACCTTTATAGGCACCTATTTTGTGCTGCATGGTGGGAGAGGAGGACAACAAGGCACTGTCCCTGGCCTCAAGTGGCCCCCAGTTAGGCTGGGGAGATGGGAGCCCCTGACCAGCGGGATAGGCCTGGCTGAAGACAGCACGGAGAGCTGGAGGGAGGCATCCAGAGACCCCTGGGTGGGCAGGGAGGGAGGCAGCCTGGAGGCTACCCACCCAGAACCCCAGGAGGCCCCTCTGTCATCTCCCACGTGAACAATAGCCAGGGTTTCACTGGTTGCATTGGCGTGGGGCTGCAAGATGGCAGTGGAAGAAGGGGGTCCTCTGGGGCTTGTCCTGGGCACCCGAGAGGCAGAGAGCAGAGCCTGAAGCTATGGGAACGCGGCATTTCCCATCTCTGTTCCCTGGAAACTCTCCAGGGTCCTGACTGGGCTTACGCTTCAGATAAAAGCAGCCGACATGCAGGCGGAGGCCCAGCTCCGTGGCCTCTCGGCCTCTCGGCTAAGGAGTTCCCTCTGGGGCAGAGCCGCAAGGACCGCGGGAGGGCTTCTGTGTGCTCACTCGCCCCGTGGGAATCAAGCCAGTAACACAGACGCTCCCAGGGTCCCTGCCGCCTCCCCGCTTAGTCACACCACCATATATGATCATTTCCCAGCTGCAGAGGCCAGGCTGAAAAGGATGCCAAAAAGTACTGACGGTGGGTTAAGATTTGGGACAAAGCAGGAGCAAGACTGACATCACAAAACGACCATTTGGTGGTCACAGCAACATCCAATTTGCTTTACTCTCCACTTCAGCATCCCGAGGGGCAGGGCACCCCCAAAGGCATGAAACAGGAATTGTTTACATGACTCAACTGGACCAAAAGCTGGGTTTTTTTTAAATCACCAGTGGGCACAATTCAAATAACTCTCAGTAGGGGGAGGGGTAAAAGAACTGTGGGTCAGTGTGGGTGAAATATTATAAAGCAGGTAAAATGGAAGACCTGGAGTTCTGGGATTGTGGGCAGCAACAAAGCTCTAATCCAATGTTGGGCTAAGAAAGTTGTAGAATGTTATGCCAACGGTAGTAGTTATGTACATTTTAAGGTATATAAACCATATTTTGGACAAGTTTATGGATATTATAGGTGGACATGCATATATATGTATGTGTATATTACACAGACATGTATTATATGTGTTTGTACATATATCAGATGGTGTGCGTGCATGTGTTTGTATAGTGAAACCAGTTCGTGGGGTGGTTGACTCTAGGAGGGAAACTGAACTGGGAACAAGAATATGAGGGGACTCATCTTTAATATATTGTTTCTGCTTTAAAATCTCAAGCACATGTGGCAAAGCGTAAGCTCTGTTCATGCCAGGTGGACCAGATGAGTTAGCAGGAATTGTGATGTGGTAACCAAAGCAGGGCATCCTTGGGGGCCGGACCTCATTGGTGAGTGCCCTCTATCCTTTGGACTTGCCTACTTCAAGTTTTTAAAAAATATTAATGAATAGAACAAAGCAAAATGGCAAAGCATGAAAGGACAGTGAAACCGCTGCTGGTTCCAAGTGCATCCTCCTGGCATGTTCTCCTGAACAAGGGTGACCTTATTCGAGAAGGCTTGGTGAGCCGCCTTCACTCTGAACGTTCAACGGCCTCGCACGGTCCAGGGCCCACAGACGGGGCCTTCCCTCCAAGGTTCAGGAGAGAACTGATGAAGCTTCGGGTGGAGCTTCAAAGTTGGGAGAACCACGGGGTTTAGTCAAACCTTCCCCTGGGGAGAAACACAAATGAAAAGAGGCGTTTCTCCAAGTGGCTTCTCCACCTCGAGATGGTCGCTGGCACAGACATGCCGACTTGTCTTGGGTCGGGCCACTCATAGCACCATGTCGGGCGGCACTGCTGGGTCCGAAAGTAGTCTGGCCTGCCTGCAGCTTGGGGCGGGGGTGGGGAGGAGCGGGCTGGGGGGCTGGGGGTCCATGCTGGGGAGGGGCAACGCTTGGATCATGATGGCTTCTAAGTCTGGGCCAGGGAGAACACAGAAGATTCAAGCAGAACTGTAGCAGTAACAGGCCTGGTGTCCCACAACTTTATTCCAGACCACAAACAGGGCTGGCACACAGAGGGAAACACAGAATCCTGGACTGAGCTATGCCTTCTGCAAATTCCTTCATCGGAGTCCCAACGCCAGCCTCTCAGACCATGGCTGGGTTTGGATACAGGGTCTTAGAAGAGGCGATTAAGTTAAAATGAGATCATACGAGTGGGCCCTGCTCCAGTATGGCTGGTGTCCTTGTAAGACGGAGGGATTAGGACACAGACACGCACAGAGGGATCAGCATGTGAGATACAGGGAGGGGACTGCCGTCTACACGCCGAGGAGCAGTGCCTAAAAGAAAACAGCCCTGCCGGCACCTTGATCTTGGACTTCCAGCCTCCATGAGAGGGAAAGAATGAATTTCTGGTGTTTGAACCGCTTGGTCTGGGGTGCTTGGTCCTGGCAGCCCTAGCAGACTAGTATTAATACAAGCATCAGACAATAAATGAGAACTAGGTTCTAAACATCCCGCTGGTGGCTGTATGGAAGGGGGCGAGGAGGGGACAGAGAGCAAATTGGGCGGCCAAGACTGGGATCACGGCTGGAACCTGGGCGGAGGCAATTGGTACTGTGTCTCAGCACAAGGCCATCGGCCAAGGCGACTTCACCAGGCCCTGCCAGCCCCCTGGTCTGGACAGACTATTCAATTTCTGCTGCCCAAACAGCTCAATCAGAACTTAGGAACAAAGCACTTTGGCCCCCTTTCTATCTATAATTTAAAAGAAACTGACTCACAAACATAGAGAGCAGGCTTGTGGTCACGAAGGGGGATCGGGGTGGGGGAGGGACGGAGCAGGAGGCTGGGGTTTGGCAGAAGCAAACTACTATGTACAGGACGCATAAACAACAAGGTCCTACTGTAGAGCGCGGGGAACTGCACTCAATATCCTGTGATAAACCAGAATGGAAAAGAACACGAAAAAGAATGTATATATATATACACACATAACTGAGTCACTTTGCTGTACAACAGAAATAAACACAACATTGTAAACCAACTGTACTTCAATAAAATACATTTTTTTAAAAGTTTTCCAACGGAGACCCACCCACTGCCACCTGGGGCTTTCCAATGACAAGTACAGGCTCCTACCAGGGAGGCCAGTGGGGACTTACCTGGGGGGAGACCCACCACATGCCCATGGCTGCATTTCTCATCCCACCCTCCTGATGATCCAGAGGTTTGGGTTCTACTGCTCCCATCTGACAGATAAGGAGACTGAGGCCCCTGAGGTCTTTGGGAGCCCACCCAAGGTCATACAACTGCAAGCAGAAAACCTGGGGCTGGAACACAGCTCCATCTGGCCTCTGAGCCCCCTTCTCAATGCCACCATGCCTTTCCCGGGGTGAGTTTCCTTGGGGATTTCCCATCACCACCCATGTAGGGGCAGGACCCCCGCAAACAACCCAGCTCACACTGTGACCCTCCCTGCCCTTCTCTGCTTCCTGGGCAGATGGCTGGGCTCAGCAGAGACAGGCCCCACCCCTACTCCAGGTCAGCCAGTGACTCTGTCGAGAAGAAGGCACCCATGTGTCATCCCCAGGGGAGTGAAACATTTACATCATGGTGACATCGCACCACGATGTGCCCCGTCACCGAGCCTAGCACCCACCCAGCCTCCATCTGCCTCTGACTCAAATATGACGCCCACACGGACTCTCTCTGCAACCCTCCAGCCCTCCTGACATCCCCGAGGGGCTCACACTTCAGGCAGGCGGGTTATCCGAGCTCCCTTTGGGGCCTGGAGACGGAGGCCAACACTCTTTGGCTCTTTTGCCCCCCCACTTCTCCCAGGGTGGCCAAATGCAGGCCTCATTTCCAGAGAAGTCCTCTCCACTCTCTGTCCCTGGCCTGCTACCAACAGCATCAAACACCCGCACAGTTGACAGAAATGCAGTCTCCGCGAGGTCTCCTTGGCGGCAGCTGAAACTCCCAGCCTGGGAGACCACAAACAAGATAAGGGCACCAGGGGTGGGGGGAAGGGGGGCGGAGGCGGGGAGACACCGACAAAGCTTTCAAACCCCTCGGTCGACAGCCAGACTCAATCTGGGGTTGGATTCCTGCGGCATCGCCCCAACATGCAGGATGCATTTGGACTCTGGCCGTTTCCCACTCCATTTTCTGGAAAACAAAATTGAGCCTGGGTGATATTCCATGGTATTAGTGAGGTCCGAGGCTGGATTGAGATGGAACCAAGACTTGAGATCCCACTTCCTGGAAGCGTGGAGGGCTCTGCCATTACCCTCTGCCCCGGCTACGAGTCTGTGGACGCCGAGGGCACCCACGGCCCCACGTGCCCCCAGTCCACCTCGGGGGTCTCCTGCCACTCAACTCAACTCTCAGGAGCAAAGTGAAGAAAGACAATGTGAATGAACCTGAAGGCGTCACTCGGCCTGGGCTGCCTCTGCCTGTGTTTAGGAAAGTCTGCCAGAAAGATGAATCTCCGTGGGGCCCGCCATCCGGGAGCCCCGAGGCCGTGCCGAGCTCTCTGCTCCTGCACACTCTGTGCTCGAGGCTCAGCCTGTGACCCCGACCTGCCCGCCCCCGCTGGGGCCCGGCAAATGAACTCCTGCCTGTGAGTTAGGACTCAGCTTTGGGGTCGCAGCTTAATCATGGCCCCAGACCTGTCCACCTTGTTCACCGCTGAATCCCCAAAGTCTGACCTCATCGCAACGAGGAGATCTGTACATTCACTTCGTAAATATTTATAGAACACCGCTGGCATCTTCGTCGATGAACAAGATCAACAGGTCTGCAGGCGTGATTCAGCTCCCAGAAGTTTCTGGAAAGTGGTGACCCTTTGACTCCTCCACTGAGTCTTCATGTGGAGCAGAGACTGATCTGCCTGTGAGGGGAGGAGGCAGGCTGGGGTCAAGGGATGAGCCGTGGGACAAGGAATTACAGGGTCAAAACATTACAGGGTTCGTTGCATGGTTAATGGCTAATCGTACTGGCTATGACAGTAATAATGATGCTAAATGCTGCACAGATCCATTGTTCGGAGAGATTTGAGAAAGACTGGGATTAATAATGGGGAATGAAGTGAAAAAGGCTATTCTCTCTTACTTCAAAGCTTCTGCTTTGAGACAAATCTAATTTTTAAAACTCCTATTACATGTCTAATGCTGGTGGGGATGATAAAAAAAAAAGGCTTCCCTTAAATCTGAAATATGCTTCAGTTCCCTACATGCCTGGGGCCTTAGCCACTTTCTTTCAGCTTCCTGGGGAAGTGGGTTCCGAGATGTCACAGACCGGGTCACAGCATGAATATGATCAGCTGGCCAGGAACCGGATTCACAATGACGGTTATCCGGCTCCGTGGCCGTTGCTGCCCTGAGGCTGGGTCTCCTTCCAGGGATCAGCTGAGCCCTGGGTGTCAAGGACCCAGCAGCCTGCCTCAAGTCTGCTCACACTGGCTGCCTTGCCAGCTAGACTTGGCGCTTCTTGAGGGCTGAAACCAGTGCTAGACTGGCAAATGTTTAATAACGGACATTTGGAAAACCTTGAAATACTTACCCTAATCTGTAGTGTCTACCCATTCCCTTGGTGAAATATCCCCATCACGGTTATTTCAAGCCATTGATATAGGGTCACTGAGCATGGAGTTTCTGGCAAGAGTCCCACAATAACACACCATGATGCAGCTTTTCCACCATACGCATGGAGTAGACAGCAACCACCCCAAGAGCAGAAAGAACAGTGAAGCAGGGTAAAAGATTAGGATACAATAAGTTTTGACTAGTTATTACTTTTATTTTAAATAAGACATTTCGTTGTAAGTTTATATAACATATAATGGTGGTTATGTGCACAGGGAACTATACCCAATATTTTGTAATAAACTATAAGAGCAAAAATCTGAAAATATGTATATGTAGGGCTTCCCAGGTGACACAGTGGTAAAGAATCCACCTGCTAATGCCACAGATCCAGGAGATAGATCCCTGGGTGGGGAAGATCTCCTGGAGAAGGGCATAGCAACCCACTCCAGTATTCTTGCCTGGAGAATCCCATGGACAGAGGAGCCTGGCAGGCTACAGTCCATGGGGTTGTAAAGAGTAGGACATGACTGAGTAATTGGGCGCACGCGCGCACACATACACACACACACACACACACACACACACATGTATAACTGAATCACTGTATTGTACACCTGAGATTTACACGACACTGGACATCAACTATACTTCAATTAAAAAAAAAAAAATGATGGTGGGATTGAACTGGCCCACAACTTTTCCAGAAACTTAACCATCAGCTCCCACAAGCCAGTATGAGCCAGCTCCAGCACGGCACTGGACGACTGGGTCTTACTCAACCCGAAACTTCGAGGCGTATTAACTGCTCAACAAACATTTCTCACCCATCACCCAGCCAACATGTGATGAGTGAGGACAAAGTGGCTGACCTTGTTCTAGGTCCTCTACTCCCAGAATCTTGTCTTTCTCCCTCTCTGCAGACTGTTGGGGTCAATGTGACTATGATCCCTATTTTACAGATGAGGAAACTAACGCTCAACGCAGACGAGCAACTTGCTCACAGTCGTGCAGAATGCCTGCAGACGACGGCAAAGAGCCTGTCACACTCTGACTCCCTGCCTGCCTTGCCCTCGAAAATATCAGGGCAGTTCTGACTTGCGCCCCCATGTCAGCAAGAGCCCCCATAGCTAGCCCCAAAGGCAGGGGCATCAGGGCTCCAAGCTCCCTCAGGAGCACAAAGGAGAACTCAGAATGTGAGCAAGGCTGAAGCAGAGCGGAGTCAGACCCACAAACCACCCAGAAATTCCAGGAATGAAGTGGCGGCTGGGAGGAGGGGGGAGGGACACCCCAGCCTGTCTCGGGCAGATCCCAGGGCTGGGAAGAGCGGCTGGGTAAGTAAGTACCAGACACGCTGAGGGCGGGGATCTCTCTCCTCCACGGGAGCCAGTTTTCCTTAAACCCTTCTCAACAGAATTAGGGAAAGACCATGGAGGACTGTCCCTTCCTTTGTCAACTGCTCTGCCCCCAACCCCACAAAGACGGACAGTAGGCTTAACAAAAAAGGCCACCCCACAGGCACCTTCTTCCCTCCTGTCCCCTCAGCAAAAGATATGTCCTTATGGGATACACAGGGCAACGACTCGGTACGTTTAACTGAATATAATATATGAAACCCATTCAGTTTTTTAAATACTATGCAGAGAACATACACAATTCTGAACAAAAAGAGCACACTTACTCAACAAACATTTGCTTAATCTACTCTGTGCAGAAAAAAAAAGAACGAAAAACAGGTTTGTTCAATGCAAGCCAAGATAATATATGAGAAGCCACTTTAAAGTGACTGGATAATAAATTAACATACTCTTCAAATACCCAGTACATGACGCCTGGGGCCCTTTTCTCCCTTCTGGAAGACATGTGGATGTTTCCTTGGAAACAATGCTCCCAGAAAGCTTTAGATAAATGGCAGGAAACCTCCAGCTCCCAAAAACAAGAAATCGAGGACTCCCAGGAGACAGTGAGGAAAAGTGTGGACAGTGGGTCAAACCCGGTTCGAATCCTGACTCTATGACATAAACCTGGGGGCTGCCCAGAAGGTCCCTCAATCCCTCGGAGTCGCCAGTTCCTCCCGGGCAAAACAAAGTACTGAGTTTCTCCCAGGGCTGGGGGAGAATTTGCAGATTGTGGAAATAGTGGTTCTAAGGAGCCCAAAGGCAGAGTCCTGAGACTCACAGGTGTTCAATGAGTATTTCTTTAGCCCCGGTCCTTGAGGGTGAAACCAGCCATCCCAGATACCTTTCCTCCAGGCTACGGTGCGGGCAGCACCAGGGCTATCCTCCCACCTGAAATGTATGATTCACTGGTGTCAGGTGGTACCTGCAAGGATGAGTCACAGCCTTGAACCGAACTCAAGCATTCTATATAGCACCAGACTATGGAATCTGCACGCAGCCTCTCAGGGGGAAATCCCCAGGGCAAGCCCTCAGGTGACCAGGGAGTGCCTGGGGTATGCAGTGAGCAAAACTCGGTCCCCAGGAGTGGGGCACAGTGGGGGGGGGGGGGCGGTTGGCGGGCATCACAGCAAGCTGGAGGAAGACAGCCTGGGACACCGGAGGTGAGGGTGGACAGAGGTAGGGGCAGTGACCACTCTGGCTGGGGTGAACTCCAGGCATTGGGAACCGCAAGGACAAAGGCTCTGAGACGGTCACTGTCTTGGCCTGGACAAGAAGGGTCAGAGCAGTGTGACTGGGAAAAAGGGGGTCACAGAGGCAAGCAGGGCCAGGCGACCTGGGGCCTCAAGGGCCTTGACAAAGAGTGTTGATTTTACTCTAAATGCAAAGCGGAATGGGGTGTGGGGGTGTGTCTGTGTGTGAGTGTGTGTGTGTGCGCGCGCGCACGCACTTAAGGTGCAGAGCAGATGAAGCCAATGGTGACAGGGTCTGATTTATGCTCTGAGAACCAGGCAGGTGCAGCTCCGCAGATGGAGCTCACAGACGGAACGCTGAACTAAAGAGGCCAGACTTCAGTGATGAAACATCCATGCTGCCCTTGATGTAAAGTTCAAAACCAGGCAAAACCAACCTACCCCAACAGAAGTGCAGAAATGGTTCCCCTCGGGGGTGGGGCTGTGGGAGGGGCCTGAGGGGTAGTCAGGCTCTGTCGCGCTGGGGCCCCGAGTCTGCGCGTGCGCATGCGCACTTGGAGAAAACGCCATCCCCCTGTGCACGAATGCATGTGCTTTCTTCTCTAGCATGTTGAACTTTAATAAAAAGTTTAAGAGAAGAGTTAAAGAGGCTCTGGCTTCTGTTGGAAGAATGCCTCCACAGAAGCAGGAGAAGAGTATTGTGCAAGAGAAAACCCTCCGGGCTCTCCCCTGAATATCAGCGCTGAGACAAGTTCGGGCCCTGAACTCCGACAGCCCTTCGAAGTGAACCTGAAGGTGCTGGAGCCCAGAGAAAGCCCTGTGCGGCCGGGGCCTCCCACCTGGGCCAGACAGCTACTCTGCCAGACAGGGCCCGGTTCATCCTGGTCTGAGAGGGCACTTTGTCCAGCGATGCCAAAGCTGAAAATATCTCAGTCCCCGGGAAGCCCGTCCTTGACGGTTCCCGGGAATAAACAGTGTTTTTAAAGCAGCCAGTGCTTTCCCCCCATGAGAACAGACTGGCTGTGTTGGGAGCCGGATGGGGGCGGGATGGAGAGACGCAGTGGACATGTTCGGGCACACAGATGTATTTTGAATGCTGGAGAGGAAACAGCCCATTCTTTAGAGGGGCCGCTTAGGGGTCACCAACAGACGGACTTCACAAGCTCCTGGGCACACGGTCTAAACACAACTGAAGGAAAAGGCTGGAACCCTCAGGACACTTGCTCAAGCCCTAGAGCGATGGGTACCAGCAAACCTAGCGTCATTCCGGAAGAAAGGCCTAGAAAAACGCCAACAACTTGCTCTCAGGGGCCTCCGCTCTGGACAGAAGATGTCATTCTAGCTCCCAAGCCACTGGCTCTATCCCTGCCACGGGACTTCTCTGTGCTCACACGAGGTCCTGTAAACAGAACCTTCCGCCCCAATCAGCCGGCCCCACCCACCCCATTCTGGGGCCCCTGCCCAGGGAAAGTCTTCCAGGCTTTCCCGGGCAGTGGGTCCCACCCTGGAGCCTGCACCAGAAAGTGCTGGAAGTCGCGCTAAAGCACAGATTGCTGGCCCCACCCCCACAGCTTTTGGAGGTCTGCAGTGGAGCTGAGAATTGGCATTCTGACAGCTCCCCTGGGTGCCGCTGCTGGCCCTGGGACCTCACTTTGAGAACCGCTGCTCTAGGTGGTACCAGCCTCTCAAATCTCCCCATGCTGTACCTTAGTCTGGTGTTTCCCAAACTCCAGCCCTTGGCACACCCGCTTCCCCAAGCTTTGCCCACCTTCCTACCATCTCCCTGTTCTAGTTCATAGTTCTTATTTTTATTTGTTGGTTCTCTGGGAGTTCAAAGAAATTTATATTAAAAAGGGAACCTTCAGAACTTCCTGGTGGTCCAGTGGTTGAGACTCTGCACTTCCAATGCAGGGGACACATTGACCCCTGGTTGAGAACTAAGCCCACATGCTGTGCAGGGCAGCCAAAATTAAAAAAAAAAAAGTGGGGAGGAGGGACGTTCTATGATCAGCATGTGCAGAGAACCCGATCCCTTCTGCTGTGAACAGAAGGCAGGAGTGAAATGAACCTCGATGAAAATGGAGCAGAGCTGCGACCAGAGGTTTCATTGTAGAGGGCGCTCTGTCTTTGTTGTAAAGGGAGGTCAGTTTTGTAAACGGTGGGTTGCTGCCGGGTCAGCACACAGGTTCAGTCACCTTGGGGACAGGCCCAGATGGGCTTCACACACTGTGGGGGACACCGATCATCCCACCGTGACCTGCTCTCAGGTATGAAGGCCACACCGTGACTCCCCTGTGCCCCGCAGCTTAGAGCAGGAAATCCAAATTCAGCACAGCTGACCCCATCAATGGGCAGGTCCCTCTCCCAGCATACCCCCCAATGTCCCACCCACCCACTGTCACCTTCCCTGCCAGGAACACCACCTCTTTGCTCTAAAAGGACTTCTGTGTGTGCATGCTAAGTCACTTTAGTCATGTCTGACTCTTTGCGACCCCATGGACTGTAGCCCACCAGGTTCCTCTGTCCATGGGATTCTCCAGGCAAGAATACTGGAGTGGGTTGCCATGCTCTCTTCAAGGAAATCTTCTCGACACAGGGATCGAACCCAAGTCTCCTGCGTCTCCTTTTACCACTGAGCCACCAGTAAAAGAACTTCTAGGATCTTATCAAATCAGCTGCAGCAGTTGCCAGCTGGATGCCAGTCCCCAGTTCTAGAGAGATCCAGGAATTTTCAATCCAAAACAATGTCAGGGAGGGTCCATTCTGGGACCACTTGACTACAAACAAAATGAAAGGTGGATTCTTTTTCCTTCCAGGATTTTACCATTCTGCACTCACAGTAGGAAATGATCCAGAAACTTGGACTGAAAATGTGGGATTTCATAATTTATAATATTTTTTTAAAATGATGGTCCAAAAGTTGCATAATCCTCATTAGGACTTTTCTTTTTTCCCTTGAATTTGTGGTTTTTTCCTAAGCTGACGCAGCACTTGGGGCAATCAGAGAAGATAAATTTCCCTGGGGCTGGACCACGAGAAACTGTCTGTCCCCACAATCTTGGGTTGGGGGGGTTGTCTATCACCAAGTACCCACAAATGCACAGCCTGGGGTACAAGATGTTCCCCAGGACAACATCTCTGACAGGAATCTCTGCCAGTTACTCTCCGGGGTGAGGGGTGGGGAAATACTGTGAACACTTCCCCCAAAACACCCAGACGCCCCATTCTCTATGCTCATGGCAGAAGGCCTTGATTCCTCCTGGAAGGAGATGATCTCAGTTGATGCCTCTTCAAGACGAAAGTCAAGAAAAAGGGACACATGATCCTTAATAAGGTAAAAATAAGGTTACCATGGGATCCGCCTATTCTACTCATAGGGGTAGAACCAAAACAACTGAAAATGGGTGTAAAAAAAAAGTGTACACAGATGCCAACAGCAGCATCATGCGCAACAGCCAAAAGGGGGAAATGGCCCAGACTCCCAGCAGTGGATGAGAGGGTCAGTGAAGGATGGTCTCTTCTGCCCACACCACGGGAGAGTATTCGACCACAAAAAAGTGTGCAGCAGTGACACAGGCTCCAACATGAATGAACCTTGACCATGTTATGCTCAGTGAGAGATGCCAGACACAGAAAGTCACATACCAGATGACTTCTCTTACACAAAACGTCCAGAATTAAGCAAATCCAGAGAGATAGAAAGCAGATGAGCAGTTGCCAGGGGCTGAGGAGGACAGAATGGGGAGTGACTGTTGATACTGGTTGTGAGGTTTCCTTTCGGAGTGATGAAAATGTCCTGGAATTAGACAGTGTTGATAGTTTCACAACACTGCTAATGTACTAGATGCCACGAAACTGTGTACTTTAAAATGATAAATCTCATGTTATTAGTATTTTATAACACTAAAATCATTTTTTTCCAAGGGGGAAAAAAAAAGAGCATAACTGGTCCTACCAACCACTACCCAGAGCAGCCTGACCCTCCCTGTTCCAGAACAGAGTGTGCTCCCCTTAGGACTTTACGAGGGGCTCCAGATCCCTATTGTAGTCAGCTCAGTGAACTGAAGACGAAATGAAATGACGCCTGTGTTGTATTTTCCTTTCTTGACAAGCCATCAGCCCCTTTGAGTGATGCTGGGTTTGCACATCTGGGACTGATCAAAAACCAGTGAGTCTGCAAAAAAAGGAGGGGAGAAAGGCTTCCTAGGTTGGGAGTAAGCAGACACAGAGGCACCTCCCATACATAGTAAATTACTCTGGTGACAGAGAAAAGAAATGTTCCAGCTCCCACGAGGCCAAAGAGGTCAGCATTCAGAGGTCCTGCCTTTAAGAGCCGGTTTTCAAATGCAACCTACAGAAAAACCCAGGTATCCAATGTGGGGTCTCTGAGTGAGGGATGAAGTGCAGGGGTCTTCAGAGACCCATGCTCCGCTCCTGAGGCCCCAGCCCCTCCCTGTCCAGCCAACTCTCCTTGGCAGTCCAGAGGCAGGGCTGTGGGAGCAGCTGGCATTGCTCTGGGTTCCCCAGCAGGGCCCCTGCATACTGATGCAGGTACCTGTCGGCAGAGTGGATCCCAAGCCCCCATGTCACTGTCCCCTCTCCAGCCCCACCCCTAGTCAGAGCCGGGGAATTCAGACCCCACACGGCAGAAGCCTTGCCCAGAAGCAAGCTCTGAGCTGACAGTCATGTGGCCAGTCATCGGAACGGCATCTTTTTCCAGGATCTGAGGGAGGACCCGGTTAGGATGGCAGCTCTCCCCGACCCTGCCCATGTCATGCTGGGTACATGCCTTCATCACTCGGAGCCTCAATTTCCTCCTTGTAAAAAGGAGGACAGTCCAGCTCACAAAGAAGTCAGTGGGATGGGTCATCCATGTAAAACCCCAGTCATGTCTGACCCACAGTGCCAGATGAATGTAAGCTACTGATAGGATTACAAACGCAATCATTACTATTTCTACTCCTATTTTTTGAGAGACTGTAAAAATCAAGATCACTCTTTTCATTCTCTTCCCTGACTGCATCGTCAGGGATGGGCTGGGCCCAACTCTGCTAACTGTGTTTTACCTGGAGGCCCTCTCAAACAAAACGATCCCTCAGATTTGAAGGTCAGGTTCAGAGGTGGAGTTAGCTATTGAACAGAGAAGTGTCTTAAAGGAGGCAGGACTCAGCCCTTAAGTGTGAAAGTTAAGTGCAGACAGATAGACCTGAGGTGACAGCATCACACACAACCATCAAGTGCACAAAACAATAGGCCCAAGAGTTCCCCTCTGGATCTTTTTGGAGAAGGGGGCATGCCTTTCATCCTGTCCTTCACATCCTGGCCTCTCATCTGTCAGGTTCTAGCCCTAGATGCCCTGACCCTTCTGGGGAAGGCAGGCTTACCCTAATCTGCCAGGGCAAGGAGCCCAAAGGCTCAAAGTGGAAACTCACAAGCCCGCTCTTGGTTGGAAGGTGAGCTGAGCATCTGTCAACTCCCAGATGCTTCCCTTGACCAGAGCAGTAACTCACCTTCCAGCTAACAGACACTCAATTCAAACTGGACTTCGATGAGCTGGCGTTAGCCAGCTGGCTCGTCCACCAGCCCAGCCCTTGAGGGAGGCTCTGAGTCTCTACTGCTCAGGGGGCTGGCCTTGGCTCTTCCACTGGGGGTCACAAATCTCCCAGACCCCAGAGCTGAGCCCTCAGCTGCCAGCGGTTCCCCCCACCAGAAGTTTATACAGATGTCTACTCTGGCTGAAGAAACCCAGGAACTCTTCCCAAACCTGTAGGAACTGGACATGTGCCACGCCCGGACACATCCACAGCCTTATGGGGCTTTGAAGGCAGACAGAACTGGGTCCCAGCCTCCGCTCTGCCTGGACACTTCACCTCCCTGACCCTCAGTGCCTGCCTCTGAAACACGGGAAGAGGAAGACTCCCTGGAAGGTTGGTCGCAAACACTACCATAAAGGGGCGTGGCTTTGTAAACTGCCCAACAGAATACACACGCCGCTAGGATCACCTCAAGCCTCCACACGTGGGCAGAACACATTCAAACTCCTGCCACATGCTCTCCATTTATTGACGCCCACTGTGTACACAGGGATGCAACAGATGCTGGCGAACTGCACAGGGAAGGCAAGAGCACACACAGCCTCAGGGAGCACGATTCTGTGGTCAGACCGGCTTTGAGTCCCAGGCTCCCTAGCTTCTAGCACGTGAGGTCTCAGACAACTTGCCCTCGCTGAGACTCAGTTTCTCCATCTGCATAAGGGCATGCCGCCGAGCATGGTTCTAAAATGCAGGAGGCGTGCACAGCTAACTTGCCTGCACACAGTAAACCCTAAGAGATGACATCTGCTCTGGTTATTCCAGCTCCTAGGAGATTGAGGGGGTGGAGAGCACGGTGCAGAGAGAGGAATCTCAGGCACACTCACCTCCCTCCGCAGGGCTCAACCACCTCCTCGCCGGCGTCTCCTGCGTGGAGTGGCGGCGACAGCAGCACAAGCACAGAGGACACAGCCGGCAGGTCGCGGGATAAGGCACTCTCGGGTCGCCGAGGGATGCAGTGGGTCGGAGGACCGTACGCGCAGCCTCTTGTAGGCTGCCCGGACCCAGGGGCCACGCCCCCGGCGGCCCTAATAGGGTCGCGCCGCCGTGACCCCGCCCCTCCAGGCCCTCCCCTCCCCCCCCCCGCCCCCTATCCCCACCGGCCCCGCCCCTCCCGGCCTCGCCCCACCTAAGAGCCTGGCAGACTCCGGGCGGCGCTGGCGCCTCGGGTCCGGGGCGTCGCAGGGAGGGCGGGACCACCCGCGTCCTAAGAACTCGGCTTGAGAAAAGGAGGACACGCTCAGTTTCCTCATCATGACCATAAAAATAGCGTTTCCATTGAGAACTTAACGGTGCACCCAGCGCGGTGCCAAGCACTTTCCACCAGGGGTTTGCAAATTTACCAAATTCCACTTCTCTGCGCCTCAACTGGAAAATGGGAAAAGAGAAGCTACCTCCTGGGGACTGGTGTAGGTCCCATCAACTAGGGTGTAGAATACACTTGCTAAATTTATCCCCATCCTCTACACCTGGATAGAAAACTTCACTCTTGCCATCCAGACACACATATACACATAGACACACACGTTCCCAATGTGCAAATGAAGACAGGAAGATGTTACTGGATGAATTCAGTAAAGCTGAGGCCCAGGCTAATCCTTAATCGTCATTATTTCAGTATATGTTCACAGGAATCCATTGAGATGGAAATGACCCCATTTCACAGATCACACAACTGAGGCTTGGAGAAGAGAGTGCCCCAAGTCCCTAGCTAGCAGTGCAGGTAAACACTTCAGTGAATTTAGAGCCAGAAGAAATCACCTTTGAGAGATGTGGCCAAGATCCTGGTCAGCAGGGGAAGAAAGCAAGGCCACAGGAGCTAAAG
The DNA here is from genome assembly GCF_033118175.1 of Dama dama. Lineage (NCBI taxonomy): Eukaryota > Metazoa > Chordata > Mammalia > Artiodactyla > Cervidae > Dama > Dama dama. The sequence continues at coordinate 17,046,764 of NC_083684.1, read as the reverse complement.
GACTCCCTGGCGCTCCCCACTCTTAATGTGGACCTACTGTGTGTGGGTGGTGCTGGTGCCCAAAGGCGCCTGTCCTCACCACGCTGCTTATTTCTGCATGAAGACACCGAATCACTCAGTATCAACTTTTCCCCAGCAGCCCCATCCAGTCACTCTGCACCCGCCCCTGCGCTATACAGAAGTGAGCAGGCACAGACACGCCCCTCTGGGACTGGGATCTGAATCTGGAGTGTCAATGGTTCAGAGCACTTGGCTGTTGGGGGGGGGGGGGGGGGCGCGAGAGGATGGGGTAAATATAAGGGAAGAACCTCAGTGATTGGCCAGGCATGTGTGACTAGGATTCAGAAAGCTGGAAACTCTTGAAGATTTTAGGTGCAGCTCAAATGCAATTTAAAAAAAAGTTATTTTTTTAACTCATTTTATTTTCATCTTTTACTTTTCTTCCTTTTCTCAGTTTTTGAAGCACCATTCTCAGCTCAACACTTATTCATTCAATACTTATTAAGCCCCTACTATGTGTCAAGCTGTGTCCCAAGCACTGGGCATTTAGTGGTAAGCAAAACAGACTGCTTCATAACGAGCATCCTTGGTGTGACAAAGGGCAGATCCAAGGGGAAGAGAGAGCTATATTTCTGACAGATGCCTCTCAGTGTACCCAGCCTCATACCCATCATCCTGGCAACCCCCCCTGCTCCCAACAGCCCTCTGAAGCTGGTGCTACCACCATCAAGAAACTGAGTACAGACAGTGTAAGGAGCTTTCCCAAGGTTGAACAGCTCCCCAGTGGAGGTACTAGGATTTGTTCTTTTGTTCGCTTTTTCACTGGAGGAGAAATTTTATTTTACATTTACAATTTCAATTAAACTTTGGTTGAACAGCGACACTGCACCTGAGCCTCGGGAACACAGGGCAGCTTTCTAAAAGCCTCACTACTCCCCTCCCACGCTGGTGTCCTGCTCACAGGCCCGCTCCCACCTACCACAAGGAACTGGGATTTCAACTCACGCTTGCACCATCACCTGCTGCCGCCCTGTGCACCATTAACCCTGGGGCTCGGGGAGTGGGACGAAGTGGCCCCAGCCTCAGCAGAGGGGAAGAGAAGCGGCTCAGACTGATTTCTCACGGGCCCAGCATTCGGGTGGGGGTGCGGATGGGGGTGGTCAACAACGAAGCATCTAGTTTGGCTGACTCGGGCCTCCCCCTCCTCTGGCAGCTGCTCTGTGGGCTCCTTGCTAGTTCTGGATGGCTCTGGGGACACCATCCCCAGCTCAGGTGTTCTAGGGGTGCCGTTAGCAGACCTGCAACCTGAGGGCACCTCTCTACAATGTCACCCCCAAGCCGACGTGCCAACTCCTGTACAGAATGGCTGCCACTGCCCCGCCCCCTGCACCAAGGAACTGCCAACACCCACCTCCTCCACTCCCTGCTTCTCCTTTCCTCTCCCTCTGTGGGCTCCTCTGCATTTGTGCACCTGCTTCTTGTCTGCCCAGAGCTGCCTGCTGACTTCTGGCAAGCACTCACGCCCAAGACCTTGGCCCCTAAACCAAGTGGCCTGAGGGGAACAGGGAGCTGGATGCGCCACAGTGTGAACCCACTAGACATTTCTCAGCAACTTCATTTCTCTTTAACATCTCAGTGGGGCTAACATTTCTCCAACAGGATGTTAGGGTCACTGCTGCTCTGTAACAAGCCATCCCAAAAGGTACTGGCTTAAAACAACCATTTTCCTTGATACAAATGAACTTACTTACAAAACAAAAACAGACTCACAGACTTAAGACAACAAGCTTATGATTGCCAGGGGGAAGGATGGAGAGAAGGGATACTTAGGGAGTTTGTGGCTGACATGTACACATTGCTATATTTAAAATGGATAACCAACAAGGACCTACTATACAGCACAGGGAACTCTGCTTAATGTTATGCGGCAGTCTGAATGCCAGGGGAGCTTGGAGAATGTATAACTTGTATATGTATACCTGAGTCCCTTCATTGTTCACCTGAAACTATCACAACATTGTTATTCAGCTATGCTCCAATGCAGAATTAAAAGTTTAAAAAAAAAAAGTTAAACATAAAGAAAAAATCACTGTGCTCATGGTTTTGCAGGTCAGGAATGTGGGATGGGCTCTGCTGGATGGTTCTTCCTTGCCTCATCAAGTGCCTTCAGTCAGATGCTGGCTGGGCTGCAGACACTGGAAGGTCCCACCTGGCTGGATACCCAAGCTGAGTCATTCTTGTGGTAGGAGCTCCATGCGGCCTTTCCAGGCAGTCAGACTTTTTACTTCCCCCAGAGCAAGCCTCCCAAGAGAACTAGGCAAAAGATGCAGGACCTTTGATGGCCTGGTGGTGGAATTCACAGAACGTCACTGCTTCCGCACCCTTGGTCAAAGCACAGAAGAGAGGGCACAGACCACACTTTTCAACAGGTACAGATCAGAGAATCTGCAGGCTTGTTTTAAATCTTCCCCAGATTTTAAAATAGATATGACAGGGAATTCCCTGGTGGTCCAGGGATTAAGACTCTGCTCTCACTACGTTAGGCCCCAGTTCGATCCCTGGTTGAGGAACAAAGATCCCAAAGGCCATGAGGTGTGGCCAAATCAATTAATTAAAAGAACAGACACAATATGTGAAAGCACATAAACAGTGCCTGGCACCAAGCAGACATTCAGTGAAAGATAACTGATCCTTCTTAGGGGAAGGAGGGTCTAGATGGACGAGTTTGAATCCTGCCTCCACTGGCTCTGTGTCTTTGCTCAAGTCACCTGACCTCTCTGAGCTGCAATCCCCTCCCAGGCTGGCTCACCCAAGGGGCAGTTTGAGCCCAGGTCTGTAGCTCTCCGGAACCAGCAGGGCTGAGTTCAAATCCTGGCTCCTCCACCTCCAGGCCTGGCCTTTGTTCAGCTTCCCGTCTGTAACATGGGAACATGGGGTGATCATAACAGCATCTTTCTCTGCCAAGGCTGCCATGAGCATTAAATGGTTAATATACGGAAACGAGTCAGACAGGGTCTGGCGCTTAGCAAGTATTAGTTAATATTACTGTTATTAGGGTCAATAGAGTACAGAGGGAGAGGTTTGATTTCCATCAAATTTTCCATCATTGTGCAATCTAGACTTTGATTTCCAAAAAATTGCATTTCAATTTGAATAAAATGGTCAGCATTTAAATAAAATGTCATAAGCAATGTGGACTCCTGGGAGGTCCTGGATGAGGAAAAATTGAGAGGCACCCAAGGGTCCTCTCGGGAAGGGACTTGTCACATACATCCGTGGGAATCCCAGCAAAGGAGCCTATGTGTCACCCAGGCAGGAGTTAAGTCATGGAGACTTTGAGACCAAGGAAAAGGCCGTCTGGTCATAATGAAGCCCAGGTTGGAAAAAGGAACGCTTGGGCCTGGAGAGGTTCCATCCTCTTGTCTGCTCGCTCTCTCAGAACCAAGGTGGGCTGATGTGAGGACCACACACGTCTGCAGAATGGAGGGGTTTGCAGATGGCCATGAAAATTTAATCACCCACAGCAAAGATCAAAGTCTCTCTTTCCTGTCTCTTGAGGTGGCTGCCATAGAACTGATGGGTCTTGAACTCACACCAATGTCTTCTTACCAGTTGTTTTCATTGGAGTCTCCTTGAGCTGGACACCAAGCGCCAGGGTTGGGGAGTTCCAGCTTCTCATTTGTTCCTGCCACACCCATTTAGCAGCTGCACAAAGCCACTGAGCCTCAATTCAGCATCAAAGACCTCTAACAACTTGAGTCAAGGAGACATGGAGGTACCATCTTGTGATGGGCATTAGTTTAGAAAGAAGAACCAAAAAAGTGGGAAAGATGGTGACCCCTCTGTGTTGACAGGTGCCAGTCGTGTGGTCCTCTGGGATCTTGGTGGGGTGGGTTTGCTTGACTTGTTGGAGAGGAAGGGCCCAAGGGTGATTTCCACATCTTATGTTCGCAGGTGACTCTTGGCTGGGTTGTGAATCTACAGGAAGATCTCGAGCAACTGAAGCGGCATGTGACAGAAACCCACTTGAGGTAGCCTGAGCACAGAAGAGAGCTTCCTGGAAGGACACTGGGTTACTGTGGGATTCAAGGACAGCCAAGACCCTCAAAGAACAAGAGTCAGTCCCGGAAGAGCACCAAGCGTGCTGTCAGTACTTTCTGCGAAGTTCTCACCTCTCACCATAGGGGTCCCTGCCTGCTCCCTCTGCAGCCTGGCCTTGCTCATTGCCTATGGACATGACCACCCCACCAGCACGGGAGCTCACATCTCCCTTGTTCCAGGGACCAGCTCAGGGTGTACGCAGTCGTCTCCCTGTTGGGAGGAGACGTCACTCCACAGTCAAGGCCCCAAAGGGCCTGGGATTTAATGCCCCTGAGACATCGGCCAACCATGGTTAACAGGGCTGGGGGTGTAAATACCCCAGACCCTGCACTCTCGGCTGGGATGACTCAGAGGTGGATGTTTCCCAGAAGATTCTCTAGCTGGTCACGCAGTAGTCATCAGCTTAATGCTATACACATTACATTCCTGCCCTTCCTGCATCACTAGACTCACCTCCTTCTTGTATTCCTCGTGAGGGTGCACACTCAGCCGTGTCTGACTCCTTGCGATCCCATGGACTGCAGGACTCCAGGCTCCTCTGTCCATGGGATTTTCCAGGCAAGAATACTGGAGTGGGTTAGCCATTTCCTCCTCCAGGGGATCTTCCCCACCCAGGGATCAAACCCAGGTTTTCCTGCACTGGCAGGTAGATCCTTTACCAACTGCGCCCCCTGGGAAGCCCCTGTATTCCTTGCACATCTCAAATAAGCTGCCTGCCCTCCAATCTTCAGCTCAGCATCTGCTTCTGGGAACCCAAACTATGACAAGGAACTGAAGTTTAGGAAGGCGAGCCCAGGAATCTCTCTGTTCGCTGAGGATATCTGTGCACTCATTCTTCTAGCCACTGAATATTAGTTGAGCACCTACTACATGCCAACATGTGGGCAGGTACAGGAGAAAACCAGGAAAGAACTGAGAAAAGTCTAGCCATATAAAGAGAGGAGGGCTTTTTACAAGAAGAAATTGGGAAGCCAAAGGCTGAGCTGTGGTATTATTTAACTATATAAAAACGATGACTCACGTAGGAAAAGTGAACACCAAGTCCCAGAATACGATGGGCACCCCCTTAAAGTTCGAGAGAGGTAGTTTTGAGCAAATGAAAGGAATTCTTCAGCCAACAGTGAAGAGCAAATTTATCCACCTTGAGTTACCCCACAAGAAGTAATACAAGCAGAAAATGTAAATAGGTTTTTAAAAATAAATGAATGCTGGAGTTCATTTTTCATTCTATTTGATGACATTTACTGAGGACTTTCTTTGGACCAGGCATCCTGGAAAAAAAAAAAAAGAGATGAATAAGGCAGACATGAGACAAGCCTTTTGACGGAGGGACCCCGGGTGGATGGTCAATGCATCCTCTGTGCTGAGGGCAGTAACAGGGATCTAGAGGTTTCCAAGGAGCCCAGAGGGGGCGGGTGTCTGGACCGAGAAGTGAACGAAGGCTTCACAAACAGACGTGATGCAGGGCCAGCTGCAGGTTATGGAAAGGTAACTAGGACAGACTGAGGAAGAAAATGAGATGATGTGTCAGCTCCTATGAGTGGCAGGCCCAGGAGGAGACAGGTTCAGACACACCTGGGACCAGGACCTCAGAGAAGATGGTTACAACCCCTCCCTCCACTTCCCTGACCTCCCCCTCCTCTCTGGGCTCTGCCTGGCACCTCTGGTCACTCCATGAGGTGGAGTAGGTGGCCACTGGTAGCTATGGTTCAACAGGCCACGCCTCCAACCTGGCTTCAAATTGAGAAGCAAAATCCCAGGGAAAGACATGATTGGCTGGGCTCAGGCCACACGTCCACCTTGGCAGATGCTGCCATGCCCTGTCCTGTCAGCTGCCGGCACAGACATTCCTTTGTCCTGGGCATGGCACAATATTGGCATGGAATCACACCAATAACTTGATAAGAAATGGAGTGTAAATACCCCAGCTCCTCACCCCTCAGGGCGATGACAGTGGCTCCCAGAGATCCCCGGGGTCCCAGAGACTCCAGGTGCTGAAGTGGTAGCTGTGTGATGCCCACCCTCTGCTGGCCCCTTCCCTCCTCTCCCTCCTCCTGGTATTTCCTGGGATCGTCTCCTCAATAAACTACTTGCACTCACATCCTGTTTTGGGGTCTGTTTAGGGGGAATGCAAACCAGGACACACAGACATCACCGCAACCCTGTGGCCGAGGGCCAGGACCTGGTTTGTGTGTTCACCCAGTGGCCAGGGCAGCCAGAGTCAGTGATCCGTGCAGGGGAGGAACAGCTGCCCCAAAGAAGCAGAGAGATGGGCAAGACAGATGGGTCTGGAAGGATGAAGAGGAGACACACCATGGCGGAGAGGCGAGGCTGGGGGGTGGGGACCTGAGTGAGCCTTCTGAGCAGTGTAGGCTGGAACCTAGGGGGAGAGAATGAGGAGACCCCAAAAGGCAAGGCTTGCATTTGGGGCAGATCCTGGGGTACCCTTGGGGAGACAGCCTGGGGCCAGGGGAGCTGGGATCGAGATTTTGGGGGAACTCATGGCACCAAAAAGGATGGTGGGCCACAGCCCCCCCCACAGCTCCCTTCCACTCTGGGTGCCTGGGTGCTGGGTGAGCCCTGAGCTCACAGGAGGGGACTAGGAACCCAAGCTCATCGTCTACTGAGTGCTCTCCATGAGTCCTGTCTCCCATCCCTCATGCCAGTACTCTGAGGTGGGACCTGGGGCATCTCCGACAAATGAGAGGAAAACTGAGAGTCACACACATAAATAAGTGGCCCAGGATCACACAGTAAGAGATACAGAGGCTGGGAGCCAGTGGATTCCAAAACCTGACCGTTTAACAAATCAGTGATGTGGTAATTTATCATTAATAGGTCCAATGCAGCATCTCTCTCTCTCTCTCCATCTCCCTCCCTCCCTTTCTGTCTCTTCCTGAATCTATTCAGGTCCTGAGTCCCAGCTGTGAGCTTCCTGCTAGCAAGGGCTACCTGCTGAAGCAAGGAGGTAGTCAGACAAGAGTCAGTTTAGTCAGTTCAGTCGCTCAGTCGTGTCCAACTCTTTGCAGCCCCATGGACTGCAGTACACTAGGCCTCGCTGTCCATCACCAACTCCCGGAGTTTACTCAAACTCGTGTCCATTGAGCCGGTGATCCCATCCAACCATCTCATCCTCTGTCATCCCCTTCTCCTCCCACCTTCAATCTTTCCCAGCATCAGGGTCTTATTGGAAAAGAGTCTGTTCTTTGCATCAGGTGGCCAAAGTACTGGAGTTTCAGCTTCAGCATCAGTCCTTCCAATGAATATTCAGGACTGATTTCCTCTAGGATGGACAAGAGTAGCCCATGAAATTCTTTGGTTAGAAAGTGCTGGAACCTTCGGGGAGCTTTTTGTTACAGGATTTGGGATGGAAATGCTTTCATGGTCTTGAAGTATAAACAACTACCCTGGAACGCTCATGAACCATTCCTCCTCAGCCAAGGAAAAGTTTATAAGAAGTGATAAGGTCGCCAAACCATTACTGCCCAGATGACACAGTGTGTGGCCATCCTGGGGCCATAATGCCAGCTTCCTGAGGCTCAGTCTCAATCCTAGATCCCTTGCCTAGTAGCGACGGAATGCTCAAGTTGCCTCCAGATAGCTCATCTCTCTTCTTCCTTAAAAACAGGAAGATTTTTGATTGTCGCTCAGCTAAAGGATGATACTTCCCAGCCAGCCTCGAACCTTCTCTTGTCTGTAGAACTACATCTAAGTGGGGCTTCAAGGAATTCTCCCTCAAGGGAGACTTCACTGTTCTCCTTCTTTCTTCCTGCCTGGAATATGCATATGATGACTGGAGTGCAGCAGCCACTTTAGACCATGAGGTATGGTGGGACCAGAAGCCTTACGTAGTGGCACCTGGCCACCTATGACTAACACAGGTTTCTATATCAGTCTCACTACCTATCTCAGATTTCTTTTACATAAAAAGATAAATAAATTTTTATCCTGATTTAGGTGAGGAGGAGGGGTGGGATTTTTCTTCCTCCCCAGTAGCTACTTCTGATAACATCTTTAGTTTAAACCTGATAACAGATCTAATGTTAGAACAGGGGAGTTTATTTTTTGTTATTCTTTCTTTGTTTTTGCTCTTTGGGATTATCCATCTGGAACCTCTTCATCCTTGGAGGCAAACAACAAAATGGAAGTATGATAATATCTTTACAAAAAGGGGGAGACTATGTTTCACAATTTTGGGAGACTCATTGCTCATGCTGGTTTTGAAATCATTAACCTGGAACAGGCCAAACCCATATCCGAAATACGCCTGGGCTCGCGGCGTCACCAAGGTTCCTGCCGGCTTCTCTCCTCTCTGATACTCCAGGAGCAGAGCCAGGGAACCCCAGTGACCGTGGCTGAGAGTGCCTCAGAAGCACAGCTCTTCTGGCAACTGCTGCATTGGTGATTGCTTTCTCCCCGGTGACAATCAGGCTTTTCCAGAGCAGGCTGGGCCCTGGGTTTCACACCCAGGGTGTGGCATTTCTGGAAGATTCTAAACCTTCCTGTCAGCCTGAGGATGGAGCCAAGCATCCCGATGCTGCCTATTTGCTCACAAACAGCATCCCCCAGTGTGTTTGCTATATACCCTCCACGCCAGCCCCGGGGGACTAAGGGATGAAAAGAATGGAAACCTGTCTCCCCTCCAGACCCCAGCAAGGGAACCCCTCCTGCTGGGGAGGGCCTGAGCCTCCAGAGCTCCTAATGGACACTGAAGCCAAGCTCTGTCCTTCTTGTCCTGAGACCCTGGGCAAATGCCTTGATTTTCCCATCCCTCATCTCTCCATCTGTGAGATGAGAATAGCAACAGACCCTCTGGACAAAGCCATTGTAGTGTGGTTTTTTTCTTTTTTTGGCTGCACAGCTCAGCACGCAGGATCATAGTTTCCTGATCAGGGACTGAACCCATGTCCCCTGCAGTGGAAGCTTGGAGCCTTAACCGCTGGACCGCCGGGGAATTCCCCAGAGCTGCTGCAGTAAACGAGGTAACTGTTGGCATCACCCCCGTGAGAGAAATATGTTCTCTCAGAGTATCTGAGCCCAGAGTCTGAAATCAAGGGGTCAACAGGGCTGGACTCCCTCTGAGCCCCGAGGGGAGGATCCTTGCTCTTCCCCTCCAGCTTCTGACCTGCCCACTATGTCCCCTGCTTTCCGTACACAGACACCAAGTCACAGCGTGTTCAGTTCAGTTCAGTTCAGTTCAGTCACTCAGTCGTGTCCGACTCTTTGCGACCCCGTGAATCGCAGCATGCCAGACCTCCCTGTCCGTCACCAACTCCTGGAGTTTACTCAAACTCATGTCCATCACGTCGGTGATGCCATCCAGCCATCTCAATGTGTTAGGGCCACACTAACCCAGTAAGGGCTTCACCTTATTACATCTACAAATCCCCTTTGCCCATGAGTCTTGGAAGGATGCTGTTCCCTTGACTCTAAACTGCAAGACCAAGAATATGGCAGAAGTGATGCTGGGCCAGGCCTTAAGGATCCAGCAGCTTCCACTTCTTCCTTGTGGGGCACTTGTTCTTGGGAGCCCACCACATGTCAGGAGGAAGCCCAAGCTGCCCCCAGGGAGGGGAGCTGGCAGGCAGCACCAACGTGCAGTCATGAATGCAGGTCCTCCAGACCCAGCAAGATGACTGACTGGTGATGCTCTGAGTCATTAAGTTTAGGGGTGCTTTCTTGTTCCACAGTAGGTGACAGGAACAGGGAGGGATGATCCACTCCTTCCTGTTACAGCATGGGGCTGGGCATACAGTGGGCACGCATCAAATGTTCATGGACTGAAATACAATCATCTCTGACTCCCAAGAAACTACTCAACAATGGCAACAACTGAAGGCATTCACACCCTGTGATCTATTATTATACAAAACATGCCCAGGTTCTGTGCTCCTTCTTGCCTAAACCAAGACAAATTGAGATTACTTCCAAATGATGGGGTGGCTTCTGGGTTCCTGTTAAATAATGGCCCTCGTGGAAGACAGACTTCCGGAGCCCCTGGCAGACCGTGGCTAGTGAGTCAGTGAGACCTGCAGATGCACAAGTCCCGGCGGGTCTCTGACCCAGGAACAACTGGGAGGATGGCCTCACCCTGCACACACGTGTTCCAGGACAGTATGGTCAGCAGGATGACTCGGGTCTTTTGCTGACTGGGTCCCGCTTTCCATTCAAGCCAAAGCTGGAGGTCTCCTCCGGGGAGTCAGGGCCACTTGGTCAGTCACTATGGTGGTGGCGCTCGGGGACCCCGTGTCTTCACCCCTCTGTGTCTCCAGCCCTCAGCTCATCACCAGGCGGAGTTTATTGCTCCTCCCTTGGACCTGGCCTGGCTGTGTGGTTTTACTCTGGGCAATAGGCTGTGGGGGAAGGGATGGGGCACCAGCTCCAAGCCTGGGACCCACGGGTCTGCAGTTTCTGCTCTTGGTCTCTCAGACCCAGAGACGGCTATGCTATGGGGAAGCCTGGTGTAGCCCATGAGAGGATGAGAGGATGGGGTGGGGGTGGCAGAGGACCCCAGACTGTGCCTGAGCTGCTAGCCAGCCCCCACTGCCAGGCACCTGGGCAAGTGGCCTGGGACCCCCAGCCCTAGCCAAGTTGTCAGTCATCTGCAGTGACAGCACAGAAGGACCACCCCACAGAGCATGAGAACGCACCGACAAACTGGAATGCTCTGGCAAAGGCTGGCCGAAGCAGAGCATGCCATGTGATGACAAGCCTGGCCAAGGAGAGGATGAACGGAAAGCCACACTCCCCCTCCAAGCAGCCAGCTGTCTGGTGAAAAATCCCAGGCAGTATTTTGTACTTCTCGTATGGGCTGAACAGGATCCTCTCCCAAAAACTGTACGTTTCAATCGGTTAAAAAGAAAACCACAGGCCCAAAATGGCATCACGTGTGCTAAAGCCTGTGGCAGCAAACCCGGACGTCACTTTTAAGTTTTGGCTGTGCTGGGTGTCGTTGTGATGCGCGGACTGTTCTCTGACTGCAGCGCGTGTTGGTGCCTCGCCGCGGCGCCTGCGCTTCTCCTGCTGTGAGGCACAGGCTTGAGTGTGGGCTCGGTAGCTCAGGTGCGCGGGCTTAGTTGCCTCGCGGCATGTGGGACCTTCCAGACCAGGGATCCAACCATGTCCCCTGCACGGGAAGAGAGAGTCTTAACCACTGCTCCACCAGGGAAGTCCCAAACCTAGACTTCACATCTGGCTTGACTGCCGTCCCTGACTCCTCCCTGGCATGGACATTCCCTTCCCTTCGAAGGCTCTGTGATGAGCTGAGTAACACTTCCAAGAGGAGCACAGCCTGATCACTGAAGCCTGGAATGTTGCCACATCTGACAGATAGATGAGATGGTTGGGTGGCATCACCGACTTGACGCACGTTGAGTCTGAGCAAACTCCAGGAGATGGTGAAGGACAGGGAGGCCTGGCGTGCTGCAGTAAATTCGATTGCAAAGAGTTGGACATAAATGAGCGAAAAACGACTGAGGCATCAGTCTCCTAGGGCTGCTACAAACATCCAAAAATGGGGGTGGGGTGTAAAACAACAGGAACTTATGCTCTCAAAGCTCTGGAGGCCAGAAGTTCAAAATCTAGGCTTCAGCAGGGCCATGCTTGCTCCAAAAGACCTCGGGGAGGATTGGTTCCACACCTCCTCAGCTTCCACCGGTCTTGGCAATCCTTGGGCTTCCTGAGTTCTACATCCCTCCCATCCCTGACTCCGATGTCACAAGGCTGTCTTCCTTGGGTGTCTGTGTCCAAATTTCCCTCTTTTTACAAGACACCAGTGACTGGATGGGGGCTACCCCACCCAAGTAGGACCCCGACTTGATTACATCTGCAAAGACCCCATTTCCAAATAACGTCACGTTCTGAGGACTGAGTGGAGATGAAATTTGGGGGAACACTAGTCCAGTCACCACATGTTGTAGGAGGGGCTTTGTTAAGGTGATTAGGATTTGGGAATGAAGAACTAACCTGAATTATCCTGTGGGTGCAGTGTGATCACAAGAGTCCTTTTCTGAGAGGCAGGGAAGTGGAGGTCAGAGTTGAAGGAGAAGGAGGTGTGAGGCAGAAGCCGAGGGACACACTCTGAGGATGGAGGCGGGGGCCACAAGCCAAGGGGTTCAGGAAACAGATTCTCTCCGAGTCTCCAGAGGGAACCCTGACTAGTCCAGTGAGACCCTTTCTGGCTTCTGACCTCCAGGCCAGCAGGACAGTAGGGTTATGCTGATTTATGTGGCTCAGTGGTAAAGAACCTGCCTGCCAATGCAGGAGATGCAACAGACGTGGGCTTGATCCCTGGGTCAGGAAGATCCCCTGGAGGAAGGTATGGCAACCTACTCCAGCACTCCTGCCTGGAGAATATCATGGACAGAGCAGCCTGGAGTCCATGGGGTCACAAGAGTTGGACACAACTGAGCATGCACATTTCATCTCACATGCTGTTTTAAGTCTCTAAGATTGGGGTCACTACAGCAGCCATAGGACACTAACACAGATCCCATGATTCACTGTGATTGAAAAAGGGCATCTGGGCAGCCATGGAGTTAGGCCACAGCGTTCTGTGATGGCCCTTGCAGGGTGAATCAGCCAGGGCGCAGGGAATGGCTTCCAGGCAGTGTGGCTTGCAGACCACACAGCCCTCAGCACAGCCTGAGTCATCTGCTCCAAGAGCTGCTTCCTCGGAGCCTCTTTACCAGAAATGCCCTGGGTTCGTCTGGTTATTTTTCTAGCAATCAAGTAACACATTCCAGATGCCGGAACTGGATGGGGGCCAGCCTTAAGCTTTGTCCTGGTGGGCAGCAGTCACCTTCCACTGTTGGGGAAGCCCTGGACAGCCTGCAGAAGCTGGGACCAGAATGGACGTGACCACGGCCAAGGCATCTTCGTGCTCTCCTCCTCCTCCACGTGCTTCTCATCCCTGTGGGACGGGTAGCTACGCTCACCCCACTTCCACTCACTCCACTTCCGCTCAGAGATGTGTGCTTATCTTCTGGAACAGGGTGGGCGGGGTGGTGTGGGCAGTGGTGACTAGTTTAAATTTGACAATAAGCAGTGTCCAGTCTCTGTCCCTTGACAGCATCTCTGCTCGCTTGCAGAGTCTCAGGTCGCTTGTTTGAGACGTGCCATCAGGAGCTTCTCATGGGTGCATCTTCCTCCACTCTCTCCTTCCCATGATGATGCTTTGTGGGGTGGGAGCTGTTTCAGATCTTTGTGGTTTTGCTGGGGTAGGGGGAATCCACTCACTCCCCAGATCCTTCTACAAGACACTGGAGCCAAGATTAGGGTCCTGTGGCTACCAGCACAAATGACCACAGACTGGGGCAGCGGGGTGGGGACGCTTAAGACAACAGGAATTTATGTCCTCACAGTTCTGGTGGCCAGGAGTCTGAAAACAAGGTGTGGATGAGGTGCGGCTCCCTCCTAAGGTTCTGGGGAAACCTCTCCTGCCCTTTCCAGTCTCCGGTGGCTCAGGCGTTCCCGTGGTTGCTTCTCCCCAGCCTCTGCCTCAGTCCTCACCCGGCTCCTCCTCTTCTCAGAGGGACACTGGTCACTGCATTTTGGGCCCACCTCCGTGATCTCCTCTTGAGATGGGCCACTTGATCACATCTACAGACTCTTTTTCCAAACAAGGTCACATTTGCCAGTCTGGAGGTCAGCACACGGACACAGCTTTTTACCAGCCCCCCATCAACACTACAGTACACTATTCGGGCTCAGCTCTGGCTACTCCCTCCTAACCAGGCCACCCCACAGCAGCCTGGACACGTAGCGCTGCCCCATGTTGGAGCTGGGGTTGCACGTGGTTGTTAGGGGAAGCACACTGACTGAACCCACCCACAGGCCATGCACTGTAGTAAGCATTTGCGCGAGATGTTTTACGACAGGAGATCCTGGTAAAGAACATGCAACTAATAAGCCACCACCAACGGGAAGAGTTTGGGAAAGGTCAAAAGGAAATGCCACGTGTCCTACGACCTCCCAGAATCCTTGCTGGCATCCTTCTTGGCTGATCAATGCGTGCACCACCAGTAAGGACCGAGCCAGAATGACCGGCCAGAGACAACCTGGAAACTAATCCCATCACTATAAAACCCAAGACTGAAGCACGTGGCAGAGCAGTTCTCTGGGGTTCCCTTACCCTCCTGCTCTCCGCCCGGGCGCCCCTTCCCAATAAAGTCTCTTGCTCTGTCAGCACGTGTGTCTCCTCTGACAGTTCATTTCCGAATGTTAGACAAGAGCTCAAAAAGGGGTCCCCCACCCTGCAACATGGTAGTCTCCCTCCATGTGGCACTAGGGGTAGCTCCGAGTCCTTCTGCTTTCTGCCTCCCCCTTAATCTACCTTCCTCCCTCAACTTTGGGAGTACCCAAGGGGGCAGCTCGGGACATGTCCCCCCACACTTCTTTCTCACCCCTCCCCTCACCTGGTTGAAGCTGGGAAGGAAGGATGCCCCTTTCGCGGACCCTGAATTTTATTCCCCTCTGGCTGGTTATCAGCTTGAAGGTCAAGTTCAATGGGCCTCTTTTGTTGTGGTGGTGGTGGTTAACTGAAGTATGGCTGATTTTCAACATTGTGTTAGTTCCAGGTGCACGGCAAAGTGATTCAGTTATACATATGGATATACTGCTTTTCAGATTCTTTTCCATTATAGGTTATTAAAAAATACTGAGTATAGTTTCTCAATAAAGGACAGAAATGGCATGGACCTAACAGAAGCAGAAGATATTAAGAGGCAGCAATAATAAACAGAAAAACTGTACAAAAAAGATCTTCAAGACTCAGATATTCACGATGGTGTGGTCACTCACCTAGAGCCAGACATCCTGGAATGTGAAGTCAAGTGGGCCTTAAGAAGCATCACTATGAACAAAGCTAGTGGAGGTGATGGAATTCCAGTTGAGCTATTTCAAATCCTAAAAGATGATGCTGTGAAAGTGCTGCACTCAATATGCCAGCAAATTTGGAAAACGCAGCAGTGGCCACAGGACTGGAAAAGGTCAGTTTTCATTCCAATCCCAAAGAAAGGCAATCCCAAAGAATGCTCAAACTACTGCACAATTGCGCTTATCTCACACACTAGTAAAGTAATGCTCAAAATTCTCCAAGCCAGGCTTCAGCAATACGTGAACCGTGAACTTCCAGATGTTCAAGCTGGTTTTAGAAAAGGCAGAGGAACCAGAGATCAAATTGCCAAAATCTACTGGATCATCAAAAAAGCAAGAAAGTTCCAGAAAAACATCTATTTCTGCTTTATTGACTATGCCAAAGCCTTTGATTGTGTGGATCACCACAAACTGTGGAAAATTCTGAGAGATGCGAATACCAGACCACCTGACCTGCCTCCTGAGAAATCTGTATGCAGATCAGGAAGTAACAGTTAGAACTGGACATGGAACAACAGACTGGTTCCAAATAGAAAAAGGAGTATGTCAAGGCTATATATTGTCACCCTGCTTATTTAACTTATATGAAGAGTACATCATGAGAAACGCTGGGCTTGATGAAGCACAAGCTGGAATCAAGATTGCTGGGAGAAATATTAATAACCTCAGATATGCAGATGACACCACCCTTATGGCAGAAAGTGAAGAAGAACTAAAGAGCTTCTTTATGAGAGTAAAAAAGGAGAGTGAAAAAGTTGGCTTAAAGCTCAGCATTCAGGAAACTAAGATCATGGCGTCTGGGCCCATCACTTCATGGGAAATAGATGGGGAAACAGTGGAAACAGTGGCAGACTTTATTTTTCTGGGCTCCAAAATCACTGCAGATGGTGACTGCAGCCATGAAATTAAAAGACACCTGCTCTTTGGAAGAAAAGTTATGACCAACCTAGACAGCATATTAAATAGCTGAGACATTATTTTGCCAACAAAGGTCCATCTAGTCAAGGCTATGGTTTTTCCAGTAGTCATGTATGAATGTGAGATTTGGACTATAAAGGAAGCTAGAGTTGGACTAGAAAGGAATGCCAAAGAATTGATGCTTTTGAACTGTGGTGTTGGAGAAGACTCTTGAGAGTCCCTTGGACTGCAAGGAGATCCAACCAGTCCATCCTAAAGGAAATCAGTCCTGAATATTCATTAGAAGGACTGATGCTGAAGCTGAAACTCCAATATTTTGGCCACCTATGTGAAGAACTGACTCATTTGAAAAGACCCTGATGCTGGGAGGGATTGGGGGCAGGAGGAGAAGGGGACGACAGAGGATGAGATGGCTTTATGGCATCACTGACTCGATGGGCATGAGTTTGAGTGGACTCTGGGAGTTGGTGATGGACAGGGAAGCCTGGAGTGCTACAGTGCATGGGGTCGCAAAGAGTTGGACACGACTGAGCGACTGAACTGAATAGTTTCTTGTGCTATACAGTAGGCCCTGCTTCTTTATCTGGTTCCTATACAGCAGTGGATGTCTGTTAACCCTAACCCCTAATTTATACCGCACCCCCCCCCCCGCCCTTTCCCATTTGGTAACAATAAGTTTGTTTTCTATCTCTGTGAGTCTGTTTCCATTTGGTAAATAAGCTCATTTGTACCATTTTTCACAGATTACACATATAAGTGATACCACATGCTGTCTGTCTTTGTCTGGCTGACTTCACTTAGTACGATAATCTCTACACCTACCTGTGTGGCTGCAAGTGGTACTATTTCATTCCTCTTTTATGGGTGAATAATATTCCATTGTCTATTATATATTTCTCCACTCATCTGTCGACGGACATTTAGGTTGTTTCCATGTCCTGGCTGTTGTCAACAGTGCTGCTCTGAATATAGGGGTGCGTGGATCTTTTTGAATTAGTTTTCATCTTTTCTGGATATGTGCCCAGGAGTGGGATTGCAGGGTCATATGGCAGTTCCGTTTTTCTATTTTTAAGGGACCTCCAGACTGGTCTCCATAGTGGCTGCATCAGCTCACATTCCCATGAACGGTGGAGGAGTGTTCCCTTCTCTCCACATTGCCACAGCGTCTTCAGCATTCACTGTTTGTAGACCTTCTGATGGTAACAGGCCTGGCTCTTAATGCATAAGTGGGAGCTAAAGGGAATTAGAAGACCCTTTGTCTTTATAGGAGTCCACTTTCAGGCCTCTGATCTCTGATTTCAGGCCAGACTCAGACTCCTCTCTCCCGCTGAGCTCCTGAAGCATTCCTGGTCCCCCAGAGGCAGACAGGAGCCTCAGCTCAGAAAGAGAAGTGTCAGGCACCCGAAACACAAAAGAGGAAGGTTCATCCCCAAGTTCCCATTCGATCCCCTTCCACTGACTAGCAAGGCCTGCACTGACCCAACCTCACCAGCAGGGGGCTGCAGAGGCGTTTTGAAATCAACATCACTGGAGGTCAACTTCAAATCTGATAAAGCACAGAGCTGACCAGGTTCCAACAAATGTCTACACTGAAAGACTACAATCACAAGTAGAATGTTTCCACCGCTGCTGGAAGGGCTGGAGCCTCAGTTCACTAGCCACAAAGTGGGGCTGATAACAGCGGGGACCTCACAGGGGACCTCCTCATCTGGAAGGAGCAGATGAACCAATGCAGGTAAAGTTCTGAGTGTAGTGACTGGAGCCTTGTCCTTCACATCCCCCACCAAAATATGCCCTAAAATTTGTACACTGGAGAGACTCCAGCTAACCCAAGAGCTGGACTTAACAATGATAAGAACTGGAAAACACTAGTTAGAAGTGCTTTGGCTGAGAAAGTTTTGGAGCATGGAACACACAGCTCTGGAGAGCTTAGCATGAGGAGGGAGAACCACGGTGGGGGGAAGGTGAGCCAAGGGGAGCTCGTCATTCCTGGGGACGGGGCTTTCAGCAGTCAACTCATTTCTCCCAAATTTCCAGAACTCTCCATGCTGCCCCTCTGAGAATTAGAACCGTAGACACCACACTTGTGAGCTGAGGGAATAAAATGCTCTTGCTTCTGATGTGCGATTATTCTGTTTCCTAACTGATAACCAGAGGCAAATCCAAATATGCATTTTTATTGTTACTGACCTTTTCCTTACCCAATTATCTCATGATTGGGCTCATTATTTTAGGGAAAATGGCTACTCTGTGTGTATGTGTGTCATAACTCATTTTTTTTTCAAAAGAAGACTTTTTTATTGTAAAAACTGATTAAAGTAGGTATTCCTAACTAAAAAAGTCACTACTTTCTACACATCTCTAATAAAACTTCAACTTTTAAACTATCTACAATGACAGAGATGAATTAGAATCAGACAAGCTATGCAACTAATCTGAAAGAAGAGAAGGTGAGAAAAAAGTAACAAAGAGGAGGTAAAACAATTTAACTCAACAATGTTATTTATATTAAATGTAAATGATCTCAACACTCCAATTAAAATGCAGAGATTGTCAGACTGTACAAAAAGGACGCAATTATATGCTGTCTATAAGAAACGAACTTTATATACAGACATACAGAGAGGTTAAAAACAAAGAGAGGGAGAAATGTACACCAATCAACACGCTTATGCTCATGAAAGGAAAGCTGCAGGGGTGATACTGCAGCACAGTGGACTTCAGAACAAGGATATTTCCGGGGATAAAGAGAACTTACTACAATGATAACAGACCTACATGTAGAACCTAAAATTGTACAACTCCTAGAAGAAAAAGACAGGAGAAGCTCTCAGCTAGGCACTGATTTCTCAGATGCAACATCAAAGCACACCCTGTAAAAGAAAAAGTTAGTAAGTGGGACTGTTTAAAGCAAATGCGATGACCCTGAGCTGCTGGTTTACAATGTGTATAGAAATGATAATGTGGTTATAAAAGCATTTAGTATGGGGAGGGGTACATGAAAATATACTGTCTGAAGAAGGGTCCTGTATTCATTCTCCTGGAGTAATTCAAGATTAACTCAAGTTAAGTTGTGGTCAAAGATGCATACTGAAATCCCTAGACTAACCATTAAAAATGGTGTTTTCCATGGTGTGGGGGAATGCTTCTAAAACATATTAAGCAAAATAGAGGAAAAGAGCATTGTGTCAAGGGTACAAGCTATATTTATATATATACACACATATATGAATATAGAAAGGCTAAAGAGAATTATGCATACCATGAATGATGAGATTATAGAGGTCTGGGGTTATTTCCCTACTGTTGAATGTCTAACAAAGATGTTTCCAGTGAGCATGTATTACCTTAGGGGGAATGTGCAAAATAGGATGATGAAAGAAATATGAGGAGGGAAGGAAGAGAAAGAAAGAAAGAAAACAGGAAGGGAGACAGTGGGCAACAGAGGCAGCGACAGGACAACTCTGCAGGGAGCCCTGGAGGAGAGAAGGAGGAGGGCCCCCACCCCCCACTGCGCCGTCACATGTAGGAACATGACCTGCCGGGCACCTGCTAGAGCGGGCATCCTGTGACCCTGGAGGAGGCGTGTGCCTGCGAAGCAGCCCACACTGGAGCCGCCCTGTCTGTGCTCACTGTGGACCCAGGGCAGCTGGGACTAGCTTTCTGTTAACTGGGGACGGCAACCAAATCCACGTCCTGCCTCTGTGAAGCACTTCTGGTGCCTGGATGGGATCCCGGGGCCGTCCCCCGGCCCTCGTGGCCTCTCTGAGACTGATCGAAACGATTGGGAGTTGGGGGGAAATTGCCGGTCCCACCTCCTCACAAGCCCTAGGGGAGGGCGGGGGCCTGGCCCGTTCTGAGGCAGTCTTGCTGACCGGGACAGGGATGTGTCAGCGGAAGGGAAGGTTCTAAAGTTCCCGTGAGTGACGGGGTCTTGCTCCATCTGCAGAAGGCGCCAACCCTGGCGGGGAAACAGCGGCTCTGTGCGCAGGAAGGCCTCTTGGGCTTCCCAGAATTCTTAATCCAAACAAAATACCATCAGCGTACAAACGTTTCAAGGGTAACTCTTCTTTTACTAATATTTCCTGCCAGTAAATGGAAGTCATCTGAGAGGTTAACGACCTAGCCGCTTTACGACGTCTCTGAGACATGGGCTGGTTCCCTGCTTATGCATCAGAAAGGCTTTGATCAGCAGAAAGAACGCTGAAATTCCGGAAGTCCATCCTTGACAGATAAGCCGGCCAGCCCCCAATGTTCACTGGGAGGACATGTCTTCAGGATTTGATTTTTCAGTTTATCCCGACGAAGAGGCACCATCCAAATGGGCCTGGGTTTGAATCCCTGCCATAGCTCTCCCTTGCTGTGTGCCCTTGGGAAAGCCAGTTGTCTTCTCTGGGCTTCACGCCCCACTGTAAATGAGGGTCTTAAGCACAATCTACCTCCTGGGGCAGCTGTGGAGATGAATGACAGGATTATAAATGAGTAATGATCAGGATGCATTAAGTACTTAGTAACTAGTAGCACTTATGATTAGTATTTAAGATGTAGACTTGACCCAAGTGCTTTCACTCCGGAGACAAGTTGTGCTGTTAGCGGAGACCCTGAGCGCCCTCCAGTGGCGTTACAGCCGGGCCCTGGAGACAGAGACCAGGTGGAGCCCCCACGCTGGTCCTCTTCCGGCCTCAGTTTCTCCCTCTGTGACATGACGGGCCTCAGCCAGCTCCCTCAGGACCATGTCCACTCTGACCTTCTCCAGTTTTCCAATGAAAATCAGCTCAACACACACAACTGGGATGGAAGTGGACACACACACCCAGGCAAGTTGAGTTCAGGCTGGACCTTATGCCACTGTAGAGGAAAACGGCTTTTAAGCTTAAACCCGACTGACTTCCTGGGTCGGTCCCTGCGGTGCCAGGACACACTGAGTTCCTTGACACCCTCAGCTGTCATGGGCTCCCACTGTGATGACCGTTATTAAAAATAAAATCAAGGAGCTTTGAGTCCATCAAGATGGACCAGCACTGTCCTTGCTGGCTGTCTCACTGGGATCGACTCAGAAGTAAATGGAGGCACACACTGGGGAAGGAGCCGGGATGCAAAGCACCCTGGGGCGGTGGTGAGCTGCCACCCTTCTCCTGGAACCGCCTGGCCTGAGCTCACAGGCAGCGAGAAGGGAACTGTACACCAGGTGGGGCAGAGACAGAGCAGAGAGAACCCGTTCCTGGACTGAGCAACACCAAAGGGAGTCTCGGAAGAGTCAGAGAATGTGGGGGCACACCCCGAGTTGTTTTCCCTCTATTCTGCTTTTCCCATTGTTTATCCCAGCCCCCAGGGAGTCTGCAGCAGAGATGTGGTCGGGTAGGCACCTAGAACCTCCGAGGCTGAAAAGTGTCTAGTCAGAAAAGCTGTGGTCCCAACAACATGGGGTCAACCCTAGAACTTTTTTTTCCATTTATTTCTGGCTGCGCTGGGTCTTCCTTGCTGTGCGCAGGGTTTCTCTGGTTGCAGTGAGAGGGGGTACTCCTAGTTGGGGAGCTCTGGCTTCTCATTAAGGGGGCTTCTCCTGCTACAGAGCATGGGCTCTAAGGGTGCGAGGGCTTCAGTGGTTGTAGCACAAGGGCTTAGTAATTGTGGCGCATGGGCTTAGTTGCCCCATGGCGTGGGAATGTCCCCAGACCAGGGATCAAACCTATGTCCCCCTCCATTGGCAGGAGGATTCTTAACCACTGAACCAACCAGGAAAGTCCCAAGCCCCCTCCCCACTAGCTTCTCCCTCACTCTGACCTCTTGTCACTTGGTCCTGGAGGCAGGCAGGGCAGGAAGAGCATGGCAGAGCCAGGAACTAAGGTTCAGGCTCTCTGACCACGGGACGGGGAAGAGAGACCTCGGTAAGGGGAGACGGAAAGAGGAGGGAACCCAAGAAAGTGACCCCATGCAGTGGGAGAGGAACTCCTGGGCTCACCTCTGGGCCACACATGCATCGAAGTCTCAAGAGACAGTAGAAAATGTTTTGAATGAAAGTTAAAAATGTAAAGTATCCAAATTGGTTGGATGCAGCTAAAGCTATCTTTAGAGGGAAATTTATAGCATCAGAAAATGTTAGAAAAAAACAATAAAGATCCATAATTTAAGCTCCTACACTAAGAAACCAGGAAAACAAAAGCAAAATAAACTCAAAGCAAGCAAAAGAAAACAATCAAGATGAAAAGCAAAAGTCAATGACACTGAAATATCAGTGACAGAAAACCAATAGAGAAAAATCAATGAAATCAAAAGTTGGTACTTTTAAAAGGCCAATAAAATTTAACAAATCTCTAAACAAGGCTGACAACAGATAGAGAGACAGACACAAACAGCCAACATGTGGAATAAAAAGGAGTTAACACCACAGACCCCAGAGACACTAGAAGGACAATGAGAGAATACCTTGAACATCTCTCTGCACTTGAACTGAATACTTTAGATGAATTTAAACTATTTCTGAGTAGCCACAGATGACCAAAACTCACCCAAGATGAAATAGATTACCCAGGATCCCTATATCTATTAATTAAACTTGTTTAAAACTTTTCAAAAACAATCTTTAGGCCCAGATGGTTTTACTGGTGAAAACTACCAAATGTTTACAGTAGAAGTAACACCAGTCCCACACAAGTAAGGAATACTTACCAAACTTACCAATTCATTTTAAGACAGCAGCTTTTTGTTTTGTTGTTGTTCTCGTTGTTTCGTTTTTGTTTTTTTCTGCACTATGATGCACGTGGAACTTCCCCAACCAGGGACTGAACCTGCACAGCCCACAGTGGAAGCTCAGAGTCTTAACCCCTGGTCCACCAGGGGCGTCCAAGAGGCCAGTATTATTCTGACACCCAATCACACAAAGACAATGCAAGAAATATGTATGGACCAGTGTGCATCATGGATACAGACCCAGAAATTTTTTATGAATATTAGTAAATTGAATACAGCAATGTGTGAAAAAATATACTACCCTATGACTAAATGGTGCTTATCCCAGGAATGCAGGCTGTGGAGTATTTAAAAAAAGAAAAGAAAGAAACAATCAACACAGCCCATCATATTAATAGACTAAAGAAGAAAAAACAGTATCATATTAATTAGTGCATGAAAGAAAAACATTTGACAAGATTCAACATCCATTCATGATACATATATTAAAAAAAAAAACTCTTGAAAAACTGAGAGTAGAAAGTAACTTTCTTAATCCAGTAAAAGATATATCTACAAAAATCCCATAGCTAGCATATTTAATGGTGAAAGAACTGCCTTTTCTTAGGACCAGGAATAAAACAAGTATATACATTCTTAACATTCTTATGCCTCATTTTGCTAGAAGGTCTAGCCAATGAAATATGGCAAGAAAAAAGAAATCATAGGCATACAGACTGGAAAGAAAGAAACAGAACTATCCCCACATGCATATATCTTTGTCTATGAAGAAAATTTTAAAGCATGTGTAAAAGCTTCTGTGAGTTTAGCAAGATCTCAGGATACAAGGTCAACATACAAAAATCAACCCTATTTCCACTCATCAGCAATAAACAAATGGTAACTGAAAATTTTAAAATAATAGCATTTACAATTGCTCCCTCAGAATTAAATAATTAAGTGTAAATCTAACAAAACTTGTCTGTGATTTATATGTTTCATCTAAATGTTGATGAAAGAAATCAAAGAAATCCTTAAAAAGGAAATCAGAGAAGACCTAAATAAATGGAGAGACATACCGTGTTTGGGGGTTGGAAGACACGACATAATTCAGTTGTAAATTCTCCCCAAATGGATCTCTAGGGCTTAAGGTATTTCCAATCAAAATTCCAGCATGAGTTTTTGTAGACAGAGACAAGCAGATGCTAAAATCAATGTAGGAAGGCAAAGGACCTAGAATAGATAAAGACTAGAATTGAACTCGCCCTGCCCAGACAGCCCCTTGTCTGGGCTCTCCCAGGCCTGACTCCTGTTTTGTGACCAACACTCATCACTTCATCCACCCCAGAGCCTGGGTCCCGCTTTCTCCCTTGGACTGTGAACCCTTCAAGATGGGAGCTGTCAAACTTCCCACCTCCTTTCATTTTTTATCTCCCTGCATCTACAAGAAAAACGCGGCATCGAGTCGGTACTCAGTAACGGTCTGATGGGTGAATTAGATTCACTTGAAATTGCCCCAAGCTCTGATTCTCTTAACAGTTAACAGCAGGCTTGGCCGGGTGTTTCTGGGGTGGAGGAGGCTCCTTTGTGACGGTGGAGAGACTGGCCAGAGCACCATGATCCGCAGAGTCTACTGGCACCAGTCCCATACTCAGCACAGAGGTCCCCTTGGCATTTCCAGTGTTAAGAATGCAGACGAGAATGGAGGAAACCCGTGTAGACATAGTTATTAAGGATCAATTAGGGCTGGAACCATCTAGGGTTTGGAAATATGTTTTCAGATTATTTTCCAAGTGTTTGATGAAACCCCAAAGACATTCTTCTCAGGCATATTTCCCCAGAAGTTGGGAACCAGTAAGTATTTAAGTAAGAGTTTAACCCTTATGTTGAAGGTTTGTTTGTGCTGAGCTCATCCCAGTGGAATGGCCCGCGGTGTCCAAATGGCCTGTGCTCTCTTTATTTAAATGTGGAGTTAGATGCTTGCATTCCAGAGCACACAACTGAGTTTCATGTGAATTCTCAAACCAGCGCTTCAATTCCAAGAGGGTACGGACTGGACACACGTGCTTCCTCAATAGTTGGCATCAAGATAAGCCTCTGGGGTTGCAACACGGCCAAACTTCAGACCTTAGAACCCTTAGAGAGGTGGGGGATGGGAGAGGCACTTCCAGTAGCTACCTGGACTGGCTTGGGGACACAGAGGAAAAAACATTTCTAAAACTTACAAAGGAAAAAAATATCCACTGTCGAGAAACTGGAATACACAAATAGACTGCAGGCGTGGGGGAGAACATACAGAGACGAGCACTGGTGATGTTTGGATGAGGGTATTTGCTTTCAGTTTTTTTGTGGGGGAGTTGTTCTGTTTTGGTTTTGCACTGGGCTGTGGGAGTTGGCTTTCAAGGTGGCAAATGCATGGCTGAGATGAAAGGGGCATGGCTGGTGTGATTAACCAGCCATCGGCCCTGGTTGCCCTCCTGTGGGCAAAAGGGGGAGCAGGCCTGCGACCAGGAAGCAGGATCCAGACATTGGCTGCATCTGTCACTCACGCAAACTTCCTCCAAAAACCAGGGCCTCTGGTTTCTGCCCCTCTCCGAGGCTGAGTGGGAGGGAAACATCTATGGTGGACGAAATGAGGTGACTCTGCAAACCACCAACCAGTTAAACTTGCTCCCTCGTTTATCAACAGACTGGTCTGGCCCTCTTCTTGAGATTTCGGCGAAGATAAGGAAGATATTGTGCAAAGAATCCATGGCACCTGGTTAGCCTGGCATTTGCTATCAGGTGAGCATTCAACATTCAGAAAACTAAGATCATGGTATCCAGTCCCATCACTTCACGGCAGATAGATGGGGGAACAGTGGCTGACTTTATTTTTCTGGACTCCAAAATCACTGCAGATGGTGATTCCAGCCATGAAATTAAAAGACGCTTACTCCTTGGAAGGAAAGTTATGACCAACCTAGACAGCATATCAAAAAGCAGAGACATTACTTTGCCAACAAAGGTCCATCTAGTCAAGGCTCTGGTTTTTCCAGTGGTCATGAATGGATGTGAGAGTTGGACTATAAAGAAAGCTGAGTGCCAAAGAATTGATGCTTTTGAGCTGTGGTGTTGGAGAAGATTCTTGAGAGTCCCTTGGACTGCAAGGAGATCCAACCAGTCCATCCTAAAGGAAATCAGTCCTGGGTGCTCATTGCGAAGGACTGATGTTGAAGCTGATGCTCCAATTCTTTGGCCACCTGATGCGAAGAGGTGACTCACTGGAAAAGACCCTGATGCTGGGCAAGATTGAGGGCAGGAGGAGAAAGGGATGATAGAGGATGAGATGGTTGGATGGCATCATCAACTCGATGGACATGGGTTTGGGTGGAGTCCGGGAGTTGGTGATGGTGATACGGAGGCCTGGCGTGCTACAGTCCATTGGGTCACAAAGAGTCGGATACAACTGAGTGACTGAACTGAACTGAGCATTCAACCAGTGGTAATTGGGACGAAAACGGTTTTCTATCTGGACTATGAAGAGTTTATCATTTTGAGAATCATTTATCAGTGGACACCCTGTTACTAAAACTGGCGCGTTCTGCATACAAGGTTTCTGGGAGCTTAAGCCCTCCTCCCACCCCCCTGGGGATTTCAACACCAAGAAAGTGCACTGACCCTGCTACACCAGGGTGATTACAAGTGCAGATAACCTTGAGTAAAAGCAGACACAGGGTACAGGCTGTGTGATGTTGTTTCTACGAGATCCTAAACAAACTCCCTATGGCAGTGGTTCCCACCCAGGGGTGATGTGGGCCCCCAGGGGACATTCAGCCATGTGTGGTGAGGTTTCTGGTTGTCACAACTGGAGGGGGAGTGCAGCTGGTACCCACTGTGAGGCCAGGACGCTGCTAACACCCCACCATGCACAGGACAGCCACCCACACATAGATGGCCAAAGCGCCAAGGGTGAGAAGTGATGTATGACAGACAGATGTCAGGCACTGGTGAGACAGAGGTGGAGGTCCCAGGTGCTGGAAACACTCAACACATTTGCACAGGAGTGTGAATATGCTATGTGCCCTGGGCTGTGTGCAAGTCACACCTCTAGCCCAGCCCTGCCACCCCCATGTGACACCACCACCCTCCCCTCAGCACCACTTCAGGATGGTTTAGTCAATGCATCACTTTTACTTGAGTGAAATTAAAGGGTTTGGCTGCAGGCGTTCCAAGTTAAACACAAACCATATGAATATGCAGACTCATGGTAGCCACTTGGTTCCCTTTCACAAGATTTTCCAAACCACCACCACCGATGCCAGCAGAGAACAAACGTCTCCCTCCCCTCTACCCCTGCCCCCGCTCCAGGTTATATTGTCATTTCCGTGAAGAGGCGGCAGGACCTGGCCCAGCCCTTCCTGCTCCATAAGCCACAAACCTGCCGGTGGTGTCAGCACCAGGGGCCTGCAAAGACCCAGCGAGTCAGCTGCTCAGTGGGCCAGGGGGTCAGACCCCAGGGCTGGGATGAGCCATGAGGTCACAGGTCCCGCCCACAGCAAGGACGGGCTGAAGGATGGACCTTGGCGGACCCTGCGAGGACGTCCTGCTGGGGCTGCCGCTGTTTGTGTACTGTTTTTTGCAGTGAACTTCAATTTTAATTTTCCGACTTTTGAATCATATTACATACTGTCAACCATTAGGACTAACAGGACCAAAATACTTAGGTTAGATGAAAATCTTACATGGGACCAATCTTTGGCTTCCTCTTTCTGTGTGGTGGTGAATTTAACAAAAAATTAAAGCCTGGCTTCAACAGAAGCATCCAGAACTGACAGGACAGCAGAACTCAATTGAGGGGACAGGCAAGCAGGGTCAAAGGTCGAGGCAGGGAGAAGGCAGAGAACTTGAAAGGCGAGTTATGAGAAATGAGACCTGACCCTGTGATTCCAGAAGGGACGCAGGTGACCAAGGCTTGCTGAGCCCCGAGGCTCTGCTCACAGACGCCACCTGTCACCTGGCCTAACCCTGTCCCTGACCCCATGTGCCAGTGCCATCCCTGGCCACTTCAGACACCAGGCCACCTCCCCAGGGTCACAGCTGGTTAGTGCAGGGGGAGTTCGGAGCACAGGCTGGGTGCTTCTGCACCCCAGTTTCTAACCCCTTCATTACTTTTAGTACCATAAGCATGGAGCATTCCTCCAGATTGCCCTTCTGCTTCTCTGCTGTATCACCAGGCTCCGCTGGCCACTCCAGCTCACTCCCAAGGGCCAGGACAGAGCTGGGCAAGCCTTGGGGATGGAGGGGTGTGCGCCGGCACCCCGCACAGCACAGAGGCTCCGAGCAGACTCAGGCTGGGGCAACCCCCCAGCCGCACAGCACAGGTACGAAATCCTCCCAGTTGTCAGAGGGCCAAGTGTCCGGAAGCCCCCATAGCTGGGCCTGGTCCCTAGGAAGCCCCACGTCCTCTTGGCTATTATGAGCATCCTAAGAAAATGTGCCAAAGGAGAAAGGCTGCGCAGAGAGGAGAAGGGAGGGGGGCAATTGGAGGGAGGTTCTGGGGGAGGGAGGGCAGCAAACAGGAGTGCCCCAAGAGCGACCACAGGCCCCAACACCCCTGGACCTGCTCCAGGTCATCAGCCCCAGGAGAGGGCTCCACTGAAGGAGGCCATCTGGCACCGGGAGGGGTGGCCTCAGCGCACCTGGAGGGTCTGAAGCCCTAAGAATCAGAAGAGATCCTCCCAGAAAGGGAGTGTTACTACTGCAAAGTTAATTCACACCTTGACAAAAACAAACAGATTTCACATCACCGCATGCCCCCCAGGAGGACCTCCTCGCTGGCCTGGGATGTGAAGGGTGGATGTTCGCTGCAAAGTCAGGAGGGTGAAGCCACAGGGCGGAGCCGACCCACTGAACTCTCCGCCCAGCACAGGAGGCCACTGCTTTCAGCTGTAGGTGACAAGATGAGCAGAAAACAATCCACCCGCCGGGCATCACAGCCCAGAGCCCGGCCCGCTGCTGACCACAGGGAGTGAGTCCGTTCGCAGATTGGTCAGGAAATCCACGCTCATGTAAAAGACCTGCAGTCTTTTATTTTTTTACAGCAAGGAAAAATTGTTTTCTTCAGTCACGTACAGACTCTCCAATGCTCAGCAAATCCGTGAGGAAATCGACTTTCTTTGGAGAACAGGGGAGAGCTCAAGGTCAGGCTCACCTGACCCCACCCCAGAGTCCCAGAGCTGCCCTGAGCTCGGTGAAGGCTCATGGAGGGCCTGACAGCTGAGACCAAAAACACTCTGCGTGCATTAAGGTGTCTAAAGAAACAGAAGCCAGCTCCGATTTCAAAACAGGACAAGACAAACCTTGGGCCGAGGTCCACCTAACTCCCAACTGTGCTGACACGGACACGGGGTTTCTTGGGAAGAGCTCCAGGAGTGCTTCAAACACACTCGGGTCTGAGTGCTTTGATGCCGCAGAATAAACAAAGCTACCCTCATACTGATTTGCTAGGAAACCAACAGTAAATACATTACACATGTCAGATTAAAGCAGACACTGAAATGGAATCCAGGAGGAAACGGAGTTCATGAAAGATGAAAACATCTTGAACGGTATCACTCGATGCACGTTAAGTCCTAGAGTCAAACAACACTTCCTGAATCACACAGCAGCTAGGTACATTCCCCTTGAGGAGAAAAAAACCAAAACTCAGATTTTTTTTCATTTTTATTTTATATCGGGGTGTAGCTGATTTACAACATCGTATCAGTTTCAGGTGTAGAGCAAAGTGGTTCGGGGACCAAGAAATTGTTCAATGGTTCGTTTGCTTATCCCTGAATAAAACAAGTATCACCACAGGGTGAAGTCAAGCTGTGCGGTAAATCTCATTTTTCAAGCATTCATCTTGAAATACATTCATCTCCAAAAGGTATATAAATAAGATGGCAACAATCAGTTCAAAGGATGAATAAAAACAGATTTTTAAAAAATGCTAGGAAGCAAGAGCAAAAGTTTAATGAGGAAAAAGCACGCCTGCTTGGCAATCTGCTATGACTGAAAGAAAGAACAAGCGTTATGTGTACAGAAAGGCTGTTCACACATGGCCTTACTCTAGATGTGGACGATTTTTTAAACACTAAGACTTTTCTCAAAATGTTTTTTAAGCCAATGACCCTCAGGAAATTGTGGTAACAGGTATTGCCTTCGCTGGGGCCAGTCAACAAGGTATCTTTCCTTCCTGAGACAGAGAAGTACAGAAAAGCCTCCGGTCTCTCCTGGTGCAGGAAGCACTTCCTAAGGGAAGCGTCACAAACCACGAGGCTGAAGGAGCCACACTGGGAAGGCACCGACTCCTGCCGGTGAGCCGAGAGCTGGGCAGCACCGAGCTCACTGGCTTCCTTGGTGAACTCGAAGCAACGGCCTCTGACTGCCATCTTGGCTCTCTCACTAGTTGGTCCAGTCAAGTACAAGTAGCCTATGAGAGCAATCACCAGAAATTTCCACAAAGGGAAAGACAGACAATGATGCATCTGCTGACTACAAAGTTACTGCTTGTGACTACCTGACTACACACAGCAGACCATGACTACTGACTGACTACCTGAGAACTTGGAGAGACGGCTGCCCTGAGCCGCTGGGCCGGGCAGCTGAACGTGGCTGTACAAACAGGAGAAAGGAAGAGCTACCATCGTTCCATTCAGAATGGAACCCATCTTCCACTGTGAAAAGCGGCACATGCGCTTTCTTGGCTTTGGGCACACAACATACCAACCAGATAAACCTGGTTTTATTCTTCCTGGAGGAGGACTTCCGGGTCTTGCTCACCGTATTTCACACAGTAAGGAAAAAACCCCCAATGAAACGCTTCCAATGTCAGCCTAGCATTCACAATGCTTTAAAAGCCAGTGACTAAGACATGTCAAATCACTCAATTCACAACCCCAACAACAAGGTTCATGGGCCAAGGTCCGAGTGTAAATAACCTTAAAGCCAAGGAAACAGTCTATGATACTTCTAAAAAATACTAAAATCTGCAGCACAGAATACTGAACATTGAGTCCACAATCTTAAGGACATGGAGAGGCCCACAGTTCACCTGGGACCCTAGAAAGCACTGGACTTGCTAGATCTCATTTTCCCAAGGGCCAATCAGTCCCTCCAGGGACCAAAGGCAGACAGTTGTGAATTCCAGGCTGGCATCTCCTCGTTATACGGTCAGCCCCTTCCTGAGCTTTGCTCCTCTGCAGCCAGGCGTGCTGATCCTGCATAAGCACAAGAAAACTGGGAAGCTGTGTCTCTGTCATAAACACGACCACAGCTGTCAGGGATTGGCAAGCCATGGGTGGTCTTTCAGACAACACACTCGTATACAGGTTAACAGAGGAGCCCTTTACTAGCTGCCAGACATGAAATCTGCAAGTCTGACATGCCAGAAGGGACAGCAGCGCTCAGGAGTGAATGCAGCACTTCCACATGGGACAGGGTGACCAAGACGCCCGATGGCCCGCTGGACTGAATTCATCTCCAACCACTTCTGAGAGAGACAAGATCTTTTGAAGAAAGCTTTTTTAATATTTCAGTCATTTCCAACATACCTTGGGCTTGACAAAATAGGTGACTTAGCAATTTGAAGACCATGCAGAGATCCCCGAATGACATCCGAGGGAAAATACCGAAATACACAGGGTGAGTGCTAAGATCTGGAAGCAGGCAGTATACCAACAACAGCACCGTTCTGTCCTGGCCCGTTTCAGATTCCTGGGAATGGCGCCTCCCGACTGGGAGGCCTCGTTCTGGACAGGACGCTTGCTGACTCACAGGGACACTGTAACGCCAGTTACAGAGGCTAAACCTCAGGATAGGCAAGCCACTCATACAGGACGCCCTGTCCCAGTGCGCCGACCAGAGTGTAGAACACAGTGCCAGGCTCTGGAACAGGCTCCTACCCCTGTGGTGGGGCTACTGCTGTGCAGACTGCTTTCCCCAAACTTACTCTAGACTCCACATGTTCCATAACAATCGTACATCATTTTAATGAGAGGCTGATTATGACTCGTTAAGAAGCTAAACAACTCAGAGCAGAGCAACGACACAGCAAGCCGGCCCAGGGGACAACATTAGTGCTGCAATTTTTTAATGTGCATATATTTTATTGAAGTACAGCTGATTTACAATGTTGCGCTTCCAGGGTACAGCACGGTGACTCGGCCATATCCGTGTACATGCTGTTGTCCTGTACACAACACTGGGTGCGGCTCCCCGTGCTCTCACAGCACTGTAGTTCTAAAGTAAGCTCACAGTGACACATGGCTATGAGCAGCGGACGCTAAAAGGAAGAGCTTGGACCACGTAAGTCGGCTTCTCTGGGGACCCCAGCTCACTGCTGTGAGGGGCCTGTGCAGGGCGCCATGGGCCAGGGCGTCAGGACATGCATGACGTCTCTCCATCTCGAAAGGCTTCTTTTCCACATGCAGAGGTGGTGTCCATGGCATGGTCAGGAAGCTTGGTGGCAGGCAACGACGGGGATGCTTGCGCAAGACCGACCACCCCCCCCCCCGCCCCCGCGAACTGAGCAACGCAGGGACAACACAATGGGGACAGCACTCACCACCCCCCACTTCTGCTATTTGAAGATCTTAAAAAAATCCACCTATCCAAATCACTAGCATTAGCAACTCTGGAACAGTAAACAACGACTATCTAAGGGTTGGGTTGGCGTTCACAAACATAGCAGGCTGTACCAAGGGCTTACTCTAATTCCGGCAGCACAGTCCTACCTGCTTGAACACTGGTTACTGGATAAGGCACTCGCCGTCAAAGAAACAACACACATTCAGTTTTAAACCAACTTTGTGATTTTTATTGATGGGCGACAACTGTATACTCCTAGCTATCACTAACTGTGTACAATTAGAGACGCGGCATCGTAGAAGAGCAGACAGCAGAATTAGACAGCAGACGGAGGGAAATAGCAATCTTCATCATTTTGCTCCTTTTTCATTATGTGTACACAGGAGCATGAGTGTGTTTTGAAATCTTTTGATGGCAATAAAGTTACAATCGCCCTTCTGTGTGACGGGCATCATAACTCCAAATATCTGATCTGCAGGGTGTACGGAAGCATCTTCTCAGCACACAATCATTAAAATGCATTTTTCCTGTTAGGAACCAGCAACTTTTTTTGTGTTTGTTTATCTTTTGAAGAACTATTTCTTCTCTGGTAACTGGCTCGTTTTTATCGTTTATCAAAAACTAAAGGGTGAGGGACGAAAAGTGTGATGGATTAAAAAATTCATCTTTTTTAAGGAAAGATAAAATTCATTTTCACAGATTTACAAGTGTTGTTGCTGGTGCAGGACTTACTCTACTATGCAATTAGACCGGGAATCAAACGCAAGTTCCCCTTCTTACTCAGGAATCAGCATTATTTCAGAAATGTGTTTCTCGTGTATTTTCTTGAATTAAGCGACAGTCTCTTTCACCAGATGATTTTGATTTGGAAGTTAGAAGTCAACAGAAGCTATGTTGTGCACAAACCCCAAGGCGTCTCCTTTCATTCTAGCCCATTTTTGCGACAGGGAGAAAGAGCCTCTCTCTAAAGAGCCACTAAAGAGAAGCGGGGCGGCGGCGCGGGCGCGGCTACAGCAGGTCCACACGACGGTAGTACAGGAGGTAGGCTGTGCGCTCGGCGGCGGGCCTCACCACCTGCTGCTGGCTGACCACCTTGACCGTCTGGTCGTCGATGCGCAGCCAGCCGTTCAGCCCGATCTGGAAGACGTCCGTGGTGTAGTGGCCGCCCGTGGCGCTGCTGCCGTGGTGGTAGACCACTGCAAGAGAGGGCCGGGCGCCGTGAGAGCGGCTTCACACACCAGTGCCTACGGCACCCCCCAGTCCCGCGAAACCCAACACCAAGGCAGGTGGGACAGAGAAACATGACACACACAGTGAGGCTGTCTAAACTCAAAACCCTCCGACAAGTTACAACACAAAGTCACACATCTATACTCTAATAACATGTTCAAAACCTCCCAAACCATAAAAGAAATACCAGTTTATAATGGGGTCGTCCCATCTGTGAGCCCTGTGAAGACTTGGGGCTGGAGAGAGCCCCCTGGGAAGCAGGACACACAGGAGACACTGCCTGCAGAGCCGTCAGCTAGGCGCCCTGGGGGACCACACACTGAGACCCAAACCCCAGGCCCTGATCCAGCCAACCCCACTTCCAGACTGTTCTCAGCAGAGTGTCTGAATCCGGGACAGCGTGGAAACATGGAAAAGCCTAACCCACTAGGAGGAATGCCAAGTACATTACAATAAGATGAATTTTTTTCATAGGACAGATTAGGACTGTTTGGTGGTTTAGAAATAGGCTTACATTACATGAAAAAAAAACAGAATCTGAGATTCGCTGAGGACTGTCATCCGTGACAAGGACAGCACTGCCCCAGGAGGGTCGCCTGGGCAGTTAGCTGGGCTGGGTGGGCACCTGTGAAGCCACCATGTAGACACGGCACACTGGTCACTGCTCTGTTTTTCTTCGGAAAGGCATTGCCCCCTTCCATGAAGAGGAGGACCCAGGGATGGCCTGCCCAAGCAGCAGACTGAGCCTGCTGGTGAAGGAAGCAGCCTCTGGTGACATTCGGGGAAGGGGACGGCCGTGCGGCCAGGGGGAGCTATGTGCTACCGTGAGTGGCATGAAGGAGTCTCTAGGGCAGAGAGGCACAATCTGAAATGAAATTTCAGCAACAAATACACCTGAACGTCAGTGCACTCTCCCCTTGTAAAGAAGACCTGAACCTGCCCTGAGCCAGGGACCTGGGCTGGTTAGAGCTGGGCCCTGCTGGGGCTCAAAGGGCACAGGGCCCTGGCCCACCAGTGATGAACGTGACTGGTCACATGAGGATGGCAAGCTTGTAGGGCCACTGGGTGGGAATTCAGCCAAGGGACCAACACCAGGAGGCGGCTTCATCTTGTCCTGCAGGTCCCCAGCGGAGAGGTTGCCACACTTCCCCTCTAAGGCCTACGTGACGTGGGAAAGAGTTTTGGGCTTTTTTTTTTTCTTTTTTTTTTAGTGACCAGGTCACTGGGACTGAAAGGACCTGTGGATTTAACTGATTTGCATTTCCTTTGAGACACTTCATTCTAAATATTCAGAAGAGAAGCCTCTACCTGTATTCGGGCTTCTTAAACAGTAACCCCATAGCTAATGTGGTGACGTCGTCATGGATACCCAGCAAGCTCATTGTCACAGAAGCAGAGCTGAGAACCAGAGATTTTCAAAAGCTTATGCACTGTACTAACTTGTTTTCTTTGTCCCACAGTCAAAACCATTTTTAAATAAGTACCTCTTTACTCCCATTGTACAGAAAATTGCAACCCATCCAGTGACTTTATTTCTGAGGTCGGAAGGCTCACAATGGGGACTCAGGGGTGAAGGCAGGTGGAGTCCATGCTCTCACCATGGTCCCCTTGACCAGGAGACGAGACTCCTAATCCTGCCTGTGACATCACCCCCACTGCAAGGACCCCAGGGGAGAGCTGCAGGGGACTCAGGGAAACATGTTAGTGCCCTGGGACCTCAGTGACAAATCTCAGGGGCCAGGCTGCACCCTGGGGGCCCCTGGCCTCACAGGCAGGCCGCAGAGAGGCCTCCAAGCATCCAGCCCACAGCAGGCCAGGGGAATGCAGTGCCCACCAGCTTCCAGCAGGCTGGGGCCAGGCTGTGATGAGCCACCTTGAGGAGAAGAACAAGTCAAAGGGAGCAGGACCCAGTGGGAAGAAAAAGCTGACCGGGCCCTACACCTCCTCACAGGGCTCTGAACCACCCACCGACCAGGGCCCACATCCACATTCCGAGCACTGGGGGCGGACCCAGGGCAAGAGTGCGAGGCTCTATTCTGCCACGGAAGGGCACGGAGCTGTCAGTGCTCCTCCACAGCTTCAGTGAGTTCTTCTACAGAATGCGGACAGCACCGCGTTCCTCTCAGCAAACTGTCAAGGACTAAATGGGCTTCTACATAAGAAGTATCTGGTGGAAAGGTCAATGAACTGGTGAGGGCCAATAAACAGCAGTCATTACAAACAGGCTCATGGAAGGCAACACAAAAGGAGAGTGGGAGAGAAGCTAGAAAATTCTAATAAAAATGGCCAGAAAAGCAAACACAATTGGCCATGGGCACCCCAGCCCCAGTAGGGAGGGTTCCCAGCCCGACAACCTCACTCCTCTGGCTCCCAGACAGAAACATCGTGTGAAACGAGGTCATACACTGGGCTGAGCTTTAGAGCCAAGAGGACATTCTGTCAAATTGCAAACACACCAAATTTTAGGTAAAACACACATTTTCAAATGATTCCCAGACTAATAAAGTCCACAGGGATACCAACAATTTTTCTCTACATTAAATGGTATTACAACAGTACAAAATTGTACCTGCGTATAAAACCTTTTAATCATTGTTTTAATAATAATGATATTTCCAAGAAATATCATGTTGTACAAAGTTTACTTACCCGCAAACAGCCTATAGGTTCTGTGGCATTTAAAGTTCTTATTTTTAACCCCTGGAGAGAGCAGTTCTGAAAAACAAAATATCAACAATTTTAATCTATAAAAGTGCTGACATACTAGGGTGTCAGAAAGGGACAGACAGCGGCCTCCATTAAAGTCACCACCCCGTGGACCAGGGAGACCCGCCAGCACTCCAGCCCTTCGTCTGCAGGCAACTGAGCAGCAAGGCAGTAACCACATCAGTAGAACCCACCCATCAGAGGATGGGCAGTGAGCCTCAAGCTCATGCTAGAAACTCCTTACAAGCAGAGGTTCTAGAAAATGGAAAAGCAAGACAGAAACAAAGCAGCCCTGGAAAGCCTAAGATGTGAAACGTTATCCATGTGAGCCAGATCACAAAACTCCAGTAAACAGTGAGATGACTTTTGGTGGGCATTTCTTCCCCTCTCTGGTCCTCAAGCAGACCATGAACTGGCACTGGAGCACACCTATAGGCAGAAGACAGCCACTCCTGAGAACAGGGCTGAAAGCCAGAGCCCACTGTAGGAAGAGGAAGTACAAGGCCCCTGGGGAGCAGGTGATCCCAGGCCCGATGCCCGGCAGGTCCTGCTGCCCAGGAGGTCACAGGGCTGGGTGGTATGGGGAGCGTGGGGAGGAGGAGGATGGTAGGCCTGGTCCTCCAGGAGCCCAAGGACCGCATCCATGTCCTCTGTCTCCAGGCACCTGAACACTCTGAGCATCACCTTTAGCTTGTTATGCTCCTGAGGGAATTGTAGTTTCACACATAACATCTCTCATAAATTCTGAAGCTTTCCAGGGAAGTTTTCCTTCAAGTTCACTCTTAGCAGGACAATGGGGTGCTTGGACCACAAAGCACCCATGCTGGAGCCCCAGTGACCTGGCAGAGACCTGGGGCTGGGCCGCAGCTCTGAGCAGGGCCACTGGCGCCAGAGGGCAACATTCCCATCCTCTAGAAAGCCCAATTAAGCAGGCTGCTCCCACAGTTGCTGATCTTCAGTGTAAGGAAAAGTATTTATTACCATTGATCCATAAAGTTTTTATATTTTTTAGTATTTTTCTCACCTAGTAATATGTTCATATGGCTTATTCTTTTTTTTTACTTTGTCTTTAAAAAGCCATTTTAGTGAGAACTTTAACCTAAAACTCTATTAAGGAGTCAAGAAATGCAGAACGAAAAAATCAGGAGACAGCGCTTCTGAATCCTGACGGGACAGAAAAGCGTAAGCTTCGAGCAACTGGCTGGTTTCCAGCATCACCACAGTGTCGCCATGTACGCTCCTGCCTTCCACCGCTGTTACCTTTACTGATTTCCAAGTCCACAGGATATTCGATGCTTTTGACGAGCTTCTGGCAGCCGCCGGTCTTCTCGTACACGAACCGCTTGAGGTGCAGCACGAGCACGGGGGGGAGCTTCTCCAGAGTCACTCTGCGGCTGACCTCCACCTGAGACAGAGCACAGCGGGCACGCCGTCTCACTGCGGGCGGCCGCCTCAGCCTCCCGGGCCGGCGCCTCGCGCCTCCTGCGGCACCGGTCCCTCTGTACAGAGGCCCGCGGGCTCGTTCTGAGCGCCACTGACCTCCTTCAGCACATGTTGACATCCCTACAGATGCAGCTCAGGGCCCTAGGCCAAGTTAAGAACTCTTGTCCTAGGGCATTAAACTGGCATACAAATTCAAAGGCTTACTTAGTAACACCTTAAATTACATACGTTACTGACTCATTTTTTAGTAACTCTCACAATACAGAGAAAGCTGAGGCCAATTTGTTTCTTGCATTAGACGCTCTAAATGACCTTAAAGATGTTTGGTCTAACCATTGGTTTTATAACAGTTCCAGTTTTATCCATTTGAAATGCCCCTTAAGCACTTTCAAAAGTCTACTGAATGCTGCTTTTTATTTAAATGTATCTTCAGAAGCAAATTTAACCTCTTTATGTACTGTTCTCTGTACCTTCAAACGTGGTGATGCTTCCTGTGTTTCTATGGAGAATACCTTCGGTAGAAAATACTTGCTCAAGTCACAATCCAAAAGATAGCAGCACAGAAAAAACACCCAGCAAACTTTCGGAGAAGTGCCCGCCTGTCTGGCTGAAGGTGTCTGAAGGGTGTCAGGCTTTGGGGAAGCAAGCCTAGTGGCCACCACCACCTGGCTTTTTCTTGGTTTCCAGACGCTTTCTCACCTGTCTTTCCATTCAGACTGAGATCCCAAGGGTGGAAATGGCCCTGTCATCTCTACATCCCCATGGAGTATCTACAGTCGAGTGTCTCACACACTACACGAATGATGAATGAATGAAAATGTGACTACAGTTCCACAGTCAGAACCAGAGACGATGATGTTTCAGCCATTTCATTCTCAAACGTAGACGCTTTCAGTCCAAAAAATGTTAAACAACTGATCTGAGGAGCAGAGCTGAAACCCACTTTTCCTCATTCCAGATCCGTGTCCCCCGCACCCCCCCATCCCCCGCCCCACAGAGGGCCCCAGGACAAACATCCCAGACACACAGCAAACGTACCTCTTGTTTGGTCTTGGTGGTGTAACCCTGGACAGACTCTCTGGCCACCAGGCTCTCCAGCGCGTCCTGCACGGTGCGTATCTTGTCGGACTGGATGTCCAGCTGCAGGGTGAAGAACGGCTGCAGGGTGGCAGACTCTTTTGAACTCTGCTGGTAAACCACAGACCTGGGGGTGGAGAGCACAGCACACCTAAGAGCCCGCCTTCCCGCTCCCCGTGAGGTTATGCAGCAGGACAGGAAAAACAAACGAGATTATAGTGCCACAAGCAAGATAATTCAGCATCTCTGTCAGGTGACAGGAGAGGACAGAAATGCCAAAACTATGCTGAATTTTAATGTAACTCTGCTCAATACCACCTTGAAAAAATTTCTAGCAACTCAATCCACCAGCTGGAAATTTGAAAGGCTTCCAAAGGCCTTCTCTGCTTTATTTAATGCACCAGTTAGCAAAGGTGATGATCCTGCCACAGTCAAAATGCTGGCTCTCTTTGTATCCTCTCAAAGTGTCGCAGGCTGTTTTACTGACTGATTGACTGATTTTTAAATTTTTCTTATTTTATTTTTGGCTGTGCTGGGTCCTCATTGCTCTGCACGGGCTTTCTCTAGTTGTAGCAAGCAGGGGCTACGCTTCGTTGCACAGGCTCTAGAG
This sequence comes from Dama dama, assembly GCF_033118175.1. Classification (NCBI taxonomy): domain Eukaryota; kingdom Metazoa; phylum Chordata; class Mammalia; order Artiodactyla; family Cervidae; genus Dama; species Dama dama. The sequence goes on along the minus strand of NC_083684.1, from coordinate 17,007,526 downwards.
CATAGGCTCAGTAGTGTGGCGCTCGACCTTAGTTGCTCCACGACGTGTGGAATCTTCCCAGATTAGGGATTGAACTGGTGTCCCCTGCACTGGCAGGCAGATTCTTATCCACGGCACCGGCAAGGAAGTCCCCGCAGGCTGTTTTAATAAGAGTGAACTCCAAGGTACACAGAATGTCTTGGGTAGCCTTCACCCCTGAAAACAACTCCACAAAGGAAGGAGAGCAGGGTGTGTGAGACAGGGAGGCGGACACAGCTCAGCCTTGCTTCCTTAGCTGGTTTTCCAATTCATTTTCCTGTGTCTAAGTTTTTCTGAGTAAAAGTATATGCTGGGGCTATGTCTCATCAAGCCTCAGCAAGGAACTCAACACAGAACTCTGACTGCATCACAAGTTCCCTAATTTACACACAAATAAAGGGGTGGACAGTGGTTAGACTTCATGAGGAGTTGCTGTGAAGGGCAGGTCAGCAGCTTCCTGCCAGGGTTTTCTTCTCTCCCGCCGCTTCCCCGACACACAGCACGGCAGCACCTCCAGGCCCTCGTGAGGAGGCGGCCCAGAGAGCAGCGGCTGTTCCCTTGGTCCCAAAGAGTAACAGGGGGGACAGCAGTGATGGGTCTGGACTTTACCAAGAGGGTGGGAAATGTGGAGAAAGGTGCTAGTCTCCTTGGGAAACTGAAAAGCTCCCAGAAGGGGGTGGATTTTAGGAGAAAACCTCTCAGTTGGAGACTGACGCAACAGACTCCAAAACAGGAAGGGGCCCACAGAGTCCAGTCCACAGTGAGGGCACAGGAACCACACGTTCAAGGTCGAGGGACCAGCCCGGGAGGCCTGATTGTGAAAGGCACTCAACCTAAGCTGTTTTAGCAGAGAGACCGAACTTCCAATGCCTTGAAAAGGGCATTACTTCTTTTAGAACAATGGAAAACTAAGAGTCTCACTTTAAAAAAAAACAAACACTCCTGGAGGTGAAGCTAAGGCCTTCAGAAGAAGACTGAGCTGTAATGAGGTCCCTGAGGACTCTGGAGGTGCAAGGAGGTCCTTGGAGTCAGCACAAGTTCTACTGAACTCCACATCACGTAGTACTGAACAGCTCCAACGTAACTAAATAAGCAAAAACTTTCTAGAAGGACTTCGTGAATGAGCAAAGGGCAGCTGGCCTGAGGGAGCTGGGGCAAGGAGGTGCCACGTGTCTTCCTCAATGTAAAAGCTTCTCCCTCAACTTCCCAGCTCAGCTGGCTCCAGGGCCTGAAACCCCTCCAACCAGATACACGGATATCTTAACAAAACATGTATTCCCATTAACTTGTCTTTCTCCTCCTTCCAGGCTGTGAGCAGCTGACGGGGGGAATGTCAGTGTGCTCAGGGCTGAGGGGGGCCAGGAGCCACTGGCGGACCGGCGGGGTGTTGCCTTCCACAGGACTGCCACCATGGGTCCTGTGGGGCCGGCAAGGCGAGTGTCAGGAGGCCCGAGAACAGAGCAGGCACACAGCGCAGAGGCAAACCATCCCACCCAAAATGTCTTAGGACAAATCTTACACCACGCCCTCCAGCAAAATGGCAAAACACTAAAAAAATGCACATGCTAAATTATTCCAGAAAAAGCTAAACCAGGATTTCTGCCACAGTCCAGTGGCTAAAACTCCACACTCCCAATGCGGAGAGCCTGCATTTGGTCCTTGGTCAGGGACTAGATCCCACATGCTGCTACTATAGATGGAAGTTCCTGCATGCCACAACTAAGACCCAGCTCAGCCAAATAAACAAGCATTTTTGAAAAAGAAAAGCGTAAAACCTGATGTGTCCACCAAAAATGCCCGTGATGGGGGTCTGAACAAAGTCCGCTTGGCGAGTGACTGAGGTCTTGTTTCGGGGGCCCACTTGCTCCCATTCGTCCTCACTTCCTTCTCCTGGTTCTTCCTGCTCATCTTCATTCACTGAGTGGCTTTTGGGTCCATTGGAAATAGTAAGTTCTGAAAAGCAGACCATCTGCTTAGGCTACTATATACACATTAACACAAAGAACAAAAATAAAAGAAAGTTCTACACGAGCCACCTACACAGACCTGTCAACTGCAGTGTCAGAGTGAACTCAGGGTGAGTGGTACACTGCGGACATACACAATGGCACGATGCCCCCGTGTCCCTGCTGGTCTGACCAGGGATGGATGACACCAGGGGACACCTGGGGCACGCGGGTGGGATGGGGATGCAGACTCTGCCGTGTAATCGCAGTCAGGCTCCTTCACTTGCGAGGGGACTCAGGGTACCAGGAAAGTCACCCCTACCTCAGGGGACGCACGTTTTACCAGGAGAAGTGAACTAAACCACCATCTGTAACTTGATTTTGAATCACTTTCAGAGTAAAAACTCCTCTGGTGGGGCAAGGGGGATAGAAACAGATCAGTAAGAATAGTGTGGTAACAACTGTAGAATCCATCAGTCATACAGGTAATCACCAAATTATTCTTCCAGCTTTTCTCTATGTTTAATCATTTTCTTAATTACAAGTTGTAGGGAAAAAAGCAAAGGTTCTGGACAAATTTTTACATATACAAAATATAACATTCTCAGTGGTACATAATAAGCAATATAAAAGTAACTAGTTATCAAACAAGTGATTCTTGAAGGCTGAATGACTGTTGTGGAGAAGGCAACTTATTATATGAGGATTATATATAGCATTTGTCTAAGAAAGATTCTTAAACAAATGTTCTACACGCTTCTGTAGTAAGCACACTGTAACCTACTTTCATTATTTGGTGAGAGAAGTTTCTTTAGGTTCAGCATTTCCTCGTGGAGTCCATTTAGAATGAAGCCTAAGTACTCTTCAGCATCTTCTTGTCGACCCTGAGAAGGTCCAACAGGATCGTGTTAATTTTAACAGATTACTCTCCAAGGCCTGCACAGAGTATATTATCTGCATATACAAACTAGCCTTCTCCTGAATGTTCAATAAGACTTAACATAAAGAGTTTCCCCAAAACCATATGGATTTTTTCTTGACAAGATGGTGAAGAAGAGGAGAGGGAGGGAGATTAAACATTTATCTCTAAGCAATAAAAAGGGTGTTTTGTTTGTTTTTTTCAATTTTGCTTTTCTGTACTTCTGAAATTTCCTACAATAAATAGACACTACCTTTATGATAAGTTATTTTAAAAGTTGCTTTTTTATTAAAATGAAATAAAAACATGAACTCAATGTCTAGGCCACCCCACTGCACAACCCCAGGGGTCCCCATGCACACTGTAAGCTGTAAAATTAGCAACCTCTGTATGTCTCCTTCCATTTTTGACAGTGGGCAACCAAGGGAGAAAAGATGTTACATGTGAAAGACTACTCCTTTAACGGTTCAGCTGCCTGTTCCACACATCAGCACAATCACTGGTAGATGAATCACACAGAGACGTGTCATCTCACATGGGTTCGTCTGACTGTGTAATTTATCATGATCACTTCACACTCCACTCTTTGGAGCATAACCATGGGCATGTTTCAAGGATCTGCAAGCTCTTCTGCTTGCGGTCTCTGAGCAGATCTGCTTACTCTCATGTAACTGGAGCTGTGGACGGGGGCTTCTGGTGTGTGTCTGTGGGAAACGGCAGAGGCTGGCACAGCCCGAGACACAGAGAAGAGCTCACAGGGCTGGGAAAGAGCTGCTTGCGGGGCTGGGCCTCAGCTGGCATCTGGGAACCTGGGTTTCGGGAGGGCTCCCCCCATTCCGGGAACCAGGAAGGGAGCATGCCCAAATCGTGCACACAGTGTGGTTTCTGCTGAGCGCTGGCTTTCCTTCTGGGGGTCTGGAATTTGGGTTTGTGCGAGGCAGCCGGCCCCTAACACAACCCCTGAACACTGAGACTCCAAGGAGTGTACCGGGTGGACCACATCCCACACGCTGCCCCAGTGTGGCGTGGGAGGACCTAAGTGAGGACTGTGTGGCTGCACCTGAACGGGAGTCTCGAGACTGCAGACGCTGCCCGAGTCCTCAGGCTCTGCTAAACCCACTGAAGGAACAGCTCCGGAGTCCTGTGAGATCTTCCAGCTAAGCACTAATCCTGAGGGGGTGTCACACGGACCCCAACAAGCCAACAGTGATATAAAAGCCACAGGATCACAGCGCTGCTCAGCTAGGGGAAGCCCCCGGCTTTACCTCTGCTTCCCTTGAGCTGGGGGCGTCCTAGGTCTTCTAAAGCATCTGGACACGCATCTACCTTAGAGCTTGTCTTGCCTGTTTTCTTAAATTCTTGATCTAACTCCCTTACTGGAGGATGAGCTCCTTGAAAGCAGAGGGCACAATGACTCCATGTGTGCATTTCCAACACAGAAACATCCCTAAATTCCAAACTTAACGCTCAAGGCTCTGCTGCGAGCACAGGAAGAGCCCCTGGTGGTATCCTGATGGACTGCCCAGAGTATCCACTCTTCTGTTAAACCACGGGGTTTCAAACAATATTACTTCACTCAGTTTTAACAGAATTTCTTTCACTGTTTCCTAAAGCATTTCCCTGACCATCATTTCATTGCTTGTCTTGACTCATCACAAACTCCATCGGGGAGGAAAGAAATGCTCCAGTTCACTGTGCTAAGGTTGCCCTGATTTCCTTTCAAGGCCATGCGTCAGGGCCCTGGACAAGACCTCCATGGCCTTGAGTCCCACGCCTTCAGTAGCACAGTGCATGATTAAAAATGTAGGTCGTCAGAAAGTCACAGGCCCAGGAGCTGCTGCAGCAGGAGCATAAGGAAGACAGCAGCCCTCCCGAATGCTGGCGTGGTTCAGGGCCCCAGGCCCTGCAGCAGCAGGGCAGTCCCTCAGAGGGCAAGGAGCTGGCTTGGCTGCCAGGCTCCGCCTCTTCCTAGCTGGGACCCTGGACAGTGACTTCACTTTCCTCAAATGTAACAAGCAAACAATTATCACACTAACTACCTTCACAGGGGGAAGTAAGTTAATATATGGAATAAACACACAGCAGTAGTGGTCACAGTAAATGATACACACGTTGTCTGACCCCCATGACTGTCATTCCACACTCTAACCCATCCTAGCAACTGCCTCCAGAGCCAGCCCAGATCCACTGAACCCCTGCTTCACCACACACTTGAAAGCAGAGGGCAAGCAGCGAACACACAATGGGTATGGCACGAGCTTCACGCCCACTACGGAACGTCAGTTCCCACCTTTTCAGACAGGCTCGACTTGATCACTGTCAGGAGTCTATAAATATATGTGGGTTCAAAGGCAGCTCCAGGGCGGATATCCCTCACGATTTTATCCCCAAGAGCTGCAATGGAAACAGGACACAGATTTTCACAACGCAATTTTTGAAATGACAAAAAGCATGATCACCAAAATTCCCCCCACCATCGCCCAAACTTGAGAGCTTAAGTATAGCAACCTGCATGTAAAAAGACATTTTTTTCCCAGCAAGACTGAATTTCTCAGTCTTAGTCATCTGACTTCATAGCTCCCCATATGTAATGATATCAGAAGCCCTGGTTTCCACTCACCTTGTCTGGGTTTTGGAGGTACTGGCATATTAGTAAACTCATTCATTAGCCGAACACTAAACACGGGGGAAAAAATGTTTAGTACACTTTTTTTCAATGTTAACATCAATATCATAATTTATATCATGTTAATAATGACAGTTTAGATATATAAAGCAAAAATAGAAGACATGAATGAATTTAGTCAGCACGTTTTTCAAAAAAAGACATACTATCACTAAAGAGACCTGATGGCTAAGTAGAGTATTACCTTGTATGAAGATAGCAAACTTTAGGTAACCAATGCGGTAAAGGCTAGTGAGTTCTTAAATCTTTTTAAGAGATACAAATTGCTAAACATTAAAAAAATAAATAAATAAACATTAAAATTTATTCAACTAACACTGAAGAACACAGATAAAACAACTGCATTTCTGGTTAACTTCCATACAAAATCATGAACAGTAAATTAAAAAAAAAAAAAAAAAGAACAAGATTGATTTATAGGAAATCAAAAACTTTGCTATCTGAATCTAATTATCAGAGGGGGAAGCCCACTCCTTGACGTGCTCTCAGCAGCTTACTTACAAGCTGTCTATCATGGGTGTGGACGTACAAGGCCTTTGCACTTTTGAATACAGAGGAATGAACTTCATCAGGTGATACATCGGTGGGCAAGCCACCAAGGCTTGCAGTGTCTAAACAACAGCAGTGAGGAAGCGTAAAGGAAATGAAATTGACGCTCCAGAGTGTGGAAAGAGCACACAAAACTCAATAAGCCAAGAACACTGAACAACTGAGATATGTAAACACAAAAGGGAACAAACCAAATAATCCCCACAACAAATGCCTTGTGATATCCAAGGAATTTATAAACAAGATCTTGACTTAACCAAGATTAAGTCAATTAGCACAACATATCCAGTTTAAGTGGTCACTCTACCCTACTATTCAGGAATCCCCACCCTTTTTTTTCAGGACCATTTTAATGAGAACTAAACTTGCTTGATTTTGTCAGTCATCATCTTTTTTTTTGGGGGGGGGAGGGTGTGGGGGGGTGGTCAGAAATAACCCAGTTGATAAGCAATAAGGAACCAAAGTTTTGGATTCAAAACTTCAAATCGAAAGTTCTGTGGACGCCCCACAGAAGCTGAACTAAGTCAAATGTGCCCTGGGAAGAGGATGCTGCAGAAAGCCAGCTTTAGGGACAGCATCTGAGAAGGATACAGCATTGATGTAGCACCAGTTTCCTTTGTTGATCAGCCCGCGGGGTTGCAATGACACCGGTTTATGAATCAGGGTGACATTCTCCAGTAACTCTGAAAGACGGGAGCACAGTGAAGGCGTTAACGGCATCTCAGGAGCAATCCTCCTGCTCTGCTCTGGGAGCTGACGGCTTACTACAGAGCACAGTCACACCCACAGGGAAGGCAGGCTTCATCAAGGCTTCATTCAGCTCACTAGCATGTAATTATTGAATGATTAGAATTTTCAAAGGTATTTGCCCCCACCCCCAAACACTGACATTTATCAACTAGGAAGCACAAGAACTGTTCCAATGAAAAACAGAAAAGGCTTAAAAAACAGTATTAACAGTATTAGGCAACAGACTTAGGAACAAGCTTTGTTATCCTCAGATTCATCTTTGACATCACTTTTCCCCGGTCTTAAAATAGCAATAAAATAATGTTTTATGCTTTAAATAGAACTGTTTTATGACAAGGTCCCCTGTGTCCCCTTACGAATCTTTTAACAGTGACAGCCACAGTTTTTCTCGGCAAGTGCATTCCAGCTCACAGTGTTAACTCACTGTGCTTCATCCTCAGAGATCCCGGGGTAGCCCTACCATCCCCTTTCACCAAAAGGAAACCGAGGCTCCAGGTTAACTTGCCTGCCTGTGACCTCACAGGAGCCAGGAGGCATAGTCAGTACCCGAAACTCATGACCTGCAGCCACATGACACTGCCTCCCGTGACTTGTGAACAGTGCAACAAGGGAGCACGAATTTGGTATCAGCACCCACCCCAAGGCAACACTCAAAACAAAAGAAGCCTTTCTTTTCTAAATACATAGCTGCACTGGCAGGTCCCAGACTTAAGCGTTATATGAAGAAATTAACTCGCAAGGTTCTAATGTCAAACACACCCACTTCCTCCCTCTCTCCTGTGAGGATAAAATGCCCTCTGTCCTCTAACTGAGGAAGCATAGAGAATAATTCTCCCATTTATTAAAAAGTGAAACATGACCAACTCAAAAGAGAGGCCGTGGAACCTGTTCAGTTAAGACTAAGTTTGCCAAGGTCCTCTCCTCCCACCCCTGCTGTCCATATGGGGCACACAGTCATAAAGCTCAAAACCAACTTCCTAACACAAGGACCTCTGATAAATGCCATGCTGCTGTTGGTTAAGCCTTGCCTGGGCGCCAGGACCTGCAGGCACACATGACTGAGGGGTGGCCCTGCCGGTCAGAGCCTGAAGACAGGGGGGCAGGGAGGCCAACACGTGCAGGCTCTGCTGGGGGGTGGGGGGGCGGGGGCAGGGGAGGGGACGCTCCACCGGATCCAAGGACTGGAGAAACCGGAGGCGGCTGGGGCTTGAGACAGCAAACGGCACCGGAAATTTGGAAGTGTCTCTAGCTGGGCGGGCTGCCTTCTGCCCAGAAGAGACATGCATGTGGACAAGCAGGTTCTCTGCTGGCTCTGGGGGACTATGACGAGATGAGGGGCTCAGTTTGAGGGTTTCAGAAGCTCGAATAAGGGTGCCCGGACGATACCAGTGAATAGTACGCTGACCCTCACAGACCAGCCAGTGACACATCTCCACTCACACACGCACATGGGACCCTGCAGCTCAGGGCCGTACATCCTGAGCGCAATGGGTGGGGAATGGAGCCTCTGGACCACCCCCATCCAAGCGACAGGCTGAGGAGAAACTGTCATGGTGATCGAGGACAGGGCAGCTGGACCCAGCAGGGGAGGCAGACACAGGTTGGAGGGCCTCAGGAGGGGAAAGCCAGGGTGGAGGGCACTGGGGGCGGGAAGCCTGGCTGAGGAGGGAGACAGGAGACATGCAACAGCAAATGGCACCAGAGGAAATCTCTCCAACTGAGTGTGGTGCCTTCCACCAAGAGGAAGCACACACAGGGACGGCAGGGGCTCAGGAGATCCTGGGATGGCAGGAGGGAGGAACAGGGGAAGGGCAGACTCAACACGGTTTACGGGGTAGGGGGGTTACTAAATAGCAGCATCAACTTCCTTGATGATGCTGGAAGCAAAGTGTCCCAAGGTGGGGGTGGGCTAGGAGGGGAAGGGGCTTGACAGCATCAATTCCTACTCAGTACAGACAATGAAGGAAACAGACAGCAAATGACCAGGACATGCGTGCAAGATCCTATTTGAAACTTCTCCTCCACACAACCGTTTTACCGGCCTCAGAAATGCATGTACAGATGGTTAAAGGTGCTTTGGGTGTGTATTTTGTCAGATTTTTTAAAAAAAATCATTTATGACAAGGCCAACTCCACTCTCAAAGGGGAAGGAGGTGCAAAAAGGGTCAGGAACTTACTGCTCTTGGCTGGAAAACACCTCCCCTCTCACGCTCTTCACTGAGCTGCCTGCCCAGAATAATCTGAATGAACACCTGGAGGTTGAAGCATCCCAGCCCTGTGGAATCTGTGAACACAGCCGATTTAAAACTAACTACTGGGCTTCCCTGTTAGCTCAGTTGGTGGGGAATCCGCCCACAATGTGGGAGACCTCGGTTTGATCCCCGGGTTAGGAAAATCCTGTAGGGGAGGGAATGGCTACCCACTCCAGTATTCTGGCCTGGAGAATTCCATGGATTGTTATAGTCCATGGGGTCACATATAATCCATATACCTGAATATACATATCTTAGATGCAATAAAGTTTAAAAAAACTGACTACTATCTGATTCCTTTCCAACATTTATCTGGAAAATGGCGTGTGCTGATTGGACAGAACCTTTAGTTCTACATCAACCCTTCCCCTGAACCAGTCCCAGGGTTGCCCAAGGAGCAGGCAGGTTAAAAAAAAAAAAAAACAGAAATAAAAGTTTCACTCTTTCATCCCCAATGCTAAGTCTCTTAGCATCACCTAGTGGTTTGTTCAGTAACTGCAGGTAACAGAGCTTCCTAAGGGGTCGCAGTCGGACACAAGTACTTGACTGAACAGAACTTCCAAGCAGACACATATTGGCTCCATCGGGTCTCCTCGCCTCCTTCCCCCTGCTTCTCTCTCTGCTAAGAGCTCCAGCTGCTCCTCTCCTATCGTGTTCCGTGGCCAGTCCTCCAGGCAAGGCCGACCGTGACCCACTGACCTAGACCATGGGTAGCACACAGTGAGTGTTCACCAGCCACACAGGATGAAGTAAACTGGAGACTAATAGCTGTGGACTACAGCAAATGACTCCACACAAGTTTGTGTGGAACAACCTGTGCAGTTGAAGTGAAAAGTGCTAGTCACTCAGTCACGCCTGACTCTTTGTGACCCCCTGGACTGTAGCCCACCAGACTCCTCTGACCGTTTTCCAGGCAAAAACGGTGGAGTGCCGCTTCCTCCTCCAGGGGATCTTCCCAATCCAGGGATCAAACCCATGTCTCCTGCGGCTCCTGCAACTGCAGGTAGATTCTTTACCACTGAGCCACCTGGGAAGCCCCTAGGTCATTCCATCACCACTCAGAAAGCCTGCAGGAGTGGGGATTCCAACAGAGAAGTGGGCTAAGGGCTTGTCCAGGAAGACAAGCCAGGAAACAAGGGTCTGCCGCCCGATTCCACCACTTCATTCACCCTGCAACCTGGGGCAGACAGTGCCGCCCCTGCAGGGAAATGGGGAGGGTCTGGATGATGTCTCACAGGGTCAGTGCCTCACAGAGGGTCCTAATCCTGATCAGAAAATAAAGAGCTGATACAAGTGAGAGAGAAGGAAGGGGACTACAGGATGGAAGTCTGAGAGGACCAACATTTTTCAGTGCTTCAAATGGAAATGTCTGCTTCAATTCCTTAAAGTTAAGTGTTGAATACTTTGTGAGTGTGTATATTTTGAAAGGAAAGAAAGGTTGTGGAAAAAATGAAGATTAAGTATCTTACTGTCTGAGATTCTTCTCTTAACGTTCAGTCTTACAACACTGTGCACCTCTTCCCCGGCACAGCGCCAATGGCTACACACTGATCCAGACACTAACACCTGACGGCCCACGGACTGCTGCTCCTCTCCTCCCGCCCCAACAACACAAGCGCGAAGACAAAGGTGATCCTAACAGTCCCCATACTGTTCAGTGAATCCTCCTAGAATCAATGAATGGTACTGCTCTGATTCAGAAGTCAATATTCACAATGTACAGACAAGCCAGAATGAACACCGCTTTCAATCTTTTGGTATAACCACTATTCAATTAAGTTCCTTTTATAACAACATCACTGTTTTCATTTACTATTTTGCTAAAGTCCAATAAGCACTGTAATTATGGAGGTCAAAAAATCAAAACCAGGAAGGGCAGCCAAAGGGGAGAGCGACAGTGGGGTATTTCCTGGGGTTGAAACTTTAAATCTGACTTATAGTCCCAAGTCATCACTGTTGGTTATCTATTTCACCTTCTTTCAGGGCAAATTGTCAGAAGTTGACTATAGTAACAAGTTTCCCCCTGAAAAGCCTTCTCTTCAATCCATCATTGTTGGTATGTATAATTTACTACTTGGATCTGTTTAGACAGTAACTTTAGGAGGGTGCTCTCTTCAAGCCATCTTTTCCACAGGAGTTGGCAGGTCTGCGGAGGAATGGTGTTACAGGAATGGCATAAAATGCCAGCACTGACTCCATATCACACAGAAGATACAAAATTGAAACCGTTATTCTCACCTCTGTAATAGCTCAAACATTAAATGGCTGAATTAAAGTGCAACCTTATGAAATCTGCTGACAGGCAAAAACAGTGAGTGGTTAAGAGCCTTTCTTACAATTCAAGACATATACAGTAAACCACATACCTTACCACAAATCACTCAAATGAAATGATTTATAAACTCAATGGCAATACTAACACTGTGAAACGTATAAGTCCATAAGCCATGATTATTCTTACATATTTTATGCATCAAATTTTGTTTTCCTAAAGTCAACACCTAGAGGTCATATTAACATTTAAAATCCATGAAAACGCAAGGCACAGAACTTTCACTGATATTTCAGGCTCAACAGTTGGCTTGTCAGTGACATTCTGATGCTGTTGACCTGCCTTTCTGTCATCTTCCTAACTGTTTAGAATATTCTCCAAGTGTTTTCTTCCTCATTACATCACTGTGCAAGAACACACACTATCCTGGTTATCTTATCAGGTGGAGGACAGTTAAGTGACCAGAATGTGCCATTACCCACTGGCGACAAATCAACTTACATTTTGTCATAGGGGAAGAGGAAGTCCCATATAGGGAGGTCTATAAAGGATACAGAACAGAAACACCTGCAAGGACATACACCTGTCAAGTCAGATGTGAACTGAATTCTCACCCATGTGAGTCTGCACACAGGGGCTGGACCTCCCCGACTCAGGGCCTGCTGCATGGTCACCACCTGGGCTACTTGGGAGAATTTGAAGAGAATGAAAAACACTGGAGAAATTATTTCCCAAGGACAGGAGAAAAATAGATATGATTTATAAACCACCAAAGCAAAGCTCAATCGGGGTATATTATTTAAAATAAATACAGATCCAAGAATTCATTTTTCTGAGCAGATCCAATCTGTAGTGATTTTATGGCTCTCTCCAGTGACAATTTTAAGGTCTAAAACAGTATAAAATCATCTATTAAGTGTGTTTTACTAAAATTCATAATAAATGGCATGACTAGAGCCTCAATACCCCACAGAACAGAATGTTTTTCAGCTAAGACCTCAGTTTACAGAGTTCTCTGAGACTAGAATTCTTGCTCCTATTTGGGCATTCAGCCTGGTCTCTCTCCTTGCCACCATTATTTACACACCTTTAAAACAGAATACACTGGTGCACAGTTTTGAAAGCAAAACATAAAGAACGAAATAACTCTGTGTGTGATCTGAAAGCATTTTATATAATTCAGGTTTGGGAGAGGACAAGTGATCCCCAGTAAAAGCCCAGGAGGAGTTTAATGTTCATCACTCACCAGGCTATGTTCCATTCCAGGCTCTGGAGGGAGCACCAGCTGAGTCTGCCCCCTCTGCTTGTATCTGTCACACTTACTCTCAACATGGGTCTGTGCCTCAGGTTTTGCACTTAGTTTCAAAACAAGCTATAAGAATTAAGATTTTCATGTTCTTTTTGCTCATCTCCAGGCTCAGTCATTCCTACTGAAAAATGGCATATACTCCCTCTCAGACTGACATAAACATCACTTCCTGAAACACGGAAGCCTCCCCAAGCCTCTGCAGGCCTCCTGTGCAGGTTCATGCTTCCCACCAGGTTGGGGAAGTGCTTTTCCCTTCCGTCACCTGCTTAAATCAGAGTTTACACTTAAGAAAAACAGCAAATGGAACAAAATGTTGACAAATGACACCATGAAGATGGCCTTGCCACCAAAGAACGTAAAAGCAGAATGCAATGCAGTAATGGATAAACAGACCATGAGTAACTGAAATCTGGCTATATTTCACTCCAAAATGCTGTGTATGACTATTATTTTCTGTGTGCAGTTGATCTGAGTTACATTTCACTTGTGGTTACACAAAACTACCCAGCATTCATTAAGCACAGACATAATAATGACAGGGCAGATAGATGATCCAGAAATGCGGACACCCAAAACAAATGACCCTGGGGTCAAAAATTGGCCTGTGGATATTAATATCCTTCTAAGAACTCAAAAGTTCTAGAATAAACTTATTCAAACTGCTGTTTCCTCCTGTTTCTTTCCCAAATTTAATAAATAAAAATGATACACATAAAAATTACTCTCAGCAGAACCGCTTAGATGTTAATGCAAGTCAAATTCCGTGACAGCCAACATCAACAGATCTTTTAACTAAGGAGCTAGAATTTCACAGTTAAGTGCTGCTTAAGGTAAGTGGGCCTACCAGTAAAGTTACGTCTGCGATAGTGATCTGACCAACTACAACCTCAATATGCCTTTCATTTTTATCAAGTAAACCTCCCAGGAGGGGAATATGACAAAGGGGGAAAAAATTCTAAACAATCTACTTTACCTAAGCTCAGTGTGACTCCAACAGTTACTCAGTTGAAAACTGTCAGCAACTACATTCTGCATTTCTAAGGTTCAATAACCAGGCTCAAAAGAATGAAACATTTTAAAAGGAACCATGCTTTTGCTCAGATAATGAAAACATTATCTGACCTAATCAAAAACAGGGTTAAAAAAAATAAATCTTGGGGGGAGGTAATGGGGAACCATCAATTCAAAAGTGATTAGACTGTAGCAATACTCTACAGGAATACAAATAACTAAGAGCACCCAGTGTTGCTCTATTTTATTTCTCTTTTGGAGGAGCTGCATCGCTTGCAGGATCTTAGTTTCCCAACCAGGACTTGAACCTAGGCCCTGGCCCAGTGAAAGTGCCGAGTCCTAACCACTGGACCACCAGGGACTTTCCTCACAATGTTCTAGAGAGTAGTTTACCATCAGATTTTAGCAAGTCAACTAGATTTTAACTACACAGCAAACTATGTATCAAACCACATTTAAAGTTATTTGACTAGAATGCTTTAAAACATTTAAAATGAATCTTTTCTTTCTCCTTTTAAATAAAGACTGAGGAAATTTCCCAGGAATGGAGGTTTTCCTTGTGAAGTGGGCTTCCCCGGTGGCTGGGCAATAAAGCATCTGCCTGCAACGCAGGAGACCGCCTACAATGCAGGACTCCCTTGTTCGATCCCTGGGTTGGAAAGGTCCACTGGAGAAGGAAATAGCAACCAACTTCAGTATTCTTGTCTGGGAAATCCCATGGACAGAAGAGCCTAGCGGGCTACGGTCCATGGGGTCACAAGAGAGTCAGACACAACTTAGCAACTAAACCACCACCACCCACTGTGAAGCAATTTTAGGAATATAAACATAATGACAATGCCTTCTGACTTTAAGGGCTTCCCTGGTGGCTCAGCTGGTAAGGAATCCGCCTGCAGTGCGGGAGACCTGGGTTCGATCCCTGGGTTGGGAAGATCCCCTAGAGAAGGGAATGACTACCCACTCCAGTATTCTGGCCTGGAGAATTCCATGAACCATATAGTCCATGGGGTCGCAAAGAGTCGGACACAACTGAACAACTGTCACTTTCACTCTGACTTTAAAATTAGAATGTCCACTTTTAAAAGCATCACACCATGCATCTCCCACTACAGGTTAAGAATGATGTTTAACTTAATGATCTACACAAAGGCTGTTACTGTTCTCCCTTGACTCTTACAGCTTTCCCTTGCAGTGAACACGTTTTAAAAAGTTACAATAAAAAATTCACCTAAATAACCTAAAAGTTATCATTTTAAAAGTCCAAAATGCTGATGCATCTATCAATTAACTTCTCATTTTAAGAGAAATCCAGACACCTAGATTACTCAAAATAATGTATTTTGTATAGGAATAAAATGCTTATTTAAAAACTTTTTCAAGTATTGCTTCTGTCATCTTTCTACCAACAAAAGGATGTGTTTTATATTTGATGGAATTCTGACCATTCGTAAAAGAGTATACATTTTGCACCTCTCTACTGCTTTCACCGTCATCCTGGTACCAAATGCTGTCAGAATGCCAAAATGTTAAACCAGCAAACATTAAAGCCTAAATAAGACAGTTCAGAACCTCCCTGGTGATCCAGTGGTTAAGAATCTGCCTGCCAATGCAGGGGACACAGGTTTGATCCCTGATCCAGGAAGGTTCCACATGCCTCGGGGCAACTAAGTTCACGCATCACAACTACTAAAAGAAGGAAATGAAGGAAGAAAGTGAAGTCGCTCAGTCGTGTCCAACTCTGTGACCCCATGGACTGTAGCCTACCAGGCTCCTCTATCCATGGGATTTTCCAGGCAAGTGTACTGGAGCAGGTTGCCATTTCCTTCTCCAGGGGATCACCCCAAACCAGGGATCAAACCTGGGTCTCCCTCATTGCAGGGAGATGCTTTACCATCTGAGTCACTAAGCCCTCACTATAGAGCCTGTGCTCTGCAACAAGAGAAGCCACCAAAATAAGAAGCATGATCACATCCAGACAGTAGCCCCTGCTCTCCGAACTAGAAAAACCTCAAGCAGCAACACACACCCAATGCAGCCAATAAACTAAAACAAAAAGACAGTTCATTTTAACTGGGCTAATGGGGTAAGAACCTGAAGTGCTGGCTACTGGTACTCTTTGGATAATGAATCCTGAGAAACAGCCCCAGCTTCTTAGTCATGTGTAAAAACATACACGCTCCTGCCTCTGACTTCCCACTTTAACTTTAGAAACAGAAGCCATGAGGCTTTACAGTTTTATTGTGAACTGGCCCTACTTTCTGAGCCTTAGCATAGCAAATGAAACATTAACTTCAGGCCAAACTGTTGCAGTTTTTCTTTTCCAGTCGAGTTGGCCTTGCTGTGCTAAAACTGAATAAAATCCATTTACTCAATACAAGACACACATTAAAAAGAAAAAAAACCAATACTTTCTTATATCCTAAGAAATAACTCCAAAGTGAGTAGAATCCTCAGGGATTACGACCCCGAGGTTGTAATAACTGGAACACAGACAGGACTATCCATTAGTCACACAAGGGAGCACAATTACTTGGTCAGAAGGCAAGACGTGGAAATGTAAATGTCAACAGAAAATGACTGATAACAGACATGGATTTTCCACTTAATGTAAAAGTAAGATATCCCTCCCCACCCCATTCTGCTCATATGTCATTTTACTTTCAGTGACACATAAGGCACAGGTATTGTTCAGAAATTCATTTGAACACAGACTGTCTGCTCCCATCTTGGCCTCAGACCTCTATCTTTTGAACTATACCTGCAATCTTTATGGCTACAGGATCCTCTGAAACTGGAACCAGCCCTTCCTTGACTTCCGCCTGCTTTTCAGAGACCAGGGGAGACGTGGCGGGAGGGGAATACTTAGTTTCCACAGAAACCACAGGTGAGGAAGAGGAAGAGGGCTTAGAATCATGAAAAAGACTGGCCCACGACTTGGCAGGCTGACTGGCAGGCACAGTGCCCGCTGCGAAGGCCGGGGCATCCGCAGGAGGTGGGGCGCTCTCGGTCTTGGCAGGGTCCGAGTCCGAGCTCTCCACAGTGTGCAACTCCACCCCATTGGCAGCTGTGCCCTCACCCAAGGATTCAAGTATTTGTCCATTAGTGACTCCAAGGTTCTCAGTAGTATCAGTCCCCACGGAGGGCTGAGCCACAGCTGTCCTCAACAGGGTGTCCCTGCCGGCCTCGGCAGGGAGGCAGGAGGCCTCTGAGTTGGCCCCGGGGCAGACCTCGGGCTGCCCTGCAGTCCTGGCCCCGCTGTCCAGGGCTCCGGGGAAAGCCCCAGCAGGCCCGGCGTCGCTGACAAAGTCCGTGGCATCCTGAGGGCTGCCCCAAGTCCGGGGGGTTCCTGCCATGGGCACATCCCCCATCAAGTCTGCGTCCTCGGCACCTACACTGTTGGGGACTGCTGGGCTGGCGTGGCCATTGACCAGGGCTTCCGCCGAAGGTCCACCCTCGCCACCGTCTTTCAAGTAACTGTAATATCCAGGGGGACGTTTTTTCTTCTTCTTACGCTCCCTTTGTCCAAGACCACCCGAAACACCATCGTTCTCTAAAGCTTCCGCCTCGGCATGAGAGCCGCCATCCAGGGCAAGGGCAGGGCCCGGGTACTGGCAGTTGGCGGAGCTGTAGTTCACTTCCTTATCAATGTCATCAGGGAGCTTTTTGGAAGTTGTGCAGCTAAGGATAAATTCAGGGGCCTGAGGATTCAATGTGCTTGAAATACTGTAGCTGGGAGTTCTCGGCAAAGTGTCACTGGGTTCAATTACTTCATTAACACCAAATTCAATTCTCTGATAGTCGTGCCCTGTTTAGAAAGAAAATGATCAGTAAATATCCCACTAGTTAAGAACACAGCTATACAACTTATGAAAGTCTCAGTAATTATTTCTTTTTGAAACTGAAACCTTAAAATCTTACAGTAATTAACAAAGCTATAACATTTAATTTGTGCTAAATAAGTAATCTGCTGAAATAAATAATAACCACAAAATTGTATTTAGTTTGAAGATATGAAATACAGAAGCTGGTATCCATTTTGTACTCACAGTAGTTAAGGTAGAAATTAAAATGAAACTATGAATAGGAAACAAATGCTATTCTGCCTGTCTGAACATGTCCCTCAAAGCAATCTGATTTTATTAGTTTACTTTATACCTAAGACTAGGGCATATATATTTTGGAAAACTTAATTTTTAAAAATCAAGATGACCAACTTGGGGACTTGAAAACCACTGCTTGCTCACACTCTCTATGTATTTTATATATATATATATATATATATATATATATATATGGTTTCTCTAATTTGTCCAATTTAATAATTCAAAAAGTATGAATTATACAAAGCACTCTTTCAAATTATCCATTTCCCAGACTCTTCTATTAACAACCTTAACTAAAGCCCAAAAATGGCCTTGCATGAGTGCCTGTGACTTCTCCTAAATTAATTCATATTGGATTAACTCCATGAGTAAGGACGGTGCTTCCAAAAATCCCAAAAGATAAAGTTAGGACTGCAAACCTTTAAAAATCTCCTTGAAATCCTTTAATACCTCTTCCCCACTGACAACAATCCACATGTTCTTTCCATTTAAGATGGACATTTTTTTTACAGATCACATCTTGAAAATTAGGGTGAGTTTCAGAATCAACTGAGTTTCTCAACAGAAACTAAACACCAATGTCATCTGATGAAATAGTTAAACATTTTGAAGTTAGGAAAGGATGTGTTTTTTAATTTATTTTTCATGCACTACTGAAGATTTCTCAAGTCTAGCACAAGAGGCCCATTTTTTCTCAAGGCGTTTATTTCAAGAAAAAAAAAATCACAGTACTAAAATAATCATATTCTACTCAGAAAACTGAATATATTTTACTTTGGAAGTATTTTTAGAGGAGAAAAAACAGCCCCACAGAGGGGCCAGGGCCCTAAATAGTTTTCTAATTCTCCATTTGGTTTGATATCACACACCCTGCGAGTGGGGAGAATACACCAGCCAGACAGCAAAACATTCCTGAAAAAAGAACATGATGATGGTTACAGCTAACCATCTATAGAGATACCGAGAGGACAATTTCAATCCTCTGGCCCTTGAGCACTGATTCGTGGTTTCCTCATTTTGAAAACAATCACCAAAGGAAATATATTTCTCCATTATCCCTAAAAGTGAGCTGTCCAGTTTGCTTCCAGGGAGCTCCATCCACTGAGGCTGCAAGGATGCAGAGCTGCTCTGTGGACCATGACGGATGTAGCTGAAGCAGGGAGGCCGCCGTTCAGAGACTGGGACGTACATGAGGAGTCACAGTGAAGTTAGTATGTGCTCTACCACGCAGCCTGTGCAGAGTTTGGTTATTCCTGACAGACACAGTGCGTTCTACATCGTAATCATTAATCTTATCGTAACATACAACACTCCAGAATGTGATGTGATATTAATGGAACCATTCTGATATGCTATAGTTGTTACCAAAACATTTACCAGACTGTGGACAGTCTGACCAAATCCCTGCAAGGCTGAGTCCCACCCAGAACAGTTCAGTTCCTTTTCTTATGCAGGAACACGGGTTGTGGACACACACATCCACTGCACTCCAGGGCAGAGAAGTCTGGACAAGGTCCAACCTGTCCGGCTAGAAAAGTGGTGGAGGGCCTACAAGCTCATGGGCACTTGGATCATCAGGCAGGAGATTTGTTGGGGGAAGGAAAATTAGCTCAAACACAACAAACACACCCTAACACGGCCCTCTCAAAGCCTGTGCCCTGCAGCACTCACAGTACAGTAGCCTGGGGTGCCCAGATGGGGTCCTGAAGTCCGAGATGCTCAGAGGCACCCAGGAGATGCTCATGCCCACGTCTGTCTGAGAACCACTACTTAAGTGGCTTCCTCAGTTGACTTCTCCAAGCAGCTTACAGTGAGTCAGGTCAACAATCATGGCGCTCTCAGTCGTGTGCAGTGTTTATTATCAAGGGGGAGGGGTACAGAGATCAGGAAGGCAAGGCCCCTGCCTCAGGGGATTACATCTACAGGGAGACAGACATCAAAGAAGGAAACGAGGAAGCAGAGGGTGGGTGAGATAAAGCCTCTACAGCTTTACAGGCATTTGCCGTGTGACTCAGGGAGCTCAAACTGGGCTGTGACGACCTAGGGGGTGGGGCGGGGTGGGAGGTGGGGGGGTTCGTGTTGACGCGTGGCAGAAACCAACACAACACTGCAATGATCCTTCAGATAAAAGTAAATAAATTTAAAAGCAGAATGCTCCTCAACACACACAAAAGGAGATCTATTTGGATCAGAAACTACAGAGAGGTCAGAGGAGCTGGCAGGATAACCAGACTGGGGAGGGGAGGGGAGGGGAGGGGGTAAGGCTACTTCCCGCTTTGGGGACTAACTTAAAAAGGCCACATTAGGAGCCCCCACCTAGAGTGTGCGGAGCCGGCCGTGGTGGGAAGTGCCAGAAGAAATTACTCTCAAGCACTCATCCAAACCCTCCCGAGGGTTTACAACTCTGCAGACACTGCACCATGCACACAGAACCGGATGCGCTGCGGTCTCCACCGCCCACAGCTGAACTCAGCCTAAAACAGGGGGGCAGACTCACGGACTACTGGACAGTGAGCTGGCACCGTAGGAGAAATGAAAATTACACAACAGGACAGAAGAGGCCTTGGGGAACGGGGGCCTTTAAGCTGGCTTCTCTCAGTGTGAGCAGCTGTGTTTTTGGCAGATTAAAAGATGGACTTGAGAGGAGAGAGGGGAGAACGGAGAGAAACGGCCAGGAAGCATTAACTGAGCAGGAATGCCAGCCTGGGGTGGGTGGGGGACGTGGTGGGAGCAAGGAGGAGAGAGTGGAGCAGAGGGGAGAGGCACTGCGACACTGGGGGGTCTGAGAGGGAGGGGGAGCCTTCGTCTGCAGCCGAAGCCCCTGGGAGGATGGTAAGGCACGACCTGAACAACAGGGAAGACAGCGAGACATCTGTGAGCCCAAGCAAACACTGGCAGCACAGCAGCTGTGTGCCAAGTACTGGAAGTCACGGAGCACCTCAACCCACAGATTAACAAGGGGGTCCCAGAGGCTGGGAGGCCCGGCAAGGGTGCCTGGGTCCCTCTGGCATCTCTTATTTTATCCTCGTCCTAAGTCATCATTAGAACTGTCCTACCTTATGTTTCTTATAAAGCTGCTAATAATTTTAGATAAAATCACTTTCTCATACTCGCTTCGGCAGCACATATACTAAAATTGGAACGATACAGAGAAGATTAGCATGGCCCCTGTGCAAGGATGACACGCAAATTTGTGAAGCGCTCCATATTTCTCTCCAATAAAAATAAATGGAAAAAGAAAATCACTTTCTCATTTGTCTGTAGATAAAAAGTTTACATGGTCTCTGCAAGGTTTATATTTAAATCTAAATTATAATAAAACCCTTTCTGACAATGCTATAGAAACAGGGAACCAAATCACTGCTCTCAAAGAAAAGGTTCAGCTTCCAGCTTCCCCAAGGCCACTGAGGACCTTGAGCACGATGCAAACTGAAAGGTGGTCCAGACAGGTTTGACACGTGCAGTGGCAGCCAGCAAGACGAGAGGACCCTACTGTTAGTGACACTGTGACATACATGAGAAGGCTGCAACTCAGTAAGCATCACCCCCAGTGATCAGCTCAGTGTCTGGGACAGAGACAGCCAGCAACTCAGTCATAACAGGACAGGAGGTGAAGAGGTCACCTGAATTCCCAAGAGCCTTGATGACAGGCGTGGACATAGCCGCAAACTCAGGACAAGAGAAACGAGCTGCCACTGAGCCGGGTGGAAGGCACGTACTCAGAGACTTGCCAGCTCTGGGCCCAACAGCTGGTGCACTCAACAGAGAGCCCACTCCAGAACCCGCACAGACAGCCTTGGCTGTGAAGGGTACTCCTATGCCAGAGGATTCTTACAAAACAAACAGAAATGAGCAATTATTTCCAAAACTCACCTTGGAAGTCTGACACTCTGAAGCACAGAATAAACTTTAATTCATTAGCCAAAGTGGTTTGGTGATTAAAGCTACTGGAGTTTACAGCAAAAACATCAAGCAGGAAAGGAAAGGAAGGAAGCCTGCACCCGCAGGGCGTGCACTGGGGAGCAGAGAGCAGGGCTTACCGTCGGGGAGGTCACCAGCAGCCTGTGCGCCACACAGAACTGTCCCGCCGTATGGAGGAAGCTGCCCAGGGAAGGGGAAAAGAGTTTAACTCAACAAATTGTTAAAGTTCAACACATGCTATTTCATTAAAGCAACCCTCATTAAAAGGCTATTTATCCATGCAACTTCTCATAACACTATTTTTAACAAAATAACACAGATGGGGAGACAGTAAGATTAAACATCTTCATTTTAAAACACCATCAGAATGCTTTCCAATACTGATTGCTATCAAACAGATCCGAAAATGAGGCAAAAAATAAAAAACGGGCTCCAATGGCCATGTCAACCAGCTACAAAAGGCTCACGACACACCCTCTGTTTCACAGGAGTTGCAGAGTGCACATCAAATAGCATATAAACGCTTGTCTTTGTCCACTGACCAGTGACCATCTGCACACGTTGTTCACCATCACTACACGTCCACTCAGTCACAGGCAGGAACCAAGCCTGGGGACAGTGAACAAAGCAGCTGGAAAGAGAAGCCTGAGAATCACAGCTCTCTTTTTGACAGGGTATCTTAAATAACTGAACACAGCTGGCAATCGCACTCCTTGTTTGCGAGAGAGACAGCAAAATGGCCAGTGCCTGGGCTCTCTGTAAGATGCAGGAAGGTATCATGAATATGCCCATTTTTTGCCCCTCCTGGCTATTCCATAATACTTAGGAGCTGGAATGTTTGAAATGAGAAAGTTTAGAATGGAAAGGGGTAAGTAAGTGGACAGATAATTGCTATCTGAAGGCAGAACAAAAGAACAAAAGGATTACAGCCTAACACGGCTTCTACCGCAGCACTTCCCAAAGCCTGCACGCTACAGCACAGGCAGTGCGACAGCCTGGGGTGCCGGGACGGGCCCAGGGTCGGCGCGTCCAGAGGCGCCCAGGAGACTCGCAGGCCCACAACTGTCTCAGAGCTACTGCCTCAGCTGATTTCCTACTGACTCTTAGGGAGTCAATGCAACAGTCTCAGAGATAAAAGCTTATCCCTCCAAGTACTCTCCTGAGAGAATTAATGACAAATAAGAAGCTAAAAAAACAAAACTGCTAGTCACTCAGTCGTGTCCCACTCTTAGTGACCCCATAGACGGTAGCCTGCTAGGCTCCTCTGTCCATGGGGCTTCTCCAGGGGATCTTCCTGACCAAGGGATCGAACCCCGGTCTCCTGCATTGCCAGCAGATTCTTCACGGTCTGAGCCACCAGGGAAGCCCAAGAAAACAAAGGGAGCTGACCACTTTCTGGACTTGAGAGCAGTGCATATTTTCACCACACAGGGCCATTCCAGCATTCATCATGGCAAAGCACTTTGTGCCCAGGTGGGCTGCACTTGAGCCTGTAGACCATTCCACACACCACTCCAATGCTCCCATCCGGTACCCCAGCCTTTACCACTGGCGTGGACACACGGAGCCAAACAGTGTGTCTGGGAAAGCCACAACTCAAGATGACATCCCTCTGCAGTCACAGAAGACAGCAAACTCCCAGACACAGCCTTTATTCCACTGATGACACTAGGGTGCCCCCTGGTGATAAAAATCTAAGTTGTAAGGCAGTCAAAGTCTTGTTTTTTGAAATCACACTGTACTCTCACACACAATCTAGGGAGTAGGAGAGCCAGGGTCTGAAAACTGAGCCCCCGGCATGCCCCAGGGCCATACTGCTGTTTTCTGTTCAGTGTGTTTAAAACACTTACTTTGGTTTGCTAACCTAGTAAGTGCATAACTGGGAATTACTGAATGCCAGAATGAGTTCAGGCACAGAAAACGTGTGTATTTTTTTTTTTTACTCTATACACTGCATATGGTGCCTCTAACGCAGCAAACCTCCATCACCTCTAAGATACCCCTTTGTAGTAACTGGATATAATAGAAATGCAGCAGAATAAAACTGCAAGAGTTGTTCAAAGTTCTCTTTGATTATATAGTTACTTATAAGAATAGAGAATTTTTTAAGCAAAAATACAAAATCTCACAAAGGAAACTGAGCAACAGAAAAAGCTGAAATTTATTTGTATTAGATACAAAACCAAACCAACTTACTCTGAAAACAGTGCTACCATATTGTGAGGTCAATACTCAGGACCTTCAATAAGAAGGTAATATTTTTAAATCTTTTTGCTACTGCAATGGGATGAGAGGTTAGATCCCCACCACCAATACCATACACACACACACTCAACACTACAATCTCAAGTTTAATTACATACCAAAGTGAAAACAAAAACTTTAAAAACTTTTTAAATGTCTTTATGACCTCAGGGAAGGAAAAAACTTCTTAAAAGATATTTTTAAAAATCTACAAACTATGAGGAAAAAAAATACATGACATTAAAACTTTAAAATGTACTCCCAAAGATTAACCCTATAAATCAATAAGAAAAAGACAAGCCATTTGATAAAAATATGGACAAAAGATATAGAACAGGTAATTAACAGAAGCAGAAATCTACACTGCCAATGGACATGTGAAAGTAATGTAATGGTGCTCAAATGTTTGTAATCTGGGAGATGTAAATTAAAACAACAAAAATCCACTTACTCCATCAGATTCACAAAAATTTTAAGTATGTCTCTACTGAGAATGGGGCTTCCCAGGAGACACTAGTGGTAAAGAATCCAAGTGTCAATACAAGAGACTTACATAAGAGACTCGGGTTCGATCCCTGGGTTGAGAAGATTCCCTGGAGAGGGAAATGGCAGCCCACTCCAGTATTCTTGCCTGGGAAATCTCATGGACAGAGGAGCCTAGCAGGCTACAGTCCATGGGGTCAAAAAAAAGCTGGACACAATCAGAACATCTGAGCACAGCATACTGGGAATTCTCAAAAATTTTTCTTTTTAATGGGATCTAAAAGATCCATATAGTTAAGGCTATGATCTTCCCAGCAGTCATGTAGAGTTGTGAGAGCTGAACCATAAAGAAGGCAGAACACCAAAGAACTGATCCCTTCAAACTGTGGTGCTGGAGAAGAGAGGATCCTGAAAGTCCCTTGGACAGCAAGGAGATCAAACCAGTCAATCTTAAGAAAAATCAATCCTGAATACTGGTTGGAAGGACTGATGCTAAAGTTGAAGCTCCAGTATTTTGGTCATCTGATGAAAACAGATGACTCAATAGAAAAGTGGAAAAGTCCCTGATGCTGGGAAAGATCGAGGGCAGGAGGAGAAGAGGGCATCAGAGGATGAGTGGCTGGATGGCATCACCGATGCAATGGACATGAACTCGGGCAAACTTCGGGAGATGGTAAGTAAGGGACAGGGAGGCCTGGTGTGCTGCAGTCCATGGGGTCACAAACAGTATGACATGACTGAGTGACTGAACAACAACAAAAACTCTCATGCACGAGTGATGGGAGTGCAGACTGTGAAAACCACTTAGAAAGCAGACGCGCTGAATGATGCTTATTCCTTGCAGGGCACCAAAATTCCATTCCTAGGAGTATTTCTTGGAGAAACCCACAGACGAGCATGAGGAGACATAACAAAATATGATTACTGCCACATTTCTATAATAATGGAAGAACTGAAGACCTAGATAGTCCCCCTCAACATGAAAACAGGTAAGTTCAATATTTAACAATTGATGGGGAATTTCCTGGCAATTCAGTAGTTAGGACTCTGCGCTTTCACTGCTGTGGGCACCCAAGTTCATTCCCTGCTCAGGGAACTAAGATCCACAGGGCACAGCCAAAAAAATAAAATTTAACAATTAAAATCAAAGAACAAGAACAAAATGTCCAAGTAAATCTAAAGAATATTTAGCTTAAACAAACTACAAAATGATGAATACAGTATGATACCACTTTGTTGCTGTTGTTTAGTCACAAGTCAGGGCTCTTCTGCAACCCCATGGGCTGTAGCCCACCAGGCTCCTCTGTCCATGGGATTTCTCAGGTAAGAATACTAGAGTGGGTTGCCATTTCCTTCTCTAGGGGAATCTTCCTGACCCACCAGGGATCAAACCCACATCTCCTGCATCGCAGGCAGATTCTTTACTACTGAGCCCCTGGGGAAGCCCCTGATGAGACATTTTTAACCACACAAAACAATCAACAGTGCACAGTACATGCACAGTAAGAGGTGAAAATCACAGCCAGAAAACAAAACGTACTGTGCATTTTTGGCAGAGTTTCAGTATTTCTGGGGAATAAGGGGAATGAGAGTATACAACGGAAGCTTCAACTGTCTCTGTAATGTTTTGCTATTTACAAGTATAGCAGTAGTCAAATCCAATGGGTGGGTCCAGTCATTTTTTTCATGTTAGCCTCCACACTTTTCTGTACATTGGAATTCCTATTTAAAAGGCATAAATAAAACAACAACAACAACAACAGATCTAAAACATAACCATCAATTAAATCTATGCATGCACTCAATAAAACAAAATTTTGTCTTACCTCAACTGAAGCGCGAGGAGTCACAAAGAACTGATTGAATTCATCAGGGCTAAAATCTCCAAAAATATACTGGGGAAAAAAAAAAAGAATCACAGATCCCGTAACATACACAAATCATACAGTTTCAGAAAAAAGTGTTACATCAATCCTATAAATAATTAGCCAGAACCCCCAAGACCCTTTCTCCAGTAAACAGACAATGCTTTCTGGTGCTCCTTTATAGTCCCATTGCAGAGAGATCTTTAAGTCTAGATAAAAACCTTACGATTTTATGGAAGAAAATCAAAATGATGGGCCTTATGATGGGGGAAAATGTCCCAGACAATACCAACTACCAGCAAGGATGTGAAGCAACTAGGGATGCAGAAAGGCATAGCAACTCAGGGGAAAAAAAAGGTTGGCAGTTCCTTATAAAGTTTTACTTACCACACAACCCAGCAAGCCTACTCCTAAGCACTTACCAAAGAGAAATGAAGAACAATGTCCACACACACACAAAACAAAAAAAACCCTGTATGCTGAAGTTTACAGCAACTGTACTCATAACCACCAGAAACTGAAAAGAAGCCAAATCTATATCAAGAGGGTGACATGATACATGAACATGATGAACTACTAATCAATGACTCTCTAAAGCATCACACTAAGTGAAGCATCAGACTTACAAGGCCACAAGCTAAGGACAGAAAACAGATCCGTGGCTTCAAGGTCGGAGGAAGGAATCATTACAAAAAGGAACAAGGGAACTTTGCAGGGGGCGGGGGGCGGAGCTTCACAGGGAAAGCCTGTTAGAGAAATAGTAAACTTCCCATGTGCCTAGGAAACACATCCACCAAAAAATTAATGATTTCAGTTCTTGAATATGAATGGACAACAAAAAATCAAAAGACATGAGAGGTGGCAATAAACAGCAATAAAGAGGGTTACTATTAAAACAGGGGAAAATGAATCTGCGTAAACAAAACATAGGAAACAGAAAAGAAGTTAAAATTCTAATCTGTATCATGAAAGAAATTCTAACAGGTAAAATAAGCAGACTGTCAAGGAAAAAAAGGAAGCGAGAACAAGGAAGTATTCAAAGAAATCAAAGGATTATTAAATTTAAATTACTAAATTTACAAACTCAACAGACGATCTTAAAGAACCAAGATCAATACTGTAAGACAGCAATGCTATGAAAGTTCCAAGAAAAAAAGTATTTCTTTTTGTTTTCATAGAATTCGATTCTATGGTTTACTACTCAAGTGCAAAAGGCAAAATAATTCTGACTCTCATACACACTTGGGATGGGTGGAGG
Source organism: Dama dama (assembly GCF_033118175.1). Taxonomy (NCBI): domain Eukaryota; kingdom Metazoa; phylum Chordata; class Mammalia; order Artiodactyla; family Cervidae; genus Dama; species Dama dama. Next base: position 16,979,940 of record NC_083684.1, on the reverse strand, counting down.
TGGGCTGCTTAAGAATTCCAGAAAATGCATTCAAGGGATACAAAAGCAGTAACAAACAAGCAGGATCCAAAAGATGATCGATACTGTAGACGTGAAGCCCAATGCAAACATGAAGGAAGACTCATGCCGCTTTATTTAATGCCAACAACAGGAATGTTGTCCACGTAAAAGAGATCCACGCTATCTTCTGAGCGGCTGTTTAATTCACAATGTGGGGAAGACACATTAGGATAAGAAGTGAATGTTCTTAAAGAGTTGCTAAGCTTTTCTCTTCAGGCTGGATTTCTCTTGGAAAGATAAAAATAAATGAAATACTCATTGAAATCACACTTCTATGTATACTTTCTTATTTGAGTTTCCATACAATCTAAAGTCTTTTTAAAAAAACAGAAATTGGTCAATCCAGTAAGAGAACTAAAATTTCAAATGATTCAATAAAATCATGTCAATGAAGAGGAAGGGGAGGAACCATGACCCAGCAAGCCTTCTACCAGTCTGCAGGAACAAACCTCATGGTCAACCATCAGAATGCTTCAGTTCAGTTGCTCAGTCACATCTGACTCTTTGCAACCCAAGCACGCCAGGCTTCCCTGTCCATCACCAACTCCCAGAGCTTGCTCAAACTCATGTCCATCTAGTCGGTGATGCTATCTAACCATCTCATCCTCTGTCATCCCCTTCTCCTCCAGTCTTCAACCTTTCTCAGCATCAGGGTCTTTTCCAATGAGTCATTTCTTCCCATCAGGTGGCCAAAGTATTGGAGTTTCAACATCAGTCCTTCCAATGAATATTCAGGACTGATTTCCTTTAGGATGGACTGGTTGGATCTCCTTGCAGTTCAAGGGATTCCCAACAGTCTTCTCCAACACCACAGGTCAAAAGGATCAATTCTTCAGCACTCAGCTTTCTTTATAGTCCAACTCTCACAACCATACATGACTACTGGAAAAACCACAGCTTTGACTAGACGGACCTTTGTTGGCAAAGTAATGTCTCTGCTTTTTAATATGCTATCTAGTTTGGTCATAGCTTTTCTTCCAAGGAGCAAGCGTCTTTTAATTTCATGGCTGCAGTCACCATCTGCAGTGATTTTGGAGCCCAAGGAAATAATGTCTCTCACTGTTCCCATTGTTTCCCCATCTATTTGCCATGAAGTGATGGGACCAGATGGCATGATCTTAGTTTTCTGAATGTTGAGTTTTAACCTAACTTTTTCACTCTCAAGCGGCTTTAGTTTTTCTTCGCTTTCTGCCATAAAGGTGGTGTCATTTGCATATCTGAGGTTATTGATATTTCTCCCAGCAATCTTGATCCAGCTTGTGCTTCATCCAGCCTGGCATTTCGCATGATGTACTCTTCATGTCAGTTAAACAAGCAAGGTGACAATATACAACCCTGACGTACTCCTTTCCCTATTTGGAACCAGTCTGTTGGTCCATGTCCAGTTCTAACTGTTGCTTCTTGACCTGCATACAGATTTCTCAGGAGGCAGTTAAGGTGGTCTGGTATTCCCATCTCTTTCAGAATTTTCCACAGTTTGTTGTGATCCACACAGTCAAAGACTTTGGTGTAGTCAATAAAGCAGAGGGAGATGTTTTTCTGGAACTCTCTTGCTTTTTCAATGATCCAGAGGATGTTGGCAATTTGATCTCTGGTTCCTCTGCCTTTTCTAAAACCAGCTTGAACATCTGGAAGTTCACGGTTCACATAATGTTGAAGCCTGGCTTGGAGAATTGTGAGCATTACTTTGCTAGCATGTGAGATGAGTGCAATTGTGCAGTAGTTTGAGCATTCTTTGGGATTGCCTTTCTTCGGGATTGGAATGAAAACTGACCTTTTCCAGTCCTGTAGCCACTGATGAGTTTTCCAAATTTGCTGGCATATTGAGTGCAGCACTTTCACAGCATCATCTTTTAGGATTTGAAATAGCTCAACTGGAATTCCATTACAATCTCCACAAGCTTTGTTTGTAGCGATGCTTCCTAAGGCCCACTTGACTTCACATTCCAGGATGTCTGGCTCTAGGTGAGTGATCACACCATCATGGTTATCTGGGTCATGAAGATCTTTTTTGTATAGTTCTTCTGTGTGTTCTTACCACCTCCTCTTAACACCTTCTGCTTCTGTTAGGTCCATGCCATTTCTGTCCTTTATTGTGCCCATCTTTCCTGAAATGTTCCCTTGGTATCATTCATTTTTTTTAAAGAGATCTCTAGTCTTTCCCATTCTATTGTTTCCCTCTATTTCTTTGCACTGATCACTGAGGAAGGCTTTCTTATCTCTCCTTGCTATTCTTTGGAACTCTGCATTCAAATGGGTATATGTTTCCTTTTCTCCTTTGCCTTTCGCGTCTCTTCTTTTCACAGCTATTTGTAAGGCCTCCTCAGACAGCCATTTTGCCTTTCTGCATTTCTTTTCTTGGGGATGGTCTTGATCACTGCCTCCTGTACAGTTTCACAAACCGTCCATAGTTCTTCAGGCACTCTGTCTATCAGGTCTAATCCCTTGAATCTATTTGTCACTTCCTGTATAATGGTAAGGGATTTGACTTAGGTCATACCTGAATGGTCTAGCAGTTTTCCCTACTTTCTTCAATTTAAGTCTGAATTTTGCAACAAGGAGTTCATGATCTGAGCCACAGTCAGCTCCCGGTCTTGTTTTTGCTGACTGTGTAGAGCGTCTACATCTTTGGCTGCAAAGAATATAATCAATCTGATTTTGGTATTGACCATCTGATGATGTCCATGTGTATCTTTCAGTGTCGTATCTTTTTGCCTTTTCATACTGTTCATGGGGTTCTCAAGGCAAGAATACTGAAGTGGTTTGCCATTCCCTTCTCCAGTGGACCACGTTTTAACAGGACTCTCCACCATGATCCATCCATCTTGGGTGGCCCTACACGGCATGGCTCATAGTTTCATAGAGTTAGACAAGGCTGTGGTCCATGTGATGTTTGGTTAGTTTTCTGTGATTGTGGCTCTCTGTTAGCCTTTTGCCCTGCTTCATTTTGTACTCCAAGGTCAAATTTGCCTGTTACTCCAGGTATCTCTTGACTCCTACTTTGGCATTCCAGTCCCCTACGATGAAAAGGACATCTTTTTTGAGTGTCAGTTCTAGGAGGTCTTGTAGGTCTTCATAGAACCATTCAACTTCAGCTTCTTCAGCATTATTGGGGATTACTTGGATTACTGTGATATTGAATGGTTTGCCTTGGAAACAAAGAGAGATCATTCTGCCATTTTTGAGATTGTGCCCAAGTACTGACTGCATTTCGGACCCTCTTGTTGATTATAATGGCTACTCCCTTTCTTCTAAGGGATTCCTGCACACAGTAGTAGACATAATGGTCATCTGAGTTGAATTTGCCCATTCCAGTCCATTTTAGTTCTCTGATTCCTAAAATGTTAATGTTCACTCTTGCCATCTCCTGTTTGACCACTTCCAATTTACCTTGATTCATGTATCTAACATTCCAGGTTCCTATGCAACATTGTTCTTTACATTATAGGACTTTACTTCCATCATCAGTCACATCCACAATAGGGCGTTGTTTTCAATTTGGCTCTGTCTCTTCATTCTTTCTGGTGTTATTTCTCCACTATTCTCTAGTAGTATATTGGGCAACTTACCGATCTGGAGACATCTTTCAGTGTCATATCATTTTGCCTTTTCATACTGTTCATGGGGTTCTCAACGCAAGAATACTGAAGTGGTTTGCCATTCCCTTCTCCAGTGGACCATGTTTTATCAGAACTGTCCACCATCATCCATCCATTGTGGGTGGCCCTACATGGCATGGCTCATAGTTTCATAGAGTTAGACAAGGCTGTGGTCCATGTGATGTTTGGTTAGTTTTCTGTGATTGTGGCTTTCATTCTGTCTGCCCTCTGAGGGTAAAGGATAAAAGGCTTATGGAAACTTCCTGACGGGAGGAGAGACTGACTGTGGGGGAAACTGGGTCTTATTCTGATGGGAGGGGCCATGCTCAGTAAATTTTTAATCCAATTTTGTGTTGATGGGTGGGGCTGTGTTCCCTCCCTGTTGTTTGTCCCCAACCAACACATCACCTTTGGAGACTGCTGGATACTCACAGGCAAGTCTGGGTCAGTTTCTTAGGGGGTAACTGCTCCTTTCTCCTGGGCCCTGCTGCACACAAGGTTTTGTCTGTGCCCTCCAAGAGTCTGTTTCCCAGTCCTGTCTAAGTTCTGTAGTCAAATCCCACTGGCCTCCAAAGTCAAATTCCCTGGGGGCTCTCAATCCCTTTGCCAAATCCCCAGGTTGGGAAATCTGTTGTGGGTCCCAGAACTTCTTAACAGTATGAGAATTTATTTGGTATAACTGTTCTGCAGTCTGTGGGTTGTCTGCTCAACGGCTCTAAGGTAGGGTTAATGGCAACCGCCTACAAGAGGGCTTATGCCACACCCAGGACTGCTGCACCCAGAGCCCCTGCCCCTGCAGCAGGCCACTGATGACCCGGACGTCCACAGGAGACACTCAAACACTCAAAGGCAGGTCTGGCTCAGTCTCTGTGGGGTCTCCTGGAGTGCACAAGGGTTTGTTTGAGCCCTCCGAGCGTCTCTGGTGGGTATGGAGTTTGATTCTAAACACGATTTCACCCCTCCTACCGTCTTGCCAGGGCTTCTCCTTTGCCCTTGGACGTGGGGTATCTTTTTTTGGTGGGATCTAATATTCTCCTGTTGATGGTCGTTCAGCAGCGAGTTGTAATTTTGGAGTTCTCACAGGAGACGATGAGCGCACGTCCTTGATTTCAGATGCTATCCCTCCCAAGGAAGTTTCCCAACCGGTTGTTAATGCCCAAAAGTTGTCGAAAAGGAACAGCAGGAAGACGTCTGCAACAGTGTTGATGACAAGCGGGGATGGTCTAGCTGGTTTCAGGATCTAATGAAGCTCATGTTCTTGATGTCTCATCACAGAAAGAATTCAGAGAGACAAAGTGATAGGTAAGAAGTAGATTTATTCAGATCCAGAGAGAAGCACAGAGTGTAGGCCATCGCAGAAGGCAAGTAAATGCTTAGGCTCCAGGGAAAGACTTTTTCTCCTATTATTTTTTATTTTACTCAATTCTTTGTTTTTACAGTATTATTTGGAAAAATCTGCTACAGATGTTAAGTGTGCTTTCTCATTACAACTTCATGTCAATCATCTCTCCACAGATCCACACCGTTAGCGTGATCACAAACCTCACTGGTGAGGGCGCCAGGAAGGGCAGGAAGACTCCCTGGCAGTCCAGGGTTAGAACTCTGCACCTCCACTGGGGACTAAGAGGTCCTGGTGCAGCCTTCCAGATGGAAGGAGCATGTACAGGGAGAAATCTCCAACACTGTTAAATTAAGAAAACATTCTTTGGGTTAAAAAAAGGCGGGGTGGGGGGGCAGGGTGGGAGGCAGGAAAATAGAAATACTGGTTTCTATCTGCATAAAAGTAGGGGCTTCCCTGGTGGCTCGGCGGTAAAGAATTCGTCAGCGATGCAGGAGACTCGGGTTCAAGCCCTGGATCAGGAAGATCCCCTGGAGAAGTAAATGTTCTTGTCAGGAAAATTTCATGGACAGAGGAGCCTGGCAGGCTACAGTCCATGGGGTCGCAGAGTCAGATATGATTTCACGACTAAACCACCATAGACAGATCAATCAGGACTAACCTGATGGCTTGGTGATGAGAAGTCCACCCACCAATGCAGGGGACACAAGTCCAATCCCTGGCCCAGGCAGATTCCACATGCCGAGAAGCATCTAAGCCCAGACATCACAAGTACTGAGCCAGCACTCTAGCGCCTGCTTGCTGCAACTAGAGAAAAGTCCTCACACAGCAACAAAGACCCAGCACAGCCAAAAACTGATTTCTAAAAAGCAACAGATACTGGAAGGAGGGAAAGTCGTGGAGGTTGTGGAATGGAGAGTGAGATGTTTTAGGATGTATCTTTTCAGAGTTCTTAGTTCTGAACCATGCAAAAATACTTTATTCAAAAGATTAACTGTAAAGTCAATGTTATCAAATCACTCTACAACTATCATATACCCATTTTCCAGAAGCTGTGTTTGCACCTATGTTTCATGATCTCCTTGACAACAGATTAGGACTTGATGAAAACATTTAATCCAAAAATGACACCATAAGCAACTGCTAACTATCAACTATGCAATGCTAAAGTATCATTTAACACCTGACAAATGGCTAGCCAGAGCTGCTCTGAACTTTAACATAATTCTCTTAACACCAGCTCACATATATCAATAAACAGCTCCATAAAAATGCACATGAATCACATTCTCTGCCCTAATCGGATCTATTTTCAATCCTTAAAATGCATGAGTTTTTGAAAGTAAGTAATTAACACTTGCAACAATCTAAAGAACAGTCATGTCAGTTTTGCAACTGAGCTTACAGAAGGGGCTGCTAAGAGGCTAGCGCCAAGTCTCAATCTGAGTTGCACAAAGTCACTCAAGTATCAAGTAAGGGAGACTTCGAATAAAAGACAATTTCCTGCCATCACAATACATGTGAAAAAACATGTATTTTCATGGGCAAAGAAACTAATGTCTCTTTTGTAACCACTCAAACACTGAAGGGAAGTAATATAATAAAATATACTATCCCACATAAATTTGGAGGCTATCATTTCAGTGCTTTTCAAAATCATCTACATCAGTTACAAATAATCACAGGAAGCATCACTATGAAGAAGTGTTTTTTATCCACACTGTTCCAAAAAGCCAAATAGAAGTATCGTTGTAAAGTAGAATTTAGCTTAAAAAAATTAGGAAGAAAAGTTAAATTATGAAGTTAAAACTACAAAAGCATAGAAAAACCCAAGGATTTATTCAACTGCAAACCCCAGTGAGCAGACATAAATTACACTGCCCTGAATTTTAGTGACAATTATTTAACTAAAACTGTATCTGACTAAAAGCTGAAGCATCACAAGTCTTGTGACACCAAAGAATTTATCACAGAAATTCAGGGCAGCCAACTTCCATTAAAATGTTCCAGTCTCAGTTCAGTTCAATCTCTCAGTTGTGTCCAACTCTTTGCGACCCTATGAATCGCAGCACGCCAGGCCTCCCTGTCCATCACCAACTCCCGGAGTCCACTCAAACTCATGCCCATCGAGTCGGTGATGCCATCCAGCCATCTCATCCTCTGTCGTCCCCTTCTCCTCCTGCCCCCAATCCCTCCCAGCATCAGGGTCTTTTCCAATGAGTCAATTCTTTGCATGAGGTGGCCAAAGTATTGGAGTTTCAGCTTCAGCATCAGTCCTTCCAATGAACACCCAGGTACCTGATCTCCTTTAGGATGGACTGGTTGGATCTCTTTGCAGTCCAAGGGACTCTCAAGAGTCTTCTCCAACACCGCAGGTCAAAAGCATTAATTTTTCGGCGCTCAGCTTTCTTCACAGTTCAACTCTCACATCCATACACGACCACTGGAAAAACCAGAGCCTTGACTGACGGACCTTTGTTGGCAAAGTAATGTCTCTGCTTTTTAATATGCTGTCTAGGTTGGTCATAACTTTCCTTCCAAGGAGTAAGCGTCTTTTAATTTCATGGCTGCAATCACCACCTGCAGTGATTTTGGAGGCCCCCAAAATAAAGTCTGACACTGCTTCCACTGTTTCCCCATCTATTTCCCATGAAGTGATGGAACCAGATGCCATGATCTTAGTTTTCTGAATGTTGAGCTTTAAGCCAACTTTTTTACTCTCCTCTTTCACTTTCATCAAGAGGCTTTTTAGTTCCTCTTCACTTTCTGCCATAAGGGTGGTGTCATCTGCATATCTGAGGTTATTGATATTTCTCCTGGCAATCTTGATCCCAGCTTGTGCTTCTTCCAGTCCAGCGTTTCTCATGATGTACTCTGCAAATAAGTTAAATAAGCAGGGTGACAATATACAGCCTTGACGTACTCCTTTTCCTGTTTGGAACCAGTCTGTTGGTCCATGTCCAGTTCTAACTGTTGCTTCCTGACCGGCATACAGGTTTCTCAAGAGGTGGGTCAGGTGGTCTGGTATTCCCATCTCTTTCAGAATTTTCCACAGTTTATTGTGATCCACACAGTCAAAGGCTTTGGCGTAGTTAATAAAGCAGAAATAGATGTTTTTCTGGAACTCTCTTGCTTTTTTGATGATCCAGCAGATGTTGGCAATTTGATCTCTGGTTCCTCTGCCTTTTCTAAAACCAGCTTGAACATCTGGAAGTTCACAGTTCACGTATTGCTGAAGCCCGGCTTGGAGAATTTTGAGCATTACTTTACTAGCGTGTGAGATGAGTGCAATTGTGCAATTGTTCCAGTCTCACCATCCCCAAAAGTCTTCCCAATTTTCAATCACAAACTGTTTTAGATGTCTGGCAAAATGAAGAACGTTACCAAAAAGCGGGGGCAGGATTGTGCTCTTCCAAAAACTCAATGTCACAAAAGGCTGTGGAAAAGTTCCAGATAACAGGAAGCTAAAGAGACAGGGCAACTAAATGCAACATCTGACCCTATGCCAGATCCTCCCCTGGAGGGGAAATGCTATAAAAGGAGAACATAGGGTCAACTAACAAACCCAGAATAGGAACAGTGGGTTAGAAAAAGATACTGCGTCCATGTCAACACATGGAAGTGATAGCTGTCCAACTGCGGTTACTTTAAGAGAATATTCATGGGAAATATACACTCAAGCAGACAAGAAGGCTAAAGGGTCCCAGTGCATGTAACCCACCCTCAAACCTCAAAGGGTAAGAGAAAAGGTGTCTGTATTTTCATGTGTTTGTGAGTTTGTACAGGTATCTGTGTAAAGAGGGAGAGAAATTAAACACACCCCAATGATTAAGTGAGGTTCAACCCTAACCAGTCAACATGAATAAAAAATCAAACGGGGGCTCTTTGTACTTCTGCAATTATTTAAAATTTTTCCAAATAAAGAGCTTGCTGGGGTTGTTTTTAAACTAAAACTGAAAACACTCAGCTGTGAGGAAAATTTTTACCTACCCTCTTCTTATACATGTGTGAAACATTTTCCTTCCTCTGGAAAATTAATAAATATATTTTAAAAGTCTGTTTTTAAAGAAAAATATGGTAAGTTTTGGTTTAAAAAATACAAGATGAAAATGACTCAGTGCCTGATTTCACAGGATTTACAATCTTGTGGGGAAGAAAATGGCACTGGCCACATGCATTCATTTGTCCCATGGGAGCAGCAAGAGCTGAAACTCACGACTGTGAGGCTGGTGAGGGAGGAAGTGCAACCCCACTTTCCCCATCCCTGCCAAGCCTGTGGCGGCCCGGCACGCCCAGGCACCCAGGCAACGGGCACTGCGAGCCCTCGCTGGACCACAGAGCACTACAGAAACGTTGGCACTGTCAAGTGAGGCAGATCCCTGAGGTTTAAGCCAGGCCCACCAGAGCTGAATGAATAGTGAAGTCAAGAGGAGGAACAAGAAAGCAACCACAGATGCTCTGCTCCCAGCTGTGAGCGGGGGGAGGCCACGGGGGTCGGGACAGAGCACAGGGTGCTGGGCTGCCCCGTCCCCCTGGGAAGGGGCGGGGGTGGAGGGGTCCTCTCAACCAGAATAAAGCTCCACTTCCCCTCCCTTCCACTGGCCCCAGCTCAGGCCTTCAGAACTCCTACTGCTCCTATCTGATTATTTTCTGATCCTTTCTATAGAGGACATGAAAAATATATGCACAAACTCACATCAGGAAAAGGGACAAGCCCTTGGCACAGCTAGGGTGGAAGCAAGACACTTCACTGCAGCCCAGCGCCAGGGTGTGGCCACTCTGGGTTGCCAGAAGACTCCAGAAGGCCCTCTAGGGCCTAGGGCTGTACAGCCTGCGAAAGGCACAGGCCAAACTGGAAATACCAGTATTCCTGCTAAAGGAAAAGCAAAGACAGCCTCAGCCCAGGAGAGGTGAGGAGAAGGAAAGGCGTTTGCCAGTCGCCTGCGTGGCCCGCTGCTGGCTCTCCAGGGATCCGATGCAGCCACGGGAAACAGCACCTCCTGCACGAAGCACGGACCCAGAGGATGACCCCCAGAACGGGCACTAGGGGGCGCCGGAACACAGCTTCCAAGGTTTGAGCTCCAGAAACGTAAGTCATTGTGCAGGCTGCCACCAAATCCGTGTCCTCCGCCCTCAAGAGGACTGGGAGAAATGGGAGGTGAGCCTCTGAGGTAAAAACTTAGGCTACAAAGGCGTGATCAATAAACACTGCTGCGTGTGCACTGTACTTCACAGATTCTGCAGCAGTCGGGCATCTGTGAGTCAGACCCAGGCACACTGTCCCAAGAACACTCAAAGCCCAGCCCCGCAGGGTCAAATGCCAGAACCAAACAGGAAGTAGAGTCTTCTCCCTCCCTCCTCCCTCTTTCCCAACACAAAAGCGAATTTTGGAGGTAGGAGGAAACGTTAAGGACTAATACACTGGTGGCTCAGCAGTAAAGAATCCTCCTGCATCACAGGAGATGCAGGTTTGATCCCTGGGTCAAGAAGACCCTCTGGAGAAGGCAATGGCTACCCACTCCAGTATTCTTGCCTGGAGAATCCCATGGACAGAGGAGCCTGGTGGGCCACAGTCCGTGGGGTTTAAAGAGTCTGGCAAGACTTAATGACTAAAAAAAACACTGCTCCGAGTGATAAACGCTTTAACTTCATCTCTAAAATCAGGGTATGCCAGACTAAATCCATCTCCACAGTTCTTCCTAGCTCCAAAAGGATCTCCTGGATCTAACCTGGAGAAACACAGCTTTGGGAATGTTCTCAGACTGACATGGCTACCAGGTGGCTGGCACCTGAACACATCATGCTGAGTGAAAGAGCCAGACTCAAGGGCCATGTGCTGCAAGAATCCATCCACATGAATTGTGTGATGTCCAGAAGAGGCAAATCCCCAGAGACAGAAAGAAAAAAGAGGGTGGCTGCCAGAGGTTGGGTGGGAAGGGGTCAGGGAGTCATCATTATGGGTATGGAGCCTCTTTCTGGAAAGATGAGGTGTTCTAAAGTGGACTGTGGGGGTAGCTGCACAACTCTGTGAATATACTAAAAACCACCAAAATGTACAGCTATTTAAATGGGAGAACTATTAACAAGTGAAGTTAAAAAAAAAATCAGATCAGTACTTGCATAAAAAGAACCATTTAAATTTCTTTACTTTTTTTTTTTAATTTCTTTACTTTTTTTTTAATCAGGACCCAGTACCTGATGGATGGTGACATCTACTGAACAGTCACGGCTCAGCCTTAACTTTGGAAATTGGTGTGGGTGGCCTAGGGGACACCTGGAGGTGACAATGTTCAATGCACAGCAGGAATTTCATTGATTTAACAGCATGTATTGAGCACCAACTATCCAGGCTGAACTGTGCTTGATGATGAGAACAAATTCTGAACAAGACAGACAAAGTTTGGGACACCATGATATTTATAATTTTGTCACCATGTGCGTGAACTGCGCATTGCAGACAGTACTACAAACGGCAGAAGCAGACAGAGGAAGAGGTGGGCAGAAGAAGGTTTATGCCTCGACTGACTGACTACCCAGGGTTGCAGCAGAATTCTCCTCACTTTCTTGGGGCTAAGGAGTCCCAAGAAGGAAAAAAATGGACGAAAAAGTGTGACAAAGCCACTCCCTCCTTAAGATTCAAATGTCAAGTGTTGGTTTCATGTGGTTTGTGTATTTTATTCTGACTATTAAAGTCCTATCAAAAGCTATCCTCTGAGCAATTTCCCTGGTAGTCCAGTGGTTAAGACTCCTCACTCCCAAAGCAGGAGGCATGGGGTTGATCCCTGGCCAGGGAACTAGATCTCAAATGCTGCACAGCGTGGCCAAAAACTAAGATCCCACATGGCGTGGCAAAAAAATAATAATTTTTAAAAAGTTATCCCTTCACTTTTCCAAAATTTTTAATAGACTGGATTTACTTAAGTGCTTTCATGGGGAGTCTAAGCTGAAACTTGTTTCCACAGACTGTACTCTCCAAATCAGAAAACATGATTCACTTAACAGAAATCCACTTTTACCAACTTTCCAGGCCTATTGTACATTACACAATGTCAGTTAAATTTTAACTTGCTTTGCTCTAAACTATTACTAAACAGCCTTCATTATACAGTAACTTGCTATATAGACTTTTTATCACATGGAAAAGAGCTGATAAATTAGGGAGTCAATTTGGTACTTGTTATCTGGGATACTCCTAGTAGAAAGAAGTTCAAAATTCCACCTATTTTCATTTCAATCACCTTGGTGCTAATCTAGGAAGGAAAGGGAAGGGATGGGAAGAGGAAAGTGGAACACCAATGAAAAAGAACCATTTCTGTCAAAATTCATCAAACTATATACATTAAATGAATTAAATTCACTGCATGTATATTATATCTCCATAAAGTTGTTTTTTAAAAAGGAACAGACACCAAGTCAATTCATCTTTTCCATCGCGTGCATCAGTACTTGGCACATAGCAGGTGCTCAGGAGCTCTGCTGAACAAATGAGTTCAGGAAGAGGAGGAAGAAAAGCAAAGCCCACAACCAATCCAAGTTCCAGGGCTGAGGACCAACGCCCTCTCTACAGCAACAGTTCCACTCCAGAGGCCGGCAGGCTGAAGAACTCCAACTCAACTGCTCTCATTGTTTCTTATGCTCCTGTTTTTACTATCACCAGAGGTGGGCGAGCAGGGGCACAATTTTCACTTCTAAATATAAACTTTTAACATAGTCAAGATATAACATGCAATTTTTAAACATAACATTTAACCATAATCAAGAAAAGTGAATTAAAGCTTTATAGAAAACTTTAATAAGAGAATATATTCTGACCTAGAGGAAAATCATTCACAATAATCACATGGTCTCCCAAACTAGAGAAAAATCAACCTCCAAAGTGTTAAACCTTAAAGGGGAAAAAGGGGGGGCAGTGGCAAAACAAACCGTGGATGTGCATCAGGTCAGATCAACTGTAAAAGTCCATTTTTTTCTCCCCAGCCCTCCATCGTTGACCACCATGTAAGTCCCCTGTGTCTAGCATGTTGGGGGCATTTGCCCAGTTTTTCTTGCCCCCGCTCTTTTCTACTTAAACTTCTTTATTAAAGCCTATTTCCTTAAGAACCCCCTGCTTGCAGGCAGATTCACTTTTCTGTCACAGATATGGCTCGTGTTCCTGGGAACCCTATCAAGGGTGGGTGAGGACACAGAGGGGAACAAGGCACTGCTGCTGCAGATGTGAAAGGTGACCACCGCTTTCTAAAAACTTAGCAGCCTCTTACAAAATCAAACATACACCCACCATATGACATAGAAAAATTCTACTTCTAGGTATTTTAACCATGAGAAATGAAGATGTATGTTCACACAAAGACCTGCACGTGAATGTGGTCAACAGCTTCATCATAACAGCCAAATGCTAGAACAAGAGGTGCCCATCTAGGGCATCATCAAGATGCCCACCAAGAGGTGAAGAGATAACTGTGGTCCATCCCTACAATGGACTAGTACCCAGCACTGAAAAGGAAAGAATCCTATACCACATAGGCAAATGTAAAAAATGGTATGCTGAGTGAAAGGAGGCAACACACAGAGTACTCTATAAAATTCCACATAAAGAAAATTCTAGCAAATGGGAACTTAGCCTATAATAGTGACAGAAAACAGATCAGTAATTGCCTGGGAGAGGAAACTTACAGGCAATGAAAATGTTCTCTGTTTTGATTGTGGGAGCAGTTACCCTGGTATATACATTTGTCAAAACTCAAAGCGCTAGCTTATAATTGGCACATTTATTGTATTAAATTATACCTCAATATGGTTGACGTTTTTAACTAGACACACATCTATCAATAAATAGATGAGGCAGTTGTATTATAAAAACAGCTCTTGAAGATCAAGGACCACGATACTGATTTTCTGTTTACATAAGTAGAATTCTTAAGCACTTGATAAATACTCACACACGAGGGGTCTTTAAGATTTCATGTTCCTTAACTCAAAGACCCTAACTAGTGGTACACAACACTACCTAAACGATAGTGCATGCATCCATATTCCGCTGCCTGTTATCACTATAACCGGCTTCTCTAAGCCTCCAACCTCAGACTGTTCATGCCTGGCTTGGCCTTTACAACTGCCTAGATCCCCTGACATACCCAACCCCACACTGCACACAGACAATCAGTGCCAACAATGCTGAATCAAAACTAGGGCTGCATTAAACAAAATGCTACATGAGCAGAAACTTGTAAATCCATCTGTTCTACAGGATTTTTCACTTAATGAAATATGCTGGAACCAAACCAACGAAAGCTTGACTACTGAAGATCACCTGCCAGAAAGGAAAGTGCATCACTAAATCAGAGCTCCATGTTAAAAGACATTTTTGAACAAAAGAGGTGTGACTACATAGATTATTTTCCTCTGTTGGTCACTGCCAATGGTGTCTTCAAACACCCTGAAAAACATAGAGGTGCCTAAGAAACAGGACTCGTCTTAGCTGGTACACACACTCTTCTCCTTCCAATTTTAAGGAGAAAGTATATAGAATGTTTCCTCTCATGAACTGCTTTGGCTGTTAATGAAGACCGAAGTTAGAAGAGTTGCTCAAAACAGTAAAAGCTGCAAATTACTATCTGCTGAAAATAAAAGAATACAAGAACAGGTACTGAGAGCTTAAGGATCTGCCAAGCCTCCTGAGGAAACAGTCCACTTTATATTTTCTCAATTTAACCTTCACCTAATGCCCTGCTGAAAAACAGCCTCCAAAGATTGTAATTATGGAGGTATAGTTTACCCGACCAGCCAAAACAATAGACTGAACTCCATTCTTGAATTACATATGTAAATTATGTTATGATTAGAAGTATTTTATTAGAAAAATGAAACTCAAGACTTCAGAAAGTCTCTTGTAAGGTAAACATGTGGAGCTCAGAATTCTGGAAAAGAAATTTTACCCCAGTCAGCTCACAATACTGTTTTTCCTACAAAGGTGGAGCTCACCAAGCTGGGGAACAGGGTCAGCTGCACAGGACAAAGCCATCAGGCGGTGCTTCTCAGCCCTGAGACACCTGAGGACCAACTGAGCATCCTCAGGCCACAATTCTGGGTTCCATGGTGGGAGGCAAGGCTTCACTTAGCATTTCAAATGCTTCCTATGTGAATGTGATGTGCAGTCAGGGTTCAGAATCACTGAACACAGAGGCACAGCCAAGACCCAAGGAGTGAGGTGTGGAAGAAATGAAGCAGAAACTGGGGTGAGGGTAGCCATAACTATCCCCACACTCAGGGGGAGCCCTAAACCAGACAGAAGAAACTACAACACAATCTGAGGCGAATGCTCACTCCGTAAGAGCACCCACTGCTCGACGGACATCCAGAGAAGATGCTTTTTACTTTTCCCTCAGAGCAGATGTTTTTAAAATGGGAACTCTTAGTGCTTTTAAGGGTTTATTGGTCATTAACAAGTTAAAGTCCAACAATCAGAAGAAAAACTATAACACAACTAAACTAGAAATAATTTGATAGAAACATTCCACTCCAATGCAACTTTTCAGAAATGTCTTTTTCACAGAGACATTGCTTTGTAATGGAACTCATTTTCCATTTGCTCTTTTGACTCAATGAAATCTTTCGCCTCCAACATTCTGGTTTTCCAAAAATAACCTGATTCAAACCAAATCATTTTACATCCTTAAGCTCATCAATCTATCAAGCACTTGATTAATAATAAGACCTCTCTCACACACACTTTTCATAATAATCTTTCCTGGAGGGGACTCTGTACCTTCTTCAGGACTTGGTTCTGGCTCTTAACCATTCTCTCTCCTCTGGGCTGACACCTGGATTATTCATTCTCCCATTAAGCAGTCCACCTACTCTCACAGCTTCAACTAAGCAGATGAATTCCAAACTCACACTTTCAACTTGGACTGCTCAGTTATACTCCAGTTCCACAGTTCAAGCTGCCAACCCCTAGATTCATTCACTGTTATGTTCTGGCTTAACCTTGAAATCAAAAGGTCCACTATTTCCTCAAAACCAGGTTTTGCACTTATGCCAACAGCAAACTTCACTGTTCTTCCAAACTCTTGGAGGAGAAACTTGGAAGATTATCTTGAATTATATATATACCCCAGTTCCTGGACAATCTCATCAAAACATCAAAATGCTCAAAAGATTTCATTTGGTAAAAACAGCAGCAACTGCATGAATTAAAATAAGCAACCCAATTAAGTGATCCCTGGTCAGGGAGCTAGGATCCTGTTTAATCGGCACATTACTTCTGTGAGACACTGATTCCCCTAACCTTTTTGGCGGTGGTGAGGAAGTGATGCAAGCAAATGAGGCCCACCACCTCAAGAATGCACATGCACACATTTCGGCACATGATTTCAGGACATGCAGACGCTCTCACGCTCCTCATGTCCTATACCACCCTGCTACTCACAGTGTGGTTCCCAGCCCAGCAGCAGAGACACAACCTGGGAGTTTATGCAGCTCTCAGACCCCGCCGCCCAGTCCATACCTACAGAAGCCAAACATGCCTTTAACAGGATCCCCCGCTGACTTTTAATGTAGCGTCAGCCTGAGAAACAGGGCATGTAGCACAGCATCCCAGGGTCCTCCTCACGGCAAGCTGCGCCTTGTAGCCTGGACACCACTGCAGGGCTCCCAACTCCTCTCTCAGGCTGGCTGACCATTTACCACCCACGCTGGAGGCACCAGCCCACATCAAATGCCCTCCTCCTTTCTCTCCATGTGCCCAAATCCCATTCATTCTCAAGGCCAGTCATTACCCACCTCCTTCACTGCCTGAATTCCCCCTGCAGAACCTGCCATGTCTGCAGAGTTCAACACACTGCACATCTCAGAACCTGCCCCAATGGTTTCCTATACCTCAGTCACCTACTGAGTCACCCACTCCCTACACAGGGTAAGAACACTAGATACCTTCCAGAGCCGCTACAAGCAGCAGCTAACATGCCTGTCCCGGCTGGCTTCTCACACGCAGAACTCAGTTCGAGTCTCCTCTTTGCAAACTGCTTTCCTAACAAACCTGAGTTACTCTGGATTTTAACAGGTGATTAGCCTCATTCCCACAGTCAACCAGGGATTTCCTAAATGTACAGACTGTGTTATATCTTCCATTAATTATTCATCAATAAACATATTTTGAGCACTTATTACATTCCAGGCTCAGGGAATGTAACAGTGAACAAGAGAACTCCTTCCCCTCACTAATCTTCCACTCTAGTAAAGGGAGAGAGAGAATGAACCAAATAACTGTTAGGATACCAGATGAAGGGGATCAGAAGGTGTTAAGTGCTCTGAAGAGAAAGCAAGGCAAGAAGGTGGTGGGGATGCAGGAGGCTGCGATTTTAAACAGGGCAGAAAAGAAATTAAAAAATGAAGCCAACATTTCATTCTTTCACTATATTAGCTGAAGCTTAACTCACGGAGGCATTAGAGCTGGAAATCTCCAATTAGGTCAGAAAGTCTTTTTTCCTGAACATAAACAGAATTAAATGGTGGAACGTCATCTGCTATTGTCAGACATAAAACAATTTAACTTCACTGACTCAATGGACCTGGATTCTAGCCAACTCCTGGAGACAGTGAAGGACAGGGGAAGCCTGGTGTTCTGCAGTCTGTGGGGTAAGAAAAAAGTCGCACATGTACTTTAGTGAATGAACAACGACTTTAAGGTTACTTCTAAGTATGGTATTTTAGAGCATATTCTCAGTTTCAATTATGATCCTGCCAACTGAAAAATAATACACAATCAAAAAGAGACAATAACTTGAAAATATTACCATTTGTACCCCATCAGTCCAGGGGTCACAAAAGAGTCGGGCACAACTTAGCAAGTACACAACAACAATGCCATCTATAAGGTCTGGTCCTAGGAAAAATGCAAAATAAACCAACCTGTCCACTTTGAAAAACTAAAATAAAGAGGGCAGGGAGGCAGGCCTGCCTGAGAAGACTCACGCACTCCAAGTGGTCCACGGCCAGGGAGCAAGCGTGTGGACAGAGCGGGTAGCGTGCTGCAGCAGAGACAACTTATCTGTGCTCATTTTTGTTGGCAATAGCTGAGTTCAAAAAATAACCACTGGACGAACAATGACACTGGCTGATATATCTAAGATGACAAAGGTAGGAAACACAAACATAACTGAGGCGGCAAGCCAATGGAAAAGCTCTCTTTCCACACTCACCAGTGACATACTCAGGCTCTCCACCTGGGAAGGTAGACAGCTCTGTGGCTCTGGAATTTGGAGATAATGGCATTTGCTCAGACCAGGTCAACAAAGGATCAATGCTCTGGAACACCATGGGGAAAGATACCATGAAGGTATTTATTGCATCAGTAACGGTCCTCTGATCTCAGCTAAACCTGCTGAGAAACAGCCCAAAGAACGAAACAAAACAGATTAGCTGATATACAGATGAGTCGCCTGGATTCAAAAAACTACACAACAGGAATAATGAGAGTCATGAAACCCTTAAAGAAAGCCTAGAGGTCACCTGCATTCTTAACGCAAGAACTGCAATCCATCTGAAAACCTGAGGAGCAGCCCACCTCTTCTGCAGCAGCTCTCGTTACTATAAAGGTATGTCTAGGGAGGGCAAATCTGTCCCTTGTGGTTCCTGCACCCTGTGGTCCTGACCTTCACTCCTAGGACTGGAAGTAGGTTCTGCCAGACGACGTCTGTGTGCTGTGCCCTCCGCCAGGCAGGGCCATGCCTTCCTTCCACCGCTCGGGCACTCGGCCCACCCGGGGCCAGCAGCCTGCAGGCCTCCCGGAAGAGCTGACTGACCAGGAGGAAGGGCAGGGCATCCCCAGCACCAAAGTCCACAGGGCCCTCCAGGCTCCCGGTGCTGGACACGCTTGGGAGTCCTTCCCTTCTTCACAGGGAACGGAGGAAGCTAACTCAGATCTACGCTATCAACAAAAAGAAATCAATGGCAAAGAAACAAAATGGCAACATATTTTACTTTCTGTCCATCTTAAAAAGAAAAGAGACTCATTTGCTCAACATGTGTCAGGGGGTGAGAGGCCAAGTCTTTCCAAACCGAGCTGCGGCAACTCTGTATCCAAGCCCAGTCATGGCTAGGATATTGCTACAGTGTCATTGGGAGTGAAGTTCAGTTACAGCCAGAGAAACTTCCAGCCAAAACTAAAGAGACTGCTCAAGATTTTTTTCCAAAGCAATCTCTATCTCTTTTTCATGGAATAGAACTCCAGTCACACATAAAAAAGAAAGTTTGTGCTCTTGGCACTTAACTCACACTGTGTAGTGTGGCACGGAAAAGCCAAGAATTCAGTAAGAACCAAGATGGAATCAAGAGTGTTATTTTAGCACCAATTTATGAAAAACTGGAGACAAGAACTTCTAAGCTGACAAATCCATGACCAGCAACAACAACAAAAAAGGCTGCAAGAATTTCCAGTGGCAAATTGGCTCAATGCTATGCCCCAATCCTCAAAGACGGCAGACAGTCACAGTTAAATGGAGTTGGGGCAGAGCTCGAGCTGCCCCTCACACGAGAGTCCTATCTCACCACATGGCACCCACCCAGTTTCTCATGGCTTTGGGGAATATAATACAATATAGAGCAAGAGTTGGATAAATGTTTTCAGAAAGGAATTGTCAGTTAGCTGCTGAACTTCAAACAAAACTGAACTCTCATGCTCAAGACCCAGGGTGTCAGGTCTTCAAAGCGGCAACATGTCAGGCTCCTCAGTCGGTTCTGTTTCCACAAGTCACTCGATTCAGGGCTAAAATTACTAACATTACCTCTCAGAGGGCCACAGCTGGCGTCTTTTGTTGTTGTTCATACCTAACCTCGACTGAAAACGTTTTTAAATGTCCAAAATAGGACTCAGTTAATTCTATTCATGGGAAAGGGCTCGGCAGGTTAAGGGGAAAGGCGTAAACAAAAGCATGCGGAGGCTTTGACACCTGTGTGAGGCTGATGCCCTGGGGGGCTGAGGGAAACAGCTGGGGGCCTAATTAGGGGTCCCTATTCAGTGTGTCTGGATGGCCACCAGGATGCCAGGTGGTTCAACTGAGAAGACCATGACCAAGGACCGTGACTTAAGAAATATTATTATATAAAATAGGGCTTCCCTGATAGCACAGTTGGTAAAGAATCCGCCTGCAATGCAGGAGACCCTGGTTTGATTCCTAGGTTGGGAAGATCTGCTGGAGAAGGGATAGGCTACCCACTCCAGCATTCTTGGGCTTCCCTTGTGGCTCAGCTGGTAAAGAATCCTGGCCTGGAGAATTCCATGGACTTCTTCCATGGACTTTATAGTCCATGGGGTCGCAAAGAGTTGGACACAACTGACCAACTAAGCAACACAGCACAGCACATTATGTAAAATGAACCCAAATGTCTAAAATTTAAAGGGAAGCATTTCAAAATATTAACAGAAGTCATCTCAGAGTCATCATATATGGGTGATATATTTTCTTTACAATCAAGGAATAAATGCTGGTTTTTAAATTTGCCCCCCTCTCCAAAAATTAAAGAGAATATGGGCAGAAAGTGATGAGGAACTAAAGAGCTTCCTGATGAAGGTGAAAGAAGAGAGTGAAAAAGTTGGCTTAAAACTCAATATCCAAAAAACTAAGACCATGGCATCCGGTCCCATCATTCCATGGTAAACAGATGGAGAAACAATGGAAACAGTGAGAAACGTTATTTTCTTGGGTTCCAAAATCACTGCAGATGGTGACTGCAGCCATGAAATTAAAAGACGCTTGCTCCTTGGAAAAAAGCTATGACCAACCTATAGCATATCAAAAAGCAGAGACATTACTTTGCTAATAAAGGTCCATCTAGTCAAAGCTATGGTTTTTCCAGTGGTCATGTATGGATGTGAGAGTTGGACTATAAAGAAAGCTGATGGCTGAAGAATTGATGCTTTTGAACTGTGGTGTTGGAGAAGACTCTTGAGAGTCCCTTGGACTGCAAGGAGATCCAACCAGTCCATTCTAAGGGAAATCAGTCCTGAAAATTCATTGGAAGGACTGATGCTGAAGCTGGAACCCCAATACTTTGACCACCTGATGCAAAGAACAGACTCACTGGAAAAGATTCTGATGCTGGGGAAGACTGAAGGCAAGAGGAGAAGGGGACGACAGAGGATGAGATGGCTGGATGGCATCACCGACTCGACTGACATGAGCTTGAGCAAGTTCTGAGAAGTTGGTGATGGACAGGAAAGCCTGGGGTGCTGCAGTCCTTGGGGTCATAAAGTCAGATATGACTGAGCGACTGAACTGAACTAACTGATGTCCCTAAATGACCTTCCCTAACGACTCTATCCAATTATCACCGAGGAAACTCAAGGGCTATTTGCCTTGCACTAATCTGCCTCAGATATTCCCAAACAAATGTCCTACATTTTCCCCCCTCAAAGTTTTAGGGTTTAAGGTGCTGAGGTGAGCAGAGCAAACATTCTGGGATCTAGAGGAGAGCCGGCAGAGGACACCCTTGCCACCCTGGGGAGGATCCCAACCGGGCCTAGAACAACCACCTCCATCAGCAACCCTCACAGAGCTTGCGCTTTCCCACAGACACCACCACCAAGGTTGGACTACCAAGATCCTTCGTTCCCCAATCCCCCCATAGCGTCCCAGCACCCCACCCTACACACCAGGCGCAGGTGCCCAAACAGGCAGCAGACCTAAAGACTCTGCTCTTCCGCATACACTCTCCCCACACCCCATCCCTGAGCTTCTCTGCTCAAATGTCGCCTTTCTAGGAGAGTCAGCTTCTCCTGACGCTTCTTCTCAGCTTCCCCTGATGCTCCCTTTCCAACCCACATGGCGCTGCCACTCCTCCCACCTCCACCGCACCCTCCCCAAGCTCAAGCTCGAGGCCACCCTGAGCCTGCAGGACGGTTCTGTGGGGCAGGCAGCGTGCGAGTGCGTCACCCTCTTCCACGCTCTCCCCAGGGTAAGACTGGCCGCCTCCCCACCCGCCCACCACCTTGGCACCCAGTTCTGAGTTCTCAGGGACCCCCCAGGCCCTGCAGCCACAGAGCCATCTCAGACTGGGTATCGGCCAAAGCCCTGCTTCTGGGAGCTGGTCCCCTGCCTCCCCTGCCCTCCCTCCAGACGCGGTCTTCAGTGTGGAATGGCCCTCTGCATTCCTGTGACTATCTGATTAGTCTCTCCCTCTAGACAGTAAGCTCCCTGGTAAGAGGGACAATGCCCATCTCTGCTTATCATTCCATCCTCAGTGCCTGGTACACAGTAGCCACTCAATAACTACCTACTGAACGAATGAGTGAAAGTTTCTGACTATATTGTTCACACTTCTGTTACAGGAATTACCACCCTAAAAAGGGGATTCACCAATTAGCAGGTTTCCCTCTCCTACTACCCTGTCAACCCCCAAAGTACAGATCTCTCTTCCGCTCTATCCTGCTAAGGCCTGGCCACCAAAATTCTTTGAGCAATCACAAAAGATAAAAAGTCCTTTATATGCAGTTCTGAATAAAAGTGCCTGGTATACTACAAATTAATTCCAAAGGCACAGAATACTACCCTTGGAAGACCTGACTTTGCATTTTATTAGAAGTGATGGAATATGATTTCTGGGGAGAGGAAGCAGACATGAAGAGTGGGGCAGTTCTTTAGGATTTGCTTTTCTTTTCTTGCCACTGTAGTATTTCAATAAATACAAGGGGAGGAGACCAAACATGAACCAGCTTATTGACAAATATTTTATGAAAAAGTCTTTCTCAATCTTTTTCAAATATTTCACAGTCTAATTTGCTTTTTGACCAAATTAGTATGTAGTTTTAAGTTTTTAGTTTTTTTAGCATTAAAAAAACTTCATGTTTTAATTTACCACTAATTATTTTCTTAATGTTACTAAGCAAATGTATCTCCCACTCTGCCTCCGAATAACTAATGAATTAAAGAAGCTCATCTTTTAGAGAATTTCCTGGTGCTCCAGTGGTTAGGACTCCATAGGTCACTGCAGGGGGCACAGGTTTACTCCCTGGTCAGGGAACTAAGATTGCGGAGTGGCCAAAAATAAAGAAAGAAATAAACAAAGGGGGGAAGTGAGGAAAGTCTGGTTTTGAATAAGACAGGAGAAAGCTCAGGTTCATTACCCAATTCCCCACTAGTCACCAAGGTTGATGACCTACTAACCTCTCAAACTAACCAAAGGTTTGTCCTCTCAGGGGTCTTCTTTAATGCAGAGTTGACTAACAGGTAAGAATTTGAATCTGAATCAGGCCTTTTTTTTTTTTACAATATAGAAACTGGACACCATGACTGCTATAATTAAGGGGCTGAATGTCTTCAAAATACCATTTCTTAAAAAAAAAAAATTATTCAGGCATTTTAATAGTCACAAATTTCTACAGCACTTCCACAGTTCTCAGTACACTGGGTCACAGAGAACCACTTTAACCTCCAGAACATGTGCTCCATCCCCTGGCAAAATCCAATAAAAAGAAGAAAAATTCTATTCTACTTGAATAGACAGCTTCAATAATTTTAGAAACAAGAGGTGCTCCAAAAAGTCCAGCTCACTGACTATCTGGTCATGTGTGTGCGCAAGTCACTCAGTGTCCGACTCCCTGCGACCCATGGACTAACCGTATCCAGTCCATGGACTTCTCCAGGCCAGAATCCTGGAGTGGGTAGCTGTTCCTTCTCTGGGGGATCTTCCCAACCTAGGGATCAAACCCAGGTCTCCCGCAGTGCAGGTGGATTCTTTACCAACTGAGCCACAAGGGAAGCCCAACCATCTGGTTAGAAGACTGCATTATGAGACAAGGGGACAAAAACAGTGTCTGAATAGGAAAGGCACACAAGACAGACCAATGGGACCAAGGATCAGGGAGGGAGAGAGTGACTTTTTACTTTAAAAATGTCTGTTTCAGAAATTCAAGTCTTAAAAAAAAAAAAAAAAGAAAAGAAATTCAAGTTTTTATTTTGTATTCAAAAATAAAATCAAAGAACAAGTTTTACCAAAATGCACTCTACACAGACTCTAGCAATTAATAACAGACTGGTTGTTGCTGTTTAGTTGCTAAGTTGTGCCTGACTCTTTGTGACCCCATGGACTGTAGGATGCCAGGCTCTTCTGTCCACGGGGTTTTCCAAGCAAGAATACTGGAGTGGCTTGCCATTTCCTTTTCCAGCCCTAAATAATTACTTTAAACATGTAAACCTTTATTTCATTCATTCGGTCATTCCATAAACCTTCTCTGAGAACTATCATGAGGAAATTGCACTGTGAGACAGCAGGCCTTTATCAGTCTGGCCAAGTATAAATGGCAGAGGCTAGAAGTCCAAACCTGCTCTTAAGTCCCCGATAGTGCCTTTCATGGCCACATGACTTCAATCACAACCTCCTGAGCCTCACTTTACCCAGCTGTAAAATGGTGATAACAGGAATGCATTACAGGGTTGCTGTTAAGGATCATGCCAGCCACAGCACTTCACAAACCATGCAGCTTATAAACTACACAGCCTGTCCACATGCTGATTGCTGCAATGCTTCATTTCATAATAAATATGCTCCTCTTTGTCCAACCAGATCTACCCCGAAGGCCTACTCTCCAGGTCTCAAATAAACACACACATCTTGGTAACCATCCAAGGAGAATTACCACTTAAACATCAAGAGACAGGAGTTTTCTACAACATCAGGCAGGAATCTCCAAACACTTGAGAATTAAACATCATCTTCAAATTCTCTTTTATTTCCTCCTAAGTGCTATCAAAAGTAAAAAGACTGATATTTTCAGAAAAAAATAGAAAGAGTACATATTTTAATGATGAAAGTCTCTCAAGAGGCATTGCTTCACTCCTCTGGAGTTATAAACTGTCTAAA
The DNA here is from genome assembly GCF_033118175.1 of Dama dama. Taxonomy (NCBI): domain Eukaryota; kingdom Metazoa; phylum Chordata; class Mammalia; order Artiodactyla; family Cervidae; genus Dama; species Dama dama. Next base: position 16,955,085 of record NC_083684.1, on the reverse strand, counting down.
ATAGGAGAGACACATAAGAAGAGGAAAACTAGAAATGCTCTTGACGGTTACCAGAATACCAAATAAATTCACAAGTTGACTGGCCCTAACTAAATTTAAATGAGCATAATAAAATTTAAAACGCATTGCTTATATCCAGAGAAAAGGATACTATCTTTATGTGAGAATAATTAAACAATGCAGACTAACTCATTAGCCCAGAAGCCAAATCAAAATTCCCCACACACAGCCATGTATTAAATGTTCTTGGGCGGTTCTGGTTGTAGTTCACAAGGTCGATGGCTTGCAGCAATTTATAGAGATCCAGCTTTATTCAACATATTTTAAAACAAAGAATACTTTAAACTTGTACTCACAATAATGATAAACGTCTGTTTTTCTGAACAATGAGGAAAGTAAATTGAGAAAATGGTCCAAAAAACAGTCCCCACCACTTCCAGTGCATCCGATGGCTCTCGTGGAACTACAGCTCCAGGAGACAGGTGAGGATGGGGGTGTGGGGGGGGCTATTCAAGGGACTCCTCCCTTCCCTCCCCTGCCAGCTCATCCACAATAACAGGTCTGTAACATGAAGCCCTCTATTTTGTTCAGTCTTAAATGCAAGGTTTTTTCCCTACATTCAGTGTCTTACAGCAGAGCATACTTGAGATCTCTAATATTATTCAAATTACATTTAATTTTTTTTTCACAGTAGCTCCAATGGCAATAAGTTTGCAGCTATCACATTGAATCTTTTGAAACTTTAAAGACTACTTTGCTAGAAAAGAGCACTGGCATGCCAACTGTGTGCATGTAGTACAAACAGATAAAAAGCATTTCTCCATAAAACAAGTACAAGTGGGGAAACAAAACTGTACCATCATCAGAGAGAGAGAGAGAGACAGGCAGCTAGGTGTAAAACTTGGATACCAAAGGCACAAGAGTGGAGTACCAGTCTTTCTACTAGGAGGTATTTTTATTTCCAATGCACTACTTGTGAGACTCTTAAATCACAGAGTGCAGGCTTATGAGATGGTGAGATGGTCCCTGAGCTGATAACCAAAATAATAAAGTGAGAACTGACCTGAAGGATGACAACCAAAAAAAAAGCTGCAGATGAAGCCCAGGAGAGGGGCAAGCAGAGGAGCAGCCCTGGGCTAGCACGTGGTCCAGGCACCTGGTCATCTCTCAGTGTTCAAGGCAGCCAGAGAGAGCATGTCCAGGAAGACCAGCTGTGTCCTCCCCACCCCAAACCACACTTCCACCTCTACACCTCACCAAGCCTACTCCCGGGAGAGGGCAACCTGAGCACAGGGCCTTTCCAGATGGGGAGCAGCACAGAGCTATTGGTTTCTCGGGTCCTCTGCTGAAAATGGGGTCATGGCTGAGGAGCTTTCAAATAGTCAGAAAGTGGCCCACTCATGAAAAGTCTGCACTCTGAAGGCTCCACCTTGAGGTTTATGACAGATTCTACAATGTCTGATCCTTGAAACAAATAGTACTATAAACCTACCCCAAGGGCTATCTTTATTTTGCCTACACTCAGTTCTTCATCCAGCCGGCACTGACAGAAAAGATCACAGAAAGACCTATTGGGAGATCACGTCAAAAACAGGAAAACTGCAGTCCAAGCACACGCAAGTCTTTGGAACTGAACATCTACACTGCTGAAGCAGCACTGACGCGACAAACGACAGTAATCCAGGGGCCCAAGGCCAGGGAATTCCACTGCAGACAGATCTATCTGTTTTGTGCCACCGTGATTCCTGCCTGTGTGGCAGGAAAGAGAACGGTGACAGCATGATTACGGATTCAAAAGCAAGCGCTTCCCACTGGCTTTCATACTTAGTGTATTGTCAGTAAGTGTCCTCAGCAACCACCTTCAATGTGCCACTTGTAAAGCCAGATCTCGTAACAGCAAGTACTTACATGTCTGAAATTTGTAAAAACACAAACAAACAAACAAATAATCTTGATGTAACTACTTCAGGTTGAGATGACACAACTTTTCTCAATTACTTGAATATTATAGTCTGAGCACAGCAGAAAGTCAATGTGCCACTAGGCCTGGCATTAAATAATCATTACGCTTTGGAATTTTTTTCTTCCTTAAGTTTTCCTATGTGACCCACTATTCAAGTCGTGTCAGTTCGATATTCAAAAAAATCTGAAATAAACATCCTAACTTTTGCTCTGGAGAGAAATTTAGCGTGAGGCGGGTCCACTTATTACTTGCCATCACTTCATCACTTGGTCCCCACAAGGTGGGCTCCGTGAGGGGAGGCCCTGGATGGGGCTCACCTCCACTGCTGTCTGCAGGAACCCCTGAGGAGACCATCACCTCAAACTTTAAACAGTGTATCTAGTGTGAGGACCTGTTTCAAGATCTTGCTGTCACTCTACAAACGAACACTGGTATCTCCAAATATCCTATATTTCAAATAATTGTATTTGCTTCAGCTGCTCACTATGAAACACCAGTAAAAACGCTTCTCTTCGGAGAACTACTAACAGCTGTCAGCTACAAAGATACTCAATGCTTCAGTAACACCCAACATCTGCTGTAAGCTGGATCCAAGAAACCCCACAGTGTAAAATGAGGGGCCACATTATTATTATCAGAGGTAAGGAAAAGACTGGCGTGAGCCCGCTGCAGAGGACCAGGACAGGAGCAGCCACACGATATTCAAATAGGGTGTAAGAAGCGTTACTGTACAGATTTCACTAAGAGCAACTGCAATGATCACAAACGCTTCTTCTGGTTTAAGACAGCACTGGTCCGTTCAAATTAATTATCCCAAATCATTTCATCAGTTCCCTCGTGACGACAAATATTAATCAGAGATGTACTTTCACCTCAGTTGTCAAAGTTCATTATTTGGGTTTGTTAAAATGTGTTGAAAGCTATCCACATTAGAAAGGTTTCCAAGTTTTTCACTGTTTCACATCAATCTAGGGAAAAGGGTTCAATCAATACTATGGAAATAGGATATAATCTATAAATGTTTTAAACTGTAACCTTAAAAATCCAATTTTAAAATAGGACCCTTAAAAAAACCTAAGGAAAAAATATAACAAAATAGAGCCCTTACTGCTAATCTGTGGTTGTGAACCACCACAGTAAACACGTTATATGCATCACAGTGCTTAGCACAGGCTGATCGCTCAATCAGTATTTGTTGAATTAATGAATGGCAATGACCAAGGCAGTACCCTTAGGACAGGAGGTAACTGAATAAAACTAAATTATTAAAATGTTCAGCCTGACTTAAGCAGGATCGAACCATTAAATCCTGTCACATACATGATTTCACTACCTGTTTTCACTACTACGCTTCTAAAAAGAAAATTATGAAAAGTATGAGAAATCACACCATTTCCTTTCCTACCTTGTCTATGCTAGAACTTAAAAGCATTTCAATCACACTTTAAAAGAATAAACCCAAAGTGTTGCTAACATTTATGTTCGGCTAACTGTTGCCACCTTAATTTTCCAAAGATGTACAACATGCAGGCAATAATGCTGTATAAAACAAATACTAGGACAAGGAAAGAAAACGAAATTACAATCATGTTTACATATTATCACTGCTCATTAACATTTCAATTTTGCCCTGCGACTGGTGCTTATGATAATGAAGTGAATTATGCCTAAACATGCTTCTTTCTGTTCAAAATCACTACAACTACGACCCATTCGTTCACAATGAATCTTGTACCTATTTTGTAGCTATCTATCTTAAAATTTAAGTTGAGAAAAAGGCAAATACTAAATCTCTTAAGGAAAGAAATCTTTGAATTACACACTTGTAAAACTTACTCAACCACTAAGCCCTTTTTTTTTTTGTGCATAGAACTTTACTGAGTTACTTTCAAAAGCAGAGGTACTAGTGAACAAAAAGTTAAAGGCGGACAGTTGTAAAGTAAACCGAAGCGCCAAAAATTTACCAAAACTGCAGCTTCCTGTAAGATCTCATTTTTAAGTTATCGCCTCTTAAATTCCACCGACACGCGTTAATTAGAAGTTATTAAAACCTACTCCATTCCCAAAAGGGCAACAAAAACCAACTGCTTAGAAAGGGTTATGATTTACCGGCCACCAGTTTTCCAATAGCTACTTCGTTCCACTTCCCTATATTTAATACAAAGTTAATACTACAACACACTGAGTTGATACAAAAAAGTGCAACAACTTCTATGGATTGGAAGTCGACAAATTAGTGGTCTACATAGAAAGCCCACAAAAATAAGACCACATGCTGATTTTCAAACCGAGCAACTGTATTTGGGGGAGTGGGGAGGACTGAGTTCAACTCTACACTATCTCCCTAAAAGCGTGCTCGTTCCTCTTTCTTTCCACTACGGGATTAAGTGGCCCCTAAGCCTGAGAGACCGCTCTGACAGTGTGCGTTAGTATAGTGTCAGCCGGGCTGAGACGGATTCATGCAAAGGATGTCACTCAAAGGCAGGTATTAATAAAAGTACGGTCCGGGCGAGTTATTTCGAGTCCCCTTTGCAACAGTAACCTTAAGCTGCTCTTCAGTCACTTCAATCTAAAAGCCAAGAAACCAGCAATCCCCCTCACTCCCACCAAACCCCGGGGTCAATCAAACTGCGAAAGCAACCTTTAGTGCCACGGGGAAAACGATGCACCCCCAAATCTTGGCGGTTCGCTGCGGGCAGAGGCAACCAGAGGGCGTGGAAGGCTCTGCCGCTCCCGGGCCTCCCGAAGCCCCCCGGTAGCCTCCCGGGACGGCCAGGGCCCCATCCTTACCGCCGGCTCGCCCCGCGGTCCAGCCCTGAGGTTAACCCCTTCGCGCCCCCCAATACCCTCTCCAGGCCGGCCCGGGCGCCCCCTCTCCGCCGCCCCCACGAGGTGGGGCCCGGCGGGCGCGGGGCGGGCCGGGCTGAGGGCGGCCGAGGCGCGGAGGCGGCGGGAGGCTCGGGGCCTAGTCCCGGGCAGCGTGTCCCGGCGCCCTCCCCCACTCCCACACGCTCGTTCAGGGCCGGGGTGCGCCCGCCCGCCCGTCCGCCCCGGCGCCCGCCCGCCTGCGGCCTGGGGCCCCTTCCCGCCGAGGGCGCCGGCTGGCGGCTACCTGCGGGCTGCGGAGGGCCATGGCGGCCCGTTTCAATGAGCCTCGGCGCTCGTCCGGCTCCTCACGCTGCTTCCCCCGCCGCCGCCATCTTCTCGCCCGCACATACACACTCGCATCGGCCGCCGCGCCTGCGCACTGGCCGCGCGCCGCGGGGCGCGGGGAGGACGGGCGCGCCAGGCGTGCGTTGCGCATGCGCGGCCGACAGGTGGGCGTGCGCGGCGGGAGCCGGCCCGGGGTGGACCCTGAGCCCGCACCCCTAGGCGGATGCGGGCCCGCCTGCAGCAGACCAGAGCTCCCGGGCCCGGAGGGGAAAGCGCGGGGGACAGAGGTGATAACGCGAGAGCGCCTACTCGGCCCGGGCTTCTGGGAGGCCACCTGGGCGGTGCTGGGCGAGACTCGGGAAGTACGGGCCGGGAGCTGCGGCCTGAGGTCGGCCCGCTCCGCCGAACCCTTGGCTGAAGATCTCAGAGCAGTCGCGTTTATGGAGGTCGCATCCACCCATTCATTCATTTGTTCACTTTTCATTCATTCCACAAACACACTGAGCGCCTGCACTGTGCCACGCCTTTAACTAGGCATCGGAGAATATTTTTAAAAAATAAAAACGCACCTGTAAAGCGTTTAGGATTGGGGCCTGGCAAATGGTAAGCATCCAGTAAGTGTTACCTGTCACACACCTACATGCAAGTGAGCGGACAGACCAGTTTTCGGGTCATTGGTTCCAGAAACAGTGAGCCCCACCTGACCATGCAGGGTACCACCTGCTTCGGCCCCTCCAGCTGAGTCTTTGGGTTCGTCACCCGTGAATAAGGTTAATAAAATTTCTTAACTCATAAGATTTCTGTGAGGAGCAGATTAAATGAGTGTGAACACACTGGCAAAAAGAAAAGAAACAACTTTTAAAAACTAGGGAAACAATAATATTGTATCCATGCTGTGATTAAAACCACAGGAAAAAATCTACCTATATATAAAGACAGGGAGGGATATGAAAACCCACTGATGACTTATGGTGGTTTAGATCTGGTTTTTATGGTAACGGTGCTTGAACAAAAAATCTAAATTATGATCAGTGAGACCCAGTTCTAATTTTCAAATCACTTGCAGAGACAGTACCAGGATAACACGTTATTTTCTTCCTTTTTTTTTTTTCTTTTTTTTTTACCACTGGCCTGCCAGAGAATTTCAACAGCATGTTTTGTTTGTTTGTTTTTTTAATGGTGGCACCACTTGATTTCAATACAAGGAGATACATGTGAAAAGGGAAATATGAGCAAGCACTGGGGGCCCTGGGCTTCCCCAGTGGCTCAGATGGTAAAACATCTGCCTGCAATGCAAGAGACCCAGATTCGACCCCTGGGTTGGGAAGATCCTGTGGAGTAGGAAATGGCAACCCACTCCAGTATTCTTGCCTGGAGAACTTCATGGACAATAGAGCCTGGTGGGCTACAGTCCATGGGATTGCAGAGTCAGACATGACTGAGCAACTAACTAACTAGCACACTTCCTTGTAGGCCCTACAGTCCTTAGCAGGCCCTTATACTTGCAATGAGAACCAGGGGAGGAAAGCACAGTCAAGAAAGACCTGAAAGGGACTTCCCTGGTGGTCCAGTGGTTAAGAAGCCACCTTCCAATGCAGGGACACAGGTTCAATCCCTGGTTGGGAAACTAAGACCTCCACATGCTGTGGGCCTCCACCCCACAACTAGAGAGCCAGAGAGCCTGCACACTGGAACAAAGTCCTACCACAGCCCCTCTCAAAGGAAGCCTGAAATAAAATCCCAACACCCCCATTCACTGGGCTGCATGAATTTCAGCAGGTAAACTTTCTTAAACTTTCTGTGAATTTTTTGTAAAAGGGAGGTGTGGTGAGCAGTCATCCCATCCCCAAAATGTCCACTTCCCAATCTCCAGAACCTGTACAGATGTGACTTTACATTGCAAAGGGACTTTGCAGATGGGGTTAAATTGAAGACTTTGAGATAAAGAGATTATTCTGGATTAAATGGGTGGGACCCATGTAAACAGGAAGATCCTTTAGAAAAGAAAGAGGGAAGAAGCCAGAGAATCAGACAATCAGAGAAGTTAACAACTAAGTGGGGAGGGAAGACAGAGTGAGAGAGATTTCAAGATGCTAGGCTGCTGGCTTTGAAGATGGAGGAATGCCGTTCTAGAAACTAGAAAAGACACAGATTTTCTCCTGAAACCTCCAGAAAGAAGACAGCCTTGCCTACGACTTCAGCCCAGTGAATCTTCTGACCTACAGAACTGCAAAATAATTTGTAAACCAGCAAATTTGTGGCCACTTGTTACAGCAGCAACAGGAAATTAACACAGGGGAATAATACAATCTACTTTGCAAGCATGTTGCCAGGAGGAAACTAATATATCTAGCTCATGGAATATGGTACCTAGCACTTTTTAACTACCAGTCAATTAATGATAAGGGACTTTTTATTATATCCCAGGGAAGGTATAAGTTTTCTCCAAGGAGGTAACATCTGAGCTAAGCCTTGATAGCTACCTCTTGAGAGGGGCCCCATATTTTCCCATCTAAACCAATGGCTATATGGTCTAACAAGCAGGAGTTAATTCTTGGGTCCAAGGGGTTAGACTTTTTCAGTTAGACCTATCCTACCTGGAAAATTCTTTTCTGAAACTCTGATAGTATAGAAGAGTACTGGTAGCTATGTGACCTTGGGCAAGTACCTACCTCTCTGGACCTCAGTTTCCTCCTCTGTAAAACGGGAGGAATGATGCCTTTCAGGAATGTAGTGGAAATGAATACAATAACAAGAAAACATATGTAAATTGCTTAGTAAGATGTTCAGCATAGAGCAAGAGCTCCATAAATGATGGAAATTATTGTTATGATTCCCAGACTTTTTGGAAAGGGAGATAATGTTTGCAAGGGCACGGTGCATTTGACAGGATATTGCCAATAATAAAATTCAAGTTTTCTAAGAAAAATTGGAAATTGGGGAGACATATCCACCATTGTGAGCTGAGCAGCCTCCCAACATTTAAAGACTTTTCTGATGAGATTGATGGTGATAGTAACAAATGAGTGTTGTTGTTGTTTTGTGGTTTTTTTTTTAATGCTAATGGAACATTTCATATTTGGAAGGTGTGCATAACTCACTGAATCAGTGTTTTCCAAATGACCCATGTAGGATGTTATAAAATTATGCATGAATAAAAGATCCATTCAAAGTACTAAGACAGACCAGTGGATTTTAATCTAACAGAGATTGAAAAACTCATTGAGATGATTTCACATTCCACTTTGCAGTTTTCCTTTAAGAAATTTGCTTTTCACAAGCAACAAATAAAAATATACACAATTACTGAAAAAAGGCCCTTCTTAATTTTCTTCTTAAAAAAAAAAAAAAAGGCCATTCCTTTTTGAGAACCATACTTTTCAGGAAAATACTCCTCTCTGCCTTCCCAGCTGCATGCCCTGTGTGGGGCTGGATTTTCTTCACACTTGAATCAAAACGACATATCACAAGCAACTGAAGTCACAAGCAGATATGAGGATGCAGCTGCAAAATACAAAACAATGCTACTCTTCTCAACACCATTTTGTTGTTGTTTTGAAAAGTTATATTTCATTAAAAATATTTTATGTTTTACACTGATACACAATGAATTTATGAGAAATAAATTGTCATATGTTTTTACAAATATTTTGGTTTTCATTCCTAACTGGTATATGGTGATAAGATAGAATTCACAAAAACAAAAGTTTTGGGGATCAGCAATAATTTTGTAAAATGAAAATAAATCTGAGGACTTCCCTGATGGCACGGGGGATAAGAATCTGCCTGCCAGTGCAGGGGAACACAGGTTCAATCCTGGGTTCGGGAAGATTCTACATGATCCGGAGCAAACTAAGCCCAGGCATCACAGTATCCAGCCTCTGCTCTAGAGCCCGTGAGCCATGGCTACTGAGCCACATGCTGCAACTACTGAAGCCCGATTACCTAGAGCCTGTGCTCCACAACAAGAGAAGTCACCACAGTAAGAAGGCTTCACACCACAACAAAGAGTAGCCCCTGCTCACTACAACTAGAGAAAGCCCTCAAAAAAAACAGTGAAGAACCAATGCAGCCAGAAAAAAAAAAAAAACCACTAAGAATTTTGAGAAGGACAACTTGGCACCAGGCAGGTCCCCCACTTTACTTCGCATGTGCCACTCTGCCTGCCTGGAACTTTCTTTCCCCTTACTCCCTCAGATCTCTGGTTTCTTATGGCCACCCGCTCCAAAAGGACTTTTCTGAAAGGACCTCTTCTCTGCCCAACCACGGTCTCTCCTGTTCTATTTTTGTTTTTCCCCTCCACAGCACTTCTCACTGGATGACAGTGTGCAGAATATTTATTTTCGGTGTGGATTATCCATCTCCTCCACTAGACTCTAAGCTCCAGGAAGCTTACCTTTATTCCCTGATAGTTTTACACACCTGTAACAAGCAGAGACATTACTTTGCCAATAAAGGTCCATCTAGTCAAGGCTATGGTTTTTCCAGGGGTCATGTATGGATGTGAGAATTGGACTGTGAAGAAAGCTGAGTGCTGAAGAATTGATGCTTTTCAACTGTGATGTTGGAGAAGACTCTTGAGAGTCCCTTGGACTGCAAGGAGATCCAACCAGTCCATCCTAAAGGAGATCAGTCCTGGGTGTTCATTGGAAGGACTGATGCTGAAGTTGAAACTCCAATACTTCGGCCACCTGATGCAAAGAGCTGACTCATTAGAAAAGACCCTGATGCTGGGAGGGATTGGGGGCAGGAGGAGAAGGGGATGACAAAGGATGAGATGGCTGGATAGCATCACCGACTCGATGGACTTGAGTTTGAGTAAACTCCGGGAGTTGGTGATGGACAGGGAGGCTTGGCGTGCTGCGGTCCATGGGGTCGCAAATAGTCAGACACGACTGAGTGACTGAACTGAACTGAACTGAACTGTTCCAGATGTTTGGCAGCCTTTTAATAGATATTTTTTGAATGAATGAATGAACAAGTGACCATTTTTAATTCTCACAAAGCCCAGTGAGGTGAAGACTATTGGTTTCCCCATTTGGGGGCTGAGGAAGCTGAAAGAGGGGCTTCCCTGATAGCTCAGTTGTAAAGAATCCGCCTGCAATGCAGGAGACCCCAGTTTGATTCCTGGGTCAGGAAGAGCCACTGGAGAATGGATAGGCTACCCACTCCAGTATTGAAAGCTGAAAGAAGTCAAGCCACCACTTTGTTTTTTAAAGCAGTTTCATGAGATAGAACTATAGTTTTGCTTTTTAAGATTGTTTGATTTATTTATGGCAGCACTGGGTCTTCATTGCTACAGGCAGACTTTCTCTAGTTGCGGCAAGAGGGGCTATTCTGCATTTCAGTGAAAGAGCTCTACAGCCTTTGGGCTCAGCAGTGTCACATGAGCTTAGTTGCTCTGTGGCATATGACATCTTCCTGGACCAGGGATTGAACCCATGTCCTCTTCATTTGCAGGCAGATTCTTAACCACTGGACCACCAGGGAAGCCCAAACTACCACTTCTTTTTTTTTTTTCAAATCACTACTAAGGTTTGCCAAAGGCCTGCTTGGGATCTGATTTGGAAATTGAGTCAAACCATAAAATGACACTCTTACTTTTTTTTTTTTTTTTTGGTCCCACCATGTGGCACACACAACTTCCCTGACTAGGGATTGAATCTGTGCCCCTTGCAGCAGAAGTATGGAATGTTGACCACTAGACCACCGGGGAAATCCTTTATTCCCCCCTCTCTCTTTCTTTTTAAAAATTTTATTTTATTGAAGTATAATTGATTTTAAATGTTGTGATAATTTCTGCTGTACAGCAGAGGGATTCAGCTATACATATAGCAGATTCTTTTTCATATTCTTTCCCGTTGTGGTTGATTCAGGATGCTGAATATAGCTCCCTGTGCTCTATAGTAGGACCCCGGTATTTATCAATTCTCTATACACTAGCCTGTATCTCCTAACCCCAAACCACCAATTACCCCTCCCCCACTGCCCTCCCCCTTGGCAACCACAGACCTGTTCTCTATGTCTGTGGGTCTGTTTCTGTTTCGTAGATAAGGTGATTTGTATCATATTTTAGATTCCACATAAAAGCAGTATTATATAATGTTTGTTTCCCTGTCTAACTTCCCTTAGTGTGATCATCTCTAGGTCCATCCATGTTGCTGAAAATGGCATTATTTCATACAAAAAGACATCTTTGAGACAATCTAGTAGTGTGCGTAAGGCCTGGAGACCAGGGAATTAACTGTCAACAAATGTATTGGGTGTGCTAGTGGAATTGGGGCTGTTCTAGAAAACCCCACTTATGTTTCAAGGGATGTTGCTGAGATATGGGCTTCCCTGGTGGCTCAGATGGTAAAGAATCTGCCTGCAATGCAGGAGACCTGAGTTTGATCCCTGAATCGGGAAAATACCCTGGAGCAGGGAATGGCTACCCACTCCAGTATTCTTGCTTGGAGAATTCCATGGCCAGAGGATTCCAGTGGGCTGCAGTCCATGGGGTCACAAAGACTTGAGCACTAGTGAGCGACTAACACATGCTGAAATATATCCAGGTGAAATGACAGGATGTATGGGATTTGCTTGAAAAATATTTAAGGCCAAAAAAAAAAAAAACCAACAACAACAGGAAGGAAAAAGGAGTAAGTGAAGCAAACAAGATGAAATCTTGAGAACCGTTGAATCTAAGAGATGAGAGTATCTGATTAGGTCCTCTGAGAAGCAAGAGGGAAAATGGGAAGGGGCTGGGGGCAGCGGGTAGAGAGTTGGACGGGTGCCTGGCAGGGCTGTCCCCTGGGCAGGAGTGGGGATGGGGAAGGGTCAGGTAAAAGCCCTTGAGCCAAATTTGTGCATCTGAGTAATCTCATTCTCCTGTTCTAGGCAAGAAAGAACCTGCCTAGTGGCTGTATGAGCTTCCTAAGGCTGCTGTGACAAGCAGATGTTCTGAGGGAGCATCTATTTCAGGCCTCTGCAGCTTCTGGTGCTGCCAGTGATCCTCGGCCTAGCACTTCAGCACTCCAGTCTCTGCCTGTGTTGTCACGTGGCCTTCTTCCCTCTGTGTCATTTAATAAAATCAACTCTGGGGGTTTTCATCCCAGAGCAGAATGGAGCGTCAGGTTGTCCCCCCGGAGCTGCCCTAATCACGGCTTGCTCTGCAGGGCATGTTATTTCAAGTATATTTAATCTTTAAACATCAACATCAAATTCAGCCCAGCAACCTGCCCAAGGAAGGAAGCGAGCAGATGGACCAGGAAATGCAAGTTGCTGCCTCTCATATCAGCTCCCCAAAGGGCGTGTTCATGCATTTATTTCTTCTCCTTTCGCCCTTTTATTCTGACTGGCAGAACTCATGTAGTTGAAGTCTCTTCTGGAGCAGAACACCTATACAGTGTATTTCCTCTCTTCTCTGTCATACTTATTTCCTCATCTCTGCCCTCCCCAGGGTTGGGCACTGTCCCCAGGCCACAGAACAGGTGCCTCTATCTTAAAGGACCTTGGCCAGGGGGAAAGTGCTCAAGAAGAGGAGTAAGCCAAGGTAAGAAGTACCAAGGGTCTGGATTGCATTGATTCTGGCCTCAAGTCACTCTGAATCCCTGAACGAATCATTGATTTTCTATAACTCAGTTATCACATAAGAGGAAAGTCCAGTGTGTCCTGCCAGCCTCACAGCATAGATACTGAAATGCACTGGCATGATGAAAGGAAGCTTATATCCTGTAGACTAATCCATTAGCTGCCATGCGTTCATGTTTCCACTGAGTTAAAGCAGTGACATCACTATTTAATACTCTTTCATGTTTCTTGATCCAGTCACCCCTACCAACCTTTCCCATTCTTCCAAGAAATTCTTATTTGTCATTGATATTCATCTAACATTTTTTTTTTTCTGCCAAACAGACAGCTGGGGGTGGGGGAGAGATAGGATAGCCTTCTTTCAGTCTTCTTTAGCCTAGAAAAATAAGTATCCTTTCTACTGTCAAGTGAAGATTGATTACTATAATGCAAGAGTTTTGGGGGGACTTGCCTGGTAGTCCAGTGGCTAAGACTCTGCTCTTCCAATGCAGGGGGCCTGGGTTTGATCCCTGGTCAGGGAACTTAGATCCCACATGCCTCAACTAAAAGTTTGCATGCCAAGTCTAAAGATTAAGCATGTCACAAATATATATTTTTAGTAGCTTTGTTTAGCCCATAGGAAACATCCTGGTCAGGCCCACCTGTGAATGATTGCAGAAAGGAAGAAATTAACACACCCCTCCAGAGGCAGCCCAGAACCAGAAAGTGTCTTGCTTTCTTCCCTCCCCTTTTAGTGTAAAAGAAGTCTGAATTCTAACTCAGACAAAATGGTTCTTTGGTGCACGGGTGGGCCCACCTTCTTCTTGGTTTGCCATCTTTGCAAGGAAAGCTGCTATTCTTTGCCCCCCAAACTCATCTCTTCATTATTGACATGTCTGTGGTGAGCAGTATGAGCTTAGACTCAGTAACACCAGGATAGATCGGAGCCCAGTGAGAAGGACAGCCTTGTAATGCAGCCACACACGGCACACCAAGGTTCTAATGGGTGGGCAGCTTGTGGTCGCGTGAGAACCCCCACTTTAGAAGGAGCCGAGCAGGAACTATAGCCAACATCCTGTAATAGTGCGCGTGCTCAGTCGTTCAGCCATGTCTGACTCTCTGCAGCTCCATGGACTGTAATCTGCCAGGCTCCTCTGTCCACGAGAGTGTCCCAGGCAAGAACACTGGAGTGGGTTGCCATTTCCCCCTCCAGGGGATCTTCCCCACCCAGAGACTGAACTTTCATCTCCTGCATCTGCTGCATTGGCAGGTGGATTCTTTACCACTGAGTCACCTGGGAAGCCCATCCTACAATAAACCATAATACAAAAGAATATAAAAAAGAATGTGTGCATATGTATACTGCTGCTACTGCTAAGTCACGTCAGTCGTGTCCGACTCTGTATGACCCCATAGACGGCAGCCCACCAGGCTCCCATCCCTGGGATTCTCCAGGCAAGAACACTGGAGTGGGTTGCCATGTCCTTCTCCAGTGTACGTATGTATAACTGAATTGCATTGTTGTACACCTGAAACTAACACAATATTGTAAATCAACTACACGTCAATTAAAAAAAAAAAGCAGATTTCAGCAGAGATAAAAGATGGAGAGATGGAGAGAGAGAGACAAAGGAAGAGGTAAGAGATAGCTGACAATGTTTCTTGAGTCCCTGGATACAGCAGCTTGAATCTGCAGACAACTCAGAATTCCACATGAACTGAGACCCCCAACCCTTTCAAACCTTTGCCACTTTGGACTGGCATTTTGTTACTTACCACCAAATGAGTGCCATAAATACATTAATATTGTTGGTGTGTAAGTGTCATTTTCACAAAGTTAGTACTTGACATTCAAATATAATAGTGAACCCATGTCAGAGGTCCACTAAGCTTATTGATAAGGAAGGCAGCAGAGTGGGGGGATGGATTCAAGGAAGGATGCAAAATAGAGTCTGTATAGTTATTGAAAGAAAGAATGCTGGAACTTTTTTTTTCTTTTTGACTGCTCCGTGTGACATGCAGGATCTTAGTTCTCTGATCAGGGATCGAACACATGCCCCCTGCAGTGGAAGTTCAGAGTCCTAACCAGTGTACCACCACAGAAGTCCCCACATTTTCATTTTAGAAAGACATCTCAGGTATTGGCAGGTAAATTGCTGGAGACGGGAAGGTGGTGAGGTTGGAGGAGCGCAAAGAGACAGGAGGGCTTGATACTAGTTAAGAGCCTTCAACTGAATCGCAGGCTGGAGATACTTTGTGAGCTCCTGGATATAGCCATGCCTGAAGCTAGAGAAAGTTCATAGACTTCCCAATTAAGCCATCCTGAATAGGATGCTACAGAGGAGCCAGCTAACAGGGGAAATAATGGAAAGACATTAATGTGATGGAACCTGTTAGCTGATGTCAAAGGTAAGAGAGGCAACGTTATTCTAATGTCATTTGGATTTCTGATTTGTTTTAGTGGGTAGAGGAAACAGTCTAAGATGAGGTGTTTAACTATTATTAGAAGTGAAATGGAGTAGGACCTGTGGTGCCCTCCATGGTACAAATCCTTTCTGTGTGCGCCATTTCTCATTTGTAAGAAATAGGCTTCATTCAGCCCTCTTGACCATCCCTGAATCCCAAAGGGCAGATTCAGATAGTCGCCTATCAGGGAAGGGAAAGAAAGTGTGTTGCTAGGCTGCTCTGTTCATGGAATTCTCCAGGCAAGAATGCTGGAGTGGGTAGCCGTTCCCTTCTCCGGGAGATCTTCCTGACCCAGGGATTGAACCTGGGTCTCCTGCACTGCAGGCAGATTCTTTACCATCTGAGCCACAAAGGAAGCCCAGAAACAAGCAAGGAGCAGCCAAGAAACAATAGTGTAGACTTGGGGTAGAGTCCTGGTTCCCTCTCAAACAATATCTTCGGGTTCTTCTGCAGAAACTAAGGCCCCCACCCAGGTGGATAACTTCAGGCTGAACACAAGATTCCTGGAGCATCACTCTGTTACCTCACCACCAACCAATCAGAAGAAAGTCACACCTCCTGCAGCCCTCACCTAAATTTTGCCTATGAGAATTCTAACAACCATCAGTGAGTTCGGGTTTCTCTGAGCGTGAGCCACCTATTCTCCTTGCTTGACCCTACAATTAATCTTTCTCTGCTTCAAACTCTGAGGTTTTGGTTTGTTTGACCTCACTGCGTCGGGCACACGAACTTGCCTTCAGTAACAGAATCTCTCTGGTTGCTCAGTCTGGTGAGAGAGAGAAACACAAGCCAAGGGAGTGACAGTCTTCCTTCAGAGGCACAGTGCCTTATCTTTTTCTTCATGTCCATCAACAGGGCTTTGTGACTAACACACCCACACTGACTAGGCCACATGCTGGCTTACCTTGCTCTACTTCTGAGTTAAACGCTCCAAGGCTTCAATTTCAGTTCTGCCCCCGCCCCCAGCAAGAGATTTAATTTTTCTGTCTCTGTTTCTTCATCTCGAATCATGATTTATGAGATGCATCTGCATCATGGCTGTGAGGACACATCAAAGCCCCAGGGCTCTGCATGATGCCTGGTCCATGATAAGCGCTTTATAAGGGGTGGAAATTACCATGAACATTCTGGGTTCTCCAAACAAACAAACATTTTTTGACTAACTGGCTTGTGACATGGATTGTTTCTTTCCAATTTAAGATGCTTTCTTTTCACAGAGGATTAAAAAATAATAAAAGCGTAATTACCATTGGGTAGGTAATTACTATGCTGTGCTTGCTCTATGATTAAATAAAAGTATTTTGCATGTAAGTTAGTGTTGCCGCTATTAGCAGTATTGATATATTAGTTATGCAATAATTTTTAATTTATCAGCATGTGCAGGTTCCAGGGAGGGCAGCCTCCCAGGAAAGGAGAGGGGCACCTGACCACATTGCCCCCACTGCAGGCGGTCCAGGCACTAGGACTCCAAACTTCCACTGCAGGGGCAAGGGTTCACTCCCTGGTCAGGGAACTAAGACCTCCCACATGCTATGCCATGCAGACAAAAAAAAGAAAAAAATGCTGCTTTTCCCAAACCGCTGCCATTTTACTGGTGGTGGCAAAGCAAGTCAGATAAAGAGTAAAGAAAGCTTTGCACGCAGAGCCCTGGCCACCTGCAGGCTTGAATATATTTTACATTAAGATTTCTTAAAAAGGGGAAAGGATGGACAGTACACAGGACCCTAGGCTGAATTCTTTCAGAATTTGGCTCATGTAGTCAGTTCCCTGAGTTGTTTTCTTGGGGCTGTTATGTTAGTCAGCGTTCTCTAGAGAATGGAACGAATAGAAAGTGTGTGTGTGTGTGTGTGTGTGTGTGTGTGTGTGTGTGTGTGTGTGTGTGTGTGTGTGTGTGTAGAGAGAGAGAGAGACATTTATCTTAAGAAATTGGCTCATGTAATTACAGAGGCTGGCAAGCCCCAAATCCGCAGGATTGGCTGGCAGGCTGGATACCCTGAGAAGAGCCAGTGTGTTGTAGTTCAGGTCTGAAGGCTGTCTGCTGGCAGAATTCCGTCTTGCTCTGGGGAGGTTGATCTCTGTGCTAGTCAGGCCTTCACCTCATTGAAGCCCCACCCACATGATGGAGAGTCTCCTGCTATACCCAAAGTTCACCGATTTAAGTGTTCCTGTCATCCAAATAACACTTTCACAGAAACACTCAGAGTAATGTTTGACTAAATATCTGGGCACTGTTACCCAGTCAAGTTGATACATATAATTAACCATCACATATGCATTAACCAGACCAAGATTCTAGATACGCAAAACTGAGAGCCAGACCTTAAAACATAGTAACCACATCATGCCACTGTCCTCCATGAGGAATCCTATGGCGGATTCTTTGACATCTCTGTGACATCTTTCCAAATGGGTGATGGGAATATCACCAAATCTTTGTCAGAGTTGATGAGACACAGAAATCTTTTAGCTTCCTGTTTCCTAAAAGGTGTTATGATGACATAAAATCTCTACAGTTACTTTTGTTTACTTTTAAAAATTTTATTTTTATTTATTTTGGCTGTTCTGGGTCTCTCTTGCTGCATGGGCTTTTCTCTAGTTGCAGTGAGTAGGGGCTATTCTTCTTTGGGGTACATGGGCTTCTCATTTGTGGTGGCTTCTCTTGTTGCAGAGCACAGGCTCTAGGGTGTCTGGGGTTCAGTACTTGTGGCTCCCAGGCTCCAGAGCACAGGCTCAATAGTTATGGTACTTGGGCTTTGTTGCTCCGAGGCATCTGGGATCTTCCCAGACTAGGGATTGAACCCATGTCTTCTACAATGGCAGGTGGATTCTTTACCACTGAGTCACCAGGGAAGCCCTCTATAGTTATTAGCAAGGAGGCACAAACAAGCTTGAGAAACCTTGGGTTAACTGGAGCTGTGTTAGTTACTCAGTTGTGTCCAACCGTTTGCGACCCCATGGGCTATAGCCTGCCAGGTTCCTCTGTCCATGGGATTCTCCAGGCAAGGAGACTGGACTGGGTTACCATGCTCTTCTCCAGGGGATCTTCCTGACCCAGGGATGGAACCTGGGTCTCCTATATTGCATGCAGACTCTTTACCATCTGAGCCACCAGGGAAGGGTCCTAACCAAAGTTACAAAGGTGTCTTTAATGGGACTTTCAGAGGCTATAATATAAAAATGTGTAGCCTGATGTGAGTCTCCAAGAGGAAGATCTCACCTCAGAGTTTCCTAAACATTTCCTGGCCTAAACATTTTCCTCTGGGGCAGCTGCATAGGAGACAAGGGTTAGGCAGGTCACACTCTGAGGGACATCTCATCCACAGTGTAAAGAACTGAGATTTAAGAGATAAAATCTCTTGTCCAGGTGGCATGTTTCAGAGTGAAAGCAAAAAGCCACATTCCTGAAGCACAGCCCTGCGCTCCGTCCATGTGGCCGAGGTGAGATCTAGTCCCTGTTCTAAAAGCAGGAGACACCAAGCAGAGCCTTGTTTGAGGCTAATTAGTTAGGAAGATCAGACTGGAATCCTGGTCTCTTGAATTTCAGTCTGGAACAAAAAAAGAAAGCCCACAGCATTGAGGCACTTAGAACTGCAGACAGGAGTGATATTTTTAGTGCCTTTAGGTGACCCCTGGGAAGATGAATCACTGCTATGGCACGCCTGGTCAAAAGATTCCACTTGAGCCAAGCATGAAGTCCCAGCGCCAGCGGATGCTGGAGACGATTCAAAGGGTCGGACCACACCCTAGCACTTCCTGCCTCCCATCAACAAGGAAGTGCACAGATGAGGTTCACTTTCCCTGGGATGCAGCAGGTGTGTGGCCCTGCAGAGGTTTGCCCTGCAAAGGAGACCTCGCCAGCCTTCTTGAGCCCAAGTCTTTGGCTACCCCCGGGCTGAGTTGGACTTTAACCAGAGGGACGCCCCGTGGTTCAGGTTTGGTCAGTGCAAACCGGGCACAGATGTTGGGGATCTGGCAGACTCATAGCTCAGGAAAGCCTGCAGGGGCAGAAAGGAGACAGAACCATCTAGAGAGCAGTGATCCTCAGTTGAGCCTGCCTTAGACTCCCTAGGAGGGTTCATGGAAACACACATTGCTGGGCCCCACCCCAGGAGTGGCTGAGTCAGCGGATCTGGGGTGGGGCCTGAGAATCTGCGTTCCCAAGTTCCCTGGGATGCAGATGTTGCTGATCCAAGAACCACTGTTTGAGGACTGCTGCTCTAGAGCGCCCTCTGAAGGATACCGCAAGGTCTGCACACACAGAATTGCTCCCTTGGCAGGCCTGAAATCAAGGCTTTTTTTTTTTTTTTTTTTTAATGCTACTCTTAAAAAAAAAATTCTTTTTATAAGAATGTTTACCCTTTAAAAAATATTTATTTATTTTTCACTGCACTGGGTCTTCATTGCTGCGTGGACTTTCTCTAGTTCCATGGAGCTAGTCTCTAGGTGTGGTGCTCCAGCTCCTCATTGTAGAACTCACGCTCTAGGGCTTGCAGGCTCCGTAGTTGTGGCCCACGAGCTTAGATGCCCCGTGGCAGGTGGAATCCTCCCAGACCAGAGACGGAACCTGTGTCTCCTGCGTTGGGAGCTCGGAGACTTAACCACTGAACCACCAGGGAAATCCTATTCTTACTTTTTTAGAACCCCAATTTTAGAACCCAAGGAGAGGGGTTTCTAGTCTGAATCTCAACCTGTAGTTATCTGGGAGACCAATAAACAAAACTCAGAGAATGGGGTGAATTATTATTTTCATTTTTTAATTAAAATATTTATTTATTAATTTGGCCATGCCAGGTGTTTGTTGCACCATGTGAACTCTTAGTTGCAGCTTGTGGGATGTAGTTCCCTGACCAGGGATTGAACCTGGGTCCCCTGCATTAGGAGCTCAGAGTCTTAGCCACTGGATTGCCAGGAAAGTCTCTGGGGTAAAGTATTGCTTTGATATTTTAAACAAATGTATTGAGATATGATTCATACATCATACAATTCAATGACTTTTCATACAGTCACAGACATGTGCAACCACAAACACTGTCAATTTTAGGGTATCTTCATCACCACAGAAGAAACCCATATCCTTTAACTTCTGCACTCCTGTCTTCTCTCATCACACCCCTCCCCTAGCCCCAAGCAAACACTTTCTGTCTCTAAATTTGCCTGTTCTGACCACTGCATGTAAACGGAATCACACAACATGGTGCCCTTCGTGCCTGGCTTCTTCAACTCAGCACAGTATTTTCAAGGTTTCATCCATGCTGTCACCAGTGTCATGCTTCATTCCTGTTCGTGGTTGAGTAATATCCCTTTCTCTGGTGTTTGCATCCCAGCAGCGCCTTCTGGGGGCGTTAACATCCCATGCAGGGAATGTACATGGTGGCCTTTTCCAAGCAGTTGAAAGAGCTGGGTGTGAGCTGGCTGACTTAGGTTAAGTATCAGGAGTAGCAGGTGCCTCTGGGGTCCAACACGGACCCTCTGCCCTCCTCTGATTCTGCTTCAGGGCTGGCCACACGCTGACAGGATGCCCCTGCATCACACAGGGTGCTTCTTTCTGCCTCAAGGAAGGAGGGTGGGAGCTCTCTAAACAGCCAGCTCTGAGCAGGGCAGCCCTGGAGTGGACGTCGCCAGGGCCTCTGGGAGCTCCCACCCTCCTTCCTTGGGCAGAGGATGTGTGAGGACACACTGGCTGCTGTGGGACTTTCCAATTCATTGATATCCCTCAAAAAAGGTGCCATCTCTGTCATCCCTCAACCTCCAACCTAGGGCATCTTTGCTTTTGCCCACATGTAGGATCTTAGTTCCCCGACCAGGGATCAAACCCATGCCCCCTGCACTGGGAGTTCAGAGTGTTAACCATGGGACTGCAGGGAAGTCCAGGGGGTTGCTTGTGATGCCCTCGAAGAGCAGGACATGGCAGCCACGTGGCTGTTGCTAGTCACACCTGGGACACCTGTTCTGGGAGACTTTGGCTGCCAGGTAAGACACTTGGTAAAGAAAGACCTGGAGAGAGATATGGCGGATTCTTGGTGGCTCAGACAGTAAAGAATCTGCCTGCAATGTAGGAGATATGGGTTCGATCCCTGGGTTGGGAAGATCCCCTGGAGAAGCAAATGGCAACCCACTCCAGGATTCTTGCCTGGAGAATTCCATGGACAGAGGAGCCTGGTAGGCTAGAGTTCACGGGGTTGTAAAGAGTCAGCCAACACTGAGTGACTAACCCTACTACTTTGGGGGAAAGAGAGAGACCAGCGGGATGTGGGGAGCAGAGCAGAGGGAAAGAAATGAAGGGGGAGGGGCCCCAGCTGTCTCAGGCCCCAACGTGTAAGTAAGTCTCGGGGAGCTCCTATCTGGCTGTGACTGTGAGACCCAGGAGAGTGCTATTTCCATGAGCCCAGTCAACCCTCAGATTCGTCAGCAAAAATAACTGCCATGGCTTTAAGCCACGGCTTGGGGTGACTCATTACTCAGACACAGATAAAGCACCCTGTGAGCAGCTTTTCCTCCTTCCTGGTCTCGCTCGGCTCCCCAGCTCCCCAGGTCAGCCGCCTGCCTCCAAGTCCTTGTCTAAGGTTCTCTCTCCGTTCAAGAGGACCCAAATGGACGTGGACCTTCTGGGGAGGTGAGGTAGTCCAATGTGGGTAATGTAATTAGCCCGAGCTTTGGGTGCTTCATCTGGAAAATGGGAGGCGTCTCATTTCTAACCTAAGATTCTTCTGGAAGTAAAAGAATCCAAGAGAATTTACCATCTGTTAGTTGGTATCCCATCTGGGGCAGCTCAGTGGCTCAGAGGCAAATCTGAATCCAGTTTACAGGTGGAAACTGGCAGGCAGGTTCTTCCCACCATTCTCCCAAAGCTGAATTACCAAAGGCTCAGGGGAGCAACGCCTAACCACAACAGTGTCTGGGCTTGTCTGCTTGCTGGTGGTGGCCTTGAAACCCCTGCAGGGCATCAGAGCTATCTATCTGCCTCTTCTTGGACCCTAAGGGCAGTAAAGGGACTCAGTTCTTAAGGAAATGCTACTATCTTTCTGATAAAGATAACCCATTGCTTGTTTTTCTTTTCTAATCAGATTATCCCAACTGACACAAATTTAGTCAAATAGTTTAATTTCAGGTCACAGGACTTTGGGCTGTCATTAAGGAACTGAACAAAACTTGGTAAAATACAGTAATTAGGAGCATAGTGAAAGCTGACTGGGAATGCCCCTGCCTCCCATGACACCGAAAGGCAGTCTGGTTAATTTCCAAATTATATTTGGGCTCAACATGCAAAGTCCTTTTTCATTTGGGCAGAGAAAATAGGACTGAAGATTACTACAATAACCACACAAGACTAGGGCTTTAATTATAAAATAAGCCATACCCTAGCAGGCAAGTCATTTTTAATGTGTTTCAAGAATTGAATACTTCATGGAGTTATAAACAGAAGGGGAAAAAAATTCAACATGCAGGAAATTAACTAAGAAGAGATAAGAAACAGAAAAGCTTTGGGTGTCATACAGTTACAATACAATAGCAACAAATCAAAAAAATAGCACACATGGTAACAGGCTTCAGTAACATTAACAGCCAGAACATACTCAATGAATTATCAATACTTAATCATCAAAAATCTAATTCTGCAAGGGAGCTGGTAGTAATGATGCATTTCAGTTGATCCAAAGGGCTTTTTCCTTCCATCACAAGCAAACCTGTAAAGACGGCTCGAGTAACTTGGAAAAGTAGAGTTCCTTTTCTCAAAGAAAACTGACACAGGAAGGTTTTTCTCCTCCGGCCCCACTCCCCCAAATTTGTACATTCATTAATTCTTCTAAGGCAACCAAACTACAATTTCTTGAGAACACTGAACCGAACACCCTGCAAAGCCACAAATTCTACCCGTGTAAAAATGGAAAGAAAAAAAAAGAGCGATCTCCAAAACTCTGTAAAGTGCAGGATGGTTTAGGTTACAGCTTTTGTTGGATTTCAAGTTAATGTGTCTTTATAAAAGAAAGGGTGGACGGACAAGAGTGACTCAAGACCCAGCCAGGCCCTGGGTTGAAAAATGACCCATATTGGAAAGGTGACAGATGGATCGGCCCTCAGGGATCTTTTCAACTCTGCACACTCTGCTGAGGTAGGAGCTTTGGAAGAAATGTTCAACGTCTCAGGGTGTTAGCGCATCCTCATCACACACACTGCCCTTTTGCTCAGCTGGGGCCCAAGACAGTCACATTCCTGGGCCATGTGTGACCTCATACAACTCAAAAGCATGGATCAGATCGTAGCCATGGCAGAGAGTCATGTCCATGGGAGGCGGCTATGACAAGACCCTGGCGCTGACCTCGGAAGGGGTGGTGGTGAGGAGATGGAAAATGAAAACCCCGGCAGGCAACTACAAAATGGTTATCAGCAAATGGTATAAAAAAGTATCAAAACATTTCAAAAACTTTAAAAACTGCCAGGCTTGGCGGACACAGAGGGCGGGCTCTCCAAGCCCCTGGAGAGTGGCCCTACATTTCAGAGGTTTATCCTGGAGGTCAGGGACATGGCCTCTTCCCCTCTGAAGGTGCTCAGAATCCATGGAGACAGCAAGGATGTCCACGCCACATGGCTGGAACTGCCCCTCCAGGTTTAGGAACAGGGGTCTCAGATTCTAACCAGAAGACCTGAGAGCCACAAGCTCAGTGAGATGCTGGCCAAGGCGCATGCTATGGAGGAAAGGGTAAGAGGAGGAGGAGGCTACTAGGTCTACAAGGGGTGGGAGTGGAGTCCTTTCACTTCCTACATGGCTGCCTGTGGCCCAGAGGTCCCTACTGGCTTAGGGGTCAGGCCCTTAACTCACCTGAACTCAAGAGTGGGACCAAGGCCTGCAAGGGACGCCACTTCCCTTGGGCATCTGGGCTGCCATCCAGCACTGAACACCCTTTAGGGCTGATTTCTGCTGTTCCCATTAAGTCACCATGTGGCCAACTTATGATTAAGGGGCAAAGGGAAGGGCATTCAGAATAAAAATACACACATGAGGTTTTCTGCTCAGATTAAGACCTAGAAGGACCTAGACCTACCACCTGACAGTCTAGATTTCTAAAAGCAGCAGGATGTTAGAAATACAGATTGAGCCATACACACAAGCAAGGTGTTAAGATAACCTCTGTATACTTTAAACAGCAGACAGACCACTGTAAGTAACAAGGATTCTTCAGCTTTCTTTCTGTCATTACATTAACATCTTAAGCAAACAGGGTTCCAACTCAGGTGAGGATCAAACTCAAAATGTACCACTCCTTCCAACTAATAAAACAAACAAACAAACAAACAAAACAAAACAAAACAAAAAAATGTACCACTCATATGAAGTTAAAACTCTAGTTCTTTAAAAGAAAAAAAAACAGAACTTGAATAAACCCCATCATTCTGAAAGATCAAAATAAGACAATCAAGGTGTTGTCAAAGTTCAAGGCAAATAGCTGGGAGCGCTGAGCTTGACAACACGATGGGGAAAGTTACCATTTCTGTCTCAGTGTGGCGGCCAGGAGACCCCAAGCCTTTGTCACTGTGGCTGGAAATCATATTATTGTGGTTCTGCAGTTTGAAGGGCCGCCTGCTAACTGTGCCCCAAAGCTCTGCCCACCTGGGTTACAGACTTTTCCTCCAGTCTTAGTTGGATTGCACAGCACACTGATTTCCACCTTAAAAGTGCAGACAGCAGAAATCTGCCACAGTCCCACGCTGCGCTCTCCCACCACTGCCCCACCCAGGCAGGCACTGCCCCCGGGTCACAAAGCTCCTGTCCATGGACCCCAAAGAGCTTGGAAAAACCTTTCTTGGCACAGGGAAGCCACTGCCAACTATTTGAAGAGGGTCTACAAGAAGAAATTTTTCTCATCGACCCTACCTTTAAAAGCCCACTCACGCCTCAATCATACCAGATTCTAAGGTGCGTAGATCACAAACATCCTTCACAGTGGCAAGAAAGACATCAAGGCACGAGAAAATCGGAATAGAGGTCAGCAGCACACCCTTACTGTCAAAAGCACAACAGCTAGCTTGGGCTAGAAATCCACAGCTGTCCTCCTCCCGAGGTCAAAGCCTGCCTGCTCCTCAAAGCAAGCACGGTCTTAACATGTGCTCAGCCCAGTCTGCCCCTGGATTCTGGTTGAATGAACACCTCTTTGCTCATGACCTGGGCTGAGCTGGGAACAGACCACAGGTTCTGTGCCTTTCAGGGAATAACGACACCTGCCTTGGAACAGGAGGAGGGTAAGCTCTCCCAAGGTTGGCAGTAGTGCTATAACGCGGATTCTGTGGACGGCTGGATTAAGTTTGAGATGAAAGAATTTCCGCTTCAATGCAGTTTGGAGGTGCAGGGTTGATGGAGGGTTAACAGGTGACACAGGACTTCTCAGAGCCTTCAATACACCGAAATGTTGTATCAAGGAACTCCAAGAAGGTGGACAGTTTTTTGGTTTATTTGTATGCCTTGCAGAACCTCTCAAGGGTTTGTAAGCCTTTAGCGACTTCCACAGATTAAACATGCAGACAGGTCACCCATCTCATGAGAGGCGGCGGTCATTTGGCTACCAAGTTTTCAACTCTCAGCTGGCTCTCAGCTCTCCTGGTCACTATGGAAACAGGCCAACCAAAACCACAGTGAACCTTCAAGAGAAGGGGAAGGAAGTGCCATAAAGAGACAGAAAAAAAGGAAAAGAAGAAAGAAGTTCACTGAGCTTATTCTAATGCCAACGTTAACGATAAATCAAGAGGCGTTCTCGTCTCTGCAGTAAGATCTCTGCCACAGCACGGATCACTAATGCCTCCCTTGGCTGCTGATTAAAACCTGCTCCACACCCATTGTCCTGGTGTGACAGGTGGCTTGGGCAGGAGTCTCAATCGCTCCTTAAAGGGCACACACTACTGCTGTCAGTTCTGGTAACTGCGGGACCAGCAGGGGTGGTCGCACATCTCAGGAGGAGGTGCGGAATCCACCATCACAGCTCACACAGACTGGGAGACCTCGACCCCTGGGAGGAGGCCTGGCCAGGATCTCACCCGTCCTTAATGGTGGGAAGCAGCTCGAGACTTGTTGAAGAGTGTGCCCCCAGCACAGGACTACCTGGCGACAGCCGGGAGGGATAGGATCTGGCACTGGAGTTGCGGAGAAGCTCCGACAGCCTCCTCTGGTCAGGGGTCCCCGGGCCCTCCTTCATGTGGGAGCCTCCTGGGGCGTCTCAGAGCGGGCGTCATAGAACACAATGGCACGTTCCACCTGCCCCCTTCTTTCCTGAGTGATAAATGGAGATTCGTGAGGCTCAGTACATCAGTAATCTAAGAAACAGTGGGTTCCAGAAGAGACAATAAAAAGACCAAAGCACAAATTACAGAATAACGCTTATCAAGAGCCTTGTGCCTGCTTTCCTTTCTCCCTTGATTACCTGTTCCCTTCTAGAATTCGGGAAGATGACCAACCGGGAGAAACGGTTACCTGAGGAAGAAAGGCCAGTGGGGAGACATCCCTGGTGAGAAGTCCGACACCTTACCTGACTGCCTGGGTTGCTGGTGACCCTCGGTCACTCTCCAGGAGTCTCTCTGTCCTGCTTGTAAAAAACCACCTGGCCAGTGATTCCCAAGCATGGCTGACGCTCAGGCATTCCAGGGGCAGTAGTTTTCAGCCCCCCTCTCGGCCCCCCACCCCTACCATCACTCCTGGTGGTCTCAGAATCGATAATTCTGAGGTGGGGCCCAGGAACCTGGGTCTTGAACAGCTCAGACAGGTTTGGGGAGGCGTGGACTCCAGGGCCTGCACTGTCACACTGGAGCCCTTCATTCCACTACAGAAACTTCTGGGTCACTCTTGCCCTGGCTGCTCTCAGCGGGATGGTCGGGGAGTGGGGCTGGGGGGGCACCCACAGGGGTTGGTGACTTGGGAAGCAGCCCCGCGCAGATGCAGGGACCACTCCTGCCTGGGCCCCAGGTTAATTACTCAAGCAAGATGATATGTCAAGTCATATAGAATATTTAATTGGTTACTGTGATACCATAGAAATACCAAGAATCATAAAAGTAAAAAAAAAAAAAGCTGCTAAGTCGTACATAATGGTGCCGGGTTCTCCCGGGTGGCTGCGGGTCTGCCGGCAGGCCGGGGGTCACTGGCCGCGGTCCTGGGGCCTCTTGCCCTTGCCCTTCCTCTTCTTGTCCTCCAGCCGCGGCTTCAGGGCACACACGCAGGCCGACACGCCGGCGATGGCCTTGGGCAGCTCAGTGCCCTCGCTCCACTTGTCCTTGTCGCGGTCGTAGACCTGCACAGTCTTGGAGAAGGCCGTGTTCTCCCAGCTGTAGCCCCCCAGGATGTAGATGCGGCCCTCCCACACGGCCACGCCCGACTCGCTGTTGGCGTGCAGCAGGGGCGCCACGCGCGTCCACTGGTTGCACTGCGGGCTGTAGGCCTCCACGCCCAGCACGTCGAAGCGCTCCATGGACTCCAGGCTGTCGTCGCTGCCGCCGATGGAGTAGATGCTGTCCCCCAGGCTGCACATGCTGTGCCAGCCGCGCGCCGTGCTCATGGGCCGCCGCTCCTCCCACACATCCGTCCGGTGGTCGTAGCACAGCAGGTTCTTGCGGTAGGGGCCGATCTGGTAGTCGTGGCCCCCCGAGATGTACACAAAGTCCTTGTAGATAGTGCCTGCATGGCCGTAGGTGAACCTGCGGATGGGTGAATGGACAGAGGGAGAGAGGAAGCTAAGGGCTTGCCTAGGACAAGGTCAAGATTTCCACGGTCAGCTTCCCCATCCACGGTCGTCTGGGTTTGAGTGATAAACTAGGTGTGTTACAATCCACCCTGCTAGTTATTCTGGGGATCGAGGGACTCAACTCATCACGTGAAGCACGAGGCCCACGCTGGCACACGGTCATCATTCTATTCACAGGTGCCCGGGTAGGGCTTCCCTGGTGGCTCAGTGGAGGAGCTGGGAGCCACACCCAGACGCTTACCCCATACCCTCTTCTAAGTCCCAGGGACAAAGACCCCTAGACACTCAGACGTGTTCCACAGCAAGCCTGCTTCAGAGGCTGCACTTGCAGGTTTGATTGCAAAGAGCTGGTCAGATAAATGACAGGCCCTTCTGCTAAACTCGTGATGATAACAAACGCAGTGAACGGACAGCTGGGCAGGGTGGGACAGTCATCAACGTCCCCTTCACGGATGAAGAAGCAGAGACAGCACGGGATGGGGACACCTGCTCGAGTCAGATGGAGCACAGACAACCCTCTGAACGCCTCCTGCCCAAAGTTGAGAGGTTTTCAGTAAATCTCTCACTCCCTGAACCCAGAACCCACTCCCTGAAACTCAGGCAGTGAAGAGACTTAGTAATGGAGCACTCCGGAGGCTTAGAACAGGCGCCCTGACACGTCACCACTACACCCTCTGCTCCTCACGCTGGTATTTACAAGCCAGGAGACTCCACCTGGAATTGGAGGCCAAGATACCCAGAGAGGCAGGTGGGCTCAACTGCCATCCCAGAGCCTCAGCATCTGTAGGTCTGCTCCCAAGCCCCAATCACCTTGGCAGGCCGGCCACGTAAGACCAGGAGTCGGTCTTGGGGCTGTAGGTCTCCACCGAGGAGAGTGCGCCGTTCTCATTTCGACCGCCGACGGCCACCAGCATGTCCTCGATGGAGGCCAGGTAGAAATCCACGCGGCGCTGGTTCATGGAGGCCACCTGCGGAGGCGACACACCTGTACTTCCCCATTCCCAAACTCGGGTCAGCATCAACATCCAGCACTGTGTCCCCAACCTGCTCCACGGAAGACACAGCCCAGGTGAGGCAGCAGCCACGTGAGTCTGGGGAAGGGAGCCAAACTGGAAGAAGAAGGTGGGACCCTCAAGACCTCATGAATCCCCATGAGGGGCATGGAGAATTCACTTCCCCAAACCTGTCTGGCACACGTGGACTAGAATTCTGCAGGACACACGGGTCCCAGCGGCTGGACTGGTTTCCTGAAATGTAAGTTCACCTCTCCCCTCGCCCCCCACGATCAGATATTTTAAAAACTAGTACTGATTGCCATCCGTGTTGACGGGCAGAAAGTGGCACTCAGCAGGAGATTACCAACAGGAGACCCAAGCTTCTGTTTTCTTTTTTAAAGACATTCAGGACATTCGAATTAAAGATATTAACGACAAGCAAGACACTCGAATGAAGACAGTCCCACAGGCGACTGCACGGTTAGGCTGCCACTGCTATGATGGTCTGGAGGCCAGCCTTCAAGGCTGGGAGCTTCCTTCTTGTGGCAAGACTTACAAAGCGGTTGTTTTTATATTTTTGAGAATAAAATCAAAAAGTCATCTGAGTCCCTTCTGAGCTTTGAGCTCAGGAAAGCTCCGAATTAGGTCAGCAGACTGAGATGTGAGTATAAAGACTGGGACAGACTCGTGTGGGTGGAGCTGTGGTTCTGGAGAGCAAAGGAGCACAACCCCAACCCCCCAAAATGTGAGCTACAACCGTGACCCTGGAAGGTCAATGTCCCCTCACCTGTTTCCAGAGGGAGAAGCTGAGATTTGGAGTGGGCATGGAACCGGCCTGAAACTCTCAGCTACAATTTAGCCAAGCTGGGCCGTGAACCTGGGTCTGATACCAAGACCCAGGCCCTTCCCAGAATTAGCCACCACGCCTGCCAAGGGGCCATGGCTCCTACGAGGCATAAGCCTTTGCAGCCTCCCTGAAGCACCTCCAAACCCGTCCCAGAGAGGAGCTTGGCGGAGACTCCGAGACCTGGGGAGGCTGTCAGAACTATGGGTCAAGTCCCCAGACCAGTGCCATCCAGGGTGGTAGCCACTAGTCTCACGTGGCCATTCACACTCAAGTTTAAATGAATGAAAATGAAATAAAACTGAAAACTCAGTTCTTTAGTCCCGTGGGCCACACTTCAAGCCCTCAATTGCCACAGGTGGCTGGTGGCTACTGTTGGATGGCACAGACATAGAACGGTTCTGCCGGTACAGAGAGTTCTACGGGGCAGCGGTGCTCTGGACGTGGCCCATCCCTGCAGAAGGTGGCCAGTCACCCCTCACCGCCCCCATTAGGGGGCCGTGATGGGGCTCATCACTTTATCACACCTAGTTCAGAAGCAGGATGGCCATCCAGGCCCAAGAGAAGGGGGTGGGGGGGCAGTCAAGACTAAGGTTAAGGAGATGGAAAGTCCTCAAGAGTAAAGAAATAATCTGGCTTTAATCTCACCTTGATCCACTGTTTACAGCGGGGGTCATACCTATAAAGGAGATTGGAGGCTGCATCCCCTCCGTTGTCCCGTGAGAAGCTGCCGCCGGCGATGAAGATGAACCCCCCCAGCACGGCAACGCAGTGGTGGCTCCGCCGGGCCGGCAGGGGCGTCTCCTTGACCCACTGCTCGCTCTGGGCATCCAGGTAGCAGGTGTCGTCGCTGAGCTCCAGACACCGCTCGGAGACCTCGCCGCCCACGAAGAGCAGGCACTCCTGGGTGGTGCGGAGGGCCGTGCGCTTGGTCTGCATGACGGGCTGGGCCGCCAGGTTGTTGTGGTAGCGCACGGCCTCCTCGATGAAGCCCTCGCAGTTGGCCTCGCGCGGCAGCAGTGAGCACACGGCGGGCTTGACGCGGTGCAGCAGGTCGTTCTTGGGGATGAGTGGGAAGTGGATGTTCTCCAGCACCTGGTAGGCGTGGGCCTCGCGCTCAGGCTGCTGAGTCAGCCACTGCAGGGCGGCCTGCAGCAGGTCGTGCTCACACTCCCGCTGCACCTCACTGCTGCCCAGGTAGGCGCACAGCTTCTGCATGGAGATGTTCTGCAGGAAGTCGGGCGTGAAGGACAGCGTGCCGAAGCGGCTGAGGATGAAGCCGTCGATGAAGGCGTCCAGCCGCTTGAGGCTGTAGATGGAGGCCAGCTCCTGCAGGTACAGGTAGTTGTCCTCGCTCACCTCCTGCTCCAGGTACTCGCAGCAGAAGTCCACTGCAGTCCAGATCTGCAGCAGGTGGGCCGTCTCCAGCACGTAGTCGATGTTGCCGCCGTCCAGCACCAGCTCCCCGCCGTACAGGAAGTCCACCACGGCCTTGAGCCCGATGTAAGAGGCGCCGATCAGCTCCACCTCCTTCTGGAAGGCCTCGCGCATGCCCAGGGTGAACATGGAGTTGAAGTAGTCGCTGCACACGGCCAGCAGGTTGCGGTGGGCCGGCAGGCGCTGCTCGTCGGCCACCAGGACCACGTCGCAGAAGAGGCCGCGCAGGCGCTGCTCGTTCAGCCGCTGCAGCACCGTGCCGGCGTGCTCGGCCCAGCGGTACACCTGCAGCGGTGAGAGCGCCCGTCAGGAGGGGAGCCCGATCAGCACTCAACACACGGCAGAAGGAGAGAGAACGGGAGACACAGTGCCAGAGTGCCTCGCAGAAAATAAGGGTGTTTCACTGTGCGTGTGTCTATATTTGTATTGGGCTTCCCTGGTGGCTGAGATGGTAATGAATCTGCCTGCAATGCGGGAGACCCGGATTTGATCCCTGGGTTAGGAGGATCCCTGGAGGAGGGCATGGCAACCCACTCCAGTACTCTTGCCTGGAGAATCCCATGGGCAGAGGAGCCTGGTGGGCTACAGTCCATGGGGTCAGCAAAGAGTCAGACATGACTGAGCAACTTTCAGTTCCGTTTCTTTACAAATTAAATTTACTCAATCTTTCTTTTTTCCTTTCATTTTCCCCCATCCTCCTCCTTTATAAACAGAATTCCCCAAAGTGTTCCTCATTCCCTCCTTTCCCATCTCTCTTTCCTTCTCAGCAAGTGCGTGTCATGGCAGAGGTTTGCAAATGCTGTCCCATGGGGAGGGTGAAGTTATGTGGGGCGGAGCCTCTCTGGTGGGATGGGAGTTGGTGGAGCCCCAGCTCTGCAGCCTCTGAGTCTCAAGCAGGCTCTGAGCCTCCGTTCCTGGTCTCACAAGTGAGGCTGAGGGTGTTCATCACCCAGGTTTGCGGGGGTCCTGAGACAGAACCTGGCACAGAGCTGGCCCCAGGGGAGCGGCAGCAGAAATCACCTGCTGGGCCCTTCAGTCCCCACGGAGGCACAGTGCCAACACTTAGGCTACAGAGACCATCCAGCAAGATTGTGGGGCCCAGAGACTAACGTGCCTGGGGAATCTTACTTTCAGAAACACGGCTTTAGCAGTCATGGCCCGGGTTAAAAGAAACGTATGTAAATTGCAGGAACACTGCTACACACCCCCCTGTGCACGTGACTGCATGCTCTTGTCTGAGCATCACGGGAACCCTCCAAGGGAGCGTCAATTGTATTTCCAGATGAGGAAAAGTCAGGCTCAGAGAGACCACGAAATCTGTCCAAAATCCCACAGTGACTGACAGGCAGCGCTGGGATTTCAACCTGGATCTGATTCCAGAGCCCAAACCTTTCATCACCACACTACACAGGAAGTAACAAATCAACTGACACGAATAATTAATAGGAGTTAATTCAATACATTCAGGTTGGTGGACATTGACTGACTGTTGTCTGTCTGCCCTGGGCTTTTAAAGATACAAAGAAAACTCAGACTTTAGACAACAGTTTCTAAATCCTGGATGGAATAATCAGGATATTTCACACTGCTCTATTTACTCCCTATAAAAACAAGATGGTTCAACATGTGGTAAAACAGACCATTCAGAAACATCAGCAGGGCGATTCAAGGGTGATTGGGAAAAAGGGCTGGGAGGGCTGGGCATTAAGTCTGGTGAGGGTGGAGGTGGGGGATGACAGAAAGGAAGACGGGGGGTGAGGCTGTGCAGGTGCAAGCAGCTGGCTGACTTGCACACAGGTCCCTAGAGATTACTTCTCAACATGTGTTCTATGGGAGGGACTTGGTTTTTCCTTCCCTTCCAAATCTGCTCTCTACCACCTCTGATGCACTAGTAACGGGCCACTTTATCTCCCTGTGGTCCTTCCCGTCCAGCCAGTTCCAACACCCATGGCTCCATCCATACGAGTCTCAGGCAACATCCTCACAATCTGAGGACACCATGCAGCCGATCCTTAGAGCTCCCTTCTCTTCCAAGTCTACAGAGCCAGGCTCTCCGGCCTGACATTACAGGGTGGCTTCTTGGAGGTCCACACATGGATATTTCTGCCTATTCTGGTTATCCACAGAGAGCTGGGCTGGCCTGGTTTTGGCTTACAATTGAGCAGGAAAGGTCTGGGCTCCAGCACAAGCTGGCTTGGGGCCCCTCTTGGGTGCAGACTGAAGTAAGGAAATAAAAAGGCACCACAGGAGTGGGCTATCAAGTGACAGTGAAGGCTAGTGTCCTTGAGAAGCAAGTGAGGGGCCTCAGGTGAGCTCTGAGCCCACCCTGGTCTCCTGGTTGCTTCCAAGCTGGTGGGGGCACCGGCACTATCACAGTTAAATAGGGGTACACACGCCCCTAGCTGCGGAGTGAAAAGGAAACAGCCCTGGGGAGGGGCAAGGATAGGGAGAGCCCCGGAGGACAGCTGCCACGGGGCTATCTGCTGCAGACAGCCAAGGCAGGGACGCCTTCACTGCTTCTACAGCTGGGCCTCCAGGCTAAGTGGGCTCGTCTAGTTCTTCACCTGGGTCTCCATCGCAGCCTGTTTCCAGCTGTTTGGTGCAGCAGCAGAGCCAAGAACTAAAAACAGACAAACGTAACTTCCCGACTTTAAAGGGTCATCAGTAAAAGAGTTGCAGCACTTCACGTAATTTAGAAACTCTGACCTTTGACTTTCTCCCATGACATTAACCCTGTTCATTCCTTCATTTCTTATTTTAGCACCATCCTCAAGGGCTAGGCAAGGTGAAGAAACACAGGTACTCAGGGTCTAACGCTGGACAGAAAGGAGGAGCTATGGGGTTGTCGTTGCTGTTTAGTTGTAAGGTCGTGTCCGACTCTGCAACCCCATAGACTGCAGCCCACCAGGCTCCTCTGTCCATGGGATTTTTCGAGGCAAGAATACTGGAGTGGATTGCCATTTCCTCCTCCAGGATCTTCCCAACCCAGGGATCAAACCTGTGTCTCCTGAATTGGCAGGTGGACCCTCTGCCGCTGAGCCACTAAGGAACCTGAGGACGGGGTACCTTACACTAAAAAAGAACTCAGGGACTTCCCTGGTGATCCAGCGGTTAGGACTCCTCGCTTCCACTGCATGGTGTATGGGTTCAATCTCTGGTCGGGGGACTAAAGTCCCACAAGCCACGTGGCACAACCAAAATAAACAAACAAACATTAAAAAACAAAGAATTCACCATCAAATTGGATCGACACATTTTAGAGGAGATAAATGAGCAGGGGCAGCCACAGAATGGAAGACTCCACTGATCTGAGACAGGCAAGGTGTACCACCACATGCAGTAACTGGGGTAACCCTCAGAAGCAGGGTAACGAGAGCAGGGAGCAGGCACACAGAGGATCCGCCCCTGACTCCATTCATACAAGTTCAAGGGCAGGTGAAACCGCGCAGCTGAAAGCTGGGAGAGTGGCTCTCCCAACTGCAGGGACCCGGAGGGGTCTGGTTATGTTCTTTTTAACTTATCCAGGTTCGGGCCACATGGGTGTGATGAATGTCTAGAAACTCAAGGGCACGTTATGATTTGGGCACTTGGTAAGTATAAAATGTTAGGAACATAAATACAATGAACCAAGGGATAGAGAAGCCTGTTCCTGAAAGCTTCAATTCAAAGAGAAACCGGTTCAGAATCTAGCTTGAAGGGACAAAGGTTTCTGGCGCCGTTGAACTTAGAAAGCTACGCTGTCTTGGCAGCCAAGCTCCGAAACAAAGCCCCTTTGAGGCAGCAGTGAGACCTTTCTGGGTTTTCACAGCAGATAAAGCCGGGCTTGGCAAGAGCCTTCTCAGTCCGCTCTAATGGAAACAGAGTTCTCAGGGGGACCAGCCTCCCCTGAAAATTACACCCCATTCTTCTTTTTCACACATCTGTTGTTGAACCTCACTCCCTCTTTTTCTCTTCATCTATAAGTTGCTCGCAGCTCCCTTTATCTAAAATGGTATTTATCTTTCTTCATTTGTCTCCTTTTAAGATATTTTTTTCTTAATAGCTCACTGTGTCATTTAAATACATAATATAGTCTATATATCTGGGCACGTATTATATGTACTTTGAAAGGGTAAAATTCTTTCCACACCCCCAAGAACACACTGCAGCTCCTTGTGAGCAACGTCAGCCCCATGGAGAATGCATGATCTAGTCCAACGATGACATTTAATCTTCAAAAAAGGAGACTTTTAAAGAAAAGGATGCTACTGATATTTATAAAGAAACAGGTGTAAATGGGGACTGTCCCACAAATTGGTCCCCTGAACCTTATCTACAGTGGCTGTGGGGACAAGGGCCGTTTCAAGTCACCTGAGGAGTCTGCTAAAGGTTACAGATTACCAGGTCCTGCTCCCAGATTTTAATTTAGCAGGTCTGGGGTGGGGCTGGGTATATGTACTGCCAATGAGACGCCTGCCCCCTCCCTCTTCCCAGGATGAGTTTGATGCAGTCAGTGTGACACAGGTAGGTAGCAGCGCCCTGGGGACTCACCCTCACTCACCCCTAGGGTCCCAGAAAGTCACGACCAGGAAAGGCTCTGGCCTTTCACATCAGGTATGCCAAGTGCTGCCCCACTATAAGGCTGGGGGCTGGCTTCTTGACAGACATCTTTGGAGCCTCAGGTGGAAACAGGAATCCCATGGCATCCACCCTGTCCTGTACACCTCTCATGGTCAAGGTGCAGGATAAAGGAGTCCAGTTGTGTTTCTAACATCCACCACTCCCTTCAACCCCCGCTCTGATTTTATGATTTTTCCACTTCTTGCCTGTGCCGCCTCTAGTCATCGTTAAGGAGATTAACACCAATGCCAAGAATAGAAAATCAGCCTGTACAATGAGAATGAGCTTGTTAGAAAAACCTCACACTTCTTGGGCAATCGGCACAGTGACCCGTTCACAGACCTTTGAGGACT
Source organism: Dama dama (assembly GCF_033118175.1). Taxonomy (NCBI): domain Eukaryota; kingdom Metazoa; phylum Chordata; class Mammalia; order Artiodactyla; family Cervidae; genus Dama; species Dama dama. The sequence continues at coordinate 16,919,002 of NC_083684.1, read as the reverse complement.
CGCTGATCTTGTACGGCCGAGACACTCGCGTCTGCCGGCTTCCCTCCATCACAAACGAGATCGCAGCCCTACGACAAGAACGGGGTTTCTGAGCGTGTGGTAATAACTCAAGGTCATTCACAAATCGTAGGCTCTGCTGGCAGGTGTCAGTGACAGCAAGAGCGAAGGGAGGGAAGAGAGAGACAACACTGTACTTCCAAGCACTCTGTCACGCTGAGCACTGAAAACATTCGGGTGTTAAAATCAGACAACACATAGTAAGCGTTCCCTTCTCACCTAAAGTCCCACCTCGTCTTGTCTCTAAGCTCGCCTACAAACACCTACCTTTGGATATTTGATCAGAAGGACGTCTTTCCAATAGATCAAGACCACAACATCAATAGTTGTCATTTCAGAACCCAGACTATGACCCCAGGACCAAGTTAAAGGACTGACACCTGCTATCACATTAAACTTCCAAAATGGCTTGACCAAGCTGATGTCACTTAACCCATTTCACAGATGAAGATGTTGAGCTCAAGGTCACAAAGCTAGTGAACGGCTGGGAATCAAACCTCAATCTGTTCAGCTTCAAAACTGGACAGACACGGGCCCTTGAAAGGGGCCTAGGCTTTGAGAGTCTCATCCTTGTAAAATTTCATGATGTTCAGGATATGGTTCGGTGACGACTACCAAGTATAAAATATGTTCCGGACACAGGCGCTGTCTTGTTTTCTGTGTCTCACTGATTTCAGCCCCACAACATCACCAGGAGGCCAGCACCATTATTACCCTCAGTCTACAGAGGAGGAAGCTGACACAGGGAGGGGAAGGAACTTGCTCAGCTTCACACTCAGGAAGCAGCAGCAGAGTCAGGATTCCAAGGCAGGGAGGCTTGCAGGCTCTCAACCCCTAGGCTACACCACTTGGCCATTAAACAAACACCCAGAGGCAGGAAACCTCTGAGAGAGAATGGGGGAGGGGACGGGGGTATGCCCTGCCTGGAACATCCAAGATAAACTTGAACAAGCAATTTAACCTCTACACACTTCATGGTGGAGTCTATGGCAAGGGCTGGTGTACTCACCCCGTGATAGGCTTCTTCCAGTTTCGGAAATGTCAAGCAACTCACTAAGAGCACACAGCCCGGCTCTGGGGGACCTCAGAGGATGGGAGCACAGGGAGGAAGGATTAAGCCAGCAACATGGGCACAAGCCATATACTGGGACAGAGGGTTTCCATTGGGATCTATGCCTTGCTATCCAAGTTGAGAAGAGTCAATGTGTCACCTGCTGAATACACAGCTTTTGCTAACAAATAACAGTGTGACAAGGAGTCAGCGCTCTGTTAAGATAATCAGGGAAACCAAGAGGGGGCTCCAGTGATGCGGGGGAGGGGGAGGAAGCGATCCCGGCGCAGTCTACCCTGCCAGTTTCCTGCGGGGAAGGAATAAGTAGATTTCTTTTGGCAAATTAGCAGCTTTGTGACAAAGACCAGCTGTAGCCCTCCCCCCAATCCTTTCTGACTGCCCCTAGGATGCTGGGGGCTCAGAGACGGAAGGGAAGGACACCAGCATCCATCCTACTCTTCACCCCTGACTTCCTTGTTTCACCTTCACCCTCCGAGACAGGTGTCACCGCCGCTCCTGATGCCCAGGCTCAGGTGGCCGTGGGGCCCGCCCAAGGTCACCCGCAGCAGACGGTCTCCACCACCCTAGGCAGCCAGCCAGGTCTCAGGTCTGCCTTCAGTGCTAAAAGCTTTGTTTTCTAGGCCAACGTTTCTAGAGAGAGTTTTCTTCGTGCGGAGGCTCCCTTTTGTCTGAGGGCAAGCGGTTCGGGGGGCCAGCTGCTCCAGGAGTGTGGGTGTCAGCTGCCTCCTGTGCTTTCTGCAAGCAGGTGAGGGGTCCAGGCCATCCGCAGGCACGGTGGCGACACCGAGTGAGGTGTTGAGAGGTCTTTTTACTAAACACGGAACAGAGGCCACGTCCGGGCGGCCGGAAGGGTCCCAGGGAGCCCGGGTTTCAACCCTGAAACCTGCCGGACCGCGGCGCTCCGGGGATGGGGGTAACCGCGTCGTGGAGGTGGAGGTGTACCTGGACGCTTGCCCGCACTCACAGGTCCCGGCTCTCGGCGGACGCCGCCGTCGCTTCCTCGGACCCGGCACCCTAAGGCGGAACCGCCGGCACAACGGCCGCCGGGCGGGCTCGCGCGGGCCGCGAGGCGGGGGAGGGCGCGGAGCGGGGTGGCGCCCGGAGAGGGCGCCGGGGGCGGGACGCAGGGACACTCGCCTACCTGGGCCGCGCGCCGACGGGCAGGCCGCACCTGTCCCCCTCGCCCCGCGGTCCTCACCGGCGCTCCGCCGAGCACAAAGGGCTCCCACGGGCGGAACCGCGGCGCCGGCGACCCTCCCGAAGCAGGCCCGCCCCCCGCCCCGGCCCCAGGACGGCGCGCGGCTCCCGGCCCGCGCAGGAGCGGGGCGCGCGCGGAGGCCCACCTGGGAGGGCGCGCTACTGGCGCGGCGCAGGGACCCCTGGCGGCGGGGCCGAGCGGGCGGGGCGGCGGGGCCGGAGCACCGCAGCCCGCGGGCCGGCCGGGATCACGGCCATGGCTTCGCCAGGAAGTGCGAGGCCGAGGGCGGAGGCTCGCGCGGCCAATGGCGGCGGCCGGGAGCGGGTGGGCGCAGGCGGCGCGTGGGCAGGGCCTGCTAGGGGCGGGGCCTGCGCCGGGTGGGCGGGACCTGCGCTGGGGTGGGGCCTGCGCCGGGAGGGCGGGGCCTGCGCGGGGTCCGGGCCTGCGTGGGGTCCTCGTCCACCCCTCCGCCCGCACACCCTCGACCCGGGGACTAGCTCGCGGCCCCGGCGGGGCACTCAAGAGTCAAGCATCGCGACCTGCCTCCTGGGTGTCGACCGTCGTCACAGGCGCAGGGACAAGGCGTGGACCGGACAGGCGAGGTCCCGGGCCTGGGGTACCTGAGTGCTGGGCGGGGACATCGCGGGGGCACCTTCGCACCTTCCCCCTCTTCCAGCCTTAGTTCGGCCGGCCTCTTTGCGTTCACCTACATCGAGGTCTTGGCTGGCCCCTGTGTTAAAGTCACCATTCCCCTCTTTCTAATCTTCTCAATCATTCTCTGTTCATTTGACTTACTCTTCTCTCTCCCCCGGGCTTCCCTTGTGGCTCAGCTGGTAAAGAATCCGCCTGCAATGTGGGAGACCTGGGTTCAGTCCCTGGGTTGGGAAGCTCCCCTGGAGAAGGGAAAAGCTACCCACTCCAGTATTCTGCCCTGGGGAATTCCATGGTAGTCTATGGGGTCACAAAGAGTCGGACACGACTAAGTGACTTTCACTTTCACTTTCTCTCTCCCCGACTGGAAACCCGCTGGGGCAGGGTTTGCTGCCAGCTCCAACGCTGGCACGTAGGTAGCCTGTTAGTTAAGTATTTGAGGAATAAATGAGCTTTAACCACCACGTATCTATCATTGTCAAACTTATACTATAGCCTGAATGAACCTTGGAAACATTCTAAGTGAAAGACACGGAAGACCGGGTATTGTATCAGTCCATTTATATGAAGTGTCCAGAACAGGCAAATCCATACAGACAGAAAGGAAATTAGTGGTTACTCAGGGCTGGAATGTTGAGGGAAATAGTGTGGCTGTTAAGGGATGTTTTGGGGCGGGAGTGTGATAAAAATGTTCTGAAATTTGGTCGTATTGATGATTGCACAACTCTGAATAGATGAAAAACCACTGAATTGTACACTTAAAAAGGGTAGATTTGGGATTTCCTCAGCGGTCCAGTGGTTAGGACATGGCACTTTCATTGTCATGGAGCAGGTTCGATTCTTGGTTGGGGAGCTAAGATCCCACAAGCCTTGGAGCACAGACAAAAAACAAAAACAAAACAAAACTAAGGAAGTACTTCAGTATCAAAAGGGACAAGCACAAAAGGGAAAACATTACCCACCTGAGGAGAACAGCTGTCAGTACTTAAGTGTAGATCAGCCTTGTGTTTTTTGCATGCCTGTGTTCTTCACGGATGCATGCACGTGATTCTGAGTGGTGCAGGCCCTTTGGAGAGGTGTCAGTGAACTGCCAGCCATGTCCCCAGAACAGCTGGGCCTGGGATGGGGGGCGGGTGGGAGGGATAGGGAGGGAGGTGTTGGGGATGGGGTGAGGCCTAGGAGAACTGCTCCATGCAGCTGCAGCCTTAGCTCCCCAGGGAGCCTCCAGGTCCCTGAGTCTCTTGGAGGAGGAGGGAAGGAGGAGGAGGCAGGCAGCTCTCTAAACACTCTGTTCTCACCAGAGGTTTGTCCTTGGCCCAGCTTTCCTCCCAAAGGCTGAGTAATCTAGAAAAATTGCAGCCCAGCATAAGTGAGCTGGCCTGGGGGCCACCCTGGATCACGTCTGCAAGTGGAATTCTTGGCTCCATCCCTCCAGTAAATTTCTAACTGTTTAGATTGGAGGGTAAGAAGCAACAGACCAATAAATGGGTGAAGCCACAGAGGTTTCCTGGCCTAGGCCTTGGTCGTCCCTAATCTCAGATTAAAAGAAAGACTTTCTTCCCCTCAGTTGGCATTTCTGCTTCCTGCTTCCTTCTCCTCAGGACTTGCCTCCCCAGCTGTGCCTGGATTTGGGCCCTGGCTTGGTGCCAACTGGACCAGCTGCAACGTTTCCCATCTCCAAATGGGGTAACCTTTGTTCCTTTTGTGGTGATGACAAATTAATACATGATGAATGAATGATATAATGAATGAATGAATCATAAATGAATTAATACATGCTGATCACTTCCATCAGGAGAAGGCAATGGCACCCCACTCCAGTACTCTTGCCTGGAAAATCCCATGGATGGAGGAGCCTGGTGGGCTGCTGTCTATGGGGTCGCAGAGGGTTGGACACGACTGAAGCGACTTAGCAGCAGCAGCAGACCACTCCCACCAGTGCCCCGTGCGTGTTAGTTGCTCAGTTGTGTCTGACTCTTTGAGACCCATGGACTGTAACCGGTCAGGCTCATCTGTCCACAGGATTTTCCAGGCAAGAATACTGGAATGGGTTGCCATTTCCTTCTCCAGGGGGTTTTCCCAACCCAGGGATCAAAGCCAGATCTTCTGCATTGCAGGCAGATTCTTTACCATCTGAGCCACCAGTGAAGCATAAAGCCCCGTGCACAAAGCTCCTAAATTTGAACTTTTGTTGATGATGCCTGTCTACCAGTTAGAAAACTTCCTTAGCTGAAGACTTTGTTTCCTGTTAAAATAGAAATCATTTGAAAATGGACTCTATGAGTCATTGACAACTTAGCATTCATTCATCAGCTTCAGGCGCTTTCTTAAGATCTTGTTGTTTCCTGACCAGAGGGAAAGGAAGCCGCCAGCCCCTAAGAGGGGTAGAGAGAAGGGGGCAGGGCAGGCAGATATGAAGTACATGAAGCTTCCTGCGTGTCACGGCTTCTCCTGGAGCTAATGCTGTCTTGGGACCTGTCAGGTCAGAACTGCTGGTCACTTACTGCTGAGGTTTCTAACGAAGCTGGCCTTGCCCACAGCCTGACTCTGTTTGCCATGGTTCCCGGTTTGCCAGCTGTGAAAATGAAATGCTTGGCATTTCAGGGTTTCACAGCTGGCTGTGGTCCAAGGTCAGCAGGTAACCCTGACTAGCCACGTCTCCTATGGAATCTTCAAGCCTCTTGTGTGAAACCCGGCGCGTGGATAAAAGCCTTCGCAGAACTGTGTGGCCAAGAGAGCCACGCAAGTAATACAATTACTTGTAGATTCATTCACTGCCACAACCCCCTGCCCTTCCCAGTGGAATTATAACTGAAAAGAAATCTGAGTGTTTTCATTTGACTTGGAAAACCTGGACCGGGTGTTTGGTATCAGTCTAGGGTGGTTGAGCTCTCAAGCTCTAGAGCTGTGCTGGGCCATTTCTATTTCAATTAGTTAGAATTACATGAAATTTAAAATTCACTTTCTCAGTTGCCTTACCTCCATGTCGTGTCCTGACTAGTCACCTGTAGCTAGTGCATAGCACAGATTAAAGAACAATGCCGTTCGTGCCCACCCAGGGACGCCAAAAAAAAAAAAAAAAGAACAATGCCACTTCTCAGAACATTCCAGAGATGCTGCCCTAGAGGAGCTCTTATTAACTGCATGACTTTGAGTAAGTTACTTGTCTCTCTGGGCCTCAGTTTCCTCATCTGCAAAATGGGAGTTCATCTACTCAATAGCAAATACTTATTGAGAGCCAGCCATATGCCAGGTACTCTTTTAGGTGCTGCGGATATAGTGCTAAACACAGATAAATAAAATTGTGGGACTTCCCTGGTGGTCCAGTGACCAAGACTCCACGCTCCCAATGCAGGAGGCCTGGGTTCGATCCCTAGTCAGGAAACTAGATCCTACATGCCACAACTAAGTGTTTGTATGCCCCAACTAAAGATCCCATGTGCCACAGCTAAGACCTAGCGAGGCCAAATAAATAAATAAATATGAAAAAATATATAAGTAGGTAAAATTGTGACTCTTTTAGAGCTGCCATAGGGGAGGGACCAGAGTCCCTTATCTCTGAGCGTTATCTTGAGAATTAAATAAAATAGAACAGGCAAAGCATTTAACAGGGCACATTCCAAGTTCTTGAGAAATGTTCATTCTGTTATGACTACTAATCTGCCCAGCCCCTTCCCCCACAGCCCTGCCGTCTGATGGTAAACAGATAGCATGCATACCTCTACATCTGGTAGAGTACGCAAGGCAGATATTGCTAGTTGATCACAGCACTTTCCCACTGAGCCCAGAGGTACTGATGGGATTCTAGGAACAGCACGGAGCAGCACTCTCAGACACATCCTTTTCAATATCTCTTCCAAGCTCCCCCATGAGCTGCAGGTCCCATTAGTTCCTGTCTATAGAGTTCAAGCTCAGACTTCAGGCCCAAGCTTGACCCTTCTTAGGGAAAAGAGTAAGTGCCTGGTTGATACCTCGTCAGCCAAGCAGCTGGTCCTGCTTTGACCTCCTGCCAGAAACTGACTTCTTGCTCTACTGCTTCTTGGAGTGGGGTCTGGCTGTGTTCTCACCAGGGCTCCCAAAGTCTTGAATATTGTTTGTCTCCTTTATTCAAGAAAAGTGGATTGTCCCTAGGTGGACAAACAGTTCTGGCCAGAAAAGTTTGAGTGAAACTGGGCCCAGCATCCGAAGTGGGAGAGAGATACATGAACTTGCAGTTGTAATATAGTGAGATAAGGGGAGGGTGGAGGCTGGCCCCCAGCCATCGGGACCCAGGGGAGGAGGAACACTAGGTCCCCAGGGAAGGGTCTGCTCCATGGGAGGGGGTGTCCTCCTTCTCCATCTTTGAACTGCCTGTCCCTGCTCTTGTTCTCCCCCGCTGCAGGGACTGACCTGGACAGCCCATACTGACTCAGCAAGGCTGTCCTCTCTCTGGATCGACCATCATTTTGGTTCTGGTGGTTGTATTCATTCAATCATTCATTCAGTATGCCACGTGGTTACAACACGTGGTGTGAAGATCCCAGAGTTCAGCCCTTCCTTCTACCACTTGCCAGCTATGTGACCTTGGGCAAATTACTCAGCCTCTCTCTACCTGCTTTCCTCCTCTGAGAAATGAGGTTTACAGTAGAGTCTACCTGCCTCCCCTTCCATGGAGAGGGCTTAGCATGATGACCTGTGTGTGATAATGGCTCATTGTTATTTTCATTCACACATACATCTCCAGATCCCCAGAGATTTTTTTTTTTTTTTTTTTTTACTCTTTTTTTGCTCTGTTGGCATGGTTAATTCCAGGAATGAACATTTTTTTTTTTTTTTTCCAAATGCTAAACTTCCCTGGCACCCCTGAGATAAAGCTTTTCTGTGCATGACTTAAAACTGTGGGGCAGTGACACCTGAGCTGTGTTTGAAAGGTTAAGTGGGAGATTCTAGGCAGATGAGAGTGGTGAAGGGGGTCCCAGGCAGAGGAAACAGCATGTGCAAAGACCCGGAGGAGTGAAGCAGCAGACAGTTGAGGAGGAACTCTGGTTGGCTGGACATGGGGTGCTTGCAGGGGTCCATGGAGGGGAAGCTGGACTCTATGAGAAGAGAAACCCTTTGGCAGTGAGCTGGGTGCCTGGTTAGGGTGGTTGAAGTAGCTTTACTTGTGTATATATGTACGTATTATTTTATTGAAGTATAATTGACTTACAATGTTGTGTTAACTTCTGCTGTACAGTAGTTCAGTTATATGTGTATATACATTCTTTTCCATTATGGTTTATCACAGAATATTGAATACAGTTTTCTGTGTCTACTGTAGGCCCTACCCTCTCCCTCTGACCCCCTTGGTGGACTGGCATGTCCTCCCCCTGCCCCTTCCTTCTGAATCAGTCTCAGAGAATTCTTAACACCATAAAGGAAAAAAGAATTATATCAGTGATGCCAATTGGCAAGCGGGGTGGGCTCTGGTTGTTACCCATCTGCTTGTGCTCAGATTCATTCTTCACTTTCTCTGTGTCCTAGAAGTCTGACCTTGATGGAAGGCATCACCCGGGCTCGCTCCCCTGTGATTTCCTATTGGGTCCAACCAGTGGGAGGCACCAGATGGAGACTGGAGGGCAGGAGGAGAGAAGTGGGGAACTCCCTATAGTCCCTAATTTAGATTCTCTTCAGGGACTTCCCTGCTGGTACAGTGGCTAGCACTCTGCACTCCCAATGCAGGTGGCCCGGATTAGATCCCTGGTTAGGGAACTAGATCCCACATGTGGCAACTAACAGATCCTACACACAGTATGAAGCCACAACTCCTGAGCCCCTATGCTTAAACCATTGAAGCCCGTGTACCCTAGAGTCTGTGCTCCGGAAGAAGAGAAGCCCATGCACTGCAACTAGAGAGTAGCCCCCGCTCACCGCAACTAAAGCCCACGTGCAGCAATGAAGACCTTGTGCAACCAAAAATAAAACTAATTAATAAAAAAAAGGGGGACCCTGCATGCTGCAATGAAGACTGAAGATCCTAAGTGTCCCTACTAATAGCCAGTGCAGCCAAATAAATAACTGTATTCTCATGCTCAGTAGTGTCCGACTCTTTGCAACTGCGTGGACTGTAGCCCGCCAGGCTACTCTGCCCATGGGATTTTTTAGGCAAGAATACTGGAGTGGGTTGCCATTTCCTCCTCCAGGGGATGTTCCCCACCCAGGGACTGAACCTGCAACTCCTGTGTCTCCTGCATCACAGGCAGATTCTTTACAGCTGAGCCACCTGGGAAGCCCTAATAAATAAATAAATACATATATAGATATATACATACACACTTATTTCAAAAAAATAAATTCTCTTCAGAATCCATCTAATGTGCCTTCTGTTTGCTGTCAGCACTCTGACTCCAAACACTGGGAAAATTTGCCTTTCAATCTATTTATCTGTCAGTTTTCCAAAATAGCTTATAGAATAGTCTGCTTTCTCCCTCATACTGTCAACATGGAGAACCTGAAGTTCTGGTTTAAGGGGAAGAGAAATCTGAACCCTCTGCCTTACATGGTAAGGAAGTACATGAGGATGTACAACCAAAAGACCTGGCACTTGTACTTAAATGTGTGTGGCAATGACAGCTGGCGGAGCCTCAGTCTCCCTACCAATAAAATGGGCATAATAGAGTGACCCTGCCAATCAGCCTGTAGCCAGCAACGTGTCTAGTATTGTGAGTTCACAGAAGGAATATTTATTGACTGAAAGAGCACATGATGGATGACCAAGTAATATGAGCTAAGACGCACACAGAAAAGGCACCTCGAGTTTCAAAGCAAGTTTTAATTTTTATAGTTATTTTTTTTAAGACACTCTCTTAACCAGTTTTCATTTAACTGACTCACTAGGTTAATGAACTTGTCCCATTTCTTCTGTGAAACACACGTGCATACCGAACTCTCCGCCTACATACTTCTTCCTCATCTTTGTCCTCTACCCTTAGGCAGAGTCAGTGTGTTTGCTCCCAAGCTTGTGTATGGCAGTTGTGTTTATTATTGTCAATAATTGATTCCACTGAGTGTTACAGAAATCATGGAAACATGAAGGTAAAAAGAAAGAATATTGTCTCTATGAAAGCTGAGATGAAACTTGGGAAAACCTGAAGCCACCGACTAAGGATATTGACATCAAATGAACTGTACAACCAGGGAAGAGAAGGTGGAAGGGATTGTGAACTCCAGGTGAAGGGCTTCATTCTGCACACTAATGGTGTTGAAAGATTCTCTAGGTTCTCTAACCACCATAAAGAAAGGGAAATGGGAAATTGTAGTAGAAGGTCCATGCAAGAAGAAAGATACAGGGCTATAAAAAAGAATGAAATAATGCCATTTGCAACAACATGGATGGACCTAGAGATTATCGTACTAAGTAAGTCAGAGAAAGACAAATACCATATAATACCACTTATCTGCAATCTAAAAAATAATACAAGTGAACTTATTTACAAAACATAAACTCAGGCATAGCAAATTTGTAATTACCAAAGGGGGAAGAGGGAGGAGGGATAAATTAGGGATTTAGGATTAACAGATATGCACTACTATATAAAACAGGTAAACAACAAGGACCTACTATCTGGTACAAGGAACTGTATTCAACATCTTATAATAATCTACAACGGAAAAGAATCTGCAAAAGAGTAGATATAAATATAACTGAAGCACTTTGCTATACATCTGAAACTAACACACATTGTAAATAAACTATACTTCAACTAAAAAAAAAATACACTAGTGTATTTCAGCCAGCCTGTGCTCAAAGAACATATACATATACTTGTTCAGTTCAGCTCAGCCGCTCAGTCGTGTCCAACTCTTTGTGACCCCATGAATCGCAGCACACCAGGCCTCCCTGTCCATCACCAACTCCCGGAGTCTACCCAAACCCATGCCCATCGAGTCGGTAATGCCATCCAGCCATCTCATCCTCTGTCGTCCCCTTCTCCTCCTGCCCCCAATCCCTCCCAGCATCAGGGTCTTTTCCAATGAGTCAACTCTTTGCATGAGGTGGCCAAAGTACTGGAGTTTCAGCTTCAGCATCAATCCTTCCAATGAACACCCAGGACTGATCTCCTTCAGGATGGACTGGTTGGATCTCCCTGCAGTCCAAGGGACTCTCAAGAGTCTTCTCCAACACCACAGTTCAAAAGCATCAATTCTTCTGTGCTCAGCTTTCTTCATAGCCCAACTCTCACATCCATACATGACCACTGGGAAAACCATAGCCCTGACTAGATGGACCTTTGTTGGAAAAGTAATGTCTCTGCTTTTTAATATGCTGTCTAGGTTGGTCATAACTTTCCTTCCAAGGAGTAATACTTGTTAGGTCCTTTCAAATACACCTAGTATGGATGATTTTAAGTTCTCCCTGGGACAACTGACTTCTCAGACGCACTATTAACTGATTGACCAAAATCCTGATTTTATAGGATAAGAAAGCTTCCTTGTCTTTCTAAAGTTCTCTACCTTCTCTCCCTTTTCTTTTCTCTTTTTCTCTACTATTGTTCCTTCCTTTTTCTCTACTAAGTGTCCAAGTATGAAACTGGTCTTTAAATGTATTAAACTTTAATATTAAGTTTAAAATTTATTTTTAATTTATTATATTTATTGACTTTGGTGGGGTATTTGCTGTTAATTAACTTAAACAATATTTCTTTACCTACTGCAGGCTGCTGTTATGGGCTGCTAAAAGCTAAAAATGCTTATTTTAACAAATACTGAAGAAAATTGTGACTTTTTATTTGCATATTGTTCACATTAATTTATTCCTCTCTATAGACCTCCTCTGGATAATAGTTTCCCTTAGCCAGCGTAAAATAAACACTTCAGGAAAAATTTTATTTGACCCTGAAAGTATATTTTAAATGTCCTAGCAGCAATTCTTGTTTAAAGGAATTCATTGATAGTTTTTTGTTTGTTTGTTTGTTTTAGTGGAACCAAGAACCAAAATTTTCACATATTATGTTTGCTTAAAGTCAGACAGATCTATACACATGTTCCTGTCTGTGAGGAACTTACAGCCTGTGAACGACTGAACACACCACACCAAAGGGAAATGAAACAGAAGGTTTTTTACAAAGCAAGTTTAAAAGTTTAACTGATCATACCAGATCCCCTGGGTTACTGAAACTTCTTTGTCATGTCAAAAGTAGAAGCTAGTTCAAAATAGCAATGGTCACTAGACCAAGAATTAACTCTCACAAATCCTTTGCTGTGACGGGGAGCTCACTACCTCCCAGGAAAGCCAAATTCAGTTCCATCAGAAAAGAGTTTTCTTCTTCTCCTTTTTTTTTTTTCCATCAATATATTTTGAAAATTGAAGTGTAGTTGATTTTACAATGTTGTGTTAATTTCTACGAAAGAGAAAGAGCTTCTTTATATTGGCTCCAACTCTGTCTTCCTGTAACTGGGTTAGATCTGCTTCCAGGACGGTCGTATGAGACTAGCTTCAGGACTTCCCTGGTGGTTCAGCGGTCAAGAATCTGCTTGCCAATGCAAGGAATGTGGGTTTGATCCCTGATCAGGGAAGATCCCACATGCCACAGAGCAATTAAGTCCATGTGCCACAATTACTGAGCCTGACCTCTGGAGCCTGCGAACCACAACAAGAGAAGTCACCACAGTGAGAAGCCCATGCACCGCAAGTAGACAGAGTAACCCCACTCGCCGCAACTAGACAAAGCCTGCGCAGCAACAGAGACCCAATGCAGCCGTCTTTCTTTTCTTTTTAAAGAAGACTATTATCTGCTGTAAGAGGGACTTCCTCCCGAGTGAAGGGGCAGGTCCCCTGTCCTCCACAAAACCGCCCTGCAGGATAAACCACGTCTGTGGCTTCTCATCCCTCCCAGTGTCCGCTGCGGTCCTCCTTTAAGCACAATCCCCACATCAGAACACAGTTCTCAAGGCGTGGTCTGACCAGCTCAACTGCATCTTCTTCCCTGGTTTTGGACGTTAGAACGCCTCCTCCTAACTACCCTCCTTGACCCTGAAGGGCTAGGGGGATGGTGGTAGAGTGGGAGAAGGGGGTCCCCCTTGCAGGTTGCTGGGTCTGATAGTGGGAGACTGGTGAGAGAGCGGAGGGCAGGAGGGAAGAAACAGCAGGGGCACTTCTACCCCTCTCTGGAGCAAATCTCCAGTAGCCGTACCTTCTCTGAGCTGCAGCATCCCTTGGGTGATCTCAGCTCTACTCCAGTGTCCCCCCACCTCGTCTCTTTGACCCAGGGCTGGTCACCCATCTCTGGGCTGTGGCTGATATCTGGGGGTGCTTCACCAACCTGCTGGACTTCTCTGCTCTCCCATCCCTGCTGTAGTCAATATCCTGCATTCAATTCTTCCTGCTTATATACTTCTCCACTTGCTGAATGATCTCTATATACACCGTTTCTATTTCCCAGTGGAGTTTTGTGTGCTACTTCTAGTAAGGCAATTTAAAGTTTCATACTGATTGGAGGGGGGGTGACTGGTACTTGAAATACCAGCTGCTTTTTGGGACTTGCCTGGTGGTCCATTGGTTTAGACTCTATGCTCCGGATGTAGGGGGCGTGGGTTTGATACCTGGTCAGGAAACTAAGATTCTCATGCTGCACAGGTGTGACCAAAAAAATATTTTTTAAAAGTAGTTGCTTTTATTGCCTTTGATATGATTTTCCACATGTGGTCCTCACTTCATGGAAGAGGAGACTGAGGCTCAGGAAGGGAATGGCAGAGCCAGCGTTTGGGAGAGAAGTTTTCTGAACCTGCAGCCATTAGACCACACTGCCCCACTCAGAGGCTTGGACCCACCCTGCCCTTACTCACAATCCCAGGTCACGTTGCCCTTCTAGTGTCTTCTTGCTGGATTTCTGGAGTCCAAGCGGAGTTCTCTCCGAGTGACTCACATTTCCTGAGAAAGACCATTTGGGAGGAGGTAGGTATTACGTTCCCTCTGTCAATAGTTCAGCACCTTCACTTCCCAAAAGCTCCAGGGACCCTCTTTTCAGAGATCTGACAATGAGTGAGCTCAGCACGGATTCCATAAATACCATTTTCTATAAATATCCATTCCATGTAAGGCAACTGCTTCAGAATGACAACCACCTTGCTGAGAACAGCATATCTCGGGGTTATGTTTTATTTCCACCTCTAATTACAGCTGAGATGGGATTTCTTCCTTCCTTTCCTTCTTTTAATATAGAGCCCCGAGGAAAATGTGGGAACCAGGACACTGACCTTCAAAATTCTGTAGGTTATTATTATTATTTGCAATGACAGAAACAAAGCTCATGCAAAAATGATGGTCTTAAAAAGTCAGCACAATGTTCCTAGTATGGAGCACACATAGCTGAGCTACTCTGGGTCAGTTTCACTGTGTCCAAGCTCTGCTTCTTTCCCGGGAGGCTCAGACCCGGGAGGTCACACCGCCTGGGTTCTAACTGTCTCTGCAAGATTCTCGCTGTGTGACCTTGGGGAGATGGCGCAGCTCTCCCTGCTTCAGGTCCCTCCTCTATGTTGAGGTGGTTAGTGACACTGTCTTCTTCGGCGTGAGAATTACTTGAGAAGATAGTTGTATAGCACTTAGTGCAGAGAACACATAGGAAGCTATTACTCACCCCGAGTGAGTGCTGAGTCTCTTCAGTCGTGTCTGACTCTTTGCAACCCCATGGATGGTAGCCCACCTGGCTCTTCTGTCCGTGGGATTCTCCAGGCAAGAATGCTGGAGTGGGTTGCTATGCCCTCCTCCAGGGGATCTTCCTGACCCAAGGATCGAACCCTTGTCTCTCATGTCTCCTGCGCTGGCAGGCAGTTTCTTTGCCACTGAGCCACCTGGGAAGCCCCCCAATTACTATCCCTAACACAGCATAATATAGTTACTATATCATGAATAGGATATATAGGGGCTGTATTAATAATATATCAATATGGATTATATAAGTTGCCCATCTGGCTTAACGGTGGGGCTCAAAAGAGGCAGTACCAGTGAATTGCTGGGGAATCCACTTGCACTGGTCTCTGTCCATTGTCCATTTTCTGGGTCATTAACAGACTTAAAAATTTACTTGTCTACTGTCTCATTGCCCCTCACCACTTGCTATCCCCTTTTTCTCCCCTGCCTAATATCACAGGGATGGGTCCTAGCTTGTCCCATAAAAAATATATATATTTTTATTTATTTACTTGGCTGCTTTGGGTCTTAGTTGACACATGTGGGATCTTTAGCTGTGGCATGTAGGATCTAACTCCCCAACCAGGGATCAAATCCAGACCCCTTGCTTTTGGAGTGCAGAGTGTTAGCCACTGGATCACCAGGGAGGTCCCCATCTTTTGTGTATTTTTATTATTTAAAAATTTTAAAAATTAATTTTATTTGTTTATTTTTGGTTGTGCTGGGTCTTTGTTGCCATGTGAGTTTTTCTCTAGTTGTGGTGGGCGGGCTTCTCACTGCGGTGGCTTCTCTTGTTGCGGAGCACAGGCTCTGGGGCATAAGGGCTCAGTAGCCATGGCTCCTGGATTCCAGAGCACAGGCTCAACAGCTGTGGCCCACAGGCTCAGTTTCTCTGTGTCACGTGGGAATCTTCTGGGATCAGGGATTGAACCTGTGCCTCCTATACTGGCAGGCGGATTCTCTACCACTGGGCCACCAGGGAAGTCCCCTTTCAATATTTTAAAATTTGGTTACCTGTCTTTTATTTTTTATTAAAACATGCCTGAATTCTACTAACTCTGGGCTTTCCCATCACGGAGTCATTGCTTTCTCTCCACTGTCCAGGCCTATTTGAACTAAGTTTTCATTTGGGCTTCCCTGGTGGCTCAGATGGTAAAGAATCCCTCTGTAATGCAGAAAACGCATACAGGAGACCTGGGTCCCATACCTGGGTCGGGAAGATCCCCCGGAAAAGGGAATGGCTACCCACTCCAGTATTCCTGCCTGGAGAATCCCATGGACAGAGGAACCTGGTGGGTTAGAGTCTGTGGGGTCACAAAGAATCAGACATGACTGAGTGACTGACACTCCAGTGTTAACAAGCAAAAAAACTACCCATACCAAAGTGGCTTGTCTCCCTCCAAGACGTAATTCCCATGAGGGCATGGAGCACCTTTGTCTAGTTCAAATATGCATGCAGGCAGCTCTTACATGTAACATTGTTACTGCCCAAGTTTAAGAAATAGAGATGAGATTTCACAAAAAGATTCAGATTTTTACTGGAAGCCTTGGCCTCATCATGCTAAGATTCCTGCACAGCAACTGGGACAGATCTGAGATCCCCTTTAAAGGGCAGTTCTGAAGATGAAACTGACACCCAGAGGAGAATGACCTTCAGGAAAAAATGTTCTTAGACTGTGTACTTGGCTCATTCACATTACGTGCCTGCCCCCTACAGGCAAGTGTGTTTGTCATCCCTTTAGACACACAATGGGCCCAGTGCCAGGAATGAATGAATGAATGGATGGATAGTTAAATGAATGAATAAATGAATGAATGTATACCTGCTCTCAATTTTTTTTTTTTTTTTGGTCCCACCATGTGGCAAATGGGATTTTATTTCCCTGACCAGGGATCAAATCCAAGACCCCTGCATTGGAAGTGCAGATCCACTGGATCACCAGGGAAGTCCCTCCCCCAACCCCTGACATAGTAGCCAGCACATTGTTGCTGTTCAGTGGGTAAGTCGTGTCCAGTTCTTTGTGACCCCATTGACTGGACTGCTAAGCTTTCCTGTCCTTCACTATCTCCCAGAGCTTGCTCAGACGCATGTCCATTAAATCAGTGATGTCATCCAACCATCTCATCTTCTGTCACCCTCTTCTCTGGCTGCCCTCTATCTTTCCCAGCATCTGAGTCTTTTCCAATGAGTTGGCTTTCTTCGAATCAACTGACCAAGTATTGGAGCTTCAGCTTCAGCATCAGCCCTTCCAATGAATATTCAAGGTTGATTTCCTTTAGGACTGACTGGTTTGATCTCCTTGCTGTCCAAGGGACTCTCAAGACTCTTCTCCAGCACCAGAGTTCGAAAGCATCAATTCTTCGGCACTCAGCCTTCATTATGGTCCAACTCTCACATTTTTACATGACTACTGGAAATACCATAGCTTTGACTATATGGACCTTTGTGATGGTTTGGCAAAATGATGTCTCTGCTTTTTATTACACTGTCTAGGTTTGTCATAGCACATAATATATGTCAAATATTTTTATTTGATTTTTTCCTAAAGAAACTTGAGTTTGATTAGATTGATTTTTATATTGTGTGGATCTCAGATTTAAACAAATATTCACACATTCATTACTCGTGTGCAGTTTATTGTTCTGCCTTATCTGGGCATGTTGACTTCAGAATGCTCAAAATCAGGTTTTGTTTCAAAACCCACCATACACTTTCAGTCCAGTAGAGGGCGGCAGCAACTACGAATAGGAGAAACACAATTAAAGGTGGAATAATATAGTCAAGGCACCCAGGCAGGGTCCCTGAACTCTGGAATCAAATTCAGGCTAGAAACCACTTTGTTGTTGTTGTTTAACATTCTTAATAGATAGTGCATTCACATGTTCAAAAACTGAACAGAATAGATAAAATGGTATATGGTAAAATCTCTCTCCTTCTCCTCTTCCCTATGTACCTGGCTTCCTTCCTCATCTCCATCTCAGGAACAACTCTTTATTTTTCTCTTGTGTGCCCTTCCACAGGTGTTTATGCACATATGAATGAACACAAATATCTCTGTACACCCTCCCCCAACTTTACCCAAAAGGTATACAAACTTTACCCAAAAGGCACAAGAAGGTGTTTTGAGCACACTGTTCTGTATTTTGCTTTGTTCCATCATGATGTAGACTGTAGATCTATCATTAATGAAGACTGTAGATCTATCAGTAACAGTGCATAGAGAGAAGCCCCCTACTCTCTTTGTTTTTCCAGCTTCAGATTTCTCTATGGTACACCTGTATCATTATCTCTTCATCCAGCCCACCATCAATGGGGGGGCTTCTGCTACTAGCAATAAAGCTCAATGATTCAGTTCAGTTCAGTCTCTCAGTCGTGTCTGACCCCATGGACTGCAGCACTCCAGGCTTCCTTGTCCATCACCGACTCCCTGGAGCTTGCTCAAACTTGTCCATCGAGTCAGTGATTACTTGAATGATGATTACTCAATGGTTACTTGAACGTGTCTATAGCAGCGGCCGTCAGCCCCAGTTGCACATGAAAATGATGAGAGGGGATGTAAAAAATCCCACCCCTTAAGTCACACCTCAGATCAACTACATCAGAATCTCTGAGTGTGGGACCAAGGCTCACAGGGCGCCCTATGTCCTGTTGACATTTCTAGGGGAAACTGTCCAAGAGCACATAGATTTGCAACTTTGCTAGATATTGACAAGTGGCTTCCATGCTTGGTTGTGCCAACTTGCACTCCCACCAGCTTGTATGAGATGGCCTGGGTCTTCATGGCTTCACCAACAAAGCATGCTTGTCAAATTTTGCTTTTTGCTAAACTGTTAGTTTTTTGTTTTTCTTTAAAGTTATCTCAGTTTTGCTTCAATTTGCATTTCTCTTATTAGGGCTTGAGATTGAGCATCTTCTCGTTGTCTAAGAGCCTTCTGATCTGTCTGGTCATATCTTGTGCTCACTTTTATTTTCTCTCCCTTCTTTCTGGCTGTTCCACAGGGCTTGCAAGATCTTAGTTCCCCAAACCCAACCCTCCTCACCTCTCCAGGACTGGAAGCATGGAGTCCTAACCACTGGACTGCCAGGGAATTCCCTCTTTTCTCTTTTCTAAGTTGGTTTCTCTATATGTCAGCGAGATAAATTCTTCCTGATTTGAGTTGCAAATACTTTCTACTGCCTTGTTTTCTTTTCTTTTTTTTTCCCCCTCGAGGAAGACTTTTTACATATCTGAATGTATCTATCTTTTGTTATGGCTTTTGGATTTTGAGTCATGGTTAGTTTGGTTTCCCTTTCCAGTCTTATAAAG
Organism: Dama dama; assembly: GCF_033118175.1. NCBI lineage: Eukaryota > Metazoa > Chordata > Mammalia > Artiodactyla > Cervidae > Dama > Dama dama. Next base: position 16,900,070 of record NC_083684.1, on the reverse strand, counting down.
GAAGTTTCCCATGTGTTCTTCTGGCACTCTTGTGGTTTCCTTTATTTACAGGCAAATCTTCCATCCTTTTGGAATTTACCTTGATCTGTGGTGTAAGGTATGGATCCATCTTTGGTTCGCTTTCTAATGGCTAATTATCCCATTACCTTCATCAGGGAGTAAGATAGGAGCTGCTTTGAGCTGTATCCAATTTGAATTTCTTTGTTTTTGCCTTTTAATTTATAGCAGTACCAGCTCCTACTTTTCCCATTCACCCTCCCCCATTTGCCTGTTCAATGCTTGATTGATTTTTATTTGTTTACCATTGAGAATTTTATTACTAATTGAACATTGTCCCTGACCTTTGGGGTTTCTTTTTACGATTTATTTTAGTTGATAACCAACAGCTATGACCTTTTGTTGAATGTCTAACATATTTGTTTACAAGTTTCATTAAATCATAAAGCAAACCTTTGATGTCAGTTGTAGTTTAGTCACTATGTTCGACTCTTACGTTGTCGGTACTATTGTTATTCCATTGGAGGAAAGTAATCGGAGAGTTTTTGAGGCTTGTCCAAAAGCCCACAGTTAAAAAGAGGCAACGTTGGATGCAATTCAAGAGCCAAGTCTTGAGGGTCCAGCCTTTTTACTTGCCTCTACCCTATAACTGGTCTTTGTGGAATGACTGCAGGAGGGAATGAATGAGTGAGTCAGTGAGGGAAGTAAGAAGACAGAATGAGTCATCTCCTGCCCTTAGTGGAACCCAAACAGGGAGATAAGATGTGAATGGAAATAACCAGAGCGCAAAGTAAACAGTGATCCCACCGGTGGAAGCAGTCTATCCCCTCCTACTTAACAATCTTACTTCTTTCCAATTTCTCCCTACCTAGAAACCACGGAGCCCAACACTGGGGCAGGGCAGTTTGATGCAGTAAGTCACCCATGTGGAGGTTCCCTGTGGAGCTCTGCAGCCCAGGAGCCCTGGTGGGGAGGAGGGAGGTAGAGGAAGGGGTAGGGAGGAGGGGGGATGCAAAGTGAGAGAGAGGAGAGAGGAGGAGAGCTTGAAGACAAGGAATAGGGAGGAGGTAAACGGAGTTGTTGTTTGGGGGGGATAAGGAGGACTAGGGGAGGCTGGGGTAGGAGGTGGGGGAAGGGAGGGGAGGTGGGAATAGGGAGACAGGAGGAAGAAGGGGTTAGGGAAGTGGGAAGGGCAAGGGGAGGAGGTGAGGCGAGGAGCGGGTAGTGAATGAGGAGGGAGACTCAAGGAGGGAGGAGGGAGAGGGAGTAGAGAGAGGGAAAGGAGAAAAAGGGCTTGGGGAGGAGGAAGTGGGGGAGGAGTTAGAGGAGTGGGAGAACAACAAAAGGGTTGGGGGATGGAGAAGAGAAGAGGAGGGGGGAGGAGAAGAGGGGGAGGGAGAGGAAGAGGTGAGAGGGGGGAGGAGGAGGGGAGGAGGGAGAAAAGGCCCCCCCTCCCCAGCCCCCTTCGCAGGGTTGCGCAACCCACTCGGGCTGGGATTGGCCGCTGGCGAGTAAAGACGCCACGCCCCTGACACGCGCTACGACCAATAGCGATAGGGGGCGGGGCTTAATGCGTCCTGGAAGGCCAATGGGTGGGGGGGGGGCGGGACTGCGTGGCCGGGGTCTAGCTCGCGCTCCTCGCGCACTCGGAGCCACCGCCGCTCTCAGAGCTCCGAGCTCTCCTTCTCTCGCTGCTGTAGCCGCAGCCGCCCGCCCGCCCGCTTGCCAGCCCGCCTTCCACGCGTCCCCGCCCCGCTCCGCTCCGATTCCTGCACCCGGCCCCAAGCGCGCTCATCTATCGCTGCGAGCACTGTATTCCCACTGAGGCCCCGGGGCGATGGCCACCAAGATCGACAAAGAGGCTTGCCGGACGGCGTACAACCTGGTGCGCGACGACAGCTCGGCCGTCATCTGGTGAGGAACTTTCCATTGCTCTCCGAGCCCCGCTGCCCGAGCTCGCAAGGGGCCTGGTGCGCTGAGCCGTCTTCCAGACGGGACGGATTAAGGGTCATCCCCGTGCGGTCTCCCCGCAGCCTTAACCCGGGACAGCGTGGAAAGCCAGAGCTGGCTTTTCGCTAGCCAGAGCATCTTTTAGATTGTTCTGTGGAAGCTCGGCACCGTTCAGCCACTAACGCTGATGTGTATGTGTGTTTTTCTCTTCTCCCAATCCAAAGGGTGACTTTTAAATATGACGGCTCCACCATCGTCCCCGGCGAGCAGGGAGCAGAATATCAGGACTTCATCCAACAGTGCACAGGTAGGGAGACACGCCTTCTGGGGGGACTCCCGGTCTTTTGGAACATGGTCAATGCTAGGGAGGAGCCTGAGGCCACCCTGGGCACCCCCAGCGCTGGAGGAACCAGATTGGAGCGTTCTAAAGCCTCCACAAGCCTTCTCTCCTCTGGGCATCCAGAACGACCAGAGGTGACCGCCAGCCTCCTCCCTCTCACAGTAACCTTTTCAGGCGGGACAGCTCCTTTGCCCCCATGGTCTCTAGCTTTCCACCGTTAACTCAGGGGGTTCCAAACTCCAGGGTCCAGCCCTCCGGGTTTCCCCTTTCATCGGTCAGAGCCAAAATAAAAACAATCCTGGTGCTTATTGAAGGAGAAAGAAATGGTTAGCGGCAGCCCCCTCCTTTCTCCTGCAATCATTGTCCATGTGCTGGTGATATGTTTTTGTTTGTAGAATATAGAGCAGGACATGAAAGCATACATACCATATGATCCCATTTATGTGAAATTTTACAAAAGGCAAAGCTAATCTGTAGTGTGAAAAGTCAGAAGAGTGGTCCCACTTGTGGGTGGCTAGCCCCTGACTGGGGGAGGCACACGGAAGGTGGGGTGGGGTCTCAAGGAGTTGGGAATATTCTGTATTTTGATTTGGGAGGCAGTTACACAGGTGTGTACATATAAGAAATCTTTCAAGCAAAATCTTTAGGATCTGTAAACTTTGTGCCTTTCCCTGGGTTGTCTTAAACCATTAAGTGGAAAAAACACATGCATGTACAACCACAACCTCCAATCCCTGTCCCCCCACCCCCATCCCCCACACCACTGAAGCAAAAGGCCCAGCATTACTGGTAATAGGACCCTTTAAAGCTAAGATTGGAGGATGGGTTCTTTTTCTTGGCTCTGGTCTCTAGCTTGGAAATAGATACTTTCAGACAAAGGCAATGCGGCCTGAAAGTTAGGGTGGGGACCTAGAGTCAGCAAGGTGGGTTTGAATCCCCTTGTGGCCACTTTCTAGTCGTGTGGTTTGGGGCAAGTTACTTAACCTCTCGGGGCCTCGGTTTCCTCGCCTGTAATCTTAGAGGGCTGTCAAGAGGATGGGTGAGTCAGTGCTTGTACAGATGACACGGCCATTTGTGAAACAAATAAGAAATACACCACTGTGCTAAAGATCACGCAACGGCCCCTTTCCTTTATTCAAATGATTATTTTGAATTTATTCTAATTCAAAGAATATCTATAAAGTGTCTGCTGTGGGCTGGGTGGCACTGAGATTTACCACCCAAAAAAAAAAAAAAGTCTCCCAACTAAAACATCTCCCAGAGCTACCTCTAGACCTTCATTCACTGCTTTTGGACAGGATTGTTTAAAATGTTGTTGTTGAGTTCAGTCGTGTCCAACTCTTTTGTGACCCCATGGACTGTAGCCTGCCAGGCTCCTCTGTGCAACTTCCCAGGCAAGAATACTGGAGTGGGTTGCCATTTCCTTCTCTAGGGGATCTTCCCGACCCAGGGATGGAACCCAAGTCTCCTGCATTGGCAGGCAGATTCTGTACCACTGAGCCATCTGAGGAACCCTTTGTTTAAAAGCAGATGTGTAAAGTACTATCACAACTCACATCTGTTGAGGTGAACGGGGCCAGGATTGAAAGCCAGGCCCCTGACTCAGGAACCCTGTCTCTCAGCTACCTCTGTCCTTTCACCACTGTGATGCCTGCTTTCACTGGTCGGGTAAGTGCAGACTCCTGGGGTTTGGTGTATAACTAGGAGGTTCAGCAGTATTTTTTGCCTTGCCGGCTCTGAGATTTTCTCTCAAGCCAGCTTCCTTCCTCTCTGGACAGTAAAGTAGCAGTTTCCTCCTGCTAGCCATCCGTCATCCCCACCCCCTGCCATCAGACTGGGGTCTTCTCCCACCCACCCCCCAGCTTCTGAAGCTATACTTCTGTCTATTGAGTAGAAAGTGACCCCAGGAATAAAGAGCATCCTGTGAGTGGATTCTGAATTGGGGAGGCTGTGGTCAGAGAACACTTCCTCCCTCCCTGGGGCTTTGTGGTTTGCTAGTCCAGCCCTTCCCCCAATGATAGGGATGGCAGTGGGGAGGGCCTGGTGGGAGAACTAAAAATGCTTTCCCTGCTGCTTGTTGAGCTTATGAATGGGCGGTGGGATCTGAAGGCTCCGTCTGCTCTGGCTGGAAGTCCGCCTTCCTTCCCCAGCCATCTGTTGGACAAATGTATAGGCGAGCTATGGTTGCCGTGTCTGCTCCTGTTTGTCTTAGAAAAGCCTGTTCCATCCAGCCACCGTGTCCTCCTAACCCAGTGACCAAGGATTCGGAACGCTGACTAGTAACTTTCTACATGCAAGTCACTGCACTGGGCACACCTTGTCTCCGTTTCTGAGCTTGCTTCCCTTCCGTCGGTGGGGAAACGGAGACCCAGAGAGGTTAAGTGATTTGCCTGCAAGTCACGGCAAGGTCGTGGCAGGCCCGGGCCTTGAACCCGGGCAGGGTGGCTTTGAGGCCTGTGCTCTTGGCCTCTTCTCACTAAGGAAGTAGTTTAGAGGCTCATTTCTGAGTCGTGGAGCATCTTCACTGTACAGCATGTTCTGGTCGGGGCTGGTGGGATTGTTGGCCGTTACGGAAGGCACGTTGGCCTACTCCTGTGACGCGGGGAGGCCTCTCCATGGCCCTCATCTCTGGCCAGGTGTTCTGACAAGCCGGAGGGTTAGTGCTCCTGGTCTGGCATAGCCTTCCTATTTCCAAACCTCTCACAAGGTCACAGGGGACCTGGGAGCCTAAAACCAGTACCTGGTCGCTCCTCCGTCTGCCCTGGGGGAACGAGGTGGGTGGAAGCCCCCCGCCCCCACTGTGGGCTTTCTCTCCTTGACATCCTCACCCTGCCCCCCCATCCTTGCTCTGAAATACTCTCTTTCACCCCTCCTCTGCCCTCTGGCTACTGTCTTCCTTCTGTCCTTCCCCGGGGTTCTTAGGAATGGAATCTGCCCAGTAAGCCTCTCCCTGTCAGCCCTCCTCCGCCCCCCCAGGCTGGCCTGTCCTTGTCCCCAGGCCCTGGTTCCTGAAGGTCATGGACTGGAAAGTCGCTGGGCCGCCCTTGTCCTCTGTTTCTTGCTGCCAGGATCTGGAGCCCTCTGGGCCCCCGCACTGGCTCTTCTGGCACTGGCCTCACCTGGCCCCTTCCTTCTGTACTGACCGCTCCATCACTGCCTCTGCTCTGGCTTCTTACCCCAAACTTCAGTCCATGTGGGATGGTTGCAGATCTGTCTGTGCAGTGAGAGGAGCCCAGTGCAGGTAACTTACCCACTCTCCCATCCCCGAAGAAAAGAAATCAGTCTTAGCTTCTGTGGTTGGAAAGTCCAGGTAAAGTACTAGCTGCAGATAAGGCTGTCGGAACTCACGCCCCTCCCCCAGCCCCGTTTTCCTCCTTGATCACTTGCCTTGGGAGCAGGAGGGCAGGTTCTCCCTGAGTGGTGAGGTGATAACCTCTAACCACCCGGCTTCCAGGCTTTGGGGAGGAGGGAGAGACTGACTGCCACTGATTTCAGCAGAAGTCTCCAGACTGACATACTGTCTTTGGTCTGACTGGGTTCATGTGGGCATGTGAACTAATCCCTGTGATTCTGGCTGACTATACCTGGATCAGTGCCCATGCCTGGACTGGGGGAGGGGCAGCCCCACCAAACCAGGAGACAGTGGGGGAGGGGCAGCCCCACCAAACCAGCAGGTAGAGTTGGGGAGGGTGGGTTCCTAAGGGAAGAGTGAAGGCGAGGGCATGCTGCTTCCAGAAGAGGGGCAGACCCAAAAGAGGTCCATGGCCACCCTTTATTGCAGCAGTCTCTCAGCCCACGGTCTTTCTTGTCTTAAATTCATTCTATCCCCCTCAACTCCCCCAAATGGGAGTGAAAGTGAAGTTGCTCAGTCATGTCTGACTCTTTGCAACCCCATGGACGAGCCTACCAGGCTCCTCTGTCCATGGGACTTTCCAGGCAAGGGTACTGGAGTGGGTTGCCTTTTCCTTCTCCAGGGGATCTTCCCAACCCAGGGATTGAACCTGTGTCTTTTGAATGGGCAGGTAGACTCTTTTACCACTGAGCCACCAGGGAAGCCTGCAGTCTCCTCAAGTTCCTTCTCTGCTCATTAACCACCTATAGCTCCCATCTGCCTACTAAGTACAGGCTATCTCCTTGGCCTTCCAGTCTGTTTGTCCCCACCCACATCTCCTGTGCAATAGCTCCCACACCCTCCTTTGTGCACCTGCAGCCTGACCCTGTGTAACTCTCTCAGCCTGCAGGCCAGCGATTCTCTCTAGGTGGAATTCCTCTCCCCTGTATCTGTCCATCTGAGACTGAGCCAGCAAACCAGCCTAGTGCAATCCCTTCTGCATTTCAACAGCCAGGACCTTTGGAATCAGAGAAATTATAAATTTGCATCCCAACTCTGCCCCCTGCCATGTGACCTCAGGCATTTCTTTACCTGTACCACAGTTTTCTGGTGGTTCTGATGGCGCCCGCCTCTCATGCTGACTGAGAAGGTTCGCTGAAGTTGTATGTCTAAATGGAGAGTCCAGACATGGTGATGCCGTTGGCTGTTGTCACTGTTACTTTTTTTTTAAAACTCTCCTAGCGTCACATTGGTTGTTGTTACTATTACTTTTTATATCATTATTTCTATTCTCCTAGCGTTTAGGCTGACAGTGTGCTTGCTGCTCTGAAGTTTCTTGTGCGTGCCCTAGCTCAGCACACAGTAAGCACTCAACTCTGAGTTCACTTAGTAGAGGTGCTCAACCCCAGACTGGCACGCAGTAGGCGCCATGTGGGCATGCTTGAGACCTTTGGCCCACGTCTGCATGCAGTAGGTGGTCAGTACAGGGTAAGAGGTGGTTAGCACAGTGGTTAAAGGTCTAGGCTGCTTTGGATGGTCTGGGTTCAAATGCTTGCCAATCATGTGACCTGAATTATTCACCTGCTCATCCTTTTGCTATAATGTGATTATTAGGAGGATTAAGGAAGCAAGTTCATGGTGCCAAGGATGCAGTCCGTTCTCCATAAATGGTAGTCACTGTGATTGTCATCTCATTGGTGGAATTTAATTGATATGGAAGTAAAGTATGTGATCAGAGAGATGGGGGAGGGAAGAGATGATGGGGAATGGGTACTGAGCTGTCTGGAGGGTCTCTGGTTGCCCTGACAGAGCCATGGGGAGTGGGGAGGAGCCAGGGCTAAGCTGGCAAAGGAGAAAGGAGTCATTTGACAGACTGACTGGTGGTGTGATCTCTCTGATCTCTGTAGGAAGGGCTTACAGATCATGAGTATGTGTTGGGTCAATGGTTCAGGGTGTCTGTGAAATGTTTTTTTTCTTCACCTTACAAGTAATACAGGTCCGTTGCAGAATATTCAGAAAGCAAGATTAAGCAAAAGGAAGAGAATAAAAACCAGATATAATTTAAATATAGTTTAACACTCAGAAATTTGTTCATTCATTCATTTCCTCCTTCCTTCCTTCAATCAACTCCTCTGTAGGTTACTGTTCTAGGCACTGCGGGTAAATCTAAAAGCAGAGAAAGCCCCTGTTCTCATGGCACTGATGTTTTATTGTCATCATCCAGCCCTTAAAGTGGCTCCTAATCTATCTGTTGTATAAATGTAACATTGTTTAACAGATCTTTTATTGATAAACTGACCCCAAAATACTCTGTTGCAAGCATTTTTATTTTAGAAAGAATCTAGGCATCTGGGAATGAATCCAGTTTTCTGTTGGTACAGATTTTAGAGCCAATCAGTTACGAGCATCGATGGTAGAGCCAGGGTGTCTTGCTTTGACTTGGAGCCTTGCTGCACTGTGTGACCTTGAGCAAGTCTCCCAGATTCTCTGTTTCTTCATCTGTAAGATTCTGTTACTGATTGCACACAGGGAACAGGGTTGCTAAAATTGAGGATAAATTGACATGATACACGTAAAGCTTATAGGCAGTGCCTGCTATACAGTGGGTGCTCAATTAATGTGGTATCAGTAACATAGCACCTTGCAACTGCTTCTCAGGGACTGAGTTTGGCAGCGGGATGGTTAAGGAAAACGGGGGTGTCTTTACTGTTAAAGGCAACAACATTCATTCTAACACTTGTCAAAGAACAGTAAGGCAGGGACTTCCCTGATGGTCCAGTGGTTAAGACTCCCACCTTCCAATCCAGAAGGCATGGGTTAGATCCCTTGTTGGGGAATTAAGATCCCACATGGCGCATAGTGCAGCCAAAAAAAAAAAAAGAACAGTAAGGCAACTTTATTCAGAGGAAGGGTCTGGGGTGAAGGGAGAAGCTGGTTAAACTGACTTAACAGGATTCTTGCTGAAGGCATGCCAGGGATCAGACATCACCGGGAAAGGGTGAGGACAAGGAGCCTGATTAGATATCGAGGGGTGATCAGATATGGCGGACGGGGAATTCTGGCTCAGTTGACTTGGCGGGATCCTTGCTAAAATCAGCGAAGGCTGAGACAAACACAGAAGTCGAGAAGTTGAGACCCAGATGAGAAAGAGCTTGGAAGAGCGTGGTTAGAGTTTGGTCAAAGAGAGACTCTTTACTATTACTGCAAGTGGGACAGGTTGGGACAGAGACAAATTCGCTCACTGTCCACAGCCTCTGCGTGTGCAACGGTGCAGCACACATATGTATGGCGGTCTCTCTATTTTGCTCTTCTGCACACTGGCATTTTTTCCCCCAAGCTACACATATGCATTTTCCCCACCTCTAGCTTTACTCAAATTTAGAAATTTGAGTGAGAAAGGAAGGAGAGAAATTATCTAGTGACTCAAAGGGACTCAAAGGTCAGAAGGAAGCTGTAGATCTGTGACAGGGCTTTGGACCTTGTAAAGTGCTAAACAGTCTGTCTGTCATACAATCAACAAACGGGGATTGATTGATGCATCATTTCTGTTGCTCCAGAAACAATGCTAGGTGGTGATTCTTCAGTGGTACCTGAAGTGCTCTGGAAACATTATCTTCACAGTTTTCTGCAAAATTCAGTCTCCTACTGCCTTCTTGGCTCATGCATGTGTTGTTGGGGGATCCTGAGCCGCGTTTTGTGGCTTCTTTGTGTCATAAGATGCGTGGGCTTTGTAACAGCTCTTCTGGGTGATATTTCCACTTGTGTGGAGTTTGTGGCCACACCTCCATGGAGAAGGGTGCTGGATGTCCCTTTTCCTGCTAAGTAGGGTGTCTCTGCTTCAGCAAAAGTATACAGTTAGTTGAAATGAATTGAGTTTCCCTCTTTGAAAGTCTTTAGACGTTAATGCAAGCTTTTGGAAATTATTGCTGATGAATCATGTAGATGTTACATCCATGTCGTCATCTCCCACCGTTTTTTCATCTTGTTATATCCTGGCATCCCACCGCCCCACATCTGGAGCCTGGCACCCCGTGCCCAGGTCTTTGGTCACCTCCTGGTGGCCAAATGGAGTGGATGTTTCTTTGTACTTGTTTCACTTTCCCTCCTTCTAGCCTTCGGCAGCGACCGCCAGTTACTAAAAACATGGTTTTTCCCTTCCGTCTGCTTTTGCACTGCAAAGCTCACTTACTTCTCCTTTCCTGTTTCTCATCTCCTGCTCTCACTTCTGTCTGCTGGTTCTGCTTCCCTTTCGTGCCCCAGAAGTGTGGGTGTTTCCCGGGCTCCACCCTTGACCCTGTCTTTTCCTTCTCCGGAGCATTTCTTGAGTGCCAGCCCTTTGCCCAGGATTGAGTTGACCCCTTCTGAACTTGGTGAGCTTGCAGTCCAGGTAGTGGTGGGGAGGTGGGGAGAGCTTTTCTCTCCCCTTAACTTTTTGTTGCTTTTGCCCACAAGGTCAAAATGCTTAGAAATGGCCCGGAATGCCCGTTAGGATGGGATGCTCAGCAGCTCGCCCCTCTCATGCACATCCCAATGCATGATTCTGACCCCATGGATGCCAACTGCCCTGCACTAGGTAGGCACTTGGCCTGTATTAGCTCATCTAATTTTTCTTACCCGTGAGGAGTGTGTATGTAATAAGAACAATGACACCAGAGTAGGGGTCATCTCCATTTTACTGATAAGGAATCTGATTGTTTTCTCAGAGTCCAAAGTCTCTTGTTTGGTAGACTCACAGATGACAGAGAACGAACTAGTGGTCACCAGTGGGAAGAGGGGACGGAGGGAGGAGCGGCCAGTGAGGGGTTTGTCCTAAGTCGCTCCAGTCTTGTCCGACTCTTTGCAGCCCCATGACTGTAGCCCGCCAGGCTCCTCTGTCCATGGCATTCTCCAAGCAAGAATACTGGAATGGGTTGCTATTTCCTCCTCCAGGGAATCTTCCCAACCCAGGGGTCGAACCCAGGTCTCCTGCATTGCAGGCAGATTCTTTACCACTGAGCCACTGGGGAAGATAGGGGTAATGGGAGAAAAAGGATTATTATGGGATTTTATGATATCATGTGGGAAACTTTTGAAGATTGTAAAGCACTACAGAACTTAAATAATCTTTCATTCAATAATAAAATAATAAAAAATCACTTGCTTGAGATAGTGCAGTAGGTAGAGAAATTGGACTTTGAATCCAGATCTGTGTCCGAGGCTCCCAGCCTTCCCCCATGCTGCACTGCCCTGCCCTCCCCCTTCCTTGGAACTTGTGCACAGTTTTCCTTCTTTTGGCCAGTCCTCATTGGTCTTGCTTTGCTGGAGGACTTCTATACATCTTTCAAGGCCCAGTGTAAATATCCCCTCCACCCAGATGGCCTCCTTGCCTTTGTGATGTTCATCCCATTCTGTGGTGATTATGTGTGCATCTGTTTCTTCAATTCCACGGTGAGATCCTGGAAAGAAGGACTTTTGTCTCTCTGGTGGTGGTAACCTCAGTGGAGCATCCTCACCCCTCACGGTTACCTGGTCCTAATCTCTTTTTCCCCAGTGGTTATGTCACTCTCTTATGTGGACCCAAGTCATGGGTAGCAAGCCCTTAGCAACTCCGCAAACTATATCTAAAATAGGAGCGTTTCGGTATCTGGTGTTTGACTCTCCTGCTGGATAGAATCTGAGCTCCTCGGGGCAGAAGCCTGGTTGGCCTGGTTCTCTGCTGTGTCATCAGCACCTGGAACAATACCTGATCTCCCCAAGTGTGTGTTGAATAGATGAATGAACACGGTCCCCTGAGATGTTTGAGAGCTGAGCTCACCCCTGGACAGCCCACCGTGCCCTCTGCCAACATAACAGCCCAGTGGCTTGTATGGAGAGTCTTTAGGTGCTGAGGCTCTGAAACCCTTGTCCCCCTCTGGCCTCTGGCCCACATTCCTGCCCTGGAGCCCCTAGGTGTCTTCCTCTCCAGCTGAGTTTGATGCCTTGGCTTTTGGGATTCTGCTCAGTGGCCTCAGCAGGGCCAAGTCCCCAGAGGCTTGTGTGTAAGGCAGGGCTGTTAACCTCAGCATTTTGTGTTTTGTTTCATCAGTTTCATTTGAAATTAACTTGCCTGACATCCTGTTTTAGTTCTGGACTTAATTTCTGGTCATCTGTCTCATTTTTCCTCATGCACTTATTCTTTTTTTTAATCATCTGTGCATTTCTATAACTGTCCTTGCCAATCATAAGTTATCATAATCCTTAAAAATAATGATGAACACTGGGCTTTTATTGTGCCAGGAATTGTGCTGAGGTCATTGTATCAGTTTCCTGTGTCTGCTGTAACCAATGACCACAGGCTCAGTGGTTTAAAACAACATAATTTCTCATCTTAGAGTCTGGAGGGCAGAAGTCCAAAATCAACCTCACTGAACTAGCATAAAGGTGTGGGCAGGACTGTATTCCTTCCAGAGGCTTGAAAGGAGAATCTGTTTCTTTGCCTTTTTCTGCTTCTACAGGTTCTGCATCCCTTGGCTTGTGGCCCCTTCCTCCATCTTCAAGGCCAGCAGTATCTGGATGAGTCCTTCTTATGAAGCCATCTCTTTGATTCTTCTCCCTTCCTCACTTCGATATTGAGTGGGCCCACTTTAGTCATCCAGGACAATCTCCCCATGCTGAGACCCTCAATTTATTTTATTTTTTTTAATTTATTTATTTTTTGAGACCCTCAATTTAATCACACCTGTAAAGTCCCCTTTGCCGTGTCCAGTCACAGAGTCACAGGTTCTGGGAATTAGTGTATGGACATCTTTGGGGGCCACTGTCTTGCCAGCCAGAGTCATTTAATCCCCACTTTATTTCATGACACCATGGCCCCATGTGGTACCAAGGTCCTATTGTCATTCCCATTTCACAGACAGGAAAATTGAGGCTCAGAGCCGAGAAAGCACCGACCCCGGGTTGCGTGGAGGTGGAACCGTGTTCCTTACCCAGTGTCTGCCCTTCTGGCCACCACTCCTGACACCCTGCTGCTTCTCAACATGTGCAGCTGAAATTCTTTTGAAACAAGGAGGGAAGACCACGGGCGAGCTCTTTTCTTTTTTTCCCTGCTCCTTCCTCCCCCAGTTTTGTTGAGAAATAATTGGCATGCACCACTGTATGAGCTTAAAGGGTACAGCATGATGGTTTGGTTTCCATGTATCATGAAATGATGACTTTAATAGGCTTAGTTAACATTCATCCTCTGGTATAGATACAATAAAAAGAACAGAAAAAATATTTTTTTTCTCCTTGTAATAAGAACTCTTAGAAGCTATTCTCTGAACAGTTTTCCACAAGCTCTTTTTCTGAAAGCCAAGGGGCAGACCGGAGGCCTGTGCCTCTGGCTGGAGGCACATTTCTAAGAATACATAGCTCAGAGGTAATTTTTCTGCCTTTGTTCAAGTGGAAAACCTGTGATGGTCTCTGGGGAGCAACACTCCTTAATTCAAACGCCTCCATTTTTCCTAGGAAAGATTTCTGACTCTGCTGCTTTTGACTGAAAGGATGGCCCTTGGAGGTCATCTGATCTGACCCGGAAGTAGTTTTTTTCCCTTTCTTGGGCTATAATTCTACCCTGACTCTAAAATGGAGTGTATTGTTCAGAATTTGAAAATCAAGGAAGCTGCTAGCCAGGGGCTGGCCAGGGGCCCCTCTGGGTCACATGCTGGGGCTTCTGGGGAGGAGGAAAAAGAGTCAGACTTTGTGCAGCCGCTATGAGGCCCCTGCCTGATCAAAGAGGACCTGTGTTCACTCTGGTGAGCTCCTGTAGCCTTGAACTGGAATGCCACTTGCACTGGTTTTTAAACTTTATTTATTTTTGGCTGCGCTGGGTCTTGGTTGCTGCAGCTGCGCACAGGCTTTCTCTAGTTGCGGCGAGGAGGGGCTACTCTCTAGCTGCGGTGCGAGGGCTTCTCATTGTGATGGCTTCTCTTGTTGTGAAGCATGGGCTCTAGGTGCGTGGGCTCAGTAGTTACAGCACGTGGGCTCAGTCGTTGTGGCACATGGGCTTAACTGCTCTGTGGTATGTGGGATCTTCCCGAGCCAGAGATTGAACCCATGCCCACTACATTGGCAGGTGAATTCTTATCCATTCTTATGTGTCTTATCAGGACAACCAGGGAAGCCCATTTTTTAATATATATATATATATATATTGAAATATAGTTGATTTACATCACTTGCTCTGGTCTTGATTTGGCAAAATCTAACTGCCATGTGTTTGATTTGGGGAAAGTAACTTTTCTTCTTTGGCACTTTGTTACACTCATTATCCAACAAATGTACTTTGAGGGCCTACTATATGCCAGGGACTCTGGACACTAGGGAAGTTGAACGATCCAGATCACAGAGCTTACATTCACAGAAAATGCAGGGGCAGCTAATAGACAAGCTAGCAAATGTGATCTTTTCAGAATGAGATGAGTGTTAAGAAAATGAAATGAAGCAGTGGGCCACAGACACATTGTGGGGAGGCCGCTGTTAGCCAGGGGGGTCAGGGGAGGCCTAAAGGGGAGGGGACATGAAGGCAAGACCTGAATGAAAAGGAACCAGGCATGTGGATACCTGGGTGAGGAATGACTCCAGCAAAAGGGGAGGGCCTCAGACCATGCATCCTGTAATGGTCCAGCTTCCAGAGTCTGTAAAGAACTCATACAACTCAACAAGATGGGTAACCCAAGTGGAAAATGGGCAAGAGATTTGAATGGACATTTCTCCAAAGGAGACATACACATGGCCAGTAAACACATGCAAAGATGCTCAGCATTAGTAGTCATTTGGGAAGTGGAAATCAAACCACAATGAGATGTGACTTCACACACACTAGGGGGCTGTGATAACAGGTGTTGTAAGGTGTCGCGAGTCAGAACCTTCGTGCAATGCTGGGGGGAAAGAGAGCTGGTGCAGGCACCGTGGGAAACAGTTTGGCAGGTCCTGAAAGGCTAAGCCTAGCTGTTTCACGCCTTAGTGTCTACCTGAGAGAGATGAAAACACACAAAAACTTGTGCATGAATGTTCACAGCAGCATGATCCACAGTTGCCCCAAAGTGGAAACCACCCAATGTTCATCAGCTGATGAAGGGATACACAAAATGTGGTCCATCCATGAATGGAATATTAATCACCCATATAAAGGAATGGAGTACTGATTCATGAGACAACCTGGGTGAACCTTGAAAACATGTTGCTGAGTGAAACATTATGCTGAAAAGTCAGACGTGAAAGGTCACATGTCGTGTGATTCCATTTATTTCAAGTTTCCAGAACAAGCAAATCCATGGAGATATAAAGCAGATTTAGTGGTTGCCAGTAGTGAGGATGAGGGACAAAGTGTGACTATTCATGGGCACCAGGTCTCCTTATGGGGAGATAAAAATGTTCTAAGGTAGACAATGGTGATGGTTGCACAACCTCGTGGATATACTAAAAACCAGTGAGCTTTACACTTAAAAGGGGTGAATTTTATGGTATGTAAACCTCTCAGTTTTTAAAACGTAAAGAAGAAAAGGGGTAGGAGGAGTGCAGAAATCCAGCAGGGTGATGGCCTCGCGGTGTGCAGGGAATGGGGTCAGGGGTGGGGCTCAGGGCCATGGCCATGACTCTGATTTTGCCTGAACAGCCTGCATTTTATCCCCATGACTTTTGTCCACGACCTTGTGGAATTTAGCCCTTGGCCTTCCTGTGGTTCATTCCCAGGTCCTCTGGTTGTGCCATTTTCCCCTTCATGTCAGACTTGCCTTTCGCCAGGGCGGCTGTGCAGGTCCACGTGCCCCAGATGCGCTCAGCCCCGCCACATGCGCCTGCGTGAACTTGATCTCGCGGTCTCGCGCGCGAACTTGATCTCGTGCGCTCTCGTTTCCCGCCTCCTGCGCTCCGCCATTGTCGTCCACATCCTTGTCGTCACCCTGTGCCATTTTTAGTGCCTCTGGCTCTGTGCCAGGTTCAGTTCTGCGCTTTCCTTTCCACGAGTCTGATGAGGATTGATAAGGAGCCCCAGCACCAGTCCCCATGGGTGGGTTTTCATCTTCCAGCCCAGCGCCTGGCACTGAGCTATTACGTTGCCTGCGACCTTTCCTCAGAAGTGGGTCCTTAAAGCAGGAAAGTCTGTCTTGGATATTCATGTGGGTTAGTAGCTATGTGAATCAATAAAAGAGTGGGATGAGTCAGCTGTAAATGTGTGGGCGAACTCGAGGGCTGCAAGTGTCAACAGCCACAGCGGGGTGAAACCTACTTGTGTGTTTGTCCCCACCACGCAGGGGGCTCTGAGACAGGGACCGAGAAGCTACCCCTCCCACCCCCAGCTTAGAACATTGAGGATCAGAGAGGGGATGCCATGGGTCCCTGGTCACACAGCAGAAAGAGGCAGAGCCAGGGCTTGAAGCTGTGCCTCCTGGCTCTCTGAGCTGCTGAGGGCTGATGTCTGCTTTGCTTTTCTGGGGCCCCGTGCTTGGTGATGTGAGCAGGGAAGGGAGAGAAGAAGGCCCAGTGATGCAGGCATTGCTGATCCTAGCAACACCGTGGTGTTGGGCTGCCCTTCCCCTGCGCTTTTATTTACAGGGCACCTTTGTCCAGATCAATCAATTGCTACCTGTCTGTTCACATCTGATTATTTCTGCCGGTCTCTTCGTTAGAAGGCACACCTTTAAATCTGGGGAGGGGATTGGTTTTATTCTTATAAGACAGAATCTCCCATTGAAGTGACCCAGCTGAGGACTGGGGACCAAAATGGTTCTAAGCTGCTAAGATAGATGGGCAGAGGCTCCTCATTTACTCAAGAAATGTTTATTGAGTGTGGGTCGTGTGTCAGGCACCATCCTGGGTACTGGAGATGTCCTCCTAGGGGACAAAATGCCTGTCCTCCTGGTGTAGGGGTGAGCAGACTGCAGGAGCCCCAAGTGATGTCATTCTGAGACGTTCAACTCTTGTTTTACGCACAGTAATAATAAGCTAATTATATGCCGGTCTAGCCTGTGGCCAGTCAGAAACAGCGGCTGGTAGAGGAAGGTGTTTTGAACTTGCCCACTGAAGCTGGTGCTCTTGTCTTTGGAGTTCTGTTATAATTTAGCCCTTAAGTTGTTAACATAGCCCCCTTCTTCCTCTTTATCCTGTTAGCTAGATGAATTCTAGGTCATCCTTCAAGACCCAGATCAAACATCGCCGCTTCTGTGAAGCCTGCCCTGATCACTGTCCCCCAGGCAGAGTTAATTTCTTTATTTCTTTGATGTTCCCGTCTGCCCTGTGATGCCTGTGGTCATGGTGCTAACTTCACTGTGTTCACATGCTTAGTTTTTCCTTTTTTTTTTTTTTGCCCTGCTAGATTGTATATTATTGAAGGGTTCGGATTGTATCTTCTTCAGCAGTCTTTGAACCACAAATTGTCAACAAGTGTTTGTCAAATGACTAACAGCAATGGAAGAAACAGCAAAATTATGTGAGAATGCAGAACGTGTACCCCAGGGCCTTTAGTGCTCAGACAATCAGACGCTGAATCCTTCAGTGTCTCCAGAGAGTCTCCTTGTCAACGAGGCCATCGCGTACTCATAGCCTCCAGGAACTGGTTGCAACCACTGGTTCTCTAAGTCAGGAGATGCAGTTGGGTGTAGCACACCAACTTCCATTTAAGGAAGTAAAAGTAATCATTTTAAAAAAAACTTCTGGTGCTTTGTCACTGGGGGAAAACCTGTAGCTGTCCTGATCGTTTCAGTCTCCAGATTGGGTCCTTTGCTGCGGGTTCTACTGAAGTAATCATCTTTCTTTTCCTCTGGCTGTCCTGTACTCCATTTTCTCGTGTTCTGTGTCAGACTAGGAAAGTGGGGTCATTCATTTCACAAAAATTCAGTGGGAAAGGAATCATTTGAGAAGTCTCCTGCTTTGAGGAAGGGTGGGACAAAGAATCAATGTGCATAGGCTGTGAGAGCTCATATGCCAGGACTGTGTACACATCCATGGAGCCGTTGTCCTCTGTGTCAGAGAGAGAGGGACCGTTTTCCCCGCTTCCAGGTCCTCGTCTGTGGCCGCCTGGGCTCCCCTGTCAGCAGCCCGCTGGAAATGATGCAGCTGTGGCTTCTGTCCAGCTGTCCCTCTGCCCCAGGCGGCAGGATGTTTGAATTCTTTCCTGTTTCCTTTCATGCCCACTCTGGGGAGCTTGCTCGGTGGAAGCTGACAGCTCAGCTTTTTTGGTGTGTGGGTTGTTTTCTTCCTTACTGAACCTTGTTTTCATAACTTCTTAGGGAGTCTATATAAGGTAAGGGCAGCTTCAGCCTGACTCTGGGGCAATTTCCTGCTGTCTCCTTCCCCCTTTCTTTTGTCTTGCTCTGAACTTCAGTGTTGGGCGGAAATTATGAAATGGTTACTTCTCTCTCTCTTTTTTCTTTCTGTTGACCGGTAGATGTTTTGTTGGGTGCCTGCTATGTGCTTGGCACTGGAGATATGACATGAATTGGACAGGTATGGAAGCAGCTAAAAAGATCAAAGGACGTGCCCCTAAAGATTTGCTTAGGTTCCATAGGGAGTTTACTAGGCTATTTTGGTGGTGAGGCCTTTTTTTTTTTTTTTTTTGGCTTGTTTGTATTTCTAGTTATTCTACACCTCATATGTGTTTTGTGTGTAATGAAAAAAATTGTTCAAAGTATTTGCAAAAGTGTGAGTCACAATGCCTGGCTCATGGCAGTCTCAGTCTCCTTTGGGTTTTGTCCTCTGGCCAGTGCCAGCTGTGGGAAAAGGCAAAGCGGAAGACGGGTCTTTCTGGGGGGAAGATGAGGGCCCTGGATCAATGTGAATCCTGTGTCAGGGTCGCCATGGTGAGAATACTAAGTATGACGGGTCAGACTCTGCCTCTCAGTGATTCCGAACCTCAGGAGATATCCCGTGTGGCTGGGAGGTGTGGAGGAGGGCAGGGAGTCCTCGAGAGCTTGGTGGGGATTATGTGCCACTCAGTTTTTGGGAAGATTTTTAGAGCAGCTCATCCCTGAGGCCTTGATGATTCCAGAGAAATCTGACCCCCCTTTTTTCTTCACTCCCCTTCCCATGCCCTCTGTGGTCATGTCTCTCTTTTTGTGTCATTCTTTGTCCTTCGTATCCCCTTGCAGGATTGAGGAGGGGAATAGAGGAGGGCAGGGGGAGGAAGGGGCTGCAGAGGAGAGACTGCCTAGTGACCACTGCCGGTGTTGCTGAGCACAGTTCTGCCAGGCAGCGTCCCAAGAACTTTATATGTGGTGACTTCATGCTGCATATTAACGCACTTAATATGTGACAGCGAGGACCCTTGAAAAGAACAGGACTTTGAACCAAGTGGGCCCTGTCTGGGGTCTCTAGGTCCTGGGGATCCTTAGGGCTGTGGGATTGGCTGGTGCAGGAGATGTTTCACACTGATAATCCATCCTTGACCTGTGATGAGGCTACATAGACCAATGAAAGGATTGGGTTCTTTTGAGAGGGGACTTTTGTTAACACCCTATAAGGACCATCTCTTCATGAACAAGACTCTCCCTGGGCGGGAAGGGGAGGGTGTTCACAGCCCTGAACTGAGGCCGCCACAGTGAGGGCCCAAAGGCAGTGTGTGGGTGGCACTGACAGTCCTCCGGGACAGTGCTCCCGACCTTGTTTTGTCATTGTTGATGGCTCCCCTGAGATGGGGCTCTGTGTGGTTTTGTGATGCATTTGGGAATCCTTGTTAGTGACGGCTTATGTCAGTAGACATGCAGAGGTCACAGAAAAACTCTTACTAGTGCCATGATTCAGCATCCCTTTTTCTAGAGACCACTCTTCTTTGTCTTGGGATGTGGCATTCGGGGGGAGGGAGAATCTCTGGGGGACAGTCCCGGTGGTCTTTGAAGGTGATATGCTCAAGGAACCATGCCTCGAATTCTATAAGTTACAACATCCAGAAGACAGACAATACAGGAAGCTCCTTTATACGATCACTTCCTTAAAATGAAAGGGTGCGGGTGAGGAGGATGGGGGTGGGGCTGAACTCTGGGCACTTCAGCTTTTCTGCCCGCAAGACCCTTGTCTCACCCTCTTTCCCAGCCAGGGGAGAACAGGTCCTCCAATTTGAAAACCCCATCTTCTCCTCTCCTCACCTCTTCCTCTAGCTCAGTGGTTCTCAGGCTATGGAGGCATAAGAATCCCCACCAGGGTCTCTTTTAAAAAAACTCACTTCTGTTTAAAAGTGGCCCTGTTCCTAGAGTTTCTGAATTCACGATCTAATGAGTTCCTGGGAAATGACGTTGCTGCTGGTCCGAGGAACACACTTTGAGAGCTGCTGCTCTAGATGGAACCAGGGAAAAGAGATGTCTGGTTTCTTGTCACTTTACCTCTCTGAGCCTCAGTTTCTCTATCTGTGAAATGGGATTGTGGGCAGTGCTGAGCAGATGGAGAGGCTGGGATGAGAAAATGTGCAGTCACACATAAGTGCTTAGGATGGCGCCTCCCACATAGCAAGTGTGCAGTGAACAGCTTCTGTTATCTTCAGGACCCTTGTTGGTCTTATCTGTGCCCTCTAATGCTTGGCACTATGTTTGGCACACAGTAGGTCCTCAAGAAATCTTCATGAGACGAGTGGTTCCATGATCATGTGCATAGGAGGGCCCCTACTTTGATACCCAGCAGAGTGACCGTTAAGTTGGTGGATGCAGAAAGCCAGCCAAGAGGCTGGAAAGCAAGGAGGCTATCCCCTAGAGTTTGGCAGTGGAGGCCACTGTGGACCTCATTTCACCAGACAGGTGGGGAGAGAAATTTAGTCACCAGCCCCATCAGCCAAGCCTTTCACGGCTCTTTCTTTTTCATTTAATCCTCACTATACCTGATGAAATATATGTGACCCATTTTGCAGATGAGGAAACAGGCTCAGAGGCATTCAGGAATCTGGTCTCATTATAGAGCTGGGACAGAGTGGGGATGAGTTTCCAGTGGATTCCAAAACTTGGACTCAACCCGGATGCTGTAGACCAGAATGTTGAGACTGAATGGTTCAGGGGGCAAGCAGTATAGACAGCTGTTCTGGGGCCTCTCTCAGAGGGGGCTCAAGGTGTGTCCCCTGGTGTGAATTCGGGGCCCGGGTCCCCCCATTGGGGTTATCCAGAGCTGCACCTCGACTGCTCTACCCCCTCAACCCCAGACTGGGAAGATGGGCCACTGAGTCCCGAGTGCCACCCCAGGGGTGGCAGTAACCTCGGTACCAATCTTCCAGCCAAGTTTGCTATCCTAGTGTGTAGGTGCTCGCACATACATTCACACTCATGCATGAGCATGCACACACACACAGACGGGCGCACACAGACACGCTTCACATACACGTGTGTGATGAGGTCAAGCTCTCCCTTCCAGGTGATACACCCGTGTGCACATCCGTGTTTGATCTGCCTGGTTTGTTCAGAGGAGGGAAGTTAGTGGCTAAATGAGAACTTCCTCCTTCGTTGACTAGTTGGAGGCCAGACAGGCTTAGAACCTCCTTCAAGAGGTGTGGGGGCTGGAGGTCTGTGTGGGCAGCTGTGCGAAGGTCTCCCCGACCAACAGGTTTTTCACGTTGGACTTTCCGCTGACTTTTCAGTGTCATATCACGTCCCGCGCAGTGGACATTTGTAAGCAAAATGTGACCCATGGATTTTCAAAGACATCAGCAATCTTCTCAGCCAGACCATTGTCAGATAAGCGCCAAACAGCCACCGGGGAAAGTGGTCTCTCCTGCTGTGACAATTTAAATGACATTGGCCTGCATTTCTGAAAGTTCTTATGGCCAGCCGTGTCCATGGGGGTGGGGGTGAGGCTGACTTATGGGGCATCTGTCCTGTGACAGGTCCTAGGCGGGTACTTGGGACACACAGTTTGTAACTTTCTCAGTGGCTTTGGCCAGTGACAGAGCAGTTGGGATCCAAGTGTGGTCACGGGATCCCAAACATCCAGACTGACCAATGAGGTAAAGAGAAATAGAGTGGTTGCTGTGGAAACAGGCTGCGAGTTCTTTGCTGGTGTTGTCTTGGCATTAGCAAGTCAGGAGGCATCAGATGTGTGGTCCGCCTACCCCTCAAGTCAACGCTGCAATTTAATTAAACACTTTGGAACTGCTTCTCCTGTTCCTCCAGTAACACTACTCAGAAGAGTGTGCTGGCTTCCCAAACTCAGCCTCCAGTGCCGGGAAATACTGGGGAACGAAAGGGCTCCTGTACCAGCCATGCGTGGCTGTGTGAGTTTCAGTTCCTCAGCCCCACCAGCCTCATTTCCTGTGCTTGCACCTCACCCGCAGCTCCACTCCAGGGAGAAGGTTCTACCAGGTCAGGCCAGACAGCTTTCACAGCATCCCATTTTATCCTTGCGGCTGATATAGAAGAAAGGTATAAAATTACCTGATTTGGAAATATCCCAAAAGTCCATCAGTGGGTGCATGGATGAATAGAACAGAATGTGGTCCATCCATACAATGGAGTATTATTCAGCCATGAAAGGAATGAAGTACCAGAATTCCCTGGTGGTGCAGTGGATAGGAATCTGCCTGCCAATGCAGGGGCCATGAGTTCAATCCCTGGTCTAGGAAGATCCCACATGCTGCGGACTGACATGCCATTGTGCCACAAATACTGAGCCGGAGCTCTAGAACCTGTGAGCTGCAACTACTGAAGCCTGCGAGCCCGAGAATCAGCACACCGCAACTGCTGAATTCCGTGCACCTAGACTCTGCTCCACAACAGGCGAACCCACCGTGATGAGAAACCTGCACACCACAACAAAGAGCAGCCCCTGCTTGCCATAACTGGAGAAAGCCCTTGCAAAGCAATGAAGACCCAGTGGAGCCAATAAATAAATAAAAGCTTCAAGCTATTAATAAAAAAAAAAAAAGAATGAAGTGCCGATCATGCTACCACGTGGATGAACTTTGCCAACATGCTGAGCTGAAAGAAGGCAGACACAAAAGACCGCATAGTGTAGGATCCCTTCCATCTGTAAAATGTCCAGAAAAGGCAAATCCAGGGACAGAAACTAGCTGAGTGGTTGCTTAGGACTGGGGGGATGGGGGAAGGGTGAGGAGTGATGGCTGGTGGGTAGGGGTCTAGGGGAATAGGGGTGGGTGAGGAGTGACAACTGGTGAGTAGGGTTTTTTTTTTGTTTTTTTTTTAGTAGTGGGTTATTTTGGGGGATGATGCAGATGTTCTGTAGACTGTGGTGATGATGGCACCATATTGTGGATGTCCTAAGTGCCACTGACTTGTATGCTTTAAAACAGTTAAAATGGTGGATTTTTTATGGTGTGATGTTTACCTCCTTAAAAAAAATGAGGAGGACCATAAAATCACCCCATTTTTCAGATGAGGCCAACTGAGGCTCAGGTGTTTGGGGGTTAAGTCAGGTTCCTCAAGGAGTTAGAGATGGCACTCATGTGGTCTCCTGTTCCCAGACTTCTCCTTCCTCATTTCCCATAGCCAGTTGGTCACTTGTTCGGTTGCTAAGTCATATCTGACTCTTTGAGACCCCATGGACTGCAGTACGCCAGGCTTCCCTGTCTTTCACCATCTCCCTGAGTTTGCTCAAACTCATGTCCATTGAGTCAGTGATGCCATCCAACCATCTCATCCTCTGTCCCCCCCTTCTCCTCTTGCCCTCAGTTTTTCCCAGCATCAGGGTCTTTTCCAGTGAGTCAGCTCTTCGCATCGGGTGGCAAAGATTGGAGCTTCAGCTTCAGCATCTGTCCTTCTAGTGCATATTCAGAGTTGATTTCCGTTAGGATTGACGGGTTTGATCACCTTGCTGTCCAAGGGACTCTCAAGAGTCTTCTCCAGCACTACAGTTTGAAAGTGTCAATTCTACAGCACTCAGGCTTCTTTACGGTTCAGCTCTCACATCCATACATGTGAGATGTATGTCGGTCACTAAGCCATGTTAATTTGGCCCATGAAGTGACCCTGAGACCCGTCTTTCTTCTCTGTCTTCACCACTTTGTCCCCCACTGACCCCTGTGATCAGGCTCCTGTGGCCGGGTGGGGGCGGTTCCCTCAAGGAGGAGGGCTGGGCAGACACACCCGAGACATACCTTGGCTCCAGGCTGGCTTGTCCTTGGTGCGCTACCTTGGGCACGTCACACGACCTCCTGGCTTCATCTCCCAAATGGTGGTTTGGATGTAGATGATGGTGACCATGATGCATCCCATGGCCCACCTCCCCACATCCTTATGAAGACCCGATGAATACTAACCCATAAACTGAAGAGTGCTGTGTCAGTGTGAATGGTGATTGTGATCTGTTTCCTTTAAGAAATTCCTGGATGTAGAGTTTGAATCTGGAGTCCATGCCCTGTCCAGGGCTGTGTCTTAGCTCCCCCAGGGCAGATGGTTCCCTGGTAGACTGGCTGGCTTGTTGTCTAGGGTGAACTTGGGCTTTCAGGTACTAACCAGCCCGTGTGGATTGTCTCCATCACACTCAGAGGGCTGGTGGTCTTGGGTCTTTGTGTGGGATGCCACATGGAGGCACCTGGAATGATTTTAGGATCAAGACACCTTGGTTTTTGTTTGTTTATTTATTTATTTATTGGCTGCGCTGGGTCTTTTTTGCTGCTTGAGGGCTTTCTCTAGTTTCAGAGAGCGGGGGCTACTCTCTAGTTGCAGTGCTCAGGCTTCTCATTGCGGTGGCTTCTCTTGTTGTAGAGCAGGCTCTAGGCCGTGAGGGCTTCAGTAATTGTGGCACATGGGCTCAGTAGTTGCAGCTCATGGGCTCCAGAGTGCAAGCTCAGTAGTTGTGCTGAAGAGGCTTAGTTGCATCTTGGCATGTGGAATCTTCCCAGAGCAGGATCAAACCTGTGTCCCCTGCATTGACAGGTGGATTCTTAACCACTGGACTACCAGGGAAGCCCAAGATGCCTGGTTTTAAAGTAAAGTCATGAAACCTCAAAGTGTGATCCTTTGACTAACAGCATCAGTATCACCTCAGAACTAGTTAGGAATGCAGACCCTAGGGTCCCATCCTAGACCTGCCGAATTGGAATCTGCATTTAAGTGAGATGTCAGGTGATTCAGATACACACAGTGCTTGGGAAACACAGCTCCATGAGTCATTAGGTCCCTGAGAAATCCTAGAGCCAGCAAGAAAAAGCTGTTTGAGAGCATGAGCTGAGTCAAGGGGCAGGTACAGGATGAATAACCCCAAACCAGCAGCACCGATTCGATGGACTTGAGTTTGAGCAAGCTTCAGGAGTTAGTGATGGACAGGGAAGCCTGGCGTGCAGCAGTCCATGGGTTGCAAAGAGTTTCAGACACAAGTGAGCGACTGAACAGAGTAAGCAGCTACCCGCGTCCCGGCCATCACCAGGGAGGGGCTGAATCAAGACTTCACTGATAACTGCAGTTGACATGTGAACTGTTTAGGGATTAATCTGAGTAAGGATATGTGATGCCCTCAGCAAAAAGTGCTGGATTTTGGTGCAGAACTCAAAGGGGTCCTGATTAAATGGGGACATAAAGTATGTCTAGAAATTTGTGCTCCTCTGGCAGTGGCTGGGGGTGGTTCCGTTCCCCAGGGGACATTGGGTAGTGGCTGGAGACATTGTTGGTTGTCATCCTGGGGTGAGGGGTGTGATACTGGCATGGAGTAGGCGGAGGCCAGGGTTTCGGTTCAGTGTCCTCCAATGCACGAGACGACCCCACCAGGAAGAACCACCCAGCCTCAAATGACTGGAGTGCCGAAGTGGACACAAACATGTGCACATGCACACGCGCGCACACACACACACACACACACACACACACCATATAACAAGCATAACACACCTAGTGGAAAAATGCTCAGAATTCTTTATTGGCCTAATTGGCCACAATCTAAGAATGCCCAGGGGGCCCCAAGCTGAATCCCAGGCCAGAAGGAGGGCCACTGTCTTTGTTCCCTGCCCCCTGACCCCAGCTCAGTTCCTATCTCTCTACTGTGTGTCTTTCCTGTTCCAAATAGGGCCTCAAAGATTTGGGATAAAAACAGTTGACAACCTTTTGCTCCCTAAATCAGATTCAGAATTTGAGATGTGACTGTTTGAGGGGAGGGCAGGGTGGCAGGCGTGGCAGTCAGAGAGGCCTGGGCTCCCGCTGCCTGTGCAGAGCATCCCGGGGCCCTTGTGCGCCTCCGCCTCCCGTCTGTGAAGTGGGCATCTCCACCTGCAGCACTGTTGTTGGGACCAAAGGAGGGAATGGTGGCTCCTTCTGTGTCACTCTGGGCACCCTTGAGGTTCACAGCCCCACCTGGGGGTGTGGATCTGGGTGTTCTAACTGAGCACCTTGCCCTCCTTTTGCTGTTGGTGCAGATGACGTCCGACTGTTTGCTTTTGTGCGCTTCACCACTGGGGATGCGATGAGCAAGAGGTCCAAGTTCGCCCTCATCACATGGATCGGCGAGAATGTCAGCGGGCTGCAGCGCGCTAAGACCGGCACCGACAAGACCCTGGTGAAGGAGGTGGTGCAGGTAACTGTCTTTGTGTTCTCTTAGGGTCTGGGGGGTGGGGGTCACATTCCGCAAAGGGCCACCATCCGGTAGGGACACAAGGGGCTGGCTTGGCTCCTTGGTCCGTGACTTTGAACGTGTCATGCTAAGTCCCTGGACCACTAACGAGGCTGGTGAGAGATACCCTGAATTGCTTTTTGAGCATGGTAGCTGCATTTGTGATCCTGACTAGAAACGTGGTGGCTGGTATCTACCTTTCTGGGTGGGGCAGGCAGCTCATGGAGAAGGGGGCTAGAGGAATGACCAAAATGGCGCCACTTCCTGTGGGTGATGGAGGGCTTCCAGCCATGACCATGAAAAAGTGGTAATGGGAAAGTTCACGAGTGCCCACTGAATGGTGTCTAGCACACAGTAGGAGCGCAGTGACACTTGATGAATGAATAAATGTCAATCACATGGGCACCAGCAGGAGTTTAAAGATGACTTTGAAAAAAAAAAAAAAAAGATGACTTTGATGACCCTAGAATGACAAAGGCTGCATCAGCAATGGCACAGATCCTTAGACTGGGTAGCTGGTGATGGCTGATTTACTCCTGTGTCCCTATTAGACTGAGAGGAAGAGGGGAAAATGGTGTACCCTTGGTTTTGTCCCTGGACTTCTTCTAAACAGCTCTACTTGTAGAGCTTCCCATTTTGAAGTTTTTTTTTTTTTTGCATTTTGAACATAACAAAAATTGACACTATTGGAAACTTCCAAAGCAGTTCATCTGAAGCTAGGGCATGGGGTCATGCTGAGGAAAAAAAAAAAAAATTCTAGGGCTTCCTTGGTGGTTCAGTGGTAAAGAATCTGCCTGCCAGTATAGGAGATATGAATTCGATCCCTGGTCCGGGAAGATCTCACATGTTGTGGAACAACTAAGCCTGTGCACCAAAACTATTGACCCTGGACTCTAGAGCTGGGGAGCCGCAACCACTGAAGCCCGTGCGTGCTGGAGCCCACGCTCCTCAACAAGAGAAGCCACCACAATGAGAAGCCCTCGCACCACAACTAGAGAGTAGCCCCGGCTCCCCACAACTAGAGAAAAGCCCATGCAGCGGTGAAGACCCAGCATTGTCTTCAAAAGCAAATCAGTAAAATTATAAAAAAAAAAAATCCAAATTCCAGAACGATAAACTGGGGAAAGGAGGTGGAGGGGAGAGGGTTTCTACTACCAAAGGGATCTCCATGTTGCAGAAGGATTTCCCAAAACCCATGATAGGGAGTGGATGGCTAACTGGTACAGGGCTTCCTTGCTGCTGCTAAGTCGCTTCAGTCGTGTCCAACTCTGTGCAACCCCCTAGATGGCAGCCCACCAGGCTCCCCCGTCCCTGGGATTCTCCAGGAAAGAACACTGGGGTGGGTTGCCATTTCCTTCTCCAATGCATGAAAGTGAGAAGTGAAAGTGAAGTCGCTCAGTTGTGTCCGCCCCTTAGCAACCCCATGGACTGGAGCCCACCAGGCTCCTCTGTCCATGGGATTTTCCAGGCAAGAATACTAGAGTGGGGTGCCATTGCCTTCTCCAACAGGGCTTCCTTAGAGGTGATGAAAATATTCTAAACTGTTCTAAAATCTGTGGTGTTGGTTGCTCATCTCTGAGAATATACAAAAAGCCATTGCATCCTAAAAAACAAGAAACGCACACGCACACAAATCTGGTGAGTGCAGAGTGGTGTCCTGGATTGGATCCTCGGATAGAGAAACTGGTGAAATTGGAATGAAGTCTGGGGTTTAGTTAGTAGTCCTGTTCCAGTGTTGGCTTCCTGGCTATGACAAACATACCATGGTAACTGAAGATGTTCATAGTTGTCAAAATGGCCGTGGGGTACGTGGGAACTCTTGGTGCTGTCTCTTGCAACTTTCCTCTAAATCCAAAACTATCCCCCAATAAAACTTCTATTAAAAAATAATAACAGGAGAGAACTCCTATCATTCCATTATTACGGCTGATTTTTCCATCTCTCCTACCAGTCCTGTGGGTGAGCTCACTCCCCTCTGCATTGCTACAGTCACAGCCTATGAATCACACCTAATCAGCTTCTTTTTTCCGAACGTAACGTAATTACATAAATTATGTGTCTGCAGAGTCTTTGTGATGAACATTTTTCTGGCTGCTGACCGTCCCGTTTCACAAGTGTACTGTGATGGAATGAAAATCCCCCTGGTGTTGGCCTCTTGAGTTGCTTCCCATTTTTATTGTTATAAATTAATATGTTCTAACCAACATTTTAATACGTGCAGCTCCTTCCCATCCTACACTGAATTGTTTCTTTAGAGAGCCTTTTCAGGAGGGGGAGCATTCCGGAGTTAACAGGGGTGAGAATCGCTTTAAAAAGAAATAGGCTAGGACTTCCCTGGTGGCCCAGTGGTTAAGACTCTTCACTTCCAATGCAGGGGGGCGCAGGTTCAATTCCTGGCCAGAGAAGTAAGTTCCCACATGTGCTGGTGTGGCCAAAAATAAATAAAATGAAATTTTAAAATATTTGAGCCCAAAATTAAAATATATATACATATTTATCTTGCATCTTAAAAAAAAAGGTATAGGCTGTCAAATTACCTCCTAAAGGGCTAGCACTATGCCTGGGATGTGGTAAATGTTCCATAAACGTCACTCACTTCCTAGCCTAATCAGCATTACCAGCGAATACTGCGGCTGGAGCCCTCTCCAGCAGTGGCACCCTTTCTTTGGGCAGCCGCCTACTCAACCCCTCGGGCTGTTTTTCTCCCGGACAATTGGAAGCTTTAATGGTTAACCAGCCTTCAAGGGTCTCCATTGTGGCAATAGAATGGAAAATGCAGAAGAATGCATGTCCATGACCAGAGGTCTCCTGCTGGACTCCACCATCCACACTTAGTCCTCTCAGCCAGCCCGGCGTGGCCGTAAGAAGAGCACACACTGGGAGAGGGTGTTTGCTGGGGCATGTCCAGTGGGGGCGGTCTTTTGAATCTTGGAGAGCCCCTGTTTTTCCATTTTTAAGACTGTGGTAAAATGGAATAACATAAAATGTTAGCCCTTTTAGTGTGCGGTTCAGTGGTGTGACGTACCTTTAGTGTTGGGCGGTCACCGCCATTGTCCAAAAATTCCAGAGCTTTTAAAATCACCCCCGAAGGCAACTCTGTCCCTGGTAGCAGTCTGCAAAGTTCCTGTTACATCTAAAACTCTTCTCAGTTTGGTGAAGTGGGTAGAGGGTGGTTTGGGGAAATGATTCTTTGGTGGAAAGACTTCAGTTGGGCGTGTTGGTTATAATTCATTTGTTTGTAAACTCTAACATATTGCAGCAAAAGGGGAATTGCTTGGCTCTCTGAACTAGGAAGTGCAGGGGTTGCCAGCTTCAGGTGTGGCTGGATCCAGAGTTGAAGCCATAGCTTCTTTTCTTTTCTCTTTTCTCTTTCCTCTGTGTTTGGCCCCAAGTGGCCCCTGTGCAGCAGGAGAAATGGTCCAGGCCTGGTGGCTGTTCTGGGTCTTGATCCCAAGGGAAGAGAGAGTCCTCCTCCCTTAATGTCAATCATTCCCTTAAAATGATCCAATTGGCCCAGCTTAGGTCACATGCACGGGGCCGGGAGGTGTGGGGCCTCATGAGGGGCAGCTCCAAACTGATTCCAGTTGTTAAAAGAAAAGGATGCTGGTATATGAAGAGCATAGCGGATGCTTGCTTGATCTTGAACTGCAGGTGCAATGTGATATTTTGACCATTACCTTTTGCATTTCCCTCCTCTGCATTTAAGAAGGGTTATTACCTGAAGCTGTTACAAGACTTCACATTTATACTACAGTTGTAAATACAGCCATTTATGTTACAAAGGGTTGATTTTACTGGTGTAATGTTATCTTCCAACAGTCATTAAAATCATGCTGATGCTGGCAGGTCAGTTTCCCCCTCTGCTTAGCGGGGACTCGGAGCAGATGTTCTTTAAGGGGTCTCCAGATGGTCATTCTGGATTCCTTGTCTTGGGGACAGGATCACATCCCCAGCTGCCTTTTACCACCATTTTCATGTGAAGAATAAATGGATTGAGTTTTAATTTCAGATTATTCCTAACCTGTTTTTTTGTAATAATAAAAATACCCACATCCTTATGCTTTGTATGAAACATTCAGTTCAGTTCAATTCGGTCGCTCAGTCATGTCCGACTCTTTGAGACCTTTTGAGACTGCAGCATGCCAGGCTTCCCTGTCTGTAGAGAATGTAAATGAATGTTGTTGTTCAGTTGATAAGTCGGGTCCGACTCTTTGCAACCCCGTGAACATAGCCCACCTGGCTCCTCTGTCCATGGAATTCTCCAGGCAAGAATACTGGAGTGGATTGCCATTTCCTTCTCCAGAGAACCTTCCCGACACAGGGATTGAACCTGTATCTCGTGCATTGGCAGATGAATTCTTTACCACTGCACCACCAGGGAAGGCCATCAATGAATGTAGAGCCACTGAAATCAAGAAGCGTGGATCTTTATGCCACCTCCCTGCCCGTGGGCAAGTCTCTCTCCTTTCCTGGGCCTCAATTTCCTCATTTAAAAATAAGTTGGAGTGGGACTTCCCTGGCGGTTGACCTTGCCTTCCAGTGCAGAAGGTATGAGTTCAGTCCTGGGTTGAGGAGCTAAGATCCCATGTGCCTCCTGGCCAAAACACCGAAACAGAAAGCAGAAACAATCTTGTAACAAATTCAATAAAGACTTTAAAAATGGTCCACAGCAAAAAAAATTTTTTCTTAAAAAAAAAAATGAATTGGATGAGTTGAACTGCTGTCATACTCTGTTTGTATATATTCTGAAACGGTTTCATTTGTTTGGGGGGCACTTTGTTTATCACAGCGTATTACTTTTAAAGGAACCTTTTACTTTGTCAGTAGAAGAGACAGCGTGCAGGGCCGCGGTCTGGGGCTGTAGCCTTTGGAGCCAGATGGAGTGAGCTCAGGTTTCAGTCCTGCCAGTCAGCGTGCAGCCCCAGGCAAGTTCCTCTCCTCTGGGCCTCTTGTCTGAAGCAGGGCTGGTATAGCATCTGCCTCCTGGGGTTGTTGTGGGGATTGAATGAGTGACTATCAAGAAACTTAGAACAGTATCTGGTAGCATCCTGGGAGTGTAGTTGAGAATACTCCCAGCTTTCCTGGTTCGACACCACTGTGATACACAGCTTTCTAGTTTCCCTGGGGACTGACAGGTCCACATGCTGAGTCCCTGACCTGGGGCATGAATCTTGTTTTTGAACCATCCTGCCTAACTGTCTTACATACGGCTTGGATCACAGTCACATCCATCAGCAACACAGAAAGGTTCCAGCCTCACTCACCCTTGCTGGTGCTGACCTCAAAACAATCCGAACCTCACCTGGGGCCTGTGCCTAGGTGCATCAGCTGGGAGAGTAACCCTAAGCTTAGCCCTGAGCAATGATAAGACTTGCCTCAAGCCATGGCTAGCAAGCAGCCGGCCGGGGCTGGCTGAGGAGTCAAAAGTCAGGAGGTTTGATGGCGGGTCTCTAGTGTGTGTTCAGAGCCAGGCTGAGATGCTGAGCTGCCTCTGAGGCTGGTGGAGAACAGGACGAGGCCAGCAAGGCTGGGGGCAGCAGCTGGCTGCCAGGCTGGGTGATGATGGCACCCAGACTTGGGCCCGGAATGCGCTGAGTGGACAGGGTGCGTGGCTGCCTCGTCACAGCCGTCGTCTGCTGCACAGAAACGCCTGGCTGGTGCCGGCGACACAACACCCAGCCCATTGTCCTGGCGCCGCTGTGGGGTGAGAGGGACAATGCAGTGGCCCCCGTCAGAGACCAGCCCGCGCCGGGCCAGGCTGTCTCGATTTAGAAACAGACTCGGTCGATGGAGCATTGTGCTGGCCTTGCAGAAGCTCTGTATTCACGTGGTCCTTTTATCTCTTTTTTTATTTTTGAATATCATATGAATGCTCACTGAACCAATTACCCGGAGGTACATCTCGGCTTTCAGCTCTGGGAAGAGAACAGCAGGGAGTGTTTCCTCTACGGGGAAGCGGAGGTGGGAAGGACGGGCCTGTCAGTGACTGCATGGAGCCATCAGTGTAATGTGTATCCTGAAGGCTTCTGAACCCCAGGAGCAGGGGCAGTTTATGTGCTGGACCCGTCCACCCACAGGGCCAGGGCCAGGACCAGATGTCCTAACTCTCTTCCAGGGGGGTCCTGTTTATGTACAAGTGCAGTAGTTATAACAAGAGTTTTACTGTGTCCTTGCCTTATGCCTGGCACTTTGAAGGACTTTCCACATACTGAAATTATTTCTTCTTCACAAGGCCAATTCTGCCATCATCTGCATTTTATAGATGAGGAATCTGGGGACCAGGGGAAGTTGGGGAAGTTGCTCAAGGTCCCCTGTGCTTGCAGACTGGCCAGGGACCCTGACTCTGTCACTTCAGCCCACTACACGTTTCCCAAAGTCCTCTAGCACCAAGAATGTTCTGAGGCCAACATACCTTTTGGAAACTCTACTTTTATAGACTCGCATGACACATTAAAGGCTCTGAGAAGATCTGCAGGAAACAGATGTCTTACATTTATTTTTAAATTTACTGACCTGGTTCTCAATCTTCCTTGATGTTAGAACTTTTTTTTTTTGAAACTGGAAACTGAACATCATTGCCCAGTGTTTCTTTCTTTTTTAAATACTACTGTGTCAAATGGAAGAGATCACGGGCCTAAGGGGGAGTGAGATCCAAGTTGACATTCCAGCTTTATTCACCTTTTGCCCTAGGATCTCAGGCAAGTAACTTTATCTCTAGAAGCTGTTCTCACTTAAAGAGAATGTAGATTCTCACAGAGCTGTTGGAAGGATGAAAGAAAAACAAAGGAAGTGAAAAGGTTTCTCCTTTTAGTGACTGATGAACTCCTATTCATCCTTCACAACCCTGATTTTTTATCCCATTCTCCTAACAGCCTCAATCAGAATTAATTGCTCCTGTGTTTGGACTGTAGCCCAAATTCCTTGAATTATAATTAAGTGGCCCTAGAAAGTAATCTCGAGGGCAGGGACCATGGCTGCTTTATTTGTATTTCTCGTACCTAGAAAAGTACTAAAACATGCTAAAATGTAAAGAAATAGATCTGTTCACGTAGGCTCTGCTGCTGCTAAGTCGCTTCAGTCGTGGCCGACTCTGTGTGACCCCATAGACGGCAGCCCACCAGGCTCTGCCGTCCCTGGGATTCTCCAGGCAAGAACACTGGAGTGGGTTGCCATTTCCTTCTCCAATGCATGAAAGTGAAAAGTGAAAGTGAAGTCGCTCAGTCGTGTCTGACTCTTCGCGACCCCATGGACTGCAGCCTACCAGGCTTCTCCGTCCATGAGATTTTCCAGGCAAGAGTACTGGAGTGGGTTGCCATTGCCTTCTCCTCATGTAGGCTCTAGTCTATGCCTTATTCTAGGACAAAAGCTAGTAAATGTTCAACAATGCTGTTCGGGCTGAACTAAGTTGTGGAAGCTATTTACACTCAGGGAGGGGCTTGTGGGTGGATTGGAATTTCCACAGGCTCCTCTTATGTTTCAGTGGAAAGCAGAGGTGGAGCGGGGAGAACCTGTGTACCTTGGTGTCGGAAGATTTACGGGGCTGCTGCTCCTGCTTGTAGAGCATCAGTGCTGCCCGCCACTCGGTGGACCAGCTTAGATGCCTCATCCCTCTTTAAAAGGGCTGTTTTTATGGGGAGTTTTATGCTTCTTCAAGCCTGTGGCTTGGCCCTTTATTCTTCTTAGAACCAGAAAGGGCTTTTTGTGCTATGTTTCACCTGGGCCTGGACTCATGCAAGGGGGCTTTCCAGTGATTGAATCCTATACTGAAAACACAGGGACTTGCCTGGTGGTTCAGTGGCTAAGACTCCATGTTCCCAATGCAAGGGGCGTGGGTTTGATCTTTGGTTGGGAAACTAGATCCTATATGCCACAACCAAGATCTGGCACAACCAGATAAATAAATAAATAAATAAATGTATCTATCTATCTATATATATAGATATATAAACACACAGACAGACACACACACACTAAGGTCCCAAGCTGCCTATGAATGGTGGTGCCAGGATCCTGTGTGGAGGGGCAAGTGCCATTATGCATCCAATGTACAGATGAGGAAACTGAGGCTTGGAGGGGTGCCGCCTCAAGCCAAGGGTTAGTGTCAAGACAGAAGCCAGATGATGGGGCTCAGAGACCATTTTAGTCGTGGGGAGGGCAGTGGGGAACGTGGTTCTATGCTCCTGCTACCAAGAGGTTAAAAGCTCGTGGGAGAAAGAGGAGGATACCCACACCCTGAGCCCGGCATGTAAATGCAAGTCGCTTTCACAGGCTGAGAGCTCTGCCAGCAGGTTGTGGCTGGGTGCCCGTCACTAAAACCCCAGGTGGGTCCCAGCTCTGGGCCAGCCGGCCTTGGCATGGTGCCTGCCTGTCCCCACCCCCCAGCCCTGCAATGGTCGGCCTCCTGATGTCTACACAGTGATTCCTGACACTCACAGCAGACAGTTTCCACGGACTGGGGATGTCAGATTAGAGCTGTGCAGGTCTTTACTGAGGGAGCCCAAGCACTGAGTCCAGACAGGTCTCCAGGTGTGACCCACACACCCAATGGTGCTTGTTGAGAAGGCTGCCTGTGCCCTCTACCTCTGAATCTTTCAGATCTTCCCTCCCTCAGTCTCCTGCCTTGCAGGGACCATCCCCCACCTCTGTCCTTCTCTTGTCATAGTTTATCCCCGACACCCTGCCTTTTGAGAGTCCCTCCTAGAACAAGCTCCAGGCTCTCTGTTCTTTGCCCTATGGTGGTTTATCCCACCTAATGGAATTAAGGACTTCCCTGGTGGCTCAGACGGTAAAGCGTCTGTCTACAATGTGGGAGACCCGGCTTCGATCCCTGGGTCAGGAAGATCCCCTGGAGAAGGAAATGGCAACCCACTCCAGGTATCTTGCCTGGAAAATCACATGGACAGAGGAATGTGGTAGGCTACAGTCCATGGGGTTGCAAAGAGTCAGACATGACTGAGCGACTTCAGTTTACTTCACAAGTGATGGTCTGTCACACAGCTAAGTCTGCTAATTCCTCTGGAGCCCTGGGTGCATAATATGTGTTATTACAAAACATTGCAGAGGTGCTGGGTATGTCCTTTTATGTAATTTTTCATAGATGTTTTCAGTTTTCGTAATTTTAGTGGCTGAATCCTATTCTGTTCAGTGGATGTGGGATTATGTGTGTGTGTGAGCATGGTTTTCATTCTCCTGATGAAGACCTTGGTGTGGAGTTAAACATGGGTTTGGGTCTCAGCCCCACCCTATGATGTGTGTGACCTTGTGCCAGCTGTTTCACTTCCCTGAGCTTCAGCCTCCTCTGAAAATTGGGGATGATAATATCTAACTCATAGAATTGTAAAAATTAAATAAAATACTGTGTATCCTAAGTGCCTGCCATGTAGGACTTGTTCAATGTAGGTGCTATTTACTTATTTACTCAACTTTTGTTGAAAAGTGGAAGCAGTCTGGTATTTACTGACAGTGAACATCTGTGAGTATACATGTTGTAATTTTTTAAAAATTCCGTTGAACTTTTCCTTTGGGAAAAATTCCCAAAAGTGAGTATTGCTGAGGAGCAAGAAATACTAACCACTTTTTATGGCTAAGCAATATTCCATTGCATATATGTACCACATCTTCTTTATGCATGCATCTGTTAATGGACATTTAGATTGTTCCCATGTCCTGGCTATTGTGTAAATAGTGCTGCAATGAACATTGGGGTACATTTGTCGTTTTGAACTATGGTTTTCTCAAGCAGTTATATTCCAAGTTGAAAAAAGAAAGAAATGCTAGCCACAGCTTCAACCAGGCAGAAATTGAAGTCCTAAACTGGATTAATATCTCTTGTCAGTTGATTGAGAGCAGGGGCTATTTGGAGGTCTGGATTAAGAAGGATTCTGAGGTTAAGTCTGGACTCAGTGGGGAAAGTGCCATGACTGATTTGTGATGTCTGCCCTGGGTACCGGAGGAGAGAGTGGAGTTTGTTCCTGCCTTCTTTTTTTATATATATTTATTTATCTGGCTGTGTCGGCTCTTACTTGCGGCACTTGGGTTCTTGTTGTGTCATGCAGGATCTTTCATTGTAGTGCTTGGGTTTAGTTGCCCCGTGGCCCGTGGGATTTTAGTTCCCCAGCCAGGGATTGAACTCGTGTCCCCTGAACTACAGAGCAGATTCTTAACCACTGGACCACCAGGGAAGTCCCCAGTTCCCACATTCTTACCATCCTTGATCTAGACAGAGCCTTGTCAGAAACCAGGCAAAGTGGAGTCGGGGCTCTTATAAATATCCATGGTCCAGGGAGGCAGGGGTCAGAATCCAGGCAGTTACTCAAATGCTAAAGGGGTGGATGGCCCTGCAGGGTTAGGATTCAAGGCACAGAGACAGCTGCCCATAGCTGGTTTGAACTGAGAGCGAGCCCAGCATGCTGGAGGACATCATGCCTTTCCACCACCCGTCCACATTGGGCAGTTACCTTGAGTCCGCTCGGAATGCCACCACCTGCTCCGCTCTCGTCCTCTGTCCTCTCCTTAGTGAAATAGGCTCGTGCCATTTCTGACCTGTGACAATGATGCAGGTGCCTACATTCCCAAATTCTGTCAATCATTGGACCAAACCATTTCGACCTACTTGTTTTTCCCTTGTCTATGACAACTCATGCCAGTTACAGGAACCTGTTCTTTTTCTAGTAAATATACCCCACTGGAAGGACTTTTAAAACCTTGGTCTCTGAGACTGTAGAATAGTTGTAGGAGGGAAGGTGTAGGGGGCCCAGGAGGGGTTGGCAGGTTTGCTGTGCATTTTCATCTGGCCCATGTTCCTTGGAGGGTGCCTTTTCTCTTAGCAAGATACGGGCTGCTGGGGACCAATTGCTTTTCTTCAGCATGCCAAGGCCTTTGGTTTATAATTAATCTTCACCCACTTGGGGAAAAGATACATTATTGTGGCCAGCATGTGTCCCATCCACCCACTGCTCCATCTCACTGCCCACACACTGCCCCACCTCACACAGGTGGGAGGGGAGGCTCCATCCCCACCATTTTTGCAAGAGTTTGGGATGGGCCTGAAGCCAGCACGCAGCCTTCTTTTCGAAAGTCTTTTGAGTAGGAAAGCCTTCCTACTCAAATCCCAAAGTTGACACTTATGTGCTGGTTTCTCTCACTGCTCCTTGGACTCTGGTGTCCAAGGTAGAGCTTTGTCCCATGGTCTCTGGAGGCTCAGGTGCAAATCCAAGGATGGCTGGTGGGGAAGCCGGCAGACCCACCATCCATACCGCTTCTTTCATGGAGATGAAGACCAGGGCCTGGAGCCATTGACTGCTTCCTGCAGGGCCTTTTAGAACCCTCTTGGTTCTTCTTCTCTGCTCTGAGACTGTCAGAGGGACCTGACAGATTTTGACTTCCCAGGGCCTCAGATAGTGTCTGGCATATAATAGATGTTCGGTAGGCAGGTGTTAATTGGAAGAGTGATTTGCATTAGCTCTCGTTACCTTAGGGTACGATGAAGGTCACCTCTCCTCCCTGGCACCACCTTGTAGCAATGGGCATTGCTGGCATCACAGACTTAACTCACTTTTTCTCCCCAGACCTTCCCAGCACTTGTGTTCTCTATGTAGGGTAGTAACTCATTGTGGTCCTTATGTTCTGGGTAGAAGACCAGACACACTTCTGCCCCCACAGGCCTCCTCTCTGTCTTCCCATGGCTAATTCTGTCCCCAGCTTTTGAGTGAGCAGCTGGATTTGCTGTCTTCTTTCTGCAAGGGCAAGGAGAGCCTGTGTCACTGTCTCGCTTATTCTGAGAAATTCCCCAGACTTTCCTTCATTAAAAAGTAACCAGTGAGGATGGAGAAGTCAGTGTGGGTGAGGGAAAGGGAACTTAGCCACACCCTATACATTTGCTCTGAGCATTTCAGAAAACTTCTTTAGAGCTCACAGTCTTCCCTAACAATCTTGAGAATGAAGAAAATCCATGACTTTGTGAAATATTACCTTATCATTCTTGAGCATGTGCTCTGCACTAGGCGCACTCATCAGATCCTTACAGGATGTAGGTCCTCTAACTGTCCCCTCTTGAGCGAGAAACCTGAGGATCAGGCGGGTAAGTTTCCGGGGAGGGTCAGGCTGCTGGAAATGCACATGGGCGGCCGTCTCAGTGTGTGGCCCAGGCCACTCCCAGTACATTTTAGGACCGAAACCTGGGCTTAAACCCAGGAAGTTGGGGGCCATATAAAACCGAGATGATTTGGGGACTTCTCTGGCAGTCCGGTGGCTAAGATTCCACTCTCCCGATGCAGGGGGGCTGGATTCAATCCCTGGTTGGGGAACTAGATCCCACATACAACTAAGAGCTCGCATGCTGCAGCTAAAAAATCTGCATGCTACCACGAAGGTAAAGATCCCGACTGCTGCAAGTAAGACCCAGCACAGTCAAATAAATAGTATTTTAAAAGTAATAAAAGTGAGATGATTTGAAACCAAGGATGGGGAAATACAATACTCATGCACTTTTTAGACCAGTCTTGCAAGTAGATTCTTGACGGTGTATAGAGCACCACTTGCTAATCCTTGTCCTTCTCTGGAGTTGCCCTCCTTGGAAGCAGACCGATGTTCATCTTCTGTATTTGAAACATGAGCTTAAATGATCCAGAGAAATGTCCTGGGGACAGAATGTGTCCTGAATTTGATCAGTGTGTCTCCAAGTCATCTAGGAGTCCTGGTTAGCTGGATGAGGCGTCTTCCTTTGAGAAGTCCTGCCCTGACAGAAAAGGGAGAGACCCTGTCTGCCGGCCGTCAGCCAGGGACACCGAGTTCCCAGACATGACGAAGATCTTTCTAGAACTCTAGGTGACAGGGCCCCCAGACCAGCACATTTTGCTTTGAAGTCCTTGGCATGTGCCCCTGGCAGCCTGAAGGGTGTGATGGCTGCCGGCGTGGGAGGGGCACGCAGCCCACCAGGTGGCATGTCGGGGTGAGAGGGCCTGTCCCTGGGGCCCCAGTGTGATGCTGCTGTGTTCCCCAGGATGAATCGATCCCCCTCTCTGGGTCTTCCTTATTCTCTATCAAATGAGGGGGTGACTGTCAGGGTCTCAGAGGCTCTTTCAGATCAATACCCCCTCACCCTGACTTTCTTTTGTTAACCAAGGTACACATAGAGGAAAACACATATATCTTAGGTGTACAGCTTGATACATTTATGAATTCTAACATTTGGAAATTTTGTACACACCCGTGAAACCACTGCCCAGATCAAGACATGGATCCAGCACCCACCCACTCCTGCCCCAGAAGGCTCTCCTCCCCTGACCGAGATCAGCTCTAATCTTTTATGATTAATGTGTCTGCTTGACCGAGCACATTATTCTTTTTTGTTTTTATTTTTTTTAACTTTTTATTTGATATTGAAGGATAGCCGATTAACAATGTTGTGATAGTTTCAGGTGCACGGCAAAGGGACTCAGCCGTACACATTTTATTATTTACTCATTCGGCTGCCCTGGGTCTTAGTTGCAGCTCTCAAGATGTTAAGTCACAACATTCGAACGCTTAGCCGTGGCATGTGGGATCTAGTTTCCTGACCAGGGAACGAACCCAGGTCCCCTGACTTGGGAGCGTGTAGTCTTAGCCACTGGACCACCAGGGAAGTCCCTGAGTACGTTGTTCTTTCAGGCTCTTTCCTGTTCTCTCTGGACCTGGACTGCCACTGGCCATGTGTGGCCGCAGAGCATGTAAAGTCTGGCTTGTCACGCTGCTGTGTACTGAGTGCACCGGCTTTCTGAGATTCAGTATGGAAAACAAAATTACTTGTTTCAGTGCGGCTTCTAGCAAATTTACGATTCCCTATGTGTTAGGGTTGCTCTGGGCTGTGCTGGGGGTCTTCTTTCCGGCAAGGACTTGCGCCCTGCAGCTTGCAGCCTCTGTGTGGCCTGCCTCTTCTCCAGGAGGTGTTGCTGGTACCTGGAGGGTGCCAGGGACTGTGGTTGAGAGCCCAGGGTGTGCGCATGGCAAGGAGGTGGCCCTGCTTTCTGTAGATGTATTCTTTGTGGTTTTCAGCATAGGCGAGTCCTTGCAGGACCCTCAGGTTGTGGGCTTTGCTCCTACATTGAGGTCTGGCTGTCCACAGAATTATTTTTGCTCTTTCTGCCTGTTTTTGAA
Source organism: Dama dama (assembly GCF_033118175.1). Taxonomy (NCBI): domain Eukaryota; kingdom Metazoa; phylum Chordata; class Mammalia; order Artiodactyla; family Cervidae; genus Dama; species Dama dama. The sequence continues at coordinate 16,859,859 of NC_083684.1, read as the reverse complement.
AACTCACATTTAAGCCCACTTCCCAGAGGTGGTGGCACCTCCCTTGCCACCTTGAATGCCCGTTCTGTGAGGACCCTAGAAGGAACAGAGGTGGAGAATTGTACAGTCATTTTGGGTTGGGTTTAGGTTGACTCAGACCTTTGGGGGACTTTTTGCAGAGTTCACACCCTGAGGGGATCTCACCGTTTTGAAGCCTCCGCCCTCCCACAAACTTCACCCCAACATCCTGTGGTGGGGGAGCCCCCCCAGGCCCACCAGGCCCACCTCTATGTGACCGGCCACTTCCTGTCTGCCCTCTGGAGGGAGGGGGCTGATTCCAATAGTAGGGATGGATGAGGCTGCTTGTCTCCATACTTTTGTTTGAAAGAATCAGTTTTGGCAAATGTGTCAAAAAATTTTGGTTTTAAGCATGTCTCAAATTCTCAAATGTATAGGGTTTGAGTTTTATTTTTGCAGTTTGAGACATAGCAGTTTTTTTTAATGTAATTTTTGAGACATAGCTGTTTTTTTTTTTTAATGTAATTTTGTTCATTTACATTTATTGTTATGCTGTGTTTCACTGGGTTCTGCTACCCTGGTTTGCTTCTTTAGCTTTGATTCGATTTCCCATATACTTGTGGTTTTAAGGGGGACTGTGCTCTGTCTGCACTTTCACTGTGGATTTCTTAGACCTTGTCAAACCTCTTCTTGATCTACATTGTCTAATGGCTAACAGACACAAGCGCAAGTGTTCTTGTTTCTCTAGATAGCCATATATAGCTATGACGGGGCAGAGGAACTTTGGACTTCCTTCTATAGGCATCTTGAGCTGTGGGGCTTCCTCCTCCTGCTTTGCTCTTCACCCCGCCCCCTGCCGCTGGGGCTCAGGTTGAGAAACACGTTATTTCTGGGTTCCCCTTTCTGGCTCTGCCGTTCTGCTGTGTCCGCTCCATGCTGATGACTTACACAGGCCCTTAGCAGCACAGTATGTCGGACTGGGAGCAGAAAAGGATGTTTAGTCATCTGGGCTGATTGCACAATCTCTCCAAGCCCAGCCCATGGAACTTATCTTTAAAAAAAAAAAAAAGCTAATATACTGAAGGAGGATAAGTGAGGAAAATGTGTGAGGCTGCACCTGGCACGTATTAGTTGCTTGATAAATATTAACCTCCCCTTTCCTCCTTCCTGTTAGTATTCTTGGTGGCTTGGCATGTTTTGTCTTAATATTGTGAAACTTGACCTTGAGATTGCTTCTGGCTTAGTCATTCTTTTTTGTTTCTTTCTCCCTCTTCTTAAAATTGAGGTGAAATTCAATAACATAAAATTAGCCACCATTAAAAAATATACAATTCAGTGGCATTTAGTACCTTCACGGTGTTGCAGAGACACTGCTGCTGCTGCTAAGTTGCTTCAGTTGTGTCCAACTCTCTGTGACCCCATAGACGGCAGCCACCAGGCTCCCCCGTCCCTGGGATTCTCCAGGCAAGAACACTGGAGTGGGTTGCCATTTCCTTCTCCAATGCATGAAAGTGAAAAGTGAAAGTGAAGTCACTCAGTCGTGTCCGACTCTTAGTGACCCCGTGGACTGCAGCCTCCCAGGCTCCTCTGTCCATGGGATTTTCCAGGCAAGAGTACTGGAATGGGGTGCCATTGCCTTCTGTACAGACACTACCTCTATCCAATTCCAAAATATTTTCATCACTCCTAAAGGAGATGATGATACTTTTAAGAAGGCCAGCTTTAGGACTTCCATCATGGTGCAGGGGATAGGAATCCGTCTGCCAGTGCGGGGAACATGGGTTTGGTCCCTGGTTCAGGAAGATTCTACATGCTGTGAAACAACTCAGTCCATGTGCCCCAACTCCTGAGCCTGTGCTTTGCAACAAGAGAAGCCACCGCAATGAGAAGCCCGTGCACAGCAACAAGGACCCAGTGCAACCAAAAATAAAAATAATTTAAAAATATATAAAATTTAAAAAAAGTAAAAAGAAGAAGGCCAGCTTTAGAGTCAGCTGTGCCTGCTAGCCGTATGACTTTGGGCAGCTCTCATTATCTCTAGCCTTTTGTTTTGTCATCTTCACAATGGAAATAATATTGATTATTAATATATTACAGGATTTTTAAAAAGCAGCTTTATTATGGTATAATTTACACACCACAAAATTAACTCATCTTAAGTCACCCTAAGTTCAATTGTTTTTAGTAAATTTACAGAGTTGTGCAACTATTATTGCAATTCAACTTTAGAGCATTTCCATCATTTTCTCTTCCAATCTCTAGCTCCTAGAAACCAGGAATCTCCTTTTTGTCTCTCTGGATTTGCCTTTTCTGGACCTTTCACATAAATGGAATCATACAACATGTGGTCTTTCATGGCTGGCTTCTCACTGAGCATAATTTTTTTTTTTTTTTTTTGAGCATAATGGTTTTAAGGTTCACCCCTGTTGTAGCCTGAATCAGTACCTCACTCCTTTTTATGACTGAGTAATATTCCATTATACGGATAGACCCTGTTTTGTTTACCCTTTCATGTGTTGGGCATTTGAGTTGTTTCCACTTTTGGGCTGTTATGAATAATGTTGCCATGAATGTTTGTGATTACCAGTCTTTGTGTGGACATATGCTTTCATTTCTGTTGGGTAGCTATCTGGGAGTAGAGTTGCTGAGTCATGCTAAAAGGTTTTAAGAATTAAGTTTGTTAATGTGTGGCACTGCCTGGTCACTTAGGCCCTTTGTATACAGTGGTCATTGTTTACATTATTTCCTCGTGGACTCTTTTTTTTAAAGTGGATGATGTTCTGACCTTCAGACTTGTTATTCACGTTTTGGTAACTTCTCCATATTCTTACCTGTCACCATCCTAACATTTTCCTTATGGCGGTTTTATGATGCATGTATTCAAATACCTGTTGACTCTTCACGGCTTAGATCACCTGCTTCACTCATTCAGGCCACACACATTTAAGAGAGCCTCGTGTGTGCTAGGTCTGTGGGGTTTTATGATGGACACATGTGTACCACAGCAACTACAACCATTTGGCTCATCACTACAGCCCCATCTCATGACACCGTGTTTGTTGAATGAATGCAAACAGTTCCCTTGCCTTCAAGTAACTGAGTGTGGCTGGCGAGCCCTGTACAACCTTCACTGCATCCAGTGTCTGGGCTGAGTGATCTCAGACCTGGGACCAGAGGCCCCACTTCATAGGAGTGTCTGAAGCTACCTTGTACTAGCTGATGACAGCCAGTCATGCATCTCTTCCCAGCTCCACTTACAAGCCCCTGTTGATAGTTTGTAATCAGCCAACGTGGGGAGATTTATGCCAGCCATGGAAATGGGTAGAAGGCTACCATCCACCCCTAACCCCTTTTGTGAGAGAGCCTGGTTTAAACATTGACCAGCAGACCAGCCTGCCTTTCCAACCTCCTCTTCTCTTATTCTCCTAACAAGATGGGTTTTCATATGAGGAAATAGAGGCACGGAGCATTGAAGGAACTTGCTCAAGGCCGCACAGTTGGAAAATGACAGAGTCAGAATCTGAACCCAGACCTGACCCTGGCCTTTCTGCGTACTCTCGGGATCTCTGGCCATGTTTTTTGTTCCCCCTGCAGAACCGTTCTGCCCCCAGATTTTCGTTTTGATCATTTCTTAGTATTTTAGTTGCCAAGACTTCCTGGTGTGTTGCCTGAGCAACACTCACATCCCGTCCCCTCTCTTTTAACGGGAACTCTGTGTTTTATTTTGTTCCTGCAGAATTTCGCCAAAGAGTTTGTGATCAGTGATCGGAAGGAGCTGGAGGAAGATTTCATCAAGAATGAGCTCAAGAAGGCGGGCGGAGCCAATTACGACGCCCAGACGGAGTAACCCCCCGCGCACCCTGCCCCTTGCCAAAGTCATCTGCCTGCTCCCCAGGGGAGGGGACCGCGGCCTCAGCTACCAGCCCACCAGCCCACCAGGGAGAGGAAACGCGATGAGAGGCGACGCCCACCACCCCGTCCAAAATCCAGCTCCCCTCCCCACTTCCCTTGTGCACCTGCCGTGTCCTAGCCCTCAAAGCTCATTGAACATCTTTTTTTTCTCTTTTATTCTTTCTCCCTGCCCTTCTTTCTTATTCTAAAGAAAAATCATTTTGATGCCAAGGTCACGCACATCATCAGATCAGAGGCGCCTCCTATGGTGACCCTTTCCTGATATTTCTCTGACGCACAAGCAGCCTGCCCAGCTTCACCCACCAACCTCGTGTCACTTCTGGCACCTGGGTCATGCTGCTATCTTGGTTTTCCTTGGCGCCTGCCTGCTTCCGCTGAGGCGACGGCTGTGCCGGGAGCTGTGCCCTCAACAGCGGCCTTCACAAGCACACACACATCCCGCTGGCCAGACTCACACCCCTGAGAGTCGCTCCAGAGCTCCCTCCACCCCCCCCATTCCAAGTTGCCTAAGCTCCATGCCCACCCTAGACGGTGCTTGGTGGAGAGAACCCCTCAGGCCTGACTCAGACCAGAAGAGAAGAGAGAAAATTTGCCTTAAAAGTTGCCTGGCTTTGCCGTCGGTCTGAAGTGGCCCATTCCCACCCTCTTGATCGAAATCTCATGATGGCGTGGAGTGGGGGCAAAGGTCTAGGTCCAGATTCAATAGGAGGAGTCTTTCAGGGGTCACGTCCCGGGCTCCCCAAGTGATGAGGACGTTAGGGAGAGAGGCCCGGGGTGCGGGATGGGAACTGAGGTCCAGCCAGTCAGCAAGGACAGCAGGGGACAGAGCGTGTGCAGCGGGAGCCCCGCCCTCGCGGGACCAGAGAGTCTGTGGGTTTAATCCTTGGTGGCACAACAGCGGCCAAAGGATTTCCTTTTTTTCAAAGAAAGATGTGATTGGCTTGGTTGTTCATGAGCATGTTTGGTAGCGTTCTTTTTCTCTTTTCCTTGCTCATTTCGTTGGGGGAAGTCTGTGCTGCGTTGGGGTCGTTAAGAGCATCCGCACTCAAAATGGTTTACAGAAATAAACAGTTTTTTTGTTTTTCAAAAAACAAGTCTGTCTGATTGGTCTTATAAAGCTTCTCTCTTTCCTGGAAAAACGAAGGTGGTTGTCGTATCAGATTTTAATTGGCATTTGGGGCTGGTTGTTTTTCATATTCCATAGCTTGTTTAATTTTAGCAATAACCGTAAGAAATTTGTGCTGTTTGGGACTTCCGTGGCAGTCCACCGGTTAGGACTCTTGAGTTCCCAGTGCAGGGGGCATGGGTTTGAGTTCCGGTTGGGGAACTAAGACTCCACATGCCACACGTGGTGTGACCAAAAAAAAAGAAAGGTGCTGTTTGCATCCCCATTTTATGGAAACCGAGGCTCAGAGAGACTCAGCGGTTCACCCGTGGCTTCCCAGCTGGCAGGTGGGAGAGCTGGGAGCTGAACCTGAGTCTCCGGGTGGCCCTGGTTCAGTGGCTCAGGAACAGCGGGGGAGGCCCAGGATCGGAGAGTGATGAGGCCGCGGGACTGTTGACACGTCTCGTGTGGCCAGACCCCTCCACTCTGCATTCAGGAAAAACCGCGAGAAGGCGCCCCCTCAGCTGGGCTATGACATGCTTTCTGAGGCTGAGCTTCAGAACGAGATTTCCAGCACGCCAGCCCTGCTGGGAGTGCAGAATCAGGCCAGAGGAGTTTCAGATGCACAGTTGGCTTTGGAGGAGCTGTGAGTGGGGCGGGGAGGGTGCGGGGAGACCAGGAAGGAATCCTGCAAGATGTGGGCAAGGCCCGAGGTGGCCCGGGGCCTGTCCTCAGCCAGGCTCCTCTGCTCGTGGCTGGGCAGGTTAGTTAACTTCTCTGAGCCTCAGCTTCCTCATCCGTGAAATCCTTAAGGAGCGCTGAGATTATGAGGATATCTGGCAGGGCTCGGTTGTCATCCCATCGGGCCTGCCACTAGGTCTTGACAGCTCTGGGTGCCCCAGTTTTTCCTAAACCTAGAACAGAGGGAGCCAAAGTAGGTCTCTGGCTTCCTTGCTTTTAGCGCTGGTTGGAGAGCTTGGATAATTACATATGCAGATAAGCCCCCTCAGGAAGAAAATTACAAAGGCACTGGGGCTGGTTAGGGGCATCAAGGAGGGCTTCTCTGAGGAGGGAACACCTGAGACGTGAAGGGGAGGAGGGAAGCCGGCTAAGGGGTGTGGGAAAAGGGGACCAGGGACAAAGGCTCTGGGGGGATGTGTGCCCAGAAGAAGGGCAGAGAGGGTGGAGCTGAGTTTATGTGTCAAGGAGCTGGGGTTTTAGTCGACAGCTGCAGTTCAGGCCTTTGCTGGGATTTCAGAACTTGGCTGATGGGATCTTGATGTCCTCAAGGGCAGAGAGACCTTGCCTTTATGTTTTTGAGAGTGAAAGTGTTGGTCACTCAGGCGTGTCTGACTCTTTGCGACCTCATGGAGTGTAGCCACCAGGCTCCTGTGTCCTTGGGATTCTCCAGATAAGAATGCTGGAGTGGGTTGCCATTCCCTTCTCCAGGGGATCTTCCCAATCCAGGGATCGAAACTGGGTTTCCTGCAGCCCAGGCAGAGTCTTTGCCGTCTGAGCCACCAGAGAAGCCCCCGCCCCGCCGCCCTGCCCCCTATAACCGGCATCCAGCAGGTGTCTGGTAGTGCTGCCTGGAGCTAATTCCATCCAGCTGCTCCCCACGCTGCCCAGGGCGTGGGCGCCCCAGTCTGGCCTCCCTCAGGGTCTGGGGTGAAGCTCTGGGTCCTCGCGCCTCCTTGCTTACAGACTCTTAATTACTTGACACGCTGGACATTCAGCAGCTGTTCCGGGTTACCCCAAACTGAATGGTGGAAACCAACCGCTGTGTTGTTTGGCCCTTGAATTTGTAGAACTGGAATTTAGGAGGGGTTCAGCAGGGCGATTTTCACTAGCAGGGTCTCTCCTTTGGTTGTGGTCGGATCAACTGGCCTGGATGCTCAAGCCGACTGTCTCACACGGCCACTGGCCGGCAGCCAAGGCTGGCCTGTGGCTTAGTGCACCCAGCACGTCCTCCTGCCATAATGTATCAGGCTGTGACCTTTTAAAAAAATGTTTTAAATGTATTTTATTGAAGTATAGTAGATTTACAATGTTGTGGTAATTTCTACTGTAGAGCAAAATGATTGTCACACATATACTTACCTTCTTTTTCATATTCTTTCCCATTATGGTTTAACATAAGACATTGCATTTAGTTCCCTGTGCTATAAGCAGGACCTCATTTTTAATCCATTCTATACGTAATAGTTTGCCTCTGCTCACCCCAGACTCCCGCTCCATCCCTCCCTCCCCTGCCCTTGGCAACCACAAGTCTGTTCTCTGTGTCTGTGAGTCTGTTTCTGTTTGATAGATAAGTTCTTTGGTGTCAGAATCTAGATTCCACGTAATGATATTTGTCTTTCTCCGTCTGGCTCCCTTCACTTAGTACGATAACCTCTAGGCCCATCCGTGTTGCTGCAGATGGCATTATTTCATTCCTTGGTATGGCTGCGTAGCGTTTCATTGTGCATGTGGACCTTAACTTCACTAAGGGCTGTGGGCTTGCATGGCAGCCAGTACTCCGCAGAGCGAGCATCCCAGGGGACCCGGGTGAGGCTGTGTGTCCTTTTCTGACCAAGTCTCCAGCGTTACATGGCAGCATTTCCACTGACCCACCACCCCTCACATTCAAGAGAAGGGGACTTGACCGCACCTCTCAGTTAGAGGAGTGCCAAGACCCGTGCCCCCTTTTCTGAAAAAAACACCTCGTCTGCTGTGACCAGGCACTGTGCTAGGCCCATGCCTCGTGCCCTGGGGACTCGCACGGGGCTGGTGGAGGGCAGAGGAGGTCTATGTGGAAGCCAGCCGATAGCTGCTGTGCCCTCCGGGGTCAGGGGGGTTGGGGGGAGGGAGGTGGTGAGGTGGTGGGAGGTGGGGGTGTTATTGCTCTTTGCTGACTGATCCCTGGGGGGAGGCTTCTGCTTCTCAACTTTGCCAGCCTCCCCAAGGACCTTTCCTCTCCAGGGGGCTATCTGAGGCTGGCAAGGGGGTTGCCCGGCCCCGAGTGCCGCCCCCACCCCCAGGATGGGCTGTCCCTGCTCTCATCCCCCTGCTGCTTCCTGTTCCCCATGTATCAGTGAGTCACAGAAGAGAGGTGCCCACAGAGCCAAAAGAGGTCGGCTGCCAGGACGTGACACACGAGAGACCGGGATGGGAGGGGGCTCTGCCCTCAGGCTGAGTGGGGTCGGAGGTGGCCCGCCAGGCGGGCTGCACCTCAGCTTCCTTCTCATGGCTCGTCTAGCCCATCGGAAAAGTCCACCCTAAACTTAGAAGGGAATTTCACTCACCAGTTACAGCTATACCCTAGTCCTTTGCCAATCCCCGCCCCTCAGCGCCTCACTGCTCTGGGATCCAGAGGAAATTTCCCAGTGGTCGGGGTGGGGGGGGGCGGTGACCAGGAGTCCTGCTTGTCCCTCCACTCAGGACTCTGTCCACTTCCTCCTCAGACCCCCGATCCCTATCCGGCATCCTTCCTCCTTTCTGTCTGAACGCGCCCCCCGCCCGCCCCCCCCCCCCCCACCAGAGAGACTGGCTCCTGCTCTTACCTGCTTCTTCAAGAAGGTCCCCCATATCCTGTGGGGTTGGTTGAGTGGTTGTCCACTGAAGATATTAATACATCTGTGCCCAGAACCTGTGCATGCGTGTGAAGTCGCTCAGTCGTGTCTGACTCTTTGTAACCCCATAGACTGTAGCCCTCCAGGCTCCTCTGTCCCTGGGATTCTCCAGGCAAGAATACTGGAATGGGTTGTCATGCCCTCCTCCAGGGGTATCTTCCCAACCCAGGGATTGAACCCGTGTCTCTTACATCTCTTACAGTGGCAGGCAGGTTCTTTACCACTCGAGTCACCTGGGAAGCCCCCAGAACCTGTATGCAGGACCTTATTTGGAAATAGGCTCATTGAAGGTGTAGCTATGACCAACCTAGACAGCATATTAAAAAGCAGAGACATTACTTTGCCAACAAAGGTCCATCTAGTCAAAGCTATGGTTTTTCCAGTAGTCATGTATGGATGTGAATGTTGGACTCTAAAGAAAGCTGAGCACTGAAGAATTGATGCTTTTGAGCTATGGTGTTGGAGAATACCCTTGAGAGTCTCTTGGACTGCAAGGAGATTAAACCAGTCAATCCTAAAGGAAATCAGTCCTGAATATTTATTGGAAAGACTGATGTTGAAGCTGAAACCTCAATACTTTGGCCACCTGATGTGAAGAAATGGACTCATTTGAAAAGACCCTGATGCTGGGAAAGATTGAAGACAGGAGGAGAAGGGGACGACAGAGGATGAGATTGTTGGATGGCATCACCGACGCAATGGACATGAGTTCGAGTAGGCTCTGGGAGTTGGTGATGGACAGGAAAGCCTGAGCGTGCTGCAGTCCATGGGGTCACAAAGAGTCGGACATGACTGAGCGACTGAACTGAGCTGTAATTAGTTAAGGATCTCCAGGTGAACCATCCTGGATTTAGGGTGGGCCTTGAAGCCAAGGCCAGGTGTCCCTTAGGAGAGAAAGCAGAGGGAGGCTGTGAGAAGATGGAGGCAGAGACTGGAGGGAGACAGTCACAGGCCGAGGATGCCTGGAGCCGCAGGAGCTGAAAGGGGCAGGAAGGACTCCCCCAGAGCTGCTAACATCTGGAGAGAGCCTGGTCCTGCTGACACCTCCATTTCAGACTTCCGGCCTCCAGACGGCGAGAGCCTGGATTTCTGTTGTTTGAAGCCCCAGTCGTGATCGTTTGTTCCAGGAGGCTCCGGAAGCTCTGCTCTCATTTACTCCTCCCCTCCCCCACTCACTGCGACGCTCTCAAGGGCAGGGAGCTGTCCCCGGGGCCGCACACATAGGGGGTGCTCAGTAAATAGTCCGTGAGCGGGGCTCGCCTGGGGCGGGTGCGCCTCTGCCTGCTCTCCGAGCCCCACACAGAACCCGAGCCCGCTCAGAGTAGGGTCAGACTTGGCTCACGCCCAACCAGGCAAAGGGCCCCAAGGCCTTCCTCCCCTCCTCCAGCTCCTACCTCCGGCTCTGCCGAAGGGCAGGTATGTACCTCATCTTCCTGTCTACCGGTCCCTCCCACCTGTCCAGCTTCTCCACCTCTGGGGGCTCAAGCCCTTATCCTGATTGCTTCTCCCTTATCATTGCCTCTGGAAGATTTTAAAGATATCTCTGGGAGGCTGCTGCAGAGGCTGGAGTATGCCCCCAGGCTGGGCCGGCCCGGGGACTCCATGGCTCCCTTGGGATGGGGCAGGAGCGGGCAGGTTGGCCCCAAGGCTGAGAGCTGCAGCAGAGAGTCAGAGCTCTGGTGAGGACTCGGCCTTCCGAGAATTGCAGGTCCCTCAAAATCCACGCTGCGAGCCCAGGGAGGGGGCGGCTCTGCTTGTGTGTGCCCGGGATCTGGAAGGGGAGCCCAGCGTCAGCCAACTCTGGTTTGGGGGAGCTGCCTGGCAGCGGGGGGATGAGGGGGGAACCGAGGGCTAACAGCCTGCTGTGGGTTATGTCTGGTAAAGCCAAGAGAAGTAGCACAGACGTTAATACGCCCTGGGCTCACCCCCGCAGGTCTGTGTCTGACGTCACCGCTGAGGACACGCAGAGCCGTGGACAGCATGCACAGGCAAGACAGACTGGTCCTTCCGATAAGTCTCCAAACATAAAGGTGGGTGCGAAAGGCAACATGCAAAGCAATGAGGGTACAGAGTGCTAACATCAGAGCTAAATTTTCAGGCTAAATAACACAATCTGTTGGTTGTGCATACATACCCATAAGCAAAAACACATCAAATGCCTTGAGAATGAGGGGTAAGCCGGAGGTGGGGTGGGGGTGGGGGCTCAGGGAAAAGAGGGGTCAGAGCGAGGCTCCGGCTGTGTCTGTTTGGTGAGCTGAAGAAAATTACGAAATGGGAGCACCTGTGTCATGGGCAGGTGGGGATTCATCAGGTGGATTTCTCTGACCTCCTGTCTGTTTGGAGTACAGAAGTTTCAAAACATTTTATTTATTTATTTTTTTTTCAAAACATTTTAAAAACAAAGACACAAAAGAATTCATGAAGCAGGGGCAGGGAGGAGGGGCAGAGGGCTCACCTGGACAGGTGGGCTTTGAAGTATGATGAAGGGACAGGACCGTGGAAGCTGAGGGGAGAGCCGTGAGCAGATTCTCAGAGGCCCTGCCCAGAACGGACAGCCAGGCTGCTGCCTAACAGCATCTGTTGGTTCTTTTTTTAATTGAAATATAGTTGATTTACAATGTTGTAAATTTACAATGTAATTTACATGTACAATGTAAATCATTTACAACGATTTACAGTTTACAATGAAATATAGTTGATTTGCAAAGAATTTACAATTCTTTTCTTCTGTACAGCAGAGCGACTTAGTTATACACATACATACATTCTTTTTTGTATTCTTTTCCATTACGGTTTACACAGGTGTTAAATATAGTGCCCTGTGCTCAAACAGAAGGACTTTGCTTATCCGCTCTGTATGTAGTAGTCTACATCTGCTAACCCCAAACTCCCACTCCTTCCGTCCCCCACTCCCCCTCGGCAACCGACTGCTCTCTATGTCTGTGAGTCTGTTTCTGCTTTGTAGATAAGTTCATTTGTGTCATATTTTAGATTCCATGTGAAAGCGATATCATAGGGTGTTCGTCTTCCTTCTTCTGAGGTACTTCACTTAGCCTGATTGTCTCTGGTTGTACCCGTGGTGCTGCAAACGGCATTATTTTGTTCTTTTTTATGGCTGAGTAATATTCCATTGCATACATGTACCACATCTTCTGTATCTCTTTATCTGTTGATGGACACTTAGGTTGCTTCCTTGTCTTGGCTATTGCGAATGGTGCTGCTATGAACATAGGGGTGCGTGTGTCTTTTCAAATGATGGTTTTCTCCAGATGTATGCTCAGGAATGGGATTGCTGGATCATATGATAGTTATTTTTAGTTTTTTGAGGAACGTCTGTACTGTTCTCCACAGTGGCTGGATTAGTTTACATTCCTGCCAACAGTGTGGGAGGGTTCCCTTTTCTCCACACCCTCTCCAGCATTGGTTATTTGTAGGCTATTTGATGATGGCCAGTCTGACTGGTATGAGGGTATATCTTGTAGTTTTTATTTGTGTTTCTCTAATATTAATAATTAGCAATGCTGAGCACCTTTTCATGTGCTCCAACGGCACATATTTTGAGTTTGACAATCAAACACTAACTGAAGCTGGCTGCTGTCGAGAACAAATTGTTGGTTTGAAAGATCATGAGAAAGAATGTCCCCACATGCTCCCAGTGCCCTCCTCCAGGCTGCCTCCCTCTAGACCCAGGACACCCCTGCCCAGGGCCCTGCCTCCTGTCTCCCCACACCCCAGCTCCTAGAAGCCTTCCACTGGGTGCTTGTTCCTTCTGCCCCCAGGGCCGCCCCTGGAGGGAGGGCTGTGGCATATGGGTCTGTCCAGTCCAGTTCCTGCCACAGTGCTGGGCACACAGCAGGAATCCACTGAACGCCAGTAAATGGGTGTCACCCAAATGAGCTGGCAATGCAAAGAGGTGCAGTGCTTCTCAAAGGTGTCCCCAGGCACCCACAGCAAAACCATCTAGCATATTTGCTAGAATGCAGATTCCCAGGCCCCAACACAGTCCCCCCAGGAGTCACTGTCTTTGAGGATCATCCCAGAATGTGCATTTTTAGCAGGTTGACGGAGGGATTCTTAGATCCCCTGATAAGAAGGTCTTTTCAGAAAAGCCTGGTCTTGCTCTTTCCCACTGGTTTTTGGTGGGTGTGGTCCAGGCCCTGTGTGAGTTTGTGAACTTGAGCGTCACCTGGGAGTTGGTGAAGGGCGGACTCCACAGCCCAGTCGTTGGCCTACTGAGTCCTAGTACCCCCAGGGTGGGCTCTGTATTTAAACACGCCATTAGGTCAATGCCGGTACATGTTTGAGTGTGGGAACCCCTGTTTTTGACCACAACCCCACTGTCCACCCTTTTGCTAGGAAAAAAGCTTTGATTCCATTTAAAAACAAATTTTGAAATGAACTTAAATTTTTTCACTGTGTAAGTGTTACTCGCCGTCTTGTCTATGTGTCTGTGTGTGCTCAGTCGCTCAGTCGTGTCCGACTCTTTGCAGCCCCGTGGACTGCAGCCTGCCAGGCTTCTCTGTCCATTAGGATTCTCCAGGCAGGAATACTGGAAGGGGTTGCCATTTCCTCCTTCAGGGGATCATCCTGACCCAGGGATCGAACCTGCGTCTCCTGCATTGGCAGATGAATTCTTTACCACTGAGCCACCTGGAAAGCTCCTGAATACTACTATCATCATCATTTTTTTGTGGCTTATATTGGATAGTTGGACGATCATTAACTTAGCCAAACCCCTAAGGCTGGGTTAGAGAGTTGGAGTTGGCAAGCTGTGACCCACAAGCTAGATTTGGCTCCTTGATGTGATGGGATTACACATATATAGCTGCACAGTTTGCCCTGAATTTACATAAGACTAGTGAGCCCAGAGTTGTGCAGTGTAGGACCTGCACAACAATACTCAGAAGCCCAACTCCAAATCTTGAATTGGTTGCCAATGTTTCAAAATGGAAGGATTTCACATAAAAATCCAACTCTCAACTTTCAACAAATCTGAAGATCCAATAACACTGGGATTACATTCCAGCAGAGAGATGAGGGGCTGGACTGAAATGGCTGCTCTTACAGATGGGGATGTGTGCATGCTCTCCAGGGCTTTACTGCCCCTTACTCTCTGATTAAACCCCTGGCCAGCCTTTTAAACAAATTCCTTTATGTTATCGGTCTGATCTATAAGCATTTGAATTTGCCACCCCTGGATGACACTTTTAAATACTTGTTGAATGAACGAATCACTTTTTAAAGCCACAATAGCCTAGAGATGGAAGATGCTTCTTCTGTTTCATTGAAATAACACAGATGGGGAGTTGCTATAGCAACACTGGGACTGTACTGTAGATTGCTTCAGGGATGATCACAGAGCATCTTCAAGAAGCAGTATCCCTCCTTCCCCCAGACCCCGACCTGGTGGGAGCCACTTCCAGCAAAGCTGTAGTTTCAGTGGCTTTTTAATGGGGGGGAAATAGGTGTGCTTGCAGAATGGAATGTTAGCTCTGAAAGGAGCACAGGTACCATTTAGTCCTGTAGATTCCAGCTCCTCCCCCACGAAGGATTCCTTTTATTATTTACAACCCCATGCATTTCCATATTTGGGAACAGTTGTCTTCCAAACAAACAGCACTTAGGACATATAGATTTGTTTTCCTATTTAAAAAGAAAATCAAAGATGAATCATGGTAGCTGATGTAATATCATGGTTAAATATATGGGTTCTCATCCTGGCTCTGTCATTCACTTGCTGTGTGACCTTGGCCAAATTACAAAACCCCTCTGAATCTCAGTTTCATTACCTTTTAAATAATATCAATAGGGGCTTCCCTGGTGGCTCAGTGATAAAGATCTGCCTGTCAATGCAGAAGACATGGGTTCAATCCCTGAACTGGGATGATCCTGCAGGCTCCAGAGCAACTTAGCCTGTGTGCCACAACTATGAAGCCTGGGCTTGAGAGCACTTGAACCGCAACACGTGAGCCTGTGTACCTCAACTACTGAAGCCCGTGTGCCTAGAGCCTGTGCTCTGCAACAAGAGAAGCCACCGCAGTGAGAAGCCTGTGCACTGCAAGGGGAGAGGAGCCCCCATGCAGCAGTGAAGATTCAGGTCTCCTGCATTGTAGGCAGATTCTTTACCATCTGAGCCACCAGGGAAGCCCGATGAAGACTCAGCATAGCCAAAAAAAAAAAAAAAGATAAAAAACAAAATCTTCACTAACAATAAAAACAGCAGTAACAGTCTCCATCTTACAAGGTTGCTGCAAAATATCTGATACAGGACAATGCATGAAGCATTCTGCACTGTACATAGCTAATAATGGCAGCCACTTGATACAGAATAGCCATTAAGTTTTTTTTTCTCTTTTCTTCTTGCTTCCTTTTTTTTTTTTAATTGGAGGATGATTGCTTTACAATCTTATATTGGTTTCTGCCATACATCAACATGAATCAGCCACAGGTATACATACATCCCCTCCCTCCTGAATCCCCCTCCCACCTCCCACCCCATCCCACCCCTCTAGGTTGTCACAGAGCCCCAGTCTGAGTTCCGTGAGTCATATAGCAAATCCGCACTGGCTATCTACTTTACATGTGGTAATGTATATGTTTCCATACTATTGTCTCAATTCATCCCACCCTCTCCTTCCCCCACTGTGTCCTCAGGTCTGTTCTCCATGTCTGTGTTTCCATAGCTGCCCTGCAAATTGGCTCATCAACACCATCTTTCTAGATTCCATACATATGCATTAATATACAATATTTGCCTTTTTCTTTCCGACTTACTTCACTCTGTATAATAGGTTCTAGGTTCATCTACCTCATTAGGACTGACTCGAATGCATTCTTTTTCATAGCTGAGTAATATTCCGTTGTATATGTGTACCACAATTTCTGTATCCATTCATCTGTCAATGGGCATGTAGGTTACTTCCAAGTTGATCTGTGCAGCCACACTGAGGTTAGAACAGAGAGACCTGATCCTTATTTCTTCGTTTAAGGACCACAGGGGTCATCCAGGCAATGGCTAGAGGCCGTGTCAGGGCTCTCCTCGCTGCCTTGCTGGTGTGGTACTCTGCCCTGTCTCCCAGGCACTCATCAGGATCCTTGCCTTTCTGTGCTGTAGTCTCCCTCTTGGGTAATGACCCTGGGTACTTGGTGTTCATTCTAACTCTTTTTGAAAAGTTAAAAATGAATTTCCCAAACTCTCTAGGAGCTCGGGTTCTGGGTGTGAGTTTCATCCTGCCAGTTCGATGCATTCTCGTGAGATTTGGAAGATGGGAAGATGAGAGCTGTCTCTCTGTGGCCTGTTTTCCCTTGACCAGCAAGGTCGTGGGGATGCTGGCGTCCAGTCTCCAGTTCTGGGGGTGTCTAGCCGCAGGTGCAGGGCAGCAGTGGGGGCTCTCACTCCTGGACTACGGCGCTAAAGGTGTGCTTCTGACTCAACAGTGCCCTCGCAGCTTTGTGTTCCTCAGCCCTCCTGAGTGTGGCAGCTCCTGTTCTGCCGTGTTGAGGGGTCACGGCCGCAGCGGAGCCTGGGGCTGCTCCTCCAGCCCGCCATCGGCTTTGCAAGCACCCAGTGCGTTGTGTCAGAGAAGGCAATGGCACCCCACTCCAGAACTCTTGCCTGGAAAATCCCATGGATGGAGAAGCCTGGTAGGCTGCAGTCCATGGGGTCGCTAAGAGTCGGACACGACTGAGCGGCTTCACTTTCACTTTTCACTTTCCTGCATTGGAGAAGGAAATGGCAACCCACTCCAGTGTTCTTGCCTGGAGAATCCCAGGGATGGGGGAGCCTGGTGGGCTGCTGTCTACGGGGTCGCACAGAGTCGGACATGACTGAAGCGACTTAGCAGCAGCGCGTCGTATGAAACTGTTCTCTGCCAGAAAGGCTTCAAATTGTTTCTACTTTCTGCATGGAGCCTGACTCATGGCACCCCTCTTCCCAGTACTCCAATCCTGCTGACTGCCTGGCCTGTGTGGCCGCCCCCGCCCTTCCATCAGCAGCCTCTAAGCCTGACTCAGAGCTCATGGGCTGCTGCTTACCTCCAGTGTAGACAACCCACTTCAAACTCCGACCTGCCTGCCCTGAGATGTTTGCTCCCGTCCCCCAGCGTTGTACAGGGGTGTGGTTCTGAATTCTCACTACTCTGATTGCTGGGAGCGCTCCTTTAGCAATGAGTAACTTCAAGAGTCACTAAGAAATATTTCAAAACAAGAAATAATGAGAAAATGAGTCTGGCTTGAAAATTACTCCCAACATGGTCATATCATAAAAGCCTGGGGGGCATGGGGAGGCATGGGCCAGTTTTCCTTTCTGTGCCTTAAAATGTAGTGATTCAACTAGTGACTAAATTATGAGCTTTTTCTTATTAATGTGTTAATCTTTCTAAGCTACAAAAATAATAGATACTCACTGCAACTAATTCTAAATAATATACACTGTATGAAATAAAGTTTAGAGACCAAACTATGAATGGTGAGCCCCTCAACCATCTGTATTCTTCTAGAATTCTCTTTGTACATGTACAAACACACACACATGTACAGGTGTACATAGTTGTTTTTGATCAAATGAAATTGTAGTGTAAAATTGCACATCTAAAAGAAATTTTGTATATACACACAGACAGAAAAAAATATATATATATAGTTTTGCCATGTGCTGTTTTCACTTAACAGGGCATCAAGGAAGGTGTTCCCCATGAGTGCATATAAATAGTTCTCATTTTGTTTAAATTCTTTCCCGTTTTTGAGATCCTGAAGCCACAGTGGTTTACTGACATGGTGT
Organism: Dama dama; assembly: GCF_033118175.1. Lineage (NCBI taxonomy): Eukaryota > Metazoa > Chordata > Mammalia > Artiodactyla > Cervidae > Dama > Dama dama. The sequence continues at coordinate 16,842,455 of NC_083684.1, read as the reverse complement.
CCTACTGATGGACACTGTGACAGGCAGAATTCCCTGATGACCTGCGGTGATTCTACCCTTGAATGGCTCCCTCTCCTTGAGCGTCTGCTGCTACTGCTACTGCGGTTACTCAGTCATGTCTGACTCTGTGACCCCGTGGACTATAGCACCCCAGGCTCCTGTGTCCACGGGATTCTCCAGGCAAGAGTACTGGAGTGGGCCGCCACGCCCTCCTCGTGAGTGTGGGAGGAAACTACAAATACGATGGGGTATCGTTCCTGTGAGTAGAGTGTGTGAGGTTGGTACTGTGGATTTCAGGAAAGGGAGGCTCTTTTTGGTGGGCATGACCTAGTCAGGTGAGCCCCCAGAAGGAGTGGGTTCTTCCTGGTGGGGAGATTCTCCATGGCTGAGGGGTGGGGGGCATGTGGAAGAGCCACTCCTGGACAATGGTCAGCAAGAAAAGGGGGCGTCAGTTATAAACCCCGGGGAAAATGAACTCTGCCACCAACCTAAGAATGCTTGTAAGAGGACCGTGATCTCTAGGTGAGGCTGACAGCTTGATTTTGGCCTTGATACCTTGATCAGAGAACCCAGCCCAATAATGCAGGGTGTGTGCTCATTTGTTTTTATTATTTATTTATTAAATATATATATATATTTAGCTGTGCCTGGTCTTAGTTGCGGTATGCGGGATCTTTAGTTGCAGCATGCGGGATCTAGTTCCCCAACCAGGGATCAAACCTGGCCCCCCTGCGTTGGGAGCAGAGTCTGAGCCATTGGACCACTGGGGAGGTCCCTGCTTGTTCTGAGTTAACAGCTCCATCTTGAACCTCTTCGCACATGTATATTGATGTCACAGGAGTTTCTATAAGATTTTTGGGTACAAGCATTTAGATGATGACATGAACGATCACACTGTTCTCCTGAAGCCCTGTGACCCCACACCCCTCACCATCATTGGCTATTAGGCCTTTTTTTCCATTATGGTAAAATGCACATAACATAAAATCTACCATTTTAACCATTTGAAAGTGAACAATTCAAGTGGCATTATACTCACAACACTGGGCAGCCATCACCACTATGTCATTCCAGAACTTTCTGTCTCTCCAGAGGACGCCTCATACCAGTTTAGCAGTTGTTCCCTATCTCCACCCCCACCCCCTGGCAGCCGCTAAACTGCTTTCTGTTTTATTAGTAATCTTTTTACTTTTTTTCCAATTGGATATGCAAATAGGGGTGCTTATTTCAAAATGATTTGACGACTGGCTGATGCACCGCCTCCTCTTTGAGTTCAGGCTTGTGTGTTTCAGTCGGGGCTCAAAAACACCAAGTGGACACATCCTTGCCCTCCTCTTCCCCCACCCCCCCCACCCCACCCCGGCTTCCCGTCTCCATCCACCTCCATCTCAGCCTCAACAACCTCCCAGCTTGAGACCTGCGTGTCCCTCTCTCTTCCTTGTCTGAGTTCTGTTGACTCCACCTGGGAAAGCCTCCTGCATCTTATCCCACCCCCAGAGGCAGGGGGCTGAGGGCGGGAAAGGAGGCTCGCCAGGGAGGCGGCAGGGAGGGGTGGGCACTGTGGCTGCCAGCTGAGGCCATGCCCTGGTAAAGAGGACACCGTCACCCACGCTGTGTGGTTGCATGTTCCCAGATCTTCTGACTTTTCAAAAGAAGCCCCAGGTCTGGATATTTATGTAAGAAGTCTTGGCATCTCATTCTGAGAGCAAGTTCTCCTTGTTCTGGACAACCTGGGAGAAGCAGAGGCGGTGGGAGCCTGGAGCCGTCTCACCCTGCAGGCGACTCCTCTGCCAAAAAGAGGGTGTGGGGACAGTCGGTCCCAGGTTGCCGAAGGCTTGAGAAGCCCCAGACAGACGCCCCAGGCTCATCTCCCTGCTGCCAGGCCCTTTAAGGATTCTGGAACATTCTCTCCAGCTGCCCCTGCGACTGTGGCTGTTTCCATAGCAGTAGCAAGTATCTGCAGAGCGTCTGCGGGCAGCGGGCTTTCCCGGGGCAGGTACCCCACCCCGTGTGACAGGGGGTGCCTGCCAGATGGGGATGTATGGGTGGGTTTCTGAGCAGATGCTGTGGGAGGGCTCCGGCCTGCCCAGCCTGCTGAATTGTGCTGAGATGGCCTTGGGGGCGGGGCTGTTACTGGGCTGAAAGAAAGCAAACCTCAGCCTCCGGCTTTGGGAGCAGGCTGGGGCCACACCAGCTGTCAGGGAGCGGGGGTGGGGTGGGATGGGGGCAGGGAATGCTGGCTCTAAGAGTCGGCTGGGGCCTTAGAACCTGGCTCCTGCTTGCAAGTTTTTCTAAAAGGCTCTTATTGGGAGCGCCCTGCTGGCCCAGGGGTTAGGATCCAGGACTTTTCCTGCTGGGCCTGGTTCAATTCCTGGTTGGGGAACCGAGATTCCACAAGCCCTGTGTGGAATGGCCAAAAAAAAAATAAGAAGGCTCTTCTTGACATTAGTCATTAGGCCCCAGGGTCTGCTGTCACTTATGATCTCAGGTTTCGTTTCCACATGGGAGGGCGTTGGCTCCGGCTTCCTGCAGAGCCCACTGCCTGAAACCTCTGTGTGATGAGAAATTGGCAGGGTAGATTTGGAGTGGGGAGCAAGAACCCCTCCCTTGAAGGAAGACCCTTTTAATTGAGGGCCTGCTGTGTGACAAGCCTCCCTCCATCTCATCTAGGCAGGATGCAATACTATTAAGCCATTTTACAGATGTGGAAACTGAGGCTCAGAGAGGGAAAGCTACTTGCCTAAGGTCACAGAGCTAGGAAATGGTGTGGCTGGCATTTGAACCCAAGTCTGTTGGCCCATAATCCATCCTTATATCTTTCTCTCCGTTGCTCCCCCTCTCCCTCCTTCCTTCCCTCTCTCTTTCTCCTTTCCTCCCTCCCTCCCTCCCCCCTTCCCCATCACCTCCAGAACCATCCATCCTTTGACCTTTTATATTCCAATTTGGATACTTCTCCGACCTCCAAGCTGCCACCATCCTTTGTGTGGACCATCGCCACAGTCTCCTGACTCACCTTCTTGTCTGGTTTTCAAAATCTAAGTCAGATCACATCCTTCCCCTGCTCAGATCAGATCCTCTATGGGTCCCTCTTCACACAGAGCAAAACCCGAAATGGTCACAATGGCACCAGGGCCAAATATGACCAGGACTCTGATGTCTCGCTGACCTCATCACCTGCCCCCGCACCACCACCTCTGGCCCAGACACACTGGCCTTCTCACTGGGCTTCACGCTCACTTGGCACAGTCAGCCTCAGGCCCTTTGCACAACTCCCACCCCTCCCTGGGCCTGGAGCTCCCTTACCCTGACATCCTTGTGCCGATTCCCTCTTTCACAGCACTCTCTGCCCAGCGTCACCTCGTCAGAGAGGCCCGCACTGATCCCTGTTCTAAAGCAGCCCCTGGACCTGGTTTATTTTTCTTCAGAGCGCTAATCACCACCTGCGCCAGAAGGAATCTATCTCTACCTCCCTGTTCGTCTGTATCCCTATTTGTATCTTCATCTGTATCTACAACTCTTTCTACATCTGTGTCTCTATGCCTATCTACCTGGTATTCTAGCTATGTAGATAAGTAGCTTAGGGGGTTTAAAAGATGCCTACAGTTCTGTGACCTTGTTTCACTTCATTTTGGTGTCCTTGATTGAGGTCAGACCCATGATTCTCAACCACTGGCAGCTTCGCCCTCTAGGACATGGTTGACTGGAGACAGTTTTGATGCTCTCAGCTGGAAGGGTGGGGGGTGCTCCATGGCACCCAGGGGGTCCAGGCCTGGACTGTCTGCTCCTTCCCTTCAACCCTCCCAGCACCTAGGAGGATGCCGGGGCCGCAGTGGGCGCCTGGTGGATGGGGTTCCTGTCTTTGTCCTGAAGTTTCAGCATTGTGCTGGAAGGAATGTGGGAAACCTTTCAGAGCTTGTGTTGATGAGACTTTTGTGACATAAAAGCTGGGGATGGTTGAGATGGTTTGTATGTCAGCTTCTCCAAAGATCAGCCTGATGACTCCACTAGTTATTTGTACTGAAGTCAAAAGAGTCTTTAACAAAGCTGAAAGGAGAGGGTGGGGGATGCCGGGGTAGGGGCTCCAGGTCAGGGGGGAGAGGGCGCAGGTGCTCTCTGTAGCAAATGCCCTCCTCAGGGACCCTCAGCAGAGACGACCCACTCTTGGGGACCCCTGGCAATGACCACCCCCATCCTGACATCCCCAAATGCTCTGGGAGTCCCTGGGAATATACCCTAAGGATCGAACAAGACAGCTGTTTAATTATTCATGATTTACATTTTATTTCAGTTCAAAAAAGGAAAAAGTTATTTCTGGGAGTCAGAATCGCGGGATGCTCGGGTTCCCCTCTTACACACTGCTCCTGAGCCCTGGTTTCGGGGCAATTTCAGCCCTGGGATGACCTGGGCCCCTTGGCCTTCAGGCGTCAGGTGTTGACCCAATGTCCCCGTCCGCCGTGAGCTAGGAGTGGGAGCCCGGCCTCGGGGGTGGGGGCTTGCAGCCAGCAGTGATGGAGCCGGCACTTGAAAGGCTGCGTGACTGACCCCCAAGTCTGCACTTTCTCACATGAAATCAGGTTCCCTTCACCCAGGGGGCTTTGAGAATCAGCACACCCACCAAAGTAAGAGAAGTCAAAATGCCCAAAGTATCAGCTCCACCCGAAGCATCACTGAGAGAAGCTGGGCTTCAGAGAAGAGAGAGGGTCGGGAGCGGCAGTCCTGACTCTGACTCTGGTTGTGCCGGGGACAAGCTGTGTGGCCCCGGGGCGGTCCCTCTGCTTCATGGCTCTCAGTGTCCCCGGGGTTCGGTCAGTCTCCCCAGGCAATTCGCGTGGGGATTTAGGGACACCCAGAGGAACAGTCCGGAGAAGGCAATGGCACCCCACTCCAGTACTCTTGCCTGGAAAATCCCGTGGACGGAGGAGCCTGGTAGGCTGCAGTCCATGGGGTCGCTAAAAGTCGGACACGACTGAGGGACTTCACTTTCACTTTTCACTTTCCTGCATTGGAGAAGGAAATGGCAACCCACTCCAGTGTTCTTGCCTGGAGAATCCCAGAGACAGGGGAGCCTGGTGGGCTGCCATCTACGGGGTCGCACAGAGTCGGACACGACTGAAGAGACTTAGCAGCAGCAGCAGAGGACCAGTCGTTCATGTGAGTCACCATGTCATGATCAGAAGGTATTAACACATGCAGGGCTTCCCTGGTGGCTCAGTGGTAAAGAATCCGCCTGCCAGTGTAGGAAACACAGTTCGAGCCCTCGTCTGGGAAGGTCCCACTTGCTGCATAACAACTAAGCCCTTGGGCCCCGACGACTGAAGCCTGCGTGCTCCAGGGCCCTGGAGCCGCAGGTACTGAGCCTGCGTGCCTAGAGTCTGTGCTCTGCAACGCGAGAAGCCGCTGCAGCAAGAAGCTGGTGCACCACAGCTAGAGAGCAACCCCCGATACAACGCACAACAACAAAGTCCCAGCACAACCAAAAATACATAAAACTTTTAAAACATGTGCAGTGCAGAGAGCTAACATGTCCCCCAGGAGTTCTCACACTTGGGCATGCAAAGAACCCCCTGGAGGGTATGTTAAGGGTCCCCAGGCCCACCCCCAGCATTTCTGGTCCAGTGGGTCTGGGTGGGACCCAAGAATCTTGAAATTCTTGAAGACCCCATGTGGTGCCGATGCTGTTCTCATGGGACCGGAACCAGTGTTGCCTGCACACCTCAGATGTGCTGGGTGGGTCGCGGGTGTTCACTGCGTATGTTACACACAGAGGGCTGTCTGCCTCAGGGAGGCTAACAGTAGAGAAATCCAGAAGTCAACCTCGGGACTCTCCGACCTCAAATTCCTCCCCATCGACTGTGCTATCACAGGGCCTCTCAGTCAGCTGAAAGCTTTGTGAGTCCGTTCAAAGACAAACTGCCAACTCATCTATTCGTGTAACAAATAGTTATTGTGCTCATACTATGTGCCAGGCTTGGTGCTGGGTGCTGGGCTAGCAGAAGCCAACGATACAGAGGCAGAGAGTATCAGAAAATAAAATAGGTAAATACTCTGCATCATTACAGTTACTGCCATGAAGGAAAGAAGCAAGAGGAGGGAGGGGCTACTAAGGGCGGAGCTGTGGATGGGAGAGGTGCTGGAGCCCCTTTCAACAGAGAGAGCCTAAAAATCTCGTTTGAATGATACAGTTTAAGCTGAAATCAGAAGGCTGCAGAGGCGTGGCCCAGGGAAGATCTGGGCGTGTTGGGGAGAATGGTGGTTGATGCAAAGAGCCTCCTAAAATGTTCAGATCTTAATCCTTGGAATCTGCAAGCATTACTTCATGAGGGCCAAAGGGACTCTGCGTGAGATTAAGACCCTTGACGTGGGGCGGCGTGTGACCCTGGACTATCCAGGTGCGCCTAAGTAATCACACACGTTCCTCTCAGAGGAGGCAGGTGTGATGGGAGCACAAGATTGGAGCCATGCAGCCCGGAGGCAGGGAGTGTGAGCGTCTCCGGTGGGGGGTGGGGGTAGGAGTGGCAAGGTGTGGATTCTCCCCTGGGGCCTCCAGGAGGAACCCCTCTGCTGACACTTTGATTTTTGTCCCGTGAGACTCATCTCGGAACTCTGACCCACTGAACTGTAACAGGATTATTTGCAACATTTGAAGCCCCTGCCTCTGTGGTGATTTGTTATTACATCGAGCAGTCAGGGATTAACCTTGCCTGATTTGACTCGTTCTGGGAGTCATCTTTGGAATATCCTGCCCAAAAGTGTTTACCTGGAGCCACCCTGAATGGTCTGTGCTGACAATGTGACTTCTGGGGGGGGGCCTTGGACTCAGCCTCTGGAGAGGTTGCAGGTTGAAATCAATCTTGTGTGTGGTCAGCCAAGTCCACGTGCCTGAACCCCGATAAAAACTCTGATGTCAAAGCTGGGTGAGCTTCTTGGCCTGGCAGTATTTCCGAGCATGTGGTCACATCAGCGCTGGGAGAAGTAAGTGCTGTCCACCCAACTCCCTTGGGAGGGGCAGTGGGTTGCTTGCGCCTGGTCATGCCTGGTCTCTCCCGGACTCTGCCCTTTGCTGAACACTGCAGCAAGTTGTAACCACAAGTAAAACGGCTTTTCTGAATTCTGTGAGTCCTGAATTATGAAACTGAAGGGTGATCTTGGGGACTCCCATGTGCAGTTGGTGTCAGAAGTGAGGTGGTCTTGGGATTCCCAAGCTTTGCTCGTAGCAGTGGGAACCCACTACAAATGCAGGATCTCTTGGTAGGAAAGTCCCGTGATGCTCTGGGAGCTTCACTAAAGCTACCTTCGCTGGGATATAAAGGACAGGGGAGGTCTGCCAGCCACGGAGACACAGGGACAGCGTCTCCATCACCGACCGTGGTGGTGGTTCATCCACACTCTGACGTCTGCTTTGAGTATGGTCCAGCTGTCCCCTTCTGGAGATGCTCCAGATCTGGGCTGTGAAACCTTCACCCCTCTGCCTGGCTCTCTCCCTGACATCCGGAATCTGTTCTGAGATGTTCCGTGGGTTCCTCTTAGATCTCTGCTTCTGCACTGGCCACGGGGAGATGTTTACTCTGAGTAAGTTCAGACAGCTGGTCCATCAGGCACGCTCACTGAAGATGAATCTGGCTCATTCTGGTGTGGATACATTAGCCTCTTGTGTCCCAAGGTAGCATAAGCCTGGGTGCCTGGGAATCAGTCCCCCAGGGTGCTGACAGCCTCATTACAGGACTGCTCGGGGTCCTGTGGGTCAGGGTAGATCAAAACACCCGGAATGCCAAATGGGCACACACCATTGGGTCAGTACCACGTTTGGGTAAGAAATGAATGAGACTGTGTAGATATATTTAAAGTAGAAAATACTTTTCAGGCATTATAGGATGGTTTTCCTAAAGGACTAGAAGATTCTATACCTTTCTTTTAGGCCCAAATTTATCATTTATCTTACTGTATACTTTACAAGAGCAGACTTAATTTCTGTACTCTAAGGCAAGGACTGGCAGACCACAGCCTTGAGTCACATGCAGCCATACCCATTCATTTACTGTTGTCTATGGTTGGTTTTTGAACTTCCCTGGTGGCTCAGCAGTAAAAGAAATCTGCCTGCAATGCAGGAGACCCAGGAGATGTGGGTTTGATCCCTGGGGCAGGAAAATGCCCTGGAGTGGGAAATGACAACCCACTCCAGTGTTCTTGCCTGGAGAATCCCGTGGACAGAGGAGCCTGGTGGACTACAGTCCATGGGGTCACAAGAGTCAGACACCACTGAGTGACTGAACACACAGTCACCTCATGCAGACAGTGCTATGCGTATTCCTGCCTTACCCTGCTCATTCTTATAAGCACCCTTTGGGGTGAGTGGTGATTATCCCCGTTTCACAGATGAGGGTATTGAGGCTCAGAGGGGTAATAAGGGACACAAATGCAACTAGAGTCCAGGTCTGACTCCAAAGCCCTGCTCTTAGGCCATGATGTGCTGCCTCTTGCACTGCAGGAAAGCTTCACAGGGCCTGGGGAGACTGCTTCTCCTGTGTTTGTTCAAAAATGGTTTTTGAGTGTCCCTGCTGCTGGACTCTGAGCTGGAATCTTTGTGGTTGGTTTAGTTTGGGTTCCCAAACCCAGAGAACCCGAGGCAAGAATTCAAGTGTAAGGGGTTTATTTAGGTAGTCTTGGATAGTGATCAGGAGAGTGAGGGTGAGACAGGAAGGGGAAGGAGCCAGTGACAGGAGGGGTTGTGACCACCTTAGGCCGCCCGCAGGATGCACCCAAGTGTCTTCCCACCCAGGCTCAGGCATTGGCTCGGGGTTGCCTTCACTCTGTCTGGTGGGCCAGCTTTAAAGGTGGATAAAGTGGGTCCTAGCCAACGAAAGCTGCCAGCAGAGAAACGCAGGTGTTTGTGGTCAAGGACAGGTGGGGATATCACATGATAAAGGCAAAGGGGAGTCAGCGGCTGGAGTGGCAAAAGAAATGGGGGGCATGTCATTAACATGTGATGGGAAAGAATCTGCCTGCAATGCAGGGGACCTGGGTTTGATACTTGGGCCGGCAAGAGTCCCTGGAGAAGGGAATGGCTACCCATTCCAGTATTCTTGTCTGGAGAATTCCATGGACAGAGGAGTCTGGTGGGCTATAGTCCGTAAAGAATCAGTCGCAAAGAGTCAGACATGACTGAGCGATTAATACTTTCACTTTTTCCCCCCAATATATTAACAAGGTCCCAAACTATGATGCTGGGGCCAGAGGGACCAAAAGTGAACAAATGGTCTGGCTGGGGACCAGGGTGATCAGCTGACCCCGTTTGCCCCAGGACGGTCCCATGTTTGAGGCGATTCACTGCTCCCTCTCCCCAGGCCCTGAGGGACTAGGGGGCTGTGCAGAGTAGGCGCTTCCTCCGAAGTGACAGCCCCACCTAGCTCAGCGAACTTCACTGTGCTGGGACTGTGGAGCAGTTCTGCCAGGTCGTCGAAATAGTCCAAGAAGAGTCAAAAAGCTAGATTTTGTGTGAAATTTCTCAGTTTGAATGGTTTGGAATGCATCCACATTTTAAAAGCTCTAGGTTGTCTAGGGAGTGATGGGGACAGCTTCCTTCATAAGTGGTCTCAGGTCATGGCTTTGTGAGCAAGGGGCATCTTGGGGGAAGGACCCAAGGCAGGGCTCTTTGCCCTCTGGTCCTCCAGGCTGTCTGTGAGGGGGATGAGGGCTGCTGTGGGTGCTCACGACGAGCCCACGGGTGAGGATGGTCCTCCCTGGGTCTACAGAGTCCCCTGGGAACGGAGTTGAGTACCTCTGAGTCCAGTCCCTCATTTCACAAAAGAGGTGCAGAGTCTGAGAACGCCCTCCAGGGACCCATAGCAAACTGCTGACCACAGAAGTTCACCCATCCTGACATCTGTCTGCCCCCACCTTCTTCCGCCTCACCACCCCTTCCAAGATCTCTATTATAGGGTCTCAGATTCTTCCTGAACATAAGCACCTTGAACGAGTAACAAGATCTGCTGGCAAATTGGAGGGGCTACAAGGACCCAGCTGCTCTCGAGGTTTTATTAGAGATACCTGCCCAATTAAAGGAAGCTGCTGGTTGACTTTTCAAAACAAAGAAGCTAATGAAACAAGATCTTCAGAAGGAAGGATAAATCTGCCCTTTCCTAGTTTATTTTTCAAAAATCTTATTTTGAAGAGAAGCCAGATCTCCTCTGATGTTGCTTTAACATATAGTTATTTTAATGACAGAAGTTTGCGGTTCTATGCAGCCTAGACCATTAGTTCTGAACCCTTTCAAATACAAGGCCCCTGCCTCAGGCAAATGTAGAAAGTGTGAGTGCAGGTGTGGGAGCTGTTGGGAGCCATCTGGGCGAGCTTAACAGGAAACGAAGGGAATTTATTGGAAGTGACCAAGGGCAGCAGTGCCTCAGGAGAGAGTCGGAACCAGATGCATCCCTTCTCCATCCTCTCACTGCCAATCTACTTACTCTCCTCTGCCCACGTGGCCTATAGCTGCCCGCAGCGCCTAAAATTATGAATTGCAAATCCGAGACACAATATGGTAAGCATATGCTCAGGGGAAGAACCTGATTGGCCCAGATGGAATCAGGTGACCACTTCTGGCCCAATCATCTACGAGTGATTGAGCAGCTGACTTGCAAGGTGCAAATAGGGCAGCCCGAGTCCATGCTAGAGGGGCTAGGGGCCAGCTTCGCAGGGATCTGCAGTGCCTGGGTGAGTTCCAGGACAGAGCCTCCTATCCATGCCTTCCATCACGTAGTGATACAGAAAATGCTTAAGGACCAAAAGCCACTGCAGACTTAAGATGCTAATGGTAAGGGATCATGTGTTTTTTTATTCCTTAAAAACTTTGTTGACATGAATTTGTGGAAGAGCAAATATACTTTGGAGGCATTTTAAAATTCTGTTCCCTAGTGGATTGCAGACTCCTTGTCAGGACCCCACCCACAGCCTGAAGTTTAGGAATGGAGGCCTTGGGGAGCTTATTGTGGAAGGTTAATGAACCCTTTGCTGATACCCTATCAGCCTTTCTCCCCCAGGGATGCCCCACCTGTTAGGCCCAGGAAAGAGCGCCTCCTGTTCACTTTTTAGAAGGTCCCTCTGAGCCGGAACAATTCCCACCAAGCCGAGGGGTACGGAGAAGACCTGCCTGGGTGTTTTCTCTGCATCCTGAACTAAGTGAGGAACCAGGACGGAAGGAGCCAGAGGCTCAGCATGTGGGGTTATCAGGTAATCACTCACCTCCTCCTTCGCTCTGGTAACTCATTCCATTCATGTGTTCATTCCTGAGAGTATTGACTGATACAGAAAACAGGCTGTCATGAGGCTGAGAGTCCACCCTGGTGTGGGGGTGTGAGAGCCCAGGAGCCCAGGGCTGGAACCTGCCAGAGAGGAGAGGGCATTTGAATTAGCCTTAAAATTAGGTGCATTCATTCATCCAGTCACCAAATACTTACCGAGGGTCAGCCTTGTGCAGACAGTATCCTAGGTGCTGGGGGCACACCAGGGAGATAAACAGCAAGGTTCCAGCTCTTATTACAGGCCAGGGGATTGGTTCCAGCTGGTAGGGATGAGGGTGAAGCCAGTTGCCAGCCTTTGTCCCATAATACTTGTAAGTCTAGGGCTTCCCAGGTGGCTCAGTCGGTAAAGAGACTGCCTGCAATGCAGGAGACCTGGGTCAGGAAGATCCCCTGGAGAAGGAAATGGCAACCCACTCCAGTAATCTTGCCTGGGAAATCCCATGGACAGAGGCCAGGCTATAGTCCACAGGGTCACAGGAGTCAGACACGACTTAGTGACTAAACCACCTCTTGTAAGCCAGCAAAGGGCTCACGTGCCCGAGGCACAGAAAACCAACCCTGGCATCGAGAGTCTGCCGCAGAGTAGGGTTTATTTACTGCAGGACGCCCAGTGAGGGACTGGAGATGAGCCTCAGATACAATGAGACTTGGCATTTGAATTGGAGGTGTTTTAAGGTCAAAGAACAAAGAAGCTGGGGTTAATTATCATCTTGTGATGTTTCATCACAACAAACTGTGGAAAATTCTTAAAGAGATGGCAATACCAGACCACCTGACCTGCCTCTTGAGAAATCTGTATGCAGGTCAAGAAGCAACATGGAACAACAGACTGGTTCTAAACTGGGAAAGGAGTACGTCAAGGCTGTATATTGTCACTCTGCTTGTTTAACTTATATGCAGGGTACATCATGAGAAACACTGGGCTGGATGAAGCACGAGCTGGAATCAAGATTGCCGGGAGAAATATCAGTAACCTCAGATATGCAGATGATACCACCCTGATGGCAGAAAGTGAAGAACTAAAGAGTCTCTTGAGGAAAGTGAAAGAGGAGAGTGAAAAAGTTGGCTTAAAACTCAACATTCAGAAAACTAAGATCATGGCATCTGGCCCCATAACTTCATGACAAATAGATGGGAGATAGTGGAAATAGTGCTCCAAAATCACTACAGATGGTGACTGCAGCCATGAAATTAAAAGATGCTTACTCCTTGGAAGAAAAGCTATGACCAACCTAGACAGCCTATTAAAAAGCAGAGACATTACTTTGCCAACAAAGTCCGTCTAGTCAAAGCTATGGTTTTTTCAGTAGTCATGTATGGATGTGAGATTTGGACTATAAGAAAGAGCTGAGCGCCAAAGAATTAATGCTTTTGAACTGTGGTGTTGGAGAAGACTCTTGAGAGTCCCTTGAACAGCAAGGAGATCCAACCAGTCCATCCTAAAGGAAATCAGTCCTGAATGTTCATTGGAAGGACTGATATTGAACTTGAAACTCCAATTATTGGCCACCTGATGCGAAGAGCTGACTCGTTGGAAAAGACCCTGATGTTGGGAAAGACTGAACGCGGGAGGAGAAGGGGATGACAGAGAATGAGATGCTTGGATGGCATCACCGACTTAATGGACTTGAGTTTGAGTAAACTCCGGGAGTTGGTGATGGACAGGGAAGCCTGGTGTGCTTCCAGTCCATGGGGTCGCAAAGAGTCAGACACGACTGAGGGGCTGAACTGAACTGTGACATTTCTGCGACATTTTCTTAATCATAGCTTTGGGAGTCAGGATATCTCTGGTTTATGATTCTCTGGTCAGGTGGTCCCTGGCTGGGGGGGTGGGGTGGGGAGTGGGAGTCCTGTGAGTTGATTTTGCCCTGGATAAACAACCCGAGTTTGTACATTTATGATGATACCTATGTAGTGTTTTTAGTACTTATCGACAACAGCAATCTTAGTCATCTGATTCTAGTTGATTAGTGTTCAGTTAGCACAGAATTAAGGTCAAAGGGGACAAGAAAGGGAGTAATGTTTTGGATAGAGAGATTGACCATGAATTGGTACGGGAATTTGGTTTTAGGGGGATTTGGTTTCATACTCAGCTGGTGGGAATTCCCAGGCCAGACCCCTCCTCCCTAGCTGGCATTTATTAAGCACATACTGCCTGCCAGGCACTGTGCTTAGTGGTTGACCTGACTTTCTCATCTGTCTTCACGCCAGTCTTCAGAGGGCACTCGTTGTTAGACCCAGTTTGCAGACAAGGGAACAGAGGCTTAGTGAAGCTAAGCCACTTGAACTCTCTTCCCACCCATGTGCCGGGAGATCTGTCCACGAATCTGTTATAATTCTCTGTCCATCCAGTGCCCTCTCTGGAGGATGAGGACCTCCCCTAACACAGGAAGTGCTCAGTGGAGTTCATGGAGGGGACCTGTGTCTTCCCTGCCCCTGGACCCCAGGTGTCTGGCCCCTACCATAGAACATTTGCTCTCTGCACCTTCCTCCAGGGTGAGGATCAAGGACTGAGAGCAGCAGAGCAGTGTCCCTCCAGGAGACGACAAGGATGGAGGCTTTCATACTGGAATTTCAGGCATCCGGTTGGAGGGAAGATTTTGGTTTTATTTTTTTTGCCACGCTGAGCAGCACACGGGATCTTAGGTCCCTAATCAGGGATTGAACCTGAGCCCCTTACAGTGGAAACATGGATTCTTTTTATGTTTTTAATTTATTTTTGGCTGTGCTGGGTATCTTCGTGGCTGCTTGGGGTTATCTCTAGTTCCCATGAGTGGCGGCTACTCTAGTTGCAGAACTTGGGCATCTCATTGCAGTGGCTTCTCTTTTTGCAGAGCACAGTAGTTGCAGTGAGTGAGCTCAGTAGTTGCAACCCTGGGCTCTAGAGCACAGGCTTAGTAGTTGTGGCCACGGGCTTCGTTGCTCCACGGCATGTGGAATCTTCCTAAATCAGGGATTGAACCCTTGTCGCTTGCATTGGCAGGCAGATTCTGTACCACTGAGCCACCAGGAAAATCCTGGGGAGAAGATTTTAAGCCCCATTTTCCTTCTCCTGGAAGTTGCCCCATGGAATTGCTGACAATATATGGATACAGGTTGGTGAAGGATCTGACCCCAGGATTTTCCATTTCTGTGTCACAGTGATTTTTCTGGCCCATGGGACACCTGCCTGCATCAACGCCCACGGGTCCCCCGGATCCTGGGGTGGGTTCCTAATGCTCCTGCTCCCAGCAGAGTCGCCTCTCAGCTTGGACCTCACAAAATGCTCAGTATCCTTTTCCCAATTTTTTAAAAATTGCGAGAAAAATCAAGAGTTGCCACGCTTGAAGCACAGTCTTCTTCCAGGCAGTCAGTGAAGTGAGAATCCAGAGGGTTCGGGCCGCTGGCCTCTGTCCTGCACTCATAGTCCTATTACAGTGGTAATCTCAAATGTGGCTTGGCTTCCTTCCAGCTCAGATGTAGTTAACCTGTTCTGCATGGGATGGTGTCCTGAGGGCCTGGAAACCGGGGTCCCAGCTGCCAGTCTCCGTCCGCATCGGTGTGTGACCTCAGTAGGCCGCTTCCTCTCCAAGTCTCAGCTTCCTCATCTCAGAAGTGAGAGGTTCGCAGGGTCCAACCAAGGGCTGGCTGAGGCAGTTAGGGGGGTCATGCCCAGGTTGACTGTGTGGGAACGAGGGCTCGGCTTTCTAGGGCTGTTCATTTGTCCAGAGAAACCAGAGCTTTCTATTTTGTCTCGTGTTAAGATTTGCCGTATTTGCTCTTGTCATTTTAAAGTTTTTCATATTAGCGTACAACATTCATGCCCCGCAAAAGGTGTTCAAGTGTCCAGCTAGATGGACCTTTGAGAACTGAACACACAGTTGAGCACCCACATCAGAAGCAGGGCACACCTGCCCTGAAATCCCAACTTCCTCCCAACCCCCCACCATCACTGCCCATCCCCCACCCCCAGAGGGGGCCACTGTCCCAACGTCTAACCCTGGACATCAGCTCTGCTGGTTTGCATAGTATCAACACTTTACATCCAGGGTATACTTCCTATTTTGTTTTTAAAATGGGGACCAGTTTTAAAGTCTTTATTGAACTTGTTACAATATTGTTTGTTTCATGTGTTGGTGTTTTTGGCTGCCAGGCATGTGGGATTTTAGCTCCCCAACCAGAGACTGAACCTGTACCCCTGGCATTGGAAACACCTAGTCTTAACCACTGGACTGCCAGGGAAGTCCCCGACGTGTACTTCTGTGTCTGGCTTCTTTACCCCACATTATGTCTGAAATCCAGACAAGTTTGGGGCTCAGCTGAAAACCATTCACTTGCAACTTCTGTACCATATTTCACGGTATGAACGTACCACAATCGATTGAGTCATTGTGCTGCAATGGGCATTTGAGTGTGTGAGGCTAATAATGAGAGAGCTGCTATGAATACTTTAGTTTGGGCCTTTTGAGGTACAGACGAACACATTTCTATCAAATTACAGGGGTGGAATTGCTATGTTATAGGGAGGCAGACATTCAGAGAAAGCTGAATTTGGTGTGAAATCTCCCTACTTTATAGTGACAGAAAGCAATGAATATTTGTTTAAACAAGGATTCAGCCAAGTAAAACATTCTTTAGGCAGATTAGGCCAGCTGGCAGTCAGTTTGTAAACTATGGCTGGGTTGAACTTGACAGTCTGAATTAGCCCTCATGGTCTGAGATTAGCTTCGTTGGTGTTTTTGTCTTGCTTCTTAAATTTTTATAACACCTCTCATTATAAAAGGAAATTCAGGAAAAGTAGAAAAATATATCCCTGAGAAGTCACCCCCTAAAGCAAATATGGTAGCATCTTTGTGTACCGTGTTCTAGGGCTTTCTCCCTCCTCTGGATATATGTTTGTTTGTGCAGAATTGCTCTGCATAAATTATACATTCTGCCTTTTGAACTCATTCATAAGCATTTGCATGTTATTACACTGTGTTCCTTGGGCTTCCCAGGTGGCTTCAGTGGGTAAAGAATGCTCCTGCAATGCAGGAGACATGGAAGACGTGAGTTCGATCCCTGGGTTGGGAAGATCCCCTGGAGGAGGGCATGGCAACCCACTCCAATGTTCTTGCCTGGAGAAGCCCAAGGACAGAGGAGCCTGGCAGGCTATAGTCCCTGGGGTTGCAAAGAGTCGGACACGACTGAGGCAACTTAGCACACACGCACATAGTCTTCCTGTCCAACTGTGGTTGGTTTTAGATTCATTTAACTTTCTGAGTGCAGAGAAAATATTCCTGTCTGTTTTTAGGTTTATCGTTACATCTGTGAATACAAGGGCTGCTGCTAAGAGAGCTTTTCCTCTTTTAATAATAAGCCTTTATTCCAGGCGTATAGGAAAGTGGTTTTAAGAGCATGAAGTCTGTGTCCACTCTACTCAGGTCCAGAACCCTAGTTATGCTGATTTCCCACCGTGTAGCCGCTCCAGGTCTCACTTTGCTTGGTCTGGAAAATGGGGACAATATACAGTGTCTGCCTCACGGTTTGTTGTGAGGATTGAATGAGGCAACACATGTCATGTGCTTAGAACAGGGTTTGGTGTTTCGTAAACATACAGCAAGGTCTAGCTGTTTATTTTTAGCTATTAGAGCTATTTTTTAGGTGTATTTTCCTGCATATAAAACCAATATCTGTTCATTACAGAGACTTTAGAATACTCAGAGAGAAACCCTCTGTGAACATGAAATGTCGGGGCTTCCCTGGCGGTCCAGTGGCTGACTGTGCTCCCAGTACAGGGGGCTCGGGTTCCACCCCTGGTCAGAGAACTAGATCCCGCATGGTGCAACTAAAACTTTGCATGCTACAACTAAGTCGCTGTGTTACACAGGGAGCCCAGCCTGGTGCTCTGTGATGACCTACCGAAGTGGGACGGAGGGCTGTGGGGGGAGGTTCAAGAGAGGGGACATATATGTGTTATGACTGATACAGCAGAAACCAACACAGCATTGTAAAGCAATTAAAAAAAACCCAACTAAAACACTAAAAAAAAAAAGATCCTGCGTGCCACAACTAAAGGTCCAACACACTGCACTCTAAGACCTGGCACAGCCAAATAAATGTGTATGAAAGTCTCTCAGTCGTGTCTGACTCTTTGCAACCCCATGGACTATATAGTCCATGGAATTCTCCAGGCCAGAATACTGGAGTGGATAGCCTTTCCCTTCTCCAGGGCATCTTCCCAACCCAGGGATCGAACCCACCAGGTCTCCTACATTGCAAGTGGATTCTTTACCAGCTGAACTATCAGGGAATAATTATTAAAAAAAAAAAAAAAAAAAAAAAACCAACCCAAAGCCATTTGTGAGTATATTTTGCCAGTCCACTCTCAGTGCTTATCTAACATGCATGTGTGTTTACTCAACATCGTAACAGAGGGAATGTTTGGTAACCTGTTTCGCAGTGACCTGGGTTTTTCTCTGTCACTGGGAGCTGTTCTTTGTGGGCCTCTCAGGTTTCTGCATGTTTTCAGGCAGAAGCATGGACCCTCTGTTCAAGGATGTTTGTATAGTGGTAGTTAGACGTGGTGCTTCCCCCTCAACAAGAGGACAAGATTGGTTTCTGCTCAGTGTAATACAGAATCACCTTCCAAGATGAGGTCAGCAGGCTGCCTGCCCCCCAGAAGAGACCCAGGTGCCCTAAGCTCAGGGTTCCTCAGCAGGGGATGATGGGCAGTGTGTGCGGCACCCTCTGGGGCCCCCCTCACGTCACCCCGGGGGACCTGGGCCAGGAGGCCCGCTGCGGTGAGAGATGAAGTCCGTTGTCTCCGATCCGAGAGTCTCAGGTCTCCTCTAGGTACACCTGTGGACTTGCATGTTAGATACAGTCTCTGCTCATCCCAGGCCTGGCCAGCTCGTCCATGGTCTTCTCCAGTGTGATCTCCGGTGGCTCTGCAGTTGTCCCTCATTTTCTTTTTCTGTCCCTCTCTGGTCCAATCTCTCATCATTGGAAACGTAGGTTATTTTAAAATTTTCACCCGTTTTAGTCTTTTAAAACATTTTATTGAAGTATCATTGATTTACAAGGTGGTGTTAATTTCTGCTGTACGGCAGAATGATTCAGTATGTACATATTCTTTTTCATATTCTTTTCCATCATGATTTATCACATGATATAGAATACAGTTCCCTGTGCTTTACAGTAGGACCTTGTTGTTTAAATTTTTTCACTATTTTAAACAATGCTGCAGTGAACCGTCTTGGAGCTGAGCTTGGCGCTCATGTAACTATTTCCTATATGATAAATAGAAATGACAGGATGCTGGTATTGGCGTGTCAATACACCCATTGTGGGTTGAGGCCCAGCTGATTCTGAGCCCCTGGAATTTTCTATGTCATAGATCTTGGGCTCTTTTTTTTAAAAAAAATTTTTTTATTTTTAAAAAATGTTATTTATTTTACTTTTTGGCCCTGCCTTGAGGCATCCTAGTTTCTTGACCAGGGATCAAACCCTCGCTCTCTGCAGTGGAAGGATGGAGTCTTAACCACTGGAGTGCTTGGGAAGTTCCCAGATCCTGAGCTCTTGGAGGACAAGGACATCCTCATCCTTGTCCCCTAATACTGAACACATAGCAGGTTCTCATCCAGTGTTAGTTGGAGTCAAACAAGGTCCACAGATGCCACCAGGAGAATGCCTCGGCACCATATTGAATGGCCGGTTGAAGACACTGGTTGTCTTTCATCACCATTGTCCTCAAGAGATAGTCTCAATGTCACGAAATCATGTAAGGAGATAGAGGGCAAAGGAAACCTAGGATCTGGGGGGCTGCACTGGGGGAGGGGCCTGCGTCTTCTCCTTAACCCCCTAAATCATCCCCACAGTTACGTCTGAGATCCAGCCCTGTTGTTGTCATACTTGTCATTCTTCCTTCTGTGTGACTTTCATCACCTGGGAAGACCACCTTTGTTTAAGAATTTTACAGTTGGTGGGCGTTTGGTTTTCATATTTCCATACAGGGCTCTTGTGAGCAGTGCCGCAAAGAACATTCTAGCGCAAGTTGTCACTCATGTAGGCGTCCCTGTTGGGTATATACAGAGGAGAGAAATTTCTGGCTGTGGTATATGTCTATGTGCAGCTTTAGTTGTTGTTCAGTCACTCAGTTGTGACCGGCTCTTTGTGACCCCATGGTCTGAAGCGCACCCAGCTTCCCTGTCCTTCACTATCTCCTGGAGCTTGCTCAAACTCATGTCCATTGAGTCAATGATGCCATCCAACCATCTCATCTTCTGTCACCCTCTTCTCCTCCTGCCCTCAATCTGGCCCAGCATCAGGGTCTTTTTCAAGAGTGGGCTCTTCACATCAGGTGGACAAAGTATTATAACTTCAGCCTCAGCGTCAGTCCTTCCAATGAACATTTTGGGTAGATTTTCTTTAGGATTGACTGGTTTGATCTCTTTGCTATCCAAGGGACTCTCAAGAGTCTTCTCCAGCACCACAACTTTAGTAGCTCCTACCGAATGGTTAAAAAGTGTTTATTCCATAAATGGCTTCTTGAATCCAAGAATCAGGGTGATGGATAAACTGAAGTCATCTCTGCAGTCAGGCCTCCCAGGCAGATGGCCCTGCACTTGGGTGGGCCTGGGCTTGGGGTTTAGTACTTGCAGGAGGCTTCTCAAAATTCTTTATAATTTTATCTTTATGTGAGTGTGTTGTATGTGATGTGTGATGGGACAACCGTGCATGTGCTGGGGGCTCGATGGGTCTGCCTGCCACTACCTCTTTGCTTCCCAGAATGAGTTTGAGTCACTGGCTCACTGCTCCCCCCTCCCCCACCACCAACCCCCCAGTTACCTTCGCTGCTCTCCACCCACCTGTCCTGTGACCATCCTCTGTCTGGGGGAACCTGTCATTACACAGCAAATGAAGAACACTGTGACTGATTGAGACAGAGAGAAGAAGAAGGGAAGGATGAAGAAGAGAAAAAGGTTTTTTCTGCCTTTTGAACAAGGGCTCAACATTTTCACAGATTCTGCAGTGGCCCTGGCTGGAGTTTCTCCCCTGCTCCCCGGGGCCAGGCTCTCTGCCAAGCACTTCACACATGTGATCACACTGAGCCTCTCACCACCCCTGTGAAATCAGCATTATTGTCGTCACCCCCTTTTGCAGACAAGGAGCCGAAGACAGGGAGCAAGGAAGTAGCCTCCTGAGTGGAAGCTGGGAAGCAGGCATTGGGCAGTTTTGAAGCCTATAGCTTCTGTTCCCAAAACCTGTGCCTGTTACCCACTTAGGGCACCCGGCCTCCTGCAGGTCTGGACTCCCACAGGTCTGGGCCAGCTTGTCCAGGAGAAGTGGAAGAGCTTTGCAGAAAAGGGAACCCTGCATCTGTAGGTGTCAGCCAGGGCAGCATCAACAGAAGGCCCGGCTGGTGTTTAGGCTGGGGCTTAGTCCCTGGGGGCTGGCAGGGGGCAACACCGGGGTGGGGGGGGCAGCTTGCTGGGCCAGGAGGGCTCCGCTTCAGGGTGCAGAGCTTCATGAAATGATCATGAGGTCGCAATTCATAATGCATGAGGAGTCAGGTTGGGGGGGCCTCGCCGGACACAGGGCCTTTGTTCCTGGAGGGGACCGCGGGAGCACTTCGCTTGTAATCATCTCAGAGAGGAAGGAAGCCAACAAGATTTATCTCCCAGAGTCTAATCAACTTCCTCCGGGGCGGCTGCTATCTGTCCCACACAGAACTCAGAATGTCCCCCCAGAGAATGCTTTCGATGAGTTACTAAGGATCAGACTTTGAAGGGCCCAAGATATATAGCTTGCTCACAGCGTCTTAGAAAATACATGTTCTATTGTGTGTGTATGAGTGTAGCTTCTTTCCCAGACCAGCCATTTCCCAGATCTCTGTGTCCTTTACACTCCTGGCCTGTTTGTGAAGTTTTGTTTATTTATTTCAGTTTGGTTTGTTTTTAAATTGAAGGAGAAAGGAGATGACAAGAGGGGATAGGATTTGCCCCGATCAATAACTCTGCTGGAGATGGACTTAAGATCAGAGGTCAGTCAATCAATCACCAAATGGGCTTTGAGGCGCTCTGGCCTAGAGGCGAGGTTCATGGGAGAGTGAGCATGATCTTAAGCCATGATCCCCAGGCCGAGGCAGCCTGGGGGCCGTGGACCGCCTGTCCCAGGAAGTTTCAAGGCACATTTGTTTCTTGCCAACTGCTGACTCTGCTGCTTTCTGGAGGCCGTGTGGATGGGACCCTGCCCCACCCACCGCGCAGGCCAGAACTGGTTGCCCGAGGGCTGGACACCAGACCCAGGCTGGGCCGGTCAGCCTCTCTGGCCCGTGAGATATCATCAGGGCTGATGCTGGAACAGAGGAGGCGGGATCTTGGGTGGGGCCAGCAGTCCTGTGTGTCTTGTTCACAGACTAAGCAGGGGTGCCGACGGGTAGCAAGTGGGGCCAGTGGGGCCAGGGGTGGAGATAAAGAGGAAGAGACCTCCTTCTGGTTTTCCAGGCCCTGTTTCCAGTGCCGTGAGACCCGACTACGTGCATGTCTCTGGTCTTCCAGTGAACTTCCCTTTGATGATCCAGGGTTCTAGAATGGCCTTATGCAGGATCAGCCACACAACACAGGGTCTTAGCGTAAAAGGAAACCATAGAGCCCCTTGTTCAGATGTTACTAAGAATTTCAAGGGGACAGCAGCAGAGCAGGAAACCAAGTGTGAGGGGGTGCTTCTAAGCCGGGCCTGTGACTGTGCAGGTTGTGGGCCCGTGGGAGCCGGCCCTGGGTTCGTGTTACCTGCCACCCAAAGAACGTCGAGCAAGTCAGACAGGACCCGGCGGGAAAGGTGGCCTTCCCACCTGAACAAAAGGTGTTAGAAAATCCTTCCCAGAGCTGCACTGAAGAAGGCAGCCGTAGGCTGGGAAGCCAGAATGGACAGAAAAAAGCCCAGGAACAAAAGGAAGACGTTCCCAGGGCCAGTGTCTAGCAGGGAGCCCTGGGCTGGGCTGGGAGTTGGGAACAGACTCCTTTAAATTCCCTACTGCTGGGTGAGTGCAGACGGAGCCCAAGGTCCAGGGGAGGAAGGCCCCGAGGGCAGAGCAGTACAGCCCAAGGACCTCACGCGGGGGCTGCCAGAGCGCATGGCAGTGAAGAGGGGAGCCTGGACCAGATCAGAGCAAGGAGGGAGAATGTCCCCTCCGCCCAGTGCAGACAGCCGGGCCGCAAAGCCCCATGGGAACCTCTCAGTGATGCGGCCGCACACCTGTCCTTTGGTGCCTGCTGCTGTGTTTAGTAACCGAGGGGCTAACTGAATCCTCTTCTCGTTCTCCGTCGTGAGTTCAAGTATTCCCATCCCATTACACCCCTAAAGGCCCATCTCCAGCTGCCATCACATTTAGGGGTGAAGGCTTCACCATATGAAATTTGAGGGGACACGAACATTCAGGCAATAACATCTGGCTGTGAGTCTTACCCTTCTGACCTGGTTCTGTGTCCTAACTGTGCTGCCATTAACCCATCTTCACTGTGGAAATTGCTCAGTTCTTCTAGGGAGTCTCTGGATGTGGGCATGGCCCAGGGACCCCCGCCAGCATGGGTATGTGTGATTTCTTGTTTTAAGTTTCTGGAAGGTAGTTATATTACTCTTGCGTGGAACAAGCACATAGGCTTTAAGATTTTGTCAGATGAATGCACAGCCATGGTATTATTTCAGGAACAAGATCACGTTCTAAAAGCAGCATCCGCATGGATGTTTCCAGCAGCTGCTCAGCTGGCTGGTTTCCTTCCTACCCTTGGCCCTTGGCTCCGACCTCCCTCCAATGAGGAGATGGTCGGAACCCACGCCCGCCTCTCCTCCTGCCATGGCAGCCAGGAAATGACGGGGGTGTCCTGGAGTGGGGCCTCACCCCCTGGAAGGGAACCAAATGTGCTTTGCAGCCAGAAGCCAGAACTCCCAAATAGAAGAGAAGGGTTGTGAGCAGCCCAGGAGGATGCTTCCAGAGACGGTACCAGGGTCCTCAGTGGCTCTGGGGGAGTTCCTCTCAGGAATGCAGAGGCGGGACTGGCCATTCTTTTCTGGAAACATCACTGCTCGAATCACATTCACTGTCCTGTTTGCGCCCCTGAGTGAGAGGATCAGAGCAGAGTGACTTCAGTAGGCAGAAAGCCATTGTGTCAACAATGCAAACCCAGCAGCCCAGATAGCTCATACATTTGCAAGTCGGTGAATTGTTGTGTTTCTCTGTCCCACCAGTTCTGGCCTGCCTGCTAGGACAGCTCGTTTGTCCAGAGTTTCCCAGCTGGTCCCCAGGGGGTTGTGCTCACTCAGGAGATGCCCCCTGTCCTGGCCCAGGGAAGCCAAGGATGGCAGAGGGAGGGAGTGGGAATGGGCCTGGGGATCCTCTTCGAAAGGCAGCAGACAAACCCACGGTCCCAAATGGGCAGGTGGAGTGACATAGCAGGAGAGCACAGTGGTTATCACAAGGGCTGGGGCATCAGACGACTTGGGCCCTGCCCCACCCCAGCTTTCCACAGTCACAGTGACTGGGGCATCACAGAGCCTCTCTGAGTGTCTGTTTCGTCATCTGTAACATGGTGACTGTGGTTTCTACTTCACCCTGAGAGGCACTGAGGCTGAAATGAAATTGTGTCTATAAAGTGCAGGCGTTGGGCAACCGTTGTTAACTGCTGGCTTCCCAGGGTCTTCACGATCATATGCTGGGCAAGGGTGGAGGGGAGGAGGAACTAGTCTTTATCAAAGTCAATAATGTACCAGGAACTTTACATTTTATTCACGCCAAACAAGAATCCTGTGAAGTGGGAAAAAAACAAACAAACAAAAACTTCCCTGGGTGGTCCAATGGTCAGGACCCTGTGTTTCCACTGCAGGGGGCACACGTTCGATCCCTCATTGGGGAACCAGGATCCCATTTGCCGCGTGGAGGGGCCAAAAATAAAATTAAAAGAAAGAAGAGAGACAGGGCAGGGCTTTTCAAAATTTAATGTGCATACAAATTCCCTGGAGGATCTTGTTAAAATGTGGACTCTGGAGTCTGGGGCTGGGGTGGGGCCTGGGGTTCCGCATTCCTAACAGACTCTCAGGCCACGCTGGTGTTGCTGGGCCGTGACCACACTGTCCCGCAGAGTGGCCTGATCCGCCCTCTCTCCTATTGTCCATCTCCTAAGCCCTCACCCTCCCTGATCAGGTCCCATCCTTTTGTAACCTTTTCTCCTCTCCCTGCCCTGTTGTACTATACTCAGAGCCCTTGTGATCAAGGGAATATGTCCATTTTACAGATGGGGAGACTGAGGCCAGCTGAAGAGCTGGTGCAGGTCTCACAGTGAGGGAATCTGCAGAGCTCAGCTCCTCAGCCCTCTCTGGGGGATGGTGGGTGCATCACAGAATCTGTCCGATGGGTACTGGTCAAGGGGATTTTTGCTCTTAAATTCAGTGAATTTTGATCCTGTTCATGAGCCAAACCTGCTCTCTATTTCCTTTCTTTCCTCTGTGGCATAGGGCAGCAGTTAAGCTCACCAACTCTGAACCAGGTGCCTGAGTGTAAATCCCAGATCTGACCTCTTCCTGTAATTTCCAGAAAGTCTGTTAGCCTTTCTGTGCCTCTGTTTCCCCAGATGTAGTACTTGGCTAATGCCCAAACCTACCTCCTGGAATTGTGGAGATGATCAAATAAATCCACCATGGAAGGGCCCAGAACAGCACCTGGGCAGGTCGTGAGCACGATTCCTGGGTTTGGTGTTGTTATGTTTGAAAATAACAACAAACCTATGTTTGCACAAAGAACAGAGCTCTGTTGAAAGACTCTTTTGGTTGGTCCCTTGGTGGCCGGACCGGCAGTCTGCTCTGCTTGGAACCAGAGGTCTAGCTCTAGCCCTGGCCCTGCCCTCTCAGCTGTGTGATGTTGGGCAAGTTCCTAGACCTTTCTGAGCACTGTTTCTCCCATCTGCGAAAGCAGGGCTCATCCTCCCCGCAAGATTCCCCTGAGCAGTCAGAGAAATCCTGGGTCTTCAGCAAGGGGCTGAACCTGAGGGTCTCTTCCTCAGAACCAAGGATCTAAGATTCGCGCCGTATGACTTCCGAGGCGGAATCATGTTCCTCTGAGCCTGGAGCGAGCACCGTTGAAAGGCCCCCGGGTTGTTGGTGGCTCAGCCTCAAAAGCTGCAGGCACTGTCTCTCCACTTCCCACACTGTGGGCTGCGGAGGGGCGGGTTTGTCACGTCCATGGTGGGGTTGATGGCATTAGAAGTGAGCGCGTCAGGGCAGCTCTCAGTCCTGACCCAGGAGGCAGCTCACCGGCGGTTCTCCCAGACCTCAGCTTCCACTGAGAATGTGCTGGGGCTCAGGCCTTTTGCCCCTGCTCTGGTGTCACGTGGCTGTCCGGAGCTGGGGGTTCCAGAAGGTCCGGGCAGCCTCTTGGACTGGCAGGGCTGGCGAGGGTGGACTGTGCTTTCCGAGGGCGACTGACATGGAATCTTTTGACTTCTTAGCTTGGCTGGTGCGGCTGAACAAAAGAGGGAGACAGAGCCCTGGGCCGTGTAACTGCGGGGAGGCGAGGAGGGGGCTTGGGAGTGAGCAGGAGAGGGGAAACCTCCCCCGGCCTGGGGTTGAGATGCTTCTCTGCACACAGGCTGCAAGGGCTGGGGGCAGCCTGCCCCCCTGCCCCTGTCGTCACTGCCGAGGTCAGGCTGGGGAGGGGGGCTGTGGGGGTCAGGGCTAATCACTGAGGGGGCACGCCTAAGAGGGGGCTCCTGAAAGTGTGGTCTGGGGACCACTGGCTGGTCAGGGGGGACCTTCCTTGGGTTCTTCTGGGCTGGTGCTCAGCTGTTCCCTGCACTTTCATCTTTACATGAAGTAAGGGGTGTGTGTGTGTGTTCAGTCGTGTCTGACTCTTTGCAACCCCATGGACTGTAGCCCACCAGGCTCCTCTGTCCATGGGATTTCCCAGGCAAGAACTCTGGAGTGGGTCGCCGTTTCTTTCTCCAGGGGATCTTCCTGACCCAGGGATGGAACCCACGTCTCTTGCATCTCCTACATTGGCAGGCGGGTTCTTTACCACTGCACCACCTGGGAAGCCCAAGTAAGGGATGCTTAGCCATAACTCAAAAAATCAAGTTGTTGAGTCCTTGTAATAAGTTGGTGTCCATGGGGAAGATCTTAACAAAAAGTATGCACCTCTGTCTAATCTCCCCAGTGGGACTAATGACAGGGCTGCTTACTGGCCCCTCCCAAAGCTTTACAGCTCTGAGCAGGGAAACGGGTTATGTTTCTTTTTTGTTTCTGTATAACTTCGTTTGTTAAGTACACGCATAGCATACATATTTACCACTAAAAGTACAATGATATGAAAAAGCCATGTAATCACCACCCAGACCAAGAAACAGAAGATATAATGTACCCCAAACCTCGTTTGCATTAAACTTTATATAGATGGAATAATGCAATATGTTTCTTGTAAGTTGCCTTTTTCATTTGATGTTCTAAAGTGTCGGTGGGTTTGATCATTTCATTTTCACTGCTGTGTGATATTCCACTGGAGGAAAATATCACAGTTTATTTCTATTGCATTCTTTTATAAAGTTCTGCTGTGACACAGCCTTACTCATTTATTCATGTCCGCTTCTGTGCCCTTATGGCAGAGTTGAGTAACTGTGACAGGCCACACAGCCTGAGAGCCTGAAATGTTTGCTTTTGTACAAATGGGTTGTGTTTCTATCAGAAACGGAACTGTGGAAGGATGCCCGGAAGAGGAGACAGGGTCTTTAAAAGGAGGGGAGAAAGCCTGGAAGAGAGGGGAGAGCACGGAGTCCTGGGGAGGGAGGGATGGTGTCGCTGCTGCTTGGGGTGGGGCTTCGGAAAAGAGACGAGCACAGAGGACCCTTGTCGTGTGGTGGCCACACGCGCCTCAAATCCCATTCCTGGCTGTGGGGACCCACCCTCTGCTGAGTCTTGAGCCCAATGCCAAGTTGAACTCTGTGTCAATTCAGATGCCTGGTTGGACTTAGACATTGCCAGAGACTGATCGGGTGGGACACGTGTGATAGATTGGCGGGGAGGGAGCAGGATGGGAGAGCCCCAGTGTGGGTCTGATCCCCGGGGAAAGGAGAGGGAGAAGGGAGAGGCTCGGCCTGCAGGGCAGTGAAGGTGGGGTGACAGGAGTCCCACGTGGGGCGGCGGTGGCTCGGTCCTCCGGCTCTGCCCCTGGCTGGGAGCAGGGAGGCCGCCAGGTCCTCTCTTGGAGGGCGTCCCCTGCATCGGCAGGTGGGTTCTTTACCGCTGAGCCAGGGTGGGTGAGCACCTGCCAAAGGAGTTCTTTGAAAACAAAATCTTGAAAAATCTTACCAGGTGCCTGCTTGGAATTCCCTTCCCCGGCAGCTCGCTGGCCCTTCTGCCTGAGAACGAGGCTCGTTTGGCTCTGGAGGTGCCTGGGGCAGCGGGGCAGTGGTCCCTAGGGCAGGATGGGGCACCTCGTGGAGCCTCTCCTTACGGAACGATGCCCTTGGGGGTGCTGGGTGAGTGCACCTGTGCAGTCCTGGGTCCCTGCTTCCCTCGAAAGGTGCTGTTGAAAACCAGCCCGGGGGGGAAGTTACTGCAGGTCTGGAGTAACTGAGAAACGCAAGTCTTCTACAAAGCAATGCGTGTCGGGTTTTTTGCCTTTGAAAAATATCTTGTCTTTCTAAGATTTCAGAGTTAAAGTGATTTTGCTTTATGGAACAGAGGTGATTATAAATGGTAATTTTTTTTTTTTTTAATGTCCTCATCAGTAAAGAAGAAGCAGATAGCCTCGTATCAGCCCCTCGGTGTTTTTAATTGGTCCCTGAAATCCACAAATCGGGAGACCTCAGGGTTTGGCCGTTGGTATAAAGGTACACGCACAAGGGTGTTAAGTGCAGCGTCACATGTAGAAGCAAAAGACAGGGAGCATCCGTGGGGCACTGGCTTCATCAGCTACATGTCCTCAGACAGCGGCATGTAATGGAACAGAAGCTGGTAGGGCTCCATGATGAAGTGGAGGATGGAGAGGTACAGAAGTGTAGTTGGCCGCTGGAGTGTGTGTTTAAGGGGAATGGATAGTGGCGAAGATGGATTCATAACAAGAGTTCCGAGAAAATCCACAGCAAGCTTCTGGCCATGGTGGCCCCTGAGGAGCAGGACTGGGCACCATGGTGAGATTTCCTTCCTCTCTCGGACTGTTTGGACTTGTTACTGCGTTTGCATGCTAAGGTTTCAACCAACAAGTTAATTAACAAAGAAACTGGGAGCCAGAGTTGGAGGAGGATGTTGATCAGGAAGGAAGTAGCTGGTTTGTGGCCAGTGATGGATTTTTCTTCTTTATGCTGATGGTTCTGAAATTCCTACCGGCCGGTACGGTCGGAGGCTGTTAAATGCTCACAGAGCTTGGGGCTTTCACCTTGCTGAGGCTTTGTTCTCAAAACTTGAGGTGTGTGGGAATCACGAGGTGGGGGCTCCTTTCACACACAGCTGGCCGGGCCCCACCCCAGAGTCTCCGAGACAGGTCTGCCTGGGGCATGAGGGTCTGAATTTCTCCCAGGCTCCCAGTGATGTGCACTGCTGGTCCGGGACTCTGTGCTGAGGACCCCTGCTTTGAGTGCGCCGGCCCTGGAGTTGGGTGTTCCTTTCCCCAGATAACTTGCTGCTGTAGCACTTGCCCACAAGCAGTAGGCGGCCGATGGGGGATGCGCCGGCCACTGTGGGGGTTAACTGGGGAGGCAGAGCAGTGATCCCAGACTGGCTGAAGCTGGGAACCCCTGGGAGTGTAACAGACACCCACACTTGAGCCCCCACCGCAGACTGGCTTTGTCAGACGCTTTCCATGTGGGCTCAGCTAGGGGCAGCTTTGAATACCGAGTGTCCTAGGGCTGGTGCAGCGGAGTATCTCAAGCCGCATGGCATGAACAAGAGAAGTGTGTCCTCTCTCAGCTCTGGGAACCAGAAGTGTGAACTTCTGACTGTGGGGAGATCTGCTCATCAGGTCTTTCTCCTTGGCTTGTAGTCACCTGTCTACTGTCTTTCTTTCTCCTTTTTTCAATTTTTATTTTATATTGAAGTATAGTTGATGTCCAATGTTGTTAGTTTCACATGTACAGCAAAGGGAATCTAGTTATACATAAACAAAATATCTATTCTTTTTCAGATTCTATTTCCCATTATAGGTTATTGCAGAGTATCGAGTAAAGTTCCCTGTGCTATGTAGTAGGTCCTTGTTTTTGTTTGTTTTTACGAACAGGAGAAAATCAAACTTTTAATAACATGTATACATAGGGTAGACCCATAAAAATTGAGCAACTCCCCCCAAATAGCCCAAACCCTCACCTTTTAAATAATATCTTCAGCTAAAGACAAAAGAGGGTGTTCAGGGTAGGGGTTTGGGACTTCAAAGCCGAGGAAGGCAATTCACCTGGAGATGGAACAGCAAGTGTTTGGTAAACATTTACTGGGCCATGCAGAGACTGTAGGACACAGAGTGGACCCTTATCTGAGAGTTTCCCTCCCATTCCTAGCCCGTCTTCATTGCAGGTGTCGGTGATGGAGGCTCTCTTACAGGAATCTGTTGTTCAGTTGCTAAGTTGTGTCCGATTGTTTTGCGACCCCATGGACTGTAGCCCACCAGGCTCCTCTGTCCAGGCAAGCCTACTGGAGTGGGTTGCCATTTCCTTCTCCAGGGGATCTTCCTGACCCAAGGACTAAACCTGTGTCTCCTGCATTGGCAGGTAGATGCTTTACCACTGAGCCACCGGGGAAGCCCAGGCAGTTAGAGGAAAGTCAAAATTTCTTCCTCCATCTTTTGTGGTTTGATTTTTTTTTTTTTTTTTAAGCTCAAAACAATCCATGTGTCAAAGGCATTTTGGTGTGGCAAATTTTGTTCCTCTAAAGTCCCACCTTTGAAACTTTTAAGTTTCACAGTCCAGGAGCTGACTTGGTGGATTATTGCATCTCATGAAAGAGTCTTAGTGCTGACAGTAGGTCAGTCCTGTTAAATTGATTGCCAGAGGGAGTACCATATTGTTTTGATTACTGTATCTTTGTAATATAACTTGAAATCAGAAAGTATAATGGTGATCTAACTTTCTCAAGGTTGCTTTTGGCTATTTGGGCTCATCATGGTATGTGCATGCTCAGTCGTGTCCGACTCTTTGCGACCCCATGGACCCCATAGACCCCAAGCTTCTCTGTCCATGGAATTTTCCAGGCAAGAATACTGGAGTGGGTTGCAAATTGTATTTATTATTATTATTTTTGGCCACATTGCATGGCTTGTGGGATCTTAGTTCCTTGACCAAGGATTGGACCCAGACCACTGCAGTGAAAGCACCAAGGCCTTACCTATAGTAGGTCCTTCTTGATCATCTGTTTTATGTATACTGCTGTGTATATGTTCATCACAACCTCCTAGTTTATTTGCCTCCCTCACCTTTCTCCTTTGGTAAGTATAAGTTTGTTTTCTATGTCTGTGAGTCAATTTCTGCTCGGTTTTTTTAAAATATAATTTTATTTATTGATTTAATTTTGGCTCTGCGGGAGTTAATTGCTGCATGGGCTTTTCTCTAGTTGTGGTGCATGGGTTTATCGTTGTTGTAGCTTCTCTTGTAGTGGAGCATGGGCTCTGGGTGCACAAGCTTCAGTAGTTGTGGCTCCCAGGTTCAATAGTTGTGGCACATGGGCTTAGCTGCTCTGGGCCATGTGGGATCTTCCCAGATCAGGGATCAAACCTGTGTCTCCTGCAATAACAGGCAAATTCTTTACCACTGAGCCATCAGGGAAGCCCCCAATTTCTGTTTTTTAAGTAAGTTCATTTGTATTATTTTTTAGATTCCACAAATAAGTGATATCACATGGTGTTTGTCTTTCTCTTTCTGACTTCCTTCACTTAATAAGATAATCTCTAGGTCCATCCATGTTGCTGCAAATGGCATTATTTCATTTTTTTTTATACTCTGTCTCTTCACATCCTCTTCCCTTTATGCACATCTGTCTCTAATTTTTAAAATACGGGCACCAGTCATGTTGGATTAGGAGCCACCCTCTGCCACTCTGACCTCATCTGAACGAATTATGTCTGCAGTGACCCTACTTCCAAATAAGGTCATAGTCTGAAGTCATGGGGTTAGGACCTGGATGGGTCTTGAGGTAGACAGTTCTACAACAGACTAGATAAAACGCTTGCTTCTCCAACTAGCAGGCACACGAATTCTTGGGGACCTTATGAAGATGCAGATTCTGATTGAGCAGGTCTGGGGCAAGGCCCAGGACTCAGCATTTCTAATCAGAGTCCACGGAGTGAAGACCAGCTTATATTAAGGAAATATTGTTGATGGCATTGTGGTTAGGTAAGAAAGTATCATTTTTCACAGAGATGCAGACAGATAGATTTAAAGCTAAAATGTTAGGATGACTATAATTTTCTTTCAAATACTCCCAAGAACAATAGGAAATAGGGCAAAATGTTGATGATTGTTTAATCTAGATGGCAGGTGTTAAGAAAGTTGGTTAATCTGCTTTTCCTCATGTTAGAAATTTTTCTCTTTTTTGCATGTGTGAATGTTTTTTTGTTGTTATTTTGTTTTTTAAATTGAGGTAGAGTTGATTTATAATGCTATTAATTTCTGCTGTTCAGCAAAGTGATTCAGCTTTACATATACATATATTCTTTTTAAAATGTTCTTTAACATTGTGGTTTATCTTGTTGTTCAGTTGCTAAGTCACGTCCAACTCTTTGCAACCCCATGGACTGCAGCAGCACACTAGGCTTTTTGTCCTTCACCAACTCCTGGAGTTTGCTCAGACTCATGTCCATTGTGTCGATGATGCCATCCAACCACCTCATCCTCTGTCACCCCCTTCTCTTGCTCTCAGTCTTTCCCAGCATCAAGGTCTTTTCCAAAGAGTTAGCTCTTCACATTGGGTGGCTAAAGTATTGGAGCTTCAGCTTCATCATCAGTCGTTCCAATGAATATTCAGGATTGATTTCCTTTAGGATTGACTGGTTTGAACTCCTTGCTGTCCAAGGGACTCTCAAGAGTCTTCTCCAGCACGGCAGTTTAAAAGGTTTATCGTAGGATACTGAATATAATTGCCTGTGCTCCGCAGTAGGACCTTGTTGTTTATCCATCCTATAGACACTGGTTTGCATCTGCTAACCCCAGCCCCTCACTCAGTCCTTCCCCCAACTCCCTTTTGCCTTGGCAACCACAGTCCGTTCCCCATGTCCTTGAGTCTGAGGTGGGTGGAAGGACAGGTGGACGCATGGGGGATGGGAGGTGCCTGGGAGTCAGGCGCTGGAGTCCAGGGCTGGCTACTGAGTTCTCTGCTTGGGAACCGCAGCTGTGTGTTCATATACACGTCAGCATCCTCCATACGTCAGCACTTTGTTTCTCCCCCACTGCCACTTCCTTCGGCTTGCCTCCCACTGAGTTCTGAGAGGTGGGAGTTCAGAAGGGCCTGGGATGCTGGGATCCCCTGCTGGATTTACGTGCCCTGGGGACAATTCCTGTCTAAACTAGAGTCTTTGCTTCTGTGTCCCCAGCGCTTAGGATAACACCTGGCACACAGCAGTCACTCCATAAATGCACTGATTGAACGGACAGTTGTACATTTACTCTGAAAGCCTGGCCTGCTCCAGAGGAGCCAGGCTCAGGGAGGTCAGGTGACCTGTTCTAAAGGCCGAGCTGGGTCTGAGCTTCTAAGCCAGAGCTGTTCATAGGAAGGGGGCAAGCCCCATACATGATTCTAATATAGTGGCGCATTTTCAAAGTGAAAAGAAACGGGCAATATTCATCTTAATGATCTCTTTAAAAAAAGTTATTTCTCACATTTGACCATACTGGGTCTTAGCTGTGTTATGTAGGATCTAGTTCCCTGAGCAGGGATTGAACCCATTCCCCCTGCACTGGGAGTGCAGAGTCTCAGCCACTGGACCACTGGGCAAGTCCCTTAATGATCTGTTTTTTGTAACCCAACACAGTTGATAATATTTCAACTGGTCATCTCTACTCTATAATCAAGGAAAGATAGCACAAGGGGAACCTTTCTGGTATGGGAAGAGTCCTGTATCTTGATCGTGGTGGTGGTTACATGAATCTACGCAAGTGATGAAAGGCATTATACACACATATGTCAGTTTCCTGGTTTTGATTCTGTGCAGTAATTACAGTAACTATGTAAGATGTCCCCATATGAAGCAGAGCAAAGGGTACCAGGACCTCTGGGTACTATCTTTGCAGCTTCCCATGAATCTATACTGATTTCAAAATGAAGCTGAAAAATTTGGAGATATTTTAAAATGAAAATTTCCTTAACTTAAAAAATCTAAAAATATACACCCAAGACTCTGAACTCCAGCGTGGGTTCCACACTCACAGCCCATCTTGGTTGGGACCAGTTGAAAGGCTTGGTAGCCACGCGTGGCCTGAGGCTGCCTTCAACAGTGATCTTTCCCAGAGGGGTGTTCCTGGGGGCCTCTTCTGTCTCTCCCGCTTGACGGTTGTCTGGTAGAAAAGTTACTTCTCTTAACCTTAGGTAAGTCGCTGCCCTCCTCTGAGCCTCAGTTGTCCTTCTCTGTAAAGTGGGACTAATGGTGGTACTTAGGCTGCTCATCTGTGTGAGCATTCAGAGCTGCGTGTCAGGCTCCCGGTTCGGGCCTGGCCCATCGTTCACAGGGAGCTGACATGTGCTCGAAGTTTCATCGTCGAGAGCCCAAGCTGCAGCTTCATGTGCTTGCCCTAATGTTCTAGCACCCTCCTGCCTGGCCACCTGCTTCTCCTGGTGACGAATGCCCGAGCGTCTCTTCTGGTTTTAACTGCCAGGCAGGAGGAAGGCCTGTGTTTCCACGCATCTTTGGCATTTAACTCCTGCTTGATAGCAGATACCCTGAGACACCCTGTAGTGAGCTGGCTGCGGGCTTGTAGGCCAGACGTGCAGAAACCTCTGCTTCTGCGAAACTGAGGACTTCCTCTTTGAAACCTGGGCTGAACCCGCAGCCGCCGGAGCCTGCTTTTCACCTTATAAGGCAACCCCTGGAGGCACAGGTGAGCCGGGCTGCAGGGGCCTCGCCCGGCCCAGCCCCCACGGCACTCCCAGCGGAGCCTGTGCTTCGGGGGATGTGACACCTTTTATGGTTTTCGAGAAGAAAAAGACTGAGCACCACAAAAGCAGAATCCCAGAGTGTTATCGTGGTGAGAAGGGCTGGGTTGACCTCTCAGACATTTACTGCAAAACCAGGATGTAACTAACCCCGCAGAGAGCCTGGCTCACAAAATACCATGAAGGTGGCCACTGTGTGTGCCCGCGGGAGGCAGGAGGCGGCCACAGGAATCAGCTGCAGAACTTAAGCCTTGGGGGACGGGGGTGGGGTGGCAGTCATGGGATGGGGCTAAACCCCTGAGCCCCAGGGCTCATCCTCAGGGTCTTCCCTGCAGGCCAGCTTAGGTTTTCCCACACAGCCCTTGAACCCTGTTGAGTCTTCAAGGGATACCACCCTCTCAGCTTCCACTTCACCGTGGCATCTGGGGCTGGGGGCAGGAAGGTCTCTGGTAGGTGGACTCTGACCCAAGGCCTGAAGGTGAGGGGATGGAGGAAGTGGGACCCTCGTCCTGGCAGTGGAAGGGCCCACGTGAGCTGGGGACTCTGTGTGCTCCAGGCCTGAGGGCGGAGAGGTGGCGTGGCCCTGCTGGGGGGCCCACAGAGTCTGCCTTGGTTGGTGGGAAGCTGCTGGAGTGTTTTTGAAGTGCTTTAAGAGAGGTGTGATCTGGCTTAACTGGTGGAACCTCACTGAGCTACAAGGAGGCTGGCCTGGATGGAGTGGGGTAGGGGGCAACCAGCCCCCATCCTGCGCGCCTCCTGTGGGGCCGGGTGTCGGGGCGCATGCTTGATGCCAGGCTCTCCGGACCCCACACGCCTGGTGCTGCTCCCCGGGCAGGGTCGTACAGTCTGCTGTCTCACCGTTCTCCCTGGCTGCCCCCTCCTGGATTTTTCCTTCCTGTGACCCCTTCAAGGACACTGATGGTGTTTAACTTGGATCATTGGTGGGGCCGGAAGAAGCAAGAACCCCAGGTAACTGTCTTAGGGTCCAGCCTTTGTCAACCTTGGGCTGTATGTCTCCACTTTGTTCTCACACCATGTGACAGGCAGCCCCGGCCCCCTACTTTTTACCCCACCCCCAGTCTCCTAACCAGGAGAGACAGGAAATGGTTTAAAAAAGTAAAACCTTTGAGAGTTCCCTGGTGGCCTACTGGTTAGGATTCTGGGCTTTCATTGCTGGGGCCTGGGTTCAATCGCTGGTTGGGGAACTGAGATGTTGCAAGCCACTCAGCGCAACCCTCCCCCCACCCTGCAAAAAAAAAGGAAACCTTAAAACACACACACACACACACACATGATCCAAGGAGCTTATTATGGAAAAGGGGAGCAAGTGTACAGAGTATAGACTGGACAGGGCTGACCTTGGCTGGGTGATCAAGGTCAACCCCAGCAGTGAGGATTCTCGGGGACGGCATGGACCCTTGACATGCTGTGTTGCGAAGGGCACTGTACCTCTGGGGTCTTCATCCCCCGAAGTCCAACCCCAGTCTAACCACGAGAAAAAGCTCCGACGAATCCCGTTAGGCACCTTACCAAACACCTCCCCCGGTTATCATTAACCAGGAAAGTCTGAGAAACTGTTACAGCCCAGAGATACCTAGAGATGTGATGATTAAGGAGAATGTAACGAGGGATCGGTATTGGTTCATCAGTGGTGATGGATGTTCTTCACTAATGTATGATGTTAGTCACAGGGGAAACTCAGTCTGGGACTGAGACATACACAGGAACTCTCAGTATCCTCTTCTCAACAAGCTTGTAAATCTAAAAACTGTCCAGCAATATTCATTGTGAAAACTGACCAGAGCACATAGTTTTGTGGTGATTATGAGCGCCACCTTGTGGGCACCTGGCTACATTAGCTGTGCCGCGTCTGGGCTTGGGAAATGGAAAAGTCCTGCTTCTAGCCCCTCAGCGGTTCCATATTCTGTGGGAAGAGCAAGCACAGGATTCCTTCCTTGTGGCAGCCAGCATCTGTTTGCACCTTGACCTTGGGCTGGAGACCAAGCTGATCCATCCTGTTATCACTGGTCCAAGCTAGCAGGAGCCATCACAAAGCCAGCTTTATTTCCTGCTGTCCCTCTTACCTTCTCAGTGTGATGGAGGCAGAGAGCCACCTTTCTGTCCTTAGATGAAAAGCCCAGATTTCCCTGGGTTTTTTTCCTCTCCATCCTTAGGAAATTAAGTCCCAGGGTCACTTTAGATGGAAAGTGGTCCCAGGTCATTCATTAAAACTGTGCCATATCTAGCTAACAGGTGTGGAGCTGGATTTAACATGAAATCTCTCTGCTCCCTTGGAGTGCATGCCCTGGATCTTAGGGGGAGGGTGGTTTTCTTCTTCTCTGCTCCATTCTTCTGCAGCTGCTCTTTCTGGCTAGGGTTGCCTGGTAAAACCAGGATGTCCAGTTAAATTTGTCTTTCAGATGAAGAACGAATCCTTTCTTTTTATTTAAGTATGTTCCAGGCAATATTTGCTTCCCTGATGGCTCAGATGGTAAAGAAATCTGCCTGCAATGTGAGAGACCCAGCTTCGATCCCTGGGTTGGGAAGATCCCCTGGAGAAGGGAGTGGCAACCCACTCCGATATTCTTGCCTGGAGAATTTCATGGACAGAGGAGCTTGGTGGGCTATAGTCTGTGGGATCACAAAGAGTTGGACATGACTGAGTGACTAACCCTTTCACTTTCAGGCAATATTTGGGATTATTCATAGTAATAAATGTTCATTGTCTGAAATTCAAACTCTACAGGGTGTTTTGTATCTTTATTTGCTACATCTGGTGACTCTGCTCTGCCCTCTGCAGGCTTGTGGGGGAGGGAGGAGAGGTGGTGACAGACAGAAAGTTTTTATTTGACCGATGAGAGTTTATTGGTTTCCCATTGCTGCTGGAGCAAAAGACCACACATTTACTGGCTTAAGATGTTCATTTATTCTGTCATAGTTCAGGAAGTCAGAAGTCTGAAACCAAGGTGTCTGCAGGGCTGTGTTCTCTCTGAAGGTTCTGGAGGAGAATTCCTTCCCTGCCTTTTCCAGATTCTAGAAATCCTTCATCTTCAAACTAGTAGGCTTAGCCTCTTCCAGTCCCTCCCTCCTACCAGTCCTCTCCCCCTCCCTACCTCTTCTATCATCACATCTCCTTGTCTGATTCTGACCCGCACACTCTCTCAGGAGGACCTGTGATGACATCAGGCCCACCTGCATAATCCAGGATGATCTCCCATCTCAAGATCCTTAACTTAATCAGGTCTGCAAAGTCCCCTTTGCCATGTCAACTCACATACCTGCAGGTCCTGGGAATTAAGACATGAATGTCACTGGGGGCTGCTGATCGACCTCCTTGGGGGGCAGGCTGGCTTCAGGCCACCTGGGTCTGGCCTGTGATTTGAGCTGACTTTGATCCCTTCTGTGTTTCCTTGGGGGGCCTCCTGGGCCACTGCAGCTCCCCTGCCTGGGCAGTGTCTGTCCCCACACTGGCAGCTCCGTCTGCCCTGGGCTGGCTGAGCCCCTGTAGCCTGTCACTGCGGGGCCCCGGGGAGAGTCACCATGATTCTAGGTGGCTGCGCCCAGGGTGTGTCCTGAGTCCTGTCCCAGATCCCGTACCTCTGACTGCTGGGTGGCAGGATGGTCACCGCCAGGAGCAGACCCCGCTCCACCGCCCCCACACCTTGGCTGTGGCATGTGCGATGTGGCCACTGGCTGGAGCCCTTGGAGGGACACTGTGGCCCCCACCCCCAGCCCTGAGGTCAGAGGCCAGCTCTCCGCCCGCCTCCTGGGGACGGACTCAGCCCTCCAACACGTCTCTCCTCTGATACCCCCTCAGCTCCGTGACCTTGACCCTCTGACACCTTCCTCCTTGGAGGCGTTCACCCTCCCTTACATGGAGATGTGAGCTCATGGAGAGATGATAGAAGGTGTCCAGGCAGTTGAAAGAGCTGTGCCCAGTGGGGCTGGCAGAGATGGGGACTGTGCAGAAGGTCCAGAGAACCACAGACGAGCCCAGGGCTCAAGGGTCCTGTGCTTGTAGGCCAGCTTGCAAAGTGGAGAAGCTGCCTTTGCTGGGTCCGTGATGGACTGAGGGTGCCCCAGACCAGGGTCACAGAGGGGCCCTCTGGTTAAAGGGGCCTCTTCTGTCCACACAGTTTAT
The DNA here is from genome assembly GCF_033118175.1 of Dama dama. Classification (NCBI taxonomy): domain Eukaryota; kingdom Metazoa; phylum Chordata; class Mammalia; order Artiodactyla; family Cervidae; genus Dama; species Dama dama. The sequence continues at coordinate 16,803,950 of NC_083684.1, read as the reverse complement.
CACTGCTTTTTTTTTTTAATAATTAATTTGGCTGCACTGGGTCTTAGTTGTGGCATTACAGCATGCAGGATATATATATGTCTATATATATATATATATATATATATATATATATATTAAGTTGTGACATGTGACATCTTTAGTTATGGCTTGTAAACTCTTTAGTTGTGGCATGTGAGGTCTAGTTCCCTGACCAGGGATCGATCCCAGGCCTCCTGCATTGGGAGCAAGGAGTCTTAGCCACTGGATCACTAGGGAAGTCCCAGCATATCACTGTTGATGTCGGTCACTGCCTGCGGTGGCCTGGTCAATCTTGTTGTCCATACAGTTCATTCCCATCCTGTCCTCTTTGGAAGAAGGCTACTGCGTGCAGCCCAGGCCTAAGGAGGGGGAGCCATGGTCTACCTCCTCTCCTTGGGAGCAGCTCCGCAAATTACTGAGGTTCTTTGAGAGGGATATTTGTCTTCTCTTGCACATTTATTTTGTCCATCACGTGTATATGAACATGTTTTATGAGCTTTGCCTTCCAGAAGCAACAGCTATATGAATAGAGAAAGCCTCAGGCTACATTTGACAGAGATTCACACAAATTTCATTTCATGGTACAGTCCAGAAATGGAAAAACCATTTATACTTTAGTTGCTTTGGGATTTATTCTAAAAGCTTTTTAGATTGTTCTGCAGTTGAGACTTTTTAACACAAAAAGTCCAAATGGTCGTGTAGAATGATGGCGCTGAAGTAGCCTATGGCCTGTTTCCTAGTCTTCCCCATCACTGTGTTTCTGATGCTTATTTCAAATCTGTTCTTTCAACCTGGGAATACATACCACAGAAGGAGCTGGAAACCCAAACTGTGCTGTAAGTGAGCTTGGAAAGTTCTGGGTATTGCCAAACTTACTATTGAGATGTTGGAGCAAGACCTGTAACTGGGCATTCTCCAAATAAACAGTTTTCTTGTTTAAAAAAATTCCTTTTTACTGACGTATAGGTGATTACAAATATCGTGTTAGTTTTAAGTATACAGCCCAGTGATTCAGTTATTTGTATGTTTGTGTGTGTGTGTGTGCTCAGTTGTGTCCAACTCTTTGCCACCTCATGAACTGCAGCCCACCAGGCTCCTTCTGTCTATGGAATTCTCCAGGCAAGAATACTGGAGGGGGTTGCCATGCCCTCCTCCAGGGGATCTTCCCAACTCAGGATTCAAACCCGCATCTCTTGCTTTGGCATGTGAACTCTTTACCAGTAGCGCCACTTGGGAAGCTATATATATATGGCTGGGAAGCCATGTATATATACATATACACACGCACATACACATATATGTATATATGGGCTTCCCTGGTGGCTCAGACAGTAAAGAATCTGCCTGCAATGCAGGGGATCTGGGTTTGATCCCTGGGTCAGGAAGATCCCCTGGAAAAAGGAATGGCTACCCATGTCAGTACTCTTGGGGCTTCCCTGGTGGCTCAGATGGTAAAAGAATCTGCCTGCAATGTAGGAGACCCGGGTTTGATCCCTGGGTCAGAAAGATGCCCAGGAGAAGGGAATGGCTAACCACTCCAGTATTTTTGCCTAGAGAAGTCCATGGACTGGCAGGCTACAGTCCACTGTGTTGCAAAGAGTCAGACACGACTGAGTGACGAACACTTTCATTTTTTCAGTTTCATAATCTTTTATCATATTCCTTTTTAAAAAAAGATATTTATTTATTTGACTGTGCTGGGTCTTAGTCAGGGTACGTGGGATCTTTAGTTGTGGCCTGGGACCTCTTAGTTACAGCATGTGGGATCTAGTTCCCTGACCAGGGATTGAATCCAGGTCCCCTGCCTTGGGAGCGTGGGGTCTTAGTCACTAGACCATCAGGGAAGTCCCCAGATTCTTTTTCATGATAGGTTATTATAAGATATTGAATATAGTTCCCTATATTATATAGTAGGTCTTTGTTGTTTATCTGTTTTATTTATAGTTGTGTGTGTCTGTTAATCCCATGTTCTCCCATTTCCCTGCCGGTAACTGTAAAATTTGTTTTCTGTTTATGGTTTGTATTTATGAGTCTGTTTTTTAAATGTTTGTATTATTTTTTAGATTCTACATGTAAGTGATAGCATATAGTATTTGTCTTTGGCTTACTTCACTTAGTATGATCACCTCCAGGTCCATCTATGTTGCTGCAAATGACATTATTTCACTCTTTTTTATGGCTGAGTAATATTCCATTGTACGTATGTACACATCTTTTTTTAAACATTCTTGTATTATTTCTTAAAATTTTATTTGAATCAGCCATAGGTGTACATATATCCCCTCCCTTTAAACCTCCCTCCCATCTCCCTCCCCATCATCTAGTATCATAATGATACTATACATTAGCCATTCATCTGTTGATGATCATTTAGGTTGCTTCCATGTCCTGGCTGTTGTCAACAGTGCTTCAGTGAACATTGGGGTACGTGTATATTTTTTAATTATGGCCTTCTCTGGATACATGCCCAGGAGTGGGATTGCTGGGTCATATGGTAACTCTATTTTCAGTTTTTAAAGGAACCTCTGAACTGGTTTCCATAGTGGCTGCACGATTTACATTCCCACCAACAGCGTAGGCGGGTTCTCTTTTTGCCACACCCTTTGCAGCATTCATTGTAGACTTTTTGATGATGGCCATTCTGACTTGGGCTTCCCTTGTGGCTCAGCTGGTAAAGAATCCACCTGCAATGTGGGAGACCTGAGTTCGATTCCTGGGTTAGGAAGATCCCCTGGAAAAGGGAAAGGCTACCCACTCCTGGAGAATTACATGGATGGACTGTATAGTCCATGGGGACACAAAGAGTCAGACTGGACTGAGCAACTTTCCCTTTTACTTTCATTCTGACCAGTGTGAAGTGGTAACTTGTAACATTGATGCCTTTCTCTAGTAATTAGCGATGTTGAGTATCAACTGCCTTCTGTCTGTCTTTGGAGAAGTGTCGGTGTAGGTCGTCTGCCCAGTTTTTGATTGGGTTTTTCTTTTTTCTTTTTAATTTTTATTTTGCATTGGATTATAGTTGATTAACAATGTTGGTTAGTTTCAAGTATATAGCAAGGTGATTCAGTTTTATATATACATGTATCTATTCTTTTTCAAATTCTGTTTTGTTTTGTTTTTTTATTGAGTTGTGTGAACTGTACGTATATTTTGGAAATTAAAACCTTGTTGGTGGCGTCATTTGCAAATATTTTCTCCCAGACTGTAGGTTGTCTTTTCATTCTGTTTATGGTTTCCACTGCTGTGCAAAAGTTTATGAGTTTAAGTAGGTCCCATTTGTTTATCTTTGCTTTTATTTCTTTTGCTTTAGGACTAAACTAAGAAAATATTGGTACGATTTATATCAGAGAATGTTTTGCCTGTGCTCTCTTGTAGGAGTTTCAGGGTGTCATGTTTTATATTTCAGTCTTTAAGCCAGTATGAATTTATTTTTGTGTATGGTGTGAAGGAGTGTGCTAACTGTCCTGATTTCCATGCATCTGTTTAGCTTTCCCAGCACTGCTTGCTGAAGAAACTGTCTTTCCCACTGTATATTCTTGCCTCTTTTGTCAAAGATTAATTGACCGTAGGTGTGTGGGTTTATTTCTGGGTTCTTTATTCTGTTAATTGATCCAAGTGCCTGTTTGTGTGCCAATACCACGTTGTATTATTTAGTTATTTAGGCCACCCTGGGTCTTCACTGTGCTGTGTGGGCACTTCGTTGCAGCATGCAGGCTTTCTCTAGTTGCGGAGTGTGTGGTCTCTGTAATTGAGGTGTGTGGGTTTAGTTGCTCTGCAGCATGTGGGATCTTAGTTCCCTGACCAGGGATTGAACCTGCACCCCCAGCATTGCAAGGTGGATTCCCTGGGCCACCAGGGACGTCCTGGTGCCGTGTCGTTTTGATTTCTATAGCTTTGTAGTGTTGTCTACAGTCCGGGAGGGTTATACCTCCTGCTGGGTTCTTTCTCCTCAGGATTGCTTTGGCATTTCTGGTTCTTTTGTGGTTCATGTCAATTTTAGGATTATTCTAATTCTGTGAAAAAATGTCATGGGTAATTTGATGGAGATCACGTTAAATCTGTAGACTACTTTGGGTAGTATGCCATTTTAACAATATTGATTCTTTCAATTCAAGAACATGACATATCTCTCCATTTCTTTGAATCATCTTCAACTTCCTTTATCAATGTTTTACACTTCTCAGCATATAGGTCTCTCAACTCACTGGTTAGATTTTTTTTCCTAGGTATTTTATTATTTTTTGGTGTAATTTAAAACAGGATTGGTAAACCCAGGTTTTCGTTTTATTTGTTAATTTTTGGCTGCGCTGGTGCTGGGTCTCTGTTGCTGTGTAGGCTCTTCTCTAGTCACCTGTGAGTGGGGGCTACTCTCTAGCTGTGGTGTAGGCTTCTCATTGTGGTGGCTTCTCTTGTTGTTGAGTATGGGTTCTAGGGCATGTGGGCTTCAGTAGTGGCAGCATGTGGGCTAAGTAGTTGCCACTTCTGGGTCTAGAGCACAGGTTCAGTAGTTGTGACATAGGGGCTTAGCTGCTCTGCAGCATGCGGGATCTTCCCAGACTAAAGACTGAACCCGTGTCTCCTGCACTGGCGGGCAGATTCTTTACCATTGAGCCACCAGTTTTTGAAAGGAAATGGAACAAACCCAGGTTTTAAAGGAAATGTAGCAAAAGTGCACAATTTGGGGACTTCCCTGGTGGTCCTGTAGTTAAGATTCTGTACTCCCAATAGAGGGGGCAGAAGTTTAATCTTTGGTTGTTGAATTAAGATCCCACATGCTGCATGTTATGGCCGAAAAAAAAAGTACAATTTGAAACTTATATAAATATCAATTAAAAAATACATAGATTAAAAAATATACATATTAAAACATGACAGTAACTGCAGTTTGGCCACTGTCTGCTTTTATATAGCCAGTGAGCTAAGAATGATTTTCTTATTTTAAACAGTTGGACACAAAATCAGAAGAATAATATTTTCTGATGTGTGAAAATTATGTGAAATTCACATTTCAGTGTCCTTAAAGAAAGTCAGAGAGGAGCACAGCTATGTCCAACTGTTTTTCTATTGCCTGTGGCTATTTTGGTGTCAACAGCAGCTTTGAGTAGCTGTGATAGAGATGGTATGGCTTGAAAAATCAACAATATTTACTATCTGGCCCTTTACAGAAAAAGCCTGCCAACTTCTGGTTTAGTGCATAGCCGAATAAAAGGCTTTTTCAGGGAAACAAATGATATCACTTGATGATGCTTAGAATTGCTGGCACTTGGTGATGAAAATCAGACTGATTTTTAGTTGGTTTTACTGTTGTGATCTCTACAACTGGGGTGCCCCCAGTGGCCCCCACCCCCAATGCCTGCCTCTGGGACCACCATGGCCCCCTGCCCTCAGTGGGCTACAGGAAATTACCTTTTGGCATAGAATGCAGCCACGTTGGATATTCCTGAAGTCATGAGTTCTGTACTCATAAGTTCAGTGGATCTAATCCTCTCACTCCACTGGCTGCAGGTGGCAGAAACCTGAGTGAGAAGAGATGGAGAGCTGGGGTTACTGCCTCATGTTCCCTTCCGCAGGAGGCTGGGGGCTTCTGGGCTTCAGGACACTTTGCTCTTATGGGACAGCCTCTGTGCTCAGACTCATCTCTCCATGAGGGACCAGGCATCACCAGCTAACAGCAACCAGGCAGCCCCCAGGCAGCAGGCAGGAAGGGGCTCTGGCCAGGAAGCGTCTAAGGAGCAGGAAGATGGGGATGAGGATGGACAGATAGAGCTTGGAAGACAGTAGACCCTTGATGCAGAAGAGGAAAATGTCCAGATGGCCTTCAGTTCTTTTTTTTTAAATTGAAGTACAGTTGATTTATATGCAATGTGTTAGTTTCAGGCATATAGCAAAGTGATTCATATTATATATATATGTGTGTGTGTGTGTGTGTGTATGTATATATTGTTTTTCAGATTCTTTTCCCTTATAGGTTATCACAACATATTGAGTATAGTTCTCTGTGATATACAGGAGGTTCCTGTTGGCTATCTGTTTTATATATAGTAGTATGTATCTGTTCATTCCAAACTCCTAATTTATCCCTTTCCCCTTTCCCCTTTGATAACTGTTCATTTATTTTCTGTGTCTGTGGGTCTATTTATGTTTTGTAAATAAGTTCATTTGTATCATTTTTTTTTAAGATTCCACATATAAGTAATAGCATATTTGCCTTTGACTTACTTAGTCTGATAATCTCTATGTCTGTTCTTGTGCTACAGATGGCATTATCTCATTCTTTTTTATGGCTGAGTAATATCCCGTTTGTGTACATGTACCACATCTTCTTTATCCCTTCCTCTGCCGATGGACACTTAGGTTGTTTCTGTGTCTTAGTAGTAGTGTTAGCTTCTCAGTCATGTCCAGCTCTTTGCGACCCCATGGACTATAGCCTGCCAGGCTCCTCTGTTCCTGGGATTTTCCAGGCAAGAATACTGGAGTGGGTTGCCATTCCCTTCTCCAGAGGATCTTCCCAACCCAGGGATTGAACCCTGGTCTCCTGCATTGCAGGAGAACTCTTTACCATTTGAGCTACAGGGAAGACCCATGTCTTCTATGTCTTGGCTACTGTAAACAGTGCTTCTGTGAACATAGGGATGCATGTGTCTTTTCAAATGATATTTTTCTCCAGATATATGCCCAGAAGTGGCATTGCTGGATTGTATGGCAACTCTATAGTTTTTTAAGGAGCCTCCATACTGTTCTCTAGCTCTGAGCTCTTTGTAAGCCTGAAAGTCTCTGTGTACCTTATAATAGCCCATCTGTTTTCCCACCATAGCCTCTCCTTGTCCTGGTCTTTCCCCCCCTTATCTTCCCAAGCCTCTCCTCCACAACCACACTACCCCCTCACGACTATCCCCTCCCCTCAATTTAATCCTCCTCCTCCCCACTCATTCAGCAGGTGGAACTGAGTGATAACGGACCCTCGGTTGAGGGTGTGGACTGTGATGCTCACTGTCGTGTCACCACGCCTGGCCTGCAGTAGGTGGTCAGTACTATTGGGCACCTTTGACCAGCAGGGCTCAGCCCCACAGGTCCCTGAGCACCAAGGTCAGCCCTGCAGTCAGACAGATCAGGCCTGCGCACAGTGCATTGGGAATCCCGGACAGCTGAAACTGACAAAGGCAAAGAGAGTTTTCATAGGATATTGTAGACAGGTGGAATTTGGATGAAACTTTAAAAAAGCAGTGTTTCAACAGGCTCAGGGCCAAACAGGGCCAGGTGGGAAGGGGCCAGCATCCCATCTGGGCTGTAATGTGGACCCAGCTCCTGTTCCCATGGGAACCACGGAGTTAGGAGGGCTGTGGACCATCATGGTCAGAAACCACTTATCTGGATCTGCACTTTGGTTGAAAATCCAGGCTGCTCCTGTGTCAAAGTTAAAATTCTCCCGGGGTGGAAAGTTTCATTCTGAATGGTAGAATTGCAAACAGCAAAGTGTCTGCTCATCTATAATTTTAGAGTTCAAAGTTTCTTTTTGAGTAAAACAGTCACAGCACAAGAAAAGGGTTGTTAGGATGCTTTACAGTGGCAGCTGCGTTTCCTTGAGAAGTGCGATTCCCTGTGAACTTGAGGACAGCGAAATCCAGCAGCTGGTTTTCTCTGTGTCTGTTACCCTGCCTGATCCTGTGATGTCATCTCTGTCTTGGAGGCAGGATAAGGACTTCTGTGCTGACTGTTCTATTGGCTCTGGCTGGAGGAGGGAAGGATGCTGTTATTGGGCTCTGGCCCAGACCAGGGGGCTCTGGGGATGCAGAGGGAAGTGGGTGGATGCAGGCCAAACCTTGGAGGCAAAACAGATTCAGGAAGTAATAGAACATGGGGAGAGAAACAGCAGGAGGGGCCTGGGGTGGTTTCAGGTCTCTGAGTTGGGCCTGGAAGGTGGTGGCCAGCCCTCAGGAGGGAGGAGTTTGGGTTTGGCTGGGCTGAGTTTGAGGTACAGCCTTGTGGATGTATGGGGTCAGGGTGCAGGCTAGACTATCAGTTGGACATGCAGGTTTGGGGGTCTGCAGCACAGACAGGTGGGAAGTGAAGTCACCAGGAAGGCAGTCAGTGGAAGGAAGTGACCTCACAGAGGATGTGTGAAGTATAAATTATCGGGTGGGGGTGGGGGAGGAGAAAAGCCAGGGCTGGTGACCTAGATCCCCAGGAAGGAGAGTTTTTATAAGGCAGGAATGCTGACTGTGAACTCCTGCACGTAAGGACTGGAAGTGCCCTGTTCAGGTCAGTTCAGTCGCTCAGTTGTGTCTGACTCTTTGTGACTCCATGAACCACAGCATGCCAGGCCTCCCTGTCTATCTCCAACTCCCGGAGTTTACCCAAACTCATGTCCTTTCAGTCGGTGATGCCATCCAACCATCTCATTCTCTGTTGTCCCCTTCTCCTCCTGCCTTCAATCTTCCCCAACATCAGGGTCTTTTCAAATGAGTCAGCTCTTCACATCAGGTGGCCAAAATATTGGAGCTTCAGCTTCAACATCAGTCCTTCCAATGAACACCCAGGACTGATTTCCTTTAGGATGGACTGATTGGATCTCCTTGCAGTCCAAGGGACTCTCAAGAGTCTTCTCCAACACCACAGTTCAAAAGCATCAATTCTTCGGCGCTCAGCTTTGTTTATAGTCCAACTCTCATATCCATACATGACTACTGGAAAAACCTTGACTAGACGGACCTTTGTTGACAAAATAATGTCTCTGCTTTTTAATGTGCTGTCTAGGTTGGTCATAACTTCCCTTCCAAGGAGTAAGCATCTTTTAATTTCATGGTTGCAATCACCATTTGCAGTGCCCTGTAGATTTAGTGAAAGGGCCCGGGAGACCGGGTTTCCGTGGTTTGGGGAATGAATGGAAGGTTAATAAATCTGGACAGTAGTCCTTAGACATTATGGAGTGAAGCTGGGGTGGAGGGCATGGGGGGTGGGCTGGGGTGGCAGAAGCTGGAGAAGACCTGAGGGTCAAGGAGAGTTAATTTATCAGGACTGGACAGACTTAAGCACATGAGAACGCTCCTGGAAAGGACTGGTAGAGAACGCAGGCCGAAGTGAGGGTTCCCAGGAAGGGGTAGGGTCTGGGCTGTGGGGGAGCAGTGGTGGGGGGGACAGGGAAGCGGGAACCCAGGCTCGGGGATGGGAGGCTACACCCAGGTTAGTTGAGGGGAGCAGAGGGGTGCCAGAGTGAGTGGAAGGTCCCATTGCTGGGTGACCTACCTCTCACTGGGTCTCCCTGGGGCCCGCTCCCCTCTCAGCTCCGCCCTCATCCCAGCCGCACCCCCGCTGCTCCCACAGCCGCAGGTTTCTTCGCTCCAACCCGGAAAACCCCGCCCTCCCCACGTGCTCCTCCCTGGCTCCTCCCCTCAGCCCTCAGCCACTCTCTTCCCGAGTCCCGCCTCCATCTCCCTTCCCAGCTCCTCCCCGCGCGGCTCTTCAGGAGTCCCACCTCCTTTCTTCCTGCATCTGGCCCCGCCCACAGCTCCGCCCTCTCCTTGCCTGTGCATGTCCATTGGCTGGATTTTTATCACACCCCGCCTCCTAGACTTTCACTCCTGCGACTGGGACAGAGAGCTGTCTGTCAGCGCCGTCGCTGTTGGGCCACTCCAGAGGTAAATCTGTGGACTGCAACCGGAAAGGCAGATCCGGTGGGCTCTGGGGAGGAGGGCTAGGACCTCAGTGAGCGGAGCGGTGGACTTGAGGCTGGGAGTAAGGGAAGGTCACCGGCCTGGGGCCGCAGAGGGAGCAGCCTGATCAGCGAAGCGATGGGGATGATAACCTTCGTCCCGGAGGCAGTTAGTGCCGCGGTGGACCTGGGCCCTGACCTTCCTGGCATCCGGTGCTTCTGCCTTGGGATGGAGTGGGGAGTGATAGGGGGACAGCTGCGAGGGAGGGTCTCCCCGCTAGGTCAGTTGGAGCACAGAATTACTCCTCTCCTACTTTTCACGTCGTTGAGGTCAGAGGGTTCTAGGCCGGTGCTTGCCGGAAGGTCCCCAGGGTGGAGGCCAGCTGTCAGGAGGGAGAGCGAGAAAGAGCTGTGTAGATGCGGGAAGAACCTGCGGAGCATCTTCAGGAAGAGGCGAGGCAGGGGGTTGTGCTGGAGTGTGTACTGGGTTGGACACAACCTGCTCGCTTTGTCCCAGGAGGGTGGAGCTGACGGCTAAATTCAGGGCAGAGGAGAGAGGAGGAGAAAGTGCCCCCCTGCAGATCAGTCACCGGGGCTCCCTGGAGGGAGGGAGGCCAGCATGGGGGCAGGAGCGGGACAGGTCACCTTCTGGCCAGCAAGGACTCTGTGCAGCCAGTGGCTGGCCCAGGCTCAAGCTGACCCCTCCCAGAGGGCTGCTGGCTCTGGGATGTAAACAAAGCTTGATGCAGATGAGGTGGTTGGAGTCTTCCCAGAAAGGGCGTACTGAGGGACAGGGGGACCGTGCTTCCTTGGAGGAGGTGGGGAGTCCAGGGTGTCTCCTGAGGATGGGAACCTTCAGAAAGGCTCTGAAAAGAGTTGTCTGAGCCATCCTTGGATGCCAGCCAGTTTACTGTGGCCCATTCTGCAGGAAAAACAGCTCCTGGCTCCCTCCCCAGCCCTGAGGGGTTTGTTTTTTCCAAGCTGGGCTGTTCCCCTTGTTGCAAGGCAGATGTATAGATCTGAGTTCAAGGTCTCAGATCTTGTTGCTTTGAGCTCATGTGTCTCCTCTGGCCTCCAGAAAGCTGAGTTAAATGCCCTATGTTACCTCATTTAATCCCTCCCCCCAACTCGTTACAGGACTGGAGGCACTTTCCTTGTTTCACGAGGGCTGGAAATGGCTTAGTAACTTGCCCACAGTCACACCAGCCAATGTCAGAACTTGAACTCAGATCTATGCATCTTTGCGTCCCCTGTCCAGAGAGGCAAACGCTGTGGAGATCAGCGCACTCCAGTGCCGACCGTCCTGCTCTGCCCCTCAGCTCCACCAGTTTCTCATCCCCAGCCCTCCTCACATTTGGGGCGGGGTCCTCTTTGTTGTGGGGGCTGTCCTGTGCATTGTAGGGTATTTCATAGGACCGCTGGTTTCTAACCAATAGGTGGCAGCAGTGGCTAGAACCACAACCTCCCTGGCTGTGCCAAGCAGACATCATTGCCGGCTGTCCCCTGGCAGACAAAACCACCCCCAGTTGAGAACCACTGGGCTTGGCAACCTTAAAGAAACATTTAGGTGTGTCCCCTTGACAGAGAACATGATATACTAAACCTGCAGGAGACCCAGGCCAGCTCTGGGTGGTTTTATGCACGGCTTGCCAGGAAAAAATTCTGTTGCACGTATCAAGGTGCACCCAGGAGCGTCCTGTGAGAAAACCATTTCAGGGACTGAAAGTTCAGAAATGTGCCTTTGGGGAGAAGTAAGGGCATGTCTAAGGCCTTCAGTTCCTCCCCAAAGTTAATTGAAAAGGTTTCAGGCCTGATTCAGGTGATGGCGTCCAGGCAGGATGAACTCGGGAACGTTGTACCACTGCCATCACTTCATCCTGCCTTTTGGGGGGCCTTTTTAGCAGGAGGTGGGGCATCCTTAGAGCTGTCTTTTCTTTTTAAATTGCATTCACTTATTCAATCATTCAGCCAGTTTTTCTGATTTTTTTTTTTTTTTTTTTTTTAGCTGTGCTGGGTCTTCATCGCTGGGTGGGCTTATCTGTAGTTTTGGTGAGCAGGGGCTGTTCTCTAGTTCTGGTGCTCGGGTTTCTCATATCAGTGGCTTCTCTTGTTGTGGAGCACGGGCTCTAGAGCATGCCGGCTTCAGTAGTTGCAGCACGTATGCTCAGTAGTTGGGGCCCCCTGGCTCTAGAGCTTGGGCTCAGTGGTTGAGGTGCACAGGCTTAGTTGCTCCGCAGCACGTGGGGTCTTCCAAGATCAGGGATCGAACTCATGTCTCCTGCATTGGCAGGCCGACTCCTCACCACCGAGCCACGAGAGAAGCCTCCTAGAGCTGTCCTGAGATGCGTCTTCTCACCGGTGCCCTGTGGACCCCCAGACTGGTGGGTGGGGCCAGGGGGCGTGGCCTCAGAGGCTGTCTGGCTGGAGGCTGCCACACCCCATTCTCCCTCCTCCTGGAAGGAAATCCAGTGTTGCCGGCTGCCCCGCTTCTGGGCCTTTCCTGGCATCTCCCCCAGGCGCCGCCCTGAGCTCCCCCCATGCCATGGGCTGCACGTCTCCTTGCATTTCTCCCCTCTGGTCTTCCCTGCAGGCGCCTAGCCCGGCCTCGGTCCTTTCCTGTGGGTGTTCAGGCCCCCTGGAGGCCAGGCTGCTGTCTCCCGACAGCAGTGGAGGAGCCTGTTTCTGGTGGGCCAGAGGAGGGGACTGGGTGGGCTGAAAGTGAGGGGTTGGGTAGAGGCAGAGGAGGGCCGGCCTTGCTCTGTAGCCGCCTCAGGCGCCCTCCCCACACCAGACCTCGCCTGGACCATCTTGGATTCACCCTGCGCCTTTGTGCACTGTGCTGGCTTCCTGGCTGAGCCGCCTCTGGGTGCTGGAAAACCCAGCCGGATTGTGTCCTTTGGGACACGTTCTCGCTGTCTCCTGTGTTCTGCTCACCCCCTCCCCGCCAATCTCCACACTGTTTGCTGGACGGGACACTCCTGCAGGCCCTGTCTGAGGCTTCTGTCTGCCCGCCCCCTGACGGGGCCTGGCCCAGGAGACGCCGTCATCTGTGGAAGGACTTAGATGCCTGTGCCAGTGTCAGGAAAGCCAATGTCCTGGAGGCGGCGGGCCCGTGACCTGGTGGGACAGCCCCTGGCTGCACTGGGTCCTCAGCCGTGGAACACTTGGGGACGTCTGAGGAGAGGCGTTTACAGGCCGGCAGCCTTTCAGCCCCAGACATCCCCCTTAAAGAGGCTGGTAGCCCCTGGGAGAGCGATTCCTCAGTCCTGAGAAGGAAGGCCGCTCTCCCAGAATGTGGGGAATCTGAGGTGCAGCATTTAGAGGCATCACCGTGAAAGGGGCTGGAGGTGGTGTTGGCTGGATCCTCTGCCTGTTTCCTGGGGACCCAGGTGCTGTGGGCCGTGGGGTGCAGAGGTGGGCAGGGACCGGTCATGAGTGGTAAACTGAGGGCATTGATCCACGGGGCTGCTGAGTGCCTGGGGCCTAGGAGTGTGGCCCGTGGGGGCCAAATGTGGGGGGGCCTGGTTTTCTCAGGACTGGGGCCAGGCTGGCCTCCTGGGGTTTGCACCCAGGATCTCATGAGGTGGTGGGGAACGGGCTGTCCACCTGAGGGGTGGGCGAGGAACAGCAGGCCTTGGACCAGTGTGTCCGCATATCCACATGCACCAGGCTGGCTCGGGTGCCGGCCACCAGGTGGCCATGGGGCAGAGTCTCCTTTATGATTTTCAGATTCTACGGGTGTGTGAGTCAGGCATGAAACTGGGGGAGGGTGGGAGGTGGAGGTGGGGTCCAAGCAGAGTGAGCAAGGAGGGGTCTGTGTCCCTCAGGGCAATAGTCAGTTCTCTGAAAGTCAGGAGCGCTGGGTAGTCTTGGAACCCGAGGCTGAGTAGCTGGTGAGGTGTGCAGAGGTTGACAGGAGGGCCCTCCGAGCCAGATGGGGGGCCCAAGGGAACTGCTCACGGGGACTGGCATCTGACATTCCAAGTGGACCACATGCATCTGCCAGGTTGGCCTTGGGAGCCTACCGGGGTAGGCACGGCTATCAGCCGGCCTGGAGGGTCCAGCTCTGACATGAGCTGTGTTAACATCTCAAAAACCCCCCAGGTGTTCAGAAGGCAGTCATCTCTTCCAGCGTTTAGGTGAGTCATGGGCCTTCTAGTGTCACAAACTTTAAAGTTTTCTAGAGGATGTGAAAAGTCGTGATGACCTTTGGTATGAAGACCCTGAGAACAAACTGGAATTCCTAGGGTGTATTTTTATACACTTGCATTTTCAAGATTTCAGCAGGATAACAAGATAGGGATGCAGGGAAGGTTGAGCGATAAGTTTTCAGTGATTTGATAAATTAGCAGAGATCTTGAGAGAAATCTTGAATTTCCCTGCTTGGGGAGGGTATGAATCTGAAAATATTTTTGACTAAAGCTGTTGCAATTTACCAGTAATGTAAGCAAAGTGGGGGTAGCAACAAGCAGAAGCAAAACCACAGGCAGATCAGGTCACCGTGCGGGGTCCCAAAATAACCCACAGCTCCCTTCCCAGTCAGAACAGTGCAGATGGCTCATCTCCTCAGCACGTCCTACTGATCAGATGGTTTCTTGGGCTCTTAGAAGAGTTGACAAAGAGGACAGGTCTGCCTTGGCAAGGCCGCTTGGGCTGTGCCCCCCGAAGGGGATCAGGCACCAGCAGGTGCCGCCCCCTGTATTTCAGAGACAAGGAAGCCTCTCGCAGACTGGAATCCAAGCCAGGGGCTGGAAGCTTTCCTTCTCGGCTCTTAAGCTGCTGAGAAAGCTGAGAAGTGGAAGCATTTAGATCAAAATGCCTGGGCTGCATAAGCCCCCGTTTGGAGCAGCCTTTGTGAGTGTGCTGGAGCCCCTCCTAGGAGCCCTGTGCTGGAGGCGTCCTCTTCAGGGCAGATGCCCCCCCTGCGACACAACGGTGGGATTAAAAAGACGGAAAAATAACAAGAATGTTGGAGAGCATGTGGAGAAATGGGAACCCTCATGCTTTGCTGCTGGGAATATAAAACGGAAAACAGTTTGGTAATTCCTCAAAAAATAAACATTAGATTATACGATCCCACAATTCCATTCCTAGGTATATCCATCCCCCTCCCAATTTGAAAATAGGGACTCGAACAAGTACATGTACACATATGTTCACAGCACCCTCAAGACAGAAAATAGCTCAAATGTCCATCAACAGCTGAATGGATAAGCCAAACACAGTATCTTCACACACTGGAATATTACTCACCCAAGAAGAATGGAGTCCTAATCATGCTACAATATGGATGAACGCTTAAAATGTTATACTGAGTGGAGAAAGCCAAACCCCAAAGACCACGTGTTGGATGATTTCATTTACACGAGGTGTCCAGAACAGGCAAATCCACAGGGACAGTGTGTTAGTGGTTGCCAGGGCCTGGGGAGCCCAGAATGGGGTGTGACCACTAGTGGGTGTGGAATTTCTTTTCGGGTCGTGGAAATGTTCTGGGTCTAGATGGAGGGTCTCACCACATTGTGCATGTACCAAATGGCACTGAATCGCTCACTTTGAAATGGGTCATTTTGTGGTGTTATGTGAATCTCACTTCAGTAAGAAGAAAGGCCCCACATGTACCCCGCTTCCTCTTGAGGTCTGTGATCCATGCTCCACCTGGATTGTGGACAGCCTGCCCCCTCCACGTGACCTGTGGGGAGTCTGTGGGCTGTTGCTTTGGGCCGGCGGGGGGGGGGGGGGCTGCCCCTCTCCCCAGCAGTTTGACCATGGTGGGGCCCAGATGAAGTCTAAAGACAGGAGTTAGGAAGTTGTGGCACTCTGCCTCCTACGTGGTTGTTTCATCTTGGATGTGCTTTTCTGTCTGAATCCGTGGATCGGATGGTGCTGGACCCCTTTCTGTGATGAGGTCTGGGACCCGAATGCAGCCCCTGGGCCAGCTGCTTTTGGGTGCCAGCCTCTCTCAGTATCCCTCCCAGAGATGAGGCCTGGGCTGGGTTCTCACAGCTTTGGCCAGCATGTGCCAAGATCCCATCCATCTGAGGTTGGGCTGTGATTATTCCCACTTTACAAATGAGAAACCTGGGGCGCAGAGAGTTTTGGTCACTTGCCTGAGGCTGCCCAGCCGCCAGGAGAAGCCAGGATCGCAACGGAAGAGCGTGTCCCATGGCACTTATGCTCTGTAGGTGATATGTGCAAGGTGTTGATTTTATTTAAATACGTGTAATCATCCACCCTTACAGGTTATGTTTTCAACTCAGGTTTTTTTAAAAAAAATGAATATTTAGATTAAAATCCTGATTTTTCTACCTGTTAGTTACATTAGCTTAGAAAGTATTTTGGAACAAAGAAATCCAGACAGTTGATTGGCAGTTATGAGGAGTCTTTGAGAAGTCAGAGGAATCTGATTGAGTTTTCGCATTTTATTTGTGTCAACTAATTTGTCCCCTGGAGAAGGAAGTGGCATCCCACTCCAGTATTCTTGCCTGGAGAATCCCCATGGACAGAGGAGCCTGGTGAGCTACAGTCCATGGGGTCACAAAGAGTCAGACATGACTGAGCAACTAAAATAATAATAATAATAATAATAATAATAATTTCTACCACATTGAAACACTACATAGGTCTGCATTTTTGCTGCATTTTGCAAGTAGATCAGTGTTGCTTACCTTGACCGTATAATTACTGACATTTATTTTCTATGATTGACATATTTTGGGGCTTCCTTGGTGGCCCAGTGGTTAAGATGCCACACTTTCAATGCAGAGGGCATGGGTTCAATCCCTGGTGAGGGAACTAAGATCCCACATGGCATGCGGCAATAAAATAAGATAAAACAGCAAAATAGTTAAAATATATATGTGGTTTAGTCGCTAAGTCATGTCTGACTGTTGCAACCCCATGGACTGTAGCCCACCAGGCTCCTTCTGTCTGTAGGATTCACCAGGCAAGGATACTGGAGTGGGTTGCCATTTCCTTTTCCAGGGGACCTTTCTGATTCAGGGATTGCACCCGGGTCTCCTGCACTGCAGGCGGACTCTTTGACTGAGCCACTTATACATATTTGATTTCTCTCTCTAACTGGGTGTGAATTTCTCTCCTGCAGAGTCCCGCCAGCCACAGGGACAGATGGGGAACAGCAAGAGTCACCCAGAACAGGAGTTCTCCTCGCGGTTTCTCCCCGGGGAGCAGGCTGAGGTCAACAGGCTGTTCGATGCTCTGTCGTCGGAGAATCTTGGCTCCAGTACCTCGCACAGATCCTTCTCTCTGCAGGCACTGAAGGCAAGGGTAACAGTCGGGAGTTCATGTTTAGTTGGGAGCAGGGGTCAGGCTGCTGCTGACCCTCGGTTCCTGTATGGCAGGTGTGGGAACACGGAGAGATGTGTTTTCTGTGAAGGAACAGATAGTACCTACTTTCAGCCTTGTGGGTTCTGTGGCCAGTGTGGCAGCTGCTCCGCTCTGCCTTCACACTGTTCGGGGACTTTTCCCACCTGAGGTTGACCAGAGGGGCTGATTGATTCCCATCTCTTGTACTGCCATACCCTGATTTCTCCCCGCAAGGGGTGATGGGCTGCCCAGCCTGTCCTTGTGGGTCTGATAACTGCCAAGTTTCAAGTCCACCTTGGCCTTCAGGATTTGTAAGTGTTTGATGTCCTAGGAATTTTGTTGTTTCCCCAACAAAATAATGAAGTTTCAGGGTCAGGGTGCTCCTGACAAGGAGTAAGGACTGCCCTTTTCCCCATCTTTTGGCTCCGTTCCTTGTGGCTCTTAACCGCGTGCATTCAGGTGCTCAGAGTGCAGACATCACAGACATCTTTGGCCCCTCTGGTGACTTTACAATCTTGTGTTAGTTTCAGATGAACAACAAAGTGAGTCAGTTATACAAATACATGCACCCACTCCTTTTTAGATCCTTTTCCCATAGAAGTCATTACAGAGGATTGAGTAGAGCTCCCTGTGCTATGCAGTGGCTCCTTGTTAGTTACCTGTTTTATATACGTGTATGTGTTAGTCACTCAGTCGTGTCCGACTCATTGCGACCCCATGGACTGTAGCCCACCAGGCTCCTCTGTCCATGGAATTCTCCAGGCATGAATACTGGAGTGGGTAGCCATTCCCTTCTCCAGGGGATCTTCCAACCCAGAGATTGAACACAGGTCTCCTGCATTGCAGATGGATTCTTTACTGTCTGAGCTGCCAGGGAAGGCTGATTTTATATATAGTAGGGGGTATATGTCAATCCCAATCTCCCAGTTTATCCCTCTTCCACTTTCCAATGCATATTGAGCACAAAGAAGTTGGACAGATAGTTAATATATCTGGAAATCCCTGATACAGAGGAGACCAGTGTAGCACTACACAGACCGTGTGTTCCACAAGGAGATAAATTCAGATATGCACATGACAGCTGCTTGAACTAGAATGGAGAGGACATTAGCAGAGTGAAAAGCAGCCGATGGCCAGAGGCAGGAAGGACATGGCCGGTCTGGGGAGACTGGGAAGTCTGGAGGGCAGTATGGGAACCGATGACAGAAGAGTTTGATGGCCAAGATGAGCCAGGGGCCGGGACACGTCAGGTGTGTGGGTCCTGGGGTGGTGTGATGCCCTTAGTGGGCAGAGATGGTGCGCTGGGGGCCTGGTAAGGTTCTTTGCTGGTAGCAGCGGTTGGTCTTGGTCCCTTACCTGTTTTCCCATCATCCTACCGCATCTGACTTGCACCCTGTCTGGGCTTTTCACCCGCTTGTCCCCTTAGGGCCATGTGGGGGACGCTCTTCCCCCAGAGATGGTCACCAGACTGTTCGAGGGCATGCAGAGGGTGGACGGCAGCAGGAAGGCAAAGGGGCCCAGCGAGCACATCTCCCAGAAGCAGTTCACAGTGTCCATGTCCCACCTGTTGAAAGGAACTGCCGAGGAGAAGAGTCTCGTGATCCTGAACATGATTTCTGCCTCAGGAGGTCCTGTGAAAGCAAGAGATGTCTACAAGGTGAGAGGCCAGCAGGTGCTTCACAGCCACCCCAGGCAGTGTTGATGTGCCTTGCTGGGGGGCTCAGGATGACGCAGCAGCTGATGGAGGCCTTGTGCAGAAGTCCCCCCTGGGGGGACCCTAGACCACATAACCGGTTGAGGTCAGAACTCCTGGACAAAGAGGCATCAGCCAACTAGACCAGCCGAGGGCATCGTTGGAAAACTGAATAACTACCCAAATCATGTGGTTCTTCCCACCCTGGGGTCCACCACGTTGGCCTTAGTGAGACAAGACGCCCTTCTCCATGTTGATCTGATGTGGGTCAGAGGTACAACGGCGGTGTGATTAATGGTGAAATTGTGATCTTCCAAGTTTACAGAGGACCTGGTTGGCTCTGTGGTGCATGTGCTAAACTACAGACAGGAGCTGCGAGGCTGGAGTCAGAAGCCACCCCCAGGCTCCCCGTCCAGGGTGCAGGTGCTGGCCGCCCAGCTGTGCTCCGAGATGAAGCTTCAAGGCAAGTGCCCTGCCCTAGTCCCTACACCTTGGTGTCGGAGAGTGGTTCCACGCCATCTTGTATTAAAGTTTGAAATCAGCAAAGTGTGTGTCTTTCAAATTTGGAGGGCCGTTGAGATTATCTCTTCCTTGGCACACAGTTGTTCGCAATATTTCCTCATAATCTTTATTTCCGCCAGGTCCGTAGTGACGTCCCCACCTTCATTTCTGATGCTAGTCATTTGAGCCTTCTCTTTTTTTCTGGGTCAGTCTAGCTACAGGTTTGTTCACTTCTTGTTATTTTCAAAGAGCCAGCTTTTGATTTTGTGGACTTTCTCTGTTGTCTAACCTCTATTTCATTTATCTTCAAGTCTTTTATTTCCTTTCTTCTGCTTCCTTTAGATTCCTTTAGATTTAGTTTGGTTTCCACCCCCCCGCCCTTTTTTTAAAAATGGAAGTACTGTGGATTGTGTTGTGTTGATTTCTACTGTACAGCACAGTGACTCATTTAGACTTAAATATATTCTTTTCCATTATAATTTGTAACAGGATATTGAATATAGTTCCTTGCACTCTACAGTGGGACACTATTGCTTATCCCATTCCATATATAATAGTCTGCATCTGCTAACCCCAACCTCAGGCTTCCAGATGGCTCAGTAATAAAGAACCCACCTGCTAATGCAGGAGACACGAGATGTGGTCGGGAAGATCCCCTGGAATTGAAAATGGCAACCCGCTCCAGTACTCTTGCCTGGGAAATCCCATGGACAGAGGAGCCTGGTGGGTTATAGTCCATGGAGTTGCAAAGAGTCGAACATGATAGAGTGTGCATGCATGCACGCACAACCCCAACCTCCCAATCTGTCCTTCCTCCATACTCCTCCCCATCGGCAACCACACATCTGTTGCTGTGTGTGTGTCTATATTTGTTTCACAGATGTGTTGGTTTGTGTCGTATTTCAGATTGCACGTATAAGTAATATCATACTTTCTCTTTCTGACTTCCTTCACTTAGTATGATCATCTCTGGGTCCATCCATGTTACTGCAAATGGCATTACTTTGTTCTTTTTTATGGCTGAGTAATATTCTATCGTATATATGTACCATATCTTATTTATCCATTCCTCTGTCAGTGGACATTTAGGTTGGTTCCATTTCTTGGCTGTTGTGCTGCTATGAACCTTGGGGTTCATGGATCTTTTTGAATTATAGTTTTGTCTGGGTGTATGCCCAGGTGTGAGATTACTGGATCATGTGGTAGCTCTGTTTTTAGTTTTCTGAGGAACCTCCATATTGTTCTCTGTAGTGGCTGTAAACCAGTTTACATTCTCACCAGCAGGGTAGGCGGGTTCCCTTTCCTCCACACCCTCTCCGGCATTTATGTTTTGTAGGTTTTCTTGATGACGGCCGGCAGATGTATTCTTTTTTTAACTACTTAATTTTGGCTGCACTGGGTCTCTGTTGCAGTGCGCATGCTTTCTCTGACTGTGAGTGGGGCTGCTCTCTAGTTGTGGCGCGTGGGCGTCTCACTGTGTTGGTTTCTCCTTGCAGAGTGTGGGCTGTAGGCTCGCGGGCTTCAGTAGTTGTGGCCCGCGAGCTCAGTAGTTGTGTCATGCGGGCCCTAGAGCACTGGGCTCGGTGCTGTGGTGTGCGGGCTTAGTTGCTCTGGGTCATGTAGGATCTTCCCAGACCAGGAATCATACCCATGTCTCCTGCATTGGCAGGCGGATGCTTAACCACCCAACCACTAGGGAAGTCTTGTAGATGTACTCTTGATGTATTTGTGGGAAGAGGTGAGTTCCATGTCCTGTTATCTGGCAGCTTGATTCTGATGTCTACTTTGGTTTTCTTTGTCTAGTTTCTCAAGGTAGAAGGTTAGGCTGTTGATTTGAGGTCTCTCTTCTTTTTCATATAGGCATTTATAGCTATACATTTCCCTCTGAGCACTGCTTTAGCTGAATCGCATTTGGTATGTTGTGTTTCTGTTTTCATTCAGCTCAGTGTTTTCTGACTCCCCTCATGATTTCTTCTTTGGCCTATTGGTTGTGCAGAGGTATACTCTTTAATTTCTATGTATTTGTGAATTTCCCAAATTGCCTTCTGAGTTGTAATTTTATTACGCTGTGATTGAAGAACATACATTACATGACTTCAGTTCTTCTCAGTTTATCCAGGCATGCTTTATGGCCTAACATATGGTCTGCTCTGAGGAATATTCCGGACCTGCTTGAGAAGAATGTGTTCTGCTATTGTTGGCAGAGAAACAGTATTTATTTCAATCTACTTGGAATTTAAAAATACCTTGAGGTGAATCTTGTAGACTTGTCAACGTATAAAACAAAGTTGACTTATTTTATAAAAACGTTACTGATTTATTATAAAGCTGGATTTCTAAACACAGGTCGTTGGAACTTGGAAAGAATAATAACATAATATACTGTTAATATATAAGACCATAATATATGTGTGAAGTCCCAATAGTTTGTCTTCTGGTGCCATTGCCGCGTCACCTCTGTTCCTGGTAGGTAAGAGACAGAAATCAGAACCATAGGTGTTGGTTGGAAACAATGAAGCATAATTTGTAGTTAATGAAACCTGTTCTCCCCAGATAAATTGAGGGTTGCCCAGGAAATTACCAACCACTACCCTGATGTAGGGCTTCCCAGGTAGCTCAGTCAGTAAAGAACCCATCTGCCAATGAAGGTGACCAGGGTTCGATCCCTGGGTCGGGAAGATCCCCTGGAGAAGGAAATGACCACCCACTCCAGTACTCTTGCCTGGAAAATTCCATGGACTGAGGAGCCTGGTGGGCTACAGTCCATGGGGTTGCAAAGAGTTGGGCACGACTGAGTGACACAGTCAAAGTTGGTGTAGCCAGCCCTCTCAGGAAGGGATGCTGGGGAGTTTCAGGGCCCCAGGTGGGGGGTATAAGTGTCTTCTGGGCCTCTGAAATACAGCTGGGACTGCAGAGAAAAGATAAGAGCATTGATGTTGAGTTGTTTAGATGAGCACATCCAACAGGGGTAGGATGTGGACTGCAAAGCAACCACATGTGAAATTTTAAATATTCTAGTAACCACATGAAAATAGCAAAAAGAAACAAGTGAGATTAATTTTAAGAAAATTTCCAAAATATACTTTAACCTCGGCGATGTTAAAAAAAAAAAAAGTTATTTTACACTCTTTTTCACACCAAGTCTTTGAAACGGGGTGTGCATTTTACACTCACCACGCATCTCGATGCAGATGAACTGCACGTGTGGCTGCCCTGTTGGACAGAGCAGGTTCAGGAAAGCAGACAGAGATGATGTCATTGCCCCCCCCCCCCACCCCCCAGCGCTGTTTTCTCCTCCCCTAGGTGGCGGGAAGCTTCTGGGGCCTCAGTGGCTGGACTGTGACTGTGACGAGGCTGTGCTGGAGGACTGGGTGTTCCGGGCCCACCAAGTGGCCACGTTTCTGAGCCTGATCATCCACCAGGGCTTCCTCCTCCTGTGCTCGACCCTCGAGCTGGCCGCCCTGGTCCCCAAGCGCCAGGTGGACCCGCAGCGGGAGTTTGCCAGCCTCCTGGACATCCTGTCTGTCATCTACATCAACTCACACCTGCCCCAGGAGCGGCGGCTCCGCTGGCGCCTGCTCTTCGCCACTGAGCTCCACGGGAACAGCTTTGCCCAGCTCTGCGGGCGCATCACACACAGGGGGCCCTGCCTGGTGCTGCTTGAGGACTGTGACGGCCACGTGTTTGGGGGCTTTGCCTCCTGCTCCTGGGAAGTCAAGCCTCAGTTTCAAGGTGAGACTTGGCCGCCCAAGCCCCACATGGTAGCGCAGCGCCCCTGGCAAGTTCCGGTCCCTCAGCCGCCACATGGAGACCTCTGAGCCTGCCAGAGCATGTGCGCTGTTTGTTCCATCTCCTCCCCCAAGCATTTTTTTCTAGACGTGTTTGGGAGGATGGGGAAGCATGGTGTTTATGGAGGTTTAACTTCACGGATTTCTGTACAGACTCTGGCTGCCGGGTCAGGTAAGCCGGACAGGTGTCTTCACCCCTGGATTTCAGGTGAGGAGACAGCGGCTCAGCATCATTAAATGGTTGCAGTGATGTCCAGCAGGGCTGTGTTAGAGCATCAGTGCCCAGGGTTATTTTTTTTTTTACTGGGGAGCCAGCCATACCAGCACCCTCTGCCAACAGCCA
Source organism: Dama dama (assembly GCF_033118175.1). NCBI lineage: Eukaryota > Metazoa > Chordata > Mammalia > Artiodactyla > Cervidae > Dama > Dama dama. Next base: position 16,780,632 of record NC_083684.1, on the reverse strand, counting down.
CCCATGCCCCAAACATGGAGGAGGACTGCAGGAGCCCAGCTCTGGCTCCTCTGTCTGCACACGGTTTAGGACAGAGAGCTGCTTGCCCACCTTGTCACAGCATCACGGGGAGGGGGCCCTGGGGACGATGAGCTGGGTCTCTGTGTGATTGGAGGCTCTGCTCAAGGACGTGGAAGAACAGCCCCGAGTCATTATTATCTAGCTGAAACGTGTACTTCTTCCAGCTCCTCTTGTATTAACCCAAAGGTCAGCTCCGCTGCATCTCCAGCTTACATTTACGAGAGCAGCATTCATTCCTCTGCTTGAAGAACCGTGGGAAAATTGCAGTTACCAGCTTTTCAGAGGGGAGCTCTTTCTGTCGTGAAGTGTGAGGCCAGGATTCTAGCACGGGGCAGCCCAGCCTCACAGATGCCTTTCATGTCCTGGGCGTTTCTCATCTATTGGTCCCCCAAACAGTCACCTCGAGTATTTGTGCCTTGGAGAGACGTGACACCCACAGGGTCACTTCATTTCCGCTTCTGCCGGCCGAGGGGCAGCCAAAGGCCCACAGCACTGGGTGGAGTCTGGCTGTGTCCTGGACGGGGTGCTTTACCCTCTCTGAGCCTGGGGTTCCCAGAATCATGGGGATGGTAGCCTGTAAACCGTGGGGTGATGGGGGGTGGTGTGGTGGCGAGAGTCGGGCAAGGAACCCCCCCACCCCCCACCCCCCCCCGCCGTGGGACTGACGCCTTTGCAGGTCATGTGACTCCTCGGCGCTTGCCCTGCGCCCTAGAGTGGAGGGTCGTCCTCCCCAGGTGGCCCGTCCCTCTGGGCACGGATCCCAGGATGGACTAGCATGAGGTCCATGCTCTGTGGCCCGGACACCTCACTCAGCACCCAGGAGCCAGGAAACACTGGCCGACAGGCAGCCTTGGGACCGGCAGGTGAAGTGACGGTCCCAGGGCTGGGTGGGACCAGGACGTTACTGGAGGCGAGACCCGTCCTTCTGGGGCACGTGGACTCAAGCCTGAGTCTTTAGCCTGGAGGGCAGCCCTGTGTCTCCCAGTCCCTGTGGCCTCCCCAGGCTCACTTCCCTTCCTCCCCGACTCCAGCGCCCACAAACCTGGCTGTACGGCCGAGGGGTCCCGCTGCTCCCTCATGCCCTCCTCGTCCCCTCGGGGGTCCCTCCTCCGCGGAGGGGCCCTCACCCGGCCATCTCCATCTTCCCGGCTTCAGAGGAGCCAAGTCCCTGCGGAGGCCCCCGGGTCCATCTGGAGGGGAGGCCTGGGCATCGCAGGTCCTGACTCTGCCCGCCCAGGCCCGCCTGCCGCCCAGGGCCGTCCTCCGCAAGGCCTCCTGGGGCTCAGAGCCCACTTCATGTCACCCTCCATACTCGGGCCGCCCGCCTGCTTCCTGGGGCTTCCTCCCCCAGTGCCTGAGCTGGGTCCAGTGTCAGGTGCCCTCACACTGTCCCCGCGGAGGGGCGGCGAAGATCCCACAGCTCTGGGGCATGGCCCTGGTTCCCACCTGGCTGGGAGGTCCCCGGGCGGGGTGTGTGTGCCCTCCGTCACCACCCCGCAGTGAGTGCATGAGGGTGGGGAAGGAGTCTGAGGTGGAGGGCTCCTCATTTCTGGAGCTCTGATTGCACCTCCGCTGAGTGGAGCGTGCCCACGCCTGTGCCCAGATGAAGGTGCAGGGTCACCTCTCCCAGGGTGCGCCCCCCACTTCCCAGCCAGCTGCATCTGCAGGCGTCCTCCGTCCCCTGGGTGACGTGCCTGAGGCCCTGCGGGCACCCAGCCGGGGCCTGCAGGGACCGCCTGCCCTTTGCTCCCACGCGGAGACGAGGCTGCCCTTTCTGACTCTGGGTGGCAGGGTGGCGTCCCCAGCAGGCAGACGCCACGTTCCTTTCTGGCGGTCACCCTCGCCTCCCAGCCACAGCTCATCCTACGGGCCCCGGGCAGCTGTGGGTCTGGGATCTGCCCACTGGTCTGAGGGCTCCGCTCCCACATGTGGGAGCCCCCCCGCCCCTGCCCCGCACGCCGAGGACCCCAAGAAGCTCCTCCAGCTCAGCCTCTGAGTGGGCCTGTTTGCATTTCCTGCTCCTCCGCATGCCCAGCTGCGGTGGGTGATCCGTCTTCTTTGCGCTCTGCTCACTTTCAGGGGACGACAGGTGCTTCCTGTTCTCCATCTCCCCCAGCATGGCTGTGTACACTTGCACGGGCTACAACGACCACTACATGTACCTGAATCAAGGGCGGAAGACCATCCCCAACGGTCTGGTAAGGACCAGGGTTGGAGGTGGCTGGGCACGGGCCCCGTGGTACTGTCCATCCCTTGGTGACAGCCCCGGCCCCAACGTGCCCTGAGGCACTCGCCCCCTCGTCGGGTAGCGTGTGGTGTCCGGTCCATCCTGCCCGGATCTCGGGGTGGTGATGCCAGGAGTGACAGCCACGACCAAACTTCTCCCTCGGAAAAAACGGGGCCTCTGTTGGGGCATTTTTGGGCTTTGTGTGTGAATGATGGGTTCCACCAGGCTCCTGGTCATCAGGTGGTCGGTCTGTGGCCTTTGTGACTGGAGACACTGCCCTGGCACTCGTGCCGGGGGCAGGGCTGGGCTCCCTGGACCCGTCAGGCTGGACTCAGCCACAGGAAGAAGCGGGCAGGGGTGAAGGCCACAGGTAACGGTGGGGGACGTGGGGACAGGACTGGGCGAGGAGCTGGGATGGGCACCCGCACAGATGCTTGGCTTGGCTGTGAGAGGTGTCTCCTAGCAGCACCAGCCTAGTTCTCTTCCCTGCTGCTTAACGAAAAGCATCTCAGGAAACTCCCAGTCCCGAGTCTGCAGCACCGAGGGGCGGGGAAGGTGGGTCAACCTCATCAGTGTGGAGCAGGCCCCGAGCTCCTCCCCGGTTCTCTCTGGGGCTCCCCTGGGCCTCCTGATGGCCTGAGATGCCTTCTGAAAGGGCAGTTTGGTGTCGACAGGGGCGAGGGTCTCGGCCTCAGCGGGTCAGTAGTCGGCCGGCGGGGAGAGGTGGCCCTGAGCTGGGCTGGTGTCCGCGCTGGTCTCTTGCTCAGTGTTAACTCCGGGCCCCGGGGTGGAGGCGGCACCCGGAGAAGGGAACCAGAGAGGTTGAACAGGAGTTCTGTTCCCGCCAGCCACTCTCCTAGAGCCGGAAAGCTTCCTCCTTTGCCCCCTGCCGTCACCGCCCCGAGTGAGTGACACGTCTGCTCCAGCACAGGGGCCTGAGGTCTGGGGGCCCGGACACAGGTTTCCCAGCCTCGAGCGCTGGGAGGACCTCTCCCCTCGTTTTACAGACTGCAGTCTCTGGGTCTGATCGTCTGGATTCTTCTGTCCTCTGTTGTCACTTGTGTTTCCTTTTAAGATATTTTATTTGTTTGGCTGCGCTGGGTCTTTACTTGTGGCAGGTGAACTGAGCTATGGCATGTGGGATTTAGCCCCCTGACCAGGGATGGGGCCCGCCCCCCACCCCGCACTGGGAGTGTGGCATCTTAGCCTCTGGACCACCAGGGAAGTCCTGACTTGTGTTTCCTGCCAGTGCAGCCCTGTGAGAAAGAGCCACTGGGTGGGACTCAGAACACCTGGATGAGTGTTCTAGGCACCTGCAGTGGGATCCTTCAGTTGTACCAATCTATATTATTTCACAGTTTAAAAAAAAAATGAAGAAAGTTGCATTCACTTCCCGCATTCCCTTGTGGCCTGAGGGCTGGGGTGGGCTTTGGGGTGTGATGTGCCTCCCTCCGCAGGGCATGGGAGGACAGCACGGTTACTTTGGGCTGTGGATCGATGTCGATTTCGGGAAAGGACACAGCAAGGCCAAGCCCTCGTGCACCACGTACGGCAGCCCTCAGCTGTCGGCCCAGGAGGACTTCCAGTTCCAGAAGTTGGAGGTGTGGGCGGTGGGAGACGCCCCGAAGGCAGAGCCGGTGAGCGTGGGGGTGCTTCTCCCCTCTCAGCTTGATCCGTTGCACATGTTTCACACCTCCACCTGGAGATGGTTTTCCCCAGACTTGTTTCCAGCAGCCGTCGCTGGCCAGAGGAATGCCCGTGGGTGCACAGCCGGGCAGGGAGTCCTGTCTGGGATCTGTGGGGGGTGTCCTAAAAGAACCACCCCAGGGAGGTGGGGTCCCAGATGGATGGGGGCTCCTTTGCAAGCTGAGGAGGGTCTGGGGTCCCTTCCGGATCCAGGGTTCAACGATGAGTTGTTGGCCTCCTTGCACCGCATCACCCCCCAGCGATGGCCTCCCAGGGTGGTGGTGGGGAACACAGTGGGGGCGGGGCTAGAGCCCCCGTCCCCCACATTTCCCTTGTGGCATCAGTAGGGCCCCAAGTCCGCTCTGAGAAACGTGCCAGCGGTGGGACGCCACTGGCTGGTTTTGGTCACTGAACACACCCCTCCTTCCTTCTTCCCAAGGCCAGGAACAGGAGCATTCTGGACGTCGACCCCGAGGCCCGGGCCCTGCTGAAAGTCAGTGGGCGGGGCTGCCACAGTGAAGGGTTCCGGGAGGTCCCCGATGAGCAGTGAGGATGGGCTGGTGTGCCGGCGCGGGCCACCCTGGAGCCGGAGTGCAGCCTGCCCACCCTCCCACATCCCGCGGAGGCCTGACTTTGGTCCAGAGCGTGCAGTTCATGTCCTGGCGGTGCCCAGTCCGCACAGAGTACAGTTCCTCTGTTGCCATATGTCCATCGCTGGGGGTGTCTCCCCCTGGAATCCCGAGCATACAGCTAGCAACCTGATCCTTAGACTTGGCTCGTTCCCTAGGGATGAAATCCAAAGAGGACGCTGAGATGTTGAGACTGGCCAGAACTGACATCTTTGGGGACTGGAGTTCTTGTAGTGGTGGGGGGGGGGGGCGTGTTTCCACTCACTGGGGGTCACTGGGCCTCTGCTCAGGACCCCCAGTTAAGAGCCTTGAGGCGCCGTTTCTTCTGGTCAAGGGAATCCCCGTGCTTTGGGGAGTAGCTTCCTCTGATATGGAATTTCTGTATTTCTAAAAAAAAAAGTGTTAGCAGTGTACTAACAGCATGTAGCTGGAGATTTTGAAGGTGACAGTGACCTGGGTCTTCAGTGAGGTTGGATGTCAGCCTTTGTCAGCTGTTCTAAGTGGGTCTGTGCTCTAGAGCACATGGGAAACCAGGAGGTGAGCAGAGCAGCAGAGTGGCGGTCCTGTTTCTGATGTAGACGTGGGGACACTCAGGGCTGAGAGTCCTGCTGATACAGGCCTGTCGCAGGAGCTGGGGGCGAGTGCCTTGACAGGACCGGCCTGGGCTCCTGGCCTCCCAGCATCACCTCTTGCTGCCCCCCAGGGGATGGTGTTTATCTTGACCTTGTGGACTTGCCGTCAACAGTGACCCTGCCATGCTAGCGGAGATGTGGGTGGGCTGGGCCCTGTCCAGTCTAGCCCTGTCCCTTGGGGGTGGCCCAGAGAACCTCCTGACATGCTGAGCATCGAGCTCAGGGGTGTTGCAGGCCCGGCCCTAAGACTGCTGCCCCTGTCCTCCCTGCTCCACGCTGTCCTGCTACAGATCTGACAATAAATGCTGCCTTATTCTCGAGTCGGCCCCGATTTTAAGCCATAGTGACCGAGCTGTGTGCACTTGCGGGCTCTGCGTTTTCTACAGGAGGCTCATGAGACCTGCTGCTGAGCCCCAAGCAGAAGGCCTTGCACATGGGCCTTCACAAGGAAATGCACACTCGCAACGGTGACACTCACACTCCGTCCTAACTGACTTTCCTTATAAAAGGGCCAGTTTTAACAGCCTCTCAGGTGCTTCTGTGGCTGCCTAACTGATGGGAGGCAGACACCGGACGTTGTGATCCTCAGATATCCATACCATGATCTGAAGGATTAGGCCTCGAGTCTTCAGTCTGTTACAGACTTTTTATAAAAATGCAGTGTAATAATACCTCGCTAATAAAAGGTCCCTTCAATACCATTTACTGTCTGTGGCTGTCAGAGAGGCTGGAGGTGTTTCTGCGGCCTGTTTTCTGCTTCGTTTCTCTTCTCACAAGAGTGCAGGTCATGCCCAGGGGCCTGATGGTTTCCCAGGACAGCTCAGCTACAGGATGGAAGCAGGTGCCCGGCCCAGGTGCTTGGTAACCCGGGGGATGTGTGCCCTCGTGAAGGGCACATGGGCGTGGGGCAGCCGTGGGACCCCCATGAGCTGAGGGCCTGAGCACATTGACCGGTGACCGGAGGAACCACGCTTCTCCTGGGCCTGGGAAACCTGCAGTGCTAGTTTTAACACATGAGGAATTTGCTCTTTGATAAAAAGGGGGATAAAAGTTCGGGTCGTAAGGGAGGCAGTCTCCCTCCCTTATCAGGACACGCATCAGGGTCCGTGAAGGTGCTGGAAGGAAGGGCTGAAAAGTGCTGTGTGTTAACTTTTTAACACACGGCTTTTAAACAGCATAACTTTTAAAACAACTTTTCAAAGCATGGCTGCTGTTAACTTTTTTCCCACCATAGTTATTTTTTGGAAATTTTTTTCTTTCTGTTGAAGGAAGTTTACTTTAAATTCTCGACTGCTTTACAATTTTCAAAAGTCTCTCACACGTGATTTTGTAACCCCATAATTTTCCCCCACCCCCCTCTATCACCCCTCTCCACTGGTAACCCCTAGTTTTTTCTCTGTATTTGTGAGTCTGCTGCTTTTTTGTTTGATTCAGTAGTTTATTTCTTAGATTTCATGTATAAGTGATACCAGACCGTGTTTATCTTTCTCTGACTTCACTCAGCACAATGCCCTGTAAGTCCATCCATGTTGCTGCAAATGGCAGAACTTTATGGGTTTTTTTTTTATGGCTGAGTAGTATTCCATTACGCGCGCGCGCACACACACACACACACATATATCACATCACATCTTCTTTATCCATTCATCTGTTGATGGACCCACTATATTTTTTAATTAAAAGATTAGCTTATGCATACATGGAAAAAAAGGTCAAAATACAAAAGGGTGTAACTTGAAAGCTAAGTCCAACTCCTGTGCCCCTCCAGCCTTTTCTTCCCTAGAGGTGAAGTGTTACACACCCTGGTCTGTCCCTCACCTTTTTTTTGGGTAGAAATGGCTCTGTATTTACCCCTTTGTTCTCCCCAACTGTGTGACGTCCCGTGAGATGGATGCCCCATTCTTTCTGGCGTTCAACTATCCCCGGCTGGGGAACGGTCTGTCTGTAACTATTCGACGCTGGAGTGAACATCGTTTATGCTCATCTGTCTCTGGTTCCGTCTGGAGGCTGCACCTTTAGAAGCCAAGTTACTGGATCAAAAGGTACATGCTTTTTTATTTAGATATTAAGAAACCAACACACCTCTTTCAAGCTCAGTTTATACTTTTGAGACCCGGAGTGCCCATTGGCCATGTTGTCACCAACAACTGTATTAAAATTTAGTTTTTGTGTACCTGCTACTCAAAAACCATTTTTTTCTGCTGTGCTTTCTAGTCCTTCTCCTAAATCTTTGCTCCATTCAAAATGTATTTCCTTTTTTAAAATTTTTTATTCTCTTTAACATTTTTTAAATTTTATATTGAACTATAGTTGATTTAGAGTGTTACATTAGTTTTAGACATACAGCGAAGTGATTCAGTTTTATGATAGAAAGACATAAGAGCTATTTCTGTTACTACCTTGTTTTTTTTTCCCCTTCAAATGCTTGATTCTGTCTGATCTTTGGTAGCACTTTGACTACTTCTAAAATGTTTGATAGGGGACTTTCCTGGACGTCCAGTGGTTAAGACTCCGTGGTTCCCCTGCAGGAACATAGGTTTGATCCCTGGTCGGGGAAGTAAGATCCCACATGCCAGGAGGCGCAGCCAGAATACTACATCTTGATGGTATTTTCAGGATGGCACTAAATACTGATGCACGTAGGCAGAACTGACACTGGCTGACGCTGCTTCTTCCTCGAAGAACAGGAACATCCAAGTTTGCTACATAAATTTGTTGTCATTGCTGGCTCTGTGAGTGGGCTCTCTCCCACCTCCACAAACCAATGACTGCATTCTGGGAGGCTCTCAACATAGTTTTGTACCCAGTTAGCTTGCTGAGTTCTTTTATCCAGTGGTTCTCAACCTTGAGCCCACATCAGAATCACCTAGAGTACCCCCTGCCTTTTTTTTTTTTTAACAGAATAGTCCAAATTTTATTTTTTTTAAAAAGACATGTTTATGTAGATAGTAAAATGTCTGGAAGGTGTATAAATGTATACCCAGATCTTAATGTGTTATTTCTTCATGATGGGATGAAGTGACAGCTTTCTTCTCTATATGTGTGCTTAGTCGCTCAGTTGTGTCCAACTCTTTTGTGACCAATTGGACTGTAGCCTGCGAGGCTCCTTTGTCCGTGGAGTTCTCCCGGGCAAGAATACTGGAATGGGTTGCCATTTCCTTCTCCAGGGGATCTTCCCAACCCAGGGATGGAACCGGAGTTTCCTGTGTCTCCTGCACTGCAGGCGGATTCTCCACCCGCCGAGCCATCGGGGGTTTATCTTCTCTATAATAATCGACATCTCCAGAAACCATATTGCCTTTCCTCCTGCCCCCACACCCCAATCCTGATGCCTGGAGAACAGGTCGGGTATATACAGTTCTTTGTTTCTTTGTACCACTTGATATAATTCTAGGCATACAATTAGACACAATAAATTTTATCATTATCATTTTATCAGTTTCTAAGTCACTAAGAGTTAAGGTACTGTAATGAAGTGACTTGGCCAGGATCACACAACTAATTAAGGGTTGTGTGTGTGTGTGTATGTTGTGTGTTAGTCGCTCAGTTGTGTCCGACTCTGCGATTCCATGGACTCCTCTGTCCATAGGGTTAATCAGAATGAAATCTAGGGTTCATACTCCTAGTCTTCTTTCTTTTGAAAAAACTTTCATTTATATTTGAATACTTTTCTAATAAAAAGGGAGAAGGCAATGGCACCCCACTCCAGTACTCTTGCCTGGAAAATCCCATGGACAGAAGAGCCTGGTAGACTGCAGTCCATGGGGTCGCTAAGAGTCGGACACAACTGAGCCACTTCACTTTCACTTTTCACTTTCATGCATTGGAGAAGGAAATGGCAACCCACTCCAGTGTTCTTGCCTGGAGAATCCCAGGGACGGGGGAGCCTGGTGAGCTGCCGTTTATGGGGTCGCACAGAGTCGGACACGACTGAAGTGACTTTGCAGCAGCAGCAGCAGCAGCTAATAAAAAGAGGGAATATAATCCACCCCCAGAATTTAGTTTAGTAGTTTTGGGTAGGGATCTGAGAGTTGACATCTAGATAACACCTAGATAACGTCTAGATAATAACACACTAATAAATTCCCAAGTGATGCTGCCATGGCTGGTGTAGGGAACCTTGCATCGAGAACTACTGCTGGTCACTGTTTCTGATTATCCATGAATTCTCTGCAGGCCTGCAGCTATTAGGATCTTTTTTTTTTTTTGTCTGAAAAAAATATTTTGCCTTAATTTTCAAAGGGTTGTTTTTGCTTTTTTTTTTTTTTTTAAGATATTTTGACTTTTCCCCCCAGCACTGTAAAGCATCTTTCTATTATGTTTTGGCTGTGTGACTTCTCTTTTTTCCCTCCAGCTTTACTGAGATATAATTGACAGACAAGGTTGTCCAGTTTAAAGTGTACACTGTGTTGATTGCACCTAGTGTGATGGGAAACCTGGAAGTAAGGATAATTTCCCCACTTTTTTGATTTCTAGACCTTTCTGTCTCTTGTTGTCAGAAAATCCTTTCTGAATTTTATTAATAATGATGCCTCCTTCTCATTCTTGACTTGAAATGACCTCAGGTGACCTCAGCCTGCAGCAGCTTGAAGCAGGGTTTTGGTACCCAGCCAGCGATGGAGGTCAGGTTGTGGCAGTGAGAGAGTGGAATCCTAGCCCCCAGACTGGTGGTCAGGGACAGGGTAGTGCCAGCTCCTGCCCAAGCTTCCGGCCTGTCCTGCAGACGTCAGTCTCGCCAGCCCCGACAATGAGGTGAGCTTAACACAAGTGTCCTTCTCTCTTTCGCTGCTCTCCTTCTATGGTTTGATTTCTCTGGAAAGCCCTGAGGGAGGGGGAGGCTATAGCTGTGGCCGCATTGCGTGGCAGGTGGAGTTCTGTTTCTGGTTTCCCGTGGTCGGTTCTGCCTGGCTGCAGACCTCTCTGCCATCTTTCAGCTGCAAGGGTGGACGTGTGTTGAGAGCAGTCTTTGGGACTTGCCTGGCAGTCCAGTGGTTGGGACTTTGCTCTTCCACTGCAGTGGGCATGGGTTTCATCCCTTTCAGGGAACTAAGATCTGGCATGCCGCACAGTGTGGCAAAAAAAAAAACAAAAAAACACCCACCAACAAAACCAGTCTTAGGGCTCAGGCTGTGGGGAGTCCTGGTTCTGGGAGGGGAGAGGCCACACCCTGCTCAGCTTCAGAAGCCCAGGCCCTCTTTGCTGAGGCCGCTTAGGCCATGACTGGCTCTCACCACGTGCTCTGGGGTCACGAACATGAGGCTGTGTGTTCCCCACTTGGCCACTTATAGGCAAGCACAGATTAAAGCCAACAGAATGATCTTTGGGCCCCCTGGCATCACCCTTAGAGATACCCAAAGCCCCCATTTTGTGGATGAGATGGGCAGAGTGACCAGAAGTCCAGATCCTGCCCCCTGCTCCTCCGTCCCCACCCCCCACCCCGTGTTCCCCTCCTACCAGGGGCTGCGCGGCACCCAGCTATGGCACAAATACGCAGCCAGACGTGGTTAATAAAAATCACTGTGATTTAATAAATAGTGCTGTGTTTCTTGGCAGGTTCCTCACGGTTCATCCCAGGGCCCGGCAGGACGGAACAGTGGATGCCCACGGGGACCGAGGACTCAGGGCTGGGCCTGTGCTCCCCACTGGCTCCCCAGGAACAGCTAGGTGAGCGGACCCGATGCTGTCGTGTCCTTAGACACCTCTCGGACGGGACGGGGCAGGCAGAGGGCCACAGTCACATAAAAATAGAGATTTAGGGACCTTTCCACGGGTCAGGGTCCACTATACATCTTCCTGGGGGGTCTGGGCTTTCTGGGCTTTGCAGCAGAACTTTTCACATAGTTTGAAGAACTCTGACAAAATGAACACGGATGAGGCCAATCCGGTTAAAAGCAATAAATCTGCCAACAGACAAAAAAGAGAAAAAGGTCAGAGAGTGCATGGCATACCCTCTGGTCCCTGGCCCCTCGATGCCCAGCACTGGCACAGTGCCCAGCGTGGCCATAGAGCTCTGTCCTCCGCCCCTGTCATTTGGGGCAGTTGCAGACAGAGGTGAGGGGCCCGGACCCAGGAGCTGAGGGCCAGACTGTCCACGCCTCCTGAGCGGGCAGAGATCTCCCCAGCCCGGGATGCAGAACACTGCAGAGCCAGCTACACCAGGACCTACTGGTCTGTGCAGGCGGCTCAGAGCCAGACTTCTCTGGTGGCTCAGCGGTAAAGAATCTGCCTGCAATGCAGGAGATGTGGGTTTGCTTCCTGGGCCGGGAAGATCCCCTGGAGAAGGAAATGGCAACCCACTGCCATATTCCTGCCTGGAAAAATCCCACAGACAGAGGAGCCTGGTGGGCTACAGTCCACGGGGTTGCAAAGAGTCGGACACAACTGAGCAACTAAACAACAGAGCCGGGGAGCAGGCCGGCCAACTTCGGCTGTAAAGAGAGCCTTCCTGGGGCAGACACCCCGACCGTGGCTCCCAGTCCAGCCCCACCCTGACTCATCTGGGTGGCCTGGCCCCTAAACTCCCCCCTCAGCCTCTGCTTGGCTTCCTGTTGTCGAGGATCTGTGACAGCCGTGGTGCCTGGCACGGACCTTGCACTTCTTTAGACGGGGTGAGCTGATGGAATTCCCAGTGGATGGAAACAGCTGTAAAAACATTGTTGTTTTTTTTTTCTTTCTTTTGTCTGCACTCCCAGAGACCCTGCTTTTTAGATTTCGGGGAAGAAAAAGCTGAGAGTCTCTAGGTGTTTAGCGTCCTTGTCTCCACCACCTCAGACACAACCGATGGTTTTGTGGTCCTCGGATCTTGGGAAGGGCCAGCAGTCTCACCAGCAACCTTGCCCACTGGGATCTGATGTCCCCAGTGGAAAACTGGGCTGGTGGTCACCCCGGAGCCCTCCCCGCACAGGCTCTGCTCACTGCCGCTCTCCAGGCCACTTCCTCCCTCTCTGTTCCCTCCCGTCAGTGTTTCAGGCACAGGAGGCCCAGCTACCCCGCACAGCTTTCACAGAAAGATGGTGGGGCTGCCGGAAGCCTGGGGAGGACGCTGGGGAGCATGCCTGGGGTTCCGTCCAGGGCGGGTGTGCTTGGGACCCGGAGGGCCGCAGTGGTCTCTACGTGTGGCCTTCTCAGCAGGAACTGCTGGCTGGCCCAGTCTGGTCTCCAGGTAAGCAGGGTCCCTGTCACACAGGCCCCGTTACAGCCCCTGGCGGGCTTACACACTCCTAGGGCTTACACACTCCTAGGCCCGGGCAGCATGTCAGAGGCTGAGCCAGCGTAGACCGTGGTCCATCCAGCTGCCCCGGGGCCTCACCGCACCCACCTGGGGCCTCTTGTCCCAGGATGGAAGGGGGGTGGCCAGGGTGTTGCGATCCCTCTGCCCTCCCCTGACTCCCAGCAGGGGCTCCAGCCCCTGAGTCTCGCACCTTCTCCACACCCACACTGCGTCCCCCGCTCCCGCCCGGTGCTCATGTTCAGGCACAAGCCCAGTCCCCTGGGGACAGGATGGCCCCTCGAGGGGACTTCACGCCCCGGGCAGGCAGTGAGGACAGCCCCCGGTGAGCCCTCCCACTCACCGAGCGCCCCCAGGCTCTCCGTCTGGAAGACCCTCTGCAGGGGCGGCGTGTAGATGACGGCCAGCTGGCCCAGGATGGAGCCAAGCACGGAGTAAAGGAACGTGCGGTTCCGGAGGAAGCCGATCTCGAAGATCAGCTTGGTCTGCAGGGGAGAAGAGCAGTCAGCGCATAGGAGCCGCTGGAGCACTCGGGCCGGGAGGCCGCCATCCCGTCCTGCCGGGGGCTCACCTGGGAGCGGCAGGTCAAGGCGTTGAAGAGGTCGAAGAGCACGAAGCAGGTGAAGGCCATGGTCGTGGTGCGTGGGGTGCTTGCCCTGTCCTCAGGCATCTGGAACATGAGTGTGCAGGGTGAGGAGGTGCAGGGGAGACTGGGGACCCCGCTCTCGGGACTGTGTTAGAACCTGTGCCTGGCTGAGTGCCTGGACTGGACAAAGGTGGGGCCTCTCCACTTTCCGGAGGTCAGGATGCAGGATGGAGCCAAGCCGCGCCTCTTGGGGTGGGATGAGGGCATGCTCGAGAAAAGCTGAGAAATGGGGGTGATCCAGCACCCCGGCCAGCCCCTCTCCTGCACACAGGCAATCGGGTGCTCACACGCCGGCCTGATTCTCTCCCTAGGTCACTGGCTCTCTCAGCACAGGGGTGCCTGAACCTGCGGGGCCACAGAAAGGTGACCCATGGAAAGACCCCCTGCCTACAGAGGAGAAAAGAGTCTCTTCAGACTGGACTGCTACAGGTAAAAGAGTGAAATCAGAACATTCTCTAACACCACACACAGAGATAAACTCAAAATGGATTAAAGATCTAAATGTAAGACTTGATACTGTAAATCTCAGAGGAGAACAGGAAAAACACTGGCGTAAACCACAGCAACACTTTCTCTGATCCTCCTCCTCAAGTAATGAAAGTAACAACGAAAATAAACACGTGGGACCTCGTTAAACTTACTTCAGACTGCGAAATGTAACATGGCAGGGGTTTTTGTGTGCTTGACACCGTGTCCGGGAAGGAAGGGCCTGAACCTGGAAGCTTTGGAGCCTGCTGGTCCAGGCCTCACAGGGCTGGCTGACCCTCAAAGGCCCAGTGGACCTTGGTCCAAAAGGTAAGTTTGTTGCTTTGTAAAGCCATTTTAGTGTCCTTGACCAAGAGGACGATGCAAGAGGCATCGTTGCCTGGATGAATAGAGGGTGTGCTTTCAAGCCCTGAGACCCTGAGTCTAAGAGCTTAGATTTTTTCCCCATGTATTTTTAATTGGAGGATAACTGTGAACAGTGTCATGTTGATTTCTGCTGCACACGCCGTGAATCGGCTGGAAGTATGCACGTGCTGCCTCCCCCCTGAGCTAGCATCCTGCCCGTCTCGGTCATCACAGAGCTCCGGGCTGAGCTCCCCACGCGGTGCCGCAGCACCCCACTAGATGTCTCTCTCACACCGGGGAAAGTGGGTGTTTCGGTGCTACTTCCCGGAGCTAGATCCTCACGGAACATTCCTCTGAGGACTTTTCCGGTTGTCCTTGATATTTCTAAGTCAATGAGGAGTATCCAGTTTTCAAGTCTTAACAGCTACTTCTGGGGACTTGGCCCTCATCTCTGGGATTTGAATGGGAGGGAGTCATGGCCCACCTTCCTCTCTTAGAAGCTTACAGTGATCATGTTTCTCTGCTCCCCTTGGGGATTCCTCTCTTTCTTGCCTCACAGTTTGCCGCTTACAGTGGAGGCTCAGCAGGCAGGATGACAGTGCTGCAGTTCTTTCTGGACCTCTGGCAAAAGGGAGTCGGCAGGGAAGACCACCACTCCCCCAAGGCTGGGTGTTCTTGGTACGTGCTGTCCACAGCCCTTCACTGTTCTCAGAACCCTTTGCCAGTGCACTAATCTCTTTGGAGATAGACATGTTAAGTTTCTTTTGCACAATACTTAGTACAGTGTCTGAATTAATTATTAACATTTAAAATATGTTCTTTCTTAACTCCCCCATTTGCTTTGCTCACAGCCTATTCTGTTCCTTCGTTTGGCAGAATTCTGCAACCTCACCCACTACTGAGATTGCTCGGTCCCTGATGTATTGGTATTGATTTGTTTCTAGTGGCAGCTTGTCCTAAAATGTGGGTAACAAGCAGCTGTTTCATAATAAAGTTGTTGCGTAGTACATGCTCTGTGTGGAATGCAGAGAAAGATCCAGATTCCGCGTAACAGTGCCAAAAAATATAAGTAGCCATTGTTCAATTCACAGTAGTGCTATTTCTCTTTCGTGGCCTTTTAGACTTTTGTTGCCCTAAAATTTCATTTTGTTGGGAGCCCGCATTTTCTACCTGGTATTTCTTGACAGGATTTTTTTTTTTCTACTTTAGTTTCTAAATAAGATTCTGTATTTCAAAAAAGAAAACACTTTTGCACAGCAAAGGAAGTCATAAGCAAATGAAAAGACAACCCTCAGAACGGGAGAAAATAAAGCAACCAATAAGGGATCAATCTCCAAAATATACAAACAACCCAATAAAAAAATGGACATAAGAACAAAATAGACATTTTTCCAAAGATGATGTACAGATAGATGGCCAAGAGGCACATGAAAATATGCTCAACATTGCTAATTATTAGACAAATGTAAATCAAAACTGCAATCAGATACCAGCTCCCACCAGTCAGAATGCCCATCATCAAGAAGTCTATAAACGCTGGAGAAGGTATGGAGGAGGGCAACCCTCTTACACTGTTGATGGGAATGTAAATTAGCGCAGCCACTATGGAGAACAGTATGGAAGTTCCTTAAAAAACTAAAAATAGAATTACCTTAAGATCCAGCAGTCCCATTCCTGGGCATATATCTGGAGAAAATCACAATTTGAAAAGATACACGCACCCTGATGTTCATAGCAGCACTAGTCACAATGGCCAAGCCATGGAAGCAGCTTAAGTCTCCATCGGCAGAGGAATGGAGAAAGATGTGGGGGGTGTGTGTATATTATATATAATGGAATATTACTCAGCCATAAAGAATGAAACAATGCCATTTGCAGCAACATGGATGGACCTGGAGATTATCACACTAAGTCAGACAGAGAAAGACAAATATGATATTGCTGGATGTGGAATCTAAAAAAAAATGATTCAAATGAACTTCTTTACAGAACAGAAACAGCCTCACCGACTTCAAAAACAAACTTCATAGTTAACAAAGGGGAAACGTGGAGGGGAGGGATAAACTGGGACTCCGGGATGAATTTATATAAAAGGACTTACTGTATATAGCACAGGGAACTCTACTCAATATCCTGTAATAAACTGTAGTAATAATCTGAAAAAGGATGAATGTATGTATCACTGGATCACTTTGCTGTACACCTCAAACTAACACAATATGGTAAATCAGCTATCCTCCAAGATAAAATAAAAGTTCTTAAAAGAGGTAAGGTCTCCCAAACAGCCACCTCCTGGGACTAAAACAGGACTATCTCTCAGAGCTGAGGTTGTTTCCCGGGGGTAACAGCAAGCAGGAGAGGCACTGGGTCCCATCCTTTCTCTGGCGGTGCAACCCCGCGGCCCATCCGCCTCCGCCCACCGCCTGCTGCCCCTCCCCCACACCCCACGGACCCTGAGCCCCGGGGGCGGACCGCACTGCCCGGCTGGCCGAGCCCACGAGGACGCCCTCACCTCCTTCCAGAAGATGAAGAGGGTCCCGCTGATGATGGCGGTGGCCGAGAGGAGGATCCGCAGGACAAGGGCTCGGCTCAGGATCTGGTCCCTGACGTTCCGCGGTGGCTGCCGGAGTGTGTCCTTGTCCACTGGCTCCACACCCAGGCTGCTCGGGACAAAACCGGACGCTTTGAGATAAGCCACTGAAAAGACGTGTAGAGGTCGAATGCACAAGGTCACGCTGAAGTGATGCGCCAGGGTCCACGTGGAAGGCCTGGACAGGCGTGGGCAGCGTCTCCAGGTCATCTGGCCCCCTCCCTCATCGCCTGGCTCCCCTCGGCTCCTTCCCGGGTATTCCCTACGGCCTGGACCCCACGGACAGCCCTGCAGGTCCTCCACCTGCAGGGCCACAGAAAAGCCTGCCCTCGGCCGACCTAATGATCCTGAACAGTGCCTGGCCACCCATCACCTGGGGGACCCTTCCACCCCAGCTTGGGCCTGGCCTCGTCCCAGGTCTCCCTCGGCCTGGAGAAATGCGGTCTGCCTTCAGCCAGCTCTGAAATGGGATCAGCCAGCAGGGTGGTGTGGGGACACCGAGGAGGTAGCACACTGGGGGAGACCCCTCTTAGGCAGGTACAGCTGCGGTCCATCTGTGCGCACACCCCGTTCCCAGGAAGAGCATGGAGAAGAGGTCAGCCTCCGGCTGGCTGTGGGGGGAGTGAAGCTGTCACTGGCAATGATTAGATCAGTAATAGTAACACTTCAGCGGCCCCACCTCCCCTGTGCTCAGACACAGGCACGCCCCTCGCGTGTTCACATGGTCCTCCCCGCCCCCAGAGCCCATCCTGCCTCCTGTGTCCCTCTGCTGGCCTCACATCCCCTCCTCACTCATCCAGCCACTAATTCCCTAAGCGCCTGCTGTGTGCCAAGCACCACTGCAGAGCCGAGGACACTGCAGGGGACAAAGCCTTCCCCCACAAAGCTGCATCCTAGAGTGGAGATGGATTATGATCAGATAAACAATGAAACAGTTTCCCCTCTAGGCAAAAATAAAGCAGGGTAAGGTGGCTGGGAGGGAGGAGGCTGCTGCTAGAGTAATCAGGGAGGACTTCTTGGAGGCAGTGACCAGAATGCAGGTAGCCCAGGGAGAGCCTTTGAGGCAGAGAGTTTGCCATCGCCCGGCCAGCCCACTGGATGCCTCCTCCCATGCTCGTCATGTCCCCCTGCATGTCCCCGCCAGCCCGCTGCCTCACCTCTGCGCCGGCGGCCCATCCATGATGATGTTGATCCACAGGATCTGCATGGCGTTGAGGGGGTTGGGCAGGTTGCACACGGTGGACAGCGTGATCAGGCTCAAGGCCGAGATGCTCCTGCAGGGCACACACACGGCCGGTCACCAGCTGCTCCCAGACCCGGCCGGTAGGGGGTGCCGGCCTGGACTTACGTGCTCAGCTGAAAGCGGACAAAGTTCTTGATGTTATGAAAAATCCCCTTGCCTTCCTCCACTGCGTTCCTGCAAGAGAGGTGAAAGCGTTTACTGAGAAAGACAGCAGGGTGGGAAGAGTCAGCCAGCTCTGTCAGTTGCTAAAGGAAGTGATGGTGTCACAAGTGGTAACATTTCTCCTTGCTGGCATTCTCGGGAATAGTAGAGGAGGGGGATGTCCTAACAGGTGTCACCAGCCCCTGGGGACAGGTCCCCAAGCCACAATCACCCTTCTGCCTGAAGACTGCACATAGATTATTCTCTTGTCTGAGCCCCAGGACCCCAGCCCTCACCCAAGACTCCAAAGTGTTCACCAAGGAGAAGGGGCCCCTGACCCTGCTTTCCGTGGTGGGTGGGCCTGGGGACACCGTGTACATCCACCACAGCAGAGCAGGGGGCCTCCGCCCCAGGCATTTCTGTGACTAAGGAGCCACCTGAAGGGCGGCTTACATGACGGCCGAGAAGTCGTCGTCCACCAGGATCATGCTGGCGGCCTCCTTGCTGACGTCTGTCCCCGTCTGCCCCATGGCGATGCCAATGTCTGCTGACTTCAGGGCGACCGCGTCGTTCACCCCATCCCCAGTCATGGCCACGATCGCCCCCGTCTCCTGCAGAGCCTTCGGAAAGAGGAGCCCCAGGGGGCCTGCAGCCTGAGCACCTGCCTTCCAGACACTTTTTCCCTGTTGCTCCTAGTCTCCCACCGCACCACAGCCGGGGCACCAGGCGAGCTGTGACCCTCTCAGCCTCAGCTTTTCCATCTGCAAAGTGGGATCACAGCTCCTCCTTTTCAGGGCTGTAGTGAGCCCTAAACTAAGACCACAGAAGGGACAGTGCCAACAACAAAAACTGTCTGGCCACCTGCTTCTACAAGGATGAAGTCACTGGCCACTGCAGCCGCTGACCTTCCACACCTCCCGAAAGCAGCTCAGGGTGGAGATGGGGAATGAGGGAGAAACCCACAGAACAGGCTAGCTATTTTCAGGAGCGGATGTTAAGAGCCTCGATTCTTACATCCTTTCATATCCAGAAAAGCGCTAAAAAGTCATCAACAGAGCCATCTGCTCCTCGTGACTAGCAGCAAGCCCCCGCTAAAACGTGTGCTTGTCAGCACGTCACCAGAGTCGCATCTCTGGTATCACAGAGTCCCTCCATCTGTCCTCCCCGCTTTGGGGTGGTTCCTCAGCGCTACCCGAGATGCTGTCTCTGGGCTATCGTCCTCATTCTGCCTCAAGTAAAACTTAACTCGACACTCAGAGGGTGCTTTTTTGTTTTCTTTCAGTTGACAACCATCAACAAAGAATAATCAGCTTGTCCCCATGAATCCATGTCATGCTCAATAGGTATATTTTCTTTGAAGAATGACTGGCACAGAGATTCACTCTGTAGAACTAAAAACACCCCAAGTAACACAGAAGAGAAAAACACAAGCATTAAAGAGCAACTTTTCAAAGCATCCGTGTGCAGGAAAAGCACGCATCTGCAGGAGTCTCACTCTAGCCCTCTTGTTTATGATGCACCGTCGCACCAGCTCTCTCCTGGGCACTGCTGCGCGCCAGGCAGCTGCCAAAGGCTTCACGGGCCTGGCTTCGTTTCGCCCTCTCCTCTCCTGCCTGTGAATTAGCTGGTATAGCTCACATTCTCCCCAGTTTACAGATGAGGAAACCAAGGCCTGGAGTTAATATACCAACACAGGAATACACCAAGCAGCAGCAACTAACCAAGGCTGGCCTCTGCGTTCCTCCCTTTGCACCACCCCATTCCCACTCCCTGCCTTTGGTGGACGAGGCACGGAGCCCCCCCAGTTCTCTCCCCAGGGCCGGGGCAGCTGCCCTGGGGTCCCCGCTGGGCCACCCATGAGCAGAGCTGCCACTCCCGCGAGCTGTGCCCCGAGGGACCAGAAGAGGCACATGACTGACCTTGATGATTTTGAGTTTGTGCTTTGGGCTGGTCCTGTAGAAGACAGACACCTGGAGCCGTAGACGGGGCGGGGCGGGGGGGGGGGGGGGGACAGAGTGTCAGCACTGAGGACGTGGCAGCCCCGTGCCCCGCACCCCGCCGGCGAGCCCCGGGGGGACCCCACCTTCCCGACGCGCTCGGCCAGCTCGCTCTGCTCGGCGCTTTCCACCTCTTCCCCGGACATGGCGCTCAGCTTCCCGTTGCACAGACTGATGTTCCTTCCTGGAGTGGGGAGGGGACAGTCCCTTCTGAGGGTCTGAGACTGTGGTCCCTGCCCTCGGCCCTCACTGCACCTGCCTGACGCCGGGCCCTGCCTCGGCCACTGGGAGAAACAAGGACAAAACCACCGCTGCTCCATCTGGAGAGCACCTACTGTGGTGTGTGTGCTCAGTCGTGTCCGACCCTGCGGCCCCGTGGACTGCAGCCCGCCAGGCTCTGTCCATGGGATTTTCCAGGCAGGAATACCGGAGTGGGTTGCCATTCCCTTCTCCAGGGGATCTTCCCAACCCAGGGATCGATCCTGCGTCTCTTGCATCCCTGTACTGCAGGCTGATTCTTTACCCCTGGTGCCACCTGGGGAGCCCGCCCGCTATGGCATGTGACCTTAATTCCATCCTCAGAACAAACTGGCAACAAAGGCCTTATGATCCCCACTTTAGAGATGAGGAAACTGAGAGGGAGGTAGTCTTCCCAAGGTCACAGGGCAGGGACGTGCTAAGACTGGACCTGCCGTGGTTCTTTCTGCCTGATTCCAGAGTCTGGGATCTTCCCCCAGTGTGAGGCTGCCTCAAGACAAGAGGGGGAAGAGAACCAAGGTGCGACACCCCACGCAGCAGTAACAGACACACAGGAGGAGGAGGGGGCTGGTCCTCTGCCGAGGCAGAGCCTGAGGGTCAGAGTGGCTCACGGGTTTGCTAAGGGCACAGGGCAGACTGGGTGTGTGCTGGCAGCGATGCGGCCCGTGCAGATGCGTCATCGTGGGCGGACGGACAGCCCGAGCACACACAAGCTTCTCAGGACGCACGGGGTCTTTCCCTCTTTGGGAGAACCTGCCAACGTTTGAGGGACAAACACCCACTCAGGCGGTGGGATGCGGGTCCTTGAACCTCAGAAATCTCTCCTTAGCACGTGGAAGGTGGGCATGAACTCTGCTGACCAGGACCCTCAGGCGTAAGCAGTGGCAGTGACCCGTACCGGAGAAGGCAATGGCACCCCACTCCAATACTCTTGCCTCGAAAATCCCATGGATGGAGGAGCCTCGTGGGCTGCAGTCCATGGGGTCGCGGAGAGTCGGACACGACTGAGCGACTTCACTTTCACTTTTCACTTTCATGCATTGGAGAAGGAAATGGCAACCCACTCCAGTGTTCTTGCCTGGAGAATCCCAGGGACGGCGGAGCCTGGTGGGCTGCCGTCTATGGGGCCGCACAGAGTCGGACACGACTGAAGTGACTTAGCAGCAGCAGCAGCAGTAGTACGGGTCACCCGTACCCTCCCCCTCTCCCCCCGGGTACCTATTGCCAAGGCCGTCTCCAGAGCATCTCCCGTTATCATTTTCACGGACAAGCCCGACTCCGAGAGAACCTGGACCGCTTCCTTCACGCCAGCCCTGGGAGGGTCGATGATTCCGATGAGACCCAGAAACGTCAGCTTCCCCAGCTCGGGCCCGGAGGCCAGGGCTAGCACTGTGGACACAACAGGAAGGTTCAGGAGATTTTGATCCCCAGTCGGCCCCGGCCCCACCCCATCTGCGAGGGGCTGGGGCGCTAAGTTCCTGGGCCACAGCAGGAAGGGAAGATATTCCCAGTGGTCCTCAGGCCCATGCAGGGCAGCGGCTCTTGACGGCTCAGCCACGATGGAGAGCAGGGCCAGCGACAACGTGCCCCATGAGAAAGGGGACCCTGTCCACCGGCAGTGTTGTCCCAGCCCCAGCCCAAGGGGGGCGGCCAGAACATCTGTGGGCTGACACACGGGACGTTTCCGAGAGCCTGCTGTCTCTCATTGCTCTGCCCTTCTCAGTCACTGCCGGCAGACTTGTGGTGGCAGCTACCAAGGTCGCGAAAAGTGTGCAGGAGGAAGACAGGCGAGAAGACTGTGGTTCAGCAGCACCGAAGCCAGGCCCGGCTCAGGAGCGATGCTCTGAGGAGGGTGCGGTGAGAACTGACCTTACTGAGTCACCTTACTGATACTGGAGGGGGGCTGTGGCCAAGAAGTTTCAACTGTAATCCCCTCGGTCATCAAACTGTGGGGGAGATGCTGATGGGCGTGTACCAGTGATGCTGGGGGCATGTGCGGGGGATGCAGCGGGGGTGTGCTGGAGATGCAGGTGGGCGTGTACCAGTGATGCTGGGGGTGTGTGCCAGTGATGCTGGGGGCATGTGCAGGGGATGTAGGGGGCGTGTGCTGGAGATGCAGGGGGCATGTGCCAGATGCAGGGGGCATGTGATTCGGGTGCCATGCCTTCCTTCCTACCTGCCCTGCTAAGCTCTGTCCCAGCGATCTGCCATATCCTCACCTTCAACACTTGTCAGCGAGCTACTAGCAATTTATAATTCCTGCCCCCTGCAAGGAAAAGCTAAGGCAGTTGAAACCAATATAGCAAGCCAATGCTGCTCAGTTTCCCCTGAGGGAGTACACATGTTCCAGAGTGTTTTAGACACTTTCTCTGATAACAGGCAGGCTGGCACATGACAGCAGGAAGTGAAAGGTTTAATGTTCAGCCCATCAGGGAAGGCGTTGGCTCTGGTGCAGCAAGCTGGAAATGGCCAAGAAATGAAATGTCTGTTCACTTACAAGAACCTTGGCTTTTCCTGACAGCAAGCCATGAGCAAGATGACCAATCAGGAAAATCAACGTTTCTGGGGCGGCCCATTCATGTGTCTTAGAAAACAGGACCTCTCCTTGCACACATGAGGTACATCTGGGTTAACGGGTGTCATCTGGCGGCTAGGATGTGGGGGGCAGCCTACGTTTCATCTGCCCAGGAGGGCTCACCCTGGCTCTGCCCCCATCAGCACCCCACCTGATGCCCCTCTGATCATTACTGTGTTGACCAGGGGCCCTGCATTACTACACTCAAGAAGTCAGTGTCATGTGCAGACTCAGCGTGGGGCTGGGAACACAGCCACTGACCTCGCAGGCCCAGGGATCCCATCTTCTTCTCCTCCTGCTGGCAGAAGGCTCGCTGCTGGGGCGTCAGCGGCAGGGGGATGCCCCCGTGGTTGTACGTGGTGCAGTAACGAATCACCTCCTCAAAAGCCCCCTTCATGAAGTACATATCTTCCCGCTCCTTGGAAAATACAGAGGGAAAAACATCAGCGGTCACTGCCTGCTTCAGCTCCTGGTGACCATCACCTCATCCACTCAGAGGTGTTCACAGTGGGGTCATTGATCTGTTTCAGTTAACGATGATGGTCTGGGATAAATGACCCCACTGGAAAGAGAAGTTACAGGAAATCCACGTGATAGAACCACATGCAGCCCAGAGAGGACTGACCTGTGACCCGGACTTCCGCCCCCTGCATCAGGGCTCCTGGTCAGTGTTGCTCAGAGCATCCACATGTTTCATGAACTGGTCATATCCCAGCTTTTACATGTGTGACTGACTCCTAGGTGTCCAATTCAGAGAGACTTCCGAGCGAGGGAGGCACCATGAACTTGGCTCATGAGGATGAACCCAAACGAGCAGCTGACCTTTTCTGCTGTATCTCTTAAGCTCCGTCTCCCTAGGCTGTAAGCTCCAGGCGGCAGGTGCCTGGTCAGTATGGCCCCCAGCCCTAGCACAGCGCCCACTAGCTCATGGTAGACAGTGAAGGAACTTGTATGCACTGACACGGAAAGCTGTCCAAGACATCATTTAAGGGAAAAGAACAAATCACACACACTATACACAGCATGCCCTTCTTTAGAAACTACCACCCCACGTGTTGCTACCTGCACCTGTAGACTCTGGAAGACTCTATCTCTGACTGCTGCTGAGGGGCATAGTGGGAATGGGGGTGGGCAGACAGAGAAAAGGGGCAGGATTATCAGAAGGTTCCACATTTTAAGTCACATTTCTGTCATTTTTTTTTCAGTGAAAATATATTATCATTGCCTTTGGGGGACAATAAGATTTGAAGGTATTACAACATTGAAAAAAGCCCAGAACATCTCTTAAGCACCAGGAATCTGTATTATACCCGTCCACTCATGGCAAAGACTTGGGAAAAGCTGGCCGAGCTGTCCGCCACTGTGAATGAGATGGAAAATCTCAGCATAGACGTGACAGGTTCCAGCAAGAGCAGAAAGTTTGGAGAAAAAGGTGGAAGGCAATAAAAATCTTTTTAAAGAGAAAGAAAAGTTTTTTCTTTCAGTAGAAGATCTGAAAAGTCACAGAAAATTTTTTTTAAAAAGAAGAGGGGGAAGATAGGGTGGGCTATCCCACCCAGGGATAGCTGGTAAGAGGTTGGTACATATTCCCCTTGGTGGCTTAGAATATACATGTGCACATACGTGTGAGGTCATCTATCTATGGTGGACACTAGGGGGTGCGTCCCGGATCCCCTTAAGGACCAAGGATCATTCCCCCATTGCAACAGTTACATGAGCTCTTATGTGTAAAGAACCCAGCACGACAGGAATGTGACTAAAGGACCCCAAGTTAGCAACGGGGTCAGTGTCATCCGTAGGAACCTGTAGTCACTGTGGCAGTAATTACTCAGTCACTGTCCTGCAGGCCACTGAGTCTCATATGAGAACCTGCATCAGAATCCCCAGCAAACACAGACGACTGGATTCCACCCCTGGAATATCTCATTCAGTGAGTCTGGGGTACAGCCTGAGGATCTGCATTTCGAACAAATTCCAAGGAGATGCTGCTGCTGGCCCAGGACCCCACGTTGAGGACCAGAGATTCAGATGACAATCTGAAAAGCGGCCCCAAGATAATCAGAGCTTTCATCACCACCAACTGTATTTTCATGTCTTCGGATGTCATAGAAGCAGCTGGGAACTTGAAACTCATCTCTTGACCTCTGCATTTTGCTTTGCTGGGGTGGCAGGAGGGGCTGGAAGGGGGCAGAGAGGCAACCTCACCTCATTCTTGGAGCTGCATTGAACTGCCATCCACTTCTGCTCCGAACTGAATGGGATCTCTTTCTTTCGTACGTATGAATCTTTAATATCTCCTAAGTCCATCTGGGGTAATAAATGGGATGTTTTTGGTGAGTCATCCTAAACCAATCTCTATGCAAAGCTCGGTCCATTTAAATTATTCATTATTCAAATCACCTCGGGCAGATGAGAAATCCAAGCATTTAGCTCTCAGAGAAAGGCCATTTGCTGAAAGGTCATTTGCTTTCAAACGTCCCACCAGGGAAAAAAAAATCTCTCTTTCGTCCCAGGGGCAGAGCTAGATGGTCTGCTCATAGCTGGAACCTGTGGGGTTTCTGCCAGGAGGAATGTTTCAGACTTGAAGAGGTGGCAGAAGGAGCCTCTGGGAGTGGGTGCCAGTGGTCACCCCGGGGGTCCCTGCCAGGCCTGACATTCAATCGATCTTCAATGCCTTTCAGGCCAGTTCCTGGACAGATCTGAGCCTCCACATCCCAGATGTAAACCAACCGTAATGCATCCCACTGCCCACTCAAGGGGTGAAAATGGGTCCTTAGGGGGTGAGAAAACCTAGTCCTTTTATGTATAAAGCACAGAAGAAAACACATACAGTAATAGGAACAGACATATAGTACACCTGTGATATTAAATACCTCTACACCTGCCTGTGTTAGCCATTCAATCGTGTCCGACTCTTTGCAACCCCATGGACCGCAGCCCGCCAGGCTCCTCTGTCCATGGGGTTCTCCGGCCAAGAGTACTGGAGTGGGCTGCCCTGCCCTCCTCCAGGGGCTCTTCCTGACCCTGGGATGGAACCCGGGTCTCCCACACTGCAGGCAGACTCTTTACTGTCTGAGCCACCGGGGAAGGGTGGCGGGAACCTCCCCGGTTGCTCAGTGGTTAGGACTTCACCTTTCAAAGAAGGGGGTGTGGGTTCCACCTCTGATGGAGGAGCCAAGAACTCACATACCTCGAAGCCAAAAAACCAAAACATAAAACAGAAGCAATATTGTAACAAATTCAATGAAGACTTCAAAAATGGTCCATGTTAAAAAAAAAAAAAATCTCATGGAGGGAGTGATTAGGGAAAAAACACCTAAAAAGGCTCCTAAGAGGGTGTTTATTTAACTTATATGCAGAGCATATCATGAGAAATGCTGGGCTGGATGAAACATAAGCTGGGATCAAGATTTCTGGGAGAAATATCAATAACCTCAGATATGCAGATGATACCACCCTTACGGCAGAAAGGGAAGAAGAGCTAAAGAGCCTCTTGATGAAAGTGAAAGAAGAAAGTGAAAGAGTTGGCTTAAAGCTCAACATTCAAAAAATTACGATCATGGCATATGGTCCTATCACTTCATGGCAAATAGATGGGGAAACAATGGAAACAGTGAGAGACTTTAGTTTTGGGGGCTCCAAAATCACTGCAGATGATGACTGCAGCCATGAAATTAAAAGACGCTCCTTGGAAGAAAAGTTATGATCAACCTAGACAGCATGTTAAAAAGCAGACACATTACTTTGCTGACAAAGGTCCATCTAGTCAAAGCTATGGTTTTTCCAGTAGTCATGTATGGATGTGAGAGTTGGACCATAAAGAAAGTTAAGCGCCGAAGATTTGATGCTTTTGAACTGTGGTGTTGGAGAAGACTCTTGAGAGTCTCTTGGACTGCAAGGAGATCCAACCAGTCCATCCTAAAGGAAATCAGTCCTGAATATTCATTGGAAGGGCTGATGCTGCAGCTGAAACTCCAATACTTTGGCCACCTGATGCAAAGAACTGACATTTGAAAAGACCCTGATGCTGGGAAAGATTGAAAGCAGGAGAAGAAGGACAAAAGAGGATGAGATGCTTGGATGGCATCACCAACTCAATGGATATGAGTTTCAATAAACTCCGGGAGTTGGTGATGGACAGGGAGGCCTGGCATGCTGCAGTCCATGAGGTCGCAAAGGGTCGGACACGACTGAGTGACTGAACTGAACTGAAGAGGGTGTCATAGGTTACGTGTGTCCCTAAAGACCCATTGAAGGTCTAACTCCTCGGCCTGTGATGGGTTCTGATGTGGAAATAAGGTCTTTGCAGATGTGACAATGTTAAGATGAGGTCATTGTGGGAGCCGATTCCAGTATGATTGGTGTCCTTTAAGGAAGAGGACACGGCCATGTGAGAACCTGCCTCACTCAGATAGGACCTTGAATCCCGCTACTAATCCAGCTCCCAGTGAAAGGACTGCCCACGCGGACAGCACAGACCTCCTACCTTCATTGCCAGGGCCACCAAGGCGCCCTCCGTTGGCTGCCCCATCACGGCATTTTTTCTGATGATGGCGTTGTTGGCGACGCAGCCGGCCTGCAAGGCGGGGAGGGGTTTCTGAAGGTCGTTTGTTAGTATTTGGAGCTGCACCCGTCGGGGTCCCGGGTGCACTCAGGCGTGTGGAAAGGTCCAGCCCTGAAGGCTTGACCCGTTTTCAGGGCTGGGCTGGGCTGGAAGGGAGGGACGAATTTACTCTTCAAAATGTGCCAGAGTCTCCACTCTGCAAAAGTCATACAGTAAACACTGGGTTGACCAGAATGTTTGTTCAGGTTTTTCCATTACATTTGAACATACTTTTCGGCCAACCCAATAATTTACTGACTCAGCTGAATGCTGGCTGTCACAAAGCCATCCTGAGGACTGAGAGTGGGAAGGCAGGCAGACTGGGGGTCACGCATGTGGGGGGATGCGAGTCCCCGCTGATGGGGCACGGGCCTTCTGATCGGGGCGACGAAGGGTCCTGGGATCAGACTGTGGTGACCACCTCGCAGATACACTGCAACCCACTGCACTGTACTCTCTGCAGCAGTGAATTCTGTGGCAGGTGATCTATAGCTCAATTTAAAATAACAATGGAAAAAGTAGTAGAAACAGCTAAGGAAAGAACATGGGGGGGAATACAGGGGGTGTGAGGGGCAGGAGCTAGCAGGGGCTCCCAGTTCTTCCCTGACCTCCCACCTCTCCATCTCTATCTGGGCCATTTCAATAACCTGACCCCTGGGGAGTGGCCCAGTTGTCCCCAAGAACCAGTTGGTCTAACTGCTGTCTCTTTCTGCAGACTGAATCCTCATCAGTTCTGTTTAAGATGTGTGTTTATTTCCACGGTGGCAATGTTGACACTTACCTCCACTAATTTCCCCACCGAGACGTTGGAAAACTGCTTAATGACTTCCTTGGAGGGTAAAAGGCAGACAGTCCCATTGCCGTTGTAGCCAACTCCGCTGACCTGCAGGGCAAAGCCGCAGAAAGGGGTGTCCCTGGGAGGCAAAGAGACGCTCCCCTGGCTGACCCGTATCTCTTTCCTGGGGCGGAGGGTCCACCCTTGAGGACATGGTCCCACCACGAGCAAGGCTTCAAGCATGACTGTGTCCCCTGCAGAACTAAGTATTCATCAGATACCCAGTGCACTTCAGTATCGCAACAGGGCGTCTTGCAGTCAGTAAAAACTATGGCTGTGAAAACCAAGTAGTAGCAATATAAGACTGCTTATGTTCTAGAATAGGGGTGGACAAGCTTGTTTTTATAGAGCCAGACAGCAAATGTTTTAGCCTTTGCAGCCCATGCAATCTGAGTTGCAATTACTCAGTGATTGGCATGCGAAAGGAACCACGGACAACGTGCAAACCACTAGGGTGTAGCATCATGCCAGCCAGAGGGTAGCTGCCTTCCATCAGTCATGTTCTTGCTGTTTGTATTAATGGCAAGGAAACTGTCCAATAACCCACATTTATGTCTTCCTCATTGTTTTCTGGAAGACTTTGTGTGCTTTCTCTGAGAAGATAAAGGTCTGCCAGGGCACTCCTTGGTCTCGAACCTAATGAATTCATATGAACTCACCTCGGCGTGGAGCCCATCGGACGTTACGAGTTGGGTGACAGTCATTTCGTTGGCAGTCAGAGTCCCCGTCTTATCGGAACAGATGACGTTGCAGCAACCTGGCCCAGGAAGATGTCAGAGTTGATGGGAGAGAGAAGTCGTCACCATCAACTTTCAGCCTTATGAAACACCCAGGTTAAATTACCATTGCACCAAGAAGCCCGTTTAGTCCAATTTATAAGAATTCAACCAGCGGGAGCTCCTTACCTAAGGTCTCCACGATCGGCAGCTTCTTCACAATGACTCGCTTCCGGGCCATGCGCAGCACTCCCAGGACCAGCGTAACTGTGACGACGATGGGCAGACCCTCAGGGATGGCGGCCACAGCCAGGCTGGATTAAAAAGGCCAGACGGGTCACCTTTAACACACACTTAATGTGATGTGAATCCCAACTGGCGTTGACCACGTGTTTACCCGGTGAAGCTCACCTGTGGTTTCTCCACCTCTCTGTCCTAGTCTCTGCTCCCAATCCCATGATCCACCTGCCTCCTTCTTCAGTGTCCACTGCTCTGAGCTTTCCCCCTGCAAAACCCTATTCTTCTATCATCCATCCACACTTTAGTGTGAATTAGTCTGTCCAACATTTTGCCTGTTTAAGTACTTTCACATTTAAATTGTTGCTACTATAAAAGTCTTGGACCCTTGAAAGAAATTTCCAGAATCACACAATAAGTGGACTTTTTGGGTTCAGGAAGTCCCTGGGTTAATGGTTTATAGACAGTTTCTGTGAGAAAACCAGACAAGGAAATGAAAATTGGGGGAGATGATGTAACACAGTGATGCCTTTGCCTAGCTTAGAAGGTTGTTTTGGTGTCTGCTCACTTCCTTAGGACCCCCTCCTCACTCTTTCTATACCACGTGGCCCTGCCCTCCACAGCTGATTGGATTAGAGGAGAGCATGTGACTCAAGTTGAACCAATGAGCTCCTCCTTGGGAATCTTCACTGGAACAGCACAGAACCCCCTTCCTATGGGCAGTGTTGTCCTGCCAGTGACCTCAGACCGATGGGGGAGGCTGCAGGGGAGGCAGACTGCAGAGCTGTGCGGTGAGCGTCACCACACCACACCCCAGTGGGGCTCACTCTTTGCACAGCAGAGGCCTGCAGGTAGTCAGTAAATATTTGCTGAACACACAGGCATAAGTGAATACATGGCAAGTGCAAGAGCCCAGACACACCCTTGCCTCTCACATACTGAGCGCTCTACACAGGTGTTTCATAACCAGAAAACCTGGCTGATGATGTCCATCCAACCAAAGCCACACATGGCTACAATATTTCATCAAATCTGAGGTGCTGTTGATTAGAAAGGGCACCATTATCTTGTGCATCACTAAAGAAAGGAAAAATACTGCCCATTAACCAACGACACGGTGCTGTCTTATCACCTCACTTGTGAGAAGCAGTCTGACTACAGAGAAGGTAAAAAGTGAACAAGGGTGTGCCTCTTAGAAGCGAAGAAATATGGTATATGAACGGTGACCTTTTACCCGGAGACAAAGACGCATTCAGGGGTAAGTTATATAAACCAAGGTGACGGTTTGGTCAAGAGACTGTGCCTGGTTTCTATGGTGACAGCAAGAAGGCTTCCTTGGCTTTATGGCATGGGCTGACAAGACCAGCTAAGCAAACATTTGCGAAGGGTTATTGCGGGCCCTTCCCTCTTACATGGCATGGGAAGGACATTGTGTGTGTCTGGGTACTTTCGTCATAATAAAAAAATTAATTGGCAAACTAATAAAGATTAGGTTAGATCAGGAAAAGCAAGTGGACCTTGGCTCATACTGAAGGTCCCTTGCCGCAGAGGGAAGTTTTTAAAAGGATGATTCTCAGGTTATTTATTTTGGAGACTCTCTTGCACGCTGGCTATCTTGCCATTTCTACCTTATGATTGAGAGATCCTGAGTGATTTCACTTCTGCTAAAAACTGAAGAGTCTTGGGACTACCCTCGCCCCCTCCTCCATACCTCTGCCCTGCCAGTCCTCATCCCATGGGTCCAGTGGCTGAGACTCGGGGCTCCCAATGCAGGGGCCCCAGGTTTGGTCCCTGATCGGAGAACTAAATCTCACAAGCTGCAGCTAAGAGTTCACATGCTGCAGCTAGGAGAGCCGGCACAGCCTAATAAAGAAATAAGTACTCAAAACAAAACAAAACTGAAGAGGCCTCATTTTTCCCAAGTCACAAGTGAAACAAAAAGAGCTGGTTTTCTTTAGAGTTTACCGGAGATAGAGTGTGATGAATGGAGTGAAAGGAGCTGTTAAGACCAGAAATCAGAAATAACCTTGGGGAGGGACTTCCCTAGTGGTCCAGTGGCTAAGACTCCACACTCCCCATGCTAGAGTCCTGGGTTCGATCCCTGGTCAGGGAACTAAGACTTGGTACAGCTAAATAAATAAATAAATATTAAAAAACAAATCACCCTGGGGAGGTGGGGTTGGGGTGGACACAGGAGCCTATTCTCTTACAGACCTGGAACTATTTAACAGTCTTTTTGGTTCATGGAAGTTTCCAAGGTTGATGACATGAGTCGGGACGCATCCTCACATGGAGGAGGTTCTCATTCATCATGGTCTGAAGGCTCTGCTTATTCTGGGAGCCCCTCATGGCTGAGGCTCACCCTCTGCCCCCACCCCAGCCTCTGAAAGACCTAGTCACCTAAGCCCCTTTTCCAGCACCTAGCCTCCTCCCCGGCCCCACTTCTTGCTGGAGTCCCAGCTAGGGTGGTTGTAGCCATAGCCTCACTTCTCAGACTGATGCTTCCTGAACCAACAGCATCCGTATTCCCAGGCAATAGCATGTTAGGAATTCAGGGTCTCCCATCCTCCCCACCCCCTAGCCTGAGTCACAGTCCCTGCAATCTGTTTGGGACAAGCTCTCCCAGGGACCCTCACGTGGTGAGGTTAGTTACGCTCAAGTCCAAGGCCCCCAGCTCTACAGCGTCCTCCTCTTTTGGGAAGCCCTGCCCTCGCCTCCAACTCCCACCATCCACAGCGAGGCCAGCAGCCCACTCCCCTGCTCCCTCCTCCCACACCTCGGAACACGCTGGGGTTCACGCCTCCCACCACCTCCCCGCTCCAAAGAAGAGCAGAGATGGCCTGGTGAAGGGTTCTGAGGATGTGATCAGGCTCTGGAGGAAATGGCGCCCATGAAGTTCCATGTGATCAGCCCCCAAGTGACCCCCCACCCCGACCCCATCTGGTCTCATCCCCCAGCCAGCTCCACCTCCTTCTGGGTTCCACGGATGAGCCAGGCTTGCTCCCTCCTCACTTCTGCCCTGCCGTTCCCCTGTCTGAACGCCCGCCCTTCCCACCTCCAGCAGGTCCGCATCGCTCCAGCTTCAACTCCTCAGAGAAACCTTCTTCAGCCGCCTTTTCTGGGGACACCCCTTCTGATCTCCCCATTTAATCCCTCTCTCAGCTGTCTTCTTCGCAGTACTGATCAGAAGTTGTGACTATTTTGCTAACATTCATTTAAATTGTTCACGTTTACTTTCCCTGCCAGCCTGCAGACGCCAAGGTCCAGCTCCAGCAGCACCGGACAAGGCAAGTACACAGTAAACAGTTGTTCAACAAACTTGCACAGGGCAAGTCAACAAGCCAGCTGCCAGGACCACAGAAAGCAGGGGGCAGGAGGAGAGTCCCTGTCCTGCCCGGGTGGTGGCCGGGGCCACTGACCGGGACCCTGGCTTTGGAGCAGAATGCACGGGGTTGGCAGTCTGTCTCCTCCACTCCCGGAATCCTGTAACTGGGCAAGTGTGCTGGCCTAAGCTTCAGCTTCTCCATCTGTGAAATGGAGACCTGCCCCGTGGAGTGGTCCATGATGGACAAGGCCATGTGTTCCTCCAGAGCCCCACCCCTCCTTGACCCTGGCTGTGCCCCCTTCACTTTCCTGAAGGTTCTAGAACCGACTCACAGAGTGGACTCAACATTCAGACACCGACACCAGGAAAAACGGCCACCGAAAGCTCTGGGTTCTGTTTGCCTTTATACCATTCAGGGCACACGTAGCTCAGGAGACAGTCAGGCCACCCTAGTCAACTTGAGATCGTGACTTTGTCTGTCCAAAAGAACACCTTGGGGGACTTCCCTGCTGGTCCAGTGGCTAAGACTCCATGCTCCCAGTGCAAGGGAACTGGGTTCTATCCCTGGTCAGGGACCTAGATCCCACGTGGTACAACTAAAGATCCCACATGCTGCAACTCAGCCCCAGCGCAGCCAAATAAATTAAAAATAAGTACTTAAAGAAAAAAAACCCTAAAAAAAAAACCCTCAAAAAATAAGAAAATCATCATTGAATACTTCTGTAATAGGACACACACCTGCCCACAGGTGGACTTTGCCTGCCTGCCTCTCAATGCACACAGTGCTCCATGATTTAAAAAGAGGCATTTGGAATGTTAAAAGACCCATACCTGAATCTCTTCCTGCTGCTAACTGCCAGGTAATGGTGTCCATTCATTTATACACAGATGGATGTGACCAAGTACCAGAGACGTGTGCATTCTGCCCCCAGTGCAAGGTTCTCTTGCCTACACTGGCCGGCACCCCACGGCCTCCACACCTCACACTGGACGCCCCGTCCACTGGGAGGGGCGTCACTGTCATTTACTATAATGGCAGTTCCAACTCAGCTGTTTGCAAACAGTTTCCTTTTTTTGTATAAATTAGAAAGGCTCCAAGGATCCTTGTAATAACAACTTTCTTAATTACCTGCTGTTTTCTTTAAGATGTAATTCACATATCATAAAACTCGCCCTTCTAAAGTATACAATCCAATGGTTTTTAGTATATTCAGAGTTGTATAACCATCACCATAATCACTTTTAGAACCTCTTAATCACCCTCTAAAGAACCCCCATAACTGTTGTGGTCCCTTTTTATTTCCTGACCTCATCTCCTGGCAGGCACTTTTTCTGTCTGTATGGATTTACCTATTTGGGGCATTTCATAAAAACAAAGGGCTTCCCTGATAGTTCAGTTGGTAAAGAATCCACTTGCAATGCAGGAGACCCCAGTTTGATTCCTGGGTCAGGAAGATCCCCTGGAGAAGGGATAGGCTACCCACTCCGGTATTCTTGGGCTTCCCTTGTGGTTCAGCTGGTAAAGAATCCACCTGCAGTGTGGGAGACCTGGGTTGGATCCCCTGGAGAAGGGAAAGGCTACCCACTCCCCACTCCAGTGTTTGACTTTCACTTCACTTCATAAAAACAGAGTCATAGCATGTGGCCATTTGTGTCTGGTATCCTGCTCTTAGGGCTTCTGCCAATGAGGAGATGCCTGCCAATGAGGAGATGGGGGTTCAATCCTTGGGTCGGAAAGATCCCTTGGAGGAGGAAATGGCAACCGACTCCAGTATTCTAGCATGAAAAAATTCCTCGGACAGAAGAGCCTGGCGGGCTACAGTCCATGGGGTCACAAAGAGTCAGACATGACAGCAAGCGCCATACATTCGCCCTCCTCTTAGCCTCATGTTTCTATGGCAACCACCCTGTATCAAATGCAGTGCTTCACTCTGTTTTGTGGCTGAATAATAATCCACTGCGTGTTGCTTATCTGTCCATTAATTGATGAGCATCTAAGTTTGTTTCCATCATGGGTTTGATGTACTAAGTATAAATTTTTGCTCACCAACATTAAATATTTGATAAATATTAAAATAATTTCCCACATATCACCTTTGGAAGTGGTCAAACAGGAGATGGCAAGAATGAACATCAACATTTTAAGAATCAGTGACCGAATGGACAAGAATGGGCAAATTAATTCAGATAACCATTATATCTACTACTGTGGGCAAGAATCCCTTAGTAGACATGGAGTAGCCCTCATCGTCAACCACAGAGTCCAAAATGAAGTACATGGGTGGCAATCTCAAAAATGACAGAAAGACCTTGGTTCAATTCCAAGGCAAACCATTCAGTATCACAGTAATCCAAGTCTATGCCCCAAAAACTAATGCTAAAGAAGTGGAAGTTGCATGGTTCTGTGAAGACCTACAAGATCTTCTAGAACTAACACCAAAAAAACAAAAAAAAGATGTCCTTTTCCTCACAGGGGACTGGAATGCATAAGCAGAAACTCAAGAGATACCTGGAGTAACAAGCAAGTTTGGCCTTGGAGTACAAAATGAAGCAGAGCAAAGGCTAACAGTTTTGCCAAGAAAATTCACTGATCATAGCAAACACCCTCTTCCAACAACACGAAAGACGACTCTACACATGGACATCACCAGATGGTCAGTACTGGAATCAGATTGATTATATTCTTTGCTGAAGATGGAGAAGCTCTATACAATCAGCAAAAACAGGACCAGGAGCTGACTGTGCCTCAGATCATGAACTCCTCATTGCTAAATTCACTCAATTTGAAGAAAGCAGGGAAAACCACTAGGCCATTCAGGTTTGACCTAAATCAGAACCCTTATGATTATACAGTGGAAGAGAACTTCATAACTGTTGGGGTCAAATAGATTCAAGGGATTAGACCTGGTAGACATAATACCTGAAGAACTATGGACAGAGGGTTGCAACATTGTATAGGAGGTGGATCAAAACCATTCCCAAGAATAAGAAATGCAAGAAGGCAAAATGGTTGTCTGAGAAGGCCCTACAAATAGTTGAGAAAAGAAGAGAAGTGAAAGGCAAAGGAGAAAAGGAAAGATATATCCATCTGAATGCAGAGTTCCAAAGAATAGCAAAGAAAGATAAGAAAGCCTTCTTAAGTGAACAATGCAAAGAAATAGAGGAAAACAACAGAATGGCAAAGACTAGAGATCTCTTCAAGGAAATTAGAGATACCAAAGGAACATTTCATGCAAAGATAGGCACAATAAAGGACAGAAATGGTATAGACCTAACAGAAGCAGAAGATATTAAGACAAGGTGGCAAGAAGAAGAACTGTACAAAAAAGGTCTTAATGACTCAGATAACCATGATGGTGTGATCACTCACCTAGAGCCAGACATCCTGGAGTGTGAAGTCAAGTGGGCCTTAGGAAGCATCACTCTGAACAAAGTTAGTGGAGGTGATGGAATTTCAGCTGAGCTATTTCAAACTCTAAAAGATGATGATGTTAAACTGATGTACTCAATATGCCAGCAAATTTGGAAAACTCAGCAGTGGCCACGGGACTGGAAAAGGTATATATATTGGATTTCATTCCAAACCCAAAGGGCAATGCCAAAGAATGTTCAGACTACTGCACAATTGCACTCATTTCACATGCTAGCAAGGTAATTCCCAAAATCCTTCAAGCTAGGCTTTAGAAGTACATGAACCAAGAACTTCCAGATGTATAAGCTGGATTTAGAAAAGGCAGAGGAACCAGAGGTCAAATTGCCAATATCTGCTGGATCATTGAAAAAGCAAAGGAATTCCAGGAAAACATCTACTTCTGCTTCATTGACTATGCTAAAGCCTTTGATTGTGTGGATCACAACAAACAGTGGAAAATTCTTAAGGAGATGGGAATACCAGATCTGCCTTACCTGCCTCCTGAGAAACCTGTATGCAGATCAAGAAGCAACAGGTACAATCAGATATGGAACGAGTTGGTACAAAATTGGAAAAGGAGTATGTCAAGACCATATATTGTCACTCTGCTTATTTAACCTATGTGCAGAGTACATCTTGCAAAATGCCAAGCTGGATGAAACACAAGCTGGAATCAAGACTGCCAGGAGAAATATCAATAACCTCAGATATGCAAATGACACCACCCTAATGGCAGAAAGCCAAGAGGAACTAAAGAGCCTCTTAATGAAGGTGAAAGAGGAGAGTGAAAAAGTTGGCTTAAATCAACATTCAAAAAATGAAGATCAGGCCATCTGGTCCCATTACTTCATGGCAAATAGATGGGTGAAAATATGGAAACAGTGACAAGTTTTACTTTCTTGGGCTCCAAAATCACTGAAGACAGTGACTGCAGCCACGAAATTAAAAGACACTTGCTCCTTGGAAGAAAAGCTATGATAAGCCTAGATAGCATATTAAGAAGTAGAGACATCACTTTGCCGACAAAGATCTGTATAATCAAAGCTATGTTTTTTTTTCCAGTAGTCATGTATGGATGTGACAGGTGGACCATAAGGAAGCTTGAGTGCTGAAGACTTGATACTTTTGAACTGTGGTGTTGGAGAAGACTCTTGAGAGTACCTTGGAGATCAAGGAGATCAAACCAGTCAATCCTAAAGGAAATCAACCCTGAATATTCATTGGAAGGACTGATGCTGAAGCTCTAATACTTAGGCTACCTGATGCAAAGAGCTGACTCACTGGAAAAGACCCTGATGCTGGGAGAGACAGGGCAGGAGGAGAAGGGGAGACAGAGGATGAGATGGTTGGATGGCATCACCGACTCTGTGGACATGAGTTTGAACAAACTATGGGAAATAGTGAAGGACAGGGGAGCCTGGTGTGCTGCTGTCCATGGGGTTGCAAAGAGTTAGACACAACTGAGAGACTGAACAACAACATATCACCTGAACCATCTTATAGACAACACAAGGGGGGGTTCCACCCTGTGGAAACCAAGAAGGGCCTGAAGTGGCTCCTTCACATCCCAGATCACCAGTTGCCCCTCTGCTGGGACAAGCCTGTGTCCCCAAGCAACCATGGAAAAGCTGTGGCAACTTCACGGAACCCACCTCCCCCTGCCTGCCTCTGCTCCTCCAGTGGAACCTGGGGTGGGATGGTCGCTTATGAGCATCGCCAGGTCGGGGAAGGCAGGTTCCCCGGGTTTAAAGTGCAGACCCCAATTCCGCTCCCTGCCGTCAGCCGTGTGGCCTGGGCTACATGTCTTCTGTCCTCTCCTGCAGCCGCAAGGGGCACCAGGGCATCCTCACCGCACCCCTAGGAGGGTTGATGTCACCCCCATTTACAGAAGAGGACACAGAGAACCAGAAAGTGAAGATGCTTGCCTGGGGTGACCCAGCTAGCAAGTGGCAAAGTGTTGGTCGCTCAGCCGTGTCCAACTCTTTGTGACCCCATGGACTGTAGCCCACCAGGCTCCTCTGTCCATGGGATTTCCCAGGCAAGAATACTGGAATGGGTAGCCATTCACTTCTTCAGGGGATCTTCCCAACTAGGGATCAAACCTGGGTCTACTGCTTTGTAGGCAGATTCTTTACTGTCCGAGCCACCAAGGAAGCCAGCAAGTGGCAAAGGCAGAAACTAAACTGGGCAGGCTTGCTCTCAGTTCAGTTCAGTTCAGTTGCTCTCAGTTCAGCAAAGGCAGAAACTAAACTGGGCAGGCTTGCTCTCAGTTCAGTTCAGTTCAGTTGCTCTCAGTTCAGTTCAGTTCAGTTGCTCAGTCGTGTCTGACTCTTTGTGACCCCATGGACTGCAGCACGCCAGGCTTCCCTGTCCACCAACTCCTGGAGTTTACTCAAACTCACGTCCATTGAGTTGGTGATGCCATCCAACCATCTCATCCTCTGTCATCCCCTCCTCCTCCCGCCTTCAGTCCTTCCACTCATTTGAAAAGATCCTGATGCTGGAAAGGATTGAAGGCTGGCTCTGGAGTCCGCATTTAGCCAGGAAGACATAAACTCATGGCTCAGGGGGACAAGGACGAGGAGCTGTCATTCCTTTTTCTGATGTTCATTGGACACTCCCACCCACCAGACAATGCATTGCAGGGAGACTGAGGCCTGGAGGAGAGGGGCTGCATCTGCCCCACACCGTTCTTGCCCTCCTAACTCCCCACCTTCTCTTGTTGCACAGATGAGGGGCGATGGCCCAGCACCCTTACCTGACCCCGATGGTGAACATGCTGAGCAGGTGTTTCCCTTGCAGCCAGCCAGTGAACATGATCAGGCCTGGGAGGAGATGGAAACACACACATAAGTACATATACACACACACGTATGTTTATATACACACACACACATGTATGTATATATACAGGCTTAAGGAGAAGAGGACGGCAGAGGATGGGATGGTTAGACAGCATCACCGACTCAATGGACATGAAATTTGAGCAAACTCTGGGAGATAATGGACAGGGAAGCCTGGTGTGCTGCAGCCCATGGGGTCGCAAAGAGTCAGATGTGACTTAGCGACTGAACAACAGCAACAAAATGTTTACACACGCACGCACACACCCATCCACACACACAAACAAGTACGTTCTTCAACATCCGAAGGCATTCCAATCTTTCTTAGTGTTTACGGGAATACAGACACAGGACAATTACGAATAACTTCAAACACTTTTCACCTCTCCCATTTTTAAGGAAGAAACTCTCCTGCTTACAAAAGAGGATGGTTTTCCTTTTTCAGGAAAGGATCAAGTCAGTTCAAGTAAAAGAAAGAAACAGTCACCCAGTTTATCTGGGGTTGTTTGCAACATTTCTGTGCTATTTCAGAAGTTTCCCACAGGCTGTATGTTCCTAGGACTTGCCCCGAGGTGTCTGATGTGACCAACGACAGCCGCTCCCCTGATGGACTCATGAGCTGCTCTCTCTTAACTGACTTTATTCTGCATTTTTGTGATTAAAGACATCCCTTATCCCATTTTTCTCTTTCATCAATTGTTGACCCAGTATTTAAACACCAGATGCTGTGTTAGACACGGGGTATGTGGACAGTCAGAGATGGAGCCTCCAGGTAAAGAAGTGGATGACTCATGCTGGGGCCTATGAAAGCCCTGAGACGTTCTGGCAATGGGGAAAAGTTCAGGGTCCGCCAGGCATGGCCTCAGTTTGCTCATCTGTAAAGTGGGGGAAATGACCACATCTTCCTCAAGGGCTTGTTTTAGGATTTAAGATGTAACAATGCACTTGGAGATCTCAGCATGGCTCCTGGCCCACAGTAACACCAAGTCATGAACTGCTGTGGCCACAGTTACAAGACAGGCGAGGGGGAAGTAGGAGGTGAGAGGAGTTGCCTGTGACACGTCTTGGGGGACTTGCGGAAGAGCATCAGCTGTGTTTTGCAGGGAAAGCAGAGCCAGGGTGAGCTTTCTGCTGGGCAGTAGTGGTGTGTGTGTGTCTGCATGTGTGTGGGTACGTGTGTGTTGGGGGTAGAGAGGTCATAAGATCTGATTTATTGGGGTTTCATTTTTTATTTTTTTTTTGCACACTTTGATTAGCAACAGAACTCAGTAGTCGAAATCTTAGCAGGAACCCAAATGAACCTAGAAAGATTCGGGGGGAAGTTTTATTAAAAATAGGGGCAGAGCCCAACCCACAGGACCTGCCCCCATCCTGGGCCCTGCCACAGTAGGAGGGTGGGGGCCTTACAAAAGCCAAATGTGCTTATTTCTTCCCAAATTCAGGTTCGGTAATTTTCCACCGGTGTCTAGAAATAGGCTACTGTGAGTACTGAGACCACAGAGGTGACAAACACCACTTTCCCCTGGAGCCGGCTGTTAAGCCTTTACCAGCACACCACTCTTTCCCAGCATCCCTAGGCCTTTCTAAGGGTTCACAACTCCCACTCTGCCAGAGCAATTCTTGAAATATTTATTAAAAAGAAAAAACATCTGAGCGGTTATCACAGGCCTGGCCATGGACATGCCAATTTAAGTTTTAAGTTAACGTGAGGAATAATGGCTTATACAAGGCAGTAACCCTGCAGGGCCTCTGACTTGGAACATTTTTTGAAACAGATTTAATCTTGTGGAAAGGCCTGCTAAGAGCATCTATTTGACAATCTGTCTTGAAGCACACCTTCTTGGTATTTTCTCTGGGGGCTATTATTACAGCCCATTCTCCTTCTGGCAACCCCAGGGTCTAGAGCAGGTGGCAGACAGCTTTTCCTCTAACAGGTTGGGTAGAAAACAGTACTCACTTTATGAGCCATATGGTCTGTTGAAACTCAACTTGGCCATTGCAGTGTGCAAGTGGCTATAGATACTATATGAATGCGTTTGGCTGTGTGCCAATAAAACAATTATTTGTGAACATTGAAATTTGATTTTCATATAATGTTAATGTCAGAAGATGTTCTTCTTCTTCTGATTTTTTTTCAGTCATTTAAAATGTAAAAAAAAGCCTTGGCTTGTGAGCCACACAAAAACACGTGGTGAAACCAATCTGGCCTGGGAGTCAGAGTTTCCACCCCCTGCTTTAGAGAGCAAAAAGGCCCTCTGGGCAGCCAGGGGGCATGTAGGCATCCATCCACCCTGTCCCAGACGTCTGATCAGTGTAACCCCGAGGAGGGCAGGTGAATGGTGACATAGAGCCACTCTCCCTCCGTGACAGACATCACTAATCTATCACAGTCCTCCTCCACCATGCCTGAGCACAGCCTCCAAATCCTCTCACAAGCACAGAGCCCCTCTGGCTATGATAAGACTTGGCAGGCTAAGATAAAACCCACTTCCCATGAAACTGCTCCAGGGCAAACTAGGGCAGAAAGGAGGGAAGAGGACATAGAGCTACTCAAAAACAGGAAACCTACTGACTGAACAAACTCTGAGTACAACATCCAAAACTGACACTTGGAAAGGAGACTAGAAACTAGAGAGTGGGAAGGGGTGGCCAGGGAGCAAAGGGCGGCAGGTCTATCTCTAGCACAACAGAACTGAGAGATCCAACTTCAGAGCGTGTCCTCTTAACACTTTGCTAAATGGCAACCCACTCCAGTACTCTTGCTTGGAAAATCCCATGGACGGAGGAGCCTGGTAGGCTATGGTCCATGGGGTCGTAGAGAGTCGGACACAACTGAGTGACCTCACTTTCACAAGTTGTAAAGGAATGGGAGAGACCTTCCATGCCTTTGGATATATGTTTTGCTTGGTCTGAAATTCCCAATCTTCTCTTTTTTTTATTTGGCAAACTCCTACCCATCCTACAAGACCCAACTTAATGTCACCTCCTCTTTGGAGCCTTCTCAACTCTCCCATGTAAAATTAACAGCTACCTTCACATTTCATATTTGTTCAGGTATCTCTCTCCTATTTCTCTGGAGTCCTCCAAAGGGCAGAAGCTGTGTCTGACTCATCTTAGTGGCCCCAGAACCTATCCCAGGATCAACCGTGTCATAAGATATTCATTAAATGAACCAATGCATCTGGATGACCAGAAGCACAACAAAAACTGCTGCTAGGAGGGCCAGCTGCCTCTTCTCCTAAGAACTTTCTCCACTCTGCAGTTTTAGCCAGACTCACTAGAACTTCCTCTCATCACTGCTTGTGCTATGGGCAGTGGTTGGCTGGTTTGTTCCTTTATTCACTAAACCAACATTTATTGAGAATCTATAATGGCCCAGGCACTGGTTGACCCTGAAAGCTGAGAACAAAGGATACAGACTCAAAGCCAGAACTGAAGACAGCAGGAAGGGGCAGG
This sequence comes from Dama dama, assembly GCF_033118175.1. Classification (NCBI taxonomy): domain Eukaryota; kingdom Metazoa; phylum Chordata; class Mammalia; order Artiodactyla; family Cervidae; genus Dama; species Dama dama. The sequence goes on along the minus strand of NC_083684.1, from coordinate 16,738,462 downwards.
TGCAGGGACCAGGGTATAATTCAGGAATAAGACCTGAATTTGGGGCTGCAGCACCATGGGGATACTGTTTGGTATGCTGCCAAAGGTCAGGAGGAACAAGCCTAGGCACAGCATAGAAACGTGGCTGGGTGCACCACCAGACTACATTTCCCAGTCCCCTTTGCAGTTAGGTAGGCCATGTGACTTCATTCTGGCCAATCAAGAATGGGCAAAAGTGATGACTTCACTTCCTGGTCCCTGCCTTAAAAAATGCTCCCCCCTCACCCCCACTCCCCACAAGTCTCTATGTTCTTTCTTTCCCCATCTGCTGGTTTAACAGAATTATGGCCCACCCCTCCCAGGAACTGGAGGAAAGCAGAGCAACAATAAAGCAGGAGCCTGGGACCACATGTCAGGGTTTGGAGGTGAGCTACCCGGGAAAGCCATTTCACCAGGAATGTGCCCACAGACTGTAGTGTGAGCAAGAAATAAGTTATGATCATGTTAAGTCATTAAAATGTAGGAGCTGCTTGTTACAGCTGCTAGCTTGTTCAGACTGATACAGAGACCTCTCGCTGCTGACCAAGAACCTCTGATCCCAAACCCCAGTCCTCACCCAGGTGAGTAGTAAGGTATTTGACAGCTATGGGTGCTGCCTTCCACACACCCCCACCCCCTCTTCCACCCTCACCAGGACCCCATGCAGAACCTCCTTCACCCACCAATTATGCCAAATGAGAAGAGTGTCAGTTGCTTCCCCAGCTTGTCCATGCTTTTCTGTAGAGGAGTTTTGGGCGTCTGAAAGGATGAGAACAATGGGTTTGTTAGATGAGATCCGGGAGTGTCCCTCCTGCTTCAGTTCTCTCTCTCTCTCTCTTTTTCATTTTTGGCTGCACTGTGTAGCTTGTGGGATCTTAGTTCCCTGACCAGGGATGGAACTCGTGCCCTCTGCAGTGGAAGCACAGAATTCCAACCACTGGATTGCCAGGGAAGACCCTGCTTGGATTGCTTTTTTATATCTTAAGCTGAGTGGTGATTACACAGGGCACATATATAGAAATCCACGGACTGCTACATTTCAGATCTGTGTATATCACCGTAAGTCATATCTTGACAAAAATCCTAATGAGTATTTCAAAGTAAAAAGTTTTTAAAAGTGTACTCACATTAACCATATCATCCTTGTTCCTAAGGAGTAGGCGGGGCAGGTGTCACCAGCTGATAATCATCTCAAACCCCACCTTACAAGAAACCCAGGGCTTCCCTGCTGGTCCAGTGGTTGAGAATCCGCCTGCCAATATGGGGGACACGGGTTCGATCCCTGATCCGGGAGGATCCCACATGCAGTGAGGCAACAGGGCCCATGTGCCACAACTACTGAACCCCCGGGGCCCCAGAGCCCGTGCTCCACGAGAGCAGCCACCGCCGTGAGAAGCCTGAGCACCACAACAGGAGAGTAGCCACTGCTCGCCACAACTAGAGAAAGCCTACACGCAGCAATGAACACCCAGTGCAGCCATAAATAAACAAATAATCTAAAAAGAATAAAGAACCCAACGCCCCCAGCCCCTCACCTCTTCAGCCTGCATCATCTTAAACACTTCTCCGAACTGGGACTTTTCTCCTGTTCCGATCACGACGCCCTGCATCCAGGAGAGAAAGGTGTGAGGTCTGAGCTGAAGGTCCACAGGTGAGGGATGCCAAGGCCCCGGGCTCACCTGGCCCTTCCCGCACTGCACCAGGGTCCCCATGAAGACGATGTTGCTCAGGGTCGCGAGGTCGCCCTCACCCGTCAGCGGGGTGTCTGTCTTACTGCTTGGCTCAGCTTCTCCCGTGAAACTGGACTCGTCCACCAGGAGGTCTGTGACCTGTGGGGAGCAACGAGAGGTGTGGTACCAGCCCCCTAACCTGTGAGCTGGTTTTCAAAGCCCAGGATAGTGTCTAACACCTTAATGTCACTGGTCAACAGACAGCAAATAAGAAATCAGGAAACAAGGATCAGAACGCGGCCTCGGGTGCCTCGAGGAATCAGAAAAGCTTTGAATGTGGGACCCCTTTCAGAAAACATAGCAATCTCAAATCCTGTTTTAACACCCTTTTAAATTTTAATAAAAAATTTAAAAAAAAAACTTAGGCAATGGTTAAATTAGAGTATCCCTTTCGGAGCATCCTATTTTTCCCCTAACTCCCACATCCCGCCCACACTGGAGTTCCCACACAATCCGTGTGATTTGGGTAGCAGTGAGCCGGGTTACTTGATGACAGCCTAAGGTCATGTCAACACCCGAAACACACATGCAGTCACAGATACACACGCTTCCTGACGTTTCCAGGGTGACATTTCCAGAACACCTACTATGCACCAGGTCCAGCACAGAGCACTTCACAAGGCTTCTTGCTTAATCCTCACACCCGCCATGAAAGACACTATTATTTTATCCACTTTATAATGTTGTTTAAAATATTTAATTAATTAGGCTGCACCCGTCTTAGTTGCCACACGGGGGGTTTTCGATCTTCTTTGCGGTGGGCAGGACCTGTTGGTCACAGCACGTGAACTCTTAGTTGCAGCATGTGGCATCTAGTTCCCTGACCAGCGATCGAACCCTGCATTGGGAGCACAGAGTCTTAGCCACTGGGCCACCAGGGAAGTCCCTTATCCAGTTTACATTTGGGGAAACAGGCATGGGCTGATTAAGAAATCTGCTCAAGTTTACACAGCTCATTAGCGGCAGAGCAGAGGTTTGAACCAACATAGTGGCTCCAGAGACCACATTCTTAGCCATTCAAGGTCTTGCGGAAGTGACCACAGGCCCAGTAGGTATCACTCAGGAGGTAGGTCTTCCATGGCCAGAACCATGCCGGGGACCGCCAAGGAGGGCAAGGTGTCTAGGGTGTGCTCTGCCCCTAAGGGACTTCTCACTGAAGCAAAAAAAAAAAAAAAAAAAGAGCAACTAAAAGAAGTTACCTTCCTTCAAACTCCCAAAAGAACAGTTAGATCGGCCTTTCTCAAACAGAAGTCTGTGAGTTTCTATACTCTCAAGTTTTATAATTCAATAACAATCTATAAAAATGTGCACACTTCCAGGGGACCCCAGTCCCCGAGGATGACAGGAGCCACCACCTGCCAAGTAATATCCATCTAACCTTCTAAGTTCCTAACAGAACCCCATGGCATTGGGTGTGATGATGGCCCCCATCCCACCCCCTTAGCCCTGTTTCCCAGCTTCCCTGGCAGCTCACGGTGTCTCCACCCTCTGGACAATGGGATGAATGGTCTTTGTGCAGATCTTTGAAGGGGGCTGAGCTGACAGGTCCTCTTTGTCCCCTTCACCTTTCTCTCTCTCTGCTTGGGTCACTGTTTTCATGGCTGGCGCTCCAAGAGCCATTTTACAGGCACTAACAGGATGCCACAGCCCAAGGGGGCAGAGAGGAGGGCTGGGAGAAACCCAGGGTCTTTCTTCTGTGGTGAAGCCACCCTGTCGGCTCCCCCTTCAAGCTCTCATCACGTGAAATAAGAATAAACCCCTGCCTGTTCAAGCCCATGTATCTGTCTCAACCTACCACCACAAACACAACTACTGACTAATCTTCATGTTTTATCTCCAGGACATCGGAGCAAAGTCATATGAGATCACAGGCAGCTCCTAACCCACAATGAAAGAAGAAACGCAGAAAGTGAGTCATCCAGAACGACCAGATGTTGATCGCACAGGTCCCAGGCAGCAGAAACTACCACACCTCTGTGGTTCAAAATTGGGAAAGGAGTATGTCAAGGCTATATATTGTCACCCTACCTGGCATGCTGCAGTCCATGGGACTGCAAAGAGTCAGACACGACTTAGCAACTGAACAACAGTAACTATGGCAAACAGAGATTCCGTTTCTAGTAAATGTGGTCTAATTGGACATGATAATAATTAGAATAAGTTGTAACTCACTTAACTTGAAGCACATAGATTTTGTACCTAACTTTATGTTTGTTCCATTGAAGTTACATTGTAATAAAAATGGTAAATCAGCAGTGAAAGAGAATCCTGCCATTGCCTGAGTTTGAGAGACGTAGTTAGAACAACCTGATGCCCTAATCGGATCTATTCTGTCTCAAAAGGTTCAGGAAACAGGAGTGTGGAGTGGTGGTGGTGGGGGGGGTGGGATGAGCTGCAGAGTTTCTTGGAGGGTCTAGGACATGAAACAAGCCTTGAGGGATCAGCAGACACTGGTAAGAGAATCAGGCAGGTCTTTCAGGAGGGAAAAGAAAGCAAGTTGGAGAATTGCTGGTGAGTGGACTTGGTAATAATGAGTTTGATCAAAACAATGGAAGAGATGGGGGGAGGTAAATAAAGACCTCTCTTCCCCCAGCACCCCAGCCACAGACTAAAAGGACAGAAGCCCTGCATGCCGAGCAGTGGAACCGGGTCATCCTCTCTGGGCACAGGTTCTCGGGAGTGGACAGAGGTGGGCACTGTCCCAGGTGCTGAAACCAGCACGGGGGTTTGCTGGAGGGGGAAGAGTTGGCCCTGCTCTCACAGGGCCTCAACTCCATCAACACGAGAGGGCGTGAGCAAAGAGACAGAAGGTTTGGTCTACATGGGGACCCATGTGGGGACCAGCATGACGAGCAGAGGATGTGTGGGAGGTGTGGTTGGAACCTAGTTGTGTTTGGCATTGGTTAAGAGATTGGGATATAACCTTGGGATATAGCCATGAAAAGTCTGGAGCAGAGAAGGATAAACATGAGGAAAATGTGCAAAGTTATGTTAGACATTAGAAGACAGGCCAGTTCCATCAGGAGGGGAAGCCTACAGTCCAAGAAATACAGGCCATGTGAAGCACAGTAAGGCTCTCAGTGAGGGAGCACGCATGGATGGGAGTGCCAGACAAAGAACACAGAGCAACTGGCAGCAAGTGGAACGAAGGAGACAGTTAATTTCTCTGGGGTGTTTTGTTTTGTTTTTTTAACCTTTGGCCATACCCGGAAGCATGTGGGATCTTAGTTCTCTGTCCAGGGATTGAACCTGCACTCCCTGCATTGGAAGGCAGAGTCTTAACCACTGGATCGCCGGGGAAGTCACTCTTCTGTTTTTAATTCTAGTCTTCACACTTGTACCAGACTATGTGAAGGCTGACGGCAGGTCCAAAAGCCCCCTGGGCCTCCATTCTGCTTTCCTAGTGGACCCACGAGGGTTAGAGACTTCTTATGTTAACAAAAATCACATTCACATAGTTGTGATTTGGGGAGCTTTAGTTTTTCCAGATATAAAATGGATTTTCCCACTTGTCTTGGGGGACCCTCCCTCACAGGACATTAATTGCTGGTCTGTGGAAAGAGGGTTCCATGGTGGAAAACAGTTTGAGAAACATGGGAGTAAACCCAGTGAACTGGTTCTCTTTACTGCAGGACTTCTCGGGGTCTTTACTATGCAAATGGATGCTGACACTCTCCAAGTGGGGGCTGCAGTGTATGGGCCACCCTGCGGGGCAAGTGTTGGGAGACACTGGGCTACGAGGTCACTACATCTCCTCTTGTTCCAACAATAACCCCTTCAGACACACTGAGGCTCACATGATTTGCTTATTTTGATTTTTGCTGTTTAAAGGAAGACCAATTAGAATATAACCTGCTCACCCAGTTTTTCAATTGACCGAGTCAACAGGACTTTAAAGTGGATGCCAATTATATGCCCAAAGAATTTTAAGTCAGGTTCTTTTTTCAAGAACTTTGAAAATCAAATTCTTGAAACAAATGGACAGTGATGTACTAAGTGGGATGATGTTAAATTAGAGTGCAAGAGAAACTAAGAGAAGAATTACTATTGTTGATGGTATGCTAATGCTAACACACATTTGCTGAGTGTATTTTTCTCATGAAACATTCATGACTATGCCGTGGAAAAGATGCTGCTCTGATCCCCACTCTACAGATGAGAAAACTGAGGCTCTGAGAGCTTCAGAAGCTTGCCCGAGGCCCCACAGCCTAGGTCATGTCAGAGATGGATTCTGCTGCATTTTCTTAGCTCAGGCATCCATTCTCTCATAGGGTCTGGGACGGGGCGATGGGGCAGGCCAGACTGTGAACAGTCAGAGGGCAGAGTTTAGTCTTGATCCACATGGTGTGGGGTCACTGCAGCTTCCTCCTATGGCAGGATGAGCCCCATGAACAGAGCCTCAGAGGAGGACCTCTGAGGGCCTGTTGGACTGATAAGATGGGGGCATTTTCCAGCTGGAGTGACGGCTGTGGTTGCCCAAACATGAGGATCTTTCACAGAAAGAACCCCTATTAACTAGTTCAGTTCAGTCGCTCAGTCATGCCCGACTCTTTGCAACCCCATGGGCAGCAGCATGCCAGGCTTCCCTGCCCATCACCAATTCCCCAAGGTTACTCAAACTCATGTCCATTGAGTTGGTGATGTCATCCAACCATCTCATCCTCTGTCGTCCCCTTCTCCTCCCCAGCATCAATCCCTCCCAGCATCAGGGTCTTTTCCAGTGAGTCAGCTCTTCACATCAGGTGGCCAAAGTATTGGAGTTTCAGCTTCACCATCAGTCCTTCCAATGAACACCCAGGCCTGATCTCCTTTAGGATGGACTGGTTGGATCTCCTTGCATTCCAAGGGACTCTCAAGAGTCTTCTCCAACACCACAGTTCAAAAGCATCAATTCTTCGGCGTTCAGCTTTCTTTATAGTCCAACTCTCATATCCATACATGACAACTGGAAAAACCATAGCTTTGACTAGACAGACCTTTGTTGGCAAAGTATGTCTCTGCTTTTTAATATGCTGTCTAGCGTGGTCATAAGTTTCCTTCCAAGAAGTAAGTGTCTTTTAATTTCATGGCTGCAGTCACCATCTACAGTGATTTTGGAGCCCCCCAAAATGAAGTCTCTCACTGTTTCCCCATCTATTTGCCATAAAGTGATGGGATCAGATGCCATGATCTTAGTTTTCTGAATGATGAGTTTTAAGCCAACTTTTTCACTCTCTTCTTTCACTTTCATCAAGAGGCTCTTCAGTTCTTCTTTGCTTCCTGCCATAAGGGTGGTGTCATCTGCACCCTATTAATTGGTGACACATTAAAATGTGAGAAAACAGACCTCAGCCAGCTGATCAAGGTCAGCATCAGCAGGGATGGGTCATGGTGATTGATGGTCGGGTAACTAAGATACCATAAGCTCTTGGCATGGTCAAAAAAAGAAAAAGACTTTAAGAAATAGAGTCTATTTTTTTTTCTTAAAAAGAGGAAAGAAGAGAGAGATGAGACAGAGATGCCTCCCTTGAAGACAGCTGGCCAGAGAAACAGGAACAATGGGGATTAGGGGATTGGGAAGGGGTAAGGATGCAGGCAGGGAGGTGGGTTTGGGTTTGGATATGCTGGAATGGAGGTGGGCTATCTGTCCATCTGTGTCCTGCCAAGGGCCAGGCCTTCTTCTGGGCCCTGGGAATCCAGTAGTGACCAAGACAGACAAACTCCCTGCCTTTGTGGAGGGACCTTTGCCAACAAAGGTCTATTTAGTCAAGGCTATGGTTTTTCCAGTAGTCATGTATGGATGTGAGATTTGGACTATAAAGAAAGCTGAGCGCCGAAGAATTGATGCTTTTGAACTGTGGTGTTGGAGAAGACTCTTGAGAGTCCCTTGGACTGCAAGGAGATCCAACCAGTCCATCCTGAAGGAAATCAGTCCTGAATGTTCATTGGAAGGACTGAAGTTGAAGTTGAAACTCCAATATTTTGGCCACTTGATGTGAAGAGCTGACTTATTTGAAAAGACCCTGATGCTAGGAATGATTGAAGGCAGGAGGAGAAGGGAACGACAGAGGATGAGATGGTTGGAGGGCATCACCAACTCAATGGACATGAGTTTGGGTGAATTCCGGGAGTTGGTGATGGACAGGGAGGCCTGGCGTGCCGCAGTCCATGAGGTCGCAAAGAGTCGGACACAACTGAGTGACTAAACTGAAGCAATAGACAGGAGCAATAGACAGGAAAGCAAACTGACACTGGAATGAACAGCAGGAATCCAGGGTGGGGAGAGGGAGGGGAGGTGACGCCTCAGGAGAGGGATCAGGGCGGCCAGTGTGGAGGGGACGGTTGGGGGCCGAGACCTCAGGAATGAGGACAGCTAAGTCCTGCTGGTGGGAAGTAGGTTCCGGATGGCAGGGACGGCTCTCCTGTGTGAAGATGCGTTGCAGGCAGCTGATAGCAGCAATGCATGTGGCTTCCTAGACAGGGCTGAGCACACAGCTTGGGTCTCCTCTGCCTGGAACAGCTGGTTAACGTCCATTCCAGAATGGCTCAAAAGGCACTGCTTCCAGGAAGCCCTCTGTGACTGCAGTGGGCCAGTCAAGTCTGTCCTGATTGGGAAGTCCAGAATCCCCTGGGCTTTGCCCACAAGGTCCCCTGTGGGAGATGTGGTCTGTCACTCCAGGCCGTAAAAACAAGAGGTCTCATCTGTTCTCACTGCCTCCTCAGCACGCAGCACAGGTCCTGGCACATAGTAGTTCTCAGGAAATATTTTTCGAAGGACGGATTAATGGGGATTTGGGAGGGGTGCCCTCAGGCAGGGAGGGAAGGAGGAGAGGCTTAGAGGAGGGCTTTGAGGGCGGTGGGTTGAATAGTAGCCCCCTACCATCCAATCCCTGAAGACACCCAAGTCCTAATCCTTGGAATTTGCGAAAGTGTTGTCTTAGCATCAAAAGAAACTTTGCAGGTGTGATTAAACGGATGGGTTTACCCCCGGGAGATTAGCTTGGATGATCATGGGGGGCCCTATATGTCATTACAGGGACTTCCCAGCTGGTCCAGGGGTCAGGCCTCCACACTCCCAATGCAGCGGCCTGAGGGTCGAGCCCTGGTTAGGGAACTAGATCCCACATGGCACAGCTAAAAGATTCCTCATGCCGCAACTAAGACCCGGGGCATCCAAATAAATTAATTAAAAAAAGAAAAAAGAGATCATGTGATTTTAAAAAGGGTCCTTACGAGAGGGGAATCAGAGCAGTGTCTGAGAGAAGGAAATACAAAGACAGAAGCAGTAGTTGGAGCGATTCGGGGGCACGAGGAAAGAAATGTGGGTGACCCTGGAAGCTGAAAAATGCAAGGGAACCAATTTTCCCCTGAAGCTTGGCAATGGTAAACACAGTCATGCCAACGCCTTGATTTCCACCCAGTGAAACTGAGTTTGAGTCTGACCTCCAGCCTGTAAGATAACACACTCTTGTTGTTTACGCCCCAAGTGTGTAACAATTTGCTCAGCAGCTCTAGAACTGGACATACTGAGGAAACCTGGGGGGAAAGTCAGAGAGCCAGGAAGGAAGTCCGGAGAGCCGGCTGTCGGGAAAGAGGTGATGGAGTGGGGAAGCCGGTCTGGCATTTATGACTTGGCTTGGACTTTATGATCACCAGCACAGCCTGTGCGCACTGTACATGGTACACCTGCTTTCACCATCAAAGAAGGACGCGTTACCCAGAAGCAAAGAGCGCTCACTTTGAAGATAGGGGTGAATGCCTCTAAGCCAGGACTCCTTCCGAGATAAGGCTCTCTTCCCAGATGCCAGGGTCTCACTGCATACGTGCTAATCTGGCCTTTTGGCGACCTTGAAGGAATGTACCCCTGCCATGTTTGATGGAATTTCTTTTTCTTTGTTGTGACAGGATACAAAACAGCACTGAAAACCATGCTTTTCTGGAGCAGTCTGTCTGGGCTATGGCGAGCCTGTCTCCTGGGCTACAGTCCTCAGTTTGGCTCACATGCTCTGTTCTTATTAGCGATTGTTTGCATCGACACAGGGCCTGGAGTCCGTGGTGAAGGACCTGGGCTCTGGAGCCAGGTGGCCCGGATCAAGTCCCCTCTGCCCCACTGACTGTGTGAGCTCAGCCCTCCAGGCTTCTGTGTCCTCACTGTAAAAGAAGGACTGTCCCACTGTCCTCTTAAGGTCACTGGGAGATGAAGCAAGGTGGCTTTTACACAGGAGCTAGCGCCGATCTGATTGTTACATACGGTTGACCCTTGGACAGTGCAGGCGGTTGCTTCAATGCCTCGGAGCAATGAAGCCCCACTGAGCCTGTGCTCTCGAGCCCAGGAGCTGCAACTCCTGAGCCCACGTGAGGCAGCTCCTGAAGTCCGGATGCTCTAGAGCTCAAGAGAGCTTCCACATCAAGAGAAGCTGCTGCAATGAGAAGCCCTTGCACCGCAACGGGAGAGCAGTCCTGCTCGCCACAACTAGAGAAAGCCCACCGCAGCAAGGAAGACCCAGCACACCCAAATAAATAAAATCATTTTTTAAACAAATTCTACTATGAGTAAACAAAGCTATTGACTGCAAAAGGACCAGAGAGGAAATCTGCAGAGTGTTGGTGGCCGGTAGCCTTGAAAAAGTCCTCATGCTGGCAATGACCAGGTACCATCTAATCTGATAGAAGCAGGGCAGGAAGAAAACCAGTTGAAGTAGGAGAGGAGTTATTTGGGGTTTCAAAAATTCTTTCAAGGAACTGTTGTCAAGCCTGGTAATGATAAACAGTTTAATCAACGGCTGATATTCGGGACTCTGTCCCCACCTTGGGGGGCTGCACAAGCAGGCTGATGGTCTTAGCTCAGTTCAGCATCATGAGAGACCCTTGAGTTGGGAATGAACATTAACCCCTCTGACAGATGAGGAAACTGAGGCACAGAGAGGTTAAGCTACTTGCTCAAGGTCACACAGCTTCTGAAGGATAGGACTTGGCTAAAGCCCAGCCCCAGGGCACTAACCACTTCACCACTCTGCCTCCTTGTAGCGTCCACAGTATACGTGCGTCCTGCTTATCAGCTGCCCATTGTGTGGACACCCTGCCCCTGTACCTGGGGACTCCTCCACATTGCAGGGCAGAGCCCATCCCTAGGGAGGCGTGGACAGTGTCAGACTGGTTTCCCCAGCTTTCCCTGCATGTGGGGCTTGGCCACTGGACAGCGGCTCCTCTACTGGGAACCATGTGCCCTGAACTTGGAGGCCAGATGCTCGTGTGGGGAGAAGGAGACGGAGAGGAATTCACCCTGGTGTGGGGTACACTCGCTGTTCACCCTCATCCTGCCCTGCCTGGGGATCTGAAAACAGGGGCAGCGGGGCTGGAAAGCCCGGGTGCCCTCTGGCCCCCGCCTCACCTCCAAAGACAGGCTCAGAGTGCCGTGAGCGCAGGTCCCGGAGGTCGGCTCCAGTCTCTTTTGTCTCCCTCCACTCCCCACCTCTCTCCAGGCCACCCTTCCAACAGCCTGCTATTGACCCAGAGAACACGTCTTCCTTAAATAAATAAATCAGGCCGATAACCTGGGCTTAATCCTTTATCACTAAAAGCTTTGAACAATCCTTAAACCTTCTTGGCAGGGATCATAAAATAGGTTACTCCCATCAACGGATCTCTCTGAACCTGATTTCACCTCTTTTTTTCTTCCTTTTCTTGAGGATTCAGGATTATCTTCGAGAGCCTCAGAGAACGTTCTGTGAGGTCGTGACACCCTGAGATCCGCAAAGGTTGGGAACGGAGCCCCACACCCGATGTCCCAAACTGCGCCCTTAACAGAAGCTTGTGCTACATTTTACGGCTGGACTGGTTGTGCTCATCCTTGAGATTAAGCAGCCTAACAGTGCTTCTGTCTGCCATCAGTGTGGTTGTTTCTAGAAGCAACTTCTCCCTCATTCCTCAGCCCCACCATGGTTCAGTTCACTACTGTAGTAGGCTACAAGCTAGAAAATCACATAACCAACACGTGTTAGGCTTATACTTACATGAGAATACATAATTAATGAAATGCCATTGGAGGAGCTTTGTGCTTAAAATTGGCTTGCTTGCTAACTTTCTGCTTCTGTGCACATATGCCTATGTCTGTGTACACGTGTGTGCAAGAAAGAGAGAATGCCTGCCTCCGAGAATCCAAGTGTCTGCACGGCCGCTGGACCCGGGTCTGGACCCCTCACCTCTGTGAGACGGATGTCGGCAGGGATGCGGTCTCCGATGGAGAGAGACACGATGTCTCCGGGTACCAGGTCTCGAGCTAGCAGGTGCTGGAGCTTTCCTTCTCTTATGCTGCATTTTAAACGGGGAGAAAACAAAAGCATCCTGGTTGACATCTCAATTTCAGGCACTTTGATAAGCTTGAGCAAAGGTTACAGAAATACATTTTCTCTTTCCGATGTGGACAAATGCTTGTGCCTGAATGGTTTTATTATTTTTTAAATTCACATGTCCTAAAAGGCTCTTGGGAAAGAGCTTGGCTCCTGGGAGAACTTGGGCTTCATTTGAAAAGTGGGGTGAATACTGTTCACCCTGCTTGGAAACAAGGTGGGACCACATGGCCTCCAGAAGCTTCTGCAGGTCTAGAGAAACAGCTCCTCGACAAAGCCGGCAGCTGGCGGTGCTTCTGTCCTCAGAGAACACAGCGCTCTGGTGTGCAGAGCTCAGCTCCGACCTCAGGGACAGCAGAACCTTGTTAAAGCCAGGAGGAGCATCTTAAGTGCCCAAGAAGCCAGGGAGCACCACCCCCACCCCCCAGGCCTGGGACTGCTCTTCACGGCTGTTTGCTGTTAGACATAGACATGCTTCTGTGTACAGGCTCCCACTGAACCCACAACGTGCTGCTCCTTACCCAACATGGCAGGACCCCCCAGCTGGACCCATGCTCCTCCCTGGGCCTCCTTCATGTAGCAGCCAGAGAGTTCTTAAAGCACAAAATCAGATCACAACTTCCTCCAGCTCCACCAATCAAGGTCCACAAAGACCTTGAGACTAGAAATATCTGGGTGTACTCAAGGGGGTGAATGACAGGAGGTAGGATGTCTGGGTCTAACTCCCAGGCTCTTGGAGAGGGTTTGGAGCTGGAGGAAGTTGTGATCTGATTTTGTGCTTTAAGAACTCTCTGGCTGCTACATGAAGGAGGCCCAGGGAGGAGCATGGGTGAACAGCCTTTCTCCCCACAGCAGAGTGCTCCAGGGGGTGGGTCCTGACAGGCTGAGACGGTCAGGGTGATCCCATCCCCTGCCCATGACCGACATAGACACAGGCATGATCTACAACACTGGCCTAAGAGACAGGAGTGGTATTTGGCAGGGGCTCAAGAGAAAGGTTTTCTCATTCTTTACGCACACACATGACCTCTTCTGTTGGGCTTTTTTCATCTTTATCATGTCTGGTTGTGACATCTGGAGCTATGGCAGCCACCTTGGGGTCATGAGGGAATCCAGTATAAGAACAAAGCCAGCAAGCTGAGGATGGCATAGTAAAGAGATAAAAGGACCAGGTCCTTGATGCCATCTGGAATTAACTAACCCCACTGGCCCCTCACTTCAGATCCCTTGCCATAAGACAACACAGTTTCCTTGTGGTTTGTGCAGCTGAATTTTCTGGGTTTTATAGCCAAGAGCACCTATCAGATATACATCTGCTCTTCTCTCAACTCTTCCCACAGCTGGCCCCTGCCATTTATCAGACCTCAACTTAAAGGTCAGCTCCACCTTAAATGTCAGAGCAGGGGAACCTGCCAGCCAGCTATCAGGGTTGTTCCCACACCTCCACCAGTCACTGCCATCTCTACGAGGTTCTTTTTAATTTTTGTGTGGCTTTGGCTTTCAGTCTTTTTGGCTTTAATGCACCTGCCTCATTCCAAAATCATTTCATTCCTTCACTTCATTATCTGCCTCCCCTGTTAGGAGTGTGACAGGTCCAAAGGCCAGGGCTTTCCCATCTCTTCACCTGGGACAACATCACCCTGCACACAGTGGGTGCTTTGTAAATATTTAATGAATGCACAAAGGATGGAGGTAACACAGGAAGGGTCTGCAGGGCAGATGCTTCTCCCGTTCTGTGACATGGGTCTCAGGGGCTCGGGGAGGGAGGCTGTGTCCCTTCACTGCTCTTTCAACTCTCCCAGGCTGTCTGCCTCTCTTGCTCTTGAAAATAAAATTGTCTTTCAGAAGCAACTCCCAGGGACATCAATAATGCATACTATTTGCCTGAAAGGCCAAGACTTGATATTTAAACTTAAGATCAGCTCATCAAACCCCATAAATCATGGATGCTTCTGTCTGCTTATAGGATTACGTCACACATCACACGTCTGGATTTCTGACACCTTGTTCATCCCATCATTAAGCCCAGACATTTTTCCTGCCCCCCAAAGAACCTTCTAGAATTGACTCATGCCTCTCAGGCTTTCACAGCATGCTCTTTTGGTCTCTACTTCGTTGCTCATTATTCTCTGCCTTGTATCTCTCTCTCTCTCTCACACACACACACACTCTTCACTTGCTGATTCCTTGAGAGGAGGGACTTCTCACTAGACATTTCTATCCTCCAGCTCTATGCTCAATTACGCCATCTGTATCCAAATATATGTTAAGGTTCTTTCTCCCAGCTTATCCTTTGGATAAAAGAGAGTTACTGTCTGTTGAAATCCTTCCAAAGTACCTTGGATCACGAGATACCTGCGGTGACTTTCTTATGAGTGGCAGTGTGTATTTGGGAAAGACAGATGACTTAAGACAACCTTAGCTGATGCCAGGAGGGGTGAGGGAGAAGACCTGGGCCTTTTCCAGAGTGGTTTCATGTTTACAAGGAGAATAACTGGTTGGAGATTGTGGGTACACTAAAAAATTCAATAGAAATGCACACACACACACACACACACACACACACACACACCAGCAGGCCGGCAACATTCTCACTTCAGCCTCTGCCGTTTCCTTGACCAAGGGCAGTGGCCCCTGCAAACCCTCTAAGCTGAGCTATCTGTGACGGCAGCCACTAGCCTGTGAGGCTGCTTGAGTTCAACTTGACAGCCACATGTGACTAGTGATGCTGTCCTGGGCAGTGCATGTGATAGAATCTTCCAGGGAGTCCCCTCGCACAGCACTGGGCTAAGCAGACAGGCCCAGGAGGTAAGGGGAGACATTCTTGTCTTTCCTTTTTAAACGTCTTTGGGGAGGGTGATGTGATAACAAAAGGCAAAGCAGGAATGTTCGGGTGGGAAAGAGGCTGGTGGGTAGCTGAGCAAATGGCCAGGGTTCATCACCGACCTGTCCACCCGCTTCAGTCAGAGTTCTGAGGCTTAGCTTATCATTAAAGCCCTGCCCCTCAGCTTCTTCTCAGCCTCAGGAAACCTGTCAAATGCCTTCTAGGAAAAATGCACACAACTCTGCACACTTCATCACAGGTTTCGTGGGCCACCCTCTTCCCAAAGCCCTGCCATCCATGGCCCCCAGGCTGGGCACCCTGATTAGACACCAGTGACAGTGTGGAGGCCCAGAGAGGCTGAACGACACATCTAAGGACACACAGCAATCTGCTGGCGGGGCAGCGATCAGGTTTGCTAACCCCTAGTAAGACATGCCTGGTGGGCTGCTGTCTATGGGGTCGCACAGAGTCGGACACGGCTGGAGCAACTTAGCAGCAGCAGCAGTAAGACATGGTTCTCCCGAATCACACGGCAGAGGATATAAAGGTGGCCAACGTTTTGCCAAACTCGCCAGCCCACTGACTCCTCTGATGAACCACAAAGTCCTGGGGTGGGCTGGAGGTCTCCGACTTACCAGTTGCATTCAGGAGGAACCAGCTTTGTCAGCTCTTCCAGAGATTTCTCTGACCTGTACTCCTGGCCGGAAGCACACGCAACACTGTGTTTAAGCGGGGTGAGGGGCTGGGGGGGCCCCCACAAAGCTCCCATCAGCCCAGGTGACCCCGCCCGGGAACTCAGGGCACATATACACACCTGGATGAAGGCAACGGTGACCACGATCAGCACAGCCTAGGGGGCAGACGGGAGGGCATGTTAACACCCATTGCCAATGAGCAGGTAAGTGATCCAGGGGAGGACACTGTCTTCCAAAATGTATTTCCTTTTTCCTTGCAAAATATAGCACTGTGTGCAGAGATTTAGAAAACAGAGGAGCGAAAAAAGCAGCCCCAATTCTGCCTCCAGAGGTTCACATTTGGGGGTTATCTTTCTAGATTTTTTGGTATAGATACACTTGTAACACAGGATGATACAGTATAGATCCGATCATTTATATCTCACCAGCATTTAATAACTGGCCACCTGACGCGAAAAGCCGACTCATTGGAAAAGGCCCTGATGCTGGGAAAGATTGAGGGCAGGAGAAGGGGCTGACAGAGGATGAGATGGTTAGACAGCATCCCTGACTCAATGGGCATGTATTTGAGCAAATTCCAGGAGACAGTGAAGGACAGAGGAGCCTGGCATGCTGCCATCCACAGATCACAAAGAGTCAGACACAAATCAGTGACTGAACAAACAAATACAAAGCTTCTAATAAACATGATTTCACATCAGAAGATGTGGATCTAGCCTCAGGCTTTCGAACAGAAGCTCTGAATTCCACTGCACGGAAGGAATCTGTTTTCGTATTTCAAAAGACAGCATTTGACAGATAGAAGGAAGCAGGAATGAAAGTCATTAAACAAAAGGTCACATATAAGAGCCACGTGTAAAAGGTCACACGGCGCAGGATTCTGTTTATAAGAACTACCCAGGATAGGTAAATCCGGATACACAGAAAGCAGATGGTAGTTTCCAGGGGCTGGTGGCGGTGGAGGGGAATGACTGTTTAATGAGTACGGGGGTTCCTTTCAGGGCAATGAAAACATTTTGGAACCAGATACAGCTATGGTCTTTCCAGTAGTCATGTACAGATGTGAGAGTTGGGGAGCATAAAGAAGGCTGAGCACTGACGAACTGATGCTTTCGAATTGTGGTGCTGACTTCACCCAAGAAATCGAATTCCTCACTTTATTTAACTTGAATTCAAACAGCCTCACAGGCTAGCAGTTGCCCCTTCTCCTTCTGCCCTCAGTCTTTCCCAGAATCAGGGTCTTTTCCAATGAGTCAGCTCTTCGTGAGGTAGAGGAACATGGACACTTCTTATCCTTTCTTTATGCTGTGTTTTCTACTTTTTTTCTTCTTTTTACAGCCTCGTTTTTTCTCCTTGCATAACAATGATAAGCAGAGACTCAGCAGGACCTTGGCAGCCAGGTCTGGGATGGGGGGGCACTGTTCCCCAACTCCCATGACTCCCATGGGGTGCACTCACCACGGCGATGCTGATGGCGTCCTCGTACTTCTTTGTGAGGACGCTCACCAAGGCAGAGGCCAGGAGCAGCAGGATCAGGGGGTTCTTGAACTGAAAAATGAAAAGCAGTGTGGTGGGATCTTGTCTAGGTTCATGGACACCAGAGACCAGGCCTGCTCTAGTGGAGCGGCGTCAGCTCTGCGCCCAGAACCTGGCTTTCAGGCCGGCCCTACAGTGATCTGAGGGCCATGAGGGGAGGACTGTCACCACCTGATGGTTCTCCTCCACCTGAAGACCCACCAGCGCGGTCCACCCAACACCGGCTTCCTAGGGTCATCTCGACAGTGTCCCTGTCACCAAGACACCAGCCCTGGCCCTGCCTTCCGTTCTTGGTCTCATCTTGCCACGTCTCCTTGCCGCTCCAGGTCAGAACCTGCCCCTCTGGTGGGACGCTGGCCCTGGGCCAGCATCCTGTGTGCTCCATTCACAACAGGCCCATCTCAGAAACTTTGATGCAGCTTTCAAGATTTTGTGGGAAGCTCTCCAGTAGGCCTCTGGGGGTTGACTCCTACTAAAGTGTCTCAGACTGGAGCGCCGGGGCCCCCAGGCAAGCCGGCTTTCTGGAAGTGTGATGACCCCCGTATCCCAGCCCAGCCCTGGCAAAGATTGATGGGAAACTTCCCCAAGAGCAGCAGGCTTGTGTCTGCACAAGGGACCCCTCCAGCCACAGGCTCAGGGTTAGCTCCGAGGTCCTCAGTCCTGGCTGGGGCCACTCTGAACAGCTGGGACCAGGCACTGGCCTCATCTTGAACTCTAATCCCAAGCCCAGAATCTCGCCCCCTCCCCTGGGGCTGGACCCGAGCAGCCCTCCAGACCAGCAGGGACACCACCAGCCTCCTCTGCCCCTCCTGGAGACCATGCCAAACACCCGCCTTGCTCCAACTGACACAGTGAGTCACCATGAGACACGGCTCACAGGTGTCAGGCCCAATGCGGAGACCCCACCATGGGCCAATAGTGCCGCCCTGGCTATAAATAATGAGACACTTCTGGCTCTGATGGGGCCCCTTTTAAGCCCACACGTAAAGGGGGACAGGCAGAAGGCAGTCTGCTGAAACCTTACTATGTGCGGAAGGGATGGTCACCAGAGATTTATTACAACAAGCAGTAAGAGCCCAAATAACCAGCATTTCCTGAGCTCCTCTTCCAAGCCACGCCCTGTGCTCAGCACTTTACTGCATCATTTTATAGGCTCCTCCCAACCCCATGACACTTGTGGCTCAGCTGGTAAAGAATCTGCCTGCAATGCGGGAAACCTGGGTTCGATCCCTGGGTTGGGAAGATCCCCTGGAGAAGGGAAAGGCTACCCACTCTGGTGTTCTGGCCTGGAGAATTCCACGGACTGTATAGACCATGGGGTCGCAAAGAGTCGGAACCGACTGAGTGACTTTCACAACCCCATGACACAGGAACTGTTAAGTAGTCCTGCTTGATGGTAAATGACCAACCCAAGTTTCTGAAAGAAACTGAATTGCCGTGGATTCATTTAGATCAGGCAACTCCAAAACCTGTGCTCTTAAGAGTTACGCTCGAACCAAGGCTAGCGGGCAGACACTGGGGCTGGGGGCAACCTTTATTAAGCATGTAATACAGGCTCGGCTTCCTCTTATGTAAAATTCAGAACAGGAGGGACTTACTAGCCCCATTTCCTAAATGGGGACAATTGAGGCTCAAGACAGATCAGTCGCAGACTCAAAGTCACAAGGCTGGAAAGTAGGATCAAACCCGGTGGCCTGACTCTAATCTACCTCTGCTTTGTGACTCCGGGGCAGGGATTTGGGGCCATGCTAAGGTAGAATTCCTAGTGGTAAGTCTTCTGAGATGGAGAAGCAGGATCGCCTTGTGAAGTGGTGAGCTCCCTGTCACTAGAGGAGACAGACAGGAGAACCACAGCATCCGGCATGGAGCAAGTGCTCAATGAACACAAAGAATTAATAAGTGAGGGCGCATGGACTTCCTGTGTTCGTTGAGGGCGAGGAAACACGGGCATCGGGAGCTGCCTTCCAATCCCACAGGGATACCCTGAGATGGATCCTTGAACCGATGAGGTTAGGATGAATAAGCATGTTTCCTGCTTTTAGAAACTGAAGAGATTTCATTCGTGGAAAGGTCCTGGCTGGAGTCTGGCTGACAGCCCTGGGTGTGAGTCTTGGCAGGGCAGAGGCCAGGTGAGCAGGGCCTAGTGGAAGAGGCAGCCAGGGCAGAAGTGACCAAGGTCCTACTCCAGAAGGGAGAAGGTCCCCCATGGCCCATGTGTCAGCCTCCTTCCCTGAACTTCAACTTCCAGGAGCCTCTGCTGCCTCTTCCCAACACTGGCATTCCAGGAAATTTCTGGGTTGGCCAGAGTCACCTGCATACCTAGAAGCCTCTTCTGGTGCCAAAATGCGTCAATGAATGACATCTGTAGGGCTCTGAGGACTAACCAATGAGCAGGGTGGGGACGGGAGGAGACAGGAGAGTGAGGATGCTACAAGGAGGGCTGCGATTGGTCCCTGAACCGACCAATCAAGGAAGCCTTAAACAGGAGCCATGGGAAGGCAGCAGAAGCCTGGGGTATCCCTGAGCTTGACTGAGAGGCAGGTGTCAGGGATGGGAGAGGGTGCAAAAGCCAGGGAGGGGAAACTGAGGCAACTGTGGCTTCAGGTATCTGGGAAATTCTGCCTGTTAGCTGGAGCTTTCTGAGCTGGTCCTGGGTGGGAGGTGGGGTGTTGATTTCTACACTGGAACTTGCAGCAGGATCTATTTCTATTTTTTTCCCCTTCTTTCCCGTGGTTTCCAGGCATTTGACTGATACAATGTGTATTCAGCACCAGTGGCAAAGGCTAAGAGGGCCAGTGGCTCTGGAGCCAGCTGCCTGGCCTCACTTCCCAGCAGCAACACTTAACACTGCGGGACTCTGGACCCTGGCTGCCAGGTAAACTACAGGACACTCAGTTAAATGTGAACTTCAGATAAACAAGGAGCTTTTTAAATTAAGTACAAGTAGGTCCCATGCAACATTTGGAACATACACTAAAAAAACTGTCCTTTGCTTATCTATCTGAATTTCAAATTCAAATTTACATCTGTAAATTTCTTGGCTGAATCTGGCAGCCCTACACAACCTGGGAATGTTTCAGCTTCTCTGTATTTCACTGTCCTCAGTTGGTAAAGAGTCTGCCTGCAATCCAGGAGACCCGGGTTTGGTCCCTGGGTTGGGAAGATGCCCTGGAGAAGGAAATGGCAGCCTGCTTCCAGTATTCTTCCCTGGAGAATCCCATGGACAGAGGAGCCTGGTTGGCTACAGTCCATGGGGTTGCAAGAGTCAGATACAACTTAGTGACTAAACCACCACATCTCAAAGTAGTGATCTGGAGGAAGAGTAAGTTGAGGTTTACTTATTTACTTAGCGTGGTGCCTGGCACCTGGTTACCTCTATGAATGGAATGACTATTATTCGTGACTGTGGCAGCCAAGGTAGTGAGTGAGCCTAGCTCTCAGCTAGGAGTGGCCTGAAAGGGGCAAGCCTCCTTTGACTTTGTAGTATAGCTGTCCCATGTGCTGAGATTCATCCACGGACACCCTCAGCCCACAGTTACACAATGAACGGCGGCTCCCTTCCTCACCCCCAGGGCTACACTGGTTAATGCACAGAATGACGGCCATGGTCCCACCTGATCGAGATATTTCTTCCACACAGGTTCCGTGTTATCAGCAACAAACTCATTCCAGCCATGGACCAGCCTGCGCTGCGTCACCGAGAACTCTGACAGCCCATTCTGTAAATCTACCTGGAGGGAGAAGGACGGGCAGGTAAAGATCAAGGAGCCCAAGTCACAGGATTCCCACTCTGGAAGCCAGCTGCTTCCATGACAATCAAGGAAAATGAGCTGTCCACAGAGGAGAGGGGACCAGCTCAGAGACCCCAAGCAAATGGGCAGAGACAGAAGGAGACCTACAATCTCATTCTTCTTCAATGAGCCCACACTTCTGCCCTACAGATACTACAGAGAAGACAGCATTGGCTCTACATTTCAGGGTCTGCAATTATAGCATGGACACCTGGAGATGCAGGAACACTTACATTTTCATCTTTAGGAAGATGAGTCTGGGAAGGTAAAATGGTGCAGCTGCCGTGTGGAAGTACCTCCAAAAATTAAAAATAGAACCACCTTATGATCTGGCAATTCCACTACTGGGTGTATGTGTCAAGAGAATTGGAAACCAATCTCAGTGAGATATCTGTCTATCCATGTTTGTAGCAGCATTATTTACAACAGCCAAAGGTGGACGCGACCCAAGTGTCCAACAATGGATGAATGGATAAGCAAAATGTGGTACACACACACACAGACATACAAACACACACACAGGAATATTATTTGCAATTAACATGGAAGTTTCAGCTTTGCAAGAGGGAAAGAGTTGTGGAAATGGGTTGTACAACAACGTGAATGTACTTAACACTTTGGAACTGTACACTTAAAAAGTAGTTAGATGGTCATTTTTAGGTTGTGTATTTTGCCTCGAAACAAACAAACAAAAAAGGCCTGCCCTTAGAAACAAAAAAAGCTCCATGATTCCATCATGCATACCTTGTGCCAGATACAATTTCAAGCTGTTTATACAAACTGACATTAAATATAGATGATTTAAGAGTCAATAACTATGTAAGGAAATTTTGTTGCCCTGGTGGCAACCAAAGCTTCACTGTCTTTAAAAAGTTGATAAGAAAGCTCTACCAGGAACTGCCCTGGTGGTCCAGTGGTTAAGAATCCGCCTACCAATGCAGAGGATACTAGTTTGATCCTTGGTTGGGAAGCTAAGATACCACCTGCCTCAGGGCAACTAAGCCTGTGTGCTGCAATGAAGACCCGATGCAGCCAAAAATAAATAAATAGAGCAAAAACAAAACAAAAAAGTTCTACCAGATGGTTGAGGTGATGGAAAGGCTGGGCTTGTTTCTAGATTCTTTTGAATAGAGCAAAAAAACCATGCTTTTTCCTAGGTAGGGGAAAATGTCTCCGCAAGGAAAACACATTTCCTTCCCCTCTCCAAATGCTAACAAATGGGACTTGAATTTAGATGGGCTTTTGAGTATTCTCAAGGAAAGGCTGGCCTGAAACACTGACCTCCAACTTCTTTGAAATTGTGGCATGTGACCTTCTATTAGTGGATTTTTACTGGCTTTCCCAAAGTGTGGTGGGTTATGAGTCAACACACACCCACACATACCATGTTTGCTTGGCTAAGTAAAGATAACTGAAACCATAAAGCAAGCCAACTCCTTCAGCCTCACAGGGGAGCCTCGTGGACTGGAAGTGGTCTTTGGTGTGGCTTTTGTCTTGTCCTGGCCAGGAATCCAAATTCACCAGAAGAAACGTGAGAAGCTGGTTTCGGTCACCGGCAACACCATGAATTATAAAACACTAAGGGTGGGAATGGCGGGTGGTGAAGAGTTTGAGCTTGAATGTCAAAACACCCAGATTCAAAGCTGACTGGGCTGCTGCGGAAACTTGGGGGTCCCCTGAGGCACTCTCCGTCTCTCATCAAGAGGGAGGGCACATATTTATACTTAGAGCTGATTCGGGGTGTTGTGTGGCAGAAACCGACACAGCATTGTAAACTATCTTCTAACCAAAACTAAAGATAGAGAGAGAAAGAGACATGCAGAGAAAGCTGGGAGGATCCCGGCCACCAGGAAGGGCTTCCAGGGTTCACGGCCATCCACGTGGGTGCCCTTCCTGGTGGGGACTCAGAAGGTTCAACAGCAGGAGTATTTTCTAACAGTGATGATAAGAATGTATCATAGCTCAGGATTGTGAAGCCATTTTCAGGACCTCCAGCTGCTTTCCTCTTAATCTGAAAACCCCACCGCCCCAGGCCTCAGAGACAAACTCAGTTCTTACGTAAAATGCTTTGGCTAGGTCCTCTCTGTGGCATTTGCTTGCTTCCTTGGGTGCCAGAGCCACCACCGTCTTCTCTTTCTCGATGGCTTTCAACTCATTTTGTCCATCAATCTGTGAGAAAAAAAAAAAGGATTGCTCTTAGGTACACTGGTCTTATATGGATATGTCTTTTTAATGTATAACACACGGAGAAAGCGTGCAGATCTGAAGTGTATAGCTCGAATTTTTACACACTGACCCATATAACCAGCCTCCAAATCGAGAAATACATATTAACATAAACAGCCCCCAGATTTATTTTGCTGGGGTTGGAATTCTGTGTAAATGGTAACATGCAATATATATGCTTTTGTGTTTGGTTTCTTTGATTCAAGGTTATTAGTGAGATTCAGGCATGATGGTGTGTGTGGTGATGGTTTGCTAATTTTCATGGCTGCATAGTATTCCACCAAATGAGTATAGCACAATTTATTTTTCTGTTTTACTGCTGATGGATTGTTTCCAACTGTTGGCTGTTACCGATGCATCTGTTTTCAAAGAAATTTATTTTACTGAACAGAAAATCACAAAGCTGACAGAGCAGGCAACAATTTACAGATTTAGAACCCTGGACCTTGAACTTCTGGGATTCTCAGTTAAGAATGTACCAAACCACAGAGAGTGGTTCCTGATGGTGACTGGTGGTATTACAGCCTGTTTTGGGAGACATTTGCAATAACCTAAGGAAAGGGGGAAACCCAGTTGAGGTCTGGGTGCCCAGCAGGTCTGGGAATAAGTCACATGAAACACCTAAAGGGCATGGGAGGACATGGTAACCTCAGAAATAGGGGAATGGTGAGTATTTTTACAAAATTATTCCTAGTATTCTTATACCCAGGACAAGATAATCATCTTTTCCTTTTCCACCAGGTAGTTGGCACAGGGA
This sequence comes from Dama dama, assembly GCF_033118175.1. Taxonomy (NCBI): domain Eukaryota; kingdom Metazoa; phylum Chordata; class Mammalia; order Artiodactyla; family Cervidae; genus Dama; species Dama dama. The sequence goes on along the minus strand of NC_083684.1, from coordinate 16,714,557 downwards.
AGGAGGAAGGGGAGAGGCTCTGCCTAACAGCCATTTCCTTCAGCTGGAATAGAGACGGCAGGTTCCACTTTTACTTCGTTCCAAACTCCTCCCTGCCCCTCATCTCCCAAAGGCCCCATTTGCTCAGAAATGGGCTGCTAACCACACCTACTTCCTGGGGTTGCTTTTCACTGTACCAACGACCAGGAAGCAACCAAGGATTATTACACAGATCACTCGGCCGACTCTCTCCTTAAGTCGACCCCACTATCTTCACTGTGCGAGATCCACCTCCTGGAGAAACGTACATCACAGCCTGAGACAGGATGTTTTTTTGTTTTTTTTTTCTGCTCTCAAGACCTGGTTCAAATCGAGGGCTTAATTCTTGCTCACACCACAGATGGAGGCAGTCCTGGGGTTACAGGACCTTCCTGCCTGGCTGTTCCCTAGCTTACCATTCTGTCTGGCCACGACCACACCCAATTCACTTTTTAGGCAGCAGCTCAAGCAACCCTGAATGTATAAATCCAGCCCTCTCCTCCATCTTCTCCTCTCTGTCTCTGTTTGTCTGTCTGTCTGTCTCTCTCTCACAAACACACACACATCTCCCATGTTTGAAACATTTGGATAGATTCCAGTTGCTCTCAGGACAGAACCCTACTGTCTCCAAAATGGCTGCAGCAGACCCCACCTCACACCCACCTTCCCTGTGTTCCTGGTCTGGGCGGGGCAGCAGCATACTTAGCTAAAAATGCCCTGCCCACTGGAGGAGTCCTGTGTTCCCCAGGAGTGTGCTGCTCCAGTGCCCCTGCCGAAGATGGCACATTTTCCCAGCTGCCAAACCAAACATAAAATTGGGGGTTCTTGGCCAAGGGCAGTTTCCCCCCTGGGGGACTTTGCTAGTGCCTGAGATGTGTTCAGTCCTCATAGCTGAAGCAGGGGTGGTACTGTTCATCTAGTGGGTAGAGGCCAGGCATGTGGTCAAGTACCTTCCAAGGAATGACCTGGAACAGAAAGGTCTATATTGCTGAGGGCAAGAAGTCTCACTTCAGAGGTCAAAGACCGTCTTGTCCTGCCATCTTCCCAGACCAGATAGCCACCTGCTCTACCCTCTCAGCACCCTGGACGTCCCCTTGATGGCGCCTACACCACGGTCACTTGTGTAATGACCAGAAAGTGACTATCACTTAAATGCCTCTCTCTGCTCACAGCACAGCCCCTCCAGAAGGCGGGGCCCGTGCCTGGTACCCAGGGGCTGCTCCGCGGGCACTCATCAGCTGGAGCCCAGGACATCAGTGCAAGCGCACAAGCACTTAGCTCCACAGGATGGATGACTAGACACACGCTCTCGGCCACAAGCCTCAGTTTACCCTTATCATCAGTGCTGCCCAGGAGATGGTCCAGCTCCACTTGCCAGCATGTCACCTCGGGCAAGTGACAACCTCCCTGACTGATCACAATTTCCTCCTCTGCAAAATGGGGGTGATGCTGGCTAGCTACCCTCATCCTGCCTTTTTTGGGAATCAAACAAATGTGTGCCTGGACAGGGTGTGACATGGTCCAGACCTCCCATGAACCCCTAGGAAATGCAGGTCCATACCTGCCCCAGGGACCAGGCCTCTGGCACATGGTTGGAATAACAATGATGGTGATGTCACTTGGGTTGTTTAGCCACGTTTAGGAGCGACAGAAGGGGCATGGAGCTTGGAACTGCACGCACAGACCTGGGTTCAAATCCTCCTCTGTCATTGACCAGCCCTTTAACCAGGGACAATAATCTGTCTCAGGTTGTTTTGAAGATTTAAAAACAGCCAACGCTGGGGACTTCCCTGGTGGCCCAGTGGTTAAACATCCACTTGCCAACGCAGCGGACAGGAGTTCGATCTCTACTCTGGGAAGACCCCACATGCTGTGGGGCAACTGAGCTCATGTGTCCCAACTACTGAGCCTGCGCTCCACGCCAAGAGAAGCCACCGCGATGAGAAACTCGCACACCGCCACGAAGAGGAGTCCCCATCGCCGCAAGCAGAGAAAGCCCAAGAGCAACAACGAAGACCCAGCGCAGCCAAAACAAACAGAAAGCAAAATAAAAACAAAACCCAGCTCTGTAGTTGTGCTCTGCGTGGGGCAGGTGAATTCAGTAAATATTCCATAGAAGATCAGTAGCCTAAAGACCCAGAGGGATTTAGGAGGTGTGGTGACCCCAACACTTCACAGCCTCTCTCTCTGACTTTGTCTTGCCGGGGAGATGTTTCCTGACATTCTCAATGGGGTTTCTACAAGTGGCTCTAGAAGATACATAAATGCTTGAATCTGTGTGGTTTTACTTTTCAATCTTTAGTTATTCATATTTTTGAATCTGAAGGTACAGATAGGAAACCTGTGAATTCTATCTTTTTTTAATCTTTGATTTCCTTTTGATGCTAGGCTTAAATAATTTCTCTATATATTTCAATTTTTTTTAAAAAAAAGGGTCAATCAACAGATCAGTGGGTAAGCACAATGTAATCAAGCCCAAACAATGGAATATCATTCAACCTTAAAAAGGGAGGAATTCCGACACCTGCCACAACAGGAATGAAGCTTGAGGATGTTATGCTCAGTGAAATGCACCAGTTACAAAAGGACAAATACTGTAACGACACCACTCATGTACGGTACCTAGAATAGACAAACTCATAGAGACAGGAAGTAGAATGGCGCTTACCAGAAACCTGGTAATTGTTGGTTTGTTTTTGCTGTGCCGCTTGGCTTGCGGGATATCTTTGTTTCCCAATCAGGGACTGAACCCAGGCCACGTCAGTGAAAGCTGAGTCCTAACCACTGGGCCGCCAGGGAACTCCCAGGAGTTAGTGGCTACTGGGGACACACTCAGTTGCAGAAGTTGAAAAAGTTCTGGAAATGGTGGTTGTGATGACTGGACAACCACGTGAATGTACTCAATGCCACTGAACTGTGTGCTTAAAAACAGTTAAGATGGTAAATGTTTTCTACATCTTACCACATACACACAAAATTCAGAACAAGAAAAAAACAAAACAAAACAGGATCAAAGGAATCCAGTCCCTCTGCCTTTGCGGGTCAAGATGAGCAAGAATTCCCGCCCTTTCTTGGGAACTCTGTCCCTGGGAGCCAGCCAGACGGCTAAAACAGGCTTGTGTGGACAAGGGGAGGGGCTGGGAGTGCAGCCTGGAGGAGGCGGGGCCAGCGGGAGACTCCTAAGCCCCAGCTGTGTTCCGTGACCGCGGCCGTGGGGACAGGGTCTGAGCCCAAAGTGGGAAGGTGTCTGGCCTCCAACTGTGCTCTGTAATTGAAAGCCACGGACACACTTCTGGGTTTGTGAACAAGAGAACTGAAAAAAAGAGATGCGAATGAGTACAAGCTCTTGGCCGTTCACAGCAGCACCATTCGGAACAGCTCAGAGTGCACCAGCAGATGATGGAGTAACAAGATGTGCTCTTGCACATAATGGAATATCATTCAGCCTCAGAGAGGAAGGAAGTGCTGGGACCTCCCGGGTGGTCCAGTGGCTAAGACTGCGCTCCCAATGTGGGGCGCCTGGGTTTGATCCCTGGTCAGGGAACTAGATCCCACATGCCGCAAACAACTAAAAATCCCACATGCTGCAACTAACGAGCCCACATGTCGCAACTAAGACCTGGCACAGCCAAATACATAAATAAAAATACAAGATTTTTAAAAAGGAATGAAGTGCTGATGCATGCTACACTGTAAGTGGAATTGTGTCTTCAAAAAAAGGTATCGATATGGAAGCAACCTAAGTGCCTATTAATAGATGTATGGGTAAGGAAGATGTGGTGTCTACATATGTACGTACACACACACACACACACACACACACACACACACACACAATATTCCTACTACTCAACCATAAAAAAAGAATGAAATCTCACCATTTGCAACAACATGGATGGACATAGAGGGCATTATGCTCAGTGAAGTCAGACAGACAAACACTGTATGATGTCACTTATATGCAGGCTCTAAAAAGCAAAACAGATGAACAGACATAACAAAACAGAAAGAGTCACAGACACGGAGAAAAAACACGGGGTTGTGAGAGGGGAGCGGGTTGGGGGAGGAGAGCAACAGATGAAGAAGATGAAGACGTGCAAACTTCCATTTGCAAAAGAAATGTGTCACGGGTATAAACACACAGTGTGAGGAATATATGGACTAATTAAGTGATGTTTTGTATGGTGACAGATACAAGTCTATGGTAACTAGACTTATCCTGGTGACCATTCTGACATGTTCATCATATTGAAATGATGTATACCAGGAACTAACATATTGTTGTAGGTCAATTAAACTTCAAAAACAAACAAAATCTGATCTCATAGAAAAAGAGATCAGATTTACGGTTACCAGAGGTGGGGACGGCGAGTTGGAGGAAGGCGGTCAAAAGACAGAAATTTCTGGTTATAAGATAAATTAGTACCAGGCGTGTGATGTACAAAATGATAAATATAATGAACCCTGCTGTACGTCATACACAAAAGTTGTTAAGAGGATGAGTCCTAAGAGTCCTCATCACAAGGAAAAAATATGAGATGTTGGATGTTCGCTGAACTCACTGTGATAATCATTTCACGATGTAAGTCAAATCATGATGATGTACACCTTAAACTTACACAATGCTGTACGTCCACTTATATCTTGATAAAAATGGAAGAAAAAAGAAGTTATCTTGAAGTCCTAACCCCCTGAAGCTCAAATGTGACTGAATTTAGAAACAGGGTCTTTACAGAGGTAACCAAGTGACACTGAGGTCATCAGGGTGAGAGCCAGTTGAATACGACTGATGACCTCGTAAGCAGAGGCCTGGACACGGGGACAGGCCCGCACCGAGCGGTCCCACAGGACACTACTTGGCCAGCAGCACCGGAAGCTAAGAGAAAGGCACGGACAGGCTGCCCACCACGGCCCTTAGAGCCAGGCCCTGCCCACACCACGGTCTTGGACGTCTGGCCCCAGAACTGTGGGAGAGTAAATTTCTGTTGTTTGAAACCATCATGATCTGGGGTGCTCTGCTCATTAACCCTACGAAACAACATTCTCCAACACGGACGGACCTCGAAAACCTCGTGCGGATGAAGACAGACACAAAAGGCCACGTTATCACTTGATTCGGTTTTTATGAAATGTCCAGAATAGGTGATTTCCAGAAAGACAGCTTCCCTGGTGGCTCAGTGGCAAAGAATCTGCCTGCCAATGCAGGAGACCTGAGTTCGATACCTGACCCGGGGAGATCCCACATGCCGCGGAGCAACTAAGCCCGTGTGCCACGACCACAGAGCCTGTGCTCTGGAGCCCGGGAGCTGCAGCTTCTGAGCCCACATGTTGCAAGTACTGAAGCCCCAGAGCCTATGCTCCACAGCAAGAGAAGCCGCTGCAATGAGAAATCTGCACGTCGCAGCTAGAGAATAGCCCCCATTCATCACAACGGGCAAAGCGCCCACGCAGCAACAAAGACCGACCACAGCCCAAAATAAATATTTTTTAAAAGCCAAAAATGGACCTGTTCTAGTCATTTCTTTTGCAGATTCATTTACTGCAGAATGGTTTCTGTTCAAAGTCAGCCACCGCAACAGTGCCTGTAACAACTAAGTACTGGCAACAACCCACATGCCGCTAATAAAGGATGGTGCCATGGAGGAGAACAAGGAGTCCCTGGCTGCCCTGGATGCACTCAATACTGACGATGACAACGAGGAGAGGGAAGAGGAGGCTTGGAAAGTTCGGGCGCTAAAGAGGATCAAGAGGGACAGTGAAGATGGAGAAGCACTTGAGAAGGCAAAAATGGAACGCATGTGAAGCCTGACTGAGGAAGAGAGGTGAGCTGAGTTTTGGGCAAATGTCGAAGTCATCACCAACAAAGCTGTGAAGGGCAAATACAAGTTCTTACAAAGCATTATCACTGGGGTGCCTTCTTCACGCATGAGGATGAAGACGTATACAAGAGAGATTTTGGCACACTTCCTAGGTGGTGCTAGTGGTAAAGAATCCGCCTGCAATGCAGGAGACACAAGAGACACCGGTTCGATCCTGCGGTCGGGAAGGATCCTGGAGTAGGAAACTGCAACCCACTCCAGTCTTCTTGCCTGGAGAATTCCATGGACAAAGGAGCCTGGCGGGGCCACAAATTCACACACGACCGAGGGACTGAGCAACAGACACTGCCCCGCAGTGGTGGTACCCAAGTGGTCCCAAGTGGTGGGAGCTTTAGCAATAGACTGAGAAGGAAAAAAAAAGGGCAAGGCATATCGTGAGCAATAGGTTATCCTGGCTATAACCGAGAAGAGGATGGGTTTGCTAGCATAATCAGGGCACAGAGACCGGGGGCTGGTTGCCTTCATGGCTTGAAACTGGGTGGTGGGAAACGGACAGTGAGAGACTCCTACTGGACCCCCTTTGGCATCCCGTCGGATCCTGAACCCTGAGTGAGATTTGCTGATTCCAAGGAGGAGAAACCAGTCTTGACTAAGCCTGGGGCAGAGCCGGAGCAGGAGGGGAGGGCCTTCCTAGGCCGGGATGCTCAGGATCAATGACTGGGCCAATGTCAACTTGGGAAGGGAGGGCAGAGGCTGCGATGGGAGAGACCCACGAGGAGGGCAGCAGGGCTGGGCACACAGAGCAATGGGAGGCAAGAGGGATGTGAATGAACTCAAAGGGCCGGCCCACTGCTTTTTAAACTGGGTGGGGGGAGCATCACCAGGCCCATGTCTCACTGATCTGGGCCCTGATTCCAGGTTCCCCAGCTACCAGCCAAGCAACCCTCAACAAGCCCTTTGACTTCTCTGAGCCTCCGCGTTCTCTTCTGAAAGTGGGAATAACGATACCACACACGGAGCATTGCTGAGGCAGAGGTTCTCAAGGTCCAGCCTCAGGTCAAGACGGGTTTCAGAGAGGTGTTTTCCAGCTCCTGAAATCACACCTAGTTAGTGTTGGTGTTCTCTGTGTGTGAATGATGGCAGTGTGAACCCAGACAGCAAAGAACCGCCAATACGACATGAGGTGCTCAGAGTACGGGTCTTGTGGGGGAAGCAGGTGGTACAGCGTGGTCAACGCGAGAGAGGACAGCTGGGTTAGGAGGAGGCCGCTGCGACTGGGGGCCAGCAGGTGGGTGGCAAGCTGAGGAGCCTGGTTACGCACAGGGAGATTAGGTAATAAGCAAATATATACCAAACATAATGTGAGCTGGCACTCTTGATGTTGGGGAAGGGAGTTACAAATATACACAGAACTGGCACCAGCCCTGGATTGAAAGCTATGGTCAAATATATAAAATATACATGTATACACACACACACAAGTATAAAATTGAATATGGCTCTAACAGTGTACACGTACACACACCTGCCCTGAGAGGGCCCAGAAGCCATAACACCCCAGGAGCGTGGTCACACAGCACACCAGATCTTGATTTCTAAATACCCTTCTTCTGGGACTTCCCTGGTGGTCCTGGGGCTAAGACTCATCACTCCCAATGCAGGGTGCCCGTGTTTGATCCCTGGTCAGGGAACTAGATCCCACATGCCACAGCTAAGAGTTCGCATGCCACAGCTAAAGAGCCCATGTGCCACAACCAAGACCTGGTGCAGCAAAAGAAATGTTAAAAAATAAATACATATCCTTCCAGCGAAAAGAGCCAAGACTCCTAGAAGAAATGACTGGCTCTAGGGCTGGATCAGGGAAGGTACACAATGAGCTTGGAATTTCTTGTTATGCCAGAGAGTAAGCACATGCTCAGAGAATGACGGAAAGATGTCCAGAGGACAGAAAAGTCGCCATGAGGAAAGGCTTCTAATGGCCAAATCTGGGCATAAGGATAAAAAAAAAAAATGAGGGTAACAAATTTTAACCCACCTAACAGAACAGGAATTTGTGAGTGCATGAATGAATGTATGAATGATGTGTGAATGAATACACAAACAACCAGATAAAGAGGAGAAAGGGGCAGCTCTTTTTTCCTTTTAAACTTTTGTTTCTGTATTGGGGTATAGCTGATTAACAAACAATGTTGTGATAGTTTCAGGTGAAGAGCGAAGGGACTCAGCCATACATACACATGTGTCCATTCTCCCCACAAATTCCCCTCCCATCCAGGCTGCCACATAACGCTGAGCAGAGTTCCATGTGCTATTCAGCAGGTCCTTGTTAGTTATCCATTTAAAAAAAAAAATTTATTTATTTGGCTGCATTGGGCCTTAGTTGTGGCATGTGGGAGCTAGTTCCCAGACCAGGGATGGAACATGGGCCTCCTACATTAGGAGCATGGAGTCTTAGCCACTGGACCACCAGGGAAGTCCCTACCCATTTTAAATATAGCAGTGTGTACACATCCATCCCAAATTCCATAACTATCCCTTTCCCCTGTCCTTGTGCCCCGGTAGCCATAGGTTTGTTCCCTAGGTCTGTGAGAGAGGGCAGCTCTTTCTGATACCAAGCACCAGGTAATAAATGAGGCAGGAATGATAAAATTGGAAAATTGCTGTTCAGCAAACATTCTAAAAGTAATGGGTTCACCAATCAAAAAATGGGCAGAAGACCTAAACAGACATTTTTCCAAAGAAGACATACAGATGGCTAATAAACACATGAAAAGATGCTCAACGTCACTCATTATTAGAGAAATGCAAATCAAAACTACAATGGACATCACTTCACACTGGTCAGAATGGCCATCATCAAAAATCTATGAACAATAAATGCTGGAGACGGTGTAGAGAAAAGGGAAAACTCTTGCACTGTTGGTGGGAATGTAAATTGATACAGCCACTATGGAAGACAGTATGGAGATTCCTTAAAAAATTGGGAATAAAAATACCATATAACCCAGCAATCCTACTACTAGGCATATACCCTGAGGAAACCAAAAGTGAAAAAGACACATGTACCTCTATGTTCATTGCAGCAATATTTACAACAGCTAGGACACGGAAGTAACTTAGATGTCCATCGACAGATGAATGGATAAAGAAGCTGTGGTACGTATATACAATGGAATATTACTCAGCCATAAAAGGGAATGCATTTTAAGTCATTTCTGATGAGGTGGATGAACCTAGAGCCTATTATTTAGAGTGAAGTAAGTCAGAAAAATAAACATCATATATTAATGCATATACACGGAATCTAGAAAGATGGCACTGATGAACCTATTTGCAGGATGGCAGTGGAGATGTGACAGGAGGGGGAGGAGCAGGTGGAACAAATAGAGATGCAGAGAGCAGCATGGAAACATACACCCTATCATATGTAAAATAGCCAGTGGGAATTTGCTGTATCACTTGGGGAACTCAAACTGGGGCTCTATGACAATCTAGAGGGGTGGGATGGAGTGGGAGGTGGGAGAGAGGTTCAAGAAGCAGGGGACGTATGTATACCTATGGCTGATTCATGCTGATGTATGGCAGAAACCCACATAATAGTGTAAAGCAATTATCCCTTGATTAAAAATAAATATTTTTTAAAAAGTAACAGGCTCAGGCAAGAATCACCAACAGATGCCAAAAATGAGAAACAGGCTATTGACATAGCCTCAACACAATGTGTCATAAAATACTGGGTTGGCCAAAAGTTCATCTGGGTTTTCCAGACACTCTTCCTGAAAAATCCAAAGGTACCGTTTGTCCAGCCCCAATTGATTACAACTGGGAAAACAGTAACTTCACAGAAGAGAAACCTGGCCAGTGGGAGTGGAGAATTCATGCACAGAATTTAGGCTGACCTGGGTCCGAACTCCTTGGGGAGTTGTGTGGGCCTGGGCAAGTTACTTCACTTTCCAAGGCTCAGATTCCTATAGGGATTTCTGTAAGGATTCAAAATAACATGCTGCATCTATAGGTGTTCAGCAGAACATTGTTCTGAAAATGAAAGGAGGGAAGCTACCTAAGAGCCCATCAGTTGGGGATGTGGGTTAAATAAAAATGCCTCCACAGCCGTGAGGAAAGAACGTGCTTCTATTTACAAGAGCCAAGACGTGGAGACAATCTAGATGTCCATCAGCAGAGGAATGGATAAAGAGGATGTGGTGCATATAAACACACTGGAATACTACTCAGCTGTAAAAAAGAAGAAATGCCATTTGCAGCAACATGGATGAGCCTAGAGATTACCATACTAAGTGAAGTAAGTTAGAGAAAGACCAACACCATATGATATCACTTACATGTGGAAACTAAAATATAGCACAAACGAACTTATCTACAAAATACAAATAGACTCATAGACATAGACAGCAGGCTTATGGTTGCCAAGGGGGAAGAGGCTGGGGGAGGGATGGACTGGGAGTTTGGGATTAGCAGAGGCAATCTATTATACTGACATATAAAATGGATTAGGAACAAGGTCCTACTGCAGAGCATAAGAAACTATTCAATATTCTGTAATAAACCATAATGGAATGAAAAAGAATATATATACGTATAACTGAGTTGCTTTACTGTACAGAAGAAATTCACACAACACTGTAAATCAACTGCACTTCAATAAAATTGAAGAAAAAGAAAAGAGGACTTCCCTGGTGGTTCAGTGGCTGAGAATCTGCCTGCTAATGTAGGGGACACAGGTTCGATCCCTGGTCCAGGAAGATTCCACATACCATGGAGCAATTAAGCCCATGAGCTGCAACTACTGAGCCCATGTGCTCTAGAGCCTGTGCTCTGCAACAAGAGAAGACACTGCAAGAAGTCTGTGCACCACAACAAAGAGTAGCCCCCACTTGCCGCAACTAGAGAAAGCCTGTGCGCAGCAACGAAGATCCAGCGCAGTCAAAAATTAAAAAAAAAAAAAATGAAATAAGAAAAGAACATGTTTGATCAGGATGCACTGTGGGGAAGTGTGAAGGGCGGCGGAGTTTCCCATTGTGTGTGCAGTAAGACCTTATGTATGTATAAAAAAATAAATAAAAAGACACTTATGTTGTATATAAATAATAATTACTGTGTGATCAGAAGCTGCCTGAATACTTCACACACAGTGAATCATTCCACTCCACAACAGAGCTCCGAGGCAGGTACACTTGACCCCACTGGACGGAAGAAAACTCAGAGGCAAGGGAGAATTAAGAAATTGGCTTAGAGTCTTCCGTTGGCAGGTGCCAAAGCTGGACTTTGCCTCCAGGTGGCTGGTGCTGTGGACGCCAGTGTTCCTAATCACAGCCTCTCTAGAACTGCAAAGAAAGGAGGCCGGGACCGCCCAAATCAATGGCGATCTGATTACTGCAAACTGATTAGTTGCAAAGGGCAACTAATCCCTCCACCTCCCCATCAAGGAGTAAAGAAAAGAAGTGAGGGAGTGAAGGAGGAATTTCAGACTCTGCAAACTTACTCTGGTTTATGAGGAAAATAAAAAAATCAAACCATAAAACTAAGACAAGTTTGAAAAGGGAAAAGGACAAAGAAGTGGGGTGGGGGGGAGGATAAAGAAAAAATAATGTAGTGTTCCTGGTTCATAAAAGACAGTAGAACACTAACATTAGCCTAATTCAATGGTCAGTGAAGGCAAAACTCAGTCAAATTTCAACATGCTGGCACTTGGGGAAGGGAGGAATGGGCAGCCCAGTGGGGGGATTTCTGACACTGGAGATGCCGTGCCGCTGAATGAGACTAGCAACCTACAGAATCCCCCAGGTCAGAGGAGGGAGGCCATCCTCCAGGGCGTGCGTGAAATGTGGCCTATGTAAAAAAATTAAAATGAGAATGGGTAGCTTGCCTTCAAATCTCAGTTCTCCAAGTCCCTGCCACCTCCTCCAGGAAGTCTCCCCGGATTGCACCCCGATGGCAGCAGCAGCAGCAGCCCCACAGGCTACAGGCACACACAGGCTGTGTCTAACTCCATTCTTACACATGCTGCTTTCCTTCATGGGGCTTATCTCAGCTTGTAATTATATATTCACTAGTATAATTTCTGTCTTACCCACCAGACTATAAGCTCCCCTGGGAAGGACAAGTGTTTAACTCACTAAAAGGATCTGGCCTCAGGAGGATGGATGTCACAGGGATGGAGAAAGAGTGGTTCTCACTCTCAGGGAACATCAGAACCACCAGAGAACTGGTTGCGACTCAGACCTCAGATTCCTGGGCCCCAGACCGCGTTTGGGGAAGAGCTATTCTAAAGCAGCCACAGAAGTATGTGAAGGGCAGAAGAAGGCTGTGCGGAGCCTGAAAAGGAGAAAAACAAATGGCAAGAACATCTGGCATCTCCGACTACGGACCTCACACAAGGATGCCCCAGGAGGCTGGCCATGCTGCCTGCAATGCCCTGCTGGCACTGACCTGAAATTCTTAAACCATTTTTCAAGAAGGGGCCCCACATTTTCATTTTGCAATTTATGTAGCCAGTCTGGCTCCTGAGCATCTCGCTGCATACTCCACCCGAGCTCAGAGAGCAACGGGACGGGGATGATTCCTAATAAAAACCGTTGCCGCTGTTTGAGCTAGGCACTGTGCCGAGTCTTCCTTACATTCCCTCGTTTATTCTTGTCTTACAACTATATTCACCCAGGGAAAGCACACTTGCATTAGCACCTACATGAGGAACCCCGAAACCTCTAAGGGCACATACCTGCTTTTAGAGACAGATATTCGGATGTGCAGAGACAGAGAACATGCCCAAACTCACACAGCCAGGGCGATGGAACCCAGGGTGGGTTCCGGCTCTGGGCTCCTGGCCCCAACCCCTGCCTAAACCAAGATCTCCTGGTTAGGTGCGGTCTTTCAGGCCAACACTCTTTCCCCTGACCCACAAGTTCCACCAGACTCAGTCTCACTGGAGAGGCACAGACAGAAGGATTCGGAGATGTACCTGGGGTGATCCTGGGTGTTAGCTGTAAACCTACCGGACCCAGTTAGCACAGTAGCCTGGGTTCAGTGGTTTGAACTATAAAGAATAATTATGGGTAGGGCCTGACTTTATTCCGGAGGTTTCAAGTTGCTCTCACCCTGGGAACTCCAGAATCATGAATTTGAAGCACATCTTCCTTGGTAAGTACTTGAGTTTCAAGTCGCATCAGACACGTGCTCTGCTGGGCTCCACTCCCCACCCACGAGAAGTCACAGGGAAGACGGCTCAGCCAGAAGGACACAGTCCTCTCCAGGGGTTTGGGGCAGACAGGTAGGGCTGACAAACACGGCTTTAAGAGTGTCCGTACTCTGAGGGTGAACTTATGGTTGCCAGGGGAGATGTATGGGGGAAGGGACAGTGAGGGAGTTTGGGATGGACATGTACACACTGCTATATTCAAAATGGGCAACCAACAAGGACCTACCACACAGCACACGGAACTCTGCTCAATGCTGTGGCAGCCCGGGAGAGAGGGGCGTTGTGGGCAGAGTGGATGCATGTGTATGTACGGCTGAGTTCCTTTGCTGTCCGCCTGTAACATCGCAACACTGTTAACCAGCTATGCCTCAACACAAAATAAAAAGCTTAATTTTAAAAAAAAGAGTGATTGAGACCTCCACAAAGGTTACCTATCTGCCCCTCCCCGTGGCCCACAGAAGCCCATCCCCCCCACAACAAATACCCTCCCAGATATTTTCTACAAGGAACTCATATTACGGGCAGAATTGTCTTCCGCCCAAACCCACATGCTGATGTCCTAACCCCAGCACCTCAGGCTGTGACTGTCTGGAGACAGGGCTTTCCAAGAGGTGATTAAATTAAAATGAGGCTATTAGAATGGGTCTGAATCCAACACGACTGGTGTCCTTGTAGGAAGTAAAGATTAGGACACGGAGGCATGACCATGTGAGGGCATGGTGGAAGATGGCCGGCTGCAAGCCTGCTAGCCACCCCACCCTTAGGAGCTTGAGGAATCCAGGGTCCTTTACCCTTAACAATAAGGCTCAAGACACTAGGTCTGGGGCAGGGTTTCCAACAGCATCATCAGACATGTTCTCAAAAGCCTGCAAGTTTTCGAAGATCTTACAGACTTTGAATATGTTTTAATAACTAGCCTAATATGATACAGCATAAAGACCTTCTGGGTGGCTGGTTTATAACAAAGAGCTATCATATGACCCTAGTGTCACACCCGCATCCAGGACAATAATCACACGGCACGCTGAAGGGATGCAGGCTTCTCAGAAGCCCAGAGAGAACTTGGCGGGAGCATGGAGCCATTGCATGGCATGCGGTGATGTCGGCGTATCAACTTCAGGAAGTCTGACCCGCAAAGGGGGTAACCAGGCTGCCAGGGAGGCCGTCTGCAAGCCCAGTCTCTGCCCGTGGCTACCTGCCACGGGCGATGAGCAGTGAGCACGCTCGTCAACACACGGTGAAGAAACACCGCTTCCATAAGGCCTGGCACTCATCTTACCTTCAAGTGACCCAGCCAGTTCTACGATGATTACGTGACGGGCAGGTTGTCCTGATCTAGCAGACACAGTCTCAGTCTGCGTAAATGCCATTTTATACACATATGGGTAATTAAACATTTCCAGCATAAGCTTTATCAAAATCAAAATTCAAAAGAGTCTGAGGATTGGACCTCAAGGCCTTCCCTGGTGGTTAAGAATCCACCGTGCAGCTCCAGGGACACCGCTCTGACCCCGGTCCAGGAAGATGCCACATGCCGCAGACAACTAAGCACGTGTGCTACAGCTTCCGGGTCCAAGCGCCTAGAGCCTATGCTCCACGATGGGAGGAGCCCCGCGACAGGAAGCCTGCACGCCGCAACTAGAGAGGAGCCCCCGCTTGCCGCAACTAGAGAAAAGCCTGTATGGAGCAACCAAGACCCAACACAGCCAGAAAAAAAAAAAAAAAAAAGACCGGACTCAAGACTAATAAAAACACTAACAAAAACACACAGCTGTGGAGCAGACTTCGTACCAGGCGTGGTTCTGTTTAGCGAGTGATCTCATTTAAGAGATGATTTCTTTCTACCAGTGTGGCAGGTAGCCTCTAGGTACCTCCATCACCCGGTCTCCCTTTATTCACACCCTGGTGTCATCCCCTTCCTTTTGAGAACCAGCTCGACCTAGACTCCTTCCAGGCAACAGAACATGCTAGAAGTGAGCAGACGCCCGAGTAATCAGGGCCAGAGGCCCACCAGCAGCCCCAGGCAGGAATCCCTCCCCTTTATTCCCTGAGAGCTTTCAGACGAGACCACAGCCCTGGGGAGAGATGGACAGCAACCTCACGAGAGACCTGGAGCCGAAAAAACCCAGGAAAACCACCCCTAGACCTGTGACTCAAAGAAACTGGGAGAGAAAGTAATTTTCAGCTGCCATGCTTGGGAGTAATGTGTTATGCAGCAATCGACAAAACGAATACAACCACTCCACATCACTGGTTACAACGCCACCAGTCAGGTCAAAACACAGTTGCTACATGCGTACTTCATAATCTTATTATAAATGTAGTTTTCATAATAAGCATGTGACTATGTTTATTGCCAATTTTAGTTTTATACTTATTTAAGTCACATTTTGGTATGAAGGGCTTCCCAGGGCTCAGAAGTAAAGAATCTGCCTGCTAGTGCAGGAGACATGGGTTCAATCTCTGGGTTGGTAAGATCCCCTGGAGGAGGAAAATGGCAACCCACTCTAGTATTCTTGCCTGGGAAATCTGATGGACAGAGCAGCCTGGTGGGCTACAGTCCATGGGGGTCGCAAATAGTCGGGCATGACTAATGTAAGATAACACTGGGGGGAGCTTCCCTGGTGGTCCAGTGGCTAAGACTCCATGCTCCCCAAGCGAGGGGCCTGGGTTTGATCCCTGGTCAGGGGACTAGATCCCACATACCACAACTAAAGATCCCATATGCCATAACCGAGACCAGTCAGATAAATAATAAATACTTAAAAGACAACCCTGGGTGCTTCCAATACATTTCTTTAAGATGACATATATTGCTAAATTTTGAGAAACACCAAAGAGCTCTGTGGGTGCCTCTGTGCGTGTGTGTGTGCGTGTGCGTGTAAGCCTCAGAACTCCTCTTCCTGCAACCCAAGTGTGATCTCTTAAAAACTCAAATGTGACTGTGTCTGTTCTGTTCACTGCATGCCTCATGTTTGGCACATCTGCGAATAAATGAATGACTGTCCTGCCCCAGTGTAAAACCTTTCCACGATTCCCTGTTGCTCTATGGAGGAAGCCCAAATTCTTCACAAGGCCGAGAGCCTCTGTGGGGTCCACTTCTGCAGCCTCATCCTCTCCCACTAAGCCTTGCACCTCACTCCCTTCTGCCTAGAACTCTCCATCAACTCTGCCCTTTCCACATCTCCTGGTCTTTGCCGTGCCCATGAATCTCTTAAACATCCCTTCTCATTAAACAGTCAGCTGTGATCTGTAGTTTGGGACCCATCTCAGGACAGGGTACCACGAGGGCAGGGAGTGTATGCATCCTTTCCTCCACTCCATCCCTGGCGTGCAGCACCAGCCTGACACAGGGCAGGTGCTTGGTGAATCTGGGCTGAATGAATGACCAAGACACAGGTCGGCTGGGACCTAGTCTTCACCCCGCAGAGCCCCAGGGAGATGAATCAGTTCACCAACCAGCAAGGCAGTGCGGGACGGAGTGCCAGCCTCAGTTGAGAGGTGGGAGCCCTGAGGGCCAAAGATAACTTTCTGAGTTGGCACCGAGTCATCCAGGAAGCAGGAATTTCTGGTCCAACATTTTCCTTAGCCAAGGTTCTGATGGGCAGAGAAAGCTTCTTCCCAGTAATGAAAGCAGGTCTCCCAAATGTTTTCCTTTTCCTGATGCTGGAAATGCAGCAAGAATAAACCATCTCCAGAGCCATAAGGACTGTGCTGACTCAGCCTTGGATGCTCCTGACCCTGGGTCCTCCTCCCTTGACCCCGGTCTCAACCACCTGTCCCCTGCCCAGTCACTCCAGTTTTTTTTATTCTCCTTCTTACTGGAAACTGGTGGATTTCTCTGTTGATGGTCAGTCTCCGCCATGAACTTTGTTTTGGACACAGCTGTATCCTTACCACCTGGCCAATCTGAGAGCTTCCAGAGCCTCATCTATCACGTGCATGCAATTAACACAACTCAGAGGTGAAGAGACACAACAGGGTCTCAATAATAATTAGTATTATAACTGGGGTGACTTGGGAAAGTGGAGGAGAGGTTCAGAGCCTGCCCAGGACACCACCTACAACAAGTGCTCATGAAGGAGAGTTAGCACTATTGCGGAAATGATCACAGTAAGCAAACTTTGCTTCTTTTTCAAAGTGATGGACATAAGTGTGAGAGCAAAGACTGTGAGCTGAGCTGGCAGGAAACAGGTGACCTGGCCAGCTGGCCACCTCCCTCATCACACTCCTCATTTACTTTTTTTATAATTTCCTGGGTTTGATGAGCTGCCTTTAGAGACAGGATACCTGGTTTCTCAGCCAGCCTTCGCAGCTGGCTGCCTGGGTTTCCTGTCTCACCGCCCCTCCGCTGCCAAGTCGTCATACATGCTTCGGGGTGCTGTTGAGAACATGTCAGGGAGGTGAGTGCCCCTCCACCCCCGAACACCTACAGACAGGTTGAAGACCCGTCCCACTTTTAAGGGCCCCTCTGCAAAGCTCTGGGGGCATGAAGCCCATCTTGGTTCAGAGATCAAATTCTCCCTAGCGTCTCTATTCAGGATACATCATCCCCATACCTGGCACACGTAAGTGTTAGTGTTAGTCGCTCAGTTTTGTCTGACTCTTTGCGACCTCATGGACTGTAGCCCACCAGGCTCCTCTGCCCATGGAATTCTCCAGGCAAGAATACTGGAGTGGGTAGCCATTCCCTTCTCCAGGGGATCTTACTGACCCAGGGGTCTAACGCAGGTCTCCTGCATTGCAGGCATATTCTTTATCACTGGAGCCACCAGAGACGCCCCAGGTACTTGGCAAACGGAGACATCCCATAGAATCTGGCTGTAACCAATGACATCGGGAGTGCTTGAAAAATAAATACCCAGCTAGACGCAAAAGTCAAAGATGAAAAAGAAAAATAGAAAAAGTAACATAGAACAGGCAACCAGGCTGGCAAATTAACTTCAAATTCCTTCAACAGAATGAGTTACACAGCATAGAGGGAGAGAAATGGATTTCAGTGAAATGACTGGACTTTGTATCCAATCCATGGTTTACATACACCTCACATACAAAACCAGAGATTATTTGAGAACTGCCAGCTACACAGCCCTGTGGTCTCCCATCCTAGCCCCAGAATTCCCATGCTAGTGTCCATCTGCAAAACACTATTTCAAGAAAATACACACAACTATTTAAGACCCATACAACCAAAACGTTTTGACCATTGTCAAGATTTTCCAACAGCTCTCATTCATTAAAAAGTCAATTTAACTTTGAGGTTTCCCTTCAGCCGTCAAAAGGCCATGAGCACCTGCAGAGGACCGCTTCAGGAATTTTATTTTTGAACGACTGACTTACACTTTAAAAAGTGAAGAGACCCAGAGATGCTTCTGCAGAAATACCACATTCTCTACTCTTGGTATCATGCGGTGAGTTCCGCTTACAAGCTGAGGAGAAAGTTGGTGACCCCTTGACCCCGCTGCCTCTCTGGGTCCTCCACGTGGATGGGCTTTTGGGGACAGGAGTGTCAGCCTGTACACTGGAAAAACTCTCCTGGCCCTAGAATCCTGTTGGTTTATCCTAGAGGGTCCTCTGGAGGCTGCAAAGCTAGCACACAAATCTGAGCGGTTTTTGCGAAAGTGGCCTTGGAGATGCGGGAAGCAGAACTGAAAGGCGTGGCCACTCTTACTCTGATTTCCACCATTACTGCTACTATTTATGCTCAAACATTTGCACAACACTTTTTGTCATCAATGCCCCCCACCCCACACCCTCCCGCCCCATTCAAGTAACTTAAAAAATTCCGATAGCAGTCTAGATTGGGGGACCTGGGAATTTAAATTCTCTGGAGTCGGATAAACCTAGGTTAGGTCCCCTGCTCGGTCATTGCTAGCCGTGTGCCCCTTATCGGACATATTTACTCTGTTTCGGCCTCAGTCTCGCATCTGCAAAATGGGCTGGCATGGGAGAGTTAAAAAGCTTAAAAGGCGAACGCTGGGCCCAGAGCAGAAATGCGAGCTGGCGTTGTTAAGAAGACGCCTTCTTTCTAGAACCAGGAGGAGGCGGGCGAGCTGGGGGAGCGCAGCCCGCGGTGCGCGGACGGGGTCGTGGGATGGGACGGGGTGGGGGTCAGGTGGCACGCCCCGCGTCCGGGCGCCCGGACTCACCAAGGTTTCCAACTCGCCCTTCGCCAGCAGCTCGTACTTGGGGCTCGAGCCCCAGAAGGCGAGCTTCTGCAGCAACTTGGAGAAGCGTCCTTCGAACATAGTGAGCGGGTGCAGGCCCCTCGCCCAGCTTCCCGTCCCGCCGGCGGTCGCCTGTGCTTGCGTCCCTCGGTCCCTGGCGTGGCCGGGGCTGGCTGCGCGCGCCCAAGCCTCCCGGGCCAGGCCCAGGTTACCAGGTAGCCGCCTACCTGCCTGCCGCAGGTGAGGCCCCGCCCCCGGGGCGGAGCTGCGCACAGGGAGGCCGTCGGCGCACCTGGCCCCGCCCCTCCCGGACTTTCCCGCCCTTGAGGGGCCGCGGCGGCCCGGAAGGCCCGGGGGCTGCAGAGGCACCTCAAAGCTTGGGCTGTTTCCCAAACTTGCCCAATCGTGAGATGCAGCTGGAGCCGGGGGGTTGGGGTGGAGATGGGCGATAAACCAGACCCCTCCCTACCCTGAGTCACTGAGCGGGCCGGGAAGCTGAACTTTACCGAGCACCCAGGTGACTCTCCTGGGGAGCCACGTGAGGTCAGCTAAGATGCTGGGAGCACGTTTAATGTGAGCTGAGGCTCCAATAGCTGCTGGGAGGCTCGGCAGCGGCCACGTGGCCTCTGTGAACGCGATTGCCAGTTTGTTATTGCAGGAGAAGACAGCTTAAGACCTCCCCTCCAGGAAGGGCCCTGGGAGGGAACCCCATGAGCTGGACAGCTTGAGGAGCTGCTGCCTTTGGGCTACACCTGATGCTGCATGGTCTATGAACTCTTTATTCTCATTTGCAGAGCGGGCGCCTGTGTTTGCTAATCGTGGGACCTGGAGCAGGTTTCTTAAACGTTCACAGTATCAGTTTACTCATCTGTAAAACGGCCACCATGATGGCACCTCCTTCATAGTGAAATTGAGAGGAAATCTGGACCGTCTTACATGGGAAGAGCTCAGGGCAGGGCTTGGCATAATGTATTGGGTATGGGGATGGCATATTCACTCTCATCACTGGGCTCACATGGCTCCCAAAGCTTGTGGGTGAATGTGCAGTGTAGACGGTTTTCAGCCTCCAAGAGGATATACTGAGATGTGTAAGGGCTTCGGCTTCATACAGCACGGGAATCCAGAACAAGACCCACTGCTTAGTAGGGAGGAGGCTGGGCTGCTATTCTGTGCCTCAGTTTTCTTATCTGTCAAGTGGGGTTACCTAAGGACTGTAGGGCAGGGCACATGTATTTGTCCATTAAATTGTGCTGCCTCTTCGGAGCAAATGTTTGCCACTTACCCCAGCTGCTCCCCAAGGGGTGGCCACGTCAGCCCCACTCAACCCAGTGGGTTCTAGAAGCCGTTCTTGTTTCTCCCGCCTCTTCCCCTCTTTGCAGAAACGACGCTGCCCGCTTCCATCAATTTCAGCAAAGGCCCAGAAGTGACGGGAAAAGCAAGACTCTGGTGTGAGTCAGATTTTAATCCCAGGCCTGTTCCTAGCCGATGGGTGACCTTGGGCAATTCTTATCACCTTTTTGCACCTCAGTTTACTCACCCACAAAATGGGGGTGACACCACCTATCTGAGTCAGGGTCTGGTGCCTCCAACTGAGTGCTTTGGGGAAAGTTTGATAAACAGATTATTTGTGAGCAGGGGGTGATGTGTTGTGCAAATACCTTTGCCTTGAAAGCTCCACCTCAGCTCCAGCTCAGATTGTCAAGAATTTGTGGGTCAGGCGTGAAAATGTCCAGGGCATTCAGGAAGCAGATTCTGGGCAGTGGATATTGTGCAACATTCAGACCTGTTGGGATTAAAAAAAAGAAAAAGATGGAATGGATTACAGAGAAAGTAGTTTAAGAGACCAGCTTTGTGCCTGGAATGGCTGAATGGACACTGTTAGGCTTAAGCTTGCTTAACTTTTCTTTTTGTTGCCTTGTGATCAGAAAATGTATCCATACACAGGTCTGTGAACCTTTCTTAATTTACTGAGACTTTGTGCCTGATGTGTATGCAATTTTTATAAATATTTCAATCTCACTAGAAAAGTTGATATATTCCTTGGAAGGGTCTTGGTAAGCTGTACTTTTCTTTGTAAATTTGTTCTGCATTTATTCACTCTGACTTTCTGGCTCCATTGCTCATGTCTTTATTTTTGACCACTTGACCTGACAAAGGAGGATAAGAGAGTTTCAAATTTCCCAGTTGAATTGCTTTCCTGTCCATTTTTCCCTTTTGCCTACAGCCTATTGGATTCTAGAGTCCACTCTCAAGGAATTAATTCAGACAAGACAGGGAATTCCCTGGCGGTCCATTGGTTAGGACTTGGCACTTTCACTGCCAAGGGCCTGGGTTTGATTCCTGGTTGGGAACTAAGATCCCACAGGCTGAGTGGCATGGCCAATAATAATAATAATAGTAAAACAATCTGTGATAGGAGAAGCAGAGCTGAAAATTAAAGGAAAAAGAATTCAGACAAGACAGTTGCTGCGAGACTTTCTGAGGTTGGCAGCTCTGAGAGTGATGGATCCTGATACTCTGGCCAGCCCAGAGAGACAAGGGTACCACTCAGCCCAAAGCATCTGGCCTTTCTTGAAATATCAGCTCTAGGCACCTTGAACAGTGAGGTCACACTCTTCAAGTCCCATTCACTCTCGGTATGAAAGTGGTGTCATTTCATGATCCACAAATTACCTCCCAACAACACACCCTGTTGGGATACCTCAATGCAATCCCAAGGCACCTGAAATATATTTGGTAATAAACCTCACTGGGAAATTCTAAGGTTGGAATTTGAAGGCATCCTATTAACAAGAGGTACAGAATACAAGGGCTACATGAGGACTGGAGTGAGTTGCCATTTCCTTCTCCAGGGGATCTTCCCAACCCAGGGATTGAACCTGGGTCTCCTGCGTTGCAGGCAGACACTTTACCATCTGGCCACCAGGGAAGCCCATATATGTGTGTGTGTGTGTGTGTATGTTTACATATATTAGTTTTAGAACTTCATTTGAAGTTGATGCTCTTTGCATAGACCCTCAGTTCTGTTTGTTTTTTTAATGGCTGAGCATACAAGCAGTAATATAATCATGTCACGGATGAAGAAATTAGAATTTAGAGAAGGAAAGCCACTTTCATTGATTAAGCAAATATTTTTAAGCACCTGCCACATGGCCATGGAGACCAACCACTGATACATGTGACCTCTGTCCCTTCTGTCTTTCATCTTATCTCCCAGTGGGTGTGACAGGCTACAAACAAACCAGACTGTCATGCAGTTGCAGGCAGTGGATGTAGTGGGTTGAGTAAAGGGCCCCCTAAAAGTATTCATCCATGTCCCAATCCCCAGAAGCTGGGAGATGTAACCTGATTTAGGAAAATGATCTTTGAAGATATAATTAAGATAAGGATCTCAAGATGAGATCATGCCGGGTTAACTGGCTGAGCCCTAAATCCAAGGACTGGTGTGTCCTTATAAAAGACAGAAGAGGAGAGACACAATATGGAGGAGAGACCTCATGAAAATGGAGGCAGAGATGGGAGGGATGCGGCCATAAGCCAAGGACCACCTGGAGCCACAAGAGGTAAGGCTGGGTGCCCACCCTCCGCCAGAGCCTTCAGAGGGAGCATGGTCCTGCCAACACCTTGATTTCAGACACCTGGTTTCCAGACTGTGGGAGAATTTCTGTTGGTTTGTGGTCATTGGTTGTGGCTGCCCCAGGAAACTAGCAGAGCGAGCAAGGCAATAAAGACAAGGAAACGGAGTGAGGACTGGAGAGTGAGTGGGGCCCCTGTCACTTGAGCAGTCAGGAGAGGTGACGTTCAAGCAGAGACCTGAACGAGGTGAGAAGTGACGCCTGTGGATATCTGGAGGGGTGGGGGGACAGCATTCCAAGCAGAGAGAAGAGACGGGATCGAGTGAGACCTGCTTCTGTGAAATGACTCTCCCATTTGCACCCAAACTCTGGCCACCCTCCCCACCCCACGCCCACGCCCACGCCCACGCCGAGCCATATTACCAGGCATCCTTCACGCTGTGTTCTGTCCCCTCCCACTGTCCTTGTTTGCTGAGTGATGGGGAAACGCTGGCTGAGAACTTCCCACAGCTGTGGGCATTTCTGGGTTTCCAAGGGGCTTAACTGCGCCGGGGAGACCAGCCCTGTGGAACCTGATGCCAGGTGCCAGGTGAATATGCCTTGGGTCTTGCTAAACACAGAGAGGTAAACACCGCATACGGATGTCACCCCTCCCTCCTCCTACACCCCTGGTAGGTATCGCCGGCCCATCTCGGGGTGACATTTGCCCACTGGCTGGGACAGGCCTGGGAACCCTTCTACTTATTACACTTTATTTTTTTTTTCAATTATTTTTATTAGTTGGAGGCTAATTACTTCACAACATTGCAGTGGGAACTTATTACACTTTAAATAGCTACCAACAAGTTGTTTAGGCCTGGCACCTGAATAAACTTGTTTACTGAAAGATCTTCAGAAGAGGAAGGAATGACCTTGGGTGGGGGCAGATATAGAACCTTCTAGAAGGCGGTGGTGTGGCTGAAGACCCCCACTTAAATCAATCATTTACATGAGGATTTACTTTTTTTTAAACTTTGTATTTTGTATTGGGGTACAGCCGACTAACAGTGCTGTGATAGCTTCAGGTGGGCAGTGAAGGGGCTCAGCCGTGCATATACATGTATCCATTCACATGAGGATTTACTCTTGGTGTTCTGTATTCTGTGGGTTTTGACCAATGTAGAATGTCATAGAGCCATCATTACAGAATCAACCAAAGGATCTCACTGCCCAAAAATCCCCTGTTCATTCCTCCCTCACCCCAACCCCTTGGCAACCACTGATCTTTTTACTGTCTCTATAGTTTTGCTCTTCCAGAATATCATAGAGTCAGAAATTTGAAAATATACAGTTTCTTTTGGCTTTTGGACGCAGTCAGTTCAGTTCAGTCGCTCAGTCGTGTCCGACTCTGCGATCCCATGGACTGCAGCATGCCAGGCCTCCCTGTCCATCACCAGCTCCTGGAGTTTCCTCAAACTCATGTCCATTGAGTGTAATAGAGAGTTCAAAATTCTCAGTGACTCCCTTTGAAAGTTCAGAGAGCCCCAGGGCACCCCGCTTAGGTGGTGCTGAAGGGGTGTGGTTAGTTCTCAGCCAAGTGGCTGTTAGAATGGCCCCTCTGTCAACCGGAGCCTCCTCCCCTACCGCCCCTCAGTCTCCTGGCTGTTTGTCAAACAAGCTGAGCTCAGTCCAGCTTCCCCTGTCTTTGAACTTCAAAGGTGCCTCTGGCAGCTGCGTTCTCCCCCAGCAACTCACAGGACCCAAAACGCCCTCCCTTTCAGGCCTAGACTTCAGTGTCTACTTTGTAATAACTCATGGAGCGGAACTCCCATTTTGTGTACTTTTCTGCAGGTAAATTTTGCTGCAATAAAAGATTCTGTTAAATAGAGAGCAGACTTGTGTTTGCCAAGGAGGAGGAAGTGGGAGAGGGATGGACTGGGAGTTTGAGGTTGGTAGATGAAAACTATTGGGCTTCCCTAGCGCTCAGACAGAAAGGAATCCGCCTGCAGTGCAGGAGACCTGGGTACAATCCCTGGGCTGGGAAGATCCCCTGGAGAAGGGAATGGCTACCCACTCCAGTATTCTTGCCAGGAGAACTCCATGGACAGAGGAGCTTGGCGGGCTACAGTCCATGGGGTCACAAAGAGTCGGACACAACTGAATGACTTTGAGAGACAGACAGAAGCAAACTATCAAACAGGATGGGTAAACAAGGCCCTAATGTATAGCACAGGGAACTATATACAATATGCTAATAGGAAATAATACAAAAACAGAGGCTGTGGACCTGAGTCACTTTTCTGCAGAGATTGGCACAACATTGTAAATCAACTATACGTCAGTTAAAACATTCTGTTAACATTTAAAAAAAGGAAGCAGATGAAAGTTGAATAAGAAACAAGACATTTACACCATCTTAAGTGTGTTTCCACAAGACAGTTATGAATTACAAAGGGAAACAGTCACTCTAGATTGGAGAAATCTGGCCGACTCCACATTGACGAAGGGATCAGGGTCGCCAGGACCACCACTGGGATGAATGACACTGTGCACCTCAGACACGATGCACCGAGGGAGCATGGCTTCACTTTGGGGGACCCCTGGCAAAGTGCTGAACCCAAGTCCCATCATGAGGAAGCGGTTTCCCATTGGAGGGCATCCCAGGGAGTAACTGGCTCCTCTCTTCAGAAATGTCTGGAAAGGCCATGGAAAGTTCCAGAGGGACTAAAGACTCATAACAATCAAATGCAAATATAATCCTGGACCAGATCTCAGAGTTGGGGAAATGTCTTTATCATTGGCTATAAAAGATATTAGGGTTTCCCTGGCAGCTCATCGGTAAATAATCCACCTACCAATGCTGGAGATGTGGGTGTGATTCCTGGGTCTGGAAGATCCCCGGGAGAAGGAAATGGCCACCCGCTCCAGCATTCTTGCCTAGAGAATTCCATGGACAGAGGAGCCTGGTGGGCTACAGACCATGGGGGTCACAAAGAGTCAGACATGACTGAGTGACTAAAATGACAAACACCACACAGGACATTAGTGCCGACAGCTGGTGAATCTGGGGACGCTCTGGAGACAATAGTATCGCAGAGACGTGAACTTCTGACGCTGACCACTGTTCTCTAGTTAGGGAAGAGAATGTCGCCTTTGGAAGGGCACCCTGACGTTCTTAGCGGTAAAGGAGGGAGGGGGGAGCAAGAAAGTGGGGAGGGGAGCTAGCCCACAGACTTGGATAATCTAGGAAGAATATACGCAAATTTGAAAAGGTCCCGTAGTGTATGGCTCCACCTATAGAACATTCTCGACAAGATGAAATCAGAGAGATGGAGAGCGGATTAGTGACTGGCAGGGGTTAGGGGTTAGGGTGTGACGACAAAGCAGCAAGAAGGAGACCAATGTGGCGATGGAGCACATCTGGAGCTGGTACCTTCACCAATCTGTACCCGAGATCCAGCACCGCGGAGACCACGTCCCAACACGGTGGCGTGTCAATTTCCCGGCTTTGTGGTTATGCAAGACGTGACACTAGGAGAATCTGAGTGAAGGGGACCCAGGGCCTTTATAATTCTTAGAGCTTCCTATTGAGCTGCAATTATCTCAAAATAAACAGTTTAAAAAGTAAGAGAAATAGCATCCCACTTCTGTCACCCTGTTCCCCCCCCTCCACCCCGCCTTGCTTTGGGTCATCTGTAGCAGCCAGCCGGGACACAGAGAGACTTACGAGAACCAGCCTGGGCAGCCACGGGGGACCCGGTTTAACCAGTAGGCAAGCTGGTTCACTCATTCCACAAACATCTGAGAGGCTGCTCGGGCTGGGTGACGGCTCTGCTCCTGCGGCGCCAGGCTCTGCCCTCACTTCATCCTCAGGACACCTGCCTGGTTTGCCGTCAGCATCCCTCTCCCAGAAGCGGGGCTGTCATGAATGATGGGGTCCTCCACCCATATGCCCTGGGACCCCCTTTCCTGTTTGTGAGCTCCCCCCTCTGACCTCCAGCACCTGCCCACGCAAGATCATGGCGCCTGGAAATGTGCTTCCCCAGGTTCCCCTTGACCAGCATGGGCAGAAAGCCCACTCCTTCCCCGGGGGAGGGACAACCCTAGAGCCTCCCCGCCCCGGGGCCGGGCTGAGCCTGGGACCTGGCCTGAAACCTTGCCTCCGCAATTCCCCTGCCTGCTTCTGCTGGAAAGACATCCTTAACAGAGCAAGCCTCATCTCAGGCTCTGCTTCTGGGGAACCCGACCTGGGACCCAACCGGAGGCACAGAGTGGTTGAGTGACTTGGCCGCAGCCACACAGCCAAGAGCGTGAGCCGGAAGTTCTACCCCGAGTCTGATGCTGGGACCTGCACGTCTGACTGTCAGGCTGCCAGCCTCTGAAAAGGGGCTCATTCTCCCTTCAGGAGCCTGCTCAGACTGTCTCCCTCTGCCAGGCTCTGAGCTGACAGAGGGCTAATGGGATCCTTAAGTCCCTCGTCAGACACTCTCAGCCGACTTAGGAAGGCAGACCCAACCTCACCCATGTGATCAGTCACCAGGTCAACAGTCCAGCATGGAGGACCCACTGTGTGCCTGAACCGGGCTGTGTGCTCGGAGGGAGATGAGCTAGATGTGGTCCTGCCCTCCATGAGCCCCAGGTCCCAAGGAGAGGCCCACACGGCGTGTGTCACAATGTCATGCAGGACCCAGTGAGGACATGAGGGGGCATGCGTCAGTCTACCCGGTGACTCAGGGGAGACTCCCAGGAAGGTGAAGTGGAGCCGGGGCTGGGGAAACAGAGGAGCGGGGCGGGGGAGGAGGGTGGAGACGGACAGTCTGGACAGGGCAGCTGCACAGTGCCCACGGCTCCTGGTTCAGGCTGAAAGGAGGACGCGTCATCACAGGCAGCGTGCCACTAGCAGCATGGGGGTCATGCCCACGGAGGTGGCCCCATCACACCCTCTGTGGGACGCCCTTGGTGTGGGGTGCAGGTTTCACTACATTGGGACCTTGGGCCACGTTTGTCACCCTGTCTCATCGCTAAGAGGGAAACTGTACATACCTCATGGGTGGTCCTGGAGGTCAGAATTACCCGGCGCTGAGTGATCCCAGCTGGGATCCACGGGGCGGCCAGGTGGGCTCAGGCAGGTTGAGCAGAGGTCGGTGGGGGGGGGGGGGTTACCAATCACATCACTGTAGATTCACAGAGGCTCAGGCTCAGGCTCAAGGCAGAGAACAGGCGCCCTCTCTGAACCCCTACAAAGCAGGGACTGGATGGACTAGCAGCAGTGCTGTCCACGGGTGCTGTTATCATTGTAGGGCCCACGCTAAGACCTGCCGGAGGGGGTCCTACATTTCCTATATTTGTTTTAACTTAGAAAAAATCCTGTCGACTCTTCAGAGTCTGGTGAGCGTCATGGGATATGATAACTTAGAGAAAAAAAAAGGTTTTTCTTTCTTGATGAACTGTCCACTTCTTTCTCAGCATGGAACTTTTGGTCTTAGCTGTCAGGAACCTCGGTGCTCTGGTTAGCACTCAGTTAATGCTAAGCTTCACCCAGCCATATCAGTTACCAACCTCCTGGCTACAAGCAGCAGAAACTGACGCTGGGTATTTTAAGCAAAAGGGGGAATTTGGTGGAAGGATATCAGATCTGCCAAGACCAGGCAAGGGGATGGAGAGAGACCATCCTTCTCAACACCCCCAGTGAGAGTGAGGTGCTGCCCCCAGCCCACCCACTTATCCAACCAGCAGAGAGTTGCTGAGTGGGAGGAGCCGGGGGCGGGGCAGTGGTGATGGGAGACATTGATGGGCCAAGACCACAAGTGTTCTCTATATGCGGGTATTTTAGGGTAACTACCTCCTCCCACTTTGCTGGAGTTTTTCTCAGTGTCTTGCTTTGGGTTCTCCCAAACCCAGAGATTTGAACGCAGGTGGTTTATCTGAGAGGTGACTCCCAGGAAACACTGGCAGAGGGAGATGAGGTAGGACTGGGAAGGAACCGACAGAGGGGGGCATCTGGTCTACCCTGACGGGGGCTGAGTGAGCCCTCATGGGGGAGTCAGCTGTTCGCTGGAAGCAACTTTCTACAGAGGTCAAGGATTGGGGACAGTGCCACGTCTGCTACACCAGGCTTGAGGTGTACACAGGCAAACATTTTCACCCCTCCCCATATTCCATGTATTGATAAGTCTGCTCTGTCTCGCTCTGTTGCATAATACAAGTTATGAGCTCCACAAACCTTTCTTTCCCCTTTGTGCCAATTGCTGTGCTGCTGGTGGAAAGAACATCAGCAAGATCAGGAGGAGGAAATGCTTTTGTCCTTGGCAGCTTCAGAGAATGAGATTCTATTCCACCCCAGGAAACCATCCTTGCAGTTGTTAGGATTTTTACCTGGTTGAATGGAAATCAAAGTCTTAGAGAACCACATAAGACAGTGGCACCGCTTAATGAATGATTTGCCAGATGCATCCCTTGGAACCACCAGCGGGACGAGGAGTAGAACTTGCCACCCTCCCCGGGTTCTGCCTTGTGTCTGCTCCAGTGACAACCCCGCTCCCCACAGAGGGACCGATTCTCCCGACTCGGTATTCACCTCCAGTGAGATGCACTGGCTCTCATATGTTCATCATCACTTCCCATGTCCTGTATATTTCTTTAACCAACACATTTCCCATTGCATATCTGTTTCCTGGGGCTGCTGTAATAGATAGTCACAAACTTCAGTGGCTTGGTTCTCTTACAGGTCAAATGTCTGAAACAGCCCCACTGGACTAAAATCAACTAAAATCTGCAGGGTGGCATTCCTTCTGGAGGCACTAGGGGAGAATACGTTCCTTTATCTTTTCCAGCTTCTAGAAGCCATGGCATTCCTTGGCTCATGACCCCTTCCTCCATCTTCACAAACTGCAATGCTGGCTGGATCTATCTCATGCTGCTTCACCCTGTTGTCAGCCCCCTGCCTCCTATAAGGACATCGTCGTAACACTGGACTGACCTGGCCCATCCAGGATCATCTCCCATCCCCAGGTCTTTAACCCGGTCACACCTGCAGAGGTCCTTTTGCCAGGTCAGGTCACATATTTACAGGCTCTGAGGACTAGCATGTGAATACCTGTAGTATTGGTTTTCCAGTGGTCATAAAGAAGGCTGAGTGCCTAAGAACTGATGCTTTCGAACTGTGGTGCTGGAGAAGACTCTGAACAGTCCCTTGGACAGCAAGATCAAACCAGTCTATCCTATAGGAAACCAACTCTGAATATCCATTGGAAGGACTGATGCTGAAGCTGAAGCTCCAATACTTTGGCCACCTGATGTGAAGAGCCGACTCATTGGAAAAGACCCTGATGCTGTGAAAGATTGAGGGCAGGAGGAGAAGGGGATGACAGAGGACAAGATGGTTGGATGGCATCACTGACTCAATGGACATGAGTTTGAGCAAACTCCAGGAGATAGCAAAGGAGAGGGAAGCCTGGCATGCTGCAGTCCGTGGGGGTAGTAAAGAGTCAGATACAATTAGGTGACTGAACAACAACTTTTGAGGGGCCGCTATTCAGTCCACTGTTTCACCCATCTTTTTCCCTCCACCCCTTACATTATATCTGTTGAGACACTCAGGCCGTCTGACCTGTAGCGTCCCTACAGGCTGGACTTTGCTGGCTGTGTACTCCAGGCCCAGAGCTGCTGCATGGCCTCTGTCCTGGAAATTTCCTGCAAACTGGCAGTGGGACCCAGGGGCTGGATTGGGCTCAGGCCCCATCCCCTTGGTCTTGTGGGCTTGCATCAGGACCACAGACCCCATCGTGGCCGGTGGTCTCTTTGTGATGTCAGTATCATTGGTGTTCAGTGCCCAGATCCACTCACTCACCACTGCATTGCAACACTGATGTTCCAGCCCTGTCTCCTGCAGTTTGCTGTGTTAGTTGGAATACTTTCCTCAAGAGATGTCTTCTGTTACATATAGTATGTCACCAGTGGAACAGGGAGGCAGAATGACTGCCCGACTCCTTCTCTTTACCACTTTTCTGACTAACAACCCAGTTCATATCATCCTCTGAAGGACATCCACTAGTTTTTTAAAAACATGTCCTATCTCTCTATTAGATTTTTTCATTTTAAACAAAGGGTTTGAGAGCCCGTGTCCTATTTAAATTAACTATTTTAAAAATGAATATTTATGTTTATTTGGCTGCACCTGGCCTTAGTTGCAGCAGGTGGGATCTTCAGTCTTTGCTGTGGCATGCAGGATCTCTAGTTGCGTGTGTGGGATCTAGTTCCCTGACCAGGGATTGAGCCCAGGCCCTCTCCATTGGGAGCACAGTCAGCCTCAGGGCCACCAGTGTGCGTGCATGTTAAGTCACTTCAGTCCTGTCCGACTGTCTGTGACTCCGTGGGCTGTAGCCTTCCAGGCTCCTCCGTCCACGGGGATTCTCCAGGCAAGAATACTGGAGTGGGTTGCTGTGCACTTCTCTAGGGGATCTTCCCGAAACAGGGATCGAACCCACCTCTCTTATGTCTCCTGCACTGGCCAGCAGGTTCTTTACTGCTAGGGCCTCCTGGAAGGCCCTGGGCCACCAGGAAAGCTCCTAAATTAACACTTCTTAACTGAAGTTTCAGAGCCTGGGGGGACAGCCACACCTGGTCAGTAAGCCCCGACCTCCTGCTCCCTCTACAGCTGCCCCCACCCCCGGGCTTCAGGAACCCCCAAGCTCCTTGACTGTTCCTGCCTACTGTCTCCCCGCAGTCCCCGGGGGAGAGGAACCTTCATGAGGCTCCCAAAGGCATCTCTGCTCTTGCAGCTCAGAGGCCCCCTCCCGTCTTCCCCCTGGGACTCCAGGGAGCCTGTTGCTTTGAGCAACTGTGAGCTCCTCCTTACCATCTCTGGCCACGTCAGTGCCTGTAGCCTCCCTGCCTCAGGGGAACTCCCTTCTCTTTCTAGAAGCCCCCCATCTCCCTTCCACTCCCTCCTAGGACGCTCTGCCTCTGCCCCTGCCCCTGCCCCAGCTTTGCTCAGGGGAAGCAGGCTCCTGATGACCTGTTTTGGGTGGCCTCCCAAGCATCCTATGAGTGATGGTGTGTAGGTCTGGCCACCTCTGTCGGCCCTGACGCATCTGTTGGATAAGAACAGCTAGTCCTTCCAGAACACCTGCACCAGGTACCATCCTAGGCACTTAACTAGTCTCACCTCACAGCTAGACTAGGAGGCTGGCGCTGTCATCACACATTTTCTAGAAGATGAGACTTTGGCTCAGGGCCACCTTGGGAGTGGGAGGAGGAGCCAGGACCCACCCACTGACCTCTGGGCTCCTGAGTCGGCTGGAAAACAACGCCGCTAAGACCAATCCCTCAGCATCATTTGGGGAAGGAGCCGGAACCTGCATAAGGAGTCAACAATGTCAGAGGGGACTCACTGCCTTGGGAGCAGTAGTTCTGGAGCTCTGGCCAGCATCAGAGTCACAGGAGGGTGTGATAAAGCACAGACCACCGGGCCGACCCCAGAGTCCCTCACTCTAAGTAGGGCTGGGGAGGACTGAGAACCTGCATTTCTAACGAGTTCTCCTCCAGGGATGCTGATGCTGCCGGTCCCCGTTTGGAAATGGCCTGCCTGCTGTGGAAGAATAGGGGCCAGGCTCCCTCCCGGGGCACATGGTGTGGTGGTTCCAACACAAACTCTCCCATCCAGGCGGTCCTGTGATAACGTGTGTGTGTGTGCGTTCTCAGTCGCCCAGCTGTGTCTGACCCTTTGTGACCCCGTGGACTGTAGCCCACCAGGCTCCTCTGTCCATGGGATTTCTCAGGCAAGCATACTAGAGTGGGTTGCCATTTCCTTCTCCAGGGGATCTTCCCAACCCAGAGATCAGACTCACTTCTCCTGCATTGGCAGGCAGATTCTTTATCACCTAGCCATCTGGGAAGCCCCAATGATAACTTTATGATCATGTTAAAAAAAACAAACAGACACAACCCTTCATCTGTTAGAGATGCATTCTGAAGCATTCACAGGTATTGTATATGTCTGGCATTCACTTTGAAACACTCCAGACTCTACCTCTGCAAAAGGTTGAAGGTCTAGATGAAGCAAGGGTAGCTGGCTGATGAGTCCGGAGAGGTTCATTCTACCAGTTTCTACACCTTGTTTATATGTGAAAGTGTTATTCATTCAAGTGTTATCAACCTTGTTGATTTCAGGTAGGGGAAAAGCTCTGGCTCCCCACTTACAACTGACCTTGAGCTAGAAACTTGCAGTATCTGAGCCTCAATTCTTTTTGCTGTCAGTGCAGCTGATGGCATCTTTCCAACTGGGTTGTCGAGGACACCATGGATAAGAGCTGTTAGTACTCACTTTGGCACATGACCCATGAGACTTTAATTCCCCAGACACACTCTCACACATCCTCCAGCCCGACTTGGCCAAGCCAGCACCTAATGGGCAGGGGACTCACCCATCTCAAGACACCTGTTCAACAAGTTCCTGGGATGAGTGTGGAACTTTCTAGAAGCCTGCCCATCTGCGAGCAGGCAGTGTGGGTGTGGAATGTGGGGTGGGGAGGCTGTGGGTGTGTTCTCGGGATGTGAGGCTTCTGGGCAGTCACGGGCAGGTTGGCCGCTTGGACGCCTCGCTATTGCCTCCACAATACAGCTTGGACTTGCCAGGGGTGAGGGGGGCAGGGGGGTTCTTTATGGAGCCACCAGGTCGGAGGCAGGAGATCCCTGGTTTCTAGTTCAGAGGTGGTTCCGGTGGATTCCATGGGGCCTTCAGCTTGCCAAACCGTCTGCGGTCAAGCAGTGCTGTGGCTGGTGTCCTGTGTTGTTTTGGTTTTGATTACAAAAAACCAAAACCCTGTTTGTGCTAGCCCAGGGCAAAGTTGGGGCAGCCAGTGACTGGGAAACCTGGAGCTGTTTCCTTGAACCTCAATGCAGGGAGGGCGGCCAAGTCTCATATCGGTTGGCACCAACTGAAAACCTGTCAAGAACGTGTTGGCTTCGCTCTCTTTTTCCGTCTCCTCTTCCTGCTCCTCCTCTTTCTCCGAGTCTCCCTCCCGTCCCTCTTCCTCGTGGACAGGACAGGAAGTGGCCTCCACAAAGCACCAAGTCCTACCCCTCTGTCTGCACCACCAGGGCTGGCTGAAGTTTGCCCAGCATTTTCTGTGTGCCAGGTCTTGGGCAAAAGACTTCACCACCTGGATTTCATGTAATCCCACAGCAGCCATAGAAGGAGGTACTGCTTTCATCCTTCCAACTTCCAGAGATGAAACTGAAGCACTGAGAAGCTCAAGAAGTTACCTGAGACCATGTTGTACATTCAAGAGCATCTTCTTGGAGGGAGGAATCTGATTGGCTCAGCTTGAGTCAGGTGACCTGTTTCTCCACCAATCAGCTGTGGTGAAGGAGGCAGGTCTCAGAGCATCAAGGTGGCAACCTCCAGGCCCAGCATTAGAGAACTATTCTCAGATGGGGCGGTGAGCCTGGCACCTGATCCCACTCTGTTCCTTTCCTCCTTCCTGAGTAGCCTCCCATGGACACAAATACCTGCAGCATTTGTCTTCCCACTGGTGAAGTCGGATGGGGCTGGAGTTCAAAGCCTGCCTCCACCATTTTCCTGATGGTCTACTCTTGGGCAAATGACTTCACCTCCCTCAGCCTCAGTGTTGTCCTCTGTAAATAGGGATCATAAGACTGGCTTCTCAGAGACATGTGTGTGCTCAGTCACTTCAGGTGTGTCCAACTCTTTGCGACCCCAAAGGACTATATAGCTCGCCAGGTACCTCTGTCCATGGGGATTTTCAGTCAAGAATACTGGAGTGGGTTGCCATTTCCTCCTCAAGGGCATCTTCCTGACCCAGGAGTTGAACCTGTGTCTCCTGTGTGTCCTGCATTGACAGGCGGATTCTTTTACACTGAGCTACCTGGGAAGCCCTTCTCAGAGACATGGGGAGAAGCATATGAGGCCATAACCCAGGTAAACCCTCCAATGGCTTCCCATTGTTTTCACGGTCAAGTTGAAACTGAATGTGTAAACTGGCTGGCACCTTCTTAACATCCTACCCTGTATCTTCCCAGTACCAGAGTACCCCTAATCCAGCTGTACCTCTGTCTGAATGCCTTCCCTCTTTTTCCCAATCGATGTTAGCAGACCTGTCCCCAAGTGGGCTAAACTGTGTCCCCCTAAAAGTTGTGTCCTCATTCTGACTCCATGACCTGTGTATGTGGCCTTATTAGGAAACAGAGTCTTTGCTCACGTACTTCAGTTAAGGATCTTGAGATGAGATGACCCTGGGTTTAGCACAGGTCCTAAATTCAACCATGTGTCCTTACAAACCAAAGGAGAGTGAAATTTAGGACACACAGACACAGTGGGAAGGCCATGGGATGACGGAGGCAGAGAATGCAGTGATCCATCTAGAAGCTGAGGAATAGCACGGGCTACCGGCCAGCCCTGGAAGCTGGAGAGGGACACGGAACCGCCTCTAGAAGGGACCAAGCCTGCTGACACCTTGACATGGACCTCTGGTCTCCAGAGCTGGGAGAGGCTAGATCTCTGTTGTTTACAGGAATCTGTATGGTAGTTACAGAAGACTCCTACTCAGGAACTCGGCTCAGAATCACCTCCTCTGGGAAGCCCTCCCTGGCTTCTTATCCTGCACAAATGCTGAGCCTACAGAAGCTTTATCCTAGCCTTTCCACTGTGCCTGTGATCATCCACACACCTGTGTCTCCTCCTCCAACCTTTGCAAGGGAATCCACACTCCACAGAGCACCAAGCTGTTAACAACAGGTGACACCCTGATGGTGGAATTTCAGGCAACAGACTCTAGGCGCCCAGAGGGAGAAATCTGTCTGAAGCTGGGTGCCACCACCGTCTCACCCAAGGACCTGCTCAGCTATTCCCAGGTGGAGGCATGCAGAGGCCTTGCCTGGGGTGATGAGATAAAGTCTGTCCTGCACTATGTCCCCAAGAATCCCACCCCGACTCCACTCCTCCCCCTCCCCCCCCCCCCCCCCCCCGCCTTCCCTTTCCGTTACCTGGCTGATCTCTGTGAGATGTTCTAGAGAAAAGGTCTGGGGTTGGCAAGATCCTGGCAGCTCTGATGGAAACTGGCCCCAGGGAGGACTGTGACCAACTCAGCCAGCCCGACAAACAGAAGCACTATTTCATTGTTTTTTCCTACAGAAAAGCCGACCCCGAGGGTGAGGCTCATAGTCCCTGTCCTCAGCCACATGCCCCTGGAGTCCAGCAGCTTTTCAGGTGCCTTGGAGGAGGCCAGGCTGACTTGCCCACAGTTTGCTGGCTTCTGGGGGCCCCGCAGCTCTCTCAGAGGCTGGGCACCCCTCACCCCGGGGCCTCCGCAGCTGTGGGGGGGGTCCCCAGACCTTCTGTGTATGGCAAGAGAGAAAACCCCAGACTGGGGGCTCGGGGGAGTGGGGCTGGCCTCTCGTACTTCCTGGAGGCTGGGAACATGGCCAGTTCCAGCGGGGTGACCCTGGGTGAAGAGCTCTACCCCCTCAGCTTCCTCTGTGGAGCCAGAGAAAACCCCCAGGCTCTGTGGAGGGTGCCAGCTTCCGGGTGGCGGGACTGCGCTGTGGTTACGCAAGGTGTGACCACATGGGAGGCGGCCTCTCTGGATTCGTCTTTGCATGTCCTGTGAATTTACTATTATTTCAAATTAAAAATTAAAAAAAATTATTTTAAAAGAGAAAAACAGGTAGGGGACCTTAGTATGAAATACAATGACTTCAACAGTTAATGTCAAAAAGAAAAACCAGCTGTGTTCTTTGTTTTCTACACTCTTTCTCAGAAAGTCCTATAATGTGTACTTCCTGGGAGACCAAAGATAACTATGTAATATCTGCTCCTCTGAATGGCTGCAGATATGAGAATGTCATAATCAAGTCAACTATTTCATCCAAAACTCAACAGCTAGATGTGTTCATAAACCACACAAATTAAAGACTTTCTCCCTGATTTAAAAGGAGAGAGAGAGACAAAGTTTGTACCTTCCAGAGGAGTCAGAACTGGAATTGGTTTACTGGCTCTGTGATCCTTGCTAAATGATTACTTCTCATGCCTTAGTTTCTGTCATCTGTAAAATGGGTGTCCAGAGTCTCTTCCTCAAGGGTTGGGAAAGCACAGACAAGTGGTTAGTTTCTGGAGGGCTTCCAGAGGGCCCTGGCATGTGGCCAGTGCCCAGAAGGTGCTGACCACATTACAGTCGCCCTGAGAGCAAGGACATAATACAGGCCAAGTGCCAACAGGGGCAGTTCCCGTGAGGATGGACCGGCCCCTGTGGCTGCCTGGCTGTGTGTGACCCTGGGCATGTCATGAGACACTGGGGGACCTTTGCTGCCCTCCCTGTGGAACGAGATGTAGAATCTAGGAGACTGTCTGCCCAGCCCCATGTGAGGTTTTCCTGGGATGTCCCCCACCCTCGCCTCGACTGCCATTGCTGATTGGGGAGCTGCCGGTTCTTCCTTCCCGCTTCCCACAGCCTCAGCTGATGGGCCCGGAAGTGGGGTGCCTTCCCCTGGGTGTCAACTGGGAGGTGTCCCATACGCAGGGAGCTCGGGCAGAATGGAGCTCTAGGGCGGCCGGGGGCCAGTATCTCATCCTGATGAGACAGTGGCTCTGCCCAAAGCACTCAGACATCCGTGGGGGGGACTCCATCTCTGGCTGCCACTGTCCCTGAAGCCCAGGTGCGGTCCTGTCCTCCCAAGCTGTGACTGCTCACTTCTGCCTTAGAGACAGTAACAACAATAACAACAGCAGCAGCGACCGCTTGTAGAACCCGTGCTATGAGCCAGGCACTGTTCTGACACCCACACACATTTCAACACCTTTACTCCTCATCATAGCCTGGAATATCATCACCCCCTTTCGCAGATGGGGATACTGAGGCAGTGACTAACTTGTGCAAGATCACACGCTAGCGAGTGGTGGGGCTGGGACTTGAGCCCCATTCACTCAGCACCAAAGAGGCCACCCCCTCCTCCCGTCCCTCCCGGCAGCCCTCTTTGTCCCAGCTGCTCAGAGCCAGGGTTCTGTCACTGCCAGCAGCACCTTGGACCTCTAGTCCCTGAGGTTCCTTCAACTCTGCTCCAGTGCTGGGCGTCATCCCTCCCTCTCTTAGCCCCAAGGATTGGGGACAGGCCTTTCCAGGTTTCCCAGTAGTTTTCACAATTCTTATCTCTTTCATCCCATGAAAGGTATGGCAGGCATCATCCTGCTCCATCATGGTAAAAACTGAGGTTCAGAGAGGCTAAGCTCTGTGTCCAGGGACACATAGCTCCGACCAGCAGGGCCACCACTGGAACCCAGCTCCTAGGCCGGAGCTGTCTTGTGCCCTGGATGTCAGGACCTCTGTTCACACTTTGGCTCAGGTGAGCAGCCCCGTCACCTGTCCAAATCAATCAGGTCCACAGAAGGGCGATGCCAGCTCCCAAAGGGGGCCGTGCTCTGGGTTCAAAGCCAAGAAATATAGCTGGGCTCCGGGTATGTCCCCTACAGACTGCAATCACCCACACATCTGTGCGTCTCCCTCCAGACTGAGGAGCCAGGGCATGGATGCAAGGGAAAGCTGGGAAGGGCAGGGGGCTCGCAAGCCCATTCCTGGGGCCGTGTGACGGAAGGGCAGAACCTTGGAGTCAGGAGGTAGGGGCTGTTTCTGGGCTGTTCCCCTCCATATCTCAGACTGAAACCAAGACAGGCAGCACATATAGTAATCCAAGCATAACTGTATGTGTAATTAAAAGAAAAAAAGTACCACCAACTAAGCTGCTATGACGCTTTCACCTCTCTGTTGCAAACTTGGTAGAAGCTTCTTTCAGATTTACGTGGACATAGATTTTGATCATGTCTCAGTCTTACGCATACATAAAAGAAGACATACATGAAATAAATGGGACAAGATTTTTCCTAGAAGGTCATCTCGCTAGGCTCCAACCCTTTTCAACCACTTTTCCACTCGGCGTTGCCAGTATCTGAGTTCTCCTGCCAACGTGGCTTCTCAATCCCCGAGGTTCTGATGACGCAGAAATTCCCGGAAGATGGTTCCTCGGTTTTTCCTGAAAGTTTCCACTGAGCTGCTGACACCCAGCCCGCACGTTTCACTGTGCTTACGTACAGGCTCTGACGCCTGGTGGTCACGACTAGGACACTTCCCAGCTTCAGGGGACGTGGAAAGGTGGCGGGGGAGGGTGCATCTTGGATTTGCCAAGAAAAGGTGGTTCACGCTTGGTAAATATTTCTTGATAGAAGGAATGTATGAACGAGTGAATGAATACCTGATGAATGAATGGGAAGTTAATTACCCAGAACCTAAGGGCAATGTACCAGTGAAACTTACTGATGGATGAAGTGAGACAAACTGGAGTCTCAGTATTTGGGCTTCACCAGAGGGGCTCAACTGGAGGCCGTTGTGCCTATATGGGAGTCTAGGGCCAAGGTAATAATACCAAAGAATGATCACCATAGCTGCTGACCACTCTCTGTACACCCTCTCTCATAATCCTCCCCGGCAACTCTGAAAGGCAGCCATCTCATTGCACCCATTTCACAGAGGGAGAAATGGAGGCTCCAAGAGAGGGGACCTTGCCCAGGATCAGGTTGACCAGCCTCCACTCTCCCCACCCCATCTCGTGGGCAGCCCTCTAGGGGAGATGAGCTTAGCCCTGTCCCCAGGCCCCTCTGCTGGTCTGCACACCGGCAGTGTCCCCTTTTGGGCCTCCACGGCTGGAGGGAACATGCATGGATGGAACTGTTGGGTCTCTGGAGCCTGAGCTGTGAGCAGGACAGCCCAGTTTGGAATCCTGACTCTGGCACCACAGGCTGTGTGATTTTAGGTGGATCCTTTCAGATTTCTGACACTCAAGTCTCTGCTGGTTGTAACTGCTGGTGCCCACTACTTATGGCCAGGGAAGAAGGGGACAGTCCCTTAGGCTGCTGGTCCTCAGCCCTGATGGTCTGGCTGCTCATCCCCACCCCCTCCCCAAGGGAGCTTCAGGCAACCACAGGCTCAGGGCCTGTCCAGACCAGCGAGATGGACCCTCCAGCACAGACAGGTAAGGTGCTGGGGATTTCGTGGGTGACCCACACTGTGACCCCTGAAACCACATGTTATAAACCCCACAACTTGGCTCGTGCCTGCAATGGATGGACATAAACTGCAGTCTCCAAGAAGCAGAGCAGATCTGTCTCTGGCTGGGTTTGCCATTCTTGGATGAAGGCATCTTCCTTTTCCATCAACGGGAAGGTCCAAACCGCCCCCAGCCAATGTGACAAAGGCACACTTCACACAACTTTGACATGAATCGCTTGACTGCTTTTCCCTCATGTTCCACACACAGAAACAAAGAAAGCATCAAAATAATTCTTGAGCAATACAAACGCACCGATGCTCAGAAATGACAAAAAACAACAACAAAAGGCCCATCAGTCATCAATCTCCACTTTAAACTGGACTTTGGGTGTTTTCCAAGAGCATATGGCTTTTAGTGGGAGAAAGAGTGTGGACCTAGGTGAGGGAAGGTCAGTGGAGGAGGGACAGGGGTGAGGAGAGATGCTTGTTTTTAAAATGTAGGGGGCTTCCCTGGTGGTCCAATGGCTAAGACTCCACGCTCCCAAGGCAGGGGGCCCGGGTTCCCTTGCTGGTCAGGGAACTGGATCCCACAAGCTGCAACTAAGAGTTCGCAAGCCACAACTAAAGATTCCACATGCCATGACGAAGTTGCAAGATCCTGCAGGCTGCAACGGAAACCCGGCGTCACCAAGTGAATAAATAAATATTAAAAATAAAGTAAT
Source organism: Dama dama (assembly GCF_033118175.1). NCBI lineage: Eukaryota > Metazoa > Chordata > Mammalia > Artiodactyla > Cervidae > Dama > Dama dama. The sequence goes on along the minus strand of NC_083684.1, from coordinate 16,674,010 downwards.
AGTGCTGCAGTGAACCTTGGAGTGCATGCGTCTTTTAGAACTGTGGTTTTCTCAGGGTTATGTGCATGGTAGTGGGATTGCTGGGTCATATGGTAGTTTTATCCCTAGTTTTTTTTTAGTTGACGTACAGCAGAGACCACCACAACACTTTTAAAGCAATTATCCTCCAACTGAAAATATTAATAAATAAAATAAAATACGGATACTCAGGAGTCTCCACACAAGCCCCTCTTGGAATTCAAAAGGTCAAGTCCTGCCAAATGACTGACCACTGACCCACCAGTCACCATGGGGCTGTCTTACAGAGGCGGGGGCAGGTATTACTGGGTGAATTGAATCACTTCCCCCCAAAGCCTCTGGATATGTGTCCGTTTCTGTGCAGTCACGGCTGAGATCTGGATTCTCTAACAGATGCCCCCCAGGGCTCTGCCTGCATTCTCTGGGGGTCCCTTTCCAGGCTGCCCCTGGAATTGACGACCCATCCTCCAAGAAGCGGCCCTTACCCCACCACTGAGCGGAGCTCAGTTCCCTTGTCCTCCAACGGGGCCAACTCCACAGAGGGACTCAAACCCATTGAATCATTTGCAAAACGAACATGCGGCCCCTTGCCCACCTTTGTTAAACCAAGTGTAAGACCATTCTGAGCACGTGATGGGTGCGGCCCCTGGAGCTGGCCCTGAGGGGAAGCAGGCTGACTCTAGGACCACCATGGGGGGGGGGGCGGGTCTCACCAAAGTTACCCTCTGCAGGACCACCTTACATCACCTGGTACGACCGTGCTAGCTCTCCCCAGGAACCTTCCTGCTAAAATCACTTCCTAATTAATAAGTCCAATCCTCCTCCCAGGGTCTGCCTCAGAGGATCCACGCCAACAGGGTATGCACGTGGCCCCGATAGTCCAGGGGTCCAGAAGCAGAGCTAAGCAGACAGCACATTCCCATCACACCCACCACCTCCAACCCTCAGATTCCACAGCTCCAGCACATCCAATTTAAGGTCATCAGGTGCTTAAAACTATGAATCACGCGTGAGCATGTGAGTTCATTTCCATTTTATGATGAGCAGACTTATCTTGAGAACATTTGGGATGGGTACATGTCTCCCAGAGTCAAACCTGAAAGAAACCTGTGCCAACCAAGACACTGACCTTCACACAGCTCCCCAAGGCAGTGACTTCTTCCCATGGCAGATCTGGGGGGTGGCAAGGTCAGGGGACTACTACGAGGGCCTCATTTCCAGGACAATAAAGCAGGAACCTGAAGCTAGTGAGTGGCTCCCATGAAGTCACCCCGCCAGGTCGGGCCACGCCGGGTCTAAGAGCCAGGGGCCCTGTCTCCAAACACTGCTGGGGTCATGCTCTCTCAGGCTGGGCATGACCTCGGGGGTCAAATCATTTTTTACCCAATGATTTCTGAGGCTCAGCAGAAAGTGGAGGAATGTTCTTGCAGACAGGCTGAAAGGGAAAGAAAGAAGGAATGAACATGAACCCAAGAACAGGTGACAAGTATGTGTCATCCACTTCTGCCTCACCCACCAGAAGCACCAGAAAGATGCCAGCTTCTGCCAAGACTCAATTCTTGACTCACCGCTAAGCCTCTCTGGGTTCCACCTTCCTATCTGACTCCATGTGGATCTTTCTTACAACCTTGGTTGTGCTAGAATCTTGCTGCCAGTTTCCAGTGTGTTTTCAGTGAGTCGCTCCACGTGCAGGTGTATTTTTGATGCATTCGTGGGGGCAAGTGGGCTCCCAGTCCTCCTACTCTGCCATCTTGATCTCCCCTCCCATCTCATTTAAGTTCCTAATGCATCCCTCCTCATCACTCCCATTTTACAGATATGGAAACTGAGGCTTGGAGAGGGGAAGACATTAGCCTAAGATCACCTGGTGGTGGAGCAGGAGTTTAAACCCCGTTCTGGCCGGCTGGTCCCTAAGAGGCATCCTACATCGTCTCTCACTGTCCTGCTCTTTCCCACTGGTCCCAGCACTTCCCCATGTGAGGTTCACAGACTCAAGTGGGTTGGAGCCACTCCAAGGACTGCTCCTGTCATCAGCAGGTAATAGACACATTGGCATCAATCCCCACGGGCTCTAGCTTTTCCTGTAGGACTCACACCTGAAGATTCTGGAACCTGAAACCTGATGTTTGCCTTTCAAGGACATTCAGGGTAAATCACCTGCTTTCAGGGGGCTCTGTTTACCACGCACAGGCTTGAGCTTTCAGAGCGCTGGGCAGGTGTTCAGGTTTTATTGGATCTTTGCATCCGCCTGTATCTCACTTTGGAGAACGCCTGAGAGCGCAGCCGTGCCTTCTTACCCGGTCACCTCTGGTGCTGGCCGCAGCCACCTTCACTCTGTTCCCACCCCGGTGGCCTCCATGGAGCTCCTCAGTAAGATCTTTCCTGCCCTGGGACTTCTGCCCGTCTGGCTCCTTCTGCCTGGGTGCCCGTGTCAGATGCTGGCTCCAATGTTACCTGCTCACCTCCCTGACCTTCACCTGAAGCAGTCCCCTCCTACCCAGCCTCATGTCACCTGTCTGTCCAACGCCCTTCATGACACCATTGCAGGCCGTGCCTGTCCTGCTGGTTGACGGGCTTAGGCTCCCGTGCGGATGTCAGCCCTGAGAACGGGAGCCCTGATTTATTCATGGCGTCCCCCCGGCACGCGTCTGCACACTGGAGACTTCCACCAGTGACGGTGGCGCCACGTGCCTGACAGCTGGCCGTGGACAGTCCGCGCAGCAGAGGGAGGGGGCAGCCGACCAAGGTCACGTGGCAGCAGAGGGCGTGTCTGCTGTCCGCCGCGGAAAGCAAAGTCAGTCACAGGCGAGGCTGGTCCTCGGGTTCAGAGTCACGGGCTCTGGAAACTTCTACTGCTGATTACACCCAAGGTGCTCACGTGTTCACTTTGAAGTTACAGGGGCAATTTCACAGTCTTCCCACAGGTCAGCCCTTTTCCTGCCCTCTTATCGGTCAACTTCGTGACGAAAGCGACCTCAGACGCCTGGTTGCCCAAAGCCCCCGCTGTCACTGACCGATCACGCCTCCCGCTTACCCGCCACTGTTGCTTTATTGAAAGTGTCTCTGCTGTCCTTGTCCGTGTTCTGCCACATACTTGGAGGCGCCCTCTGTGGAAGGAATCGGGCGGTCAGGGCAGGTGTGTGGATTCCTGCTCAGGTGCTCACAGCTCAGCAGCCAAACTCACTCTAAATGCCTCAGCCTGGCTCTGACCCCTCTCCTCCCCCAAATGAGGTCCCCCAGTCCCCACCTGCAGCCATTCTCCCTCCTCCCCAGGCCTCCCCGACCTGTGTAACCTGCCCTCAACTCCTGACATTTCCCTGCCTGCCCCTGCCCCGACCCTGTGCTCATGACGTGCTCAGCTGCTGTGATGGCCGAGTTGCTTCAGCCTCACGATTGTCACATCCGCTGATGCTCTGCCCGCTGTTTCTTATTCTTCACACTGGGCTTCAGTGTCCCCTCCTCAGGAAGCCTTCCCTGACATCCCCGTCTATTTTCATGGTGTCCTGAATGTGACCTCAGTGGTCCTGATCACCGTCGTCACCAAATAACCACTTGGACTTTATTCATTTTGTGATTTCCTGCTTGATATTAGCTGCCTGACACCACGGACTGGATCTGCCATATTCACAAATGTAGCCTCAACTTCCAGCACAGAATAAAGAGTTTGTTCAGTTGCTCGGTTGTGTCTGACTCTTTGCAACCCCATGGACTGCAGCCCGCCAGGCTTCCCTGTCCATCACCAACTCCCGGAGCTTGCTCAGACTCATGTCCATTGAGTTGGTGATGCCATCCAACCATTTTATCCTTTGCTGTACCCTTCCCTTCATAAATACATACTGTCAATTCTTTAAAAAATATAGTAGATGAATGGAAGAACACATGGATGGATGATTGAATCAATTATTGGGTGGATGGGCAGAACACTGGATGGACAGAAGGATGGACGGATGGATGAGTGGAAGACAGGATGGATGGATGGGTAGATGGATGGAAGATTGGATGGATAGAAGACTGGATGGATAGAAGATGGGATGGATGGATGGAAAGATGGAAGGAAGATTGGATGGTTGGATGGAAGACTGGATGGTTGGATGGATGAAAGACTGGATGGATGGACAGAAGACTGGATGGATAGAAGACTGGATGGATAGAAGACGGCATGGATGGATGGAAAGATGGAAGGAGGACTGAATGGTTGAATGGAAGACTGGATGGTTGGATGGGTGGAAGACTGGATGGGTGGATGATTGCATGAATGGATGGATCCATGGATAACGGGATGGATGACTGGCTGGAAAGATGGTGTCAACCATATTTTTCAATTTCCTGAATGAAAGTAGGAGGAGCTTTTGTACATCAAGTCCTACATTCTGATGTTTAGCATGAAGCTGTGTTTGCTGTAAGTCCTCTTGCCCACCATCAGACAACAGGGTGTCTCCTTTATTCCCCAATCCTAGTGCCCACTTTGTCCCCATAAGCCATCCCTAAGCCGCTGCCCCAGTCCCAGCCTGCAGCCTGGAGGGGCTCCCACCCCACGGGGAGGACTGCTCAGGTTGGAGGAGAGATTTTGCACAACAGAAGCCTCTTAGCCTCCCAGCATCTGACCCCCAAAGGGCCACCTGATGGCATAAGAACCACCAGGTGGAATACAGTCATTTTCCGTCATAGCAGCTTCAGACTGGAGCTCTCAGGACAGCCCATAAGGCTTCTTTCTCTTCTTCACTCCAGAAACACCCACCACCATTTTCAGTACCCTCTGCAAGGAAAATATGGGCCTTCTCCTACCTGGATATTCTTTGTAAAATTTCTGTCGTAAGAATCGACCATCTGGAAAAGAAATGAGAGGATTAAGCTCCTTTCAGGGAGTTTATGAGGTCAAAACTATTTTCATAACAGTGCTAAGAAATGATTTGTGTTTTTCACTCTCATTCTCTCACAAGTGTATGGTGGAATTTTTCAGAAGCTATGTTACGTGTGACACTGAAGCCCATCAAATGCAGATGCAGACATGAAGATCCAGTCCTCTGAATACACATATTACAACTGCAAATATGTAAAACCATGCCACTCTGCCCACTTTGTGTGCATGTTGGAAAATGGAGCCATTTTTAAGAAAAATACTATTTCTGTTCACCCCATAGTGAGTTCATCATTGTCACTTTAAAAAAAATTATTTTAATTGGAGGACAATTGCAATATTGTGGTGGTTTTTGCCATATATCGACATGTGTTGTATGTGTTGTGTCTGTGAAAGTCACTCAGTCGTGTCAGACTTTTTGTGACCCCCTGGACGATACAGTCCACGGAATTCTCCAGGCCAGAATATTGGAATGGATAGTTGTTCCCTTCTCTAGGGGAATCTTCCCAACCGACGAATCGAACCGGGGTCTCCTGCATTACAGGCGGATTCTTTACCAGCTGAGCTTTCAGGGAAGCCCTATATCAACATGAATCAGCTAAATATTTGGAATGTCTCAGCTTTACTTTTGAATATGGTAAATGTCCATAGCCAGAACCCACACAAGGCTCTGTTGGGTTCTCAGTATTTTTTAAAATTACGTTGTTGGTTTTGATTTGGCCGTGCCACACAGCATGTAGGCTCTTAGTTCCTTGACCAGGGATCAAACCCACACTCCCTAAAGTGGCAGTGCAGAGTCTTAACCACTGGACCACCAGGGATGTTCCTCAGTATTTTTTCTAATATAAAGTTTAAGAACCACTCTCTTAAGAGATGAACTGGAAGCAAATTCCAAAATATTGTTCAGCAAATGTCATTACACAATACATTCACAAGGAAAGCAAATAGCAGTTTTTGAGTCTGTTCAAAAGAGACTTGAAAGTCATTACTGCAAACAAAACAACTCAGTTATGAAACTTCACTGCTCACTAACCTACTCGGAGCCTCAGTTTTCTCACCAGAAATGGGCATAAAATCAATACCTCTTAAGTTATCATGAGGATTAACAGAAATGCTTTTATTGGAAACATAAGACTTGCAGCAAAGATTATCAGGAACCACTCAAAACAGCCACTTTTGTGTGTAAAAAGTGGTCAACTCTTGATAATTTCATTTGTCTCAAATTACTAAGAATCCCCACCACCCAATACCCACTGCTGATTGTCAACCACTGCACCCCCTTCCGCAGTCCCTACCCTATCATGGCAGTGAAACACTCTCTGGTGGGAGTTGGGGAAATGTAACATGGGAGAGTGGAGAAATCTTGCCAGCTCACACTTAATTCCCATAGGTCAGCTCACCCCTCCCCTTCCACCCATGAGCCTTTTCTGATGGCTACCAGGGCAATCACATTTGTGCACTTGGAACTAATATTCCAATCATATCTCAATAAAAATCGTTCTGTTCTGTGGACATCCTAACCATCATCAGGGTGTTCATGGCCAGCACTGACATTTACTGTTCAAGGCGACAGAACCAGTGGCCGATCCACACCCTCTGGCAGACAGTTTATCAATAATCTCAGTGACTACTATTTACCACAATTTTCCAAGCAAATGACAACTTTTTTCCAGGCCCAAGGCTCTCTGAAACATTCCTGCTCCTCCCTTCTCCCTGGGAATGGATTCTAGTTCCTGATGCCAAGGGAAGGACACTGTGATCCGTGCAGAAATGGACCCCCTCCTCGCACCAGGTGTGTTTACCAAAAGTGTCACTTTAACAAGCGAAATCAATTGATTTGAGCCCCTGCTCAGGACTGCATGACCACGTTATCTTTTGGCAGCATCAGTGAAGTCATCTTGTCAGAGGGGAGCGTGGAGACCCATCAGCCTCTGAGTGGCATGGAAGCCACTTAGAAGATGTACTGGGGAGGGGGTATAAATTAGGAGCTTAGGATTAACATGTACATACTTCTATATATAAAATAGATAACCAGTGAGAACCTACTGCATGGTACAAGGAACCCTGCTAAATACTTTGCATTGGGTTGGCCAAAATATTAGTCCAGGCTTTTCCTTAAGATGTTACAGAAGAACCCAAATGAATATTTTGGACAAGCCAATAACAATCTATAAGGAAGAACAACCTGAAAAAGTGTGTGTGTGTGTATAAAAAATATACATGTATATATCTGAATCACTGTGCTTGTACACCTGAAACTAACACAACATTGTAAATCAACCAGACTTCAGTAATAAAATAATAATTTTATTTATTGTAATAAATAAGTAAAATATGCACTGAGGACCCCAGCTCTGCTCTCCGAGAAATCAGATCTACGGCCTGTGTCCATGTTCATCTTCCTCTCGAGAAAGACCCAACGTCAGGGTCCAGACTGAACTCGGAATGTCTCTCAGCCCCCTGCGGCAGCCAGCGCTCATCTTAGGTGTGGGCATGAGAGGTGTAATTTATTCTCAGACAGTGCCCCCAAACACCTATGCAGATTTATCCAGAGGGAAGGTGTGGGCTGAGGGGAGAGGCAGAGAAGTACGATGAAAGAAACAGTAATGACTACTGAATGATGGTGGAGGGTGCAAGGGACTGTCCTTGCCACTGTTCAGTAAGTCAGAAATTACTCCAAATATATGCCTTTTTAAAAAAAAGAAAAAAAAACTTAAAACCAGAGGCGTATTCCTAGGTTATCCTGGGATGGGAGTGCCCCTCTCCTCCCAGAGACCGTTGCTCTAAGGGACATTGTTGGAATTTAAGATATTTCCAAAGTCCTGTACAATTATCAACAATTACTGCTAAGTGACGGCCCTCTGGGGATGAGGTGAGGGGAAATTTCACTTACATTTCCATCCAGAAGGCTCCGATCATTCCTCTGGGCAGGGAACAGGTGAACAGGCTCAGCCCCCTTCCTGAAGACAGGTGACCCCAGCGCATATTTGTTGAGGACCTACTCTGTCAGGCGCTGACCTGAGGGCTTTAGAAGTATTCTCCAATCCAAGCCTCATCACCACCCCAAGAAGCACTTACTATGGGGACCCCCAATCGCTCAATTTTACAGATGAAGAAACTGAGGCTAAGAGAAGTTAGATTAGCTGCCAAGGGTCATCTAGGAAGAAAGCCACAGGGTTTGAGACCCATTTCAGTGGCCTGCAGTCTTTTTTTTGTTTGTTTGTTTTTGACCAGGGTTTTTTTGTTTTTTTTTTTTTTAGCCTTTCAATACTCTTTTTTTTTTTTTTTGTGGGTTTTGTCATACTGCAGTCTTTTTTTTTTGGTGCTTTTCTTTTCAAATTTCAGAAAATATTTTATTTTTTTAATGCTTTTTTATTGTAGTAAAAGCCACATGCTATAAAACATACTATTTAACCATATTTATTGGAGAAGGAAATGGCAACCCACTCCAGTACTCTTGCCTGGAAAAATCCCATTTACGGAGGGTCCTGGTAGGCTGCAGTCCATGGGGTCGCCGGACACGACTGAGCGACTTCACTTTCACGTTCCTTTAACCATATTTAACTGCAGGCTCAGTGGCACTAAGTGCATTCACACTGTTGTGCAGCCCTCAGCATCACTGTCTCCCCACTTTTTCTCCCTCTTAAACTCTGTCCCCGCTAGATACTAACTCCTCACCCCACTCCCATGCCACCCCCACCCCTGGCCCCTGGCATCCACCAGTGTACTTTCTGACTCTATGAACTCAGTGATTCTAGGTACCGCATGTAAGTGGTATTTGTCTGCATCTACAGTATACTGGAGGGTCTTCCCATGTGGTGCAGTGGTGAAGAACTCACCTGCCAATGGAGGAGACGCAGGTTCGATCCCTGGGTCGGGAAGATCCCCAGCAGAAGGAAATGGCAACCCACTCCAGTATTCTTGCCTGGAAAATCTCATGGACAGAGGAGCCTGGCAGGCTACAGTCCATGTGGTCGCAAAGAGTCAGACATGACTGAGCGACTGAGCGCATGTTACTGTGTATTGGAATATGTTTTTAAGGTTCATTTAATATATGTCGTGTGGCCTACAGTCTTAACCACACTCGACGCTGCTTGTGGTCACACTTCTCCCTTTGCAGGCTTGCACTGAGGCTTAGGGGAGCACCCACGGGGGCCTCCATCAACCTCAGGAACCATCTGTGCAGTCACCTGAATGTCCCTTTGCTGATCTCCATCCTCCAAGTGGGTCTTCTCTGAATTGGTCTGATTTCTCGAGAACTGGTCTGAACTTGTTTGACTGACCCTGGTCTTGGAGATCATGTAACTGAATGAGTGTGATCAGGCAATAAGAAAGGCCCGGTAATTCCAGGCCTTTCTGGTTATAAAAATGACATTTCAGCTCAGAGGACTCCTGACTTGCCTCCCTGGCCCTCACCCCCACCAGCTCTCTTCTGGAACAGGCTGGCCTGTCCTTGGGGCTGTGCATCTGGAGGACGGTGGGGGCCCTGGTCCACCTGCGGTGCAATGCGGTGTCTACAGACAGCAGTGGGGAAAACAGAATGGATTCAGATCTGTGCTTGAGAAACTACAGACATGGTTTACATGGATTAACTCACTGGCTCTTCAAAGAGTCTGTGAAGTAGCTTAACTATTTTTTTTCTGGCTGTGCCTTGCAACATGTGGGAATTTAGTTCCCAGACCAGGGATCTCAAACCTGCACCCCTGCATTGGAAGCATGGAGTCCTAACCACTGGACCACCAGGGAAGTCCCAGCTTAACTATTATTAACCCAGCTTACAGATAAGGAAAGTGAGACCTGAAGAGGCTGGGCTACATGCCACACGCAGCAGCGAGCGGCTAAGTGGCCGCTCTGGCTGGAGAACCCATTAATAAGCCTAACAGCAAGTGGGATGAAGGCGAAATCTCAGATTCCCGGTTGGTTGTGAACCTGTTACACGAAACTTTTTTTTTTTTTTTCAAATTGAGCTCAGAATTCCAAGAACCAAGATACCTGCAACAGTCCCGTGCCTCATAATTTTATTATTTACAATGATGATAATGCTAAATGTATAAGAGATTTAACATTTATGTCTTTCCAGAGACACCTCAGAGAAAGAAAATTCTCAAATCAGAGGAAAAACGCTTTGACAGAAAATGCATGTGGTGGGTTCTCTGGGCCAACAGGGTCACTGTGACTATCCTGATCTTGACTGAGGTGCTGTCCTCAGCTATTAGGGCTGAGGGATGCTGAAGTGGGGGTGTGGGCCTGGAGAATGTGTTCTCAAAGCTCCAATGAGCTCAACTTTGACAAGGTTGCCTGATTCTTCCCTTGCACATAGTCCTGGAAAATTCCACGCTTAACTTCTCAACCTTACACCTTACATGAGACAGGAGAGGCTTCAGGTCCCCCCAGCAGTCCCCCTCTGCTCGGTCTTCCGTGCCCCTCACCCCAGAGAAAAGCATGCAAACTAAAGCCATGCTACTCAGGCCCTTCACTGAACTATTTATTGACTTGTCTCCAAAGACAAATATTAATTAAGTCATACTGAAGGGTCCTAGCAGGGGGAAGTTAAGGGTTCTTGGACAACTCAAATATTGTGCAATTTATAATGGATAGATAGATATTAATAGAAGTAAATTATCCAGTGTTTACTGAGCACTTCTTATCTCTTGTCTCGGCTCTGGCTTCACACATGTGATTTCCATCACCCCATAACCCAACATGAAGTGATATCATTTTACAGATACGGCAACTGAGGCTCAGAGATTTGAAACAACTGATCCCAAGGTGAGCCAGGCAGGAAGTGGCGAGCTGGGCTGTGCCCTCGTCCTGTGCAGATGAGGAAGGAGAAAGTGGCCTGGAGCAGGGTCATGGCCGGGGGTGGGGGAGGGTGGGGACAGGCTCAGAGGCCGGGGTTTCCTCTGGGATGGTCTCCCACGGGGGAGTTCCGGGGAGGGCTAGGTGGGACTTGGTGTCTGCACTCACCTGCTGGCTTGCGCTGCTTGACACACTGCCCCCGGTTGGGGATGCCCGCGGCCAGGTCACCCGGGCTCAGGATGTGGCACTCGTAGCCTGAGGGGCAGAGGAGCGGCTCGGCCCCGTCCTCCGTGGTGCTGCAGGCCTCTGCTGCGGGGCGGGGGACACACGGGGGGCTCAGGGGCGGCCCCCAGCGGCGCAGAGGGGCTGCCTCTCGTCTGCAACCCAGATGGCAGGCTGTGCCTGGGGTCTCTGCATGCACGTGCGCACACACACACACAGACACACACGCACAACGAGGGCAGCTCAAAGTCAAATGACCCCAAACATGCCCTCACACACATTATGACACACACAATGTATGTTCGCCTACACACCTTGAAACACACGTGTTCATGTTTACAGTCACACATATACATATGCTTACACACCAAAATCCCAATACACATATACAGTTGCACTACCCCACAAGTCCTAACACACATGCACACATACATATAGCTGTATCCGTACGCATACGCACACAAACACATCCTGCACACACACACTCACATCTATAGTCACACACACCTTCATGAACACAGCTGCACAGATACTCAGACACACAGCCACTGGGCTCCATGAACAGCCACACACCCTCATGGACACGGCAGTGCACGCGTGTGTGTGCACACGTGTGTGTGCAGAGCCGCAGAGCACAGCTGCACACAGCAAGGTGCTCACTCACACCCACGGCCCTGCAGTGGTCCAGACCCCCGGCCTGCCTGTCGTCCCTTTCAGAAACCGTCCTCCACCACCCCTGCCCCCAAGGAGGCCTCATGGGCAGGGAACAATGAACCCACATGGTGATTTTAAGGATCTGAAAACCCCACCCGCCTCCCTCTGAGTTCTCCACCCAGGGAGGAGGGCCCCAGTCCCAGGGACTGCCGAACCCGATGGTGTTCTGGAGACTCTGAGAGCCGAACCCGATGGTGTTCTGGAGACTCTGAGAGCCTGGCCAAGCCCCGGTCATACTCTTCCATGGGGGTGGGGACGGTTCAAGAGGGCTGGGTATCTGAGGACAAGCAGCCTCCTGGAGCAGAGGCTGCCCCGGTTTTCAGTTTTCTGGGGGCAGCCTGAGAAGGGGGACCCTGGCTGTGCCGTTGGGTTGGGCGTCACCCCGCAGGTACCTTGCAACACCTCCTCAGGGCCATCCAGGAGCCAGCCGTTGCCCCCAAGCCATCGAGGTTTCGGCTGTACTAGCCAGTCTAAAACTGACAAGATAACGCATGGTTACGTCAATGCCCTCTTCAGGCAGCCAAGAAGTGCCCCAGCCTCTGGGAATGGGGGAGCTCACATCTCATGAAGAAACACTGACCCTCCCGAAGGAGAAACAAAACAACGTGGTTCTCCTGAAAAAATTCACCTCTTCCTTTAGTAACAGATTTTTGAGTTTCAACTAGGCACTGGATAGCCAAGCTGGAGACTACATTTCCCAGCAGCTCCTGTGGCTAGGTACGGCCAGGCAACCTGAGTTCTGGCCAATGGGATGTGAGCAGAGGTGATAATGCAGCTTTCTGTCTTACCCTTGCATTGATGCCTGTCTGTCCCCTTCCCTCTCTTTCCTGCAGCCTGCAGACTGGGGGCCACTTAGACCACGTGGAGCAACAAGACAGAGGGAACCTCGGTCCCTGGGTGACTGTGGAGCAGGGCCACCTGCCTGCTATGGACCATCTGTCAACTCGGGCCTTTTATCCAAGGGAGAAGGAAATATTTAATAGGCTGGGCCCCTTGGTTTATGGAGTTACAGCCTTACGGCCTGTTCTCTAACCAATACATTTTTTAACAGGAAGAGTGACCAGGTAGTAGACTGGAAGGTCTTCAAACCTCCAAACAGGGATTGAAAGCCCAAATGTCTCTGGGGACAGAGAAGTAGAATAAGGGAGAAAGGCAGGCTGGGTAGGACCACGGCCAACTGGAGACTGTTCTGCCTCAACGGCTCAGCAGTTGGTCAGCTCTGGCCAGCCATTCCCAGTGTTCTCAGAGCCTCTGGGTGGTGTGTTGCCTTAAATATTATTTATTTATTTGGCTTCATCGAGTCTTGGTTGCAGTACATGGGGCTTCCCTGCAGCACGCAGGCTCCAGAATGCACAGGCTCGGCAGCTGTAACGCGTGGGCTTAGCTGCCTCATGGGGATCTTAGTTCCCCGAGCAGGGATCAAAGCAACGTTTCCTGCATTGGAAGCTGGATTCTTAACCACTGAACCACCAGGGAAGTCCTTGGGCGGCTTTTCCTTTTTCTTAAACTTTTAAGTCTGTATTTTTTTTTTTAAAAAAAGATAAACTTGATTTTAAATGTTGGCAATTAATTTTTTTAAAAACGTGCTTTGGAGATCAAATAAAACTGGTTTGGGATCACATTTGCTTTTGGCCTCTGCTTTGGTCTGACCCCAAAACACGACAAAATAAAGAGACTGATGTGCTGTCTGGTGCCTTTGAGAGCACGTAGCTGGAAACTGGTAAAAATGCTGGTTAGCTTTTTCTTTAAAAGAGTACAATGTGGTTATAAGATGGTTGCTCTTGGTGTAGAAACGGAAACAACAGACCAGACCAGCTGTTTGCAACTTCCAGATGAGAGGGGTGACATGGTCCCAGATCTGTTTCCAGTCTTCTGTTTCTTCCCTCCTTTTCCCCATCACCTCAGGCTTAACGTTAGAAAATATATTTTCAATGCTATTTTCCACTAAACAGGAAATGTATTAACCCATCCTACATGGGGAAACACACACACTGAGCTATGTGTGTGCTGTGTGCTCAGTCTTGTCTGATTCTTTGCGACACCATGGGCTGTAGCCTGCCAGGCTCCTGTGTCCCTGGGATTCTCCAGGCAAAAATACTGAAGTGGGTTGCCATTTTCCTGCTCCAGGGGATCTTCCCAACCCCAGGGATCAAACCCACATCTCCAGCCTTGCAGGTGAATTCTTTACAAGTGAGTTGCCAGAGGAGCCCACACTTTGACATACTTTTTGGAATACTGAAATTTGGTCAAGGCCTCCCATAAAAGTGCCGACCCTTAAGGCTTGGAAGCCCAGGGTCTTGCCTCTCTGCTCTCCAACTAGAACTTTCTGGGATCACCTACTAGATAAACTCCCTCCACCCAAGACGTTATCTCAGGGTCTAGTTTGGAGAGAAAGGGAACTTACAAGCAGACTGCAAGGAAGTATGTAAGCTGCTTAGGCACGTTAGACAAGCGGTTCTCAATGTGGAGCGACTTTGCCCCCAGATGAAACATCTAGTAAAGTCCAGAGATTGTTTTTGGTTCTCCCAGTGTGTGTGGGAGGGCTACTACTTCCATCTAGTGGGGAGAGGCCAGGGTGCCACTCAACAGCCCATGAACACAACACCCAGGTCAGCCCCTGACTCCCTACCCCAAACCCAAAGGTCAAGAGTGCCAAGGGTGAGACAACGTGTGCTAAACATTACTGTTATAATTCTTATTATGACCAATACTTTGCCAACTCTTCCTGCTGGCCAGTGAGAGCCAGGCTTTCACTGATTCGTCCACCCTTCACTGAGTAACTTTTATGTGGTGGGGATATAGCAGTGAATGAAACAAATCAAACTTCCTGCCTCATAGGGCTGACCTTCAAGTAGGGGGAACAGTCAGGAGACAAATGAAGCACAATATTTTAGACTGAGCTGTAAAGAAAGCTTAAGCCACAGGGCAGTAAGGAACCAGAGGAAAGCCTCAAGGCCAGAGGAAAGATGATCACAGAGAGGGAAACTCCCCTGAGGAGCTTCCCTGGTGGTTCAGATGATAAAGAAGCCTGCAATGCGGGAGATGGGGGTCAATCCCTGGGGCAGGAAGATCCCTTGGAGAATGGCTGTCAACCCTCTCCAATATTCTTGTCTGAAGATTTCTGTGGACAGAGGAGCCTGGCAGGCTACAGTCCATGATGCTGGGAAAGACTTAAGGCCAAAGGAGAAAAGGGTGGCAGAGGATGAGATGGTGAGACAGCATCACTTACTCAATGGACACAAACCTGAACAAACTCCGGGAGATGGTGAAGGATAGTGAAACCTGGCGTGCTGCAGCCCATTGGGTCACAAGAGTCGGACACAACTTAGCGAGTTGAACAACAACTCCCCTGAGAAAGTGACCACCTCTGGACTGAGATCTGAGAGGGTGAAGAAGTGAGCTATGTGGGTATCTGGGGGAAAGACTGGATTCCACAAATGGGCCCAGGGGCCCCACATTCCTACACTCAGAGCCTAAGGCAGTGGACACTTCTCCACAGTCAAAAGCCTAAACTGAAGCTCCAGTTCTGCCTGCTGGGTGACTTTGGGCAAGGTACTCAGCTTCTCTGAGTTCCAGTATCTTTAGCTATAAAACAGGGCTGATAATGGTCTCTCCACTCCAAGGGAGTATGTGAACATTAAATGAGATGGTGCAAGGAAAGGCTATTTGGAATGTCATGGACAGTTACTCAGTTTGTGCACTGCTCAAAAACACCTGTTCTAGGCAGCAAGTAAGGCTAGAATTCCTATACCCTGCCTCAGCCCAAAGGAGGGGACATCTTTTAGACTTGTCCAACCAGACAGGCGTACTTTTATGTGCTTCCTCCACCAGGAGGGGTGCCATTTTGCCCTTCTTATAAAAGGCCCTGTAGGAGCCAGACTGGCCAAGAGGCAGTGCTTAAAGGCAGCACCGATTGTAATTATGAGCATTATTAAGGGTGCTGAGTCCCTTGTCATCACTGTGACCTCACCCTGAATAAAACTGAGTGTGTTCATTTTTACCTTGGCTTTGGTGGGGTGGGGGGGGGCACTCACTAATGAAGGCCCACGGGAACCAGAGCCTCTGGCTAACAGTGCAATCCTACCAGACTTCTGTGCTCCAAAGGCTCAGCCCCAAGCAGAACGGAGAGAAAGCCCCTGCCTACCCTCATCCTACCCACTCAGGGCATGTTTTCCCTACTCAGCGGAGACCCCCCCCTTCCCTCCCCATCCCCCCAGGCTCCCTTCCTACCCCTCCCTTCCCCAAGCTCTCCAGAAGGGATCCGAAACGCCTTCCCTCCAAAGGTGATGCCCCGAGAACTGTTTCTCCCAAGGAGATTCCCATTAGGATTCAATGAACAGGTATTGATTCCCTGCTCCTAGCCCCACGTGGGGCTGAGCAAGCACTTCGGGGCCTGGCACTCTCCGGAAGCCGAGGGTTCTCATTCCTGCTTTACAGGTGGGGGCTTAAGGCGGTCCCCAGCTGGCCAGCAGATCTGAACTCAGGAGTCTGCGTCCTCACCTGGATCGCTGAGGTGTCAGTCTTCATCTCAAATACCCCCAGGGCCAGGCCTCATGAGTGAACTGGGAGGTCCTGGTGGGGTCTCTGGAAAACTAGAGGGGTCCCCCTGCCATGCAGGAGCACCCGAGGCTGCAGCAGATGGTGGCCCAGGGACTGTGGGCCAGTATTTTTAAGAAAAGCTGGAAATCTGGATTTTTTTTAATGAGGAATCTCCCCCAGCTTCATAGGAGGAAACATTTTCCCTGGAATGGGCGTCCTCTGGACTGCAGTTCTCCGCCGGCAGAGTCAGCCCCGCATACAGCAGGCGCTTACTGCATGCAGCTGGATGCTTGCTCCAGAAGCGCTATGTTCCCATTTCCTAGGTGGCCCAGGTTTAAGCCCAGCTGTTCTGCAGTCAGGCAGTCCCAGGCAGGACAGTTCCCCAGTGGTGCTGGCCCCGCAACCCCGCCCCGGCCCCTGCCCCATCTCCCCCCCACCCCACCCCAGCCTGGGTGAACCTACCTGGCGGGGGCGGCACGGCCTCCAGGCAGGCGTAGGCGCAGCCGTTGTAGCAGCAGCGCCGGTGTCGTGGGCACTCGGAGTCGGCCTGGCAGCGTGCAGCCTGGCAGGCACCAGGGGGCAGCGAGCGTGGGGGCGGCGGGCAGCGGTCTGCGCGGGGCTGATGGGAGCCGCCTACCTCTTCGGCCTGCGGGGAGAAGGCGAGTCAGTGGGATGTGCTGGGTGCTGTGCGCCGTGGGTGAGTCGCTGGGCTTCTCTGAGCTGCTGCGTCCTGGCGTGCTCACAGCAGAAGCACCCTCGGAGGGTTGCTCTGACCGGGGAAAGATGCTGTTTCTCTTTGTAAGAGCCCCAGACTGTGAGGCTCATGACAAACAATGGCCTCACTGATGGTGAGCCCAGCAGTAGCCAAAAGATGAATAAATCTGGAGAAGAATTGTATGTTAAGCAAGCATCTATCCTGATGTATTTATTTATGTATGGAGATGGTGGCTCAGACGGTAAAGAGTCTGCCTGCGGTGCGGGAGACCAGCATTCGATCCTTGGGTCGGGAAGACCCCCTGGGGAAGGAAATGGCAACCCACTCCAGTATCCTTGCCTGGAAAATCCCATGGATGGAGGAGCCTGGCAGGCTACAGTCCATGGGGTCACAAAGAGCCGTACACGACTGAGCAACTTCACTTTTCACTACATATAAAAGGGTGTATGTGTACATATACATACACACATAGATATGTACACATGTATATTTCTATATATACATATATACTCCTTATCATCCATATGTTTAAATAGAACTTTGAGAGTTTACAAATCACACACAAAATGAATAAATTCACACAACAGACAACTTGGATAAATCTCACAAACATAATACTGAGCAAAAAAAAAAAAAAAGAAAACCCCAATGTCACAATAGCACACACAGTGGCCCCATTGTGCTTCTTGATCTGAGTGCTGGCTCCATAGTGCGTTTTCATGGAGCCAACCTGACTCAGGATTTTCCCACTTTTCGGCACTATGTTTTCAGAAAAAGTGAATAGTATGATATACTATTTAACATATAAGAAGTATGAATGCATGGCCAATAAAACATGCATTTTAGAGGTGGGACTGGGAGGCCTGAAGTCATACCAGGTGAGTCACTCTGGATCCCCGTGACACCAGACGCCATCTGTGCTGGGAGCACTGTTCGGCTTCTGGACTTGAGGGTGGGGTGTTTGGAGGGCAGGTCTTACACATGCCTACACACATGTGCACACACGCATGCACACACACAGTTAGAGACAGAGTAAGTCACTGTGAAAAACACCCTGGGTTGCCCCGCCACCTGCTATTATCTGAACTATTCTTCCCACCTAAAACACTGTAACTACTGATCCTCCAATCCCCCAACATATATATAATTCTGCCCATTGTATGTCCAAGCAAATAATGGACTGCTGCAGACTGCAATAGCATGCAGCCACTAAAACCTGCTTATGAGAGACCCACCCAAGAGATGGTGGTTTGTAAAGAAAGCTAAAGTGTAGAAGAGTTTGTATGCTCTGCACCTATGTTTTAAAATGTATGTATGCACACACATGTAATATGCACATACTTATACAGGCCTAGAACATCTTTGGAAGGATATACAAGAATATACAAGCAACTGTTGTCAAAGACTGCCTCTGAAGAGAAGAACTGGTTCTGAAGTTGAGGGAGATTTTTCCTATTGTCAACACTTTTTTCTCCTTATTGCATGCCCTTTTCCATAGGTTATATATATATATATTGCCATGAACCCACTGATTTTTTTCAATTAAAGACAATTAAAAAGTTTACAAAGTAGAAGTACTTAAAAGGAAAAACTTTGTTAGTAAAATAAATGAATAAAAGGCAAGCTACACAATGGCACATGCCCTCAAAGGTCAAGGCTGTCTGAACGTCCGTCCCCTGCAGCTACTGTGTGTTAGTCATTCAGTCGTGTCTGGCTTTTTGCAACCCCATGGGTTACAGCCCACCAGGCTTCTCTGTCCATGGGATTCTCCGGGCAAGAATACTGGAGTGTGTAGCCATTTCCTTCTCCAGGGGATCTTCCTGATCCAGGTATCGAACCGGGATTTCCTGCATTGCACCAGGAAACCATTTGTCTGCCGCATTTGTCAGCCACTAGGGTGGCTGCAAACCCCATGCACTGCTTCCAGTGCCCTGTAGGGGGCGTCGGATCACCAAGAATAGGTTCTGAATAGATGCATCTACCAACGGGTTGGGGGGTGGGGGGCGGGCGTCACAAGGACCAGTGGTTCTCAAACTACTTCCCAGGGACCCCGAAAGGCTAAGACTGAGGGCCAGGACGGGAAGGTAACAGTGACCAAGTGTGGTGGGGGGGACAGCCTGGGGAGGGTGGGGCGTTTGCCCCCTTCACCCAGAATTAAAAAAAAAAAAAATAGTAGTTGATTTCCAATATTATGTTAGCTTCAGGTATATGGCAAAGTGATTCAGTTATTTATGGCTGATTCAAATGATATATTATTAAAAGATACAGAATGTAATTCCCTGTGCTATACAGCACACCCTTGCTTATCTGTTTTACATGGAGTACTTTGTATCCAGAGAATTCATCTTTTCTCCCTTATCTAAACCACTTTATCTGTGAAACCCCCCCCCCCCAAAAAAAAAAAGGATACAAAGCCAACATCTGGCAGAAACAAAGCCCAAACAAACAAAAGGGGCAACCTTGTAACTTTCGGATCTTCCAGCTCTGGCTCAGCCTTTCTGCCAACCCCTGCTGGCCACCCCACCCCACCCCTCAATTCCTGTATCCTCAGGAATAATTTCCAAGTTGCATGCAGGACACATCATCCCACGCCGTCAACTCCTAGTTCATTTTCTTCAGAATGAACAACCCTGGACCCATGTTGGGGCCCTGCTGCTGGAATCCTAATCGGAGGTGACAGCTGCCCTGGCCTCCCTGGGAGGGCGAGCGGGGATGCTGAGTGTGGCCGGGAAGGGACTGCCGGCTTTTCCGCCCAGCCTGTTTTCACATCGAGCCTCATTTATGAAATTTAACAGAACCCAGAGATCAGAGAGGACACGCTTTCCCCCACCTTCGATGCCTCCCAGGTAGGTGATTTCCTAAGGGCAGCCCCCAACAAGGTGGGGGTGGGGTAAGGGGGGCACATGGAGAGATCCAGTTTAGATGCGCCTGGGCTCTCTGAGGAAAACTCCGATGTCGCGTCTCAGAATTAGGAGAGAACAAAAGAGATAAGCGCCTTAGAAGTCAAATCACCCAAGTGATTTCTGGTGAGGCCTGAACAACAGATGGCCCTGGGTGATAAAGAACCGATTTCACCGAGGCACCACAGATTAAAGGATTAAATGTTTTGAAAAATATTTCATGTCAAGCAAGGTGATGCTCACAGAGGGTCCTAAACAAAGGATTAGGAAGAGAAAGAACAGACTTTAATCAACGAAATAAATAGATTAACTTCTCAGCCCCCAGGGGGTTAAAGGTTAAAGGCCAGAGTCTGCAGGTCAGAGTCAGACCCCAGCTGGTCCCACGGCCCTGCCCCTTCACTTCTCTGGCCTCCCTCCTATCCTCCCACCGCTGCCCTCTCACTCATTCCTGGCTAGGGCCCTGGCCCCTCTGAGATCCCACCTCTGGGCCTTTGCACAAGATGCCTACCCGGCTCTGGCCCTGACACGGTCCAGGTCACAGCTCACACATGCCCTTAGCTGGCGATGCCCGTTCCCCGCTGCCTGCCTTACGTAGCTCCAAACCACCCGTCACCCTTGGGAGGACCCATTGATCCACTGTTGCATCTTTTCTCCCCTACAACATGCTCTCCGCGGGAACTCCGTCGTCTTCCCACCTGTGTCCCCAGCACCTCTGACCGTGCATGGCGGAGAGCAGGTGCGCCGTTCATCTTGTGGTTGACGGGAACTGTGATCATGAGGATGGAGGAGGTGTGACAGAGATGGGTAACACCGAGTGGCAGCTCACCGCGTGCCAAGCCCCCTCCTGCGCATCCAACCTGCACATCAACCCTGCGTGGGTGGTGTCCCTTCACGTTTGTTTAATTTTGCACCTTTTCCCTGGCATCCGCGTAGTCTCTGGTCACGTGAGTCCAGTGGGGCAGGTCCCAGGTGCTCGGAGAATTAAAGGTGTGCCCAAGGCCACAGGCAGAGAAGGGTTGTGAGCCCAAGTATTACATGCCTCCCTTCTGAAAATCAGAATAAAGCATCCAAAATATAAACCTGGGTTCAGCGGCCTCAGTGTCTGAAGGCTTGCCAAGACCCCAAACCCCTCCTTGCCTTGGAGCCTCCTCTTCCTTTGGGGCAAGAACTTCAGAGCCGTGTCCCACATTCAAGTGTACCAAGGCAGACGGCGCCATGGCCGTGGCCTCACAAACAGTCAGCGATTTGAGCTCAGGCATGGGAGCCAGACCGAGTCTGGCTTGGACCCCTGCAGCTGTGTCATCCATCATACAGGAAAATGACCTCTCTGAGCCTGTCTCCTCACCTACAAAATGGGCCCAGAAGTAAGTGCCTGCTGCAGGGGTTTGCAGAGGGAGTGGGGAGAGCAGTAATGCTGATCCCTTGGTTTTATTATTCCTTTGTGTCGGTCTTCCCTGCTACCTTCCTCCCTCCTCCCTGCCCTCGATTCACACACACACACACACACACACACACACACACACACACACACACACACACGAAGCTCTAGGCACAATGCTGAGGCAGATGCAAAAGAAACCTCTGAGCTGGTCCCTGCCTCCAAGGAGTTCAAGATCTGCTAGTAGCTGGGATCTGAAGACGCTTAAGCAAGAAACCCTCCTGCAGCAATGCCGTCATTTCTAAGGAGGATGGGGGCAGGGGCAGAGTTCCTCCAAGGAAGTAGCCAGCCCAGCACTGCTCTCTGAGGGTCCCCCGAGGTGGCGTCCATCGCCCCCTTGTAGTTACCTGTGTCCCCACTGTGGAGGTGAGAAAACTGAGGCACATACACCATAGCAAGAGCGCCGGGCTCTGAACTTAGGCCAGTCTGCTTTCCTAATCACGTCAGAGCAGGTGGCAGTTATTAAGCTCCCACTGTGACCCAGTGCTGTGCTAGGTCAACAGGTACTGAGCTTCACTGAATTCTCAGCACAGTCCTCTAAGGTCACGGTTGTGACTCACCCACTTTACTGATGAGGAAACTGAGACCCAGAAACACTGAAGGCGCTCGCCCCAGGTCATGCAGCTGGCCAGCAGCAGAGGCAAGATTCAAACCTGGGTCTGACTCTGGCAAATTCCTGTCCCAGGAGTCTGGGTCTGGGGAGCTGCTTCCCAACCTCTGTGAGATTCCTCCTGCTCTGTCGGTTCGGAGTCCCCCTCTCTCACATGGTCCTTCCTCCTGCCCGCCTGTGGACCAGCCCCAGCTTTGGATACAGGTATGTAACTTCCTCCCCCAGGCACACATTTTGGAAAGAACTCACCCTGGCCCCTGCTCTCTGCAGCCCTAGCCAGCCTTCCCCTCCACTGCCACTCAGCTGAGAATAACAGCATGTCAAATCTCAGCTTGCTCCAGACTGATGACATCCTCCACGAATACCCCTGACAACCCATGTCCTCCACCTTTTCTTTCCGTCCCTACTAGGGGATGGCACAGTGAGCCTGCTCCAGAGTTCCTACGGCACAGCTCGGAAGGGAACATCCCAGCACTGCATGCCTTGTGTGGGTAAAGACAGTTCCCTTAAGGTTTTGATTTGGTAGCTATTCTTTTCTTCATTCCTTGGGGGGATATTTTTGGAAGCCTCTGTATATTTGCAAAGCCACTCTTCTGCCGATTCCTTCAGGAAGCGGGTAGGGAAAAATCAATTCTGGACTGCTTCAGAGGGAAGCCCAATTCCACGAGTCCACTGAAGCGCATGCCTGGATGTCCAACCAAAGGAGGGTGGATAAATATATTATGGTGAATCTGCTGGAACACCACAGAAGTCTTTGAAAAGAGAACATGGATCCATCATATTAACGTATTCACCGTAAGTGCGTGCTCAGTCACTCGGTTGTGTCTGACTCTTTGTAACCCCATGGGCTGTAGCCCACCAGGCTCTTCTGTCCATGGGATTTCCCAGGCAAGAAAAGTGGAGTGGACTGCCATTTCTTTCCCAGGGGATCTTCCTGACCCAGGGATGAGAGCAGCATCTCCTGTGTCTCCTGCATTGCAGGTGGATTCTTTACTGCTGAGCCACTGGGGAAACCATTTACCTTACATCATTTGATGAAAAATGCAAGGTACAAAACAACATGAATGATAAGCCAGACACAAATTTCACATACAAATATGATATTTGTATGAAACGTCCAAAACAGGGCAATTTTTGTAGACAGGAAGCAGACTGGTGGTTGCCAGGCAGCAGGGACGCAGAGGGGAGTGGGGAGCAGCTGCTTAAAGGGTTTGGGGTTTCCATTTGGGGTGATGGAAATACTTTGGAAGTAGAAAAAAGTGGTGTTTGTGCAACATTGCAAATGCACTAAATGCCACCAAATGGTTCAGTCTTATTTATGTGAGTGAACATACTATGTGACTTTATAGTATGTGAACTTCATCTCAATAAAAAAAATTTAAACAACATGAGCAAAATACCATTAAAAAAAACAATGTGTGCTGAGTATAAGCACTTCATGAAAAAGTCTAGGTACACACACATATACCAAGATGTCAACAGAGCTTGTGTTCTGGAGAATTTAGACCATTTTTACTTATTCGTGACTTTTTGTATTGTCTGAATGTCTTGCACAGTCAACTTCATTGTTTTTATAATTGGGGGAAAAACACTGAAACCATCTCCATTTAAGGAGAAAGAATCCAGTCCCCAGAGCTGCCCCAGTTTACCACATCCCTCCCTCCACACGCCCCCCCGCCCCCACCCCACACACTCTGATCCTCAGTGAGAGCGTTACCCTTCTTTGGAATGTTCCAGAGACTTAATGGCCTGACCAAGAAAAACGCATCCCAGGATGGACTGGTTTGCTGGGTGCAGGAAGAAAGCCAATTTTCCTCCAAGCTTTACCCGCTCTTCCTCTGGAATTCGGACGTCAAAGATCTAAAAATATGTCTCTCCCTGGAACGGCGGGATGAGAGTTCAGTGTGCGCTGATTGCCACTTCCTGACACCGGGCTCCGGGAGCAGAGTCTGGTGAGAGGCTCACGGGACTTCCTCTGGGAGGGGCTCGGAAACCCGGATCTCACCCCAGGACAAGCCATCTCAGGGCACGTCCAGGGCAGGGCCACAACTCGGCCAACTCCTCTAGCTGGCGCGTTCATTGAGCCCTGCCGGGTAGCTGAGAGCCTTCTAGAACTTCCCACCCCTTCTCTTCTGCTCTAGAAATGTAATTTTTAATGTAATCCATTCATTTCATGGTAAATTCATAGTTCTCAGGCCTATTATGTGCCAGGCACTGGCTGCATGCCAGGAGAGCTAACCTGAACGCTGGCCCTGCCTTCACATGGCTCAGCTGCAGCCTGAGCGATGGACACCAACCAAACATACACAGAGGAAGCAAACAAGTTGCTTTTCTTTTGATTATCTGTGCAAGTAAGTAATAAGAAATGAAACAAAGCCAAAATAAAAAAAAAAATCATGCAGATAATAGATGATATGGGAGCTAAATGCTATGAAGGAGAAGTTGGGAAATTAAGAAAACCTGTAAGGGCGACCCAAACAGGGCGCTCCGGGCCCAGGGAAGGGTCCTCTGAGGAGGAACCATGGAACCAAGACAAACCTGGCCAAGAGGCCTTCACAGAGTCCCTGAGTGGTGCCTCAGGTATGTGAGGGCTTTTGTTTGTTTTTTGGCCCCGTTGCACAGCCTCCAAGATCTTAGTTCCTCAACCAGTGAAAGTGCCAAGTCCTAACCACTGGACTGCCAGGGAACCCCTCAGGTTCCCATTCTTTTTTTAAATTATCATGGCAAGATGACCACAACATAAAATTTGCCACCTTCACCATTTTTAAATGCACAATTCTGGAGCACTGACTAAATTCACAATACTGTACAACCACTTACCTCTATATTTCTAAAACGTTTACATCATTCCCAAACAGAAATTCTTTTTTTAATGGAAGTATAGTTGACTTATACTTAACTATATTTATAAGTATAGTTAACTTATAACTATGTTAGTTTCTGAAAAAATTCTGTTCTCAGTAAGCAGTCCTTCCTAATCCCCACCCCAGCCCCTGGCTACCTCTAACCTACTTTCTGTCCCTATGAATTTTCTGGATATTTCGTAAATATCAATAGGTCACAGGCGATGTGGCATTTTCTGACTGGCATCTTTTTTTGATCTGGACTGTTTTTAAAGTCTTCATTGAAATTGTTACAATATTTTTTCTGTTTTATCTTTTGGTTTTTTGGCCATGAGGCATGTGAGATCTTAGCTCCCCGACCAGGGATCGAACCCATACCCCCTTGTGTTGGAAGGCGAAGTCCTAACCACTGGACCCCCAGGGCAGTCCCCTGACTGGCATCTTTCACTAAGCATGAGGTTTCCAGGGTTCATCCATGCTGGAGCACATCCTGGTACGCCATTCTTTTTTATGGCTGAATAATGTTTCACTGGGCGAATGGACCCCATTTTGTTGATCCCTTCTGAGCTTGTGGACATCTGGGCTGTTTCCGCTTTGGTTACTGTGACTAGAGCCGTATGTCCATTTCCAGCTGCCCCGGATGGGAGCTTAGGAGACTAAACAGACCTACAGCCACAGTGACACATAGAGATCATCAGGCCACCAGGCTGCCATGGCGGCTACAGTGAGCCCCATCTGGGGGATCTATCTGCTCAGAGGATCCTGAGATAGAACGCAGGGTGAACGCCTGGCCTGACACGTAGGAAGGAGTGTTCTTATGACTTTCATCAAATGCAAGGAAAGCAAAGCTCAAAACACCAGCTCCACAGAACAGACCCTGAGCTCCCCAGAAAGGCTCTTGGGCTATTGATAAACATTCCACTTCCTGGCCTATTCCGCCTTATCTAGCCTCGTAAATATCTGGCTCTGTCTTTGTTTTATTTTTATTAATGCATAGAGAGCGGTATTCCCCTGCCAGGCCCTGAGCTGGAGGCTCTTGTGGTCTTTCCTCTGGACATCTCCCAGGCTGCAGGCACGGAAACGGAGGCTCACAGATGACAAGCCGCCTTCTCCTTACGAGCCTCCAGAAAGGGCCTCCCCATCTTCCTCTCTGGCACTGTGTCTAGAGCAGGAAAATGCATACAGCGTCCAGGAAATTCCCCGGACCCCCTCTGCCCACTTTGCCAAGGGGCAGGGCTTCAGGAAGGGGAGGAGCCAGGATGCAGGATGCTGGCAGCCACACTGGTCCAGGTTTAACACCCAGCTCTCCACATGCAGTCTGTGCCAGTTTCCATGGTGTAAATACTCCCACCGGGGCTGATTTCAAGCCACCAGTGTGAGACTGCTGAGTAAGGAGTGGAGAAGAGATGTGTAAAAGCTCCTGATGGATGGTATTTCTACCTCGTAGGTGCTACAGACATGAATACTCTTGAGAGCAGGGAGCATGGTTAAGATGTAGGAAGATAATTAGGAAGTAATATGCTTCTGATAAGGAGGACTTCCTTTCTTTTTCATGTAAATTACATAAGTTTATATGACTTAATTTTTAGTAAGGGCTCTGTTTAACTCTGGAGTGGGTACGACCGGGCTTCACATAAACCTGGAGGCCCACCTCCCCTTGCCCTGACCTGTCCCAGAAGCCACAGCTGAAGAGCTGACTCAGCTTAGGTGGGACAGTGGGGGCCATGTGGGAAGTCTGGCCCCTGAATATGCAGGGGCTGCGTCCTACACTCCTAAATTCCCCGCTGGACATTTGCATGGAAATTAGAATCAGAACTGAAAGGGTTCTGGAAATCATCTGATTCTCTGCCTTCCATTTCCCAAGTGGAAATGAGGCCCAGAGAGGGGCAGCGAGCAGCCCAAGGTTGCTCAGCTCATTAGAGATGTCACTGAGATAAATTCCTGGGCCTGGCACCCTGCTGTCTGCCTAACCCATTGAGTCACCAGTCAACAGCCTATGTTTCCCCAGGGGCTCTCTGCAAGGTACATTCTTGGCACAAGTCTCTCCTGTGTCCTAGAGCTGGGGAGGGAAGCAGATATCTGTTGATAACAGGGGAGAGTTTCAACCAAGTGAGTACACACTCAAAGCACCTATGTTCTGACAAACAGTGGCTAAGTAATTTGGTTCCCGAAGCCTACCCAGGCATGTGTTTTTAGAGACTTCCCCCACCCCAGTGCACACTGCCCCCAATCTTCCCAGCCTCCTCATTCCTCCTAGTGAGATGTCATGACATTGGCTCCTGTGATGCTCTGGGTCAGGTGGAAATGAGACCAGGTGATGTATCAGAAATTTCTCTGCGGGTCCTAGAACCATAGAACTAGATACTTTGTGGCCTAAATTGGCCTACTGGGCCAGTGAAGAGCACAGGAGAGCCCAATCTGACAAGAGTTGACTCTCCTCCCTCCAAACACTTACCATCATTTCATGTACTACTACGCTTTTCTACACCCACATGGCCTCCTGCCTGACCTGTAAAAGTGTAAGCTCTGGAGGCTGAGATTAGCCTCAGTACAGCTTCATACATCGTACCATGCCTGGCATCATTAAACATTCCCTTTACCTTCTTCTCCACCTGGAAAACTCCTATTCATCCTTCAAAGCCCTGGGTTGAATATCCCCAACACTGGAAAACCTTCCCTGACTCTCCTGGCACAGAGCTGTACATATTCTTCTGGGCTTCCTTTGCATTTGCCCATGATTCACCCACAAGAATGTATGGGATGCCTTCTTCACGGCAGGCACCTGGCAGGGCACGAGGAACATTGCGCTGAGGGAGACAGACTCAGGCCCTACTCTGAAGAGCCTACACCCCCTCTAGGGAGCCAAACAGCACCCAATTTCATAATTATTTGAGCAAAAGTCATCAAGTCACATGGACCACTCAGTATGTGCTGTCTTTGATGGGTATGGAGTCATTCAGTCTTCACCCTTAGGCTGAGAGTGTCATGCCTCTGTGCTCCCTTTTGGGGCGGGAAACCTAAAATGACATACTCCCCCCAGCAGACACACGACATCAGAGATCCTGTGGGTGTGGTCTCAGACCACCACAGTAAAGCCAATCCCGTGAATGTTTTGGTTTCCCAGCACACCCACAAGTTATATTTACATTATGCCACAGCATATTAAGCGTGTAACAGCATTATATCTAAAAAATACGCAATGTACACACCTTAATCACAAAAATACCCTATTGCTGAGAAATGCTAACTGTCCTCTGAGCCTTCAGTGAGTCGCAATCTTTTCACAATAGTCACATCAAAGATCACTGATCACAGATCAATATAACAAACAAAATAAAAATACAGTGGGAAATAGCGGGAGAATTACCAACGTGGGATACAAAGACACAGAGCCACAAATGCTGTCAGAACAATGATGCCGGTATACCCACAGACCTCCACAGGAAAATCTGATGTGCTTGGATACATTTTCCTTTCGCTTCTCATTCATTCTCTGCAACCCCAGGCCTGTGGGGGTAACACGAGTTCCCCAAGGCTTGCAGATACAAGTTGGCATCCTCACAGCCTAGAGCAACCTGGGTAAACAGTGGCCATCTAACTGCCTATTTGTTTAAACAAACTGAAAGGAATGCACAGGTACTTTCTCAGATGAGAACACTGGTGCTCAGAGATGTCAAACAACTTACCTGAAGTCACACAGACTGTGAGCAGGAGGAGAGATCCAAACTCAGGGCTGCAAGGCCCATGCTTCTCACCTCTGGTCATGGTGTGCCATCCCTCTATGGCTGTCACATGGTACCCAGCTGCTTACCCCATTCAGTGAGGCCACCCTTAAGGGCAGGAGCTGCCTGCTGTCTCTGTGTTGTTCCCACAGGACCACACACGGAGCCTGGCCCAGAGCAGTTTCCACCAAGTGTTTACTGAGTGAGTCAGGAAGCACACGGAAACATAATTGCATCCTATCCACATTTGGTTATTGATTGCTGAGAAACAACACTCAGTTTTAAGTCCTTGGATTCCTAAATTAGGTGCTGTTTATCAGGAGAAGAAAGTAACTTTGGGTAGGGAAAGCCCATTGCTGTCCCTCCCCCCACCCATGTGTTTTT
The DNA here is from genome assembly GCF_033118175.1 of Dama dama. Taxonomy (NCBI): domain Eukaryota; kingdom Metazoa; phylum Chordata; class Mammalia; order Artiodactyla; family Cervidae; genus Dama; species Dama dama. Next base: position 16,645,248 of record NC_083684.1, on the reverse strand, counting down.
AGGGGCCCCTGGCTTCTCTATTTCCAGGCACAGAGCCTTTTGAGGGCTGTGAGGTCCGTCTGCCTACCCACCCGACTTTGGCACAATTCAGATAAAGACGCCTGCCCCGGCCTGCCTGCGTGTGGGGGGCAAGAACTGCCCATCTCCCGCCGGCCCCCAGCCCCCCCTCACCTGGGCACTTAAACGGGACCTCTCCGCCAGCCTCGAGGGCAATGCCCGCTTCCAGAGGTTCTTGGTGGAAGTGGCTTCAAGGAGCAGCAGAAGTAGGAAGCACAGAGTCCAGCTGACCTTTCTCCGGCCGCTGCCCATCCTGCAGCTGGTTTGAGGTGTTTCTTCCCCGGATGGTCAGAGGAGAGGGGTGCTCCGGCTGGTGGGTCCTAGAAGGGGGAGCAGAAGTGTGCTCGGGCTGCTGGAGAGTTTCTCAGCTCCACTCGGCCGGGTCCTTGGGATCATGTGTCCGCGCCCAGCCCAGGCCCCCACCCCCATCCCCTGGTGGGGGCCGCCCGCCGGGTTATTTTTAGCTTGCCCTATTCCATCTGGCCCCAGAGACTCCCCGCCAGACGTCTGCAGCCGAGGCGGCTCAGAAGGCAGCGGCAGCAGACGGGGGCATCACACTGCTTGGAGACGTGGCTGGGAGTGGCCCTGTCACACGGGGATAATGAGCACTTCCTTGCAAGCTGGGCAGTCCCCTCCCCAGGAGAGCTGCTGGCTTTGGGGGCTGGCTGGGGCTGGGCACCCAGGGGATGGTTTGGGGGCTTCCGGCTGCTACTCTGTCCAAACTCGAAGCTGGCCTGACAAACTCTTCTGCCCACAAAACTTCTTCACAAGACTTGTTGCTGAACGGGGCCAGCGGAGCACATGGCTGAGTGAAGAGTGCCCTTGAACCCTGGAAACCTCCTCTCCAATATGGGCATGTAGACTGCTACTCACATGTCATGGGTCTCTTGGGAGAGTTCATTTTTTTTTTAATTTATTTTTATTAGTTGGAGGCTAACTGCTTTATAATATTGTAGTGGTTTTTTGTCATACATTGTGCAAGAAAAGCACTTCAGGGACATCCTAACAGTGTTATAAATGTCAGCTTGTGTGTGTTTTATACACAACTCCATATTTCATAAACTTTGTACTCTTATCGCCTGTTCTCAGCAACCCCAAGACAGGCATCGCTGTGACGTCCATTTTACAGATGGAGTAATAGAGGTATGATACTTACCTGAAGTCAGGCAATGGTGGCACAGCTGGGGCTCCACAGCTGCCCTGTCTGATCACCGTGATGCCACCAGGGGCAGCTCTGGGCTTGGATGCCCCCGGGCCGGGTGCCAGCTCAGGCTCGGTCTGTGGGGTGCTGACTGCTCCTCACTTCTCTCATCTGAGCCACGGAGTTTGTGGTCACTCGTCACAGTGATAGTGGGAAGTTCCTACACCCTGGAGTGGGATGTAGGCTCTCAAGGTCCAGTCCCCGCATCTCTCTTACTGCATGCACCCTGGTGCCCTGCACAGTGCCAGGCTGCATCAGCACCCGGGAGGCACTGGCCTGATGCACAGAATAACTCATCACCATGACGACTCCACAAGGGCATCTACGGACGAAGAGATGGTCATGAAAGTCAGGCATGTTTCCCGAAGCCCCCCTTCATGGCTGACCTCTCAGGCACCCCCTCAGGACATCTCCCAGGGCCTGGCACACAGCAGGTGCTCAATAAATGTTCTTCAAGTGAGCTATCAATTCCTCAGCTGGACTCGGACCACGGGGACCCAGGACGCCAAGCAATGTCCCAACAGTTAATGTCCTGCGATTGTTAACTTGTGAAAATGCTCTTCCCCACGCCTTTACCACAAGAGCGACTATTCTGGGAACACGGCCGCCCTGCGGGTTTCATGTGGAAGGAGAAAGGGCTCTGAGACAAGAAATAAACATGGTACAAATCCCCCCGGGAACGCAGCACTTTCCTTTGATCAGGGTGAGGCAGGGTCCCGGCCTGACAGCCTGCCTGGATGCTCCCAGCTGGGGCCGAGGGGGCCCCTCAGGATGTCAGGGCGGGCGGCTCCTCCCCTATTCCTGCCAAGCCTCAGAACTTTATGTTCCAAGTGGCAGAGGTCCTCCTGGCTGATCTGAGCTCTGGAGACCTGGACTTGATCCTGAGCTTAGCGGGCTGCCCTCCTGGGACTCATCAAGCCGGAGTGTGACTTCCTGCAGAACTATGGGCGAGGTTTCCTCTGGGAAAGCCTTGGAGCTGGTGAGACATTTCATCTCCTCTGCTGCCAGGGGCCAGCTGGCGAGGCCTGCCAGCCGGGGTCTGACCGCTTTCCTCCCTCCAGAAAGACAGGAAAATAGCTCCCTTAAAAATACAGAGGGCGCAAGTGCATAGTAGGGCCTCTCTCTAAGGAGCAGAGAACATGGCCCATGGTTACAGGGTCTAGGAGGAAATCCTGCCCTTCCAACCCCCATAAGCTTCCCCACCAGATCACCAAGGCAATGATTCCTTCCCCTAAAAGGCAGAACATTTCGTCCATAGTGAACCAATCAGGCAAATAAGTACTTTAGGAAAAGGGACAGGGAGTATTAAATTCATACTTATACTAGAGTGTGAGTGACTTCCAGCAGAAAGAAACATAGAGGCATAAAAAGGAAGAACAGAGAACATTCATTCAATTCGTTCCAACATTTGAATACCTACTATGTGCCAGACTGGTGAGAGTAAAACCAGGCCTAGCCCCTGCTTTTACAGGGCTTAACAAATGGAGGAGTCAGATATTAATCAGTGTTTTTAATAAACACTTTGATGGCACTTTTTGGTGCCAGGTAGTTTCAAGTGCATAAAAAAAATACTAATTCATTTAACCTATCACAACTCTATTAAATAGCTATTATCATCCCATTCTACAGATAAGGAGACTGAGTCTCAGACATACAGTGGAGTGCTTTAAAAATATTCACTCATTTAATCTATCAAAATTATGTTATGTCAATACTCTTACTATCCCCATTTTACAGACAGGAAAACTGAGGGTCAGAGAAATGAACAAACTGCCAAACTGTTCAGTTCAATCGCTCAGTTGTGTCTGACTCTTTTTAACCCCATATACTACAGCACACCAGGCCTCCCTGTCCATCACCAAGTCCCAGAGTTTATTCAAACTCATGTCCATCAAGTCGGTAATGCCATCCAACCATCTCATCCTCTGTCATCTCCTTCTCCTCCTGCCTTCAATCTTTCCCAGCATCAGGGTCTTTTCCAATGAGTCAGTTCTTCACATCAGGTGGCCAAAGTATTGGAGTTTCAGCTTCAGCATCAGTCCTTCCAATGACTATTCAGGACTGACCTCCTTTAGGATGGACTGGTTGAATCTCCTTGCAGTCCAAGGGACTCTCAAGAGTCTTCTCCAACACCACAGTTCAAAAGCATCAATTCTTCGGCACTCAGCTTTCTTTATAGTCCAACTCTCACATCCATACATGACTACTTGAAAAACCACAGCCTTGATTAGACAGACCTTTGTTGACAAAGTAATGTCTCTGCTTTTTAATATGCTGTCTAGGTTGGTCATAGCTTTTCTTCCAAGGAGCAAGCATCTTTTAATTTCATGGCTGTAGTCACCATCTGTAGTGATTTTGGAGCCCCCAAAAGTAAAGTCTCTCACTGTTTCCACTGTTTCCCCATCTATTTGCCATGAAGTGATGGGACCGGATGCCATGGTTTTAGTTTTCTGAATGCTGAGTTTTAAGTCAACTTTTTCACTCTCCTCTTTTTCACGTGCCAAACTGTGGACAGTTGGTAACTGGCAGACCTGGGACTGCAACTCAGACATTTGCTTTCAAAGTCTGGGCCCAAAACCACTGCACAGTGTGTCCACAGGAGCTAAGCTGCAATGTGGGCAGATGGGCTGAGGGGGGAGGCGCTGTGACCTAGTCACAGAAGCCAGCAGAGGTCTCCCAGGAAGTGGCCACACGCCTGAGAAGTGAAGGATGAGGCTGGACAGAGGACGGGCTGGAGATGCCAACCGATGGGCTTAGAACACACAGCTGCCCAGGAAGAGGGCGGGGGCAGGAGGAGAGCCTGGGTTGGCCCTTACCCAGTGGTGAGGTGGTGCTGCCATCCGAACAGAATCACATTGTTCCATGCGCCCTTGGTGCTTTTGCCTTCCTGGGCCTTTCCTCTACTAAAAAGAAAATAATAGTAACAATAATCCTTTATGACTGCACTGATAAAAAGACAAATATAATCCAAGCTGGAATATATTCTTTTTATTTTCTTTGGGTTTTTTTTGGCTGAACTGTGTGGCATGCGGGACCTTAGTTTCCTGACCAACAGTTGAAACTGTGACCCCTGTGCTCCACTGGGAGCACAGAGTCTTAACAACTGGACTGAGAAGGAAGTCCCTACTTCCTTTGATTTTAAAAGAATTTAACACACCTTTCTGGGCCCATAAAAGTCTAGGAGGCCCTGGGCTGTGTGCCTGAAGATGACCCTGGGCCAAATACTGCTGTGTGACGTTGGGCAAGGCTTTGCATCCTCCGAGCCAGAATTAAACAGAGACGATAGGTGAGTCTGTGTAGGAGGTGCCAGGTCTCAGCAGTGTCCTCTGCCAGAGGAGGGAGGGCCGCGGGGAAAGCCTGCTCAGCTGGCCTGAAGCAGAGCCCGCCCTGCTCCGCTCCAGCCGGTGAACGACAGCAGATGTCCCCTGGCCGCCCGGCCTGGGAGACCCCGGCCCTGACCTCACTGCACCCCGCCGTCCTGTCCCTGACCTCCGCTCAGCGTCCCTGTCCTTCCTCGACTCTGCTCTCCAGCCGGGAAACTCCCCACTTCTCTGCACTGCTCCCCTCCTCCCGCACCCCAGAGTGACTGGTCTGGAACCAGGCTCCCCGGGAACTGACCCTCTGCTCTGGCCACTGGGACCTCCCTCACTTTCTCTTGCCATTCAGGATGGCTGCAGGGCGAGGTCCCCTTCAAGCGGCAGGAAGGCATGAAGCCGTGGGACACAAATGGACAGGTTAGGTGGGGAGGCTGGCTGCCTCGCGGCCCCTTCCTCCCACAGCTGAGACTGGGACCAGTTCCACCAGCAGGCTCGGCCCCTCGCTAGCTGCCGGGCCAGGTTGCTGCTGGCTTCTCGTGGTTTTGCCCACAGGACCTGGACTCACCCTCAAAGCAGCGTTTCTCTCTCTGCCGCTTGTTTGTCTTTCTCCCCCAAAGCACCTCTGATTATGAAACCCCTCCCCATCACCCCTCCTGAGCTGAAGGCCTTGCCATGGTCTTGTGGGGACATGGATAAAACACACTCCCCTGGGCCTTGCCAGTCTGGACTGGCCTTTCTGGCTGCATCACCCATGGGAGGGACTGTCAATCACATCCACACCCGGGTCTAGCCCAGATCAAGGGAATCAGAACCCGGTGGTTTCCAAAGTTCCCCAGCTGACTCTAATGAAGAGCCAGGGTCAGGAGCCCTGACAAAGTTGGCCCCTCCCCGACCAGTCCCCACCCTGACCTTCAGGACCGTTGTCCCCACACATTCCCTCCTACTTCTCCCTGCTGCCGCATGCCAGCCTTTCCCTACACACACACACCATGTGCCCAGGCCACACGGCCTTTGCATACACTATTCCCACTTCCCAGCACTCTTCCTGATTTACTTTGCTGAGTAAATTTTTTTTATTTTTTGCTGTGCTATGTGGCTTGGACAAAGGTCTGTAGAGTCAAAGCTACGGTTTTCCCAGTAGTCATGTATAGGTGTGAGAGTTGGACCATAAAGAAAGCTGAGTGCCAAAGAATTGATGCTTTCAAACTGCTGTGCTGGAGAAGACTCTTGAGAGTCCCTTGGACAGCAAGGAGATCAAACCAGTCCATCCTAAAGGAGACCAGTTCTGAATATTCATTGGAAGGACTGATGATGAAGCTCCAATACTTTGGCCACCTGATGAGAAGAGCCGATTCACTGGAAAAGACCCTGATGCTGGGAAAGACTGAGGGCAAGAGGAGAAGCAGGTGACAGAGGATGAGATGGTTGGATGGCATCACCTACTCAATGGACATGAGTTTGAGTAAACTCCGGGAGTTGGTGCAGGACAGGAAAGCCTGGCGTGCTGCAGTCCATGAGGTCGCAAAGTCAGACACAACTGAGCGACTGAACAACAACAATGTGGCTTGTGGGATCTTAGTTCCCTGACCAGGGATCAAACTCAGGCCTCGGCAATAAACACTCGGAGTCCTAACCAGTGGACCGCCAGCCACGTCCCTGCTGAGTAACCTCGGTAAGCCTCAGCTCTCACCAACGGTCCCTTCCTGCTGGAAACGCTCCAGACCAGTTCAATTCCCCTAGAGCAGGCTTTCATGTCCGCATGTACCTGTGCTTGCCAGGACCCACACAACCCGATGGTGGAAGGCACGATTCTTTCTCACCATGCCTGACTCTCCGGATAGACAGCACCCTCAGAGCCAGGAGGGTGTCTGTCTATACAGTTTTTGGCTTATTCTTTCTTACGTACTGTGCAGCTGGCACATAGCAGGGGCTCAGTGAACACCCACTGACCAGTTAAATGGATGCTCCCACACCCCTCTTCCAGGGCTGCGGCCCAGATGGCTTTGCTGGACCATCCTAATGTCAGCCGTGAGGCTTCCCAGGTGCTGCCAGTGGTAAAGAACCTTCCTCCCAATGCAGGGGACACAGGAGATATGGGCTCAACCCCTGGGTCAGGAAGATCCCCTGGAGCAGGAACCAGCCCTGCTGGTTCTAGTACTGGCAACCCACTCGAGTACTCTTGCCTGGAAAGTTCCAGGGACAGAGGAGACTGGAGGGTTCCAGTCTATGGGGGGTTGCACAGCATCGGACACAACTAAGCAAGTGAGCACAATGCCAGCCAGTGACCCAAGTTGCCACCTATCTAGCACCAAGTCCCCTGACCTGGCTGGATAAACTTGAGCCCCTATAGGGGGAACTAAGATCCCAGAAACCACACAGCATGGCCAAAAAGAAGAAAAAAAGGCAGAAACAGATTCTATTTATCTGTGCCTGTATCCTACACCAGGCCAAGGGGGTAGCTAAATTCAACAGTTCAGCAATGACCCCAAGAACTCAGCTCAGCTGCCAAGACAAGCAAGTAGCTGCTTCTTTTGGTTGATCAGTCGACTCAGTCAACCTCATGGGGGTCAAGGTCAGACAATCCACGATGCCACTGATGAGGGCTCCACAAAACCTAAGCCGGGTGAAATCATCCAAGATGCTGTTTAAATGCCAAGGATGTCATTTTTTTTTTTTTTTTTAATGAAGGGAAAAAAACAACAACTCTTGACTCCAGAAAAGCTAGACGTCAAAACACTCCCTTTTGCTGATATAAGGCCTAGGAGGTAAGCTGGAGATTTCACAATCCTTTCCCCAAAGAAAGGCTTAACTTTCCTGGGAACCAAATGTTTCCCACATTTGTACACACCAGCCTTATCTTGCGCTTTCCTGGGGCCATCAGGATCTCTGTATCCTGTGACATAGAGTACTGGATAAAGTGGGGGAGATCCCCTCTGTCACGAAGGGGACAGTCCAGTGGGAAGACACAGACCAAGAAAGCAGGTAAATTGTGCCACGTGCTGAAATGACCCAAAAGTCTGAGGCAGTGACTGTGGGATATCTTCTGGGATGGGGAATCCCTTTCAGATTGGGTGGGGAGGAGCAGCGTCCAGGGGATGATGTCTAAACCAGAGATGGGGAGGAGTAGAGTCCGGGGTTGACTAAACCAGAGGTGGGGAGAAGCAACAAGGTGGGAAGAATCTTCCAGGAAGGGGCCACCTGCCTCTGGCCCCATCCTGCTGGGAGGTAAAATTGTGAAGGTCTGGAGGGGTGAGAAGCAGGCTCTTCCTGTATCCTGAAATGAGGGGAGGAACTGGAGAAAAAGATGGTAGGAGCAGGATTTTCAAGATCAGTCACTTAGTGATGAAGGTGGATGATTCCCCTACAGCTCTGACCACCTGGATGATTGGCTGGAGCCAATCATGTTGTACCACCCAACCCCTACTGGTGATTGGCTCAGGAATGGGTCTGTCATCTGATCTGGGCCAATGAGGTGTGAAGAGAAGTCAGGGGCGGTGCTTCTGGGAAAGGGGTCCTCATACCCAGAGACCTGTGGAAAAGTGGTAATCCATCTATGCATCTAGACTTTACTCAGTCAGGTTGCAATGCCAGGATCGGTAGCAGCCACTCTGCCCCAACAACGGTAGCCAATCAGAGAGTGAGGCCAACAGTGAAATAGTTGCATGGGAATAAAAAAACAACCCTGAATTCTTGGGGATGTTTTTGAGCTGTTGAATTTAGTCAGTCTTGGAGTTGTCCTACCTCTGGGCTTCTTATTACAGGGGACAAGCTAATCTTCCTCAGGGTTAAGCCAGGAGAGTTGGAGCTATTTGTTAGTGACTGCTGCATACATTCTGATGGATAAAAACCAAGTTTCTGTCTAATCTGGCTGATGAGCATCTGTGAAAGCAGAAGCTACAGGGGAAAGAGAGTAGGGACTCACATTTCTTGAGTAGGCACATACCTACTACGTGCCATGCTCTGTGAGAGGCACTTTATGTAGGCCTGTCCTTAATCCTCAGACCAGCGCTCTGAGGCAGCTACCACAACGTTATCCCACTCAGCAGAAGGGGAAACTGAGGCTGTGAAGTGAAGACACTTGCCCGATTCCAACTGGCAGGAGCAGGATGTGAACCCAGGTCTGCCTGGGTACTCGGCCAGCCTACTTCCTGGAGGCGTGATGGTGCTGCCCTGGCAGGGGAGAAGCCTCAGCGTGGGCTGAGCAAGGGTTTTCTGCAGACATCCAGCATCTCCCAAGAGCTGAGGACACTGATCTGCCTGACAGCCAGCAGCTCCCAAGAGCCAGGAGCCCCCCTGAGAGATAGAGGGAAACTGGTGGGGTTCCATTTGGCCACAGGGATACCACTGTCAAAACCCACATGATGACTCCATGCAAACCCCTCCTTCCTTCCTCTGCGTCTCCATTCTGGCGGGGGGGGGGGGTCAGTGATTCGGGCCACTTGGTGGGGAGTAGTCAACGTGGACACAGCAGGGCACCCTGCCCTTCCCCACAGGGACCTTGGAAAATGCTCTAGCTTGACAGCAGGGTAAAGAAAAAAGAGATGGAAAGAATCCTTGACCCTTATTAAGCAGTGCCTGGTGCACATGAATCTGTCGCTTGGCAGAAACATGCCGTCCTACCATGAATCACTGTGCGATGGGAATAGTCATTTAGAAAGTGATTTCTGCCTGGCTGGGCATGTGGGGTCCCAGCTCTGGCCAGCAGGCAGGAAAGGTGACAGCCTTGCTCGGGGCCCCTGTCCTGTTCTTCTTCTGCATCCATTCCTCAAAAGTCAACCCCCAGCCACCTTTCTGGCTCTTATTCAACTATTTTTCTTATTGCAGAGGCATGGATTTTTGTATCACAGGAAGACGGAAACAATGATGCACATTTAAAGCAGGTGAATTAATGCCGGGACCTGGTCACACAAACTACGGGAGGGCTGAAAAGCCGAACAAGGGTGCTCGCTTCGGCAGCACATATACTAAAATTGGAACGATACAGAGAAGATTAGCATGGCCCCTGCGCAAGGATGACACGCAAATTCGTGAAGCGTTCCATATTTTTAAAAGAAAAAAAAAAAAAAAGAAGGAAGAAAAAGAAAAAGCCGAACAAGGGACAGTGAAGTGACCTGGAGACAAATCACCTCCCACCCGGGGGAGGTGATATGGAGATGGGATGTGGTCACAGGAGGATGATGCCTGGTGATGCCGGAACCACAGAGGAGACACAGCCACTGCTCAGGGCCCTGCTCCTAGTGTAGAGATGGGGAGAAACCCCTCTCCCCTGCTTCTGCCTCCTGCCCTCCCGCCTTCCATCAGGGCCTCCCACTGGCGGAGCCCAGTGACACGACAGCTGGGGGTGGGCTGCCCACTGGAATTAGTCCCCTTGTAGAGTCCCCCACAGGAGAGGAGGATGGCTCTAGGGGAAACAGGCCCATCAAGTACAGGTAGACAGGCAGTCACTACAAAACAGCCCCCATTCCTTACACACACACACACACACACACAATCCCTGCCTCTCCTCTTTTGCTTCCTCTAACTGGATCAAAAGCTGACAGAACCCAAACCACAGTGGCAGAAATTTTCCATTCATTTGTTAAACGTATTTACTGAGCATCTACTGTGTACCAGGTATTCCTGTAGGCCTGGGGAGCCTGCATTCTCATAGGAAGAGAGGGAGTGTTGCTCCCCCTATCAGAACAAGAAACCAATGAATGAACAAGATGATCTCAGGGTGGTGGGTGCTATTAAGACAATAAAGCAATCATGAGCAGGGGGAATGATTCGGAGGTGGGCAGGGAAGGTCTGTCTGAGCAGGTGACATCCTAGCCAAGATCAGAGTGATGAAAATGAATCACCTGTATGGAGAGAAGGTCAAGGCATTTTCCATGGACAAAGCAAGTGCAAAGGCCCTGAGATGAGCACCTGCTTGGTTTGCTGTAAGCATCATAACGTAACTGACATGCCAAAGGGTTTTTACTCTGTGGAACAAAACCAAGAAACAGTTCTCAGCCATGCTATGTGGGACCTCATGACTCTGCCTTGCATATCAGGACAATAAGGAAATTCTGTCCAGTTGTGCTAACTCCATGTTCTAGTTCCGAGTTCTCTTGGAGAGCAGGCTCCTTGTGAGGCTCCAGGGACCACACACTAGGCTTGTTCCTCCTTGACCCCCAGGCAATTCCGGCTCTTTGCTCTCTGGGACAGCTCTTCCTCCCAAAGACTGTGGTCACTCTTTGAACCTAACATAACAAAGTCTCCCCAAGCATATTAATAAATGCAAATAGATAGGGGGTGGGTTCCAGAGTTGTGGTGTTGGGGCCACCCAGCTCCAGCAAGCCACAGTGATGTGTGACATGTCAGGGGGGCAGGAAGGAGGCCCCAAGCCGGATAGACAGTGACACCATCCACAGCCTTGGCTCTCCCATCGCACACACGCTTGGTGTGGAGAAGGAAATGGCAACCCACTCCAGTATTCTTGCCTGAAAAATCTCATGGACAGAGGAGCCTGGCAGGCTACTACTGTTCATGGGGTTGCAAGAGTCAGACACAGCTTAGCAACTAAACAACAAAAAGACACTGTACAATGCTCCATTCAATAACAGAATACATATTCTTATCAAGTGCAGATGGGGCTTTCAGCAAAATAAACCATACATTACATCATAAAATAAACCTTAACACATTTAAAAGGCATCAGATCATACAAAGTATGCTCTCTGACCATAATGGAATTGAAATAGGAATAAATGGAAGAAAGACAAAAGAAATATCTTCAAACACCTGGATATTAAATAACACTTCTAAATAATCCATGAGTCAAAGATGAGGTCTTAAGAAAGTACTGTGATCCAAATAAAAATGAAAATACCACATATCGAAATATATACTATGTAGCTAAAGCAGTGCCTAAAGGCATATTTATAACACTTATATTAGAATAAAAGAAACATCTCAAGTTAATAATTTAAGTTTATATCTATAGAAATTAGAAAAAAAAGAACACAGTTAACCTAAAGCAAGAGGGAGAGAGGGTCAATCATAAAAATAAACAGAAAAGCTTACATTAATAAAATTAAAAACATAAAAGTAATTAAGAAAATTAATGACATTATAATTTGTTCTTTAAAAGGATCAGTAAATTGACAAGTCTCAAATGAGACTAATGAAGAAAAATCAATATGACAAACGTTACGTTAACTAGAAATAAAAGAGGGACTATCACTGCCAAAACAAAAAGAATGCTCATGCTGGCTTTCCCTGGATGGCAAAATTGGGCGGATTTCATTTTAGCCCCTTTATTACTAATCTATAGTTTCCAATTTGTCTACAATGATCGCCTACTACTAAGACCATGGCCCTGGGTTCAAACCCCAGCTCTGCCACTTCCCAGACATGTCCCCTGGAGCGCAAATGCACCCACGCTCTGACACACACCCCACCACCAAGTGGCACCGTAATGGCCTCTGCCCCACAGGACTGGTGCACAAACTTTACAAAAATCTATAAAGACTTTGTACAGAATATAACACACAGTGTTTTTACTACATGTCAATCATGGTGATCTGTATAGAAAATTGGAAAGTTGGTCTAAATAACTGACATTCATGGTGCTTGTGATCTAGGGACATAACAAAAGGCGACTGGGAAAAAAAAAAAAAATCTGGGGAATGATCTCACGCGACCGCAGATCAGCCAGAAGGACAGGAAATGAGACAGGAGTGAATGACTGATGAGCACGTCTTGGACACAGAGAGACGTGCGTCAACGTCAGAGGGACCAGCTGCACTCTTGACCGAAGCTGAAAGCTTTTATGAAGGGGGCTGTGCAGAGCGGGTGCCCAACACCCAGCCCAATAGGGGGCCGAGGAAGCAGCCAAGCACTCAAAGGTGACAGAACCTGTGACCCACTGCTACCCACACCCCTTATTCTTGGCAGTTTCAGCCCCGGGACAGGAAATTTGTGAACTTTGTGTACACGGTATGGACAGTGATAACTATAGTATCAGTCCCTCACTCATGTCCGACTCTGCAACCCCATGGACTGTAGCTCCTCTGTCCATGCAATTCTCCAAGCAAGAAGACTGGAGTGGGTTGCCATTCCCTTCTCCAAGGGATCTTCCTGACCCAGGGATCAAACCTCGGTCTCCTGCATTACAGGCAGATTCTTTACCGTCTGAGCCAGACGGAAGCATAACAATAACAATAATCACACTTACGCAGTCTTACTCTAAGCCAAGAACGTCATATGCTCAATGCAGATGATAACTCTATGAGGCAGGTACTATCATCAGCTTCATGTCACTGATGGGGAAGCCGAGGCTCAGAGGTAGCTTGCCCAGGGTCACCCAGCCAGTCAAGGGCTGAGGTGGCTCCATCATAATCAGAACACTGTCACCAGGGCTCTGCCATTTGCTGCCCTGACACGTGAACATGGAGATGAGTCCCAAGTCACCTGATGGCCCAAGACATATATCTCCCACTCCCAACATACACATGAGTACCTAGAGTCACATAGGCCCCAGCTTCCCTGACCCAAAAACTCCCCTTTGACACAATGCCCAGCTCCTGTACCCTGGGTCACCCTGGGCCAGCCCAGGAGAACTTTCTCCCCTGGAGGCTGGTAGAAGGGTCCACACACTCTGCTCTGCTTCCCAGGGACTGCACAGGAATCTGGATCCTCCCCAAGCATCTTCTTGGTGGTGAAATCCCAGTGTGTGCCCTGTGTCTGATGCCCAAGCAGCCCAGATACATGCTTGGCAACGTGGCTTCCTGGTGTCCTGCCTTCTCCCCCAGTGCCCTTCCCTGCTTCTAGCTAAACCCTACTGTCCAGTGTCAGAGCCCAGACCTCCCAGGGCTGGGGAAAGGAGGAGGTGGCAGCTCCTTGGAGGACAAATGCATGAGGCCTCAGCCCCTACCCCCAAGAGCCATGAACCCCCCTCCCCTCAACCAGAGCATCTTTCCTACTACCTGCCTCCAGGGTCGTCTGCTCACTGAGCGAGGACCCCGCAGAGGCAAGCACCAAGCAGTCTGCTTCCAGCGATGCCCCTTCACACTTGTTCCAGCCCTCCAGAAATTGAGGAGTGACATCTCCAGTTCTTGATAAACATGTCTAATAGAAGTCTCAGAAAAGTGGTCCAGGATGGGTAGAGGAAGTGAGCATAATGAAATCTTCAGAAAGAAAGAGACCGAAGGAAGGAAAGAAGGGAGGAGGGAGATATCTGAAATCTCCAATAGATTTCAGAGTTGCCAACAGACCCTGAGAAAGTTAGGGGCCCCGGGCACTACTCTGCGGGGACTGGAACCTATCATTAATTATGAAGCGAATACCAGGTGTCAAGGACAGTTCTAGGGCTGACTCACGACACCCCCTGCTGGAAGCAGCCTGCCACTGCTGGGGAAAGAAGTTCGGTGTTTTGCACTGAAGAGTGACTGGTCCGACTTTAGTCCCTCTGCCTGGATGCTAAGCAACCAGCAATAAAGATGAATCCAGAAAGATGCCTGTTCAAGGGAGCCCATCACCGCACTGTGTATCACTGCAAAACATGGGAATGGGGTAGGGGGACAAATGTCCCCCCTACTCGGTTAACAGAATTAGATGTATTTAGACACTGGGATTCCACACGCTACTGAAACGGGGCATTGGTCTGCTTACTGACTTGGGAAAACGTTCCTAATATATTGCCAAGAGGTAACAACGAGTTCTGGAACAGGATGCCTAGTGTGTTTGTTTCACCTTGGTTTAACTCCGTAAAACCCTCTTCAGACGTGTGAACATCAGAGCTGTAAGATAATAATTTGTGTTGCTTTAAGCCACTAATTTGTGGTAGCATGTTAGAGCAGCAGTAAGAAAATAATATAGGACAAAGGCAGGGAAGACGGGGCTGGAGACACTCACATGGTCAGGTCGGGTCACTCTCCCCAGGGGTGACCTCTCTCTGTACCTCTCAGTTTGGCGTCCAGAGTCCTGGGACCTGGCCCCATCCTCCTGCAGGTCATCACCCTCTGCTGTCTGCTGGCCTCTCCCTTCCCAACCCCACCACTGTGCTGTCTGTCAAACACACCAAACTCGTTCATGGACCAAGCCTTTTCATTTGCTACCCTCTCCATCTAGAATGCTCTCCTCCCACCACCAAAACAGTGTTCATGTTTGTCCCCTGACCATTTAGGTTGCAGCTTAAATATCACCTCCTCAGAAAAAGAGAGAGACAGGTCTTCCCAACTACTCTACCGAAAGCAGTCATCCAGTCAATCTCATAGACTGGATGGATGTCCAGGATGTCTCTAGCATCCATCACTCTCTTTTTTTTTTTAACCTTTGTTTACTACCTGTCTCCTGCTCAAGAAGGTCAGCTGCATGAGTGAAGAGACTTCATCTATCCTGCATGCTGGTCACTTCTGAGTGCCCAGAACAGAACCTGGAATACAGCAGGCATCCAAATACTTATGGATGGAGACACATGGATGGATGAAGACTGTTGGATGAAAGAAAGACAAAAGGATGGTGGATGGGGAAATGGATGGATGAAAAGATGGACAGAAGGATGGAAGCATCATGGTGTAGATAGCTGGATGGAAGGATGGATAGATGGACAGATTGGTGGGTGGATGAAAATATGGGTGATGGATAAACATCCATTTGGGTGGGAAGGCTAGGTGGATGGGAGGAAAGATGGAAGGATGATTGGATAGGATAATGAGTGGGTAAAGGGAAGGAAGTGTAGATGGATGGATGGATATGGATGGAGGGATGATGGCTGGATAGAAGGATGGATGGGTGGGAAATTGGCATATGAAAGGAAAAATGGAAGAGCTGATTGGAACAGATAGGTGGTTGGAAGACTGGGTGGATGGATGGGAGAAAGGATGGGTTGATGAGAGGAGGATAGTGGAATAGAAAGAGAGAGAGAGAAGGAAAGCTAGGGGGAGGAATGGCTGGGATGATGAGTGAATGGTGTGGAAGAAGAGCAGATGGATGGAAGGAAGGAAAGATGTGAAATCTCCATGAGGTGGCTGCCAGATTAATCTGGCTGGAGAGTGCTGATGCTAAATAACTCCCTTCTGTGTTTGAAGGGGGGCCCAGCTGCTCTACACCTTTCTGACGAGGACTTCTGTTGCCAAGGGACAGAAGTCAACAGGCTGTTTGCGCCTCTAATCCTTGGAACCAGACTCCATAATCGTCTTAACTCATGGGCAAATATCTATATTTAATGAGTTCCCCACCTGATGCCTGGCTCCCCACGCCCAGTATTGACTTAGCGGCTTTATCACAGGGCTTGATAATCTGGGTTCAAAGCATTAGCATTAATTTCTCCCACCACCAGCGGGGGTCCCTCTGCGCTCTGGCTTCCTTCCAAACAACAACAAAAAAGATTTTCTCACATCACTTCTCTGCTTAAAGCCCTCAGCGGGTAATCTGCGGCTCTCAACACACGTGCAAATTCCAGGGCACTCCAAGTCCCTTCACGTCGTGGTCCTGGCGTGACTCTCCAGCCTCATTTCTCACCATCCTTGTGCTCCTGGGCCTTAAGCCCACTGTGTTGCCATCAAAGGAATTCCTCTCCTGTCTGAGGACAGAGCCTGAGGCTGCAGGCCCCCAAGCCCCATGCACATTGTCCTCCTGACCCCGCACACGGGCATCTCTTCTCTCCATCTACACGTCCTTCCATCTACCAATAGAAGCTCACTTGTCAGGGCATGGAGGCTCCACTGGTCCCCCAAACACAGCATCTTCACAACTGAAGCCGTCATCATCCCCTGCCCAAGCTGGTCCTCAGAGGATCCACCCCAACCCCCAGACCAGAGACTCAGGAGGCTGCCCTCTCCTCCATCCTTCGAGTTCTGTCAAATGCCGAGTGTCAGCCACCCATGATACTGCAGCATTGAAGCCCTCCCAGTTGACCATCCTCTCTGCCAACGCCAGGCCCCCTGCGCCTTCCCTATGCCATGGATGAGGTAGAGGCCCCCACACTCACTGACCCACCCCATCCCTGCTCACTCCCACCACTGCAGCCAAACCACAAAGCATCACCCTGGCCCCATCAGGGCCCTGCTCCAATGGGTCTCTGCTACCCTTAAAATAAAATCCTCAAATCCTTTCCTCGCCTCACAAAGGCTTTCTGGTCTACCCCCACCTACCTCTCCAGCCTGTGACCACCATCCCCCCAAATTCTGCCCATCTGCTATACTAGCTTCCTTTCCATTCCTTCTGGGCATCAGGTTCTCTCAGCTCTTGGACTGAGGAGAGACTTCTCCCTCTGCTTAGCACCCTTGTTCCTATACCTCTTAGTCTGGATAATCCTCCACACCGTCAACGTCACATTATCACCGGGATTTTAACCACAGTAACAGCAAGGGCAGCTAACATCTGAGAACTCACTATGTGCTGGACAGAGAGCTGAGCGCACTACAGAAATATCCTGTTGGGTTGTGAAGCAAGGATGACTGTTATGCCCATTCCACAGATGAGGAAATTGAGGCAGAGAGCTCAAGTGACTGGTCCAAACTCTTGGCAACTGAAACTGGGATGTGAATCCAGGCAGTATGACTCCAGAGCCTTCCTCTCAATCACTGCACTAAGGAGCCACCCAAGACGAGGTCCCACATCCTCCAGAAAGCCTTCTCTCTTTCTCTGCCCCAGCCAAAGTCCATTGTTCCCTCTCTGGGCTCCCACCCAGCCGGTACTCCAAGTACAGCCCCTAACATCTGCACCACAAATCCCCTCTGTGGAAGACACAGGCCAATCAGGCCACCAGGAAACCCCCACACTGTGCAAGCACGTGCCACTCCCAACACCCTGAAGTGGTGCCTGTTCCACTCACCTTGGGTTGGGCTATGGCTTGGTCTGACCAACAGACCACTGGCAGCTCTCACCCTCTCTCTTGGAGCCTGGCTGCCACGCTCTGAAGAGGTCCAGGCTAGACTACCTCCCAAAGAGGGGCTCTGTGGAGAGATGCCCCAGCAAATGAGGGCACCTTGGACGCTCCGGCCACAGCTGAGCTCCCTGCCAAGCTCCAGGCTGCACAGTTGGGCTCAGGGGAGACCAGTAGAACCATCCAGCTGCACCCCAGCCGCGGAATTGTGGGAAAATCACAAATCATTGCTGTCTTAAGTCCCTGGGTGGGTTTCTTGTGTGTGTATGTATGTATGTATGTATGTATGTATGTGTGTGTGTGTACTCAATCACTCAGCATGACTCTTTGTGACCCCATGGACGGCAGCCCGCCAGGTTCCTCTGTCCATGAAATTTCCTAGGCAAGAAATATTGGAGTGGGTTGACATTTCCTTCTCCAGGGGATCTTTCCAACCCAGAAATCAAATCTGTATCTCCTGTATTGGCAGATGGATTCTTTACCACTGAGCCATCTGGTTCACCTTATCAGCCTTGGTTTCCCCACCTGAGAAATGAGAGAAGTTTCTACCTTCCATGTCTGTTGCAAAGGAAGATGGTCAGGGATTGATTGCCAATTTCGACCAGCCAAGGGAACAACCCGTCCCTTCTGACTTTTCTTCCCCACCCACGGGGACTCAAGTCCATGGCACTCTCATATCCTCCAGTGGCCCAGACATACAGCTCTCTGCTCCCTCCACTGTCTTGCCCTTCTGAGACCAGCCTGGTGCTGGGTTCCCATCCTACTGACCTGGCACAATGGGGAGGGGACAGGAGACTGACGTCTCTCTCATCCAGAGCAGCAGCCCAGGGGCAGTGGAGTCAGAGAAGTCAGTGAAGGAGTCTCCAGATGGGCACCTGCTGTCCGGGGAGGGCCCTGATGCGGACACAGAGCAACCTGACCCACTTCAACATCTGGCCGTCAAACACATCTCCGCTGTGTCGTCTAAATTAAAGGATGATGTGACCCAGACCTGCTCTCAGGCAAAAGAAATGAGAAACAAGAGATATTCCAGTTGGAAAACACTCTCAAGACTCTGCTCCCGAAGTCAGGGATTTGAATGCCTGTGGCACGCAGGCAGAGGATATAATGTACAGGACAGGCAAGTGTAAGACCATAGGAGCTAGGGGCTCAGTGCAGATCCTTCCAGGTACACCGGCTACTTCAGCAACGCTTTCATTTAAATATAACTGTATGTACACTTTAGAGTCTATAACCCTCTACAGATAATAAATGCTGGAGAGGGTGTAGAGAAAAGGGACCCCCCCTACGCTACTGATAGGAATGTGACTTGGTGCAGTCACTATGGAAAACAGGAAGGAGGTTCCTTAAAAAATTAAAAATAGAACTACTATATGATCCAGCAATCCCACTTCTGGGCATATACCCTGAAAAAACCAAAAACTCTAAAATCAAAAAGATACATGTGCCCCAATGTTCATGGCAGCACTATTTACGACAGCCAAGACACAGACCTACCTAAATGCCCACTGACAGATGAATGGATAGAGAAGATGTGGTATGCATATACAATGGAGTACTACTCAGCCATAAAAAGAACAAAATAACGCCATTTGCAGCAACATGGATAGACCCAGAGATTAGCATACTTATGAAGCAAGTCAGACAGAGAAAGACAAGTATCATCCGATATCACTTATGTGTGGAATCTAAAATATGATACAGATGAATGTACTTACAAAATAGAAACACTCACAGACAGAGAAAAAAAACTGATGGTTACCAAACAGGAAAGGTAGGGGTTGGGAGACAAATTAGAGGTTTGAGATTAACAGATACACACTGCTATATGTAAAAATAGATAACCAACAAGGACCTGATGTATAACACAGGTAACTATATTCAATATCTTGTCATAACCTATAACGGAAAAGAATCTGAAAAAAAACCATACATATTTTACACATATATACATACACATACACAACTGAGTCATTTTTCTGTCCACCTGAAACCAATACAACACTGAAAATCAACTCTACCTCAATTTATAAAAGAGCCAATAAAAGAGAGTGTGTAACTCATACAGCACATTATTGGGTGCCCGGGGCTGAGAGTGGGGGTCCACAGGGAGTGACGGCAGGCAGCACCCAGCTTGCCACTGGCGTAGATGAGAATGCTTCAGAATTAGATGTGGCGGCACACTCTGTGAATGTACTAAATCCAGTGAATTTTACACGGTTCCTGGGTGGATTTTAGATATGTAACTTATATCTCAAACAAAGCTGCTCCAAAAAATGATAGGGCTACGTTTTTAAAAAAAAAAAAAAAAAAAGAGAAAGAGCACAGAGATTCATGAATTTCCACAAAGCAAATCGACTTATGTAACCACCACTCAGAGAAGTCGGGGACCCCGCCAGCAACCCAAACCCCTTCTCACGCTCCATCTCACTGATCACATGATTACATTCTCCTCTCATTCTGAAAAGGTAACCTCAATTCTGACTTCCATCAGCACAGGTTAGCGTTGCCTTTCTAGTCCTTTCTATGAAAGCAATCAATCAGTGTATATTCTTTCATGCCTAGTTTCTTTCATTCAAAGCTACTTGTGAGATTCATACTGACATACAGAGGAGGGTCAGTCATCTTTACTGGTGTAGAATTTTCTACTGTATGACAAGAGAGGAATCAATATACCCATGTGGACAGGCATTTGGATAGTTCCATGTTTGGGCTACTCCAAATGGAGCTGCCGGGGACACTCTTCTGGTCTGCAAGTTTTTGGTTGGCAGTGGTATTCACCATCTTCCGGGAAGAGTTAGGAGTGGAATTGCCAGGCCCTACGGTGGGTGAGTTCAGTGTAGCAGATACTGCTGTTTCCCAAACTGACTCTTCCAAACTTCACATCACTCACATTGTTTTAATAACGTTGTGAAGGCCAACCCAAAACTCTCCCGCAGGCTATACTCTGCCTGGAAGCTGCCAAGGTCAAGTCTGACCTACATTTTTAGAGCCATATAAAGCTATGACAAACCTAGACAGCACATTAAAAAGCAGAGACATCACTTTGCCAACAAAGGTCCATAAAGTCAAAGCTATAGCTTTTCCAGTAGTCATGTACGGATGTGAAAGTTGGACTATAAAGAAGGCTAAGTGCTGAAGAATTGATGCTTTCGAATTGTGGTGCTGGAGAAGACTATTGAGAGTCCCTTGGACAGCAAGATCAAACCAGTCAATCCTAAAGGAAATCAACCCTGAATAGTCATTGGAAGGACTGATGCTGAAGGTGAAGTTCCAACACTTTGGCCATTTGATGCGAAAAGCCAACTCACTGGAAAAACCCTGATGTTGGCAAACATGGAGGGCAGGAGGAGAAGGGGGCAGCAGAGAATGAGATGGTTAGATAGCATCACCAACTCAATGGACAGGAGTTTGAGCAAATTCTGGGAGACAGCGGAGGACAGCTGAGCCTGGTGTGCTGTAGTCCATGGGGTTGCAAGGAGTCAGACACGACTTAGTGACTGAACAACGACGTAAGAATTCCACTAACAAATGGTCTAAGGTTACAA
This sequence comes from Dama dama, assembly GCF_033118175.1. NCBI lineage: Eukaryota > Metazoa > Chordata > Mammalia > Artiodactyla > Cervidae > Dama > Dama dama. The sequence continues at coordinate 16,624,272 of NC_083684.1, read as the reverse complement.
AGCAATGTAATAGCAGCATGCCTATTTGTGGGCAAGTTCCTGGCACCCAAACCTCAACGTCTTCATCTGTAAAATGGGGCAGTAATAGCATCTCTTACATTGAGTTGTGGGGTGGACTAAGTAAAATAATGCCTGGAAAGCAGTCAGCAGAGTGCCTGGCTTGTGACTGTTTATCGGACATCAGTTATAATTGCTGCAGCCATTGTCAGGTTTTCTCACCCTGGGTGAGAAATCACCTTTCATCAAAACCCATCCAGGTTGGTGAATCAGTTCAGTTCGGTCTCTGAGTCGTGTCCAACTCTTTGCAACTCCATGGACTGCAGCACGCCAGGCTTCCCTGTCCATCACCAACTCTCAGAGGTTGGTAAATACAGACAGCTAAAGATGAACATTTTATTAGCACTGATGTTTCTTAATCCAAAATTCATACAGCTAAGTTGTATCAGCCCTCAGAAGATCAAGCCCTGTTAGACTTCTCCAAACCCCAAGAAACTGCATATCAGGGTTCTATGACACCACACTGGATATAAAATAGTTGTATTAAACATGCGTTCTTTCTCTATAATTGTTCTTGAATTATACATTAGTATGTTGTTTCAACTTGTGGCTTTTCCAATTTTATGAAAGACACAGATGTTAAAGTTTTAAGATTTATAATTTATATTAAAAGCAAAAACTTTAAAAGTATTCAATTTTACTGAAAGAGAGAGGAAGGAAGGAAAGGGTGGATGAATGGATGGATGGATGGAACAGAAGTATTCACCCTGACAGCATCTGGAACTCAAAAGTTCCAAGTCTAATCAGTGGTGTCCTTCCACCAAAGGTTAATTTAATGTTGGGAACATGTCATTCTAGTTATGGTTTTGAAACTGTCACATGCACCATTAACCACTTTGTGGAGGTGTGAATTTTCCCAGGGCACCATTTTTGCCAAGGGAATGGATGGCCTGAGATGGGAAATTGGAAGCTGGAGGAGGCAATGTTCCATAAAACCCAGGCTTCATGACCACTGAGAAGATTAAGTTCCTGTAGGCCTTATTGTTCATTTCAAGTGGCCTCAGGGGATGCCTTTTAATCTCCAGGTAAAAGCTAGTGATTCAGAGGGTGATAACAAGCAATTGAGTTCCAAATGGTCTAGAAATGAAACACAGCCTGTTCCAGTATCCTGTCTTGCCTTTTTTCCCCTTTCATTTGAGGCATCTGATGAGGACTTAGTATAATTAAAGTGGTGGCAGGGGCCGGGAGATAAAAGAGCTATTTGAGAGAGGGAATTTTCCCAATTTAGCTAAGAGGTCAATTAAATCCCAGACTAAGATATCAAATCATTAGCACTTCCCTAATCCAGAGGTGGCTCAAACCTGCTAGGGAGTGTGCAGGACGGGGCAGGAGGACCCTGGGCTCGTGCTGACAGGGAGCCAAGCAGGGAGTGCAAAGGGGGTCCTAGGGGTCAAGGTGAGGAAGGTGGCAGGAAACAAATGGGATGTGTCAGTCCGAGGCCCTGGTGAACTTAGGTGCTGAGGACAACTGAGCGAAGTCAGCGAGCCAAACACACTTTGAGGCCAGATCCTTTCCCTGTTTCTTTCTGAGTGTTAAAAGTTCCCCTCTGCATAAACTGGAGATGGCCACAGACCTCCAAATGCCACTCCTTGCCTTCAGCTGTGTGGTTGTATAAACTCCTGAAATTGCTTACCAGCTACAAAATCCTGGAAGCGGTACCAAGTCTCTCTGGGGCTCAGTTTCTTCATCTTTAAAACGGGAGCAAATAATAACCACCACTGCTTTCCTGCTTCCCAGGACAACTGTGGGAATGAAATGAATTACATCACAAGCGAAGTTCCTGATCTTAGGCAGAGCTCATCGGGCAGTCACCTCTCACCCTTAATCCTTCATCTGAATGGTGGGGGCACTTTGATTGCTTTAAGCCCAGGATGGGTGGAATAACTTGGGAGCTAAAGGAGACCAGCTCTTCAGACTCATTCTTACAAATGAGGCTGGGTTCCCTCCCAACCTGAGTGATTTCTACATCTTCTACTCATGCTGACACGTGGCCGGCAGTAACAGAATAACTGTGTGGGTTGCACAAAGTCTTGAACTCTTTCCATACCAATTAGCAAACAGTATCCCCCTTCAATGCCCAAGTGCCCTCCACTCCAGCCTCCAAAACCCCTGCCCCCTTGAAATCTCCAGAGTCTGGCAACTAACGGGCTTGCCCTGCACAACTGGAGCGTCTGGGATTTACATTCAAGTTCATTCCAATTGATCAGGAGAGGGGCTATATTGGGCAAGTCCATTCTGATTGGTCAGAGTACCAAGGTGTTGCCTTGGGCTCACCAGTACTCGCAACAGGCATGAGGGCTTTACCATCCCCCACCAATACAGTGGAAGAAACGGAGGTGCCCAGAGGGGCGGTGACCAGCTCAGGGCCACTCTTACAGTGAGTGGTAGAGCCAGGAGCTGCTGGGCTCCTAGAGATGAGGTGGGACCATACAGGGTGTTTGGCGGGGTGTGTTCAACGCATCCCATGCCTTGCCCCCCACGGTGCACACCAAGCCACACCTCTGCACTGAGACTGAGATGTTTTGAACCCCAACTCTGTCACTTACATGTTGTGTCACCATAAGCAAGCGGTTTATGCCCTTTGGCTTCAATTTTCTTATATGTACCAAAGCAAAACAAAAAACAGAGCATTATAACCTCAGTACTATTGATCTTTGGAACCAGATCAATCTTTTGGGGTGGACTGTTCTGTGCACTGTAGGATGTCAGGCAGCATCCTTGGCCTTGACCTAAGGGATATCAGTAGCACCTCACCCCCACACACAGGACCATCAAAAATGTCTCCAGATAGTGCCTAATGTCCCTGTGGGGGCAAGTCATCCCCATTGAGAATCCCCACTTTATTAAGGCTGTTCTGAGGGTTAATGGTTTACAGAGAGGGCCTGACATATAGTCAGCCACTGTCATCACCGAGTTCATCCGTTAGAAATGGTTTTGCCTGCAAGTAACAGTAGCTGAAAATAACGTGACTTAACCCAGAGAGCAGCTTGGTTCAGTTTCACATAAAAGGCCAAACGTCAGCAGTTCAGGGCTATGTGGTGGTTCTGCTCCTCTCCTCCATCCCTAACATTCGACCTTGTCCTCAGGAACCAAAGTGACAGCTGAAGACAGCAGTATGAAAAAGGGATAAGGGAGAAGCAGAAGGCACAGGCCTGCCAGCCAGCTCTTAAAATAGATCCCCAGATGCTGCCAGGTTGGCCCTCCACTGACAGCCCATTGGTCAGAACTTGGTCACATGACCATACCTAGCTGCAAGAGAGGCTGGGAAATGTAGTTTTTATTGAGTGTAGCCATGTGCCCAGCTAACATGGTATTACTGTGGAAGAGGACAGAATTGGCTATACGAGGTCATGGAATCTCCTGAGCTCACTATAGTCAGAAAGCTGATTAAAGCCAAAGGCTGTCAGAGTCACTAGGCCATGAAGGTGATATAATGCTAGGGGCTAGGTCCATTACTTGTAATAAACCACTAGACAAGAAATATTAGCAGGACACATACAAAAATAAAAGCACAGCCTACTCATCTCTAAAAAAATCCTGGGAAATGCTGTGGGGCCAGCATCCTTTACAATCAACTCCCTCTCCCTTCCCCCCACCTCCAGACCTGTCCTCCATGTACTGCATGGATTTATGGTAAGTGGAAGGGAACAGGGGACACTGGGGCAGGAATCAGAGGGACTCCCCTTTCAATTCTGCTACCCAGATGCTACGTAACTTCGATCAAGTCACCAACCAGGGCCAGTACTAGAGTCCTGAACATCAAAATGAGATATATTTGTGTACACACTTTTTGTGAACGTCATAGCAGCATGAGCCAGTCAACAGAACTTGTGATGATGGAATGTTCTAGATCTGCACTGTCCAACATGGCAGCCACTACATGTGCAACTTGCGCAACCAAGCACTTGAAATGTGCCCATGTGATAGAGACACTGGGCTTCTGCTTGCGTTTATTGGACAGTGTGGCTCTGGAGCACTTGCTGCGTGTAATGGAGCCCTTCATACCACTTCCCCTTAAGGACCTTCTATCTTGCAGGCTCCTCATGTTTTATCCTCTTCCCCTTATTTTGAGCTCTTAAAAAAAGCTGCCCACTACACCCATTAACATGGCTAATATTAAATTTTAAAAGACAAAAACCAGAAGACAGCAAGTGGTAGTGAGGATGTGGAGAAATGGGAACCCTTGTGCACTGCTGCAAGTAATGTAAAATGTTGCAGCTGCTTTGGAAAACAGTAGGGAGGTTTCTCAAAAAATTAAACATGGAATTACTATATCATCCAGCAATTCCACATCGGGGTATATACCCAAAAGTACTGAAAATGAATTGATATTTACACACCCCTGTGTGTAGTGGCATTGTTCACAACAGCCAAAAGACCAACCTAAGTATCCATCGATGGACAAATGAATAAGCAAAATGTAGCATATACATACATACATACAATGGAATATTATGCAGCCTTTAAAAAGGAAATTTTGACACATGCTGCAGCATGGATGAACCTTGAAGACAATGTACTAAGTGAAATAAGCCAGACACAAAAGGATAAACACTATCCAATTCCACTCACAAGAGGTACTCAGAGTAGTCAAATTCATAGAGACAGAAAGTCCAATGGTGGTTGCCAGTGGCTGGGGGAGGGGAAAGTGGGAGGTTACCATTTCATGGGGACAGAGTTTCAGTTTCACAAGTGAAAAAAGTCTGGAGATGGATGGTGGTGATGGTCGCACAATAATGTGAACATACTTGATTTTACAGAACGTAAAATTTTTAAAAACCACTTCTTAAATTCTTTAACACTTGAAAATGGTTCAAATAGTAAACTTTAGTATATGTATATTTATCTAGGTAATTGATAAATATATTTGTATTTATATAAAATTTTTAAAGAAATACTTCGAAGAACTCTGAAGCTCATCTGTACCATGAAAAAATGTATGGTAACAGACTGAGGTGGGAGACCCTCTGTGGGTGCAAGGAGGTCTGAGTCTCCAGTATAAATGGTGCAAATTGAGGGGTTGAGGAAGACTTAGGGGGTTCCCTGAAGCCCTTTTCCAGAAGAGCAGCCCTGTAGGGTGATGTAATCACACACTGAGCCCAGAGAGCTAAAAACAGGTAAGCCATTTCAAGAACAGGGACCTTTTCCATCTCCTTCTTCATGTCAGCAAGACTATCATCTGGGTCTTCATATTAAAAAAAAACACTAAAAGAAAAGATCACCCAGTCCCCAGGGTGATCTTGCCTGGGAATCGTGCTGGCCTGGAGACGTGGCTGGTTCAGAGGCCGCTAACATGGGCCAAGTCTGAATTTCACATTCAGACAGTTTTCTTTGGGATGTCAGGTATTGACATTTTTTTAAATTAGCTGTCAGCATTCAAAAATTACAAAAGTTCTGTGTTAAAAATCTATGTTCTGGCTGGTTTTGAATAAACAGGGAAGTCTGGCTGTGTGGAGTCCATCCTCCCATGCAGCAGCAGGCCGCTGTTTCTGAGTGGTGGTGACCCCTTTGAATGGGACTCACCTGCGACAGTTCCCAACATGCCCTGTTGTCTCCCATTCCCTTCCAGCCAATTCATGTTGGTGACCAGCTCCTTCTCCACCAGCAAGGCTTTATCGTCTGTATGAACTGGCACAAGGAGTACAGACTCTAAGAACGTCTTATACAGACAGGAAATGTACAGATAATCTATGTTACGTCTATTTCATAGTCAGGGGAGCACAAAGAAGATAAACAACTTGCCCAGATTTTAGAATCATCAGTAAGCTCCACGGAAATGAGAAGTCAAGTCCCTGAGATCCCATTTCTAGCCGTTCCCAGGGCCTTAAAAGACATGCATGTACATGCACACAGCCACAAGGCCACTACCCTTGGCAACAGTGTTTACTGACTGCTTGCCATGAACCCAGGAGGCACCTGGCAGGCCTCCACGCAGGACACTGTTACGTTGGAGACACTACCCGTATCCCATTGCGGCGACAAGGGGACACAGCCTTAGCTCGGGAAGTGACGCCTTTCACCTGAGTGATGCTGGGAGGAGGCCGAGTTGGGGTTTATGCTTGGGCCTGTCCAATTACCCAGTGCTTAATGCTTAACCACAGCTGCAAATTTTACCCCATTAAGCAACAGTTACCATCACATCCTCTAAAAATTACATCAACCCCAGGCGTTTAATAACTTTGAGCTGGGAAGACAATGGGGCTTGATGATATTAAGCGCAAATGGAAATCTGGTTTCCCCACATACACAAGGATTGGAATCAGGCTGCTGGGAACCCATTCAATGGCCTCATTACAGAGCTGTCACCGTCGGCTGATTCCATAACTAAGAGTCCACATTCTACCCAAGGCAATAGCAAGTCTTCTGCATAATATCTGGTCGCTTAAGCATCCCCAGTGACACCATGGGATTATTTTTATTTCTAAATACATCTGCGAATGGTTGTTTCTCAACCTCAAATCAATACATCATGAATAGAAAAAGCAAGATTCACAAAGAGGCTCACTGAATGCTTTCTATTGGAATGAATATATTTTTGTATTGAACCAGCCCCAAAGGAATAGTGGACCTAAAAATCATAGAAACTTTAAACTTGGGGTCAAATTCCTGCTCTGGTCTTCTGTGAAGCTGTGTGACCCTGGGCCAGGTGCTCAACTTCTCTGGGCCTTGGCATCCGTATCCGTGAGAATGGAGTTGACACAATCATATCCGAGACCTCCCAAATCACCTAAGACTTAACTACATTGTGAAAGTAAATTATAAAGCATCATGCAACGTGTCAGCTACATTTTTGTCAAGCAGGAAGTGTGCGCCGGCAGTATTCGACAATTTGGACCTCCTGCTTTTTAAATTTAGGTTTATTCTGTCTCAAGTTCAAATGCTGTTCCTTAAATAATTAATATCTCTGCATACTTTAATCTTCAAAGCTCTCAACACCTGCAGCTGGAGTAAGATGGTGCAACTGAAAGCAATTAAATTCTTACTACAGAGAAATGAAATTCTATGCTCATGGCTTGGAGAATAGACCCTGATGGTATCAAAGTTCTTGCTGACCCTCTGAAAAGACTTCCAAGTGACAGAGAGGACAGGTTGGCCACCGGGGTTCAAGACTTAAGGCAGAGCCATTCTTCTGCCCTTTAGCCTCCTGGGCATCCCTGGGCTGTTGGAGCTAGGACTCTGAACGCACCTGAACCAGGTCTGCAAGAAAAGTGACCAGGTGCTCTGCACCTATCAGTTAGCTGTCATCCTCACCTTTACCCATTAAAAAAAAAAAAAAAAAGAATCTGCCTTTTAAATCACAAAAAATACACTTGCAAATTAATTTTGCATAATGTTTCCAAGGATGAAGCAGTATAGAAGGGTGTTTAAGGGCATGGACTCTGATGTCAGACCCTCAAGCCCCTGACTGCTGCGTGGCCTCAGGGAAGTTGCTTAACCTCTCTGAGCCTCTATCACCATATTTGTAAAAAGACAATATGAAAAGCCCTCATTTCAAAGCTGCTGTTGGGGCTAACTGAAGTCACGAAGAACAGTAAGCAGCAAGCCTTCAAGCATATAGTGAAAAATGTGTCGAAAAGGGTCCAGAAATAGTCACAACAAAGTAAGAACAGTGATTCTTTGTTAAGAGGAGAATGTGCTTCCCTGTTTATTATTGGCTTCTTTATACACAGTCATAAATTTTGTATGAGTATATGAAAACAACACATGCTCACTCTAGAAAATTTAGATAACATGGAAAATTTTTTGCAATAAAATAAATATTATTTTCGGCAACCCCAGCACCACATTTCTAGGGAAGAGATGGTGGGTCTTAACAAATACTCTTATCGTCAGCCAGGTAAACCCTACATGGAGTGCAGAAAAATGACCAAAATGTGTCCTTTCCTTTGGATTCTGGTCATGGCTCCCAGGTGGCTCAGTGATAAGGAATCTGCCTGCCAACACAGGAGATGCAGCTTTGATCCCTGGGTCAAAAAGATCCCCTGGAGTAGGAAATGGGAACCCACTCCAGCATTCTTGCCTGGAAAATTCCAATGCCCAGAGGAGCTTGGCTGTTGCAGAGGAAGTTGTAGTCCATGGAGTTGCAAAGTCGGACATGACGAAGCACGCATGCACATGGCTCCCAAGCACACTGCCCAGAAGCTCAGGGGTCAGGAAATGTCTCCAACTCCACTTAATTCCTCTATTTATCCATCTAACCAATGCCACTGTATGGCCATTCCATGCCAGTCCTCATGCCAGGAACAAAACTGACAAACTTCCAGCTGCAACCCAACTTTATCCTCTGCAACAGAGCAAGACATAATCTCAGCTCATCAGACCCAGGCCACCCTTGCTCCCAAGACCCAGGCTGCCGGGGGATCTGTCTGTCATGTTGACAGGATGAGTGTACCATCACCCACCTCCGCACTGCTGTCTGCCCAACCAGACTTGCTCTAAATACACAACTGATAGTTCTGTCTGTCCTTCCTATTTATTTAGCTAGGAAGGGTATTGGGCACAAAAGGCAAAATTTCTGCTGACAGCAAAACCAGTCAAAGAAACATTTCTTTTTAGGATAACAAATGCTTTTGTGTTCCAGCAGAGAACAATGCTTCTGCAGTGTTTTGTTTTTTTTTAATCAGGTCAATTATTTTATTGCTTTTAGCTTCTCAACCTTGCCCGATTGAGTGCTTGTTCTAGAATATTGAAGATCCGGGGGACAGCACACTTTTCTAGTGACCTTCTCACTCCCCTCTAAAGAAAATCACTGTCCTACATTTTCAAAATCTCCAGGAAGGCAGAATATGTCGGGAGTAAACAGCTCTTAAAAGGCATGAGAGCAAATTATGAGATTTTTTTCCCCCAGCAATAAAACACACACACACTTAAACATACGATGCCGTTGTGAGGACATCAGAAGCAATTAACACCCAGTTATTTTCTTTTTTAAACATTCTCTGTAATTCTATAATTTGCCTTTTTTGTATAATTGCATAACCTTTGATCAGTTATCTTTCTTAGAAAGTTACTAGCAATAATGCCACTAAGAATACTTTTGAACCTTGACTGCTTACTTTACGCTGGATACATGCATTGCCTTATCTAATCCTACAATAATCCTTCCTACCTTTGAGGTAGTTTCACTGGCCTACTGTTAGCCCCATTTTACAGATGAGGAAACTGAATTTCAGAGAGGCAAAGTAATCTGCCCAAGCTAGAAGTTTAAAGAACTGAGATTGAACACAGAAGGTCTGACTCCAGAGTCTGCAAGCTTGGTCTCCACATGATGATTGAACTTTGTATAAAAAGAAAAAACTACCTACTTGCAACAACAAAATAGAAATCACATCTAAACCTTCCATTTGGAGATAACAATTTAGCACCTTGACAGATATTCTTCCATTTTATTTTTCCTTTGCCTTTTTCACTTACCAAATAATATTCTCTTAAATTAATAGGCATATTTTCTATTCTGAGTACCCGGGACATATGTTAATTGGAAGCTCCATCTTCATGATCAGAGAAACCAAGGAAAAGAAGATATTACAACTGGATAAAAACCTCAAGGATGACAGTCAGGATGGGGAACAAGGATTAAATTTGGAGTTTTCTCTTTCCTTGGCTTCAGACAAAGCCTCTTGGTTTATTATGAGACATGGGAGGTCACAAGACATCAAATGACCAAAGAAGAGGAAATTTAAAGGACCAGCAGCAGCTTTAACATGGCCATGGTGTTTGATGCCCTCTCACTGAGGGCCGGGGCAGTGCTGCCTCCTCTGAGCGCAAGCGGGCTTGATCAATAGAGTACAACAGAAGTGATGCCATGTGACTTGTGAAGTTGGGTCATAAAGACCATGCAGATTCCCCTTGGCACACAGGAGCACTGAGTCGCCATGAAAGGTCCAGCCACTCGCTGAGGCCACCATGCTGGAGGGGCCACCTGAGAGGCGCTGTGGCCAAGTGTCCCAGCTGAGCCCAGCCTTCCGCCCATCCCTGCCCAGGGGCCAGCCCCAGATGCTGAAGTCTCCCCTGCCTCTGGTTCTCCTGACTGACATCATACAGACACCAGCCCTTCTCACTGCATCCAAATTCCTGACCCACAGAATCCATGATTCTTTCTTATGCATAATAAAGTGTTCTTGGGGGTTGGGGGACAAATAAATTGGGAGACCAGGACTGACATATACACACTACTACATATAAAATAAATAATTAGAAGCTACTGTATATTATAGTTGTTGTTAATTGTTAAAGATGGGTAATGGGTAAATGCTGGTTCATTATACAACTACTTATGTTTACATTTTGGAATTTTTATGGGTTTAAGTTTTTCCATAATAAAAAGTAAACATCTGAGGGGAAAAATAAAACCTACTGTAGAGCATAAGGAACTCTATTCAATATTCTGTAATGATCTGTATGGGAAAAGAATCTAAAAAAGTGCAGATATAGGTATATGAATAGCTGTTTCACTTTGTGGTACACCTGAAACTAACCCAACATTGTAAATCAACTACACTCCAGTAAGAATTCATCTAAAAAACTAAGTGCTCATTATTTTATGACACTAAGTTTGATATGGTTTGCTTCATGGCAATGGATTCCTGGAACAAAATTTGGTACCTGGAAATAGAGATCAACCTAAACAAACATTGAGCTGAGTTCTGGGCTACTCTGCTTGCATCAAGGCAGCACAAAACCAAAAATTCCCTAAAGGTCCCAACAGCTCCCTGGGCCTACCACGCCTGGGGCTCTGGCAGGCATGTTTGGCTAGGAAAGGGCATCAAAAGGGCCTAATTTTCAATAAGTTTTTTTTTAAGGCTTTTGTAGCAATATAGAATGAACATGTATAGAAAATCTTTTGGGTTCATTAACAAGGGGACTGTGAAGCACACCCAAGAAGTACACGAGGACCTAGTGTTTACAGGTACCTAAGAGCATCGAGATAAGATTGCTGGGTGAGATACAAAACCAGTGAGCCTTCTGCAGGGCAAGGCAACCACGTCCTCCTGGGTTTCTTTGCTAACAGAAATTATATTCATCTCTACCAGACACAAATTTGCCAGTTAGAATGTTCACTTCAGATTCTGGACCCTAATGAATAGTAATAAGAAAGGCGAACAAAGGCAAGGTTCCTTAGAGAATTAAATATAAATAACTCCCGGGCTGGCCTGTTGGTCGATGCTGTGGTGTGATATTGAAAGGACCAAGAGACATCCATCTGCCTGTCTCTCAAGCTTTTCATCATCTTCCTACTGAGAGTCCTGGGAGCACCTTGCCACCGTGACCTCACATCGCCATTTGTCCTTGGAACGCTGGGACTCCTTCCTCTAAAACTACTCCTATCCTGACATCCTGAACTTGGAGTTTTTGCCTTCCCTCTGTCACTGTCCTCCCAGAGACCTTGGGCTCCCAGTCCTTCTCCTAGGCCCCAAGTTCTCCCCCACCTCCCCTGTTCCACTAGAACCTTCTGGCCCCCAAGGTTCCTGGACCCTCAAGGTTCTCATACACCAACTAAAACATTCACAGTTCTGAAAACAAAGTCTCCAAATCATGAGGAAAATACAATTGCTATTAATATCGATTTTGATGCTTAACATTTGTATCTGTTCACTGACCAGTCATACCCAAAATATTTCAGCACATCAACACCAGTCTGTCAGGGTGGAACGGAGGGAAGGTGGGAAGGGAGGCTCAAGAGGGAGGGGATATATGTATACTTACAGCTGATTCACATTACTGTACAGCAGAAACCAACAGAAGACTGTAAAGCAATTATCATCCAATTTTTTAAAAAATGAATAAAGTAAAAAGCCAAAACAAACAAACCAATCTGATTCTTTCTTGTCCATTTTGAAGAGGCCTATCTGAACCATGTACAGAGCACACCAAGGAGTCAGACCCATCCTAAAATCAACAAGCTCGTTCCTGTCAAAAGAATGCAAAACCACAATAATGGAGAAATATCTTCTCACATCTTTGCAAAGCAAAGCATATCTTTGATGTGAGGCGGGGTTGGCAGAGGGGAGGCGGGGTACATTTCAGAAGCTGGAGTTTCCAGGAGAGGAGGCCTCCTAAGGTCAGACCGTGGGCCTGCTTCTCTCCTCCCTGTGCCCACCCTGGAGCCTCCCAACTGCCAACAGGGGCCTCCTGGGCTCCCCAGTTCTCAGCTCCTGCCGCTGGCACTTTCACGCCTGCAGCATGACGCTGGGGAGAACGGACCACGCGCCGTGGACCTGACCAAAACTCCAGCCCAATCCCCTCTGCGTAGCTACCTGGCTGTCCTGCCATGCACCCAAGAGCCCAGTGGGTACCAGGCTGAGCTCCCCAACCACAGAGGGCAGACAGCCGGCCTGTCAAAGGGTGCAACGGGGAGCAAGAAGTTGGGGGGCTCACAGGCAAAGGCCAGCCAGCCCCCGCCTCCCGTCTAGCAGAGACCCTTCTCACTTAAGAGTGGCTGAGATGCTGAACAGGAGAGAGAGCCCGCTTGGCCTGTGACCCCCGAACAAACCTGGGACAGCATCTTTCTCTGTGGAGGCCTTGGAGCAGGCGTCTTAGGGTCGGCCGTGCAAGTTCCAATGTTCCCGGGGGGTGGGGGTGCAGGAGAGGCCCTCTAAGACCCCCTTTCACCCCTTTACCGGACGTAACCTGCAGCCTGACGAGGGGCGGCGACCCCCCGAGGTGGTTTTGTTGGCCAGGCCACACAGACTCGGCCAGGCTGTCCCCACACGATGCCCTCCGAGGTGAGAGGTGGGCCTCAGGCTCTCCTGGGGGTTCTCTTGGCAAGAGGAAAATCCGGCCAGGACCCCGTGACCAGGCAGGGGGTTCGCGGTTCCAGCCCGCTTCCGCTCCCTTCAAGCCCAAGTCCCCACTCACTTCCGGCTTCTCATCCGGGAACTTTCCCTCGAAGGCCGGCCCTCCAGGCTTCCCGGGCCCCCGGCTGTTCCTCGTCCTCCCTCCCCTCTCCTGGATCCCGAGGAAATTCCACACAGCCTGGCCTTCTGGGTCACCCCTCACCTGCCTCCCGTCCTCCCTGCCCGTCACCTCAGCCGCACCTTCCAGGGGCCACTTCCGTTTCTTGGAAGATGGGGGCCGTCTGACGAGACTCAGCTTCCTGGAAGGTGGGAGGACGCCTGTCGAGACTCAGCTTCCTGGGAGGTGGGGGGCGTGTGACGAGACCCACGGGGCCCTGGACGCAAATTCCCAAACACCTGCACCTGGGCACCTGTAACTAGCAAGTTCCAGCTGACATCCTCTCTCTCCTAAACTTCTCCATCGCTTTCTAGTTGGGCTTCTGTCCCCTCCCCCACCATCTGCTCTGCCACCCAACTGGAAATTTCGGGGTCACTGTAGCCTCCTCCCACTCCACTCCCCACGCACCTCCTGCCAACCTCCTCCTGACTCCTGTCTACATCCCTCTGCCTGCCTACCCTGTTCGGGTCCCTGCCTTCTGTCTCCTGCCCTCTTTCCATGGTGTCCTAACTGGGGTCCCTGCCTCATCTTTTTCTTCATCTGGTCTTTGCATCCTACCCCAGATATATCTTCCCCAGGTCAGATCTGGTCATATTCTTCCTGAGTGTTTTTTAATGACTGGAAGGCCTTTTGATTAAGATCCAAGTGCCAACCCAGCATTCAAAGCCATGTTCTCTCTGACTCCTGTTTCCCTTTCTAGCCTGCTCTGACTGTCTGGCTGTACTGACCACACACCCCACTTTTTGGCATCATCCCTGGTGGTGCACCAAGCATCTGAAGCTCCCAGGTCCCCACTTACGAAGCATTTTTGCCCAAACTATTTCACCCAAGTGTTACCAATCCTTTAGACCTAATTTCCAGAAAGAGTGGGGGGAGAGGGACACTTGGCAACCATGTGGTAAATCTGGAAAGAGAAGCAAACAGTCTACACAACAGCTGACCTGATCACTTTAAAAAACCCAATGTCATGGGGAGTTGGGGCAAGGAGCTGGGAGAACAGAATACTATTGGAAATCGAAAGAGTAAAGAAACAAAGTCCACCAATGTCATGTTATCTTTCATTGGATGTTGGTCTGAAAAAACACTATAGAAGACATTTTGGAGATGGAAATTTGATTATAGACTGAGTATTAGCTGATGTTAGGGAATTTTTGGTAATTCTTACTAATTGTGTTTGGTGTGATGATGAGTTTTTTGGTTATGTAGAAAATTATCTTTATTTTTCTGAATGTCTATGCTGAAGAATTCAACATGAATTGCCACAGTGTCTGTAGTTCATCTTGCAGTGTTTCAGAAAAAAATATATATATATTCATATATAAAGTCAACATGACAAAATACTAGCAGTTATGAGCCTAGGCAGGGAATAGAGATGTTCATTGTCTTGCAATTTTTCTGCTTGTTTTTAAAATGTCTAAATAAAAAGTTAGAAGCACCTGGAGGGTGGGGGGAGCTGAGACCCCAGCACGTGTTCTCTTCTGTAATCTCCCAAATTGTATAAAATCCCTCAAAATGTATAAAACATCTTGTCTCCTTGGGGGTGGGGGGGGCAGCAATTCCTCCTCCAAGTGAAAGGCCTCAGCTGCCTGGCATTCAGAAGCAATGGCACACGCTTCCTTTGTAGCAGAAACTGTCCCCACAACTTCAGCAAACTGCCTGAGGACAGACTCATTTCCAGAAGAGCTTGCATCTTTCACTGGGGATAATTACATCTTGAGCCATCTTTTTAAACAGAAAGCTGAAGCAGCTGTCATTGGTCCAGTCATCTTCTTCCTTCCAGAAAAGGAAGGTAGAAGGGAAAAGGTAAGCCTTCCCTGTTGAGTTTTCTCTAGTTTTCCTCAGAATTCCATGAGGATGGGAGGGAGGCTGGTTGAAGAAGAGACAGACCTGTGTGTAACTGCAGGGTTCAGGGGTGACACAAAAAACAGGTTCTGTGGCTAGAGTGGCTTTGAAAACCTGGCCGCTCCAAAGCCATTTGCTGTGACAGTCTGGTCCTAACTGGGAGCCCAGGGTTGAATCCAGCCCACTGACATGTCTTATTTGGCCCTTTGTGGTGTTTTTTTTTTAAAAAAAAAAAAAAAAACACTTCTAAAAATTAAACACAACATACATACTAAAGTACACACATTACTTGCATGGGTTTAACGCACTGTAATCAGCCCCCAGAACCTGCTATGCACCCCCAAAGTCAACTATTTCCCAGACTTTTATTACTGTGGGTTAGTCTTGCTTGCTTTTGATTCTCACTGTATCTGCTCATTTGTGTCTGGCTCCATTCACTCAACATAATGGCTGTGAGACTCTTCCGTGTTGTTGCAGATGGTTGTGGTGTGTGCATCCTTGTTGCCCTGTGGTATTTCACTGTGGGAACACACGTGCTTTGTTTACGCACTCTCCTGTTAGTGGGGGTTGCAATTTGCCGCTGTTGCAGCAGCGCTCTGACAAGCCTCCTAACCCATGCCTTCTGGTGAGCATATGTGCACGGTCCTCATGGGCATACACCTAGGAGCGGAATTGCCGGGTCAGCAGATATGCACATATCTGCTGGCACTTTATAAATTTCTCATGAGTTGGCAACATTCACAACATGAGAGAGTTAGCGTAAAAATCAGGGTTACAGCTCTCCCTTCAAAGTGTAAAGATTCCACAATAGGGGACCCGCGTTCCACATCTGTGACTGGTGTTTTGGTCCCCCTCCAGTCCTCACCCAACCTGCCTCATGCCATCCCTCTTGGCTTCTGGAGGCACCTTGACCTTGGGACTCTCGGAACGTGGGAAATGATCCGAGTGTGCTTTTACTTCAAGTCCTTAATAAAGATTACTTGGCTGCCTCAGTTTCCCCAATGAGGTCATGCTGAATGACTCCAGGGGCATAAAGACCTTGATCCGGTCACTCCAGTGGTTGGGGTTGGGGCTGCTGATAAATGATCTCTCCCCAGATGGCTCCTCCTCCCGCTGGCACCAAGATGCCTATTACTTTAATTTAAGAAGAAGTTTTTTTGAATCAATATACATCCATGGTTTTCAAAAATCAAACAGTACAAAATGATATAGAGAAAAGGAAATTGCCCCTCTATTTCACTCCTTCCCCAAACCCTGGGGTTCCCTCCTCAGTTGTTGAGTCACTCAGTCATGTCTGACTCTGTGCCACCCCATGGACTGCAGCACGCCAGGCTCCCCTGTCCTTCACTATCTCCCTGAGTTTGCTCAAACTCGTGTCCATTGAGTCGGTGATGCCATCCAGTCATCTCATCCTCTGTCGCCCCCTTCTCTCCTGCTCTCAATCTGTCCCAGAGGCAACCCCAATTTCTAAGTTTTACCCATTTTCTATTCTACACACACACACACACACACCTCTTGTCTACTTCAAACTAGTGCTTTGAGAATGATCTGTTCTGCACCCTGCACTTTACCCATCTTGTTGGCCCTTCTATGTCAGTACGTATAGATTCTGCTTCTTTCTAACAGATGGAGTTTTTTCTTGCCTTTATGACCACCATTTATTAACCAACCCCCTAATGAGGAATATTTCAGTCATTTCCAGTCCACTGCAATCACAGACTATGCTGTGATTATACTGTCTTTGCAGACATGTGCAAGCATATCTGCAGAATAAATTCTTAGACATATGACTGGGGGCCAGAGGGCATTCAAATTTCTTATTTTGGTCAATAGTCCCAACTTGTCCTTTGAAAGGGTCATATGAGGGGAATTCCCTGGTGATCCAGTGGTCAGGACTCCACCCTTTCACTGACGGGCAGTATGAGTTCCATCCCTGGTTGGGGAGCTAATATCCAGCAAGCCAGTCAAAACCGAAATGAAACAAGGCACGAAAGGGTCAGTTTACACTGCCTCCAGAAGCATCTGAGTGAGCTACTGTGGGCTCTGAAAAACGCGTATAAACCTGTAAGTTCTGATTTCACTGACATGGCCCAGTCACTGGAGTTTTTACAACCTCACCAGAGTGATGCTAAAACATTCCAGTGTGGAGAACCGCACCTTGGAGAATCGCCAATGGCTCCCCCAGGTCAGGGAAACGTCTGTAGCCCTCGGCAAGGTAGAGAATCCCATCATTTTTTATTCCCACCTGCCTGTCTACTCTCTTGCATCATGAACTCACCACCTGCCCATCAAAGCTTACCGGGGGGTCCTGCTTGGGGAGCGTGTCCCTGGCCACCTGGTGAACTGTGATGCACAGGGCAAAGCGGCACAGGCTTAGAAGAGCCAAGATGTTCTCTTCTCAGCATGACGTCTCGTGACAGGAGTATTGACACCACAGTAATAGGCAAATGCTACCAACCAGCATTTCTGCCCACCCCCACCAGAAAGTCAGTTATTATCATTTAACAGCCCACCACCATTTATTTGCCTCCTCTGCTCACTCTCAACATCCTGGGATCTGCTCTTCTCATGCTCTGTTATCAGGAGACTTGAGCTCCTGTAATTACAGATAATGGAGATGATGAATATAATAATTTCTCATTGAGCACTTACCATATGCCAGGCTCTGAAGTCAGCACTTCCCATGCATTTACTCATTCACACCTCATAATCACCCTGTGAGGTAAGGACTATCATTACCCAATCTTTCCCGAGGCACAGAGAGGGAAAACAATTTGCCCAAAATCACACAGCAAGTGAGCAACCGCTGTGGCAGAGTAGATCTCAGTAAGCGTATGTTACATGGATGGATGGATCTTAACTTCTGGAAGCAGGTACTGGCAGGCCTGGCTGTGTGGACAAGAAAGGACATTTTCCTCAACAAATTATAAGTATCTCCGATGCCTGGTTTGTTACCTGCCTGCCCCTCCCCGAGTTAGGGTTTGTATTAGTTTGCTGTTGTTCCTGTAATAAATGCCACAAAATTGGCAGCTTGAAACGGCACACATTTATTATGTCATGGTGCTGGAGGTCAAAAGTCCAAAATGGGTCTCACTGGGCTTAAAGATATCTACATCTTAATCCCTGGGACCTGCAAATATGTTACAGACGTGGCAAGAAGAACTCTGTAGATATGACTGAGTTAAGGATCTTAAAATCCAAAGATTATCCTGGATTATCCAGCAGGCTCGAGGTAATCATGAGGGTCCTTATAAGAGGGAGGCAGGGGGCTTAGGGAAGGGGGACAGAAGCAGAGGTCAGAGTAATGCAGCCACCAGCCAAGGAATGTGGGTTGCCCCCAGGACCGGAAACAGACTCTCCGCTAGAAACTCCAGCAGCAACATAGCCCTGACAACGCATTGATGTTAGCCCCTAACATCCATTTGGCACTTCTGGCCGCCAGAGCTACAAGACAACACAGCTGCATTCTTCTAAGCTACTATATCTGTGTGTTTCCTTCCAGCAGCCCTAGGAGACTCAGGCGTGGTCACAGGCCATCCCTTCATCACAAAAATATGACAGGTGGCAGTCGTTGAGAAGACAGCAAGGATGGGCTGGCATAGGCTGTCCTGTATCCCAGATTCCCTGGAGGTTGGAAAGGGATGGAACGGGGGCTGGGCTACATTCCCTGGGTAGCTGAGGTCAAATATGCACAACAGGAGGGAATACTGTGGGCAGGAAGGCAGTGGCATTAAGTTAAATGGGATCAGGACTTTACCAAGTTCTGTGGAAAAACTCAGTGAATGCCCCAGGCCAGGACACCAGGCTAAAGTCAAAGGCCCCATGGCCTGGAGAAAGAGACAGTGCTGAGACAGCACTGGGGCTGTGGCAAGAGCGCTGGCCTGCCACTGGCTGGCCTGGAGAGCTCAGGCTCTTTCCGCCCTTTTGGGGTCTCTTGCAGGTGACCTGTTAAGGTAATAACCATAATAACAGCAAGCACTTAAATGGACTGGCTTGGTCCCAGACACTCTTCTTCTTCGTGCTCTGCCTTGTAAACATAAACGGACTTGTCCAGTACTCAGAACAAACCAATAAGTAGGTGCTGTCATCTTTATTTCACAGGTGAGGGAATTGAGGCACAGAGAGGTTAAGAAACTTGCTGAAGGTCACCCAGCAGGGAAGTGGTAAATTCTTTTTCTTAACCAAAAAAAAAATTTGGCCACACCACACAGCGTGTGGGATCTTAGTTCACTGACCATGGATTGAATCCACACCCCCTGCTTTGAAAGCAGAGGCTCTTAACCACTGGACCACCAGGAAGGTCCCAGAAGTGGTAAATTCTTGACTGGAACGCATGCACTTCAGATCCAAAGAGACCTGAGAGGTAGGGGAACAGGTTGGCGGAGATTTGGGCAGAGATGTTAAATCAAGATGAGTAGTAATGAGCTGGGGGAGGTGGGGAGACAGAGAAAGAGGAGGGGCAAAAGTCAGCAGAAGCTGGGAAGATGGTTTTGGAGTCTGGTCTAACAGAGGCGCTGGAGCAGCCGTGGGGTCTGAGAGAACCGGGGTGGAGAGGGTCAGGGGAAGGGGAGGGGCATCTCTGTCACTGACGGGCACCCTGGGGTCTCGGAGTGGGCCGAGTGTGGGGACTGGGCCTGGTGGGGCCACAGTATTGATTTGGGTTACACAGACTCACTGTGGGAAACCAATCCAACTGAAGTTGCCATGGTGAGGCAGGGTCTCATGCCCCCGCCCTGCCCTTCGTCACTCCCCCAATTCCAGCCTTTTGTGTAGAACCCTTGGATTTTGGGCAATACCATTTGAAAACTGCTACCCTGCCTCCATCCCATCAGCTCCTCTGCTCCTGCATGGATTCCTCCACTGCCCGGACCACAGAGAGCCCCCGGAGTCCCCACTCTGTTCCTGCCACCCCCTCAAGGTAGCTTCGGAAGGCTCCAGCTTAGAGCCTTCCTCACTCCCAGATCCTTGCACAGAACTCAAAGTCTCTGTTCAGTGCACATTCCAGCCAGCAAGTGACCTTGAGCAAGCCTCCTCCTTGCACCTCCGGGCGTCATCTGCAGAATGGAGCCGATAATAACAACTCCCCTCTGGAAGCCAAGAGACCGGGCCTCAGAACCTCTTAAGAAAATTAAGAAGAGCCGGTGTACATTGACCGCCTACATGAGAAAATGCTGTTGCAATTTTAGCCGTCACCATTTCGACTGTCCTCATTTGACCAGTGAGAAAACTGAGGCCCAGAGAGGTGAAGTCACCGACCAAGGACACACAGCAAGGTAGCGCAGAGTTGAAACCAGGACACAGGCCCTAGAACTGAGCCTCTTCCTCTTTCCCCTGAGTGTGCAGCCAAACCCACAGAAGGAACCTGCCATGTGCCTTCTGGCCGGATTCTCCCCAAACCCCCTCTCCTTCACATATTTTTTTACAGATAAGGAAACTGACGCTCGCCTGCCCAAGGTCACCCAGCCACTCACACGGGAGCCAGGGAGCCAGGTATGTGTGACTCCGAGCTCACGCCCGGCCCTGACCCATCACGCAGCCTCCAGGACTCCCACCCAGTGCTCAGATGCTGGGTTTCTCAGAACCTGTCCGAGGTCTGGGCTGGTTAAAAGCAGAAAAAGTTCCCCTTGCAGCCTCTCCCTGAGCTCCTCCCCATCATCAACACATCCCCAGGAGCCTCAGGATGCCGGGGACAGATAAAGGCAGATGCCCCAGCCCCAGGTTGCCCTCCACTCCTTCCGAGTTCTGTTCCTCCTTGGAGGGGAGGGAGGACAGCTCTCCTTGCCTTCCAGGCGGTTGGCAGAGCAGCGGCTGCTGTTCCTGCCTGCTGCCTGGCTGATGGAGAGATTATTTCTAAGCCCTTCCCATTCCCGCCCCCCCTTCTCTTGCAGGACCACACTGGCTGTCCCCGTGGGACTCAGTACAGAGCCTGCCGCTGAAGCAGGACAGCTGGCCTGGCTCCCTCCCACCACGAACCCCTCAGACCCTCACCTCTAGCGGGGAAAGGGGCTTCTAGGTCCTTTCAAACAACAACAACAACAACAACCCACCCCACTCCTCTTGGGCTTTTCTGCAGCTGCTGGAGAGAGAAATGCAGAATGAATGGACTTCTGGTTTCTGAAGGAGGCGAGGGAAGAAAGGTTGAAAACTAACTCAGCCAGAAACTGCTGTGTTTGTGATTTTTCTTTTCTTCCCCTTCATCTTCAACACAAACCCATCTCTTCCCTGGGCATCGAGACATGGGCTCCTCTTGCCTTGCCCGGCAGAAAGACAGCTGGAAATGGGCTCCCTGAGACAGGAGGGTGAGTTAAACTTCAGGGGACGAAGTTAGTATTTGCTGCGGGGGTGGGGGGTATACAGGATGCTCTTAAACATCCCTTCCAAAGCGCTGTTTTGAGTGAATACCTTTCCCACGCTCTGGAAGGAGGTTTGTGTGCCGGCTCTTCCTGGGGGGCAGTGGGTTACAAAGTTAGGTTTGTGCAATGAATGAAGAAAGGAAAGTTTGGGGGGTTCTAGAAAGAGACCCTACTGGGAGACAAAGTCCCTGGTTGCACTGGGACTCACCGTGTGACCTTGGACGAGTCACTTCAGCTCTCTGGGTCTGGCTATTTCACTAGAAAAACAAGAACGCTTGGGAAGGCGCCCTTGATTTCAAAATACTCTTTTCTCCGCAGGCTGCTCATCATTTTCTGGCCGTACATTGTAAATGAAGTAATACACGCAG
Organism: Dama dama; assembly: GCF_033118175.1. Taxonomy (NCBI): domain Eukaryota; kingdom Metazoa; phylum Chordata; class Mammalia; order Artiodactyla; family Cervidae; genus Dama; species Dama dama. The sequence continues at coordinate 16,602,698 of NC_083684.1, read as the reverse complement.
AATAACAGACCATTGTGTGCTGAGCAAGTGTGAAATGCATAGGCTGTGATTCAACTCTTCGCTGCCTGCTGGAATCCACTGGCTCTGAAATTGAGACAACTTTTATTTCCATTCAGTCTCTGAGTTTTCCTCTTGATTGGAGTGCATCTTGGAATGTAAGGTTATAGGTGCTTCGGAAGCAGCTCTGGCTAGAATGAATAGCGCAGAAAACAGTTGTGGGAGGCAGAGGATGAGAAATATTGTGGCGATGACTTTCTTTAATGCATGGGCTAAACCTGAAACCCTTCCTCTAAGTCAGGCATCCCAAATAGGTCTGAAATGGATAGAGCATTAGAGGCGCCTTCATTTCACAGATGCCAAGACCAAAGCCCAGAGAGGGGGAGTAACTGATGCAAGGTCACACAGCAAGGTGGCTGAGACAAGTAGTCCATGAACACAGAGGAGCACTGTCATTGATAGCAAAGTCCTCTAAGTGGGAAAGCAAGAAAGGGGACTGAGGCAAAGGTTGTGGAGCTTCTCCTGGGAGATGCTGTGCCAAGCACAGTTCCTCGTTACTTAACTTTTCTGGGCCTCAGTTTCCTCACCTGTAAAATGGAGATATTAATGTCTACCTCAGGGGGTTGTTGAGATGACTTAACATAGGAGGGGCATGTGGATCAGTGCCTGGCATGTCAGAATCGTCTAGAAGGGTGCTTAATATACAGCTCACATGTATTTTTTTTTTCACATGTATTATTGCATGTAACCCTCACTGTGCCCAGTGAGGTGGGCACCCAAACTGCCCCAGCTGAGCAAGTGAAGCAAAGGATTCAACGAGGCTGAGAAACCCAGCTGGGGTGGCAGTCTGTAAGGGATTACAACCCAGCAATGAACTTGAGAAACTTTTACACTCTTAAGCTCTATTTTCAATAACTGTACTTTGCAAGGTTGGGAGGAGTCTTGTCATTGGCATAAGGATGCTGAGATCAGAGAGGTTAAGCTACAGGCCCAAGATCACACAGTCTGGAAGTGACACAGCTCTGACTTGTCCAGCTCGGGACCGCGCTCCCCGAGTCCCAGTCCACCTAATGCCCGTTCCAGGGAGATTCTTCTGAGATATAAATAAATGCCCCATCCGAGAAGGGATATCATGATGTCCTTTCATTCACTGATAGATCCCAGGTGCGTAGTAGGTACTCAGTAAATCTGTGTTGGCTGAAAGATTAAAAGGATAAAGGGTGCAGGTGAGGGAAAGCAGACATGAGGCGATGTGGTCTAGGACTCTGCCCTGAGACTGATGGTTCCTCCCTTCTCTTGCTCTTGTCCTTCCGGCGCCAGGACTTCTTCCGCAATATCCATGCCTTCCCAAGACAGGGGCCTGCATGCCGGACACCATCCCTTCCGCCCCTGCAGCCCTTTGAGTCCCTTCTTGTCGGGCCCCGTGGAGCCGCCGTCCATCAAGGGCATTTACTACCGCAGGGCCCGGAAGGTGGGCGCGCTGGACGCCTCCCGGACGGCGGACCTGAAGAAGGAGATGCTGGTCAACGTGGGGGGCCGGCGGTACCTGCTTCCGTGGAGCACGCTGGACGAGTTCCCGCTGAGCCGCCTGAGCAAACTCCGCTTCTGCCGGAGCCACGAGGAGATCGCGCAGCTCTGCGACGACTACGACGAGGACAACCAGGAGTTCTTCTTCGACCGGAGCCCCAGCGCTTTCGGGGTGATCGTGAGCTTCCTGGCGGCCGGCAAGCTGGTCCTCCTGCGGGAGATGTGCGTGCTGTCCTTCCAGGAGGAGCTGACCTACTGGGGCATCGAAGAAGCCAGCCTGGAGAAGTGCTGCCTGCGGACGCTGCTGCGGAAGCGGGACGCGCTGGCCGAGCTGCGCCGCGAGGAGGCCCTGCAGCGGCAGCGGGAGGCCGGGCGGCCCGCCGTGCACGCGTCCCGCTGGGGGCTCTTCAGGAGCCGGCTGCGCGAGACGGTGGAGAACCCGCAGTCTGGGCTCCCCGGGAAGGTCTTCGCTTGTCTCTCCATCCTCTTCGTGGCCACCACGGCGGTCAGCCTATGCGTCAGCACCATGCCCGACCTGAGGGCGGAGGAGGACAAGGTGAGTGGTCCATCGCTCCACCAGGCGTGGGTGCCCGGGGCCGTGGGACTGGGGGCCCACGAGAACGTTTTCATGTCTTTTCAGACAAGAAGGCCAGAAATGAATATGATCCCGTGTGGATTGTGTTCATTTTCAGACCAAGGCAGTTGTAAAAGATATTTTATACATTTTTTGGTTTTTGAGAGAGAAACACATGAAGGGGACCCATGAAAGTCAGAAGGGGCCCCCGCTTCTGAGAAAAAACGCTGGACATTGTGGTCTTAATGGACTGAGCTCGCCCAGCCCTGCCTCTCCTAGCTCTGTGAGCTGAGTGAATCACGCCAACCTCTCGGAGCCTCAGGTTCCTCCTCCAGGAGACACCTGACATCACTGTGAAGGCTCACGTGCTCAGTGCTCCCCTCTTGTGTTAATTGAGCAGCTATTCTGTGCTGAGTTCTCGACCAGGTCCAGATTCCCTACCTCCTTAGCCGACCTTCTCATGGGCATCTCAGCTCTGTAAACTGAGGCTCAGGGCACTTAGCTTCTTGGGAGTAATCTAGCGAAGATGCTGATGACAGAAGAGATCCTCAGCCCTCGTTCCTGACCCTCCCAGTCAGGCCCTCCCTCCAGGGAACTCATGGAAGGGTCGATCCAGAAGTGTCCCTGCCCCAGGAGGCCGGAGCAGAAACATCTGCTTGCCCACTCCTGCCCTCCCTGGTAGCTCACTGATAAAGAACTGAGTGGTAAGGTACTGTCTGCCAACGCAGGAACTATAAGAGATGTGGGTTCGATCCCTGGATTGGGAAGATTGCCTGGAGGAGGGCATGGCTACCCACTCCAGTATGCTCACCTGGAGAATCCCACGGACAGAGGAGCCTGGTGGGCTACAGTCCATGGGGTCACAGAGAGTTGGACACGACTGAAGTGACTTAGCAGGCCCTGTCTTTCCAGGAAGCTGTGAGATAACCCTCCCCCTGACCCCCATCACATACCCCAAGGGGTCAGATGGTCTGAAACGTGAGTTAAAAACCTAGCATTTTATTGGGAAGGTTATTGGAGAGGTTATTCTTCAAATTGAGAATTGGACTGTTTCCTAAGTTAAAATGTTGCTCTATAATCCTCCATGGCTCCCCATCATCTGACTCATGGAGCTTACATTACAGCAGAGAGAGCGAGCCAATCATTTAAACATATACATAAGGTTATGCAGGCTGTGGATGGTTTATAACCAGTGTCAGGTGACCTAAGTTCTCATCCCTTAAACATGTATTTCAGGGATGATCAGAGAAGTTTCCATATAGAGAAGACTTAGATGGAGAACCAGTCAGTGCTTCACACCAAGTAGGCTCTCAATAAATATTTGTTGAATAAGATATTAAAATATCTTGCCCAATCTATACATGTTTTGTCATAAAGCAAACCAACCAAAATGTTTTGACTTTCAGACAGCTTTTTTCCCCATAGAGAGAACTGTAGCTCTAATCGTGGACCTTTTTTTTTTTTTTTCGTTCTTTAGCACAAAATTATGTGATTTAAGAATTTGCTTGTTCACTGAACTATTTACGTGTGGACACTGCAGTCAAAAGATTAGGACAAAGTAAGGAGCCTCAGTCTCCTGTGCTCCAAGGGTGCCCTGGATCCTAGTTGCTGAAGAAGGACCCCTGGATTTTTCACAAGCCTGTTCCTCTTAGGGATTTTCAGGGAGCCAGGATTTAGACTGTGCAGAGAGACAAGCTCTTTACAAAGCCTAATGCTTTTAAAATTACCCAGGGTATGAACCCAGATTGGTGTGACAGGGACCTGGAAAATTCAATTAGAGGTGAGTGAGAATCCTGTAGAAGCCGTTTCTAGCGGGGAGTGAGAGAGGTGGTGTCCCCAGTCCAGTCGCAAGCTCCGTGCACCTGGGAAGCCACCACTGGGTGCTCTGCCTAGAGAGGGGCCTTGAGGCCCTGCCCTCAAAAACAACAACAACAAAAAAATGTGTCTATGTCCCTGTTCTGATGGTAATTCAGAGAGCCTGGAGGCTGAGGACAAGGCGGGCTTTGTTCTTTCGAACCTTGCCCTTATATTTACATAAAAATATGATGTTCTTTCTCGGCCACACATGCCTGGTATTTCATATTTGGCCGCTGGGACATCAGTCTGAAAGCAGCGATTCAGCCCCGGCTGCAAAGCTGGGCAGCTGCTTCTGGGGACAGACAGTGCCCAGGAGATGTGGGGGCCCGAGTCGTTGTCCCAAGGGGACATGACCCACAGAACTCCTCCATCAAACATAGAGAAGGTGTCACCCTGGGATGGAGAATCAGCACTCATGCAAAGAAAGCACTTTCCTTCCCTTTTTCTTCTAGCTTCTTACAGCAATATCCCTTAAGTAAACTTGGCAGTTGAGGAGCAAGGTCTGTGCCCAAGATTGCAAATTAAAATGGAAGAGGCAGGAAGTAGATGGACAGGAATGACCAAGCCAAGTACCTAAAGCCCCTCCGGAAGCATTTGGACTTCTCTGGGTTCCCTGGTGGAGCTCAGCCCCAAAGGAATGAGAGAACTGATGCTTATTAAGTGCCCTTCAGGATGCTGGCATTGGACAGGATGGACTTAATCCTACAAACAGCTTTAGGAAATGGATGCTGTAGCTACGACCATTTTGCAGGTAAGGAAGCTGAGGCTCAGGGAAGTTTTGTCACTTTCCTAAGCCCAAAGTAAGAAAGTGGCACAGTCAGGATTTGAGCTCACCTCCGCCTGGCTCCAAAACCTGACCCCTCATGACAGAACCTTCTTCTAACCCTCCTGGGTTTGAATCTTGGTTTCATCCCTCATAAGCTCAGTGATCTCCAGAAACTCACTTACCTTTTTGAGCCTCAGTTTTCTTATCTGTAAAATGGGGGTGCTGTTAGCCCTTTCCTCAGGGGATTATGGTGAGAATTAAAAGATTAATATTTGTGTAACATGATTGGAACAATACCAACTCATAAGAAGGGCTCAAAAATATTAGTCATCATCATTATTCACTTATCAGGTGCTACTTAACAGGAAGTCATCACATTTATCCTTTTTATTAATTCATCAATAGTCACTGAGTGCCAACTAAATCCACTCGTCTAGATGCTGCAGATCAGACAAATTCCTCACTTTCCTGGAGCTTGTATTCTGAACATCCCAGCTCCATTTTTAAAGTTCACATAACGTAAAATTAACCATCTTAAAGTGAACAATTCAGTGGCATTTAGCAAAATTCATAATGCTGTGTAGCCAACACCTCTATCAAATTCCAATATATATATATTTTAATTCCTTTTAAGTTCCAGTATATTTCTAAGAGAAAAACCTGGGCCATTCAGGCAGCCGCTCCCCACCTCCACCCACAGCCACTGGCAACCACCAAGCTGCTTTCCATCTCCGTGGATTTTGCTGTTCTAGACACTTCTTATAATGGAATCATACAATATGTGGCCCTTTTGTTTCTGGCTTCATTCACTCCATATAATGTGTTCAAGGTTCATCTGTGTTTTAGCCTATGTCAGTACTACACTCCTTTTAAGGGCTGCATAATATTCCACTGTCTGTAAATGTCACAGTGTGTTTGTCCATCTGTCCAATGATCAGTTCCTCAGATTCTTTGCTTCCCTCTGCCTGAGTCCTCTGCCACGGTTGTCAACCCTGCCATTCAGCCCTAGTGCCCTGTACGAGTAGCCCCTGCCCAGCGTCTCTGCTGGTCAGAATGCCTTGTCCTCCCTCTGGAGGAAGCTGAGGGTCACTGGGCAGCTACAGCTGAACTCTTGTTCATTTATCCTGACCCCTTCCTCCCTCCTTGCTGCGACCTGGCTCTGCCCTTGGACAAGTCCCTCTGTCTCTGTGCCTCTATCTCCTCACCTGCAAATGAGGATAGTGGCACCCCTGCTCACACAGAGCCCTAGGACGTATGGTCTAGTTCTCCTGTGTGGGCACAGAGGCAGCGCTGGCTGCTCTCCCCCACCTCCGGGACTCGCTCATGCCCCTCCCACGTGCGCATCTGCTGTGCTCCTCAAGCTCTCTCCCGGCTCTCAGGACCTCAGGGGATAAGCACAGGCATGTGCTCTCACATCAACCCCCCCACCCCACCCCCTGCCCTCATTTTAGCTTCCACTTCCGCCCAGAGGCATGCTTGGGACTTCGGGGACCTTGAGAAGGGACACACTCTGGATAGGCGCCCTGCAAAGCGAACCGGCTGGGGGTGGAGCCAGCAGGGGGCTGAGGGCAGGACCGCCGGACTCTGCGTCTCCCACCCCCTCCTGGCCTGTGCTGTGCCCCCAGTCTCACGGGGACTGGGAAGGAAGGCATAGAGATTTTTAAAGATCAGGTGGATCCCCTGAGGTCCCCTGATGGAAGAATTCTCTCCTACTGTGGTTGCAACTCACCTTTTGGGCTGCAGTCACCCCTCCCCCACCTTGGTTAAAAAGCCTCTGGCTGGAGCCAGCATCTCCTCCTCCGTGGTCCTTTCTTGGACCCTGAACCAGCTCCGCATAGTACTGCCCGCTCTCTGTGGCTTCTCTGTGTTCAGTGACGTTTGGCGATGGCTTTAGAAAAGTCTTCTTAACTTGGCTTGGGGAGTTTGGGTGTTCCTCGCCCCCAGCTGAGTCTCCCTAATATCCCAGCCAACAGCACCAATTCCCATTTCCTGGACGGGGCCCCCCCTTCTGCTGAGTACACATACTTCATGCTGTCCCTTCCGCCTCACCACGCTCCCCTGGTGTCTGGGGGGTTCAATTCCTAACCCGCCCCTGCTTGCTCCACACCGTCCTCAGAGCTCTCAGGGTTTGGGTTCAAGGTGGGGAGGGAGAGGACCATGGAAGAGGCCCAAAGGAGAGGAGGGTGGCAGAGAGATACTTGGCTCTCGGGGCAAGGCATGAGTCAGCACCGCCAGCACCCCGAGACTAGGACCAGAGGCACAGATGATGGAATTCATGGCCAGGAAGAAGGAAAGGGAGGGAGGTGGAAATGCTGAATGGAGCCGTGAGGCCAGCACTGAGCTGAAAGGGTCAGACTGGCTGCGTTCCCAAAGGGGAGCTGGCAGGGGTTGCTGTGAGAGACACAAAGGGTGCAAGGGAGGCTCCAAGGTCAAGACTCTGGCCCCGAGTCCCCCCCCAGATGGAACTTCTAGAACTGGCCCTGGCTGTACCTGCAGCCGTCTGCCGGACAGCCTGTCCAGATGGTCCCTCAGAAAGCCCGGTCCGCCCCCTGACCCCAGAGCCCTTCAGAGCGGCTCTGCTCCAGAGCTTTGGGGGAGGACAGGGCAAGACTGTGGGCCAGCTGCTCCACCTTGCCCGAACTGATGCGGTCACTCAAACTCGGGTTTCTTTTTTATTATGATATAATGTACCATCTAATGTTCATCCTTTTAAGGTGCACAGATCAGTGATTTTTTAGTATGCAGTTGTGCAGCCATCCCCACTAATTCCAGAACATTTTTATCACCCTAAAAAGCAACCTTGCACATACTTCTGGCTACTCCCCATCCCCCCCCGCCCCCTGCTATCCACCAGCCCCAGGTGACTGTGAATGTATTTTCTATCTTCATGAATTTGCCTTTTCTGGGCACTTTATTCAGTTCAGTCACTCAGTCGTGTCCAACTCTTTGTGACCCCAAGGACTGCAGCATGCCAGGCTTCCCTGTCCGTCACCAACTCCTGGAGCTTGCTCAAACTCAGGTCCATCGAGTCAGTAATGCCATCCAGCCATCTCATCCTCTGTTAACCCCTTCTCCTCCTGCCGTCAATCTTTCCCAGAATCAGGGTCTTTTCCAATGAGTCAGTTCTTCACAAGAGGTGACCAAAGTATTGGAGCTTCAGTTTCAGCATCAGTCCTTCCAATGACACTTTATAGATACAAAATAATACAATATATGGTCCGTTATGTTGGTTTCTTTCATTGAGCACAAGGTTATCAAGGTTCATCAGCTTTGTAGCACATGTCAGAGCTTCATTTCTGTGGCTGAATAGTACTCCATCATATGGACAGACCATATTTTGTTTATTCATTCCGCTGTTGTTGAGCATCTAGTTTCTTTCCACTTTTGGGTTATCATCAATCACACTGCTCCAAATCTTCATGTACAAGTTTTTTGTGTGCATGTGGATTTTCAGTTCCTTGAAGTATACACTTGGCAGCAAAATTGCTTAGTCATACAGCAAATGTATGTTTAAGTTCTCAAGGGATCACCCACCTGTTTTCCACAACAGCTATACCACTTTATATTCCCGCCAGCAACGTTTGGGTTGGAGGGGGGGGGGGGGGGGCGGTTCTAATTTCTCCACAGCCTCAACAGAACTTGTTTGTTTTTATCCAAGTATTACTGCTTTACTGTAGTACATTAGTTCTAGGGGTATGACAGAGTGATTCGACATTTTTGTCCCTTATACTCAATTTAAAGATATTGTTATAAAATACCGGCTGTATTCTTTGCACTGTATATCACATCCTTGTATTTTATTTATTTTATACCTAGTAGTTTGTACCTATTAATCCCCTGACACTTATTTTTTGTCCTTATAATCACAGCGGTCCTGGTGAGGGTGGAGTGGTATCTCATTGTGCTTTTGATTTCCAACTCTGATTTCTTTAAAAAAAATCTTTTCATGATGGAAAATTTGGGGCATTTGCAGAGTAAATAGAATAATCTAACGAACCCCTAATTACTACCCATGACTCAGCCTTCCAGACTGTCGAGAGCCTGCCACTCGGGTTCTCTCTCTCCAGCCCCTCCCACCTCCAATCATTTAGCATCATGATCATTTGTTTTATTGTTATTTTACAGTTTTATGGGAGAAATTTACATACATTGAAATGCACAAGTCTTAGCTGTCCAATGTAACAAATGGGGCACACCCGTGTCACCCACAGCCCTGGTTGGTATGGAATATTCCTATCACCCCAGGATGCTCTTTCAGCCTCCTTTGTAGTCTTCCCTATCCCATCCAGAGGCGGCTGCTGTTTCCGTGATTCTGTCCACCTCCTGTGAGCTTTCCTGCTCTCGGACTTCACCCAGATGGAAACATCACCCCACATCTGCCTGTGACATTCGTCATACCCTTCACCCCTCCAGCCTTCCCAGGGCTGCTCATGTTTCTGTTCATCACGGGAGGGAATCAGAGCACCCCTCATTCCCACCAGGAACAAGTGTCCCCACGAAGGTGACCAAGCACCCCAGTTTGCCCAGGGCTGAGGGGGGAACTTTCTGGTGACCTGGGACTTTCTGTTGCTCAGTCTGGAAAGTTCTGGGCAAACCAGGATGAGTGGTCTATCCTACCTGAAGAATACAACCGAAAACCTCCTCAGAGAAGGTGACTTCCTCCTTTCCTTCTGTTACTAGTTTTCCTCAGATATTGACTGGGCTGGGAATCATTTTCTCAGCTTGAGCTCCGTAAATCCCCACCACCCCAGCCCCGGCTGCTCGTAGGGCATTTCTCTGAGGACCAGTGCTGGGAGGTTGGTTTAGGATGCAGAGCTGAGCAGCAATGCAGGGGTGACTCCGCACAGCACTTGCTGCAGTGCAGGGAGGTGGCCGGCGGGAGGTGGGTGGTTCATGCCTGGAATATCCAAAAGCCGGCACCAGAGGCAGAGGGAGGAGGACCCACAGAGCCTTCTCTGCTTCCCAGGAGTCACCTTCCTGAGCTACAGGGTCACTGGTCTGGGGAGATTATTCCCAGGCCACTGAGGCTCTTACCCCAAAGGGAAAACTCCCCGAATGTCAGCGATGAAAGGGGCCTTATAGAGAGAATCTGGCCCGGAGTCTGAAAAACTTCCAGGTGCCTCTGGGTCAATAGGAGGTCTTGCCAAAGTGCAGATTCCTGGGCCACCCTCCCGGGCTTTGATTTTGTGATGGGGACCCCGGAACCCACATTTATAACAAGCACTCTGGGGGATTCTGACGCAGGGGTTATGAATCGGCTTTGAGAAATGCCGCTTCTGTTCCACCCTCTTCATCAGAAGGTGAAGCACAGGAAGGGGCAGTGACCACCGAAAGGTCACAGAGCAAGTTCGTAGCAGGACTGGGGAATCGGGATCCAAAACTCCTGAGCTTTGCAGAACCCCGAAGCAAACCCCAGGCAGTCATGGCAAAGACCTCTTGTGTTCTGGAGAATTTCCTCCACTTCCTATAGAATTCAGGATAGGAGAAGGTATAGTTACCCTTCAACTGAGCGGGCAGACTATGTCTGCGACCAGTGGGTCGTCCCGCGCAGGTAGCAGCAATATTTTGTGCACCTGCAGCAGTAGCAGCCTGCTCACTACTTCTCCTGCATTATTCCCTTTGGCCCCAGCTCTCCCACGGCAGAGGAACAACAGTCCAGGGGGGATGAAGGATTTGCCTAAGTAGGTGGAAGTGAACCTGAGTCACAGACACTCTGGACTCCATGCCCTCAACTGCACCCCCACCAACTCCTACCTCTTGAATCAGAGAGGGCAGGGGAGAGAGCTGCCCCACTCAGGACTGGTGAATAGAGATCGGGACAGTCCAGCCCCTTTCTCCCTCCAAAGGTCAGACAAAAAGAATATTTCAATTTAGCATTCCTGTGAGAAGGAAATGGCAACCCACTCCAGTGTTCTTGCCTGGAGAATCCCAGGGACGGGGGAGCCTGGTGGGCTGCTGTCAATGGGGTCGCAAAGAGTCGGACACGACTGAAGTGACTTAGCAGCAGTAGCAGCAGCAGTGAGCCCAGGCACTGGAAATAATTCCTTTTTCCACCTCAGAGGTTTTTAATCCAAAGAAAACTGCAGTTGCCAATGTGTTGCTATTCACTCAATCAACTGGCTTCAATCATTCTTTCCCTCATCCATCATAGATACAGATGCCAGAGATCTAGACATAGAGATGGAGATGATGCAGAGGTAGATGCAAACCAAGAGGGAGATATAGATGATATACATATAGTCGTAACATTTAGAGTCAGGTTCTCAACTCTGGCTTCACATTAGAATCATTGATGGGGCTTCTGGAAAATTCTACCACTCAGACTCAAACCTAGATGTCCCAGTCTGGACATCAGGATTTTTCAAAGCCCCCAGGTGATTCTAACATGCACAGTCAAGGCTGAGAACCACTACACTAGAAACAGATCTTCTCCAACCTTATTGTGTGCATAAATTGTTGTTAAAATGCAGATTCTGCAGGTCTCAGGGGAGGCGCATGCTTTTGGTCCCAGGACACACTTTGAGTGGCAGAAGGGCTATCGAAAGTCTCTGTTGGGGGCAGGGGCAGGGGTGTGAATGACACAGGGAGGAAGCCTCAGATGCCCCACCTAGCTGGGATCTCTCGGGAAGGAAATAGTTGCAATCTGCATCACAGGGCTGTACTAGGAATGGTGGCATCCTCTCTGCCCTCCCCACCCACCCACCCCCAGCCTCTGAGCCCCCAGAAACCACAGCTGCTTCTCTGGTCCTTTACCTCCAAAGTCTAGCATGGGACCTGGCCAAGGTGAGCCCTCCATGTGGGTGTTTTTTTTTTTTTTAGGTAATTTTATTTATTTGTCGCTGCACTGGGTCTTCATTGCTACACGGGCTTTTCTGTAGCTGTAGCGAGTAGGGGCTACTCTCTATTCATAGTTGCAGTGCACAGGCTTCTCATTGCAGTGGCTTCTCTTATTGTGGAGCACAGGCTCTAGGGCACAGGCTCAGCAGTTGTGGCAAATGGGCTTTGTTGCTCCACAGCATGTAGGATCTTCCCGGCCCAGGGAACAAACCCACATCCTCTGCATTGGCAGGTGGATTCTTCACCACTAAGCCACCAGAGAAGCCCACCCTCCATGTGTTTTGTTGGATGAATGAATGAGGGATTGTGGGCACAGAAGTTACAAAATAGTCTGTAGTCTCCAGGAGACCATCTCCTCCGAATGTGGGCTCAGGCAAGTTAGTTCAGTGCTCAGAACCATTTCTTGGACTGTCAGTGAAGCCTGCTCATGGCACCGCTGTGGGGCTTAAGTGACAGTACCAGATCAGCGCCTGGTACGCAGAGCTGCTTGTGTTGGTAAAGGAGAAGTTGGCTGCTGTAACCAAGAGGCTCCACGACAGGACGGCTTTCAGCACAACATGCTTAGTCGCTCAGTCGTGTCTGACTCTGTGCGACCCCATGGACTGTAGCCCTCCAGGCTCCTCTGTCCGTGGGGATTCTCCAGGCAAGAATACTGGAGTAGGTTTCCAGGCCTTCCTTCAGAGGATCTTCCCAACCCAGGGATCGAACCCAGGTATCCCGCATTGCAGGCAGATTCTTTACCATCTGAGCCACCAGGGAGGCCCTTCAACACAATAGACGCTGGTTTCTCTCCCACCCAAAGAGGGACCAAGGTGAGTAGGCGGCTCTCATTCTGAGACCCAGGTTTTTCCCACGGTGATGCTCATCCTTCCTGGGGCATTGGTTCAGTCTGCTGGTTCTAAGCTGGGTTGCAGGGCCGGCTGGGTGGTCCCAGCTCACAGGAAGGGGAGAAAGAGTGCAAGAACTCACGCCCACCACTAAAGTCCTGGAGCTGGAGGTGTGGCGCATCACCTCTGTTTACATTCTGTCGGTAGGGGCTTGGTCATTTGGCCACACTTAGCTGCAGGGGTGGAGAAGGCAATGGCACCCCACTCCAGTACTCTTGCCTAGAGAGTCCCAGGGGCGAGGGAGCCTGGTGGGCTGATGTCTATGGGGTTGCACAGAGTTGGACACGACTGAAGCGACTTAGCAGCAGTAGCAGCAGCTGCAGGGGAGGCTAGATCAGGTGGTTTCTGATCTAGATGACTGGCCATGCACCCAGCTGCAACTTGAGAACTACAATAAAAAGGGAGTTTTGGCGGATGACTAAGAGTCTAAAACAGACCTCCACTGATATAGAGTTATAGATTAATGATAGATGGATAGATAGAATATAGAGACTATATACTATACAAAGAATATATAGAGAATATATATTTAAATGTTTAATATATATTATAATGGGCTTCCCAGTTGGCTCAGTAGTAAAGAATCTGCCTGCAATTCAGGAGCCGCAGGAGACACGAGTTCAATCCCTGGGTCAGGAAGATCCCTGGAGGAGGGCATGGCACCCCACTCCAGTACTCTTGCCTGGAGAATCCCATGGACAGAGGAGCCTGGTTGGCTATAGTCCATAGGGTCCCTAAGAGTCAGACATGACTGAAGTGACTTAGCACACATATAGTATATCAATATGTGATGACATATATAACATGTATTCTAAATATTAATACATTATTATTACTAAATATTAATATGCAGTAGTACATATTCATATATTAATAGTATATTTAATATATGAAATATAGAGAGAATATATTTAGTATAGAGTTAGCATAGCATTTTTAGTAGAGACTGTACATATGTAATCTGTATATATGAAATCAGTCTCAATATAGGTACAAAGCTTTAGAATTGCTTTTCAGCATGGTTCTCTTGCCATTTCTGGTGCTTCGTCTCTGTACCCTGCGTTTCCTCACCTCTCCAGGGGGAGTGCTCACAGAAATGCTACTACATTTTCATCGTGGAGACCGTCTGCGTGGCCTGGTTTTCCCTCGAGTTCTGCCTGCGGTTTGTCCAGGCCCAGAACAAGTGCCAGTTCTTCCAAGGGCCCCTGAACATCATAGACATCCTGGCCATCTTCCCTTACTACGTGTCCCTCGCGGTGTCCGACGAGCCCCAGGAGGATGGGGAGCGGCCGGGCGGGAGCTCGTACCTGGAGAAGGTGGGGCTGGCACTGCGCGTGCTGCGGGCCCTCCGCATCCTCTACGTGATGCGCCTGGCGCGCCACTCGCTGGGGCTGCAGACGCTGGGCCTCACGGTGCGCCGCTGCACGCGCGAGTTCGGCCTGCTTCTCCTCTTCCTGTGCGTGGCCATCACCCTCTTCTCCCCTCTGGTCTACGTGGCTGAGAATGAGTCTGGGCGGGTCCTGGAGTTCACTAGCATCCCGGCCTCCTATTGGTGGGCCGTCATCTCCATGACAACGGTGGGCTACGGAGACATGGTACCCAGCAGCGTGCCGGGCCAGATGGTGGCCCTCAGCAGCATCCTGAGCGGCATCCTCATCATGGCCTTCCCAGCCACGTCCATCTTCCACACCTTCTCGCACTCCTACCTGGAGCTCAAGAAGGAGCAGGAGGAGCTGCAGGCCCGCATCCGCCGCCTGCAGAACGCGGCCACAGCCGGCGAACACGAACTCCTGAGGGACGTCAGTGACCTGAGCCTGGAGGGCCCTGCCTTGCCCATCGCATACATTTAACTCAAAATCCTCCCCCGAAGATGCTAGACCTTCAGCGCATGGCCCTCGGCTGACATGAGCTGGAGAACACCAGCGCCTGGATCCTCCAGGAGTGTGTTTGTAGAGCTTGTGGGCGCACTCCCAAAGCTGGGAGGGGCTCGAGGCCAAAGATGTTTGGTCGGGTGGTTCTTGACCCTCCCGGGCACAGTGGTCTGGGCTGGCCTTATCCATGTCACTTGCCATTTCCTCTCTCCCTGCCCCTCGCTGAGCACATCCAATTTCGCTGGGTTAGCTCTATCTCCCTTCCTTCCGAGCAGAGTCTTCAACATCCCAGGCTGGGTTCCAGACGCCCACAGAACTTAACCTACAGAATTCCATTCCTCCCCTAAGACCCTCTTTCCTGGACCAACCCACCGCCAGGAACTGGAGGGGTCAGTCACTGCAAACCCCTCTGATCAGATCTCTGCCCAGCCCTATCGGGGGTTCCAGCCTGGGTCAGTGTACTCTCCCATTGCTCACACTACCCATGGCATTTTCCTAATGCAGCTGCCCCTGCCCAGCACTGGAAGCCCTTAGCCAAGAAGGCAGAACTGCATCTGTGTTAAATCCCACGCTGGGGGCTGGGAGCCCACCATCCCTCCTGACCTGCCTGGGACCTGGGCAGAAGCGCCACTTGCCGGCACAGCAAGCCCTCCTGGGCTCTTGGTGGGACCTTCTCCAGTCATCCAGTCCTTGGCCTTGACAGAGGCTAACTCTCTCAGGGCACCCAACTGTCCCTTGAGAGAACCATTCCTGCTGCTGGTTCCTTTAGCCCTTTGGGGACCTCGGCTTTCCACTCTCAGCGAAATTGCCAGAGACGCAGCATAGAAATGAAGGCAGCCTTAGGATCCACACCCCCCCTCCCCCCCGCCTGCTCCCCAGATCCCTTGATGCCAGAGGATAAGACCTTCTTTGGCCGATATTTAAACAAATTCATTCACTTAGGGTTAGGGTTCATTCAGTAACATGCCTGGCCCTTTGCATCCAGCATAGGAGGCAGAGGTTGGACCAAGTCATTGGAGAGAGCAGTGCATCCTGAGCAGAGGGGAAGAAGCAGTGAGTTCTGGGCAGTCGGCTCATGGAGGGCTTCACAGAGACACAGGAGGGGGTGGATGCAAAGGGTTGTTTTGGAAGACAAAGTGGAAAGGTGGGCCGGAATGAGATGCTGTGTAGAGGACTTGGACATTTCAGTAGATGCAGAGGAGACATTGGAGATGCTGGAGGAAGGGGCAATGTGAATGGACTGCAGTGTGGATGGAGATAATGGGATGGGCCGCTGGAGGACCAGTTTGGAACAGGGAACAATTGAGCAGTTTGAGCAAGCTACAAGCGCCTACCTCCTCCACGTCATTAATTGTACAGGTGGTGCCAGGTCCTGGAGTCTCATCTTTTGTTTCCCAGCTGAGCACACCTGGGAGAGGCCAGAGACCTCCCACCAGTGGCTCCGCCATGCACTGCTACATGCCATGGGCTGTAAATATGCTAAGAAAGAGCACAAGGTTGCAAATGGATGATGGAGAGGAGGTTGTGGACCTCCGGATCTAATGTAGTTCACGTGTAAGCATTTCATTGATGGGGACAACCAGCCTTTATTTCACTAGTATTTAGTGCAGGCCTACTATGTACTGGGCATACGCTTCCCCCTGACCGCAATGCCAGGGTCAGTTTAACCACAGGTGGCTTGGGCAGGGGGCCATCTACACCAGCATCTAGCTTCAAGCTGGCCTTGACCTCGTGGGGAGCCCTCACTCCCTTTGACTGCTCCGAGTGCCATCTCAGCTGATGGGCATACATGTCCCCCGATTCCTCTAGCCCCCCAAGAATCATCAGGGCACCCCCTAGTCCTTCCCAAGATGACATTTCACCAAATAGGCACTCTGCATGGTAGCAGAGTGGCCAGTCAGGGCTTCCCTGGTAGCTCAGCTGGTAAAGAATCTCCCTGCAATGCAGGAGACCCCGGTTTGATTTCTGGGTCAGAAAGATCCCCTGGAGAAGGGATAGGCTACCCACTCCAGTATTCTTGGGCTTCCCTGATGGCTCAGACAATAAAGAATCTGCCTACAATGCAGGAGACTTGGGTTCGATCCCTGGGTTGGGAAGATCCCCTGGAGGAGGACATGGTAACCCACTCCAGTATTCTTGCCTGGAGAATCCCATGGACAGAGGAGCCTGGCGGGCTATAGCCCATGGGGTCACAAAAAGTCGGACATGACTGAGTGACTAAGCACAGCACAGCACAGTGGCCAGTCACACAAGGAAAAGTCCTGCCCCTCAGAAAAGCCACCGTGACTTTAGCCCCATCCCTCTCTGTCAGTTTCAAGGGCTGGGCTAAATCTGTGGTTTTCCAATTGGGGTCCCGCGAAGATCCTCAGGGCAGCTTCTGTTCCAAGGCGCAGCATTTGCAAATAATGATTTTTTAAAAGAACGTGCAAATTTCTAGACCCCTGTTTTAGTCATGGCCCCACTGAGGGGCAAGCTCACCCCAGACCTGGAATGGCCTAGGACCATATCAGGCCCCACATGGATCCTCCCTCTCCTCCTTCTTTTCTCTTACTAAATTTTTGGCCACTGTGCAGCATGGGGGATATTAGTTCCCCGACCAGGGATCGAACCCTCACCCTTCTCATTGGAAGCAGGGAATCTCCCTGGACCATCAGGGAAGTCCCAGGTCCTTCTCTCTCTTCTGATTGAGACTTTTTTTGTGCTGCAAACCTGTGGCAAAAACCCCTCACTTCCACTCAGCCCATTCTGTGACTGGCTCCCACCAAGGCTGCCCTCTTTTCCTGTTTCCCATACTTTGGCATCCAAACAAAAATGTGCCAAGATTAAAAGAAAAATAGTTGAGCCCATCACCAACATTATGAGCCTTACAGTGTCTCAGTACATGCCCGGTGGACATTCTTTACCAAATTAGAAGTGGAAAATTGAAATTGATTGCTCGCAAGTAGGGCTTAATTAAAAGCTCTATTTTTCTCTCCCTTCCATGTCCCCTGGGGACTGATCTCCTTGTGTTAGTCTAGCTTGGCAGAGCTGCCTTTCCTTCATGCTGATTGGGTAGAATGGGGGTGACCAGCAGGTTGCTAGGCAGTCTTTTCATCCCCATTGGCTGAAAAGAGTCTCGCGATTCCCAGAAAGGCTTCTTTTTCTTGGAGGCCAATGGGCATGACTGCAGCCAAAAGTTGAAATTCTCCAGCTGAAGGCAAAGAGCAAAGGGCCTTTTGCTTCAAGTCACTTCCATGTGGCTCCCAGAGGCAACTTTAAAATGGTGATTCAATACCTCTCTAGCCAAGAGTTGAGCCCACGTGATTTGAGGATGGATAGGTTAATTCTTCAACACCCTGCAGGTGGGGCTTGAGCCAGTGATTCTGTTTTCATGGCTTTTAGGACTGGAAGGCCCATCAGAAGACAGTCTAAGCAGGTGGTTACCATGGGGTGTCTGTGAACCTCTTAAGATTATAAATGCACAGCTTTGAAGAAGGGTCCAATGACATTTATCAACCCTCAAGGGAATCCATGACCCCTGAAAAAGGACAAGAAGTTAAGAAAAATTGACTTCTGCATTTTAAGATGGAGAGACCAAGGCTTAGACAGGGAAAGCCACCTCCCCAAGGCCACACAGCCGGTTCATTTAGTTAGAGCCGAGCATCCTGATTCCAGCAAAACACCCTATTAATAGTATATCAGCTCTCAGGTTCATCTGACACAGTGCCCAAGACCGCAAAGAAACTATTCAAAACAAGATTGTAACACGTTGCCACGTACCCTGAGCAGGGTAAGGAGGGTCGTCTTGGGGCCTCTTGAGCACCAGCTCTTACCCTTCGTATAACATGGACATGGAAATCGATTCCACTGGGCTTTCTTTCTCTCATTGATCCCATGGAGAGGGTGGAGGAGACGGTTGTTAAGTTTTCTCCCAGCATGGACCGTCTGTGATTCTGGGAAGTTCATTGCAACTGTTTATATGATGGGGGGTGGGGGCAGGTGAGAAACCGAGAGAGAGCTGAGAAAGCAGCACTCGCCACGGTCCCTGACTGTCTGCAGAACTGCTCCCTTAGCAAAAACCACAGGTGCCTCAAGCTTGAATAGGGGTTCGCGGAGATCTCTGCCCACAAGCTGCCCACGTTCCTACCTGTCCTGTCCACCTGGGCATCTCATGCTCAGTGCCTGGTTGCACAGCTCGGCCTCCCCCGCCTGCCCCCCTCCAAGGGCTTAAACTCTCTCCCTCTGCTGCTGCTTGTTGAAATGCTCATCATGGGCTTCACTTGTTGAATGATTACTGGGCACCGGGCAATTGATTTCTTAACATTTTATTTGGGAAACTCACCAAAAGAAGTTGTAAAGAACAAAAATAGTACACAGAAGACTCCCATACACCTTTTAAGAAACATTTAGCCCCATTTGCTGTATCATTCGCTCTATTTTTTTTTTAATTATTATCTATATGTAGGATGTTTTTCTGGACTCTTTGAGGGTAGGTGACTATATCACGGCACTTTGCTCTCGGAACTTAAGAAGATGGTAACTGAAAAGACTGTCAGAACACCATGGGTCCAAGGGTTCCCAGCCAAGAGTTTCCACAAGGGGTTTGGGAATCTCTGGTGTTGACACGCAACAAAGCACGTGTATGTCTTGTGCATTTCAGAGTGCAGTGTCCAATGATTTCATCAGGCTCTCAAAGGAATCTACAACTCCTCCCCTCAAATAAAAAGATAGACGCTCTAAGGGGAACCAACTCCTTCATTTTAAGATGGAGAGCCCAAGGAGACCCGAAATACTTCACTGTTTAGATCCTAAGAATAAGGACATTCTTTTACAAAGCCACGAGGCAGTTAACCACTATCCAGTCCAGCTTTGTCGACTGACCCAATAATATTCTTTATAGCCTTTCCCCTCTGGGACAGGGTCCAGGGTAGGCTGGGACATTGCATTTCCTTGTCCTATCTCTTTAGCCTCCTGTAGTAGATCTTTCCACAGCTTTCATTTGTCATAGATGGCATGGAAATTCAGGGTGAGTTTCATCTCCCTTTTCTAGCAGAAAGTGCTTCATTTTGCACCCATCCCCTTGTGTCTCCTCATGGTTAGATTGAGGCTGTGCTTTTCTGGCCAGAAGTTGTGTTATTCTCCAGGAATCACATCCAGGGGTGACATAGGAGCCCTTTATTATGGGAGGTGACCTGGGAAATGCTGGCAGGGGAGTGGAACAAGAGAGCTGGGGAGTGCTGGCTGGCCCAAAGGCATTCAAATGAGGAAAAGAACCCCAGCTCCCACACAGCCTGCATAGAACATGCTAGAAGGACCCCCCCCCCCCCCCCAGCGCCTTGGTGAGGAGGAGAGAGGGTCTGTCTGGCAGGTGACCTCATCCCCAAGGCTCTGAGCAGGTCTGCTCTCTCCCCGGCTGCCAGGAGGAGGGGACCGTCCCTTGCCCTCTGACTCTGCCAGCCTGGGAGCCGCCTGGAGCACACATTCTCAGAGCTAGAGGATCCTTACGGTTGCTGTGTCTAACCTGCCCCTTTCACGGGTGTGGATACGGAGGCCCAGGGAGGGGACGGGATGGGACAAGTCACATGGTCAGAGGCGGCAAAGCCAGGACTGGCAGGCAGTGCCTGCAACTCTGGGCCTCCTGACCCTCACCCAACACTAGGCTCATCCATCATTTGACATCTAACCAAAGGGCACCTCCTGGAACACAGTGTCGGTTAAAAATAAAACAAAGGGACGCCGCTCTCCTCACCGGCCCTGAGGCTCCTAGGCCTTCCAGAGCAGCCCCACCTCCCCGGATGCCAGCTCCAGGTGACACACAGAGAAGGCACGTGACTTTCATAAGTCACCTTTCCTGTATGCGGGACAAAGGAAAAAAGAATGAATTTGGGCACCCTGAGCTAAAATTAGCCAATCTTGCTGTTCCAAAGGCTTCCATTGTACTCAGTCAATGACTGGTTTGAAATAAGATCCCCGGGAGAACTCTGCAATTTCACCTGCGCCTTCCTAACTATAAGCTTCTGGGGCTCCCCCACCCCTGCAGCTCCTAGAGAAACATTAAACAATACCGAGACATGACAAGTGGCTTCTCTGGTGTGTTGGGGCAGGTCTAGCCTCAGAGACTGCTGGGGCTGACCTCGGGATGCGGGAGGAGGTGGGAGGGTGCCCTAGGTGATGGGTGGCAGGGGTCAGGCTCACCTATCTCTGGATCATGGCCAAGTCAGAAGTTAGAAGGGCAATGGTTGGTTTCTAGGGCACTGTTTCTTAAATGCCTGCCTTGTGCCAGGCATTGTTCTGTCAGCAAGACAGATGCTCCCGGACATGTGGCTAGAGGAGATGATCGGAGGAGGGAGGCAGACCACAGATAAATTAAGAAGGAAATGAACAGGACAGGGGACTTCCCTGGTGGTCCAGTGTTTAAGAATCCACCTTCCAATGCAGGGGACGTGGGTTTCATCCATGGTCTAGGAACTGAGATCCCACATGCCACCGGAAGTAAGCTTGTGTGCCCCAATAAGAGAAGCCAGTGGGCAGCAACAAAGACCCAGCACAGCCAAAAAAAATAAACAGGACGAGCAGAGCCTAGGAGGGAAGAGGGCAGAGTGGTGATGGGAGGAGCATATGGGACACCTGCTCCGAGGAGGTCTGTCTTGGTCCTCCCAGATGTTTGGGTTCCCCCAGAAGGAGACCCTGAGGCAAGGATTTACAGGCAGGCAGTTTATTTGGGAGATCATCTGAATAAACACGGTACATTTTTAGGACACATCCACAAACATCAGTTAGAGATGTTTTGTTTCCAAGGACAGGAAACTCAGACTTCATCAATCAAACGAACAAACAAAAGGAGATTTTATTGGTTCTTATGACTGACAATCTACAAGGAGTGCAGGTGTGGTTTGATCCACATTCTCTAGGTCTTTTATTTATTTATTTTTAAAATACTGATCACTGTATTTATTTGTTTGGCTGCTCTGGGTCTTAGTTGCAGCCTGCAGGATCTTAAGTCTTCGCTGTGGCATGCAGGATCTTTGATTTGCAGCATGTGGAATCTAGTTCCTGGACCAGGGTCCGAACCTGGGCCCTCTGCATTGGGAGCTCAGAGTCTTAGCCACTAGACCAGCAGGGAAGTCACTCTCTAGATGTTTTAGAATGCTTCTACAGGTCAGCAAAAAAAAAAAAAAAAAAAAGAGCTCATAGTAAAATGGAAATTTTCAAAACATCTTCCAGAGCCATATTTTGGAACAGGGTTGCTGTCTAGCCCAATGGTCCCCAACCTTTCTGGCACCAGGGATAGATTTCATGGAAGACAGTTTTTCCACAGATGGGGGACAGGGGATGGTTTCGGGATGATTCAAGCACATTACATTTATTGTGCACTTTATTTCTATTGTTATTACATCAGCTCCAACTCAGATCATTAGGCATTAGATCCTGGATGTTGGGGACCCCTGCTCTAACCCACTCCTGTGAAGAGAGGATTCTATCAGTCATTCATTTTCCATTCAACATTGGTTTGTTGGGCATGTTCTTTGTGGAAGACTCCATGGGGCAGGGAGCCAGGGGCATGGAGAGAGACAACAAGCTGAGAACAGCCAGGCCTGGCAACAGCCACCACTGCCGATGATGGCCAAGATCGAGGCACAGCGCTTGGCTCACTTCCCAGTTCATCCCACCGTGACCCTGTGGGCCATGGATTGGTGACCAGCTCTCATTCACCAGGTGGGGAAACTGAGGCTTGGAAAGGTGGAGTGGCCCCTCGATTCGCCTCCTGGGTCTACACTCGTGCTCAGTGGTGAAGACTACACACGGGGAGGGGCAGCACGGGGCAGGGGTCCAGGAGAGACCCCGGGGCTCAGAGCTGCAGGCAAGGGGGGATGGGAGTGATGGCAAAGTTGGCTTGTATGTTGTGCCCAGGTAGGTCATGTCACCTCACAGCTCAAAATGCGGTTGTTGGCAAAACTCCACCCGGTGGGGATTGGGCCAGAAGACATTAACAGGCTCTCCCTTTCAAAAGCAATCTTCATCATCACCCTGCAATAATAAATCGGCTGAGTCAAAGGAACCAAGCGAATAATGTGGTAACAGAGACTGTCTTGGGAGGGAAGGATTGGACAGGCAGATTTATGCAACGTGGGGACAAATATTACTTACTTGGCAGAACACGGCAGAGTTAATGTCATTTTGAATAACTTGTTTACCCACTGATTATGTGATTAATGAATATCAAAAGGCTCATTGCATAGAACTGCATTTGGGAATGGCTGGGATCTGGTTGTAGTCACCATCACAGGACAAAAAGTAAATCAATTTAAATGATCTCCGGGGGAAAACAATGTGTAATAAATGTGCTAATTAATAGGCTTGGGTGTTTTAAAAATCCTCTCCATTCCTGAAAAAAAAAATAAGAAGAAATCATTATTTCAAAGTTAGCCTATTTTTTTTTCTGTTTAAATAACAATAAAGTGTGTTAGTCGCTCAGTCATGTCCAACACTTTACAACCCCATGGACCACAGCCCACCAGGCTCTGCTGTCCGTGGAATTTTCCAGGCATGAACACTGGAGTGGGTTGTCACTTCCTTTTCCAGGGGATCTTCCCGGCCCAAGTATTGAACCTGGGTCTCCTGAGTGGCAGGCAGAATTTTTTACCATCTGAGCCACCAGGGAAGCCCTTAAATTACAATACTGGTATTAAAAAAAATAATCTCACTGTTTTCTGAATTAAAGACAAAGAAAATCAGCAGCTGTCTGGCTTTTGAGACCCTCCATCCTGGTTCAAACTCCCTGCTGTCCTTCCCTTGCACGTGCGTGATCCTGAACACCAGCCTGCCTTTGGCAGCGGCTCCCACCTCCCCTAGCCCCCGTCCTCTCGTGCCCCCTCCCAGCCCCTTTCCCACCCCCTCCCAAGCCCTCTAGCCCACAGCTCTCCCTCTCAGGGGCAAAAGCTGCATCTCTCACCCCCGTGGCCTTCAGGAAAGAGCAGAGGAGAGCTGCTGAGGGCGAGGAGGGAGCTCTTGGACACACACCGCCCAGCCACGCTGTACAAGAGGCTGGGGGTCTGCCCCAGGTCAGAGAAGCGACTCGAGCAGCGGCCTGGGGGCTCCCAGGCACTTGGGGACGTCAGGGGCCTGGGTGGGAACTGCAGCTCCATCCCAACGCTGTGCTCTTCTGGGGGGTGCCCACCTTCACCTGGTGAATTTTCTCACCAGTAAAGTGGAGCAGCGAGAGCATCCACCTCGCTGGTGGGGGGTTTAATATGACAGCATCTGTAAAGCCTGGGGGCAGGTGGTGGGGGCAAGGCCTGCTCCAGCCTGTCAGCTCTTTCCTCCATCACCCCCTCCCCGCCACGCCCCCTTGTTGGCAGCAGCACTGGTTGAAAGGGAGAGGACGGGGCCCAGCAGATGGACAGAGGGAAAGCCCAGCCTGAGGTCAGGTGGGCTGGAGAACAGCCATGTGGGCTGGCCTTCCGGTTGTTTCTCCAGATGAGTCCACCGGAGTGAACTGAGGTTAAGTGGCCGCCAAGGTCACACACACACACACACACACACACACACACACACACCACACACACACACACACACACACCACACACACACACACACACACACACACACACACACACCACACACACACACACACACACACACACACACACACACACACACACACACACACACACACACACACACACACACACACACACACACCACCCCCCGCAGTGGCTGGGAGGTGGCCTGGAGGGAACGGATGCTATCCCAGGGCTTCAGTGTCTGCTCCTGCCTGGCCCGGAATGCCAATCCAGCTTCCCAGCCCACTGGGGAGAGCGATCTGGAGTTCTGGACCCTGTAACTGTTGGGGGAGCAGGGAGGCCCCGGTCACAGGGTGTGGGGCTGGAGGCTGGTGTGGTCCTCCACCACCTCAGGCCCCAGACTTCAAAGCTACTGCGCTCCTGCTCTTGCTCCAGGCCCCTGCCCAGGCCTGCAGATGTGTGCCCGGCGCCAGGGTCAGGGGGTGGGCGTGTGCCTGGGCAGGATGCACTTCCTCCTCCGCCCCCAAGGTCCTTGGGGAGCCTGGACATTCCTGCAGACTCCCCACAACCCCCACCCCTGAGAGGTAGGCTCTGGGTATCACAGCCTCACCAGGTAGGACAGCTGTGGTGACGCAGAGGCAGGGTGGGACCCACTCGGGATGAGCCCCCTGCCAGCTCCCAGGGCTGCCCACCTCTCGCAGGACCCAGAGGACCTGGAGGGCAGGGACTGGGGCTCCCCCTTCCCCACCAAAAAGCCAACAGCACACAGGAACACCAGAATCAGCTTCTTTATTCGAGCCCCCAGTGTGCAGCAGACCCCACCCTGCCTCCGCGTCAGGGCCTCCCTCCATCCCTGGCTTCACCCTGCGCACCAGTGCTCAACCCGCCCTCACCCCCTCACCCCCCACCCCCCAATCGGCACTCCTCCAGCGGGGTCCCGCTGGGCTCAGAACCTCGGCCCCTGGAGCTCTGCTTCAGTTTTTGAATTTTCCCACCAGCGGTTTCGAGGGCCAAGCCCCCAGGCCCTGCTGGTCCAGGAGGATGGACAGCTGCTGGCGAGCCTCCTGATAGGGCCCGGCCTAGAGCAGGAGGGGTGCAGGTGAGAGGGGGTGTTTGCCAGGGGTGCGGGAAAGAGGGCTGTGGGGGCGGGAAGGCACTGACCTTGGCTGCCTCGTAGGTCTGCAAGGCCAGCAGGTGGGACTTCCCAAGGGCATGGGCAGCCTGGCGAAAGGCCCGGAGAAAGGAGGCCTTGCAGAGGCGCGAGGGAGGCCCGGGGGCAGCGCTGGGAAGGACAGAAAGGCGCCCAATGTGGGGGGAGGGCAAAGGAGGCCCGAGCCACCAGGCCCGCGCCACCCTCTCACACCACCTCCACCTCCACCCTGACGATCTTGGGGGGTCACATTGCTGCTGAGAAGCTGGTGGCTAGATGCATCTTTTTTCCCCACAGGCAAGGGGATGGGGGACCCCTCTGGTTGTCAAACCCCCCTCCAGCCTGCCCCCAGGCCCTTCTTACTCGGCCTTCACACGCCCGGTGGCCACGTCCACCACCTCGACGTCCGGGTCCCCCAGGCTCCAGTTGAGGCTCAGGCCCTGGCAGGTGTTGGGGGGGAGGTCAGAGGGGGCCACCGAGGGCCCTGCAAAGAGGTGGAGCATGGTCCGGGTGTAGGGGGCTGGCAGGCACGGCCCCATGGCCCTGTCGAGGCTGGGCCGCGTGTGGATGGCCCGGCTCAGGGTCGGGGGGTCGTGGCAGGAGTCGGCTGTGGGGCACAGGACAAGGTCTGAGTCTCTGTCCGCCCGTCTCCCCGCCCCAAGGCCCGCCCCTGCCCCCCTGCCCTGCGGGGCTCACCCAGGACCAGGCTGGTGGTGTAGAGGGGGGGCAGGAAGTGGGCCAGCAGGCCACCCCCCAGCCCCAGGACGGCCCAGCGCGCCAGCTTGTCACTCGCCGAGAGGCAGCCCACGTGCGTGTCGCGGAGCGCGGGGGCCACGTAGCACACCGGCTTCAGCTCCCCCTGGATGTGGGCCTGCAGGCGGAGCGGGGGGCCGTGCAGGAGGCCGCCCTCCAACGACGGAGGGAGGCTGCGGAGGACCGGGGTAGGGGGTCAGGGCCCCTCTCCCACCCCCACGTGGCGCTCCCTGGTGCAGCCCCCCAGGCCCCCCTCACCCTGTACCCCACACACTAGATATCGTAGGCGGCTCCCTTGGGCGTGTTGCTGACGTAGAGGTGCAGGAAGATCCGGGGCTTGAGGGCGAAGGGGGGCCCGGGCCCCGGCTTGGGGGCCAGCACGGACTTCTCCTTGCCCATGGGGCCCCCCTGCGTGGCCAGCAGGAGCTGCCGGAACAGGAACCTGGGGGTGGAGGAGTGGCAGCTAGGGTGGTCCCGTCTCCCTGGGGCTGGCTGGGCAGAGGGCCCCCCGCCACCCCTCACCTCAGCAGGGCCCGGCGGGCCACCACCAGCCCGTGGCAGTCGTGCAGCTGCCGGCCTGAGAAGTCCAGCCACCCGGCGCAGCTGCCGCCGCCGGTGCCCAGCGCCACCAGCTGGTAGGTCTCCTTGGCGTGGCCCCTGGCGCCCGGGACCTCTGCGGGGAAGGGGGCAGAGAAGACTGGCCTGAGGCAGGGGGCCCAGGGGCCTTCCCGGGGAGGCGGGGGCAGGGCCACCCTACCTCGCTCCAGGATGACCGCGGCCACAGTCCCCTTGCAGGCCCAGTATGGCGAGCTGGCATCTACCAGGCGGTCGAAGACTGCGCTGACCACGGCCGCGCAGCGCTGCTCATGGGTCACGATGTTCTCTGCAGGGGAGGGAGCGGGTGGAGGTGGCTTCACAGGCCATGCCCTCCTGTGCTGGGGGGGTGGGCGTCACTGGGGTCTCACCTACCTATGCTCAGAGGAGCGAGAGGAGGCTGGTTGGGGGTCTTTGGGGGTTCTGGAAGAGAGACAAAGGGTGGGCTGTCGTGGGTGCTGGGGACTGCCCTCCCATCCTTCATCCTTCAGGAATCCAAGAGGTCCCACGGGCGATTGGTGTGTGTGGAGGGTTGAGGTCGGGGGCTCAGGTCATCCTCCGGAAGCCAAAAGTCCCTCAGCTGCCCCCAGCAGTCCCTGGGCCCAGGGTGGGTGGGATTCAAAGGACATTAGGGCAGGGGTCTGCTCACATCTCCATCCCCAGCTCCCTGCAGGCTGGGTCCTGGTGCCCAGATAGTCTCTGCAGCAACTGACCCCTAGGTGCATGTGCACTCCCGCCCCCGACGTGCCCTGGGTTACCTGCCCCTGCAGCTGGGCCCTCCAGCTGACGCCGGATGTAGTGGAGGGCAGAGAGAGCTGCCTGCTGCTTGGCCTCCGGCTTACTGTTGGCAGTGCTTGGGGGGCAGACCACCCCATCCAGCTCCACAGCCACAGAGAAGGGCGAGCAGGGGTCTGGGGAAGGAGGAGTTGAGAAGTGGTACCGTGCGCCTCATCCTTGTCCCGGGCGCTTCCTAGCAGGACCATGACACCTGCCAGCGAGCATGACCAGCATGACGGGGAGACAGCCTGCTGAGCTCCGCCCAGGCCGCTGCAGGCCTCGGCATGCCAGGCCATGGCCGCTCACAGATCCGCGCCAGCCCCTCGGAAATAGATCCCTGTGACCCCATTGTACAGAGGGGGACAAGGCAGGCACATGGCCAGCAAGCCCAGGTGCTGTCAGGACCCAGATCCATGGCTGCACTGTCCCCAGGAGGAAGGTCCCCTGTCCTCTCTCAGACACACTGCTCTATTTCTTCTCTACAAGAAGCTCGTCTTCCAAACATGACCACTCCAGGTGTTACTTATGACACAATAGAGACAGATGAAAATCCTAGAACAGGGATCAGTTGGTCAAAGGGCATAAATTTATTTCCATTCACAGTATTTGCTGTTACCTGCTGCTAAATTGTCTCCCAAAAGGGCTGCCTTTTTCTTTTGAAGAGAACCTGAATTTCAGTACCCCTCACTAGCATGGAGATTCACCTACTTTAAAAGAGCATCAAGAATGCCAGTTAGGGAGACTTCTCTGGCAGTCCAGTGGTTAAGAATCTGCCTTCCAATGCAGGGGAGGTGGGTTCAATCCCTAGTCAGGGAAGTAAGATCCTGCATGCCTTGGGGAAACTACTGAGCCACAGCTACTGAGCCCACGGGCCACAAAAGATCCCACATGTGTCCATGAAGACCCCGCGTGCTACAACTAAGACTTGAGGCAGCCAAATAGATATTTACAAAAGAATGCCAGCTGGGAGATGCAGAAGGCAGGCTGGCATCAGGACTCTCTGGCAGCTAGTGCAGTAATAATCAACTCTGGCCACAATCATCAAAGGATGTTACAACCATGGTGGGGGATGGAGTTCTAGGGAACAGGATCGTCACACCCAGCAGGGAAGTGAAAGCACCTGGTGACACCACCCTGATCAGGCCCTCCCAGCTGACACCCCAGGGGTAGAATAAGGAGATTTCGGGCCCCCTGGCGGGAGGCACTGCCACAGACACGAGGTTGCCACAGATGCCTCCGCTGGTCACGCATCACTTGAACCCAATCCTGAGGAAACAGACAAACCCAAATGAACAACTTTCTACAGGATAACCAGACCTTACCCTTCAAAATCATCACTGTCCTGAAGCCAAAGACAGCCTGAGGAATTGTTTCAGATAAAAGGAGGTTAAAGAGGCTGATGTAATAAATCGTGATGGATTGGAAAAAAAAATGTCCATCACTGTAACAAGCAGCAAAATTTGAACATGAATGGTAACTAAGTAATAGTATTATATCAATGGGCTTCCCCTATAGCTCAGCTGGTAAACAATCTGCCTGCAATTCCAGGAGACCCTGGTTCTATTCCTGGGCCGGAGAGATCCCCTGGAGAAGGGATAGGCTACCCACTCCAGTATTATTGGGCTTCCCTTGTGGCTCAGGTGGAAAAGAGTCCACTTGCAATGCGGGAGACCAGGGTTCGATCCCTGGGTTGGGACGATCCCTGGAGAAAGACTACCTACTCCAGTATTTTGGCCTGGAGAATTCCATGGACTGTATAGTCCATGGGGTCACTTGTTAAGTTTCCAGAATTTGATCCTTGTGCTGCAATTAGATAAGACAATGCCCTTGTTCTTAGAAAATATATGTTGAAATGTTTAAGGGGTAAATAAGCCTTCAGATTGTTCAAAACAAATTAATGTGGGTATTTATATGTAAATATATATAGAAGAGAAAGAGGGACAGAAAGTAAATGTGACAAATGTGAACTGGAGAATCTGGGTGAAGAGTTTATGGGAGCTCTTTTATACTATTCTTTGAAAATTTACCAAAATGAAGAATAAAAATGACAAAAAATGCCTACCCACATCGACAGTGGAAAGAGGGACCTTAGGCGGAAGGGAGTGGCAATATTCTCAGTGGTTCAGCTCAGGCTCTGAAACCAGACTGCCCCCTGGCAGTTTCAGCCTCTCTGGCCTCAGTCTTCCCATCTGTAAAGCAGTGGTAATGGTATCTGCCTTTCTTAAGGAACACTTGTGAGGACTCAATGAGTTAATGTATCTGAAGACCTTCAAATAACACTTGGTCTGTCACCCAGAACACAAGAACGTTAGCTGTCATCACTGGTATTGAATTGATTTCCTTGTTTGCTGTATTTTTTTTTTTTTTTTAGTTGCAGCATGCGACGTCTCAGTTACAGCATGTGGGATCTAGTTTCCCAACCAGGGATCAAATCTGGGCCCCCCGCAAGGGAGCTCAGAGTCTTAGTCACTGGACCACAAGGGAAATCCCTATTTTCTGTATTCTTGATGCTCTAGCATTCGGAGAAACCGTCCCTCCCAGGACTAGCTAATTCCTAGACATAGCAAACAACTTCTCTGCAAGCTCACTCTTTTCATATAAAAACCGACCAATCCAGAGCTCACACCCCAACCACAGAACTCTCTCACAAGCCAACATTCCCCATGCCCTAAATCATTCCCGAGGCCAGGTACTAGGCAGCTAGGAACCACCCCACAAACCCTAAATTTATCCAGTGTCTTGCTTTTATCAATCCTAATCTCACTCTGCATAGGTACCCTGCTCCAACCATTCTTTTCCAAGAAAACCCAATTAACGCCCTGGGCTGTGCCTGCCCCTCTCCTCTTCCTCCTGACCACTCCACCCTTTCCTACACAGCCCTGCATGGCCATCTGTGCCTCCTGTTTCTAGGAATCCATACTTCCTCCTTCGTGACAAGCACTCTCATGTCTGCTGTCTTGACATACCTGATTAAAACAAATCCCAGGTAGATTTTTTTTAATACATTATCTCGTTTGGAGTTGTTCAGTTTGGGGTTCTCCAAGAAAGTTTTACAAATGCTCCCAAAAGTTCTTAGAAGCAGGGAATGTGCTGGCTGAAAGCTGGGAATCTGAATCTAGGAGGGACCTGGTGTATGGATCTTGGTGGTTCTGGGAGGACGACTGTAACCATTATATCTGCATACAGTGTTGCCATCATTAAACTGTATCTGATAACCTCTTTGAGTTGGGGTGGGCTGGCCCTCACTTAGGCACCTCCTCTCCAATGCTGGCATGGTAACTGTAACTGTTTGTAACTGACCTTCAAAAAAACAGCTTGAGGCAGATCCCTTAACCAACCTGAGCTTCAGATGTGCCCCCTCCGCCCCTCCCACCCCCCCAACCCCCCAACCCCCCAACCCCCCGCCGTCACCTGATAGTTAGAAATCTGGGGTACCTGGTGCCCCTGGCGCCACGCTGCTCACAGCAGGCCTACCTCGGGCCCCAGGTCCAACTCAGTCTTCCTGGTTTCATTTGAAAACAGCCCAGGGCACGCTGCCATCCCAGCCCCCTGGGCCTCACCTGCTGTTTGGCCTTCTCGAAAGATCAGGGAGACGCCCAGATTAGCCGCGTACTGAGTAAGCAAGGCCACGGCCTGGCCCGGCGGCGGGTCTTTGAGAAGCAGGCCCAGATGTCTGGCCACCTTCGGGAACTCCCCGGCGGGCCCTGCAGGTGGTACAGCGACCCTCAGGGACCCCATCCTTCCTGTGCCCGGCCGCCCCCAGCTCCCCGGTCCCTGCCCCCTACCCAGGCCCCACCGTCCCCAGCCGCTGCAGAGGCCTGGAGCTGCCCGCCCGGTTCATCGTCCTCTGCGTTGGGGGCGGGCGCAGACTCTTGGCCCAGACTGGCCGAGGGCCTCCAGGGGCTGGACCCTGGGCTGATCTGCAGTGATGCTGCCAGACGGGGCTTCCTGCGGCCACTGTCATCGGTGCCCAGAGCTGCACTGGCCTGTGAAGCCATGGCTGGATTCGAGAACCGGAGGGGACAGCGGACACGTTGTGGCGCCACCCGCGCCCTTTTACACGCCAGAGCCAGTGCCCACGTGGGGAGCACGTGGTACAACCGGCGGCGCATGGTGAGCTCCGCCTCCCACCTCACTCGTAGCCAATGAGAGCCCATAAAGCTGTAGCAGGACAGTATGCCCAGCCAATGGGAGGCCAGTCTCCCAGGCAGCGAGAGCCTGTATGTGGACTAAGTGGCCACCTGGCCAATCTCCTTACTTCACGGGCGGGGCTCCGGGTGTAAGGTGAGGGTGGAGGACAGGGCCCTCCCATCATCTTCTCTGCGCTTGCGTGGTATTCGGGAAATAAAAGCCAGGGGAGGCGTCTGGGGACCCAAATTCAGCACCTCACCCCCGCTGCGGTCCAAGGCTGCCCTCCACTCCCCATTTTGCCAGTTTGCCCTCCCCAGCTGCTTAAGCAGCTGAGCCTAGAGGAGGACGGGAGGTCCTCATTCTGTAAGAGATGGTGTTTTCATTTGTAGCAGCCTCACAGTATCTTTAGGGCCAACATTTAAAATCTGTTCACCCTAAGCCTTCCTGAAGCCAACTGTAAGTGCTCCATGTGGGCTTTAGCTAAAATTAGTCATTTTATATCCTGCCCTCCCCAGGCCGCTTTTTTTCCCCTCAGAAGTGAATTTGGGTTGGTTCGTAAAAACATGTCGAGATAGCAATTCTTAAAAATGAGGGTCTAGCGACGAAGGAGAAATAACAAAAATATAGTTAAGAATGAAGACAATTTACATATGGCTCGCTACCATGTTGCTTTAAGGAGATGGAACTTTTAACAGTCTTGTAGGAGCCAGTGACTGGGAAAATGTGACCAGTTACTGAGTTTACCGTCTGTAAGTTTTGTTACTGTTGCTGCTGCTGCTGCTTGCTACTTTTGGATCTGACAATACGAGCCAGGAGGGGGGCGATGTGGACACTAAGGCATAGAGAAACAGTCGGTTAGAATCTGTTAACATTTGACTTGGAAGAACAGATGTGGAGCAAAGTAGATTTAACCTCCCAAACGGTTCAAGGATTGACCTCAAGAAAGACAATTCTGAGGACTTCCCTGGTGGCTCAGCGGTAAAGAATCTGCCTGCAATGTAGGAGTTGCAAAAGACGCAGGTATGAGCCCTGGGTCAGGAATATCCCCTGGAGGAGAGCATGGCAACCCACTCCAGTAGTCTCGCCTGGAGAATCCCATGGACAGAGGAGCCTGGCGGGCTTCAGTCCATGGGGTCGCAAAGAGTCGGACACGGCTGAGCGACTTCACTTTTCATTTCCTTTTACTTAATTTCCAGTGCCCACGACGTCTGCACGCGCATTCTCCCTCCTCCCGGGAGGTGGCGCTCTGGAGCGCCCCTAAGCCCGGGCTGGGAGGCGGGACTTCCTGCCTTCCAGAGAGCATTTCCGGCCCAGCCCGGGGAGGCGGTTCATTGTTTCTGTGCGGCTTTCGGGTTGAGGGCTGGGGAGCTAGGGTTCCGCCTTGGGGCTCCGTCGTAGCACGAGGGTCAGGCGAGCGTCACGCGGAGGTCAGTTTCCCAGACAAGCACGGCGCGACGGGATCACGTAAGTGCGCGCATCGCTCCGACAGGACGGAGGGGCGGGTCCCCCTGCTTCAGTCCACCGGCCCCAAGCTGTGTGGCTTTGGGACGAGTCGCCCAACCTTTGCAGAGTGGGTGGTGAGCAGCCGCTGGCTCATGGAGCGGGGAGCATCACGCCGTTGTAAAGCGTCGTAGCAACAACTGTCTGGCACACAGCGCTTGGTGTCAGATGCCTGCTGTTCTTGTGTTGAAATTCTGGGGCCTCGACGTGGAGTGGGAAGAGACGGATGGGGAGGACGTGGGCGAGTAGAGGTCTGAAGGGAAGGAAGGGCCTCCCTGATCCCGTTTCCCATACCCCGGCAGGCGCACCTATTGCCACACCCGGCGTTCGTGCAGACCCGAGGAAACTCCGGAGGTCTAAATTAGGATCCGGGAGAGAACGAGGGCCGGAAGTCGAGGCTGTCTTGTCTCGGGGCTTTTCTGAGGTCGTGGGCTCCACCAACTCCCTCAGCCTCCCTGCGTTTGTTTGAGGCTGTCTAGTTCCTTATTCTTGGATTTGTGCCTTCAGCTTTTACGTACTGATTTCAGTTCAGTTCAGTTCAGTCGCTCAGTCGTCTCCGACTCTTGCGACCCCATGAACTGCATGCAGCGCGCCAGGCTTTCCTGTACATCACGTAGTAAATAAGGCAGGCACCGGGGATAAAGTCCCTTCCCCATGGGGACCTTCAGAGCAGTTTGGAATCACATAGCTTTACCTTTAAATATTTTATCACACATCACAATGCGTGCTCCAGAGGAGGAATGCAGGGTGATGTGGGACAGGGCTGGAGGAACCAGGAGAGGCTTCCTGACAAAATCTGAAGGATGGGGGTGGATTTTATGGGTGGGTAGGAAGGGCAATGGTGTTCATTTTTAGTGGAGAGATAGTGTGAAAGGGTCCTCTCGTGAAAAGACGCATTCCCACCACTGTCCTCTCCTGTGATGGAGGAGAAAGACAGCAACAATCAGATGCCAGGAGCTCAGAAATGAATTAGATACAGTTCCTGTCCCAGAGAGCAGTCCTGAAGAAGAGATAAGGCATATAAACCACAATTAGAATGAGGCTGACCTGTGCCCTGAGAAACACATTCATTTGACCAGTTTTTTTATTTTTAATTACTATTTATTTATTTATTTACATGACTGAACTGGGTCTTAGTTATGGCACTCAGAATCATCAGTTATGGCATTCGAACTCTTAGTTGCAGCATGTGGAATCTAGTTCTGTGGTCAGGAGTCGAACCTGGGCCCTCTACATTAGCCACTGGACCACCGGGGAAGTCCCTCGTTTGAAAAGTGAAAGTGCTAGTCACTCAGTTGTGTCCAACTCTTTGTGACCCCGTGGACTGTAACCCACCAGGCTCCTCTGTCCGTGGAATTCTCCAGGCAAGAATACTGCAGAGGGTTGCTATTCCCTTCTCCAGGGGATCGTCCCTACCCAAGAATCAAACCTCAGTCTTCTGCGTTGCAGGGAGATTCTTTACCATCTACCAACATTTACTGTGTGGTGAGCACTTTGCAAGGTGCTCAGAGTACCTGGAGGTACTGAGGTTACAAAATAAATGGATACATGCAGTGGTAGCTCTAAGGGGAAAGGTTTTGCTTAGTGAGGCTCTGAGGCTGGTGCTCGCTTCTGGATGCAGGGAGAGTAGTGGTTCAAAACAGGTTTTGGAGCGGCTGGAGGATCACGCTATTGGCCTTGGGCAAGTTGCTCTTTCCCAGCCTGTTTCCTGACCTCCATACTAGCGGCAGGAGAATAAAACTTGTAGTACCATGTCGGGCAGATGCTGGCACTCAGTAAGTGAGAACTTCTCTTATTTTTGCAGGTAATAAAGGATATTACAGCTGCTTATTCTTCTAGAGCACTTTGTATTTTGTTGTTGTTGTTCACCCTCTTTGTGATCGCATGGACTGCAGCACACCAGACTTCCCTGTCCGTCACTATTTCTTGAAGTTTACTTAAGTTCACGTCCACTGAGTCAGTGATGCTTTCTAACCATCTCATCCGCTGCCACCCTCTTCTCCTCCTGCCTTCACTCTTTCCCAGCTTCAGTCTTTTCCAATGAGGCGGCTGTTCGCATCAGGTGGCCAAAGTATTGAAACTTCAGCTTTAGTCCTTCCAGTGAATATTCAGGGTTGATTTCCTTTAGGATTGACTGGTTTGATCTATCTGCAGTCCAAGGGACTCTGAAGAATCTTCTCCCACACCACAGTTTGAAAGCGTCAATTCTTCAGCATTCAGGCTTCTTCTTGGTCCAACTCTCACATCCATACATGACTACTGAAAAAAACCGAACTTTGACTATATGGACCTTTGTTGGCAAAGTGATGTCTCTGCTTTTTAATACTCTGTCTAGGTTTGTCATAACTTCCCTTTCCAAGGAGCAGGGATCTTTGAATTTCGTGGCTGCAGTCACCAAAGCCCTTTGACATAAACATTATTATTCAGTACATAGTTGGTTCCTTTTTGTTGGAGGGTACTGTACTCGACAATGGGAAGGCAGACAAATAAGACTCGTCTCTGGCTTTGGGGAACATGAGTTTGTCTTGAGAGTGTAGCCTAGAGTGTGGGGCTTGTCGTCCAGGTAGGACTATGTAATTATAATGTGATACGTGAGAGCGTGATGGAAGCTGACCCCCACCAGCCACCTTCTAACTTCGGTCCCCATCACTCACCCCCTAGTTGTTCCCATGGCTGCACAATTGCTTCTCACGTACTTCCTGCCCCAGGACTCTTGGTCTTGCTGTTCATTCTGCCCAGTACCCTCTTCCCAGTAGTTGGCATGTTTGTCTCTGTCATTAGGCTCTGTGTGTGCTGGACACCATCTTCATGAAGCTACCGATGCTTCACCCTTAGGCCCTGCCACCCCTTCCCTCCTGGCGGGTTGCTTGGTTTTGGTATAGCACCTACTATTCTCGGGCGTTCGGTGACACGTTCATTTGTTCTTTGTTATCTGCTTCCCCAAAGAGATTATCCTCCTCTTAAGGCACTCTTCACTCTCCCAGGAGCCCTGGAAGCCGCTGTCTGGTTCAGGTCTCTGAGGAAGGCCAGGGTGACGGTGGCTCCTGTTTTTCAAGATGGACTTCCCCAGCTCCCTCCCACCCTCATTGTTCATGACCGGCCCCCTTGGTCAGAGTGATGTCCCTGACCTGTCGTTCATGTGCAGCTGGAGAGATGCGCTGACCCTGCCAGCGTCCTCGCCCCAAGGCTGTCAGGTGAGGATGGCAGGGAGAGCCTTGGTGGCTCCGCGGCGGTGGGGGGGGACATCGATTGGCCCCCCCATCCTAGAGGTCACACCAGTTGGCAGGAGTGCAGGGTGAGGGGCTTTGGTACAAATCTACTAAGACCCAGGCTC
This sequence comes from Dama dama, assembly GCF_033118175.1. Lineage (NCBI taxonomy): Eukaryota > Metazoa > Chordata > Mammalia > Artiodactyla > Cervidae > Dama > Dama dama. The sequence continues at coordinate 16,566,640 of NC_083684.1, read as the reverse complement.
AACCAGAATCCTGTCCTTTGGGAACCTGGGGTGCTCTGCCATCCACAGAGGGTTCAGCCTCCTTCCTTGCTCCCTCTCCCCCAACCTTCTCCTTTCTCTGTTTGTTCAACGAATACTCACTGAATAGCCCTACTGTGTGCCAGGTGCCTTATCAGGTCCTGGGGATCCAGAGTGAGTAAGTTAGATGTGCTCCCTGCCCCTGGGGAACAGTTAGGTGGAGTGGGGACTGACAAGTGAATAGGTCAGAAGATAAAATCATTTCAAAGTGTGGACAGCTCTGAGCGAAACCAAAAGGATGCTGGAGCCACACAGTGCAAGGTGAGGGGGGCGGGGAGACCTGGGACAGGAAGGACACCTGCTCTTTCCCTGGATGCCTAAGCCATTGGCTGCCACTTAGAGACAGGCTGGCTAAGGGTTACACCAGGCAGAGGCACATGGGTGAGAAATTTAAGAGAGACCCTGGATGGGTGGTGGGGGTGGTTGGCAGGGCTCCCTTGACAAGGAAGGGCTTCCATCCGGAGCCTCACCTGCTGCTCTACCATCCCCGAGTGTGGAGCTGAGTTGTCTGAGGCCAGCCCTGCAGGGGAGCAGAGGAGCCTGTGGGCAACTGCATGGTCTCCCGAGTGTAAGTGACACATGGGTGGGATCCGGGCCAGCCAGTGAAGGCCGGGCCATCCTCCGAGAGCAGTGCAGCCTGGAGGTGGGAAGCACAGACTGGAGTCAGGCTGCCTGAGTCCAGATCCCAGCCCTTCTCTTTTCTGGCTGCTGCCCGGACTTGGGATGGCCTCCCCGTTCCTCCCATTTTCTTCATCATTAAAGTGACAGTGACCAGCTTGGCAGGCGCCTGGTGAGGACTGAAGGAGTTAACAAGAGACAAGAGCTGATGACAGGGCCTGGCCTGGGCGCTCACTCTGTCACGCTGTGGCCGTGGTTGTGTTTCCTCAGGACAGGGCGCCACCCGTGGCCAAGGACCTGCTCTGGGAGCCGGACATGCCTGGGCCCCTGCCCTTGCTGCCTCCTGGCCCCGGTAAGGAGCTCGGGCTGGGGGCCCCTCCCGAGCTGCTCCCACTCACTGCTGCTTCCCCAGCCCCCTGCTGATTCCTTCCACCCAGCAGGGTCCTTGGCACCTCTAGGCACGGGGATGCCTGGTTCCACTTCAGTCCCTTCCCAGCCTCCCTCTTCCCTCAGATCCCTGGGACCCTGGCCTGACTGCCAAAGATCTGCTTTTCCGGGGAGGCTACCAGTTCCGGAGACATCCCCGAGCCGTGCTGGATGTTACTGAGCAGGTGCGCGGGCCCACCCGGGGGACAGTGCTGTGAGCCCGGGGCTGTGCCTCCTGACCCGGCCTCCCTTCCTCCTGCAGGTCAGCCGGTTCTTGTGGAACCACGGAGACATAGCCTTTGCACCCCTGGGGAGGCTACTGCTGGAGAATTTCAAACTGGAAGGAGCACATGTGAGTAACCCTGGCCGGCCAGGACGGGGGAGGCGCCCCACTTTCCATCGGGGTGGGCCCTCGGGCGTGTGAGCTTGACAAGGATTTTCTACACAGAGCCGCTCTAAGACGAAGACAGTGGTCAGTGTGAAGAGGCTATTCCAGGACCTCGGTGGACACCAGCCCTGGGGGCAAGTGGCTAGTGAGAGAGGGCGGGTTGGGTAGGCCTAGCCGGTGGTGGGGCTGTGGAAGGATCCAGGCCGGGATGCCAGTTCCCATCAACATTTGCTTCCACCCTCCCCAGTGCACTCATGAGCCACACTTCCTCATCCAAACCCCAGCTGCGCTAGCAGTGCAGGGGAAAAGGACGGTAAGCTCGTAGAGTGCAGGCGTGGCTGCATCCAGGCGTTCAGGTGTTACTAGAGCTTTACCTTTACCTTCTCACCCACTTGCCTCTGCTTGGCTTAGTTCCTAGGCAGACCGCTTACAGGTGGCAGCAACGTGGTTTATGATTCCAGGGAGAGGCCACTGATTCCAGGGAGAGGGCTAGTGGCCTTCCTGAGGCACCAGCAGAAGTCCCAGGAAGGATGAGCTTGGCTCGGCTTGGCTTGGGTGTCATGCCCGTCATGAGCCCATCACTGTGGCTGGGGCGACCCCCAAGTGCCAGGCCTGGGTCATGTGACTGCAGCACAGGAACAGGGTGGGGTGTTCTTGCAGAGGAAGGAGTTCTAGGTTGATTTTAAAACGCGTCCACTACACTGGGCCTCCCCGGGCTGGCCTGACCCTCCTGCCGTCCTCTCGCCCCAGCTGTCCCTGGGCTTACCTCAGCCAGCGCCAGCGCCGGTTCTCCATCCTTGGGGCCCCGATCCTGAGCACGTCGGTGGCGAGCCTCCTGGGAGAGCTGCTGCATGAGGAGCTGGCCCTGCGCTGGGAGCGGCTGCTCCTGGATGATATCTACACTGGGGGCGCGCTGGCTTGGGTGCCCGGCAGGACCCCCGGGGCCGGGCAGCTGGTCTACCCTGTGGGCAGCACCATGGACACACTGTGTATCCTCCCTCGCTGGGCACAGGCCAGGGATGGGCAGGGAGTTGTGGGCCTCGAGTGGCCGGAGTCCGTAAACTTGTCCTTAGCAAGATGCCCAGGTTTCCAGAAGGTCAGTCTGACCCCAGAGAGTGAGCCCCAGGTTCTCAGAGACCCTGGCCGTATCCAGCTCCGGGGACCTGTCCGACAGGTGGTGACCCGCAGCGTGCAGGGAGAAGGTAAGGCTGTGGACGCCCCCCTTGGCTTACTTCTGCTGCTGACCCTCACCCTCACCCTGACCCTCTCCCTCCTCCAGCTCTGCTGGCTGTCCGCTCTGACCACCACTGTGCCCTGTGGAAGGTCAGTACGCAGGGGCAGCCGGCCCCTCTCCAGGTGCTGCAGGTGGACAAGGGGGCCACAGGGATCAGCCTCAGGTGAGGGGCTTGGGGGGAGGGGGCAGTGTGCGTGGAAGCGGGCTTGGGAGAAGGGGTGGCCCGGTGTTCCTCATGCGTGTGCCCTGCAGCCCTCACCTACCCGGAGAGATGGTCATCTGCAGCCGCTCCGGAGCCGTCTGTCTGTGGAGCACCGAAGATGGGTAAGGCCTCTGCCACAGAAACCCACACCCCAACACGGGCCCCCCAGAACCCGGCTGGGGCCCGGCCAGGGTGCCCAGTCCTCCCCCTCAGCCTGTCCCCGCACCACGGCTGGCCTGTCTCCCCAAGGCTGCGGCAAATCTACAAGGACCCTGAGACCCTGGTGTTCCGGGACCCCTCTCCCTGGCGCTGGGCAGACTTCACCGCCCACCCTCGAGTGCTGACGGTGGGTGACCGCACCGGAGTGAAGATGGTGGACACTCAGGTGAGGGCACGGGGTGGGGGGGCCTCTGCCAGTGGGCGTGACGAGCCGCAGGGCCAGCGAGTCCCCGGCTGGTTGAAACCACGGATGGTGGACCGTGAGAGAGCTGACCCATCGTGTCCCCCAGGGCCCGCCAGGCTGTGGTCTGCTGCTCTTTCGTGGAGGGGCAGAGGCGTCATGCCAGAAAGGAGAGCGGGTCCTGCTCACCCAGCACCTGGGGGATCTCGGCCCCGAGTCTCTGCACCCCATGCTCCACCTTGTCTGCACCCAGGTGGGCTCACCTCCCCTTCTCTCCGCCCTGCCCTGTCTCCAGTGACTGGAGGCACAGGTCCCAGGGCCTTGGACAGCAGCCGGGGAGGGGGAGGGGCCGAGGGGGAGGAGGTCTGGCCCCGCCCCGCCCCGCCCCGCCCCCTCAGCACCCTGGGCGCTCCTGGGTGTCTGGGCATGTGTGCCAGCCTCGGGCAAGGGTGGGGAAGGCTGTGAGAGCCTCTCCCGAGAGTCCCTCTCCCAGCGGGACCATCAGGACAAGGGACACCTGTTGGAGAGACGCCCCCTGTGCAGAGCCAGGCTACTCTGAAAACCACATGGGGCTCTGGAAGGGGCCAGGGGGCGACCCAGGGAGACTTGTCCCGCCCCGTCGGTCTCATCCGTTGTCTTCTGCCAGTTCTCCGTCTACCTGGTGGATGAGCGCCTCCCCTTGGTGCCCTTGTTCAAGTGGAACCACGGCCTCCGCTCCGCACCTCTGCTGGCCCGGCTGCTGCCCCCGCCGTGCCCGGGCCTCCCCCAGCCGCTGCTCCTGGCCAGCCAGGGCGGGGAGCTGCAGCTGCTGCACCTTGCAGGTGAGGGGCCAGGCGGGGCAGGGGGGTGGGCGGGGCAGGCCTGGACAGGGCCTCAGCTGTCTGTCCCTCCTACAGGAGCAGGGGCCTCCATGCCCCGGCTGGCAGGGCTCCCCCAGTCTCTCCCCACCAGGAGCGACTCCCTCTCTGCCTTCCCCCTGCTGGAGCCCAAGAGTCACCGGAGGCTGCAGGAGCGTCTGAAAGCGCCCACCATAGGTGCGTTGGGGGCCGGGGCGGGCAGAGAGCCACACCCCCCAGGCCTTCTGGTCACTGTCCTTCCGTCCCCAGGTCTGGCCGCTGTCATCCCACCCCCCGCCTCCACACCAGTGCTGTCGCTCTTCCAGCTGTCCGCGGCCGGAGACGTCTTCTACCAGCATCTCCACCTCCAGGCAGACCCCGGGCCCAACGCTCATGCCCCCGCAGCTTCCTGGACACCCCAGGCCACTGCCTGCTGCAGCCGGTGGCTGAAGGCCCTGCTGGAGGTGCCCCTGGCTCCCCCGGTGTGGGCAGCACCCACCTTCTCCCACCGCCGGCTGCTGGGTGGCTTCGAGCCTCAGAAGGTGGAGGGGCCGGTGGCCGAGGGTCTCCGCAGGGCCATGGCCCAGGGGCGGCTGCTGCAGCAGAGGGACCTGGGCTTGGTCCCCCCGGAGGAGCGGCCCCCTGCCCCCGAGCCTGGCCCCGAGGACGAGCTCAGCGAGCGTCTGGAGGCAGCCTGGGAGTTCGGGGCGGCGGCCTGGTGGGAGAGGCGGCGGGGCGGCCACGCAGGGCCTGGGAAGCAGCCCAAGCGGCAGAAGCGGCGGACTCAGCTATCGAGCACCTTCTCCTCCCTCAGTGGCCGCGTGGACCTCTCGGACGCTGCCAGCCCACCGCCCAGCCCAGATCGCATGGTGCCCGAGGCCAGGCCCCAGCCCCCAAGGACCCCGCCCTCCCAGGAGCTTACCCAGGAGCCCTGGGCCCAGGGCGTCCCCTCGGAGCGGCAGCAGACCCTCCGGGACTACATGGCTGAGCTGCCGCTCCACTCAGACACCCCCAGAGGGGCCTCTACACTCTCCTCCCAGACCCCCAGCGTCCAGGCCACACCCTTGGGGCAGCACACCCCCCAGGTTGGCACGTTCCAGCAGCTGCCCCGAGGGGACACCCCAGAGGGCGCTACCCTCCCCTCCTCCCAGACCCCCAGCATCCGGGCCACACCCTCCAGGCAGCACACCCCCCGGGACAGCATGGTCCAGCAGCTGCCTCGAGGGGACACCCCAGAGGGTGCCACCCCGCCTTCCTCCCAGACACCCAGCATCCTGGCCACACGCTCTGGCTCTCAGCGGCTCCGGAAGAAGCCCCGCATGGGCTTCTGAGGCCCGGGGAGGTTGCCAGCTCCAGGAGCCTGCCATCCTGGATAAGCTGCGTCTTTCATGGTTGAAACAGGAATCAGAGAACAGTCCCCAGGGAGCAGACCTCCTGCTTCTGGAAGGCCTTCGTGACTGGGAGACGCTAGTAAGCAGTCTGGAGCCACGTCGGGGGAAGGACGACAGCAAAGTAGTCCTTTCTCCCATAGGTCACGGTCTCGGGGCACATGGTGGAGCCCTGGCAGCCCTGTCCTGAAGGTTGGTGTCGCTGGGATCCCTTCTGGCCAACAGGGTCATGCTGGAGGCAGGGGCTGCAGGCGCGCTCGGGACCCCAGTGACCTCGGGGCCAGAGCCGTGGCTCCTCGGCACTGTGGGTGATGGTGAAATGAGCTCCCCAGCCGGCCCGCGCTCACTGGGTGTCAGTGGTTTGTGGTCAGTGTCTGTGTTGACGCGGTTCCTAGCACAATCTAACGTGGAGAGGGAGGTGCTTTGGACCCATGTTGGGGGTTGAATAAACCCATTGCTGAGCCTGGTGTTGAATGATGGACTTTCTCAGGCTGGCCACGTCCCCTTCCATGGCTTTCCACGCTCAGTTCATTAGGTTCGCACCCTCCGTGGCTCTGTGGCCCCAGTGAAGAGCCTGCTTCTGCTGCGGGGAAATCACACCACCACACCCCTGGGAATGGCACAGGCCCCGGAGCGGGACCTGGGTTTCTCTTCAGAAGAATGGAAAGGCTCTAATTTCAGTACCTGATGGAGTACTGTGACTCACCCAGATGTTAGATAATCCAGTAATACAAGGGCCCACGTGGATGTTGAAATGTTTATACCGTGACATGGTTTACACTGCAAATGACTGGGCTTGTGTGAGGCTTAGAGCGCGGGGTGCAGGGGGCCATCCACACAACAGGGGCTGTGCCCACGGGAGAAGGGAGCCAGGGCCCGCGCCCTCGGTAACCGCAGCTCTCGGGAGGGAAGGGGAGCCCGCCCCCGCTGGGGGGTCAGGCCTGCGCCCATGCCCGCTGGTACAAGAGTGGAGGGGCTGCTCGGGGCTCAGTCCAGGCCAAATTCAATGTCTTCCCGGTCTTCTGCCTCGGACCCCGGGCGCTCCTTGGGCTCCACCTCAGACTGGACTTCATCCTTCTCAGGGCTGTCTCCTGCAGAGTTAGGCAAGGGGTGGCTCAGTGTTCTGGGGAAGCGTGGTCAGCCCTCACCCCTTCCTGTGTGCCGGCTTCGAGGCGGCTGCGTGCCGTGGGTCAGAGAGGGGATCGTCTGCAACACGGGCTCCCCGCGTTGGGTTCGCAGTCGGGGAGCATAGTCTCGGAACATGGAGCTACCCCGGCGTGCTTGTGCGCAGCGAGCCCCGACGGTGCCTCTCCCTGGTCACGGGCACAGGCCCCCGGCTGGCGGGCCGGGCGTGTGTGGAGAGTGGCTGCTCCTGCCCACCGGCACTGTGGGCGCCGCCCGCACCTGCCGCAGCTCCCTTCCCGGCCGGCGCATCTGCCACTCGTGCCCTTCCGGGCACCCACGTGCGCAGCCCAACCCTCGGGCCGGCTGCGGCCCTGGTCTCATCCCGTATCCCCAGCTGTGGTGTCACTGGTCCCCTTCCTTGGTCGGGAAGGGCCAAGCATGGGGATGGTGGGGAGGTGGGCAGCCCGGTAGCTCCTCAGCTCTGGCCAAGAACGCTGCAAGTCGCCCACGTGGGAACACGCTCTTGTGGCCTCCGCTGATTCTAAAGAGGTTGTGAGTGACCCCCCACCACCACCGAGAACATGGGATCCTGACGACAAAGGCCCAGGTGGCCACTGCTCTGGGCTTTGGTCCACCGTCCGTTTCCCCACCGAGAAGCTTTTGGCCCCTGTGACCTTGAAGGTCAGCGGACATTACCTGGAGGAGGGGCCGGAAGCAGGTCCCCATTGCCATCCTCAGTGCGTGGGGCAGGCACGGCTTCCCCCTCACAGACGAGGGGCAGGGCTGGTGACCCCAAAGGCTCCTCGTCATTGCCCAGCTCCTCAATCAGCGGGCGAGGGACCTTGCTCGCTCTCCTTTGGGTTTCCGGGTCCGTCTCAGGTGCCACTTTAAGTATGTCTGTGAAGGGCATCTCGGTCTCCACCCTCCAGGAGATGTCCTTGGGGACTGCAAATATACTGGAAAGCGTGTCTGAGGATGCGTTTTCCAGCGCTAGGAGTGAGATGTCCATGTCAGGCTCACTGTTGTCGCTTGGGCTCAAGACAGCTGTAATCTTTGGAAAGCACTGCTCCTATTAAAAGGAGGTGTGTTGAGCCGTGCTGTTTTCACACTAGCGTCCCTAAAGTGCACACTGCTAATTCTGCGTTTCTGTCTGTCACACTCTGGCGCCACATCAGGGATGGCCCCTGGGAGCACAGCGCTGACCCCGAGGCGGTCATGAGCCCTGTGCCCGGGTCTCCATTGGCGCCCCCCACCTCGGGTCTCTGTGGGGCACGGGCCCACCCTCTCTGCTCCTGCTGCACCAGCCCCCGCCTGGGTCCTGAACCAGTCATCTGTGAGCCCGGGCTCCTGGTGGGCTGCGCCTGCACCGGCCACCTAGCCCTGCGTTGGTGGTCAGGCCCCCACAGAACTGGGTTCTGTGTCTGTGTCCTTCCTGTGATCACGAGCTCCCACCCTGAGATTATGTCCCAGGCGCCTCTCTCTCAGGCCCCGCGGGGCTCTGGTAATGTTGGGGGGAGGGTCAGGTCAGCTCAGGAGACATCCACATCGGGCCCCTGCCCTCTCCTCCCCGCTCTCCTTTCCCTGCCCGTGTGTGACTGTCGTACCCGCATTCATCAGATAAACATACAGAAACGTCAAGGACAGAAAGAAGTCCAGGTAATGATGTGCAGTACATGGTTATTAGAGCTCAGTGATAAAAGGTCTGTTCCCAAAAAAACCCCCAAGTGGCTAGTTGTGACTTGGGGGTTTTTTTGGGAAAAACCTCAGAGAAAGGAGCAGCAGTAAGCCTTTCCTGAGGTTGAGCTGAGAGTCCTGGGTGTGTGAGGCATTAGGCAGGGCCTGCGACTCCCCGACATACTTGGTCATCGTCGGGGCTGGGAGAGGAGAAGGGAAGTGGAACTGCGGGGACGCAGGGGGGCTCACCCTATCCCAGTTGCCCAGAGGTTCGCCGGCATTCACATCTTCCAAGTCGGGCAGGTCCTGGAAGAGGAAATGACCCTGGTCAGCAGGAGGGCGCACGCTCAGCATCCAGTCCTCGGAAGAGACGTGGCCACCGCACCAACCAACCACAGAGTGTGGAGGGGCCCACGGAGCAACCTAGACACTCGAGCCGCGTGTACATGTAGCACACTCTTACATGGACACTCGAGCCGCGTGTACAGACAGCACACACCTCCACGTACCACTCCAGGTACCTGGGTCTGGTCAGTGAAAGGGCTTTGTAAGGCGTGACGTGTTTCAAAAATTTCCACCTCGTTCTCCACTTCACTTTGGTATTACCCAGTTCATCTGGGGGGAATCCTACCTCCTATGTACAGCTAGGTCCTAGATCCTAGGACCCTACCTGGCACAAAATGAGTCTCTTTTGAACCTTGCCCAAAACTGGGGTGGGGAGGTGGCGCTTTTCTGTTTTGTGTCTTGGGGTGTCTTCATCTGTAGCACCCCAACCCGCATGTGAGGCAGTCAGATGCCTGGGTTGCCGTTCCTGCCCCACCACTGTCTGGCTGTGTAGCCTTGGGCGGGGTGCTCTGCCTCTGTTTCTCAGTTTCCCTGTCTGTAAAATGGGGATGAAACCTACCTCTTAGTGTTACTGGAAGGGTTAAATCAGTCGATACAAGAGGTATTTAAAGTAGCGCCGGACAAAAAGGAAGAACAGTCAGTGTTAGCGTAACGTCGGGGTCCTGTATATGGTTGGTTCTCACACGTTACGGCTGAAATGCCTACTTTTGTTGTATCTATATTAGGCCCAGAAAACTGGAAATGCCACTCTGAATACTGACTGTGCTCAATTGAACCTTACTGAGTCACGTGAAATTGTGAAGTTGGGAGTGAAACACGAGTGTTTCATGTTTCATGTTTGATGAAGGGAGCGGGCAGAGGGCAGGCAAAACCACACACACAGTCTGAACTGAAGGAGCTCGCTCATGGGCAGAGAGGTGGCTGTCCTCTGGGGAAGCAGGGTGTAAAGCTAAAGGTGGGGGGACCAGCCCTGACTCCTCACCCCCCTAAAGCACAGTGCCCCAGGGTCGTGCCAAAAGGGCATATCCCCAGGGACGCATTCCCGTGGGCACGGCGTGGAAGGCTGTCAGAGCGGACACGCTGCAGGGAGAAGGGCCGTTCTCAAGGCCATGATTGGGCCCAAGGTCAGGCGACCCCCCTGAATTGGTCCTGAGGTACAGGATGTGGGACAGGCCAGGAAGATGGGCAACTGTCCCAAGAGCGCACGAGGCTCTGATGATTAAGCATAGCTTTCCCCCAGCAGTTCCGTCTACGGCCAGACCGAGCTGCTGAGAGGGTAACTTCTCATGGGGAAACACATCGAGAGTTTCGCAGACATAGTTCAAGGGGGTTCGTCTGGCCAGCGCTCTCAGTATTGAAGGTGCACAGGCATGGATTCCCCACTACCTGCCCTGGGAGAGCTTATTGACTGCAGATGCTGAGCACTGGGTCTGGGTGGCGCCTCCAGGGGAGGCCATACGGGCCAGCCCACAGGCCCCACTGAGCTTAAGATGCAGGAGGTTTGTGTCTGATCAGACACCGACCCCGGCTATGCCGTGTGTGCTTCTCTGCAGATGCACGGGATACGTACGTCGATGAAGAGCTGCTCCTTCATCTCCGGTCTCGTGGCCTCCAGATTTTCAGCTCCATCGGGCTCTGTGCCTGATGCATTTTCAGTGGCCACAGTCTGGGGAGCCAATTCTAAGGACAACAGAGTTACAGTAATCTTGGAGTCTGTTTCATACACGGCAGTCAGACAGGCAACTGCGGTTAGTGTGTGGATTCCAAGAGAAAGGACAGTACCCTCCTGTCTGAAGACCTCCAGCTCCTGTGACAAGAGCTGAGGAAACGGCTATGTGTGAAAGGGAAGGGAAGGAAAGGGAGCGAGCACCCTCTTTCTACAACCTGGAGATGGAAGCTCCAGCAAGAGTCTATACAGAACATGCAGGAACCTTGGGAAAAGCATGATCGCTTGACTAGGAGATGAAGAAAGAAAGGCCACGGCATCAGTGGCCAAGTTTCACAGCCCCTCCTGCTTCAAGAGTGTCAAGGAGACCTGTGACGTCCTTGCAGGGTTGCCCAGATGGGGCTCCTCTCTTCCGCCCGTCCCCTCCTGCTCCTGCCCACTGCTTCCTCTCCAGCCTCGGTCATCAGAGATGAGTGACCCTGCTCTGCTCAAGACACACCAGTTCACTGTCCACCTTGGGGACTGACCAGGCCCGGTTTGACTCAAGAGCCACACTGGGGCACCCAATTAGAATGAAACAAGGAAGTGGATTTAGAAGACTTAGTGTCAAAAAGAGGAACCTATTTCATGAATAAGTTCATGTTGATTTAAATTATATTCTCGGTGTGCATGCTCAGTCGCTAACTTGAGTCTGACTCTTTGCGACTCCATGGACTGTAGCCTGCCAGGCTCCTCCATCCATGGGATTCTCCAGGCAAGAATACCGGAGTGGGTTGCCATTTCCTCCTCCAGGAGATCTTCTTGACCCAAGGATTAAACCAGGGTCTCCTGTTTTGGCAGGCAGATTTTTTTTTTTTTTACTACTGTGGGAAGCCATATTTTAGGTGTTCTGAGTTGGATAAAATACACTGTTGGTGTCTCACCCATTTCCTTGAGCCACATTGGACCTGATACTGGAAACGCAGTCCCGGCTCCCCTCGTGGTCCTGTTGTAAGGTAGTGTGCGGACATCACCTTACAGGCTGAGCAGTCAGGGTGGGAGGCAGCCCGGGGCCCCCAGTCGGGAGCCGCCCCAGGTATAATGCACCTGTGCTGTCCTCGACCACTTACCTGCCCAGGCAGCTCTGGGGCTCGGTGGCAGGGCCTCAGGGGGGAGCACCCCTCGCGGCTCCCCAACATCCAGAGGCAGCTCCTCCAGGGGGCTCGGCTCTGCCGGCTTCTCCGGGCACAGCTCATCCTTGGCCTCGAAGCTCTCCTTGACAAACTGCTCTATCTTCTGCCTTGTTTCTTTCTTCTCCTGAGGCTCTTCCTCTCCTTCCACTTCGGTGTCCACGTCCCCAGCACCAGCTGGCGCGGGCTCTTCTCCTGAGCACAAGTCCACAGGTGAGCTGGGACTGTCCCAGGAGGACAAGGAAGGACCCACAGCGAAGGCCGAGGGTGGGCAGTGGGGACCTGCGGCAGGGCAGTCAGTGGGGTGCTGGGTGAACAGGCTGCACGCCCACCAGGGGGATGCCCAGCACGGGCACTGCCCGCACAGGCCCCTGGACGACGGTGCGGGGTGCTCTCAGGAGATGCGGGCTGAGGGGCCAGGGTTAGAGCCATGATGTTTGCCCTGGCTTTCAAGCAGGTCAGCAGGTCAGGAAGGTGTGTGTGCGCGCACCTGCGCCAAAATGTTCATCAACACTCGACGTGAGGAGATGACACAGGTGTTCATTTGACCATTGTTTGAACAATGTCCAAATTAAATGTTGGAAACGGGGGAAAAATGCATACTGCAGGAGAACGTCTATTATATGGGAATGTGAGTGGGCAGAAAGCAATAGAGCTGTGCCACTTTCTTCTGTTAAAAAAAAAGTATGCACTACACTCATGAGGAAAAGCCAGGAGACGCTCACACTGAGCACTAAGCAGTTCTTGCTGCAATTCTGTGATGACCCTTGCTTGTCTATGTTTTCTATGTGTAGTGTAGTCACAGTTTGTAATTAGGTGAAAAACACTAAGTGTCATTTAAAAGTACACATGGAGGACTTCCTTGGTGGTCCAGAGGTTAAGACGCCTTGCTTCCACTGCAGGGGCTGAGGGTTCGATCCCTGGTCGGGGAACTAAGATCCCACAAGACAAAAAAAAAAAAAAAGGTACACACAGAGCCCCTGACTCTCTCCTGCTGTGTGTAAGAGGAGGACGGGGTTCTTAGTTATTAATGTGCCTTGAGCACTGTCCTCAAGTGAGGTTGAGGGCAGACGGATCTGTAGGGCTGTGAGCAAAGGGCTCCCTCCCTCACCCCCCGTCCCAGAATGAGTCTCAGTGGAGCTCGGGGGGGCCTCCCGTGTCTCGCGCTCGCACCTCGCTCCTGGTGCGCTTTCTGCCGCTTCCTCTCCTCCGCCTGGCGCCTGATGGCTGCCAAGGCCTCGATGCTGTCCGTGATCTTCTTTCGCTCTCTCATCTCCCACTGCTGTCTCTCCTCCTTCTCGGCCGCGTACCCTCCCCGGGCCCAGGCCTCGGCGCAAGCTCTGTTTAGGAGGATTAAAAACGAAAAAACAAACCCCAGACCCCAGAAGTTGGGGGGGGGCTGGTCTGAACTGTCACAGGTTAACAGTAAATCCAAAACATATACTCTCTGACCAAACTTGCTCTTTGCCCCCCAAATCAAACTAAAGGCACAGAAGGCATGTGACTGTAAGGAGACTTGCTAACAGAGGCATAGTTTCATCTTGAAAGTTCTAGCGGTTTGCAAAGCCCGACTGGCTATAAGGCCAAGAGCACACATGACAAAAGAAAAAAAATGGAGAAAGTGAACTCCACCAAAATTAAAAAGGGGTGTTATGTAAAGAATCCCATAAATAAAAGAACCCACAGAAAGTAAGAAAATGTCTGCAGATCAGATACCTGACTGGGGGTTGTATCTAGACTATATAGAGACCTGTTACAGCTCACACAAAGTCAGCACAACCTAAAGGTGGGCAAATGTTAAAAGAAACTGCATGGGGAGACAACACTTGGAAGAAAGTGAACCGCTAGATGGCTTGTTATCTAAAACATACAAAGTGTTTTAAAAGTGGACAAAAGAACTGGGCCCCTCACCAAGAAGTTAGGTAGCAAGTGAGCTTATCATTGGGTGACGTCAGGAGAGCGCAAACCTAACCAGTGAGACGCCGCCACTTGACACCCAATGGAACGGCTAAGATCCAGAGCGCTGACACCACCAAAGCCCGGAGGATGTGGGGCGACAGGAGTGCCCCTTCGTGGCTGGTGGGAAGGCAAACTGGCGCAGCCGCCTCGGGAGACAGTTTGCCAATTCCAAAGCAAAGATCATCTTACTGTATAATCCAGCAATCTTACTCCCAAGTATTTACTCAAATGAGTTGAGAACAAATGTACACACACACACACACACACCTGCACATGAATATTGATAGCAGCACTGTTCACAACAGTCAAAAAGTGGAAGCAACCCCAATGTCCCTCAACTGATAAAACATGGCCTTCCCAAACAGGAAATTATTTCACACTATTATTTTGGGAGAATTTACTGACGCAGGCTGCAATGTGGGTGAACCTTAAAAATATGCTCAGTGAAAGAAGCCGGTCACAAAAGACCACGTATCATATGACTTCATCTTTATGAAATGTCCTGAATAGGCAAATCCATATTGGCTCAGTGGTAGATCTGAGCCTGCCAATGCAGGAGACACAAGAGATATGGGTTTGATCCCTGAGTTGGGAAGATCCCCTGGAGGAGGAAATGGCAACTCCCATACTCTTGCCTGAAAAATTCCATGGACAGATAACCCTGGTGGGCTATAGTCCATGGGTCGCAAAGAGTTGAACATGACTCATCACACGGCACACAGCATATGAAATGTCCAGAGTAGTCTAATCCATAGAGATAGAAAGTAGCTTTGTGGTTGTTGGGGCTGTCAGAGGTGGGTTGGGGAATGACTGCTAATAAGTAAGGGTTACTTTTGGGAGTGATAAAAATATTCTAGAATTGATTGTGGGGGTGGTTGGACAACTCTGAATATACTGAAAAACCATTGAATTGAACACTTGAAGTGAGTAAACTGTTCTAGGGGCCAGAGATAAGCAGGTTAACATGAGAGATGACGTGGCTTTCTCTACTAGACCTGCCCTTTTATGGGGAAAGAGACTCAAAGAGTAAACAGGTATGTCAGAGGCAGATGTGTCCTACAAAAAGAAATCAGACCAAAGAGACACTAGATGGAAGAGGCAAAGGTGTGGCTTAGATAGGTGGCTGGTCATGGAGATCTTCAGAAGGTGACAGGTGAACAAACACCTGTGAAGAGCATCCCAGGTTGAGAGAAGGTCAAGGACCCAGTGTGGAACAGCTGGAGAGTGCTGGAATGAGGCTTCAAACCCAAGTGAAACCGGCTCTTGAAGAGGAGTCCTGCTACATGGTCCAGGGCAGGGGTCTCCCTGCAAAGGGCCCAGCTCTTACGCGTTCCTGCTGGTGGGCGCTGCCGCAGGGTGCAGCAGAGAGCACACGTTCCCTGCCCCGCCTCCCGCCCCACCCCGGGACAGCCTAGAGCTCCTGCTTGAGTCCCACCTGATACCAACAGAGGTCGGTTTTGTCTCCACTTTCCAGAGACAGCCTGAGGCTGGGGAGGTTGGCAAGCTTGACTAGGGCATAGGATCCGCAGCTGCAGAGCTGGGCTTTGTGGTCCGCCCCCAGGCCCTACCCGCCTGCTGTCTGTCTTAACGCCCAGGGCTGGGTGCCAGGGAGCTGGGAGTATCTCAGACCAACTGCACACAAGCAGGGATCCTGGCTGTCTCACCTGGTCCGTGTGGAGGCTCTCCCTTTGAAATTTGTGTTAGTTTGACTAAAATTTGTGAGTTCATGTGTGTTTTTAAATGTTGGGTAATTCAAGCTTCAGACTGCACTTCCTTTCAGGCCATCCCAGTTACTGACGTATTATTTTAAGCTGGAATGAATAGCGGGAGCGGCCTCAATCAAAAGGTAAGTTAAAAACCCAGATCAAAGCAGTGATGATACACTCATGGCAGCCCCGGGTTCAATATTCTTGATATTCAAAGAGTTCTTAATGAAACAGAGCTTCCCTGCTAGCTCAGATGGTAAAGAATCTGCCTGCAATGCAGGAGACCCAGTTTGATCCCTGGGTTGGGAAGATCCCCTGGAGAAGGAAATGGCAACCCACTCCAGTATTCTTGCCTGGAGAATCCCATGGACAGAGGAGCCTGGCGGGCTACAGTCATGGGTTGTAAAGAGTCAGAAACGATTGAGCGATAATCACTTATGAATCAATAGGAAAAATCTCCCCAAAAGGAAATTGGAAAGAGGTCATGAATGCAGTACTCACAGAGGAGGAAATTTTAAATGTCCAACAAAGGTGGTAAAAACTATCAACTTCATCCATTACCCCAAAATGTAAATGAGGTACTATCTTCACTCACCAATTAACCTGGCTAAGTTTTTTTTTTTTTAACATGGCTGTATCTGGGAAAGTTATAAATGATACAAACATTCTAGAAACTATAAGTGCCTTTTAAAAGTCTTAAACTACAGTCTTTAATCCAGCAATACAACTCAGAATTCCACACTAAGGAAATCACCAGCCATGGGATCAGAGACTTTATATAGAAGGATAATTATCAAAGGATTATGAAAAAAAATCTATGAATAAGTGCTCAAAACAGGGAATTTCCTGTTATAAACAGTCATGTAAGCCATTAAACTTACCTCACTGGAATATATAACAGACGTGTGGGAATACTCAAAAATCAGAAAATTTTAAAACTTACCTGTTGAGCATGCTCAACTGTTACATAGTGTTATTAAAAGACTTTTCGCTTCCTTACCTGTCCTTGGGAAAAACTGGTCTGTCATCCAGGTATGTTAACTGTTTTAGCCGGACGGTGAGTGTCCTTCGGTAGTTGGGGATGTTCTTAATCACCGGGTTCCCCATCAGATTCAGCACGCGCTGGAAGCACACAGGCAGAACCACGTTAGGCACTGAGAAACAGATGTAATTAAAACATTTCACTTGCGCGTCGCGTTGAGAAGAAATACAAAGACAGGGAGTGTTGGCCTGAAGTCCTGAGGACAGTCTCAGAGAAACCGGGGCTGTCAATGCTCCTGTGCCGTCAGAATGCTGTCAGAACCGTCCTGAGAATCGGGTGTCCCTTTTTCTACTTGAACTTCTACTTAAACTCTCACGGTCCTTCCAGAACAGTGCTGGAAAAACCTCCTGGAGCCTTTCCCGAGGGCAGCTGATTTTGCTCGCCCAATCTCTTTTACTGGAATTAATCTCTGATTGATCGCTTTTCTGTCCTTCCCGGCCAGGGCCTGTTTTAAGAAAACGCACACAGCGGCTGGACAGATAAGAGATGGTGACTAAGGGCACAGGATGCAGAGTGCCCTCTCAGCTACCCTGAGGCCCCTCCTTGCCAGGCTTACAGGTCTCCTGGATGTCAAGCCTGGACCAGGAGAGGGACAGAGCAGTGCCAGTGTGCCGTCCCCCCATCCTTAAATCCTGTCACCCCCTCTCCAGGAAGGGGAGCCGTCAAGGTGACATGTGGGTGAAGCATTTAAAATGGGTTTGCCTAAACTGGTGAAATGGTTTTTATATCTAAAGTGCTTTTTGTTGTTGGACAAAATAAATATATTGTGAACTGGTTAGTTTAGCATTTTCCAAACTTCGTTCTCATCTGGCCATCATGGTTCTTGCCACATGTTCGAGTGACCTGTCCTGCAGGGCTGGGTGTGAGGGGCAGTGCGCCCCAGGGGCAGGCACTAAACGGCTGTGCACGTGTGCGTGTGTGTGTGTGGAGAATGTAGAAGCCACCAGAAAACAACCACGAGATGGACTGTTATGAGTTGAATTACTTCTCCCCCAACCCCCGCCTGCAGCAAACTCATCTGCTGCAATCCTAACCCCAGAGCCTCAGAATGTGACTGCATTTGGAGACAGGGTCTTAGAAGAGGTGATCAAGATTAAATGATGTCACTAGGGTGAGCCCTGATCCCATAGGTCCTTGAACGAAGAGGAGATTGGGACACAGACTGTGAAGGCCACGTGAGGACGCAGGGAGAAGATGATCATCTACACGCCAAGGAGAGAGGCCTCAGGAGAAAGCAAGCCTACCCCACACCTTGATTTAGGACTTCTAGCCTCCAGAATCATGAGAAAATAAATTTCTATTGTTTAAAACACCCAGCCTGGTACTTTGTTATGACAGCCAGGCCCCCCAGAAAAGTATGACAATTCAGCTGTGTGTTGTCATGCCATACGCTGGTGACTGTGAATGTTACACTAGTTCTTGGTGCCAGGCTGCTCTGCAGAATACTCCTGAGCTCTGCCTTCCTAACATCAACAACCTCAGATATGCAGCTGACACCACCTTTACTGCAGAAAGCGAAGAAGAACTAAAGAGCCTCTTGATGAAAAGTGAGAGAGTGAAAAAACTGGCTGAAGACTCAACAATGAGAAAACTAAGATCCGGCATCTGGTCCCATCACTTCACGGCAAATAGATGGGGAAACAATGGAAACAGTGACAGACTTTATTTTGGGGGGCTCCAAAATCACTGTAGATGGTGACTGCAGCCATGAAATTAAAAGATGCTTGTTCTTTGGAAGAAAAGTTATGACCAACCTAGACAGCATACTAGAAAGCAGAGACATTACTTTGTCAACAAAGGACTGTCTAGTCAAAGCTATGGTTTTTCCAGTAGTCATGTATGGAAATGGGAGTTGGACTATAAAGAAGGCTGAACGCCGAAGAATTGATGCTTTTGAACTGTGGTGTTGGAGAAGCCTCTTGAGAGTCCCTTGGACTGCAAGGAGTTCCAACCAGTCCATCCTAAAGGAAATCAGGCCTGAATATTCATTGAAAGGACTGATGCTGAAGCTGAAACTCCAATATTTTGGCCACCTGATGCGAAGAACTGACTCATTGGAAAGGACCCTGATAATGGGAAAGATTGAATGTGGGAGAAGAAGGGGACAACAGAGGATGAGATGGTTGGATGGCATCACTGACTCGATGGACATGAGTTTGAGTAAGCTCCGGGAGTTCGTGATGGACAGGGAGGCCTGCCGTGCTGCATTCCATGGGGTCACAAAGAGTCAGATGTGACTGAGCCACTGAACTGAACTGAACTGATGCTTTCCTTACTGTTTTCTTTTAAATGGATTCACTTTTCCCTTGCTTACCCATGCCCTAAGCAGGAAACAGTGAACTGAGGGTTTTCATGTGCTATTTGGAAAATCTTTTTTCCTAGCACGCATGACAACACATACACACTGAAAAGCAAAGAAGTTGTCCCAGGCTGCTGGAGTTGAGGCCAGAGGATACAGGAGCTGCCTGCAGGGGTTGCCACGGATTAGAAGATGGGAACATTCAAGCACCCCAAATTAAAATGACAGGTTAAGTCACTCCAAATACTGTATCTTTAAATCTATCTGTCCATGGTGATAAAGAAAAACCCTTCACTTTCATCTTTAGAGGTCACTAGGGTCTGGATTCATTTCTCTGAAAACTGATAACATAAAAAGAAAAACAAAGAAGTGTTCATCCCAATGTTTTCTGCATTAGGGATGTAAATTGTTGATGAGCAAAAGTGCTCTTTGCGGAAGCATCACCGCTAAGAAAGGCAGAAGGAGTAAGGGAATTAGAATATGATCCCTGAGCGACTGCTAATGAACTCATACAGGGAGGCAGTGCGCCTGGGAGCTGTCGGAACAGTCGGGGGAAGGGAGGCTGAGTGCTGGATCAGACTGAAGCTGGATCAGACTGACAGCAGCCAAACCCACTAGTGACGCTTAAAGTCACAACAAGAGGCAATCAGGTGTTACACGTGCCCTGACTGATGCCACAGCTGACCGCAGGGTTATATTCTGAGCCTGGATCTGACCAGGCCTCTGGCTCCATCATCATTTTACAGGAGATACTGGAGACAGCAGAACACATTAGACCACACCACGAGAATGCAGTTGACTGAATCCAGGGTGTGGCTGACAACAAGAAGGACCCAGTTTCTTCAGATGATTCATGGCAGGGGGTGGGGGAGGGGAGAGAAAGAGACAAGTGGGGAGGGCTGTGATGAGCTGCATAATCCAAATACGATGTGTGGGTCTTGGTTTGGATTGGCACCATCCAATGGTCTTAAAGCTCAACATTCAGAAAACTAAGATCATGGCATCCAGTCCCATCACTTCATGGCAAATAGATGGAGAAACAGTGGAAATAGTGGCTGACTTTATTTTTGGGGCTCAAAAATCACTGCAGATGGTGACTGCAGCCATGAGATTAAAAGATGCTTACTCCTTGACAAGAAAGTTATGACCAACCTAGACAGCATATTAAAAAGCAGAGACATTACTTTGCCAACAAAGATCCGTCTAGTCAAGGCTATGGTTTTTCTAGTAGTCATGTATGGATGTGAGCACTGGACTATAAAGAAGTCTGAGCACTGAAGAATTGATGCTTTTGAACTGTGGTGTTGGAGAAGACTCTTGAGATTTCCTTGGACTGCAAGAAGATCCAACCAGTCCATCCTAAAGGAGATCAGTCCTGAGTGTTCACTGGAAGGACTGATGTTGAAGCTGAAACTCCAATACTTTGACCACTTGATACGAACAGCTGACTCATTGGAAAAGACCCTGATGCTGGGAAAGATTGAAGGCAGGAGGAGAAGGGGACGACAGAGGATGAGATGGTTGGATCACAACATCGACTCAATGGATATGAGTTTGAGTAAACTCCGGGAGTTGGTGATGGACAGGGAAGCCTGGTGTGCTGCGGTCTGTGGGGTTGCAAAGAGTTGGACATGACTGAGCGACTCAACTGAACTGAACTGAATCCAATGGTCAAAACACATGCTTGAGGCAAATGGGGAAAACTGAACACAGACTGGGTATTAACTGTCATTCTGATACTATTTTAGGTATAATAATAGTACTGTAATGATGCTTTTAAAAAGTCCTTATCTGTCAGGAATACACACTGAAATTGTAGGTGAAACGACACGACATCTGGCATTTAAAACACGGCAGCTAAAAATAGAGGGGAAAAGTGTGATGGGTGTTCAGAAGGCAGGGAGAAGGGAAGGGGGGACGGAGGGAGAGAGGGGAGAAGAAAAGAGATTTGCTGCCTACAGAACCCAAGGTGACACAAGCTGTGTCCGTGGGTGTGTCCCCCACCCTCCACTCCACACCATGCGGCATGCAGGATCTTCCCTGACCAGGGACTGAACCCATGCCCCCTGCCCTGGAAGCTCAGAGTCATAACCACTGGGCCATCAGGGAAGTCTCGTGTGTGCGTGTTTCTTTCTTTCTGTTTGTTTACCAAGTCAGGCATGCTCTCGAGAACACTCAGGATCCCGGGGTCGCTCAGCTTGTTGTGGGAAAGGTCAAGGACACAGAGTCGGGCACACTCCCTGAGATGCTGAATGTCCTCCACGGTCTCTAAGTGGTTGTGCGCCATCTGCAGTGTGTTCAGGACCGGCAGGCAGGCTGGAAGGGGGAGGGGACAGAGGTGAGCGACATGAGCAGCAAAGAAAATGTGAAGACCCTCCTGCAGGGGCCGGCGGTGGCCCCGGGTCTGGAGAACGACCCCACCACCACCCCACCACCACCACCACCACGGCGGGTCCTTCTTACAGAGGTTTTCGATGGTCTTGATGTAGTTGTTGCTGATGTTGAGAGCATCCAGTTTCTGCAAAGGTTCTAGGTTCTCGATCTTATGGAGCAAGTTCACTTGTAAGAAGAGGCAGCGCAGTTCCGTCTGGGCCTCGAGGTTCTCGATTTTCTGGATGCCGTTGCACTCCAGCCAGAGACAGCGCAGCCCCGTGTACTCTTCCAGGTTCTCGATGCGGTCAAAGCCTGGTGGGGAGGAAGGAAGTATTGGTTGGGCTTCCACACACACACAGGCACAGGTTTCACCATCTTTCATGCCTATCCGCCTTGGAGAAGGAAATGGCAACCCACTCCAGTATTCTTGCCTGGAGAATCCAACGCACAGAGGAGCCTGGTGGGCTAGGGTCCATGGGGTCACAGAGTCAGACACGACTGATGTGACTCAGCACGCAGGCACACACGCCCAGCATCCACACGTCCCTCCTCAGGCAAACCACCGCCTCTTTGAGAACATCCCGTCCTGATCCTTTCCCCATGGCTCTCTGCAGGGAGCTGGTCATGCTGAACCACGTGGGGCAACATTCAGGAACCCTGGGGAGCTCTGGCTGGCTCTATTGGAAAGAGGTAACTCTCTGTGAGAACTGCAAGCCTGGTAGGGTGGAGCCTAACTTCCCTTCTCGCCTGGGAGTGGGTGGGAGTGAGGCAGGTGCCCTGCCTGAAATGAATGAGCACAAGGGAACGCAGGGCTTCAGAAGGGGCAGAGGCAGCCTCGTGGTGAAGAATGAGGTGAGAAAATCCAGAAGTACCTGAAGCCAGTGCAAACTTTGGGTCTGGCTTTCTGGTATGGTTCAGTTTTATGAGCCATGTTTAAGGAGAGGAAAACCAACATTTTTGTTTCCTTGAGTAAATCATTACAGATTTGTACTTCACGGTTCATCTGCTGTTGCCAAATGTTTTTAAAGTCATTTGGTTGCCTGAAAAGTTTTAACCAGAAGTTTGTGTTTTTTTTTTGACAGATACATGTTTTAATTCATATTATCATATAAAATAAAGTCATCATATTATGAACTTTTGGCTATATGAAACTTTTAGTATTTTATTCATTTTCATAGTTTTACAGTATTAGTAAAAATAATGGTCATTATAAATAAGTATAAAATGGAAGTTGATGAAAAAATAACCCCAAGTCTTCCTTGACTCCCACCCTCCCACCAAAAAACTAGCTAGTATATGGCAAATATCCTTTTCACGCATTATCTTTAGGCATATATTCACTTTGTAGTGGTGGATGGTTTAGTCGCTAAGTCGTGTCTGACTCTTTTTTTTGTGTGTGTGTGTCTGACTCTTGTGATCCCATGGACTGTAGCCTGCCAGGCTCCTCTATCCATGGGGTTTTCCAGGCAAGATTACTGGAGTGGGTTGCCATTTCCTTCTCCAGAAGTTTGTGTTTTTTTTAAAAAAAAATATATATATATTTTATTTGGCTGTGCTGGGTCCCAGTTGTGGCATGTGAACTCTTAGTTGTGGCGTGTGGGATCTAGTTCCCTGACCAGGGATCGAACCCGGGCACCTGTGCTGGGAGTGCAGAATCTTAGTCACTGGGACCACCAGGGAAGTTTCAAACCAAAAAAGTTTTGATGAAAAAAGGTTGAAAGCAACGGTGAGGTAGAACCACCCGACTAAATCATTCCCAGGTTCCTGACCCTCAGAAATAGTATCAAATAGTAATTTCTTAAGTTGAGAGGCATGGGGTTAATTTGCTAGGCAGCAGTAGATAATATAGGCACCTCTCTGCCCTCTTCTTCCCACCGCTTAAATACGGGCCCCTGGGGTCTGCCCTCCTATGTCATCTCATCACTGCCACACCTAGATGCCGAGTGGAGGGTTTTGGAGGGGGCAATGTGGACGTGAGGAGACCAGCTGGAGGTCCTTCCCCACCTTTAAAGGATATGTGCGGCTGGAGCCCTCCGTGAATCTCCCTGGCACAGTGTGAATCGTCTCATGGTGGCCGACCTGTCCCCCAAGACACCAAGAGCATCCTCAGCATATCCATCTTTGTATCTCTAGCACTGCGCCCAGTGCCGGCCCACAGAACGCTCTCAGTAAACATTTACTGAATAAAGGGCCCAATGAGGCAGGTCAGCCATCCCAAATTCAGCATCAACTGGGAGTTATTGCTCTGCTTTGTCACTGTGAGGAAAAGCCCTGTTTATGAACCTGAACTTAAGTTGCCATGTGACCATTGGACACCACCACAGTCCTTCACAATGTGTCCCTCCCAAGTGCAGAATATTTACAAGTAGTTAGTGGTCTGGGAAACTATGAGTCCTTTAGCAAGTACAAATAAAAGATGCCGGTATGTTTCCCTGGAACTCATATAAACTCTGGTCACGTAAGACTCTTTCTTCCAAGAAATGTTATTGCTTTCCCATGCATCTCCACTAAACCTTGAAATTTCTACTTAAATGTAAGAACTCTAGATGATCCTTGTGAGTAATTCTTTATACCGCTAGGGTCTTTCCATCTGACTTGAGGTACCTCCTCCACCCGATCCTTACCTTTATAGTGCAAATACAGCGTATCATTCAGTGCTGGGGTAATGTAAAGCTTGTGCTGCTTGCAAAGCTTTTGCAGAAACTTTTTAGTCATTCTGTTGAATGAAAAACATGAACGAGAAATTGATTTCAGTTTGTCAGCTCTAAGATATATCCCATAAATTCTTCGCATCCATTCCGTCTCCAAATTCCACAACCTTCGGTATGCCTGATGACACTGCTTGCTTGTTTATAGCTTTCAGGGCCTCATCCAATATTGTGACTTTCAGCATGCTTAAAAACTGCAGCGTATGTTCTCATAGAAATACCTTTGTGTCATCAAGAACTCCTAATGTGTGCCTCTCTCCAGGTTTGGCATTAAAGTTTAATAGACTTTAATATGCCACAGAGGCATAACTAACTAACCATCCTGACTCTGCTACTAATCCTCAGACAAGGGGCTGTCTAGTTAATCTTCATGAGCCCCAATTTCTTTATCTGGACAAAGGGGTGATCATAACATCCACCTTAATGTGTAAAAGTGTGCTCTGAGTGGTGGCAGCTCGCCCACATACCTGGTGCCACCATCTTCCTTGTCGTCTGTTTGGTATGCTAAGCGACCATCTGACCAGCTGTCACCACTCTGCTTCTGCTCACTGAGATAAGAAGTGTTCGAAGGACCCACACACGTTTCCTTAGGATCATCCATTTCTGTAAAATAAGAGACTGGTTCTATAGAGAGCAAGAAGAGTATAAAAAAATTTCCCTCTACTTCAACTTGATGAATAATTGTCTGCTTTTAGTGTAGAATCAGTACTCTTTAAATGTATCACAATTTTTAAAACATTGATAAGGATTATGAGAATTTCACTTCTAGGCAGATCTTTGATAACACCTCTTGTACAGAAGGACAAGCGGATGTGTGCAAACATACCCACTTCTGCATTATTTGTAATAGCCAAAACCACTTATCAACACAAATGTCCATTCACAGGGACAGGTTAAATAAAGCAATGGGTCATTATTCTGCCTTGCAATAGAATGCACAGATAGGGAAAGAGAGAGACAGACATGACTGAAAGAATCCACACAAAATTCTAGAGAGGAAAATGGAATGGGACTGTGGTCTTGGAAAAGATTCTTGAGAGTCCCTTGGACTGCAAGAAGATCCAACCAGTCCATCCTAAAGGAGATCAGTCCTGGGTGTTCATTGGAAGGACTGATGTTGAAGCTGAAACTCCAATACTTTGGCCACCTCATGCGAAGAGTTGACTCATTAGAAAAGACCCTAATGCTGGGAAGGACTGGGGGCAGGAGGAGAAGGGGATGACCGAGGATGAGATGGCTGGATGTCATCACCGACTTGATGGACATGCGTTTGGGTAGACTCTGGGAGTTGGTGATGGACAGGGAGGCCTGGCGTGCTGCGGTTCATGGGGTCACAGTCGGACATGACTGAGCGACTGAACTGAACTGAACTGAAGGCAAAAAACATCAAATATATCTGAAATGTTTTCTTTATCTTTAGAAATATTTATTTGCGCTGGATCTTAGTTGTGGCATGTGAGATCTTCAATCTTCATTGTGGCAGGTGGGATCTTTAGTTGTGGTATTATGAGATCTAGTTTTCTGACCAGGGGTTGAACCCGGGTCCCCTGTATTGGGAGCGTGGAGTCTTAGCCGGTGGACCACCAGGGAAGTCCCCCAATGCATTTAATCTTAAGGGCTGTTTGCTGCTGCTCTCTGGGTGTCCCTGTGGACTACCTAGAGATTAAACATTCTGTATGTGGGACTGTGTCTTACAGTTTCCCATTTCCCACTGCATACAATGCCCAGCTGCAAGAGGCACCAGATGATAGTTTGGGGTAATAAAGAATGTGTATGAGTGTGAAAGTCACTCATTCGTGTCTGACTCTTTGCGACCCCATGCACTATACAGTCCATGAAATTATCCAGGCCAGAATACTGGAGTGGGTGGCCTTTCCCTTCTCCAGGGGATCTTCCCAACCCAGGGATCAAACCCAGGTCTCCCACATTGCAGGTGGATTCTTTACCAGTTGAGCTACAAGGGAAGCCCGATAAAGAATAGGTGCTCAATAGGGTACTCTTTTGCCCCCTTCTGATGCCTATGTCAGAAGCTTTCTCTATCTCCTTTATACTTTAATAAAACTTTATTACACACACACACACACACACACACACAAAAGAATAGGTGCTCAATATATATAATAATGGATTGGTTATATTAATACCAAAACTACCATTTATTACTGACCCACTGTATGCAAGTCACTCTAATTATAACTATCCTGGCTTGCGGAAGATGAGACTGCCCTAGAGAGAGGTTAAGCTCTGGGCAAACCGCCATAAAACTGGCAAGTTGCAGAGGAGTAGTGTGAACCCAGAGTAACTTGCTCCAAACATATGTGTGTCCATAGCACAACATGGCTTCCCTATAGCAACTCATACAGGGCTTGCCTGGACAGTCATTGTTTACAATTGTTGGCTGGGTTAAAAAAATGAAACAAATCAAGCAGTTTCTTTATCAGTTCCTAAAAGGTTTCCCTTATGGTTGAAGCCAAGCAACAGGAGAGGCTATCTTCTAAGCCTATTCAGGAAAACTTTGGTGAGGAGTCACCAGGTGATCCCAGAAACACCAGCTCGTCATTCACCCTGTCCACCACAGATCAGGCGCTGAACTGGACACTGCCAGTTCATTTGGGGTGTCTGCTCTGACATAGCTTGCCATCCAGAGGGAGAGAGAGCCTTTGATCTTACATGGTGAAGGCAATGAAGGGATACATTCAAAAGTTGGGCTGTGAGGGGAATGGTGTCTTGGGTGAGGGCTTGCGCTCTTGGCGTCAGACTGTCCAAGCATGAGTCTGTTCTATCATTGACTGGCTGAGGGTAATCTGTTTGGAGCAAGTTCTTTAACTTCTTTAAGTTCCAGGTAAATTATCTGTCTGACCTGGCAAGAGGAGTGCCTACCGCAGAGGGCTGGCCTATGGTTGTAATGTGATGAGTGCATGGTACACAACCTTCAGTAAGTGTGGGCCGCTGCTGTTATTATTTTTTGGCCGCGTCTTGTGGCATGCGGGATCTTAGTTCCCCGACCAGGGATGGAAACCCATGCCACCAGCAGTGGAAGCTTGGAGTCTTAACCACTGGACCGCCAGGGAAGACCCTGTTATTATTATTACGGTTACCGCTGGCTGTGAAGACCAGGTATGTGGTGCTGGGCACAGCCCGTCGCCCCCCTCGCCTCCCTGGGGCGGTGGTCGGCACCTTCCTTGCGGCCACCTTCGCCTGCGTTCCCGTGGTCACCGGCCGACTCCTCCACACCAGGCTCCTGCGCGCACTCCTGCTCCGCTACCCCGTCCACCACAGGCTCTGAGGCCTCGGGGTGCATGTTTATTTCGGAAATACCGAACACCTCGTAGCAGTGGGAGCCCGGTTCTGCGGGATAGCTATGGACCCTAGCCCACCAGGCCACCGGAGCCCGCGTCGTTGGCGGCCCAACGCTTCCCTGGTCTCCACGGCAACCGCTGCACACGCGCACTCGGGGGGGCCTGAGCGTCGGAACGCCGGGGGCGGGTCCAGCAACGGCCACGCCCCCAGCGCGTGCGCGGGTCACGTGGGGGCGCGGCCCGGGGAGCTGCTGCGGCTGCGGTGACGGGGGCGGCGGCCGCGCGTCTTTGGCGGGACCAGCTTCGAGGCCGCGCTGTCTCTGCAGGTACCGCGTCCCCCGCGCGCACCCCCGGGTCCCAGAGCCTCCTAGGCTTTTTCGGCGCCCGGCGGGGCTTCGGCCCGGTTGCTCGCTCTGCGTCCCACCACGCCCCCCGAGACCAGCACCCTCCTCGCCGAGACCCTCGGTACCCCCGGACCCTGTTTTCCCTCCCTTCCCTGGGACCCCCGCCCCCAGCACCCCTCCTTCCTGGCCTGTCCACCCTGAGCGCCTCTTCCCCAACTCCATCCGGGCGTTGCACCCCCATGAGGAGCCCGTCTTCTGGGCCCGCCCCTCCCCCGGGACCCGGCGGACCTGGTGCCCCACCCACCCCGAGCGCGGGCCCATCTCTTTCTCGGACCTGACCCGGGTGCTCCCCACGAGGCTCTGAAAGGCACCGGTTTGTGCTTCTTTATTCTCGTTTCCAAAGGGACTCGGTCTGAGTGGGGTTTGTTGTCTTCGTCTTTGTTCTGAATGAGAAGTAATTCAGACTAAGGGCGCTCTTGGAGAAAGGGCCCCACCAGCTCTCCAGCGGCGGTGGTTTGTTGGGCCCTGCCGGGTGCTGGAGGGGAAGGTTTCTGGGGACCAGGGAGGCTGTCGCTGTTCCGAAGGAACGTGCAGCCCGGCGAAGCCCAACCCAGCGGCCCGCTTGGTGATGTCAGCAGGATGCCCGCCTGGGGGTCTCAGAGTGGGGGTCACCAGGCAGGCCTCTGGACTTGAACAGACCTTGATCTGTATTCCCACCGCCCACTTCTTAGCTGCAGAGTCCTGGCTGTGCCACTTTACCTCGGTAAGCCTCAGTTTCCATGTCTGTAAACTGGGCATGATTACAACTCTGCCTGGAAGGGTTGATGAGAGAATTGCCATGATAGGAAGAAAGCACTTAGTGGAGTCTTTTGCAGAAAGCCAGATTTTAACCCTGAGCGCTGCAAATAGACAATAACTAACATTATTGAACATTAAATTATAGTGGTTAATAGCCAAGATTTATTGAGGGCTGATATTCCCAGACTCTGAGTGCTTCATAGTATGATCTGATTTCATTTTCATTATAATCTTAGGCAGGAAATATTAGCCCCATATTTGCAAGTAATATAAGGAAAGCTCTGTGAAGTAATTAAGTAACTTCACCCAATACACACAGCTCTTACATGGGGAGCCTGGGTTCAAACCCAGGATGTCTGTTTTCGGAGTCCGTGGTTGTGATCACTACAGTAATATTCCACAGACATAGATAGAGCTCAACAAATTTTTTTTTTTAAGCAGATTTTTTTAAAAAATAAAAGTCACATAACAAAATTCACCATTTTAGCCAGTTAAGCGTGTGCTGTTCATAGTAGCATGTTAACTGTCCACAACCATCACTACTGTTTAATTCCAGAAGATTCCCATCATTCCCCAAAGAAATCACACCCCATTGGCAGTCGCCCCCTATTTCCCACTCCTCCTGCCTTGTGGCAGCTCTCGTCTCCTTTCTGTCTCTGGATTTGCCTTTTCTGGACATTTCCCATACATGGGGTCCTATAACGAGTGGTCTTTTGCATCTCGCTTCTTTGGCTTAGCATACTGTTCTCGAGATTTGTCCATATCATAACATGTATCCATACTTTGTTCTTTTCATTGCTGAATTAATAGTCATCATGTGGAGAGACCACATTTTGTTTGCCCATTCATCTGTTGTTGGACATTTGGGTTATTTCTACTTTTTAGCTAGTGATTAATGAAGCACAGCCATACCGGTTTTTGTGTGAGCCTAAGTCTTCAGTTATCTTGGGTCTGTACCCAGGAGTGGATGCTCTTATAGTTTTAATTCCTACTGCGTAAGTGGAGACCTGAAACTGAGGGGTATTGGATCTTGGACAAGAACTCCCATGTTTTGACTCTCTCCATGTAGTTTACGTTAGCTGTATACTGAAACTTGGCACGGGGGGAGGGTAAGGAAACTCCAAAAAGTCATGATACACCAATAACAGCTTCATCAAAGTGCTGATGCAAAGTTGGAGAAGCTTCTCAAGTTATTTCTACCCGAGTGAAATTTGAGCTTTGAACACAAGGCATTGTTTGCTTCTATTTGTTAAATAAATACTGTATACCTAGCACCATGCTAGGGTCTGGGGAGGAACAGTAGAGATGGATGCGACCCCAGCCTCACACCATCACAAGGCCACAGGTGGATTAAAGACTTGAATCTGAAAAGCAGAATTGTAAAAAAGAAAAGAAAAGAAAAGAAAAAATTTGGAAAATAATACGGAAAAATATCTTTCTGACCTGGGGTTAAGATGGGATTTCTGAAATGAGACGTAACAAGCATAACCCATGCAGAAAAAAGATTGATAAATTGGACTTTGTTGATGTTGATACTAAGACATTCATTTCATCAAAAGCACTTGTATAAAGAGACAAAGCATACAGAGGACTAGTATCTAGAATGTGGAGAGAATACTTAGAACTCTGAAAGAAAAAAAAAGACAACACAATAGAAAGAAGGTCACAAGGGGACTTCCCTGGTGGTGCAGTGGTTAAGACTCTGCATGTCCAGTGCAGGGGGCTTGGGTTTGATCCAGCATGCTCTGTGGTTCAGCCAAAATAAATAAATACAATTTTTAAAAATTAAATTTTTTAGAAAGTTGACTTGAAAAGAAGTAAGATCAAAAGCTAGAAACAGGCATTTCATAGATGAGAAAACAGAAACAGCACATAAACGTCAGGAGGGAGTGCCAGCCTTATTAACAGTCAGGAAATGCCAGTGCAGACGATGGTGAGATCCCATTTCACAGCCAGCCTTTGGCGGGAGGCGAACTGTTGGATGTTGCCAGCCATTGAGAGGAGGCAGCGTGAGCTCACACTCTGCTGCTGGTGGGCGTGTAAAGTGGCTCAGCCGCTTTGGCAGCATCTGGTTGAACACATGGACGCCCTGTGGCCCAGCAGTTCAACTCTCAGGCCTGTCCCTTTGAGAAACTCTTGTGCATGCACGAGAAGGTTGACAGCAGCTCTGTTTGTAGTTGTAAAGTCAAAACCAACAGGAACAACCCATCAGCAGTAGACTGGACATACGGATTGTGTCTGTGCCATGAGACGGTGCAGCAGTGAGAGTTTATGGCCTGCCGCTGCGGAGGTGTGCCTGGGTCTGGGAAACAGCCCTGAGTGAGAGGAACAAGTCCCTGAAGAGTACGTGGGCCCTATTCCTTATGTAAGGGGCAAAACGGACTACTGTTATTTCAGAATCTCTGGTAGGGTGGTATACAACTATTTACGAGAGAAAGAAGAGAGCAAGGGAATGATTACATCAGAACTTAGGAGAGTGATTACCCCAAGTGTGGTGGAAGGGGATGTGACCAGGGAGGAGGCATTGGGCCTTCTAAGACTCTGATTTGATTTGTGGAGTCCTGGGGCCCCAGGAGTGTTTTTTTATTCTTTGAGCTGTGCATAATAGACAACTTTGGTGTACATTTTTCCAATTTTCTTAAATTGTTGTTTAGTCGCTCAGTCGTGTGCGACTCTGCAACCCCATGGACTGCAGCACGCCAGGCTTCCCTGTCCTTCACCATCTCCTGGAGTTTGCTCAATCTCATGCCCATTGAGTCGGTGATGCCATCCAACCATCTCATCCTCTGTCGTCCCCTTCTCCTCCTGCCCTCAGTCTTTCCCAGCGTCAGGGTCTTTTCCAGGGAGTTGGCTCTTTGCCTCAGGTGGCCAAAGTATTGTTTGGATTCATGGCACATGCATTTTTACTTTCTTTTAACTTTTAAAAACCTTTGGTCTGAGTTTTATGTAAAGTTTTCCCAGCTGAGCTGTGAGGGAAAGGCGTTTGCTGTTTGTTTTTGCTTGCAGCTTGTCCTGAAAAGAAGACAGAGCAGCTCCTGGAGGCCCAGAGCTGGCAGAGGAGGTAAGAGGAGACTGCAGGCGGAGAATGACTGGGGAGAATGACTTGGGCAGAACGACTGAGGACTCTGTCGTAGTCAGGCATCTTTTCTGAAGTTTTTCCATCTCACATTCTTGAGAAAAATGGTGTTCAAGGAGGGGTTGAAGTTTACACAGCTTCCCCTTGAGGTGAGGTCATTCCCCAAGGCACATGTGACCTCCTTTTAGCTGGAACCTTATTACAGACACGCCTGCCATGCATTTTTCCCCACAAGTATTTCTTTGGCTCCAATCTATTAGACCTTGATATGTGGCGTCCAGTGTTTTACTGAAAACATTGTGTAACATCTTAGACGTATACCCACCTATTATTTTGAAGACTAGATTTAATGTTCCAAGAATCTAGTTGTTGTTGTTGTTTTGCTTATGGTTGTGTTATTACATTTTGTTCAAAAAGTACTGGTGCATGCAAGTATCATGTTTTGCATTTACTTTCCTCATGGCCTACTCTTTGAGTAGGTGTGACAGATGGCACGTGTCCACTGTAGAAGTGTTATTTTGGGAACTCCCAGCTTAGGGTGGTTGGACTCGGATTTTCAGTTTTTATGTTCTTCTTTGTAAGGAGCTAGTGTTTTTGGTCACTTCTCTGGGAATCTTGAATCAGCTCTGTCCCGGGAAGCAGCCAGTGTGACTGGGAGGGGCCTTTCCACCTAGCACCTGCCCCCCAGGATGTGGCTCTCTTCTGCCACGGTATGGGGGGGACCCGTCACTGCCTCATCACGAGCATCTGGAAGCTTTGAGAGGCATAGCATACAAAGAGGGGATGCCTTTGAGGTGGAGGACTGTGACCCCGAGGGCTTCCCTGGTGGCTCAGTGGTAAAGAATCTGCCTGTCAGTGTGGTAGCAGTGGGTTCGATCCCTGGGTTGGGAAGATCCCCTGGAAGAGAGAATGACAACCCACTCCAGTATTCTTGCCTAGGAAACCCCATGGACAGAGGAGCCTGGTGGGCTGTAGTCCATGGGGTCACAAAGTGTCAGACATGACTGAGCGACTAAGCACAGCACAGGACAGGATTGTAAAGTTTAATGTTTGAGGGGTCATACGCGCATTGTGGGGCATTTAGGAATCCTACTGCCTGCTTCTTCAGTTTTCTATCATATTTCTTTCGTATGTTTTGTTGGTTTGTAATTTGGCCTACACACTCATATGCATACTCAACACACACACACACACATGCACACACACACACACACACACACACGCATATGTATTTACATTCAGTAGTTTTTTGTTGTTTTATGCGCCTGTTACCAGTGTGGTGTCATTTCTTACAGCGTGTCCCATTCCAGAGGTTAGTTTGTTTTCTTTACTCTGCAGACCTTGGTTGAGCTCAAATTGCATTGCGGTGGAGTGGGAGGGAATTATTCTTCCTTAAGCTTATGCCAATTTTTGCTGGTACTGTCAGGGATTTTTTTCTTAGTTTCAGAAAAAAACTTAGTTTTTTCCTATACAGATTTCTATGAGAGAGGCCACTTCCAGACAGTTTATGTAAATTTTGTGTTTGGCTTAAATCTATTTTCTCTTACATAATATTAATAAATGCTATATACCCTTGTGCTTGTGCACGTCTGAGCTCCCTGTAGTTTAATTGTGGTCGGTTCTGATCTTTTTGATACCTGACCCTCACTGAGAGCACGTGGTTGGCTCAGGCCTTGGTGACTCCCCTGGTCTAGTCTGGAAGGAAGTTTATCAGCCTTGGTCATGCCCAGCCGTTCTGTGCCTCTCTGATTGCAGATGCACACACCAGTTCATATGGAATTTTAAGTTGTTTTGTTAGCTGTCAGTCTCTCCTCCTAGGCAGTCGTTTGCTTCCTCTTTGGAACCTTAGTGTCCATCCCAGTGCGTGGCGCGTAAAGATGCTTGCTGTGTGGATACTTACAAGAGCTATATTGGGCTTTTGTTTCCCCAAACACAAGGGGCCAGGCGGGGAGGACGGTGTGCCAGTGATGCCAGCCAGATGAAGTGTGCTTAGCCTCTGTCATTTCTGAAAACCATGTCTTCAGGTTCGGGGAGTATCTCTTTTTAAACTGTACATTTATGAATATTATTTATACATAATGCCGTTTATGTTAGAGTATTAGAGCATAGTTTTGTCTCAGAGTGAGCTGTAAGGTCTTTGAGGCTGAAGTGTTAGTCGCTCAGTCCTGTCTGACTCTTTGAGACCCTGTGGACTGTAGCCCACCAGGCTCCTCTATCCATGGGATTTTCCAGGCAAGCACACTGGAGTGGGTAGCCATTCTTCTGTCCAGGGGATCTTTCTGACCCAAGGACTGAACCCTGGTCTCCTGCATTGCAGGCAGTTTCTATACTGTCTGAGTGATCAGGAAGCCCCCTTTGAGGCCAAGGCTATGTCTTAATAGTGCCTCTGTTTTTCATACTTTGTCTCTACAGGGATAATAGGTCCTCTGTGCTTGCCAGTTTTGCATAAATAAATTCAATAAAAGAAATAAACATTACTCTCAGCTCTTACGTGAATTAAAAAGTCTGTGCCTGTCACTAAGCTGGGCTGGGGACTCCTTAGGGCACAGAGCATATTGTGTTTATTGTCATATCCATAACATTTAGCTCAGTGCCTGGATTTTAGTAGGAATTTGGCAACTCCTGATAATCATGTTGATTAATCTTCTTGGACGGAAAGAACTTTGTAAGCTGCAGATGTCAAGTAATGATATCATAAATTGACTGGATCCACAGGCTACGTGCATTTGAACAGTTACTGTTATTTGAATGAATGCAAAATTGTTAAGCCCTGATGTCTCAAACGTCCTTCTTCACCCAAACTGTGTGTGTTCCTTTCAGTTACTAAGCAAAGACCACCTCTCTCGCTTCCCGCCCCTGCAGGCTGCCATGGCTGCCGTCGACAGCTTCTACCTCTTGTACAGGGAAATCGCAAGGTCTTGCAACTGCTACATGGAAGCCCTCGCCTTGGTTGGAGCCTGGTACACGGCCAGAAAAAGCATCACCGTCGTCTGTGACTTCTATAGCCTCATCAGGCTGCATTTCATCCCGCGCCTGGTGAGCAGAGCGGACCTGATCAAGCAGTATGGAAGATGGGCGGTCGTGAGTGGTAAGAGATGAGATTTCATTTCTTGCCTGATTTAAAAACGAAGTCATCTTTCCCGTTTGATCTGTGTTATAAGTTGGATGCTTCATTCAGGGACTTACTGAATTTAATCATGTTTTCATGGGATAAAGAAATAAAACTTCCTCTGTTAGGATTATGTGCACATTTCTCACCACTCATCTTGGAAGGTGTTTCCCTGTGACTTTGTCCTTCTTCTGTCACCTCCTGTTCCCCATCCAGCCCCGCCTTCCTGCTGCTTGCTTTTCCTTCTTGCTCTCTGTTTTGAAAGTGTCCTTACAAACTGGTACCACTTTCAGAAATGCTTCCCTTCTTTTAAATTTCATTTTCATTTACCATTGTTTCCTAGGAAAGTACCTTCTGACACTCACTGAGACCAGATGAGGCTTTGAAAACAGTCTCCCACTGTGTCTCACAGTCACCTTGGCGAACGTAAAGCAGCGCTTCCTCTACCTGTCAGAGTGTCTGGGCGAGCATTTGATTAGCTCGTGTCATTTGTATTACGGATTCCACCTTGTGCTTGACTGATTACTCCCAGAACTGAGTTTATTTCTAGTGTGAATCCTTCTCTGATTAAACCCAGACACGGGGTATTTAAGGTCCGTTTTAAGGGTCGCACCGTGAAATGAGTTTGCTCCCTTTCCCGGCTTGTCCTGTAGGTGCCACGGATGGGATTGGAAGGGCCTATGCAGAGGAGCTGGCCAGCCGTGGGCTCAACATCGTCCTGATCAGCCGGAACCAAGAGAAGCTGCATATGGTCGCTAAAGACATAGCTGACACCTACAAAGTGGAGACTGACGTTATAGTCGCGGACTTCAGCAGTGGCCGAGAGATTTATGACATGATCCGGGAAGCCTTGCAGGACAGAGACATTGGCATCCTGGTGAATAATGTGGGTGTGTTCTACCCCTATCCACAGTACTTCACACAGGTCTCTGAGGACACGCTCTGGGACATCGTCAACGTGAACATTGCCGCGGCCAGCCTCATGGTCCACATCGTGTTGCCAGGGATGGTGGAGAGGAAGAAGGGCGCCATCGTCACCATCTCCTCCGGCTCCTGCTGCAAACCCACCCCGCAGCTGGCGGCATTCTCAGCATCTAAGGTAACCTGTTCCCAGGTGGAAAGTGAAGTCATCATGTAGGAAAATGTTTATCACAATGGTTTGGTCTAGTTTGTTGAGTTCTGTGTCAGCAGCTGATGTTTGCTTATGCTGTATTTTTTTCCCAAAATGACCATAGGTCTTTTTTTTTCTTCTTGATCTCTTTTGAGTTCCCAACAAAATCAGTCTTTTCCCCTCCTGTTTTATTTAACAGGCGTATTTAGACCACTTCAGCAGAGCATTGCAGTATGAATATGCTTCCAAGGGAATCTTTGTACAGAGTTTAATCCCATTCTACGTGGCTACCAATGTGGCCGCCCCTGGCAGCTTTCTGCACAAGTGCCCGTGGTTGGTGCCTTCCCCAAAAGTGTATGCACATCATGCTGTTTCTACCCTCGGCATTTCAAAAAGGACCACAGGATACTGGTCCCATTCCATCCAGGTAACCAGCCGTGTGTGCTCAGCCCTCGTAATTAAGGTTAAGGCATCCTAAACCTTTCCAAACGATAGATACATGGCAATCTGATTGAAGCCTGATGCTGGAAGATGAGGATCGTAAATTCTGATTCTCAAATCTTAGTGGTTCCAGTTCAGTCACTGAATTCTCTTCTGCGGATTTATTGTGTTAAGAACATTTGAAAGTTCCAGCTGCATGACATCTAGAAGAGGAAATCCGCTGTTTTAATGTCAGTAGAGTAAGCTCCACCCTGCCCCTCAAACCCCAGTTCTCTCTCACTGTACTGACCGTGGATGCATTTTGCTCTTTGACCTGCCTTTTATTCCTGGGATGACTTGGAATTCTTACCTACATGACCTGCTATTTATATCACACTGAGTAAAGATGGAATGGTATTGCTGCATGTAGGTCTGTCCTGCCTACTTAGCGGAAGGGGTGAGCGGGTGGTGACCCCACTTCTGCTCCCCAGAGAGTCTAGCACAGGGTCTTGTGCAGAAGTGGGTACTCAATGCAGTATCACCTAAGGTTTCTTTCCTCTTTTGTATTTAAGGTGATTGGTGATGTTTGTTGGCTTAAATCATTGCTGATCTGTACAGTTTGTTGTCGATGGCTTTGGATTCTAACCTTGTAATTCTTTTCTCTTTCATCTTTAGTTTCTTTTCGCACAGTATATGCCTGAATGGCTCTGGGTGTGGGGAGCAAATATTCTCAACCGTTCTTTGCGTAAGGAGGCCTTATCCTGCAAAGCTTGAAGCCGGATGACGGCTGGGAAGTTTGGCCGACTTGTGGGAGCCTGCAGTATTCTACATTTGGAGGAACACATGGAATTTATCTTCTGCACTTTTTTCGATTATTTAGCATATTCTTGACTTATCCTTTGCAAAACAAACATAAACCTTTTAAGAGTGCTGTGGGAAAACCCTTAAGGGCCGTGCAGAGGGCACAGAGTAAATATCGACTGTGGCATGAGAACTGCTGGAGGAAACCTAAAATTTGATGTGTGTGTTTTTTTTTTTTTAAACTTTTCAGAAGTTGTGTGATTTATGTTGTTCTAGGAGCTACAGTAGTATGATACTGAAATACGATATGAGCTCTTACAGTCTCACATGTTTCTTAAGGGAAATTATCTATGTCAGTAGATGAATTATAGCATTGGTTTTCAGTGTTCATCAGGAAAGACTATTGAAAAGTGTTATTTTCTAGGTAAGATTGCTGGTATAGTTCGTGGAAGCCTGTATTACATTATGTAGCTTTAGTCGTTTGGCTCTCTGTGTGTGAAATGCCGCTCTTCAACTGATAATTAGAGAACCATGTGTGTGCATATGTTGTGTACATCCGGGCAACTTTATTTATTGGTAGGTTACTTTAAAAAAGATTTCTTGTCAAGATGTCTTAATGTGGCATCCAAAGGGGTATTAAAATTCTACATTATTCTTTTTCATACTAAACAAGGCCACCTAATTTTGTGCTATAGGTTTGCCATATATAATATCACCTAACAATGTTGCCTAACAACATTGTTGTGTTTTTTTTTTTTTTTTAATCTACTAAGGAATTAATTCATTCCTAGCTTTGGACATGTGATGACTGACCCTCAGTCATCTCTTGACTTATAGTTACTGTGGATAAGTAGTGATTTCTCAGCCTATGACCCATTTTATAACTGAAGTGTAGCCCTCTAGAACTTCTCATACCTGGCTGTGAAACACTTTTCTGTGTAATATTATTCCATCCCAGTAGCATTAATGATATAAATATCAAGTATTTATAGAATAATAGTTAAAATATGGACAAATTACGTGTGTGAAAAGACATACTGTATCTGTTGAAATCAGTTAGAAGCTCATTCTTGGTTCATGTAACAAATTTGTATGTTACAGTGAACACTTTCATTGGTGTGAAGATAATTAATGCCCAATAACCACCACTATATGGGTTTGCACTGAAACCTACTGTGTAGTCTTTTTGGTTCAGGTCTTATGAAGCCAAACATTTTTGAGAACCATATACCTAGTGCTTTGACAATTGTAAATCACGAGACGAATATGTCAGTCTGTGCACATTTGAAATCCAGGGTTTAATATTGTAGCGCTGACGCAGAAACCAGTTAATTGAAATCAGGACTTTCATGGAATCGCTTACTCCTGAGCTGATATCCATTACGAGGAGGCCTGAGCATGCTTTTATTTTATGCCCACAGTTTTGCCAGTGACATTGCCTTAGTATTTCCAGATCTGACTTGGACTTAGGATCAGAGGTTAAATTCAGAAGCTCTTCCATTTACAGATCAGGCCTTCATTACACAAGAGGAAGAACTGCAGGTGTGAAAAGTCACATACCAGTGATACTACATGGAAGTGATGATTTTGATGGCGTTAGCTGGAAGCCTTTGTCATATTTGGCATTTCCCCACCTGACAGTTAATTGATGGTCATTAAGACTAGAGAAAACTTGACTTCATGCCACATTGACTTGAACTTTGTTGTATAACAAGTAGCAACGTGATGTAAAAATACCATATTTATATTTAAGGTGTTGTGTGGTACAGCAGTGTCTAATATTTATAGATTAGATGTTGGATCATTGTTACATGATGAGACTAAGTAAACCATGTCAGTGATGTTTTAAAATTTTCTTCTTGGCAGGACATACGTAAATATGCTGATCAGTGCAAAGTTAACAAAAGATGAAAATCAAGAATCTTTCTTAGGTTTCATCTTTGCCAGTGCTCATTTGAGAGTCATAATTGGACCACTGTAGCTGGGGTTTCTTATTAAGGATGTGGGAAATAAACCTTTGAAATAACCTGTGACCTGAAAATTTAACAATAAAAGCAGTTGCTTCTGCTTCCTTTAGAAGAGATGTTGGTTCGTATGTTTGGAAAGAGAGAAACATTTTCCTCCCCCCCATAGAAACAAATACTTAAAAATTACAAAAAATTAATCTCTGAACACCTGTGACAGTAATTCATTAAAAGCTGGTAATTCAGTCAGAAAATTGTGCATAGTCATATGTCTCATAAGTCTTGAAACTACAGAGTTGATTTTTTTGCTCTCGTTCTCCTGATAGGTTGAATAAAATAAAGGCCGATTTTTGTTCCTTGACGTGGGTGATAGGGAGATCACTGGTGGTTTTGCCATGATCCATTTTTCGTTGAGCGGTGGGGATGAAAAGTAGCAAGTTCAAGGAGTGGGACGAAAAAGGGAGACTATGAGTAGACAGCTCTTCTGAGGAGTCTTTTTTGCTTTGTTTTGCTTTCA
Source organism: Dama dama (assembly GCF_033118175.1). Taxonomy (NCBI): domain Eukaryota; kingdom Metazoa; phylum Chordata; class Mammalia; order Artiodactyla; family Cervidae; genus Dama; species Dama dama. The sequence continues at coordinate 16,527,586 of NC_083684.1, read as the reverse complement.
CCTGAATTACTTAAAATCTTGGCACATTTGGGTTAAACAGCATCTCGAGTCTTGCCACTGTGTGCACTCCAAAATCAGTCTTTCTGTGTCTCTGTCTCTGGACTGTTACTCTTTAAAATAGCATTCAGGTTTAATAAAGATTTACCTTCCCATGGGATTACAAATGCTTTATTATACACATGAAGTGTTAGTTTAGGGAGTTACCAGAACCTGGAGTGGTGGAAAACCGGTAGACCAGGATTCTGGGGCACTCAGCCTACCTTGGTAAATTTCCAGGCCACCTCCTGTCATGCTCCAGGCCCCCTGCAGTTTCTAGGGCTCTCAGGAGCTGCCGAGTTCCCTTCCCCTTCAGTATCACATGACGAGGATGTTTGCGATTCACTAACCTACCTCTGTTCCTAACAGTGGGGCTTTGTATTCAGTGGCATAGGGACCTAAAGGGCTGTTAAAAGAACCCTGATTAGAACATCACAGTTAATTTTAAGATCAAGTCCCTTATGTGGCGGTGGGGGGGAGTGCTCTGGATTTACAAATGAAAGAGTCAAGAGTTCTCTGAAAGTTCCTAACACTGATGTGATCTCAGGAGGTGGGGAAGAACTTGATCAGGTTTGGGTTGGTCTAGTACAACCACATTCATTGAATGTGTTCTGTGTCAAAGTCTGTATGTGTATGCTTCATTTAACCTTCATCTTCGGGAGGTATTCATATCTCCTTTGGGTGAGAAAGGTGAGTTACAGAGAGCTGAGGTACAACTTGCCTAAGATTACAAAAAGCTAGTAGGTGAGTCTATGTTTCTCCACTCTATTATATCAGTTTGGTTAAATATTGTTAAAAGGAATATGCAGTGCTGTGGTTTCTAATATTGGGGCATTATCCAGGTGCTGTGGAAAGGTCAAACAAGATACAAGCAGTTTTATCTCAGGATGTAGCACAGTATTTGTCATCAAAATGACCTAAAACAGGCTTTCAGTCCCCCTTGCGTGCCAGCTCAGTCGTGTCCGACTGTTTGCGACTCCATGAACTATAGCCTTCAAGGCTCAGCTGTCCATGGAATTTTCCTGGCAAGGTTGTCATTTCCTTTTCCAGGGGATCTTCCCGACCCAGGGATCGAGCCTTCGTCTCCTGCATTGGCAGGCAGATTCTTTACCACTGCCGCCACCTGGAAAGCCCTTCCATCCCCTAGTTGTGCCCAATGTCTAGTGTCGATCAGCTCAACATTTAGACATTAAGTGGGTGATTTTAGTATCTCAATCACCCAGACAACTGGGGGGGGGGGCACACTTTTAGAGAGTTTAATACATCTTTGTTTCTTCACAACGGGTCTCCGCTTGGCGCCCGTGGTCCAGGCGACGCTGGGAGGGGTTAAGAGTAGAGCAGACCGGCCTCGAGGCCGGGGTCTCGCCTGTCAGGGTGGAAGTCAGGCGAGGACTCGCACCCTCAGGCCTTGAGTAAGCACTTGACTCGCCTGCATCCGAGCTGCAGCGAGGGTTAAACGGGTGGAGGTTTGCAGAGGGAGCGCCGCCGCACCTGGCTCTACAGGCCCCAGGAAGACAGCACTGGATGAACACGAACGTTCAGTGGCTGTTCCGCCACGGCTGTCCTCCGCAGGGCCGCGCCCGGCCGGGGGCCATACAGGTTCCCTCAGCTCCTGAGAATCTCCCATCCGCCCACTCCAATAGTCCTTTTCCCAGACTCCGGCCAGGTCCCAGCAACCTGACCCCGCCCCTACCCCGGGGCCGCAAACGTCGCGAGACCTCCACCCTTCCTCCGTTGCCAGGGTACCCCCCGCCCCGGGACCTCGGCGTCCAGCGCGCGCACGCAGGGCACGCACGGTCGGCGGGGGCCGGCGGTCCTGGTCGTCGGTGTCCCCGCCCCAATCGCGCAGTCTCGCGAGAGTTGGGAGTAAACAGCGCCGAATGGAGACCCGAGGCGTGTTTGCAGCGGAGGCGCCGTTATCCCGGGCCCGGCGGACCCGAGCCTGAGGCGGCCGCAGGTACGTCAGGCAAGTCCGCTCTCCAGAGCCGCCGGCCCTCCCGACCTGCCGGGTTGCCCGCGCGCTCCGGCTTGCTCGCCGCGCTCGACGCCCCGAGGGCGGGGGTCTGCGCGGGCGGGGGCGGCGGCGGCGGCGGCGGCGGGGCCTCCCTGTGCCCCTGGAGCCGCGCGGGCGCGAACCGGGTGGTGCGGGGCGCGGGGAGGACGAGCGTTGGAGACGTGCCGGTGCGCCACTTGCGAGCTCGCGGGAGCCGCGCCGTCCCGCCGCTCGCCCCGGCCGGGCTCCCAGCCGGTTTCCCCGCCTGCCCCTCTTTGCGCGTTGACACGCCTCGGTGGTCGCTCCACTTCCCCGCTTCCTTTATCTGAGGTGAACTTTGACGGAGTTACACCGTGTAACGGGGGTACCCCCCGTCCGGGCCCTCAGCCTGGGAACAGACCGCGGTTCTCGGTCTGCTTCCCAGAGGGGAGCCTGCTGTGGGATCTTAAGGGACCTCGGTTCCTGCCCCGTCCGTGTCTGGTGTTTTATAAATGCGGGGTAAGAAGCTCGTCGGTCATTTGGGTCGGGGAGGTTCTGGTTGACTCTCAGACCTGTAGGAGCTTCACGTGCTGCCTAAGACTGTTGTACACCGTCTCCTTTACGTTCATTTAAGATGTTTACCCCTTGTCTGGGTTAGCGCCCTTGAGACTTTGGGCCTATTTGCCTATGCAGATTAAGTTAAATATTTACTTTAGATTCCGAAGGACACTTCCAAGTAAGAGAGAGTGGCCTAAGGTCTCGGAGTTGAACTGGAGAATTTCGTTTCCTTTGGCCCTTTAATCTTGACTGTGCTGGTAAGTAACGCTCTCGCTTCAAGGTTTCAGTTTGCCTAAGTATAAAAATGAAGGGTTTGGAGAACAGTGATTTTTTTTCTCCCCAACTTTTAATCTGCAGCACCCATTTTACATACGCACACACACACACACACACACACTTTTTTTTTTAACGTGAGCGCTTTATTAAGGTTAAAATTACTGTTTTTAAGTGTGCTTATTCAGCATTTGTTCTTTTTTTTGCCCCCGTAAGTCTGCAGTTGTGCAATCATCATAATCCAGGTTTAGAGCATTTCTTCCATGTCCAAAAGATCCCCCACTGTGCCCATTTGCAGTCACTGCCCATTTCTAACTCCAGCTCCAGGCGACCACTAATTTGCTGTCTCCTTGGATTTGTCTTTTTTGACTATTTCGTATATTCAGATGGGGTTATATGTGACTGTTGTATCTGGCTTCTTTTGCTTTGCAGACTCGTTTTAAATTTCATGTAATTTGTACCGTGTATCGGTGTGTCATTCCTTCTTTAAAAAAAAAAAAAGTACAATTGCTTTACAATGTCGTATCAGTTTCAGGTGCACAGCAGAAGTGATTCATTTATACATATGTATATTCTCTTTCAGATTCTTTTCCATTGTAGGTTATTACAAGATATTGAACATAGTTCTCTGTGCTTACAGTGCTAAGTCGCTTCAGTCCCATCCGACTGTGTGGGACCCTGTGAACTGTAGCCTGCCAGGCTCCTCTGTCCACGGGCTTCTCCAGGCAAGGATACTAGAGTCGATTGCCATGCCCTCCTCCAGGGCATCTTCTTGACCCAGGGATCAAACCCATGTCCCTTCACAGCTCCTGCTTTGGGAGGCAGGTTCTTAACTAGTAGTGCCACCTGGGAAGGTCATGCTCTACAGTATGCCCTTGTTTATCTTTGCAGCCCCTTAGACTCTTTGCTTAGAATTCTCCAGGCAGGAATACTGGAGTGGGTTGTGATTCCCTTCTCCAAGGGATCTTCCTGACCCAGGGATTGAACCCTGGTCTCCTGCCCCATGTCTCCTGCATTGCAGGCAGATTCTTTACCATCTGAGCCATCAGGGAAGCCCCCATATATCGTGGTGTGTATCTGATAATCCTAAACTCCTAGTTTACCCCTTCCCTCAATACTCCGTTTCTTTTTAAGGCACACTAACACTCCACTGTTTGCATGTAACACATTTTGTTTATCCATTCATGCAGGACACTTCTTGCAGATAATGTTTTTTGTTGCCATGTATGAAGCAGATGGCCAGAGCCCTTTTTCTTAGAGGTGGGGAGGGGGACGACTGGGAAGGCCAGGTGGGACCCTGGCCCATAAGCTAACTCCATTGTGCTTCCCAGGTAGCCTTATAATCAAGAGTTGGTTGTGTCTGTAAATAAAGCATTTCTAGTCTAGTGCTTGCAGCGCCTTAGAAGCTCCTCGGGCCGCATGAGATGTTGCAGGCTCCCTTCTGAAGAGACAGGAGGTTTTATCATCCCCTTTGCGTCCTTCTCATGTGTGCTTACCTTGTCTGTCAGTCTGGTGGGAGATGGTTCTTGCCCCGCCTGCTGTCTCTGTCATTTGTGTGGCAGCCACAGTAGGTGCCAGGGTAACTAGAGGCCACAGGCCCAATAGACTGCATGTAGCTCCTAGTGCAGTGCTTTAAAGTGGAGTAGGGGTGGTGTGTTTGCATCTGCCCCTTTACATCCCGAGAGAGTTGAGATACTGCTTATATTTTATTGGAAGAACTTGGCAAGTCCAGCCCTTGATGACTTGAAATATTAAGAATGGGAGATGGACCTTGGTCTCTCAGTGTATGATCTGAGTCAGCTTGAAACTGATTTCCTCCTCCCTGTGGCCTAATCAGTTTTGACCTGCTACAGAAATCTGTTCACTTGGTTTATTAATATTGAGGATGTCTTTTTGCCTAAGGTTGCTTAAGGAATGAGTTTAAAATGCGGAAAGTGTGAGCCTCCTTTGTGGCTGGCCGGGTCCTGCATGGTGGGAGGGTGAAGAGAATGAGGAGACAGCAGCAGCCTCTGCGGAAGAGCAGACAATAGAAACAGTGTGGACCATGACTCTTGATTTTGGTGCTCTTGACTCGCTGGGCTCAATTTCCCCCTACAAAACCTACTGATGGGCGAATATGCCAGAATGAATGGTTCAATCAGGCTTAAGAATACACCTTTGTTTTAAGATAGTGTGGTCTGGCATCTCTCAAATGTTAGTCTGTTAAACAATGGTCATACAGTCAAGTGTGCAATTAGTTATGAAAGTGGTATTTTTACAGCCAAATTTTGATTGAACTGAGTGGTACCCTTTTGTGGCCTAAACAGTTTTCTCTGGATCTGTTTCAGTAAAGGGTCATTAAAAAGCAAGGCGCATCTTCCTAATTAGACGACTATTGGGTGATAAAAGTCATTTCCCTGACTTACGTTCTTTAATTATTTGCAAAGAAACAAATTTGTATGTACTTTAGCTATACCCAGAATCATTATCCCAGTGACACTGGTTTATGATGCAAAATAGAAGATTCTGGGCTATGAGGAATGTTAACTGTTGCCTGCCCAAGTGAGACACCTCCTCTCCTTTGTCTCCCTCTTATACCCGTCTCATTAAATCTTATTCCTGGCATTGTATTATTTGAGCTATTTGAGCTTTGTATTTTATATTTAGTATTTGATGTCAAATATTTTTTGATTGTACCTGTATTGGAGATATACTTACTTATGGAAAATGCATGATGTTGTAAATACCTTCTTTTAGGGTGTACCTTTGTGTGGAAAAATAACCAGGCCTTCTACATAAACTGTAAAAATTAAATCCAGTCAACAGTTAGTAGATCCAGAGACAACCCTAACCAGGCCCTGTAAGTTAGTGATATTACAGATGACAAAGCTGTTTAGAATGAACTAGCTGAAAGCATAACCTTAAGTTAGAAGGTAGACAGATTTTTGAAAACAGATCCTAGGAAATAGATTCCTTTTCTGGAGGAGAGCATGGCAACCCACTCCAGTATTCTTGCCTGGAGAATCCCACGGACAGAGGAGCCTGGCGGGCTACAGCTCGTGGGGTCTCAGAGAGTCAGACATGACTGAAGTGTTTTAGCACGCACACATGCAGATTCCTTTTAAGGGATCTGTATACAACTACATGTATAGTTGAAATTACATTTTTAACATATTTTGACTGACTGTGCAAGTTTTATTGCACAAAGTTATCTTTTTTCATGTTCTTTTTCCCTGGTGCATATAGTTACATATTTAAAAATGAAAATTTGGATCACATTAACTGTTATACTTACTATTTCATTAGCACTCCCCCATATTCTCTGGGAAATATGTTAGCTTCCTGTGGCTGCTGTAACAAATTTCTGCACACTTGTTGGCTTAAAACAACACAGATTTGTTGTCTGGCAGTTCTGAAGGTCAGTAGTCTGAGATCAGTCTCACTGGGCCGAAGTCAAGGTTTCAGCTTCATTCCTTCTGGGAGTTCCAGGGAGCATGTATTTCCATCCCTTTTCCAGCATCCAGAGGTACATGCAGTCTTTGGTGCCTGACCTCCTCCTGGTATCACTTAAGCCTCACGCTCCCATCATCACTCCCCTGCCTCCCTCTTACAAAGACTCTTGTCATTACTCTGGACCCAGATGGACCATCCAGGATGCTTTCCCCATCAGGACATCCTTTTAGTTACACCTGCCGAGTCCTGTCAGCCGTATAAAGTAACATAAGTTCTGCGGACATCATTTGGGAACCATTATTCAGCCTTCCCAGGGAGCCTAATTTTAAATTGCTGTATTGCATTCCATGATGTACATAAATTATTTAGCTAGTTCCCTGTTGCATTTTAGGTGGTCTCTGATTTTTCCCCAGTTAAAAGACTTGGACATAAATTGTGTGCTCTTAGATTCATACTTGTCTGGATTTCAGGAAAGCCGGGTAACCTTCCTGTTAAGAGTGTGGCCTCTGGAGCCAGACCATGCATGTTCCCAGCCCATCTTCCCCACTCAGAAGCCAGGTGACTCCAGGCAGTGCGGAGCCAGCCTGGACCTCAGTTTTCTTGTTGAAAGTGGGGTGGGGACAGATTGTTGTAAGGATTAAGGGAGTTAATACATGCACATTATGTGGGATAGTGTCTGCTACATGCTGAGTGCTCAGGATGTGTTCATTGTTGTTGTGACCGAATTTATCAGGCTAAAAGTTTTTTACACTCACGTATTGACAAGTTTCAACTCTCAAAGGTCATAAGAGTTTTTTACATTCACTAGCAAACTAGGAAAGTATTCAGGTTGAATTCTTAAACTTGATTTCATTTTATCTGGATGTCTCAGTTTTGTCTGTCAAAATGTTACTTAACTTTTATGATGTAAATTATGGAGACACTGGGGTTAATTCTAGCGGCTGTTTACAATCTCAATTCCTTAATTCCTCAGAATGAGAAATACTTTTAATTTCCCTGTAAGTAGCCCAGCACACCTTTTGAGATGTTCAGGTGTCATTCTGTGTGACAGTTGATGGTTGTAAATCTGTTTGACAAGGTCCGTGGTCTGGTTGTGCACACATCGGGTCGGTGCAGACTGAGTCTACAAGAGGCTTAAAGTTGCCTCCCCTCCTCCCCTACATTTTCAAATTCATACTCCCACCCTCCTGAGGGCAGTCCTAGCAACTGAGACTAGATATAGGACCTTTTTTTTTTTGTATATTTTGGAAACCATTTCCACCATTTCAGAAAGGGAGGAAGAATAGTACAAGCCCTTTTTTCTCTGCATTTTTAAGTAAGTTGCAGATCTGATGCCCTTGATCCCCAGGCACTATAGTGGGCATTTCCTGCAAGCAAGGACCTTCTTCCATAACCACGGCACAGCCTTCAGAGTCCAGCAGTTAGTCATGATACTCCACCGCTATCTAATCACAGGCTGGTCCCATGCAGGTTTTGCCAGTTGTTCGTTCCAGTAATGTCCTCACGGCAAAGGGATCCAGTTCAGAGTCTTGAGTTGCCTTCAGTCTGGAGCCTGATCTCAGCCGTTCCTTGGTTTTCATTACCTCAGTACTTAAGGTGGTTGTAGGCCAGTCGTTCTGAAAGATGTCCCTCAGTTTGGGTCCTGATGTTTGCTCATGACCTGATTGAAGTTGTGTGTCTTTGGCAGGAACCCCTTGGGAGATGCCAGGCTCTTCTACCACGTCTGCCTGGTGGACCCGGGTCTGTTTGTCCCATCTCTGGTTAACTTGATGAAGCGTCTGCATCCTAGCATTCCTCTACTTCCTTTTGTAAATCAGGATTTTGTTGGGAGGCATTCTGAGATCATGTAAATAGCTTAATCCTCTTCGCATTTCAGTTTATTTTCTGTGTGTATGCCACGGCGGACTCGTGTTTTCCTTTTGTCTTCAGTGGGTCAAGATCTGTTACTCTCACCGTTTACTTGGATGCACAGATCCCAGCGGGCCCCTGTGACCCTCCCCGCCTTTCTGTGAGCCCTTCTTCCCCTTGGGCACACATGTTCCAGATTTGTCTCTTTTTACCCTGCCCAGCCTGAAACTCGCTCTCTAAGGAGCCTGTTTTCTTTCAATGGAGTATAGTGTTTAGAAAACCAGTGCTGGGCACTAGTGGGGGTGAGGGGGTTCCCTCCTATGAGAATATTGCTGCCCCCATGTTCTTTCTTTCAGCAGATAGAGCTAGGATATACATGTCCATGTGTTGGTGCGAGTGTATGTTTCTACACCTGTCTGTTGAAAACCTTGCATTCACACCAGTATTTCCATTGTTATCCTGCATGGCTCTTTCCAGTGGTTCCCTTCATGTTTGAGACTTCCTTCTCTGATGGTGAGAAAGGTGCCTCCATTCTCTACAAAATATTTAATTGACCCAATCAGTGTCCTTCTGTCACTGCTGACCCCTCACTCAGATTCTGACACCCCGGGGCCTCACGCCCCGCCCCAGTATCCATCATTCCACACAGGCTGGGCTGCTGAGGCTCTCCCACCAACACCTACCTTCTTGTCCTCAGCTTGTTGCTTTTATAAAAAGTGTTTTTCCTTTCCTAAGTGTCTGTGTTTTCATCCTCTGTGCTTATCTATGCTTGTTGCTGCATGTGTGTTTGCTACTAGATGGTAAGCCTGGCTGGGGGAATATGCTCTCCAGGTATGCACTGGGCAGTGAGTGGAAGGAGCCATCGTAGACACGGTGAGGGGTGCCTTGGGAGCCCCACGGAGGAGTAGGGGACTGTATCTTAAAGCAAACAGGCCAGGGCTGCAGAGGTCCGTGGCCGGTGGCTGGTCTTGCGACCCCAGTGATGGTGTGGGCACTGCCTCAGTTGTAAGAGAGCGTCAGCTGTCTCTCCCCACAGGCTGACTTTTAAGTTCATTGTCTTTACCCGTGTGTGAATTATTTTGGAACAGGTGTAATGAAAGTTGATGTAACTAAACTCACTGAATCTAACATTTGCTCACTAGTGTGGCTCACTAATATGTGTGTGGTATCCAGTCCAAATGTGTCATAGATTCTGTAGTGCTCTATTTGTATTTTATTTTTTTAATTGTTTTTTCACAGTAAGTTCATTTCCTGTATCACGCGAGCCTTTGTCACTGTGACTAGCTTTCTCTTCTTTGACCTGTACGCTGAGTCAGGTGTATGCCTCAGGTCACTGTGTTCTGTGATACCTCATTGCTGCGAGTACCGAGTGTGAACAGGAGCTTGGCGCTCACTGCCAGGTGGCTTCCTCTAAAACAGCTTGGGCTGGCTTTCGTGTCTCCTGTTGCTCTTCTTCCATCTTTCTTTTCTGGTCGTTGGTTTTAATTGTTTATATGATTGACATTCTCTTATTCTCCGTGTTGCTATGGAAATAGCTTTTAATATTTCATTTCTGTCTTATTAACTGTTCCACCAGCCTTGGTTTCCAGTTCAAGTTAGGCCTGCCTTTCATATCACTTGTGATTATAATGATGAATGTCCTAATTAGTATTTCAGAGATTGTTTAGATACTCCAATTGCTTACCTGTCTTTATCACTGTTTTCCTGTTTATCAGTGCTTTCCTAATAGAAGCACTTGTGAATAGTCCCAGAAACCACAAACCCCTTGTTGTTATTCTCAGATACCAGTTTCTGCAGGAAGAATGGATTTATTAACACCTTGACACACCTCTCTCGAAAAGGGGCTGACTCCTTGTCCTAAATGTTTTCTTCAAAGAAACAAGTAGTGATGGAAGGAAGGACTGTCTCATTGCTCTGTTTTCCCCCTACTGGGTTATTTATGTTTCTGATGTGATCTGTGCAGTGTATCTTTCTGGACGTTCTACAGCCTGTGTTTTTTGTTTTTTAACTGCTGTTCTATTCTTCACTGTGAAGAATTACCCTTTTCCTTGCCATTCAGATATTTTGAAAGGTATTTGTGCTCACATACAATTTAATACTCAAGTCACATTTTTCTCTGGCAACAGCTTTTACCTCACCAACTGTCCGTCCTCTCATACCACATCCAGTAAAGAGATAATCTGATTTTATAACACATTCAGCAGGTTGAAAGTCTTTAAGTTGCGACTTGAGGTAAAATACATTTACTGACAATAAAAACTCTTCCATGCTCTCTTCATAGAATTGGCAGAAAATATTTCAAAACCTGAAAAAGTGTAGTTTGAGTAATTTCAGGGCACTGTGTGTCTTAGAGGGTGGTAGGTACATGAATTGTGTGGAAATTAGTCTGTTCTTAGATGTTACTTTTATATAGAAAGAAAAGAATGTGTACCAAGCTTTTACTTGAAAAACTGGTGGAATTTAATTGGCAACCCACTCCATTGTTCTTGCCTGGAGAATCCCATAGACAGAGGAGCCTTGGGTTGCAAAGAGTCCAGCACACTGAGGAACTAACCATGCATGTGGGAAATTAAATACACATGGGGAATTAAAGTGCTGATTGGGGCAATGCCCTGGGCATAAAGAAATGCAATTGATAGGAAAAGACAAGAATCTGAAATTGAGGCAAAGGGAACGAACTTGGGCAAAGACTCATGACTCCCATTCATTAGCTTAGGGCTAATGTGCTTATTATTCTGGGGGTTATTTGTTATTCTTGTTTTTCTCCATTTTTCTCATTTATTTTATCCTATTTTATTTTTGAAGCTGTCCTAAAACTTTCTTTTCCCCCTGAAAGGGGTGAGGAGTCACTAAATTAAAATGAGCCCATAAATATTTCATGGTTGCATCATGCCTTTGTTTTGTCTTATAGCTGGTGTGTCTTTTAGACCCTCTTATCCAAATTGCAGAGATCACGAAACCTCCATGGCTCTGTCGGCGCGCTGCTCATGTCCCTGTGTGCTTGCTTTGTTTTGTAGACTGGCTCACAGTGATCACTCATCCCCGCTGGACTTTGGTTCCGTGGTGCTCATGGAGTGTAGGACTCAGGGGTCTGGGCCGGAGTGAGCGAAGCCTGAGGCCCAAGATGGAGAAGAAACGAAGAAAGAAATGAAAGCCTCGTTTCAGGCCAAGCCACAGAGGCCATGAAATTTAACTTTTATTTACGTTGGACAAGACTGTAAAATGGCGGATCAGTAATGTTTCAGCTTTTAGCTGAAACAAAAATTAACTTATAATCAAGGAAGAAAAAAGTACGATTTGAGTTTATGCGATTTTATGACCATACTCACTCACGACCATGAAGCTTGTCAACATCTGGCTGCTTCTGCTGGTGGTTTTGCTCTGTGGGAAGAAGCATCTGGGCGACAGACTGGAAAAGAAACCTTTTGAAAAGGCCCCGTGCCCTGGCTGTTCCCACCTGGATTTGAAGGTGGAGTTCTCCTCAACGGTTGTGGAATATGGTAATGATATTATTTTAAATGTTAGGGACTTGCCCCTCAGTGTGTTGGGTTTTTTTGTTTTCTTTTTTCAGAGTTATTATAAACATTAGCTTTTGCCAAATACATTTCCCTCTCTTCTGCAATAAATATAAAATGGGCTGAGTGCATAGTGTTTGTATATTAATTCTGCTGGTTTGTTTTTTCAGTTTAATTATTTTATATAAAGCAAGGAAATTGACATTCTGAATTATTTCCCTAAAAATGAATTCCATGGGACAAATGTCATGGTAGCTGGTGAGGGTGGATACTTTGGAGGGGATGAAAGTTTATGTGACCAGTTGTGAATAACTAAGCAATGAGTCTTATATGATCTGCTCTAAGTTTCGTTAACTTTCCAGGAAGAAGAGAGCCTTCACTTCTCTGAATTCCTCCTTCCTACTTGAAACCTTACGTGCATTTCTCTGCCACATGCTCAGACTTCTCTTAACATTCGGTGTTTGAAAAATAGCTCAGGGTCTGGTTTTGAGTGCTGTGTCCTATGATCAGTGGGGTTCATCCAGATCGTTTTTGCTCAGAGCTCTGGGAACTGCCATCCAGGGTGTTTACTGCTCTTCCTGCTGTAGGTTTTATGATAGATGCGTTTTCTTTTACCAGGAAAATTTTGTGTTAGATATAATCTTGTATAATGTCATAATATAGGTTTGTAAGTTTTTTTTTTTTTGTTATTGATTTCAGAGTACATTGTGGCTTTCAATGGATATTTTACGGCCAAAGCTAGAAATTCATTTATTTCAAGCGCCCTGAAGAGCAGTGCAATCGACAACTGGAGAATTATACCTCGAAACAATCCATCCAGTGACTACCCTAGTGATTTTGAGGTGATTCAGATAAAAGAGAAACAGAAGGCAGGCCTGCTGACTCTTGAAGACCATCCGAACATCAAGCGGGTAACACCCCAGCGGAAAGTCTTTCGTTCCCTCAAGTACACGGAGGGTGAGTGCTGCTTCCGAGGGCTGGTCTGTGTGCGTTTTTGCTGCACTGGAAACAGAGGGGGTGTGCGTGTTCACCCAGGGTAGTATCGAGAAACAGTACAGTGAACACCCTGTCTTTCATCAGCTGTGAACACTTTCTCAGCAGGAATTAAAAAAAACAGAAAAGAGACTTTGTGCTTCTGATCGAAAGTTTGCAGTAAGAGTGATCTCTGTTGTGTGGGAAGAGATTTTCACCAGGTTTCTCTCAGGGCCTTCAGGCTGTGAGGCCCTGACGCCCCTTCACACTCGGAAACCAAGATGGTGTCTTTGAGTCCCCTTGCTTGCATTTTGCGTCTTTCAGTGCATGTGTTTATTTTGGATGCATCTGGCAAAATGCCTTTTCTTTGGGTTTCATTTTGCTTTTCTCGGACCCTCCTGACTGTGCACCATTGTGCCTCAGCCGGGCTTGTTGAAGCTGGAAGCCGGGCACGTGCGGGGATGGAAGGAATCTGCTGAGTCCCTTTCAGCTCCAGGGCTTACTGTCTGAGTCCTTACAACAGGCTTGTGGAGAGAAGTTCCTTCTCAGATAACCAATTGCAGATTATTACATGCTAGTTTCCAAAGCAGGTATACTACCAAAGGGGAAAGGGTTTTTCCCTGTTTGTCAGAAACTGGGGTAGCAAATAGGTAATAGCTGTTATCACTTATTATTTCTTTCATTAGAGGAAAAACAAAATAAGATGTTTGTCACATGAGGCCTGAGAGCCTCTGAGGTTTAAAAACACACCCAGGGGACAAGCCAGTTCCCGTGCCAGCTGCGGAGCTCAGGGGTGTCTGACTTCACAGAGCTCTTTCCACTCGTCCTTGTTTCGTGGTGCTTTTTCTCTTTGAAAAGCAGTCACCTCAAAGCAATCCACGAAGATAAAAACCAAACCTGTGCAGTTAGCCAAATGTATGCCTTGTGCCTTGTTCTTTAAAGAGCTGCAGAATATTTTAGGGAATGTGGTAACACAGGAAGTATATAGAGTTTCATGGTTGGGGGTCCGCTTCTGTACCCTTTCTAGTGTGGTTGTCAGTTGCTGGGGTGCCCTGAAAGGAAATAGTGTATCTCTTCCTCTGGTCAGGAGCTCTGGGTACCTGTGGTGAGCACCTTTTCTTTAAGCTTCTGCTCCGCTCATCCAGAAAATGGAGATGATGCTACCCAGCTGAGTTCTTCTGAAGGTGAAAGGAAATAGTGCATGTGGAGAAAACTCAGCAGAGTTCTTGGGCTGTTATAAGCAGATGTTAAATATTCGTTTTTGGGAATTCCCTGGCGGTCTAGTGGTCAGGACTCCGAGCTCTCAGTGCTGGGGCCCAGATTCAATCCCTAGTCAGGGAATTAAGATTCTGTGTGCTGTATAGTGCAGCCAAAAAAAAAAAAAAAAACACCAACTCATTTTTCTGTGGCTCTGTTGTTAGAATGCTTTGCTTTATTTTGGATCGGAACCTGTCACACTCTGGATCCCACCCCTGGTCTCGGTGGGCTGTAAGACAGAGCTGACCTGATTTCCACGAGACAGCACTGTGAGGCGTTTGAAGGACATCTTGGTGTCCCGTATCTGTTACTTGTCTCTGGGATAATAGATACCAGTTCCTTCAGGGGCTGCTCATATGACCTGGCCTTACCCTTTTAATGGCTTGCTTTCAGATATGTCCCGTTTTCTCTAAATTGCTCCTCACGAATAAAGCCAGAACCGAGTTCAATCCTCCAGGTATAGTACGGTCTGCTGGAGGGAGGGCCTGGCACACCCTCCTTGGTTTGAATATTGTCCTTCAGTCAGTGCCCCGGCTGTTGACTGAAGGCAGAGTCAATGTGGGAGAGTCAGTGCGGAATCGTTTCAGTTGCAGTGTGCAAATAGGCACTTAATGGAATTGACACAACTGTGTATTTCTCCAGGTCCCCGTATTTTCATAGGTGTAGCCTGGTGAGACTGGAAGGAGAGAGATAACAACTTCCTTTAGAAACAGAACCTCAGTAGTATTGCAGATGGTCCTGTAGAGAAGGGTTTGAAATATATTTTTTTCTTCTTTATAGCATGGTTTTTGAGAGGTAAAGGGACACCCTTGTGATATTTCTACTTTTTTCTTCCATTAAAAAAATGAATGTTTATGGATGGTAAAATTCATGCTTTTTAGTGCACAGTTTGGCAGGTCTTGATAAAAGTGCAGTCAGGTACCCACCAACAAAATCAAGATGTAAAATGTTACCCCCAGCAGTTTTCCCCGAGTCCTCTGTAGGTGTTTTGTTTTTTGAAGGGCGATGTTCTAGTAGATACTTGTGCTGAGGACGTTGAGCAGGTCACAGTAGGACAAGGTTGGAGCGAGGTGTCCTGGGGTCACAGGGCTTCTTCCTGTCTGAGATCACGCAGTAAACGGAGAAACTGCACCGTTGCTTAGTGCACGTTTTCTTGCACTCTCCCCCCACCCCCTTTCTGGTTCATTGAGAATAAGTGGTTGGTGAAATACCAAGCATTTCTTCAATTCAGTATCAAAACTGACTTCATCTCTTTAGAAATGATGATTTTTATCATTTGTTCCCTCCCTCTTATTGGTTAGAAGATTCCAGGTAAAGAACTGTTTGGAAAGAATGTGGTGGCTAAATAATGTCCTGTGAACGTAACTGTGTTGAGAAGTTCCTTCTAGCAGAGGGGAGAGAGTGTCACTCTCCCGCACGGGGATTTCAGGAGGGGGTCACTGCCCTGGTGGAAGGAGTTTCCCCCGACAGGTACGCATCCTGAGTTTCTGCTCTCTTTCCTTGCCTGCAGCTGAGCCCGGCGCACCCTGTAACGAGACCCGCTGGAGCCAGAAGTGGCAGTCGTCACGGCCCCTGCGCAGGGCCAGCCTCTCCCTGGGCTCCGGCTTCTGGCATGCCACCGGGAGACACTCGAGTCGGCGGCTGCTCAGGGCCATCCCGCGCCAGGTGGCCCAGACGCTGCAGGCCGACGTGCTGTGGCAGATGGGCTACACAGGTGGGCCTGCGGGCCGGGAAGGCCGCCTCCCTCTCCAGACCTGTGGCTAAGGGTGTGCCACCTCATGCACCTCTCCTTCTGCAGGTTGAGCACTCAGCTGTCCCTTTGTCCCGCGTGTGGGTGACAGCTCCTGTCTTTGTCTAGTCCTGCTCACTTTTTGTGTCTTACTGTTTCTGAGGTGGTCAGGGCACGTTCCTTCCTTCAGGGCAGACACAGTGCTGCCCACACCAGGGCTGACTGGCGGTCCAGCGGAGTTCTGTCATTTCCCAGGGAAGGAGGTCAGATCCAGAGACGTCACCTTGGTTTGGGCACAAACTCCCATGCAGTGGCCTGTGTGCAGTGTGGCTAAGTGATTGTCGAGGTTGTGATCTTTTGTTTCAGAACAGGAAACAGTATTAAAGACCGTTTCTTAGAAAATAGAACTCACAACCAATCAAATGTTTTTTCTTACTGATTCATCATGGCAGAAAATTCCTGTTTTAACTGATGTACAAGTTTGGACCCTAAACGTCAACTCATGTCTCTGGCCCCTCATACGTCACAGTTTGTCTTGGTGTCATTCCATTTCTCCTTGGCTTAGAGACCCAGAGACCTTACCCCTGCTCAGACGTAACACTCAGGAGACTGACATTTTATTAAATGATGATTTCCTCTCGGTTTGCCTTTTTAGGGCAAAAGCTTCAGAAAACAGAAATTCTCTAATCATCAGAAAAGCATTTTTTATTTCCCCCAAACTAGCTGTTTTTTAGTATTGTGTGTGCATTTTAAAAAAGGAAATGATATACTTTGGTGGTTATTTCATTGTAATTGATTATTTAATGTGATATTGATATGTGAACACAACTCTTTTACTGGAAAGATATTTACGTATCAAGGCTTACTCCTGTTAGCTTTTAAATCATATGAGTATCTTGTATTTTTTGCTCTACATATTTTCTAGAATTTCTTGATCTGACAGTATCAGTCATATTTCACATTGGAGCACATAGCTTTTGGCCAGTATCTGAAATAGACTTGTTACTATAGGAAAGTGTGTGGTACAGTGGTTTTCCTTTAAGTGTGGTTTTCCCTGCGTGTAGGTGAAAGCTCCTGTCTGCAGAGTTGTTGTCATGAATAAACAGCACTGAGTCCTCGTCAGGAGGAGGAGCCCCACCATGAGTGAGGGCCTTGTGGTGCTCTGCACTACCAGGGCCCCTCTGAGGGGAAAGGAGCCTGGAGAAAATGGCCTGAAGAGGACAGTCCATCTTGGGCGGAGGATTTGGGGGTGGTGGTTTCACCCCCGGGTGCGGGTGACAGTTGAGCTGTGGCCAGAGGGACCTCCTGTGTGTCCGTGGGTCTTCCTTAGCAGCTGGTGGCGGCCATTCTCAGCTGTCCCCTCTCTCTGGCCTCGGCTCAGCCAGGCCCTGGGCATCTCCCTACTGTGTGCATTCTGTGGGTGGGCCCTTGGTGTTCTGTGTGGGTCCCAACGAGGAACGTATTTTATAGACAAAAGTCCAGAACAGTGGTTTCTCTGAACACGATTCTGCTCTCTTCTTGGAATAAGGCACTAACGTAAGGGTTGCTGTGTTTGACACTGGGCTAAGTGAGAAGCACCCCCACTTCAAAAACGTGAAGGAGAGAACCAACTGGACCAATGAGCGAACGCTGGACGACGGTGGGTGGCTGGGGGCCTGTGGGCCTGAGGGACCTTTCTGGTTGCTCCCATCCTCCCTTTTATCAGCTGAGGGGGTTTTTCTCTAAATGATTAAATAGTCTATATATGATAGTTATTCAGACAAATTCAACTTGCTTTGTGCCTTTGGCAGAAGCTTTTCTAATTATTTCAGGAGGTTGGGAGGTGACTGAGGAGAGGGGTTTCCTGGTGGGAGGAATCCTTGCTGTTCTAGGGGAGCAGAAGCTGCTGGCCCCCGAGGTGGGGCTGGTGAGGTGCAGGCTCTGAGTGGAGGCCCTGGAGAGGCACTGGGGACTCTGTCTTGGACTTGGAGAACGAGTCTCTTTGAATCGATGGCCCACATTATCAGCCGTGCTTCACGCCTTTTTCCTTTTGGACAGCAGGGCTGGGCCACGGCACGTTCGTGGCAGGCGTGATAGCCAGCATGAGAGAGTGCCAGGGATTTGCTCCTGATGCAGAACTTCATATTTTCAGAGTCTTTACCAACAACCAGGTATGTGTTTTGAGGGCCCCTGAAACTTAAAGAATTGGTTTTAAAATGTGAAAAGTCGAAACTCTAGAAGAGACGTGCTGGTTTAAAGGCAGTGCACGTCTGTGATGCTGAGCATCTCCTGGCCCCCCACATGGCTTTGCCCTCCTCCTGCCACCCCCTCCACCAGCCTCACCGGAACCCAAGACCCTGCTCCAGGGGTGTTCCTTGACCTCCCGTTTCTCCTGCCCACCACACCTTGGGCACACTTATACTTGAGAATAATCCATGTTTGTGTTCTTGCTGCTTTGCTGGACTGACCGCCTCGAGGGTCGCTATGTGCCCAGCACCCAGCATCGTGTTGGGTCACGAGGATTTATAAGCTTACTCCCTCCCTCTGCATTTGGAAACATTACTGAAAAGAGGGAGGGTCCTGGTTATTAATTTATTGTTAAAGTCTAATTTTTGCCCGGGTAATACATAGTTCACAAACATCCAGGGCACACAGGAATAATTCTCCCAACCCTCCCATCCAGCAGGTTTTTACCTCACTTCCCCCTGTCCCCCATGAGATGGATTCTTTTCTTCTTATATCCTCCTAGAATTTCTTTTGCATATTCAAGCAAGTATAACTGTATTGTCTTGTTTAAAAGCCTTTAAAAAACATAATTCTGAATCATATTCTCTTTCTACAGTTTTTTTTTAAACATTTTGTGTTTATTCACATGTTTTTAATTTCTAATGCTCTTTATTTTTATCTGTGGATCTAAGTTTCTACATCATGTAATTTCCTTTCAGCATGGCGAGATGCCTTTAGTATTGCTTGTAATGTAGTCTGTTAGCTTTGATTTCTCTCAGGTCTAGTTTATCTGAAAAGATCTTTATTTCATCTTTATTCTCAAAAAACTATTTTAACTGAGCATCACATTCTGGATTGAAAGTCTTTTTATTCCCTCCAGCACTTTACTCCATTGTTTCAGTCTATTATTTTCTATTCTATTTAATTTTGTATCTTATAAAGCACCTGAATGGCGGTACATGAAGTAATTTAACTTTTGTGAGGAAGCTATGAAAGAAATAATAACTATCAGAGAAATAATTCTGTGAAATGACGTTCAGTCTGTTTAGGAGTAAAGAATGTTAGACAAATATGTTAAACTGTTTGAAAACACTTAACTGAGTAGATGTGTCTTAGGACAAGTCCTTCTGCAAGAGCGGCAACTAGAAGTTTGGGGTCTCCCCTGGGCAGGCAGGCAGGCTGTAAGGTCAGGCAGGTGCTGGACGTGAGACCCGGCAGGACAGGACCTGGGACCCCGCCCTCCCCGGTGTCCAGGCCCGAGGAGTGGAGGCTGTGGGTGTAGTGGTGTTACATGGTAGAGCCTTCGTGGTTCTTGGGACCTCTTTCTGAAGTTTAACGTGAACGCTTCATGCCACTAGGAGTCTGGTATTTGGAGACTTCCACTGCACGACCTAAAGCACTGTTTTCTCATGGCCAGGTCTCCTACACGTCCTGGTTCCTGGATGCCTTCAACTACGCCATCCTGAAGAAGATCGACGTACTGAACCTGAGCATTGGCGGCCCCGACTTCATGGACCACCCCTTCGTCGACAAGGTTGGTCCTGTCTCTGCAGGGGACCGTGCTGGTTTGGTGGCGACTCCTGCTCTCCCGCTCCCCCACTTTGCTTGGTGTCTAGTGTGCTGGTGGCTTTGTCACCCACATGGGGACAGCTCTGAGGACGTGAGCTGTAGAGACTTGTGTGGGCAGCAGGTCACGGTGCTGTGTTGGTGCCTCTCACCTGAGCACGAGGCCCGTCCCCTCTGGACATGTCAGGAAAGCCCGGGTCTGCGCTGGGCCGCAGGGACCTACGTCCTGGAGTCTCCCTTCCTGACACGCTGGCTGCCAGACATACCATGTCTCTACTGCCCAGTGTTGCACTTCTGGGGATCTCTTATTTTTAGCATTGTTTTTGAAAGTTGTGGTTGTTTTTGGACAGTTATATGTTGATTGTCTAAAAGTGATGTCCTTTTATAAGTAAATGCTTGCTAATTTTGTAGGTGTGGGAGTTAACAGCTAACAATGTCATCATGGTTTCTGCTATTGGCAATGACGGGCCTCTTTATGGGTAAGTATCTCTGATAGGAATAACCTTACAGGTATCTTTTTCCTTGAAATAACGGAAACACTGTTGTCTGTCTGTCTCTGTATTTTTCTGCACCTGTTTGTATCTATCTAAATCTTTGTGTTGTGGAAATTTTCAAAACACACAAAAAAGACTTAGTAATGAATCCCAGGTACTCTCACACTCCAGCGGTTGTGACTCAAGGACAGTCTCGTTTCTGTTTAATTTTTTTTTTTTTTTTTTTCACCTTTACTGGAAATAGCGATCTGGAGGCCTAGCGTTTTTATTCTACTCTTCCTACTCCTACAAGCAGTTAGGAGAGTAAATCTGCTAGAAATAAGTGGGTCCCACAGTATTTATTGAGACCCTCTGTGCACAGGGCACAGGCTGAGGAGGTAGATAAGACGAGATGCCTGCCTTTTTAGGAAAAGATGGGGCTACAACCAAACCAAGAGGAGAGCGTGCAGGCTGGCGTGACGGGCCCAGACGGGAGGGACCAGCTCAGGTGGGAAGGGCCGGAGAGCAGTGTCCCCGAGACGTCCCTTTGTGCTGGTTGCTCTGGTGCATCAGGTCACTTCAGAGTGGCTGGAGGTCTGGGCAGTACTCAGCAGTTCACAGGTGGTATCTGTTAGAGATCCGAATTTCCTTTCTGCTCGTAGCTCCGAGTTTTATTCTGTAGATAACGACTCTATTAATGTCTTGGGCTGACACCCTTGGCATGGGGCTTCTGCCATTGTCCTTGACGGGTTCCCGGGTTGGGTGCGGTTCAGTGCTGTGGCAGGGGGTTTGCGGTGATGCCGGGGAGGACCGAACACACGGTCCTGTCCCCGCGTGCCCCGGTCCAGGAGAGCTGCCGGCACAGCCGTGTGCTCGTGCCCCTCAGAGCTTGCGTGCTGTCTCGTGTGGCGTCCTGGCTGTGTGGTTGCACGGAGCAGGCCTCGGGAGCCCTGACAGCACGTGTGAAACTGTCCAGGGCAGAGGATTAGGCTGAACTCTGTGAAATTAATGATGCTCTGGGCCACGGTTCCAGCCTCAGTTCCTTCATTGATCGCACTCTGCTTGTGTGGGTCCAGGTTGTGACTCACTAGTGTGAGTGGCAAAACACGTCCCCAACTAAGTTCTGCCGTGACAGACACCAGTTACCTAGCAATCTCTCATTAGGCGTTCCTGTCCTCTCTTTCTAATATTTCTCCGTTTACCACTCCCCCAGTTCTGATGTCCCTGCTCAAGGCCAGCCATCCACAGCTCAGCACCCCCAGGTTGTCGGTTTCCAGCCCATCCTCCTGCCTTCAGTCTCCCCAGCCTTTGCTTTCCTGAGGCCTGTCCACCCCGTGTGGCTCCAGAGGGCACGAGACCTTCCTCAGGGTGGTGGCTGTGAGGATGAAATCAGACATCCAAGGGAAAGCACCTTGAACACTGAGCCTCTGTGAATGGTAGCTGTTCCTTTCTCTTTTTGGGCTGTGGGTTTTTTCACCCTTTTCTGGGTGAAAGAATAGCCCCTTTTCTGGGTTTCTGTTGTTAAAGTGTAGTCAAGCAGTTTCCTTAACTAAGGATCTGCAGTGGGTTGTTACTCCCTGGTCAGATCTCAACTTCTCCTTGGGTTTCAAGGTCTTGTGTAGTCTAGCCTGGAGTCGGCAGACTTTCTGTGAAAGGAGCAGACAGTAAACAGTGGAGTCTCTGTGGGCCACGTGGTTTTTGTTGCACCTGCTCACCTAGCCTGGTAGTGTGAAGGTGGTGTGGATGTGTGTGGACAAGTGGGCATGGCTGTGTCCTGGTAACACCTTACATAGGAAATTGGATGAGGGGCCTGGTCCAGCCCAGGCATAGTTCCACAGCTGTGGCCTCATTGCTCACTCACCTGTGCACGTCTTGCCCAAGTCCCGATCCTCCCCGGGTCTCCCTGGGGACCCCACGTTTCAGTCGCCATCACCTGTTCCTGCTGCTGACTGCCCCTGCCGCCCCACACCCTTGGCTTGCCTTTCCATTCATACCAGCTCTTCCACATGCCATCCTGACTGCTCTGTACACACTGGTCACTCTTCTGAAATTCTGTGACTCCTGTGGGCAGTCACATGTGGGAGCCTCTAATCAGAGAGCTGCTTGTGCTCAGCGTGTTAGCAAGGATCCCAGGAGAGGAGGCCCCGGTGTTAGACTTGTGTCTGCCCACGAAGCCTCATGGGATCCAGAGTCCACCAGCTCTTGGGCAGGCCGAGGGTGGTACCCGGTCGCCAGGGCACAGCCTGAGTAGGTGTGGCTTATTGCTGGGCATTGGATAGGGCAGGGCAGGTGACCGTAATGCACTAAGAAGTCGAGCTGTGTATTGTAGGCCTGACACTGCCTGATCGCCTCCACGGGTACCCTTTCCGGGAGGTCTCTGGGGTCCCACCCCCTTGACACTTGGACTTCACAGTACCTGGGAGTCTGTGCTGCACGTCCCCCTTTTCAGTGCCACCAGAGCTTTTTCAGTGCTTTCCTCTGTGTGTTAAGGGTTAAAGCTCACAAAGTGTGGGGTTGGCAGGGAGAGGGATAGCAGGAAGGTGGCATTCTTTGGTACTAGCTTGAGTGGGAAGTTCTGCGGGTGATTTCTGTTCTAATATCTGCTCTCTGATGTCACAGAAATTTGTAAACTTTCACTGTCAGCCAACTGAAAAATCAGTGTTGGTGCCTTTGTACAACCGGCTGGTAGTGTGTTGGTGGTGGGTGAGCTAGGGAGGCGATGCCAGGATCGACTCCGTGGGTTAAAACAGTTGAATCCTGCTGATGTCATTTCAGCTGCATGGAGCCAGTTGTGGTTCAGGAGTTCATTTACTGGTGGTGGAGCTGAAATAGACAAAGCTCCATAATTGGTGGTCTTATACTTTCAAAAAGTTCAGCTTCGTCTTGACTTCTACCTTTACTCCATAGTGTAAGCGATTTTGTCACTCCCTGCTTCACCGTCATTTCTTTGTAGATCTCGTGCCCTTGAGGTGCTGGGGAGACTTGCACAGTCTTCCCTTGTGCATCCGTGTCATCTCCCTGAGGAGCTCAGGTTGCTGAGAGATGAGTGGCCCCCACAGTTGCCCTGAGGGAGGGGACTCCTGCCCGAGACCAGTTGAGAGCTTTGTTTCTGACGGGGGCAGGGGTACGTGTATGGCTGTAGTTCCTTCCGCTGGATCTGGACTCAAGCTGGGGAGACAGGAGGACGCACTTGGCAGCAGCTGGGAGGTGATGTGAGGGTGTGTACATAGGTGGTGCCGTGACGGTGACTGGTCCTGTGAAGCTCAGAGGGAGTGTTCCTCCACGCCTGGCAGTAGTGAGGGAGACGTGAGCCTGGGGCGGGAAGGTGGTAAGCCGACAGGGAGGGAAGGACGGAGAGGAGAGGGTGCCTAGGTGTGAGGAGGTTGAGCCGGCAGAGGCGGCGGTGCACGGAGCAGGGCCACAGCCACATGCCATGTCGCAGGAGCACCTGCTGCAGACTCAGACCGCGCCCTCATTTGAATCTTTCATTTAAAATGGTTCCTCTCCCCTTGTGTTTTTGTGCGTCCATGCAGCACTCTCAACAACCCTGCTGACCAGATGGATGTCATCGGAGTGGGTGGCATTGACTTTGAGGACAACATCGCCCGCTTCTCCTCGCGGGGAATGACCACCTGGGTATGTGGGGCTCCTTTCCTGCTGGAGTGTGTGCGCGTGTGCACGCGTGTGTGTGTACTTCCATGAGCTGTAATTATGCAGCTGGCTCACCCTCCAGTCCGAGGAGATGCTTCCTCAGATGGCAGCCGGGCACCCTGACCTGTACCCGCTGTCCTCCTGGTCCTGTCACCCACCTGCTGTGTCCTTGGCCTTTATCTAGGCAGGTGTTTTAATGGCATTTTGAGAAATGTTCCTGAATAATCTGCGCAGCTGCAGGTGAAGACATCTTTGCCCAGTGTCCCACGTGTGCAGGTCCAGAGTCCATTCATATGTGGTGGCCAGGAAGGAGTTTTCACTTCACATGTGTCCTTCTTTCTTCCAGAATATAAGTGCCAATGGAATTCTCATTTCCCCCAGTTTCTGGGAAGTTTAAGAGAGTTCTCAGTTAAAATCTTATCCTAGGTTGCTTGTATGGCTACACTGACTGTTCTAAGTCATTCTTTCCCTTCTGGTGATAGATTGAAATGATAGTCATATCATGTAACTTTTTACCTTATTAAGAAAATGTGTCTTTTTCCCCCTAATTTTTAATTTTAACTTGCTGATTTTTCTAACATATTTCTAGTTTTTAAGTCATCTTTAAATCAGTTTCTAGTCTTGCATGTTAGCAAAATTTTAAATATTCATTTTTTAAAGACTGTAGAGCATTGCATTATGTTGGTCATTATAAAAACACAAAAATAATTTTATTTTCTGTATGATCATTTAAGCCTCTTCTGAATTGCAGTGAATTTTGGATGAAAACCAGCACCATGCTCGGGCTACGCTATTTAGCTGATGGCGTTTCTGGTTTCATTCACTCATAACTGCTCGGGGCTGTGTGCCCACGCGGGGGCCTGGTAGAGACCATACTGTTGTTGTTACAGGAGCTGCCTGGAGGCTATGGCCGCGTGAAGCCTGACATTGTCACCTACGGCGCTGGAGTGCGGGGCTCAGGCGTGAAAGGGGGGTGCCGGGCCCTCTCAGGGACCAGCGTGGCTTCCCCAGTGGTGGCTGGTGCTGTCACCTTGCTGGTGAGGTGAGTGTCGCTTGGTTGGGAGGGGTGGGCAGCAGCAGGCCAGGAACTGAGTCCTGCTGCTCACCAGCTTGTCACGGGGCCTCAGCCCGTCTCTGCAGAGGAGCCAGAGTCTGTGTCTTGACAGTTCTCGTGGGTGTTTGGTGAGAGAATGGAGCTGTCTGGTCTCCTGCTGTCAGGAGCGGGAGGGGAGGCCTTGGTGCCTTCCATTCCCAGCCCTGCAGCTTCTCTGAGGAGGATGTTTTCAGGGAGGACGCCTTTGCTTTCCTGCTCCCTGCAGCAGGGAGGGCACCTCTGGGGGTTAACAATGCTTTAGTGTGAGAAGCAGCTCATGCAGATGCCGGGCCACGGGGAAGCGCTTCCTCAGCTTTGGCCTTAGAGCCCCAGGAGCAGCCGGAGCTGGGGCCTGGTCTTGCTTGGTCGGCAGGAGGAGCAGAGCGTCCACCTGGGGCTGAGCTGTGAGCAGTTCTTGTTTCTGCCAAAAGTTCCACTTTATTCTCCTCACATCTCCTGAAGTCAGCGTCCCATCTAGACCTGTTAGAAAAAAACGCACTAACACTCTAAGACCAGCCATCCTCCTAGAAAAATACTTAGCAATTGAGGAGAGTGAATTTTTCTTTACTGTTTACTGGATTTCTTCTCTGCACTTAGCGAGCCACAGTTTACTTGTATTTATAACATGTAGGTACACAAACGCACGTGTTTTAATGCTGGTGTTCTAAAGCAAGCGAGAGGGTCTGGGTGCTGCTGCCTGAGTCCAGCTGCGTTCTGATGATGAGCCCTCCACCAGACTCGACCCACCAGGGTGGCGCATCCCGCATAGGCCTCCAGACAAAACAGGCCTGGGGGGCAGTGGGCTTCCCTCCTGGCCATGCCTCTAGGCCACGCAGCATCGAGTGCCTGCTGGACCCATCTCCATCCTCCCCTTCTCCCAGCCAGGCTGTGTCCACCTGTCAGGAATCTGTACCTCCTACCTGCAACCTCTGAGGTCAGCTGTATTGAGTTAGTAGGAAAGTATGTTTTCCTGGTCAATTTAGTATGAGCCCAGAGTCTGTGTTCTCACAGCTGCTTGGAAGGAGGTAAGTGGTCAGTCCCGAGGCAGCAGCATAAATGAGCATGTTTGCCCTTGTCTTACATGAGTTTTACTAAAGATCCCATCAAGGTTGGAGGTCGTGTGATTGCACTGCTACGGGTTAGGGATGGTCTGGTTTTCCTTCTTTTGCTAAGAGCAGATGAGCAAATATGCACTTCTCCCCCCAGCACAGTCCAGAAACGTGAACTAGTGAACCCAGCCAGCATGAAGCAGGCCCTGATTGCGTCCGCCCGGCGGCTTCCCGGTGTCAACATGTTTGAGCAAGGCCACGGCAAGCTGGATCTCCTCCGAGCCTATCAGATCCTCAACAGCTACAAGCCCCAGGCCAGGTCGGTGTGCCCACCTCTTTCACAGGCCTTTCTCCTCTTCCTGGGCTCCTTCAGCACAGGCTGTTTGCCTCAAAACACAACCCACCCCACCACACAAGGCTTGGGGGCCTTGGGGAGCTTCCTGCTGCTGCTTCTGCTGGGGCGTCAGGACTGCTCCCCACCTCCCCACATTCTGTTTGTAATGTCAGCCATTTGAAGTAGTGAATTCCTGCTTGCTTTTACTTAGTAAAACTTTTTTTTGAAGTAACCTTAAACTTACAGAAATTTGCAAAAATCATATGGACGTTCTCATATATCATACATCAGGACTCCAACCCTGCACTGGCTTTTCTGGTGTTAGCATCTTATGTAACCATCGCACACGCCGCATAGCCTGGCAGTTAACACTGATGCCTTACCATCTACTAATCTGCAGGCTGTGTTTGGATTTCGCCCAGATTTTTCCCATCCCGTCCTCGGCCTGGTCCAGGATCCAGGCCAGCATCCACGTTGTGTTTAGTTGTCATGTGTCCTTGGTTTTCTCCAGGTGGGCTTGTTGGCTCAGTGCCCTTCCTTTTATTCTTGGTGGTGCTTGCCTGCATCCTGAGGTTTAGGTGATGTGTCAGGCTGGACCCTCCAGGAAGCGGACGCCAAGAGATCTCCTGGGGAAGGGGCCTATGAAGGATGAGGGGGAGGAGGCGGGAGAAGTGGGGAGAGGACCCTCAAGCCAGCACAGGTCTGAAATCTTTCCTCGTCCCGGAGAATCCCTGAATTAAGGTCACCGTTAGAGGAGGCTGAGTCCCCAGGGCTGGGCTGCTCCGGTGCCCGCTGCGCTCGGTCCCTGGCACAGACGTGGTGGGGTGTCCGGGGCGTCGGTCCGCAGGGCTGGGCAGCAGGAGGTGCGGTGCCAGGTGTCCACTGCAGGGGCTCTCTGTCTCTGTGACTGCAAAGTGTCTTGGGGGGGGCACACTTGAAGATGATCTTGTTTCTTGCCAAACCTTCCATCACTACATTTAGTATCCTTAGATGGTTCTTTCTTCTAATGGTTCTTATGTAGAGATTGCCCCTGGCAATTTTCTGCTTCTCTCATTCCTTGTGCATTTATTAGCTGAAATTCTGCTGTAAGGAAGCACTGTCCTCCTCTTGTTGTTTATTTCAGTTGTATCAGCATGGACACAGATCCTTGTTTCACTTTGACTATAATCCATTAATGTCTTTGTTTATTTCATTGCTCCTGTTGTCCCAGATTTGGCTCTCTGGAGCTCCTTCTGTTTGGCTCCTGTGTCTTTTCAGTGTGTCTCCATCATTGTCCACTGGCAGCATTTCTGTGCCCACTGTGGGTATCAGCTCTTGTCCCAGCAGCCCTGGTCCTCAGTTGGAGAGTGGGGTTTAGAAATGGACACCTGGCTGCAGGTGTGCTCTTGGCGGCTGCGCTCCTGCTTGGTTCTGGGCCCTTTCTGCAGCCCGAGCTGGCGAGTGTCCGCACACACACTCCTGTACTTGTCTGTGTCTGTGATGCCGCCTGTCGCCTGTCCCACCCACGGCCCCTCACCGGGTCTTCTCGCTGGCTATCCTTCTCCAGCCGCAGGCAGCCTGGCTGTCACTATCCACCATGTCTCTCTGATGACATGTGCGGTCCTAGGACGCACATGTGGAAAGTGTTAGAGCTGTAACTCATACCCTGGTAAACACAAGTTCACTCAGTAGAGGATGGCAGTTGTGGGTAGTTCTTTTTACATTTATAGAACGTAATCATATTGTCCGTGACCTCAGTCCATTTCTTTCCTTTCTCCCCACCAGACCCTGTCAGTCTGATTTTGCTGCTTATTGTCAGTATAGAGTTCATTGGTTAGTATGTGTATTTCCTTCTGGATTCCCACTACATTATGGTTGATTTCAGTTATAGTTGTGTATTGTATTGTGAAAGTGGATGGTGACTCTAAGGTCTGAACCGCCCAGAGCGCACCTGGCCAGGTGCGGTCCTCCCATCCCTCTGTTCTGCTCCCCCGCCCCCACAGGTAACAAGGCCGGGTGTTTTTGGTTTATCCTTCTTGCATTTCTTTTTTCACAAATGAGCAGATACATGTCTATCTTCTTATATATCTCCTTTGTTACATGAAGGATACATTATTGTAAATACTCTTTTGTACTTTTTTCATGCAACAGTATCCTGGAAATCACTTTGTATCCATTCATAGAGATCTTGCTTCTCCTTTTTTATAGCTTCCTAGGGTGGATACCTTTGTGTATTCAAGTACATGTCTATATATGGGCATTTAAAATGTTTTCAGTATTTTGTCATTTTTAGCTGCTTGTGTCTGTGTGTCTTAGTTTTGTTGGAGGTGTGTCTGCAGGAAGATTCCTAGAAGTAGGGTTGCTGGGACCAGGCCATGAGCAGAGGGTGCCCGGGGGGTACCGCTGGCCTGTCTGCCCAGAGCCGTACTTCATGCCTGTCTGACACATGGGAAGTGCTCCCTCAGTGTTGCTTTTATTTGCAGATCTCAGGTTTTGAGTGAGTTTGAACACTTTATGTGTAGGTAAGAACTTTTCCTGTATCTTTCCTGTGAAGTGTTTGTTCATTTCTTTCAACCATTTTTCTTTTTTTCTGGGGTTTTTGTCCCTTGGTTTAAGTGTTGTTTACATATTAGGGTGAGTAACCCTTTGCTGCAAGTATTTCTCCCCAGTTTGTTAGCTGCCTTTTGTTGTAAAAGTGTTTCTGGCCATGTGGTCTTTTCTATTTTAACTGCTGTGTTAGTTTGTCCGTTGTTGTTTTTGCCCCTGGATTTTGAAGCACATGCCCTGAGGTAAAGGAGAGACTCACCCCTGTTTTCTGCTACTTGTTGCTTTCTTTTATTTACTTGAGACTCTGCTCCATTTGGGGTTTACTCCAATATGTATGATGTGAGTTGTGAATCTAATTTTTTCTTTTACCAAATGGCTACCCATTTATCCCAGGTCCAGTTATTGAAAAGTCCATATTTGCCCCATGACTTGAGACTGAGTCCAGGTCCTCCCTGGGGCTGCTCATGCACTTGTTCTTCCCCAGCTGCAGGCTCCAGGCTTGTGGGGCAGAGGTGATGCCCACGAACCCCACTGTGCCACGGGCGAGGCTGGCTGGCCTGGAGGCCTCCTCACTGCAGGGAGTGCTATGAGGCCAGGTTCCCGGGCCTGGCTGAGACTCAGGCCCGCCCTGATGACTCTTCCTGCGGTTGTGCCGCATCATTGCTGTTCCCGACTCTGTCTCCTGCAACACTGTCCTGTCTGTTTCAGTTTGAGCCCCAGCTACATCGACCTGACCGAGTGTCCTTACATGTGGCCCTACTGCTCCCAGCCCATCTACTATGGGGGCATGCCGACTATCGTCAACGTCACCATCCTCAATGGCATGGGAGTCACGGGGAGGATCGTGGACAAGGTGAGACTGCCCTTTGGCTGGCGGGGGACCTAGACGTGGCCCAGACTTCCTCCTGTCCGCGGCTGCGGTGGGAAGCAGTGGTTTGCTCTCCTCTGAGGCCTTTGCAGATAGGTCAAAGATACAGTGATGAGACCAATTTGCTATGCTTGTACTTGGCGTCTTGAGTTTGGTTCCTGAATCAGCTAATTGCATTTGAGTCCTCATTTTAACAGTTAATCACCAATAATTAAAGGCCCACTTGTAATTATTTTATTGTTTAATGAGTACAAATGGGTGTTTTTATTTAGAAGGTATGGTCTTTATTTGAATTTTGTTTATATAGTTTGTTTTATATTTACTGTATAAACAGTATCACAACAATAAAGGATAGGGAAAAAGAACAGAAAAGTGATTTTAGCCCCAGACATGAACAGAACCACTATTAAAAAGAAAGTTCAAGTCATATTTTGTAACAGATTGCTGTAGCTGTTTAAATAAGTGTACTTAAATGGCTTCAGTGCCTCCCAGCACTGTTCCCTCCTTGTTCCGTGTCACTGCTGAGCCCTTCCTCTCCCGGCTCCCTTTCCTCTGATTTCTGTGTATTCTTGGCTGTGCTCGCTCTCTGTTGCTGGGCACAGCCTTTCTCTAGCTGCCTCCATCAGGGCTGCTCTCTCGCTGCCGTATGCAGGCTCCTCCCTTTGGTGGCTTCTGTTGCAGAGCGTGGGCTTCAGTGCAGCAGGCTTCAGTAGTTGTGGCACATGGGCCTGGTTACCCTGAGGCACGTGGAAACTTCCCAGACCAGGATTGGAACCTGTGTCCCCTGCCCTGGCAGGCGGATTCTTAACCACTGGACCACCAGGATTGGTGCAGAATGTCTTGATGACAGGATTTCACTTTTCATGAAGATATCACGGAAAGGTTTTTTTTTTTTTCCTTTTTTTTTGGTTACTTTTTGGCCACAGTGTGTCATGTGGGGTCTTAGTTCCCTGGCCAGGTGTTGAACCCTTGCTCTCTGCAGTGGAAGCACAGTCTTAACCACTGGACTGCCAGGGAAGTCCCCAGAAAGTACATTTCTTTTGATTTTGTAAGATTAATAAAAGTCAGTTGCCTAGGAGGGGGAAAAAAAAGAATCTTTTCTATCCCTTATCTGAAAAGGATATTTTTAGTTATCTTTGTGTGGTAGGCAAAAATTTAGTGGTTTTTTTTTTCAGTTCTCACATTATAAGCATTTAAAAATGTTGCTACATATAAATGCTAATGATTTTTTTAATGGTTGTTTAGTATTGCATGGGATTGCTAAGTCATAATTTGCTTACTATTCTTACTTGAACAAGGTTGTTTCACCTGTAAATACCTCACTGAATATCTTTGTATATTTGGTTTTCTTTTGTTCTGCATTATATCCTTAACATAATTTCCCTGGGTTAGAATTCCAAGTAAGAGGACATGAATGTTACTGTGGCTCTCGGGACATAATAACAGATTGTTTCCAGAAGAAGAGGTCCATCACCTGAGGCTGCCACTGATGGTGTACAGAGTAGGGGGTGTCTGGTGGTACATTCTTTATTCCCAATTGCATGAAATTTTAAAAAACAGAGATAAAATTCACATGCCATGAAATGCTACCCTTTTAAATTGTGCATTTCAGTGGTTATTACTATATTCACAAGTAGTTATGTAAGTCTCATACTGTGTAATTCTGGAACATTTTCATCACTCGGAAGGAGAGACCCTTGTTAACACTTCCCATTTCCTCTGCCTCAGACCCTGACAACTCCTAATCCACTTGGTCTTCATGGAGTTACCTTTTCTGGACGTTTCCTGTGAACGGAATCACAGGTTTCATGGTCTTTGTGACTGGCCTCTTTCACTGAGTGCAGTCTTTAAAAGGCTCATCCACACTGCGGTGTGTATCAGTGCACTCCTTCTCGTGACTGATAGTGCCTTATTATGTGGGTAGACCCCACGTTGTCAGCTGATGAACCTTTTGTTTTTATGTGGTTGATCTTATAACTTTAAATCTACAGGGGATAGCGAGTACCTTGTTTAATGTGTACTTTTTTGGTTATTGATAAGGTACGGATCTGCATGTTTGTTTCTGATTGTGTTTCTCTTGTGTGAGTTAGCTTTTCATTTCTTCACCCATTTTTCACTAGAATCTAGGTTGTCCTTGTCATCTTTGCACCATTATTGTGTGTCATGCTGAAAGATTGCCCAAATTACTGGTTTCTTGTCTCTTTAATATTAGAGGTGGCTTAAAAATTTGGGCTGAGGGGATGGTTTGGTAAAGGTTTCACTTTTTCATGTAGTTATTGTCATTTTTTATGATTTTTTCTGTTAAAAAAACTAGAAACTCATCTCTCCAGAAATATAAGAAAATTTCAGTTTTATTTTCGACTCACTTTTCTTTTATGCTTGTTAAATATTTAATGTTTTCATCTGTGTTGAGTCAATCTGAGGTGTGTTACAAGAGATGGATGAGAGTTCATTTTTTTCTCAGTTGTTAACCAGCAGTCTCAAAAGAACTTATTCAGAATCCCTGTCCTTCTCATTGTCTGTGATGCTGTATCCCATGAATATTTTTCAGGTTTTTTTTTTAATATGCTTACTCTCCTGGGAAGTATATTACTGTTCTCTAGCTTGTGAGGGAGTTAGCTTGAAGTACTGGTTCATTGTGAGAGCCGCTGTCTGTCTCCCCTTTCAGGCTTCCCTTCTTCCTCGAGCCTGGAGAGCCTGGCGGGTGGTCTCCTTCACAGCGTGGCCAGCTCTTTCTGGGGTTCCTGGGTCTCCTGCCCGCCCAGTCACTGGCCTTGGAATCTGATTGGTCACAGCTTATATCCGTGTCTTTTTTATTATTTTATTTCTTTTAAGTAGTCTGGTTCTTTAAGCACACAGCTGAGATCTAACCCCACATTTGAGCATTTTCTGTTAGTTCTCTGTGAGAAACGAGTTCTTTGTCAAACCATGTGTGTCCCCACCCCTCCCTTTTTTAAAGCTTGGAGGGGAGTAGATTTGTCTTTAAAACTGGAGTTTGTCAAAAATAGTGTTTAAACTAGGCTGTTCTAGTGGATGATGGTCCAGACCCTGTGCGGGCGGCCTTGGTGACGGGCTGCTCAGTGTCTGCGTACATTTCACCCCACCTGTCCAGTGGGGTGTTTCTCAGATACTGACTTGGGTAAGCTGGGAACTGAGCTTCTCACATGGGCCTCTGCCTCTTCCTCCTGCAGCCCGAGTGGCAGCCCTACTTACCGCAGCACGGAGACAACATCGAGGTCGCTTTCTCTTACTCCTCAGTGCTGTGGCCCTGGTCTGGCTACCTGGCCATTTCCATCTCTGTCACTAAGAAGGCTGCCTCCTGGGAAGGCGTCGCGCAGGGCCATGTCATGGTCACCGTGGCTTCCCCGGCAGAGGTGGACGTACGTGTGCCTGGGGGGCTGGTGGGAAGGTGGGCTGGGCTGAGCGCCGGGCACTCGGGTATGAGACACAGGCCGTGTGGGTCCTGGCCTGGTGAGCACCTGGGGGCACAACCTGCACGGTGAGGAGGCACAAGTGGGCTGTTGTGTGCCATGTTTCTGGCATAAGACGTTTCTTCTGAGCAGAACGGCTGTTTCAGAATTCTTTTCTTCCTTCAGTCAAACAGTGGTGCAGAACAGACGTCCACAGTGAAGCTGCCGATCAAGGTGAAGATCATCCCCGCCCCTCCCCGGAGCAAGCGCGTCCTCTGGGACCAATACCACAACCTGCGCTACCCACCCGGCTACTTCCCCCGGGACAACCTGAGGATGAAGAATGACCCTCTGGACTGGTGAGCCCATCACCCCTGCCCTGTCCCTCCCTGGCCAGGTTGGGGCGGGGGCGAAGGTGACCTGTGGCAGGCATGTAAGGCTGCCTGTGTGGCCACCACGGTTCATTGTCAGCATCTCTGCATGCCCATGTTGAGTTTGTGCAGCACAGGTGACTGCTTGCTGGCCTTTTACATCTGTGCCCCCACTAAAGTGATGCTTTGGTGCACTTTGCAAAACATGTCTTTGGCCATATCTTCTCGTCATTTTCTCTCCTTCATGTCTATGCTGTGCGGGTGATTTCCTGTTACCACTACTTTATATGCAGCCCAGGGCGAGCTGGTCTGAAAGGCTGGCTTTCATGCCAGTGGACCAGCCCTCTGGGCGGTGAAGCTGTTCCTTTGGAAGTGAACCCTGCAACCATGTGGCCTTCAATCTGTGGAAGGGCTGGGAGGGTTAGTGCTGGGCTTCCTCTGTTTCAGGAATGGTGACCACATCCACACCAACTTCAGGGACATGTACCAGCACCTGAGGAGCATGGGCTACTTCGTTGAAGTCCTCGGCTCCCCCTTCACGTGTTTTGATGCTAATCAGTACGGTGAGTGATGCGAGGTGCTGGCAGGCTGCCCCGCTTGGCTGGGGACGGGTGGAGTAGGCTAGGGTCTATGCTCCTGATGTTCAGCTGAAATGTGAAACCCTCAGGATTACTGGGGACAAGAACATTGGTACACTTTCATTATGTTAGCATCAACATTATTGACTAGGTGATTTTTGCAGAAAATAATGCCTGTGGCCTATGATTTGTTATGTAAGTAAAAATCGAAACATTCTGGTCTGTAATGTTTGAGTAACAAAATACGTATTAATACGTTTCTGGTCAATAAGTTGTTGATTTTTTTTTTTTTTTAATCAAAAGAAACTCTAGCACAGAATTTTGCTTCTTTTTGAGTAAGTGAAATATCCTCACGTAGGTCATCACCAGTGAAACAGGCCATAGCTAGCCAGTGGCCACGTGCTTTCAGACCCTGATCCTTTCTTTTACACTCCCTTCTGACGTGGAATAGGGGCACAGGACAAAATATTAGAAGCCAGTAGCTGGAGATACTGAGGCCAGTGTAAAACCACATGTCTGAAATGGTGAGATGGCTGTTCTCACCCCTGTCCCTCAGGAACGCTGCTCATGGTGGACAGTGAGGAAGAGTACTTCCCGGAGGAGGTGGCCAAGCTGCGGAGGGACGTGGACAACGGCCTCTCACTCATTGTCTTCAGTGACTGGTACAACACATCCGTGATGAGGAAAGTCAAGTTTTACGATGAAAACACCAGGTACTGACACGAATTGGTATTTGGATGAGAAATTTGACTTTATAGGAATTAAATCCCACAGCAGAGACCTAGAGTGATGACCTTTCTGGCCATCATGCAGGTTCAGACGCCTGGTTAGGGCAAGTTCTCCTTTGGCAGAGATGCTCTTGAAAGTCAGCTGCTCATTGAACCAAGTACTGGTTGAAAGAGTTCAAAACAAACAACAAAGGGTTCAAAAACAACAAAAAACAATTTTTGTTGATCTTAAGACACTGGAGCCTTAAATTTCTGTTTATTCTTTTCTGTTCTTCCATCTCCCCTTTACTGTATATGTTTAAATGCACCAAAAGAACTGTTATTTAAAGAAACCTTGCAGTAGATTGGTTACGGATGACAAATTTCCAGTGTATTATGAATGTCTCATCCTTACGATACATGTTCTTTCTTTGGAGTCTGTGACTTGAACTTCATAAGTTTCCTTCTTCCTTCACTGACCCTCTCAAGGTCTAGGCTGTATATGCAGTGTGTTTATGTTTTTTTGTGTGTGTGTGTGTGTGTTTATGTTAAATGTGGTGCATTTCATGAAATAAATTGGGCTTCGGTTTATTCTGTACACTAGTTGGAGCATTTACATTGTGTTGTTACTCAAACCAGGACAGTTAGTTTTAGGTGAAGCCTAGTGTGGGTGAAGTGGCCTCTGGTGGGAGAAATTGATTTTCTCAAAATATGACGGGTTTGTGGGATGCCTCAAGTGCTTCACAAAGGCCCTGTCCCTGTCATAGGCAGTGGTGGATGCCGGACACCGGAGGAGCCAACGTCCCAGCCCTGAACGAGCTGCTGTCAGTCTGGAACATGGCGTTCAGCGATGGCCTGTACGAGGGGGACTTTACCTTGGCGAATCATGACAGTAAGGTTTTGTGTTTGCTTTTAGTAGGGCTCGTCATTCCGAGAGGTGGGCTAGCAGATGCGGTGCATCTTTGAAGTCTTGAGTTTCAGAGAGAGAGAAAATAATGTGCTGTCACCTAAATATGCAAGGCCTGTGGAGAGAACTGTGCAGTGTCTTCACAAAGACACCTGTAATTCTGGATGCTCCCCCAGTCTTTGTCCAGATTTTTAAGATGAAATACTTCATGCCAGCATTCCTAGTTTTGATTCTTTGTGTCCTGTATATTCCCAAATAAGGAACACTCCCCAGGTCTCTGATTATTTATGAAATTCTATTTATGAAATAACGTTGCATACCTCACGTAAGAAGTATCCTACCGTCCCCCTGCGTTCTGGTGACTAGTTTCTGAAACAGCATCTTGAGCATTATTGTCACCTACTGCTCGTCCTGACTTAGGTTGTCCCGAGGCTGACAGCTCCAGTTTCTTTAATCTGCCCAGAAACCTTAGATTAATAGCATAATTTAGCTTGACTTTTGAGATTATTACTTGTAGTTTGTGTGACCAGGCAATAATAGTAGCTTCTCTCTTAAGATTAGGAATGGCTTTAGTAAATATATAATGTCTAAAGTGTGCATCCAGGTAAATGAGCAGCTGCTGCTGAATGCCTTCAGTGTTTCCAGGTTCTAACTGAACGGCTGTTTATTCTAGTGTATTACGCGTCAGGGTGCAGCATTGCTAAATTTCCAGAAGATGGCATCGTGATAACACAGACATTTAAGGACCAAGGTATGGAATATGCTATTCCTATGCTTTTTGGTTTCTCTCTTTCTTTCTTCTTAATTTTTTAATCACAGTTTCATTACATGTAATTCACCTACCATATGGAGGAGCATGGCAACCCACTCTAGTTTTCTTGCCTGGAGAACACCATGGACAGAGGAGCCTGATGGGTTACAGTCCATGGAGTCGCAAAGAGCTGGGCATGACTAAAACAACTTAGCATGCATGCGTGCACCTACCATAACATTCGCTCTTTTAAAGTCTACAGTTCAGTGATTTTTTTTGTACATTCACAAGTTGTGCAGTCATCATCACCACCTAGTCCCAGGACATTTTCATCACCAGAAAATAAATCCATTCTCCATTAGCAGTTTGGATTTTTAAAAAATTCAACACAGTGTTTGTATGGTACTTCAGGTAAGACGTCTGTGTGATGGTTCTAGAGGTACCTAGGAAGGTTCAACCATCTCTTGCTGATAATTAGAATACATGGGTAGTGAGCACTGCAAAGTAAGTTGACTTTCCTATAGGAGAAGAGGGTGTTGGTAGGGGTTTTTTGTGTTTTTTTTTAAACTACCTTCAAAATTGCTTGAAATTTTTGTTACTATTTATGAATTGTTCTACTCTGTGATTGCCAGATAACTAAAATTTTAGAGAAATGTTGACTGTTTTGAATGTCTTAACTATGTGAAGATAAAGAATATTGTAATACAAAGTCATCTCGTAAAATTCTCTGAAGGATTAGAAGGGAGGAAAGGTCTTTTGCTTTCAGTTCCTCTTTTCTAACCCTGGAAGGTCAGCCATGCTGTGTCCCCAGCGTCGGTGCTGTGACCGTGCTTGGCGCGCAGAGCAGTCAGGGTGCAGGGGGAGGTGGGGAGCCTCTGCCCTTCCTGCAGGTGCCGCCACCCCCATCCTGCCCGGGGTGGTCATCCTGCAGCCCTGTGCCCCAGAGCCGGCGTCCGCACCCTGTGTCTCTCACCTGCGAGGTTATCACGTGACCGCGTGATGGATACTTGCAGATTGGGTCCATCTCCTTGTGCAGCTTGATGTTTCTTTCGTGTTTCAGAATGGCAGGTCCCTTCGTTGTGATGTTTGTCATTTTCTGTAGTTGAAGTCAGGGACAGTTTCATTAATAGAGAATGACAAGAAGTCAGGATTTCTCACTCATGTGTTTGCGTTTGCAAGGTGAAATTTACTGCTGTGTTTTCTGGAAGGGGTTCCTTCCTTCCAGTCGAGAAGTCAGTCAATGAGTAGTTCTCTGTTCATAAGATTATGTTTTAACTTTTAAGCACATGTATGATCCTGTCTTCCCAGTCCCCTGGCACAGTGCACTGTGGCTTAGTGATTCTTTCTGAGCTCCATTGTTCACCAGGCCGTGTTGCTTCTGGACACCCCCTCCGCCCCCGGGTGAAGGCTGTGGACTCTTTGTCAGCCTCTTGGTATCTGGTAGCTCTTCATTTTGCGGCGAGAGGAAGTAGGTTAAGGGTGCATACTTTACTTTGGTGTTCTGCTAGTCTGAAAATAAAGATTAATTACCTTGGAATCCTTTTTAAAGGGCTTTTTATTTCCAAACAGGCTTTAAGTTGCTTGAATAATCTTGTGGGTACAAAATAGGAATTTAAAAATCTGGGTTATGCTGGATCAAAAAGGACCCTATTGTTAGAGACAGAGCTCTGTCAGACCACGAGGCCAGGCTGCAGTGCTTTGTGCACGTTCCCTGCTTCATCTGTTCCACTGCCCTGTCTCTCCCTCTGACAGAGAAAATCCTGTGTTCCCTTCCGCGGGCTTCCTGGGGGCTTATGTGCAGAGAATAGGAAGCACTGCGTTCCTGTAGCCACATGTTTTAGAGTGACCGGTGGGGTAGACGCTGGATGCAGGTGTGCACTGTCTCAGTGCACGGCCGCGTTTGCTTTAGGGTCTGAGACTCTGCTTATGAGCTGGTGTCACTGGCAGCAGCTGCCGTGGTGTCTGTGCAGTGTCGTCTTGGTCCAGTTGATGTTGTGAGTTGTCGGTTTGGGCAGAGGCGGGAAGCTCTGCTGTTGGAGCATTTGTACTGTGTTTGTGAGACTCATGTAACAGATCCCTTAAATCAGAAATACGTGGGCATGTGTTCTAAAGATGAGTGTCATTGTCATAGCTTTTGTTACTAAACATGAAGCCTGGGTATCAGTGTGTATAACTGTGCATAGGTACCTGTGTGTTGAGGGGGCGCTTCCCCTTGTGTGTGTGTAGTCTGAAGACATAGCCTATCAGCATAATAAGAAGAGACAAAAATTTGTGCTTGGGGGATGAAAAGAGAGAAGTGATGCCTTTAGGACTGTGAATACCGTGTATCATCATTTTACGTGAAAATGGAAAAGGAGGATTATGGGAATATACATACACACATATGTGAATTTTGCTACAACCCAAATTAGTGGCACTTTATACTTTGTTTTCTTATCCTAAAAGTTTGCACTGTTGTGACTGCATCTTTTATCTTGGTGTGTTTTTTTTTTCCCCCCTGTTTTGTTATGTGGACTAAATGGCAAGTCAAGGGGCAGCTGGGACGTCCTTCATTCCCCCACAGAAGTTCTCACTCCTGTTTTGTTGTGTTGTTTCAGGACTGGAGGTCTTGAAGCAGGAAACGGTGGTGGTTGAAAACGTCCCCATTTTGGGGCTGTACCAGCTCCCAGCCGAGGGCGGCGGCCGTGTCGTGCTGTACGGAGACTCCAACTGCTTGGACGACAGTCACCGGCAGAAGGGTGAGCGGTGGTGCGGCTGAGCGGGTGGGCTTGGTGGCCGTGACGTTTTGCACTTTCTGCGCTGGTCCCCAAACAGGCCCCCATGAGACGCTGGTGAATAGGTAGGGGCTGCTTGGGGTGTTTCGATAGGTATCTTGGGCTAGACATGTTTAATAAGCAAAACAAAACTTTGTGGCCTTCCAGAGGCTGGCGGATGGCAGACCCACCACACGCGGGGGGAGGCCCGTGGTTACTGTCTCTGCCCTCCCTGGCCCCCTCTCTGGCATCTGTGTCCCTGGCACAGGGACACACTCTGCAGGCCCCCTCTCGCATCTGACCACCCCTTTCCTGTGGGCCCAGCACTTGGCCCTTATGCCAGGCCTGGGAGCTTGGGCTGTTGAGAGGGGCATGTGGTATCCTTGTTGGGCGTGAGGGGCACCTAGTCCTTAGCACCCCTCTTTGCTAGCATCTCTTGATGAGTCCTTCACATTTGAAGGATGAGCTTGGACACAGACTTGTCTCTCTCTTGCTTTGTAAAGGAGGGGTGGATGGGTGTGAGTGTTCTGTCTCTGCTGGGGGAGCGGGGGGCGGGGGGAGGCGTGTCCTCACGGGCAGGTGATGACCAGGCTTCATGGGAGGGGCGAGGTGGCTTGAGCGTAGCTGGCCTGCCTGGGGTGCACCTCTCCCCCTGTCTCTCTCCCTGTGCCCGCTCTGTGATGAGAAGGTTAAGTGACTGCATTCCTACCATTTCACGTGAAGCATTAGAATATGGTTCTTTTTTTTTAAATAAAAGTCAAAAGTGAAGATAAGTTATAGTTGAAAGAAGATTAATGTTTTATTTCTGTGGAGACTGTCGTTGCAGACCTGAGGTCTTGGGAAGCTTCTTTATTGGCCCTGCAGTGGTAGGGGGCCTGTCCTGTCCCACACTCCCTGTGGCCGCCTGGAGGAGCTTTTGGAGCTGTGAGCACTTGACTCAGGCTCTGTTGGGGGACAGGCGCTTCCTGCCATCCCCTCTCCTTTCTGTGAGCCTCCTCCTGTCCGTGCTGGTTTTGGGGGATGTGGCAGCTGCGGGGAGAAGCTGGGGGGGGCAGTGATCCAGGTTTAGCCAGTGCAGCTCCTTGGTTTCCTGAGAGGAAAGTCCATCTACGTGGCCGCATGAGGGGGTTGTTGAGCCCAGCCCAGCACAGGACTCGCAGTGACGTTCCCAAGATAACTGTCTTCCCACTCTGTGGTTGGGGCCACTGACTCAGGGCAGCCCAAACCACTAGTCTGCACTTTCACTGACCTCGAGCCCACCTCTCTGGATGCACGTGGCGGTCCTGGCTCTGCCCTCCTCCGGGACAGCCTGCGGGCGCTGGCCTGGATCAGCTCCTCGCTTTCCTCTCCTCTCACCGGGCCCCCCGTTCTCAAGCAGCGCTTCTTTCAGCGGTGTCATGTGGTCCTGCTGTCCGTGTAGGAACCCCATCCATCCTTGTCACAAGGGCCCCAGAGCTGAGGGGTGCATGGGCAGCTCGTGCAGCCCCGAGCCTCTGGGCCAGCCTGGCCTCCTTGAAAGGAGGCCCCGTGGGCAGCCGATGACTGTGAGGACACGAGTGTCTCACGCAGGGCTGTGCTGGGACCTGATCTTTTCCCACCCCGTTTCTGCCTTGTTCGGGGCTCACTTTAGTTTTCCTGTAGAGGCTGCTTTAAAATAGTCTACTTTCTAAAAAAAAAAA
Source organism: Dama dama (assembly GCF_033118175.1). Taxonomy (NCBI): domain Eukaryota; kingdom Metazoa; phylum Chordata; class Mammalia; order Artiodactyla; family Cervidae; genus Dama; species Dama dama. Next base: position 16,487,073 of record NC_083684.1, on the reverse strand, counting down.
AATAAAATAGTCTACTTCCTAAGCAGTGTGTTGCTGACCCCGCAGACTGCTTCTGGCTCCTGGATGCGCTCCTGCAGTTCACGTCGTACGGGGTGACACCCCCCAGCCTCAGCCACTCAGGGGCTCGGCAGCGCCCCCCCAGCGGAGCAGGCTTGGTAGCCCCGGAGAGGATGGAAGGTGAGCGGCCTCGGGGGGTGGGGGTTCGGGGTGCGGGCTCACTTGAGATGACATGGGTTCAGGGCTCTGGGGAGGAATGGTCAGCAGGTCTGCGCGCTCACTAGGTACCAGGCGCTGGGCCGGGGTGGCTTCACAGGGACTACTCTCTGAGTCCCCTTAGAACCTGGAAAGCAGATACTTCTTCCAAATCCATGGAAGAGATGGGCCCAGGTCCCCCAGCGGGGGGCCCCTCAACGGAGCCTGGGCTGCGAGCCCTCACGGCCTGAGCCCCGCCTCCCAGGCTGTCCGTGGACTGTGTTGTGAGCCGGTGTAGTTCTGACCTTCCCACTGGCTGCATTTACGGAGTGAAAAAACGGGCAGTTCCTTGTGATGAAACTGTGCAGCCCCCGTCCCCGGAATATTACTATATAAACACGTGGCGCCCAGCCTCTCAGTTGCTCAGTAGCCGTGTGTGGGCAGTGGCTACCGTAAGGGGCAGCACGATCTGAGAAACAAAAGGAGTTTGGAATTTTGAAAATGGAGATATTCTTTTTGGTCTGAGTATTAAATATTTGAAGAGATGCTGTTTCCATGGAGTGTATCTACAGGTTAGACTCCTGAGTATAGGCATGTGTGTGTGATTACAGGCATGCGGGGGCCCGGCTGCTGCTGCGCGTGCAGTGTGCCACTTTAGAGGAAGCAACAGCTAACGACGTCTCTTTTCCCCTGCCTCCTCTTAATGATGGCCTTTCGGTGGGTGCTGTCCAGGGAACCATCTGCACCGGTACTCCAAGGTCCTAGAGGCCCGGCTCGGAGGCCCGGAGCCGCGCGCGCTGCCGGCCTGTCCGCACCTGTCGTGGGCCAAGCCACAGCCTTTAAACGAGACGGCTCCCAGGTTGGTGTCTCCTGTGCTTTTCCACTTGTGCTGCTGGGTTTATGATTCATTGCTGCTTTTTTAATAAGAGAGAATGGAATTTTACTGACATCATTATTGAATAATCAAATCTAGCTTGTCATTTGTGATGGTTTTTAAATTAGCGAGCCCCCATATTGACCTTTAGAATCACGCACCCTGGTGGTACTGTGCATGAAAAGAGCTCTGGTAATTAGCCTTCTGGTGAGGTTTGCTTGGTTTTTGCTTGAAAAGCTGTGATCTAACAGTCGTGTCCCTGGAAGGGTCGCTCTGACTCCTTATGCTGGAGATTTGGGAGTTGAGTGCGCCTGTGTGCGGTGTTGGTTCTGGAATACAGATGGGGTCTTCTGTGTCCCCCCGGGGCGACCTGGAGCCACGTTTGTGCCCTCACCTGTGCTGGGTTGTCCCTGGTAAAGTGACCTCAGACTGTGACAGGCCCAGACACTGATCTGCCTGCTTCTCCATCTGGCTGTCAAGCTTGAGCTCTTCATTTGTGTCGGTTCCTTTTAAAAGCCAAAATTGAGCGACCTGTGCTGTTTCTCTATTGAGGCAGAAGAGCCAACTCAGTCCACTGGTTCCTGTTTTCTCTAGATCGCTCCTCTCCTGTTTCTCTGTTTGGCGTCTCTGGCCCCAGCAGGACAATATCCTGCTGTGGCGAGGAGGATTGAGGTCCTAGTACAGTGACGCAGGGCCCTATGTTCTGGGCATGGCTGTGGGAGACCCCGCAACCCTCACGGCTCCTCCTCCTCTGAGCGGTGCTGCCAGCCCCTGTCTCCCTCACGGGCAGCACACCCCACACACGTGGCCAGATCACCTCCGGGTGGCTCCTGCCTTCTCTCCCCTACCAGCTGCCCACTTGCCTTGGGTCTCAGCATGTACAGTGTTGGGGTGTGTGTGGCAGGGCACGGGACTGCCATCTCCACGGTGAGCCACGAGGAGGGAGATGCCTGCAGAAGGCCCAGAAGCTTCCTGTGAAGCTGTCGTCATGAACAGAAGCCCTGAGTGCACCTCTCACTGACCATGTCATCTTTAGAACACGCTCGATAGGAAACAGCACCGGATATTCATCACGTTGTCTCCTCGTCAGCAGTTTCTTCCTGAAACTTTAATTACTGAGTACTTTTCCATTCCAGTTAACATGCCATCATTTAAAATTTTCTGATAAGATTCCATTTTTATATCTCATTTATTTATAACCTATCATTATCTGAACATTCAAACCAGACTTTAATTCAAGCTGTTGTCAGCAGTTCACACTCGGTGGACAGTCGCTGTCGGCAAAGGTTTCTGAAACCCACTTCTTCTCCATGGTACTGCTCAGGGCTCTGAGGACAGGTGACAGTGTCCTGTATCTGCGTGTCCATCAGACAGCCCGTCACGTACCAGCCTGGCCCATCAGGGTGCTGCTGCGGTGCTGCCCCTAGAATTTGGTTTTCACTGTTGCTCTCTGGAATTCCTTCTTCTTAAAACACCCACCAGGCCCCACCTTTATCTCACTTCTTGCTGGAAATTGTTCTCAGTCCTCAGCGACCTGGATCTGGGTCTAGATTCTGAATCTCTGAGGAGATGCGAAACAATGTCAGACAACCCCAGTCAGCCCTGGAAAGGTCAGGGTCTATCAGCCCAGTGCTGAGTGCAGGTGTTCACTCTGTCCTTGAAAGCGGGATGCAGTTCCTGGTGTCGTTCCCGGGTGTCGGGCGTCCATACTGTGAGCAGCTGTAGGAGGTCAGACCTACGAGGAGCCCCACACGAGGCTAACCTGTCCTCCCACCAGGACATTGTGGAATTCTCAAGTGATAACGTGGAGCTCTGTCACCCCAGCTGCTCAGCGAGAAAGGATCACTGTGGGGTAATTAAATTCCAGAACAGGAGAGTGCTGTGAGAATGAAAAGACAGCCCCGTGTATATTCACCTGCAGGGTTATAAAGCTTAAATGCATTGATTCCATAACTTAGAATCGTCAGTTTAATTTCCAGACTGATTAAACTGAAAAGTGAAGTGAAATCATATAAAATAGAGCAGATTATAGTCTAAGCAGTTACCCCGCTGGACGTGCCTGATAGTAGCTGATCAGAAAGCCTCTTTATGGAGCTGACATCACCTGGCTGCCCTCTGACCTGCCTCTTGACTGCTGCTAGAACTCGGCTGTCTGCTCTCACTTGGCCAAAGTAAGAGATGGGCCAGCAGGGTCCACATGAATAAGAAGCAGAACGGGGAATTCATAATTGCAAGCATATTTTATTCTCTTCCCTTGTTTTAGCCAGAATGGTCTTCAGATTTTCCGTCTGCACTCTTTGCTCTCATCTCTGTGTCTTCCCACGCTGCTCTTGGCCATGTACCAGCCTCTCTTCCTCAGTTACATGTGCTTCCGATCTAAGAATTAGTACTGAGAGTAATGATGCAGTCAAAACGAGTCCAGTGCATTTTGCAAAGCACGTGTGTTCCTTTCATCATCCTGAGCCCTCAGGCAAGGCCCATGCTCATTCCTTTATTCCCGTGTTTCTGCCATTGCTCGGTTACTTGTGTGTCTGCCTCATTCTCCCTCCTGCGAGTGGTGTCCTTGAGGACCAGGGTGACAGCTGGTTCCTGGCACCGGGCCTGCCCCCTTTGCCACATACGAGTAGGTGCCCCCGGCTCTGCTGTCTCATGGCGGAGACTGGTCCTTCCAGCCGGGCTGTGTCCACTGCTGCTGTCCACCAGCTCCTTCAGAGGTCACGTGTAGTTTCCTCATCTTCTGCTGGGTCGTGTTCCTGGTTGAAGCCAAGACAAACTCCTGTTGGTGATGTTATAGACCCTCTAGAACTGCATCTCACGCATAAGGTCTTGATCTGACGTCCTTGTCTGGGGGCCTGGAAGTGCCCCTCTAGTTGTCCGCAGTTGTGTTTAGATAGACGTAGATGGGACATCCGTTCACGTTTCTGTTTAAATCACTTTCTGTTTGTTAGGAATTGGGTCAGCTGCCTGGGCCAGTACAGTTGCTTATTTTTATTTTGTTTGAATCTGTTTTCCTGAAGTAATCTTTGGAAACACCAGAAGTTGCTCTCCATTGACCTGGACAAAGTGGTATTGCCCAACTTCCGATCGAATCGCCCTCAAGTGAGGCCCTTGTCTCCTGGAGAGAGTGGAGCCTGGGACATTCCTGGAGGTCAGTTCTAGGTGCTTTATTGTGGGGCTGAGTTATCCTATGATTTATTCAAAAGAGCCTCTCCCTCTCGCCCAGGAGGTGGGCCAGGCCGTTCCTGTCTTTGCCCTCCTGGGAGCAGCAGTGGTCCAGGCTTTCTTCCTGGTATAAATCACAAGGCCAGAGCAGACCTAAAGGATCAACACATTGTGGCCTCTTAGAAGATCCTATCTGAATTTTCAAATCTGAATATATTTTGTGATGTTCGTCCGTCATAGCCTGGCCCTGAACCCTCAACCCAGACATCACCACCGATTCTCTGCCCCAGCCCACCTGGGATAGGACTTCCCTAACCTGGGATGCCCAGTTAATTTTGGGGGTGTCCCTTCCCCCAAGTGACATCAGATGTCCCTCGCCCACCCCCAACCCTGACAGGGCTCTGGCCGGAGTAGACTGCTGGGGGCAGGTGGTCCTCTGTCTAGGACGATGGGACAAGTCGTTCTGGCAGAGTGTGGGCCCGTCTTCTGCTCGGGAACCCCTGTGCTCTTACATGGCTTCACAGCTCCCTGGAGGCACTTCTCCTGGTTCTAGGAATTGGCCAGAAAAACTCCAGGGATCAGGAAGGGGTACCCTGTCCCATGTGGTCCAGCCCTGTGTTCTGGAACCCTGGCACTGTCCAGGTACAGAGCTGACGACAGCACAGACCCCACGGTCCACCAGCGGCCACGCTCAGTTGCCCACCACAAGTGGGAGGCCTTCCCAGCAGTGAGGCAGCCGTCCTCACCTCCCTGCCGGCCTGCACTTTTCTTTCCTCCTTTCTCCGGGTCACTACGAGCCCAGCTGGTTGCAGCCATCAGACTGACCATCTTCCCACTGTCCTGCAGGGATCATGCCAGGCCGCTACAACCAGGAGGTGGGCCAGACCATTCCCGTTTTCGCCTTCCTGGGAGCCATGGTGGTCTTGGCCTTCTTTGTGGTGCAGATCAACAAGGCCAAGAGCAGGCCGAAGCGGAGGAAGCCCAGGGTGAAACGCCCACAGCTCGTGCAGCAGGTTCATCCGCCAAAGGCCCCCTCGGTGTGACACCCACCCAGCTGGCCGTGAGAGCCGGGGAGCGCCTTCGCAGGCAGCCAGGGGGCAGGTGGAGCCGTGGGGTCTGAGGAGCCCTGGCTCGAAAGGGCTCAAGCCTTCAGCTGGGCGTGTGCAGGAGCTGAGAGCCCGTGCCGCGCGGGGCTGGGGCCACTGGAGGGCCCCGAAGGGCAGCCTGGAGTCAGACCTCGCTGGCCGCCCGTGCACCAAAGACTAAGACGACGTCTAAAGGCTGTTGGGGAGGAAGCGGCTCTGACCAAGCTAGACGTGCTCCATAAAGGCTATTTTCTATATTTATTGTTGGGGAAAAGTCACTTTAAAGACTTATGCTGTTTGGAAGCAAAGCTATTTTTTTTGTCAATGGAATGCAGTTTTTTACTATTTCATCATGAGGACTAACACAGATGCTGCGATCTCCTTTTTGATGAAAGGACAGACTGAGATTTGAAAGAAACTTGCACAAATCTGTGAAACATAGCCCTTCGCTTTATTTTTATAAGTATCAACTGCCATCATGTTTTGTAATTTGGGTCTTGATTTCACCATTGTTGGTGAAGAAAATTTTCAATAAATATGCATTACCTGTATGAAGCTAAGGGGCTTCCCATGTGGCTCAGTGGTAAAGCATCTGCCTGCAGGAGATGCAGGAGACATGGGTTTGATCCCTGGGTTGGGAAGATCCCTTGGAGGGAGGGAATGGCAACCCACTCCAGTCTTCTTGCCTGGGAAGTCCCACACACAGGGGCCTGGCGGGCTGCAGTCCATGGGGGTCACAAAGAATCGGACATGACTGAACATTCATGCATGCATGCATGAAGCTAAAAAGCAATGTGTAAGTGGTCCCTTTTCCACCTGTCCCTTTCTCCTGATGACAGCCTGGAATGGGTTCTGAATCAGCCTATTGAATTTTTCTTGAGATATAATTCATTACTACAAAATTCTCTGTTTAAAAGTGTACAGTTGTGTGGGTTTTAGTATATTCACAAGTTCGTGCACCATTATTGCTGTAATTCCAGAACATTTTCATCACCTCCAAAAGAACCCTTGTACACAGTAGCAAGTCAGCCTCTGTCCCCTCCCCCACTGCCCCAGGTCGGCCCTGATGTGCTGTCTCTATGAATTCACCTGTTCTGAACGTTGCATGTAAACAGCGTCATGTAATACATGGCCTTTGGGGACTAGCTGCTTCCATGGAGTGTGTTTTAGTGGTTTGTCCATGTCATAGCTGTCTCAGTACTTCACTCCTTTCTAGACTTCAGTAACACTCTGTCATGTGGACACGTCTTTGTTTATCCTCACTTGATGGACCTCTGAGCTGCTTCCACTTTTTATCTGTTGTGAATAGTCTTGCTTTGAGCATGCAGGTACCATTTTTGGTGTGAACATAAGTTTTCATTTCTGTTGGGATGACACCGAAGAGTAAAATCCTGTAGCTTTATGCTTTATTTTTTGAGGAACCACCAAGCTCTCTTTCCAAAGCTTCACTGTTTTATCAGTAGTTCCTGCCAGCAGTGTATGAGGGTCACAGCTTCACCTTCTCTCCAACACATGCTGTTACCGGTCTTTTTGACAGTTGCGCCCCAGGGGATGTGAACTGATGGTTCATTGTGGTTTGACTTGTATTTCCCTAAAGATTAGTGTTGTTGAGCATCTTTTCATGTGTTCATTGGCCATTTTTCTGTCTTTGGAGAAATGTCCGTTTCAGTGCTGTGTCCATTTTTTGAGTTGTCTTTATCATTGACTTGTAAGAGTTCTTTATATATTTCAGATGAAAGTCCCTTATGAGATACATGACTTGAAAATAGTTTCTCTCATTCTGTCGATTATCTTTTTAGTTTCCTAATGGTATCCTTACGGGCCTGAGTTTTTCATTTTGATGAAGTTCATTTTATCTGTCAGGGTCCATTTCTGAGAAACCATTGCCTCATCCAGGGTAGCCTGTTAATTTTTAACCCCTGCCTGTATAGTCTGTTTCCTGTCCTTCAGCTGGCCCAGACATCAGCTTTCAGATGACAGGTGAGGACAGGCTGACGGAAAAGGGCAGAGGTTGTGTGGGGTCAGGTTGTGTGGGGTGAGGTCCCGGGGAGAGAGGGACCCCAGACAAGGGAGGAGCCACCAATGCCCAACTCTCCCTGCCACATGTCACCCTTTGCAGGTCACAGTGGTAACCTTGCAACTTTGAACCGTGTTCCATGGCTGCTGTTGCTTTGAGGACTTGGAGACATTGCTGAGGGCCCTGCAGAGCTCTCCCATTCCCCCCGGAGATGGAGCTGGAGAGAGGGCTTCAGCAGGGTGAGCATGCACAGATGGGGGGAGAGTCTCTGCAGGACCACTCGATGGCATCTGCTGTGTGCCACCCTGTCCCAGGGAGAGACCCGTCGGGGGTTGTGGGATACCAGGTCCACCTGGGAGGAACATGCCAGGGCCCTGGCTGTAGACCCAGACCAGCCACTTCCTGCTGGTGGGCCTTGTCTGATGTCATCCAGCCCTGGGCCTGATGCATAGGCAGCACTCAGTTGTGTCCCCTGGCTGACGGTGGTTCTCTTCCTGGTGACACACGTGCCCGAGGCCTACTCACTGCTTGGAAGAGTCCCCGTGTGTGTGCGGAGCGGACTCTCATTGTTCTAGGGAATGGCTCCGTGTCTTTTAAAACCAAAAGCAGGAGCAGGTGCCCCAGCACAGCTATAGATAGTTGTGGGAGTTCTCGAGGGCCCTGGGGTCTCCCAGGAGCTGAGCATGGAGGTTGGCCCCAGGGCTGGTCCCTAACCATGCTCACCCAGCCAGGCAGCAACCTGACTATGTGGAGAGGGGCCAGAAGTGGGGTGAACAGGGTTTCCTCAGCCCTTCCCTGTGTTGGCACCCGGGTCTGGGGTCTTCCCTGCACCACCTAGCCTCTGGTGCCCGGGCACAAGGACCCTGAGGCCCTCCCACCAGGACAAGCCTGTGCTCAGTGAGCCCGCCTGGAACGGTGGTGCTGCCTCTGCTGATGCACCGCTGGCCTAGCCTTGGGGATGTTTTGCGTGCATTAAGGGGTCTGGGTGGGTAGTCTCAGTCATCCTGTGATACCCCAACCACCGTTTCTCAGCTGAGGGGGGCCAGCCTTCCAACCCAGATCTGGCCTGGGCCTGAGCTCTGAGCCCCCAATGCCAGATTGTTTCTAATGGTGGGAAGGCTGCCTGCTTGCTGGTAATACTGGGGGTGCTACCTAATGTTTTCTGGCTCCAAGATGAAGTGAGTTAAGACTGTCACATGTAGAGTAAGTAGAAGTTTCCAGAGGAAAAAACTCAATTTTTTCCCCCCGGTGGGTGGTGCTATTAAGAGGATGTTACTATAAGAGGATGTTGTTTTAATTTGCTGGTAACACGAGAGCAGTGCAGGCAGAGATCCCTGGGCCTTGTATGCTCCTTGGGAAGAGCCTAGAAATCTGCCTTAAGGGGTCCTTAAGATAAACAGGGACACAGACATGTGTCCATGTCTGACCATTGTGGTGTGATCACTCACCTAGAGCCAGACATCCTGTAATGTAAAGTCAAGTGGGCCTTAGAAAGCATCACTATGAACAAAGCTAGTGGAGGTGATGGAATTCCAGTTGAGCTATTTCAAATCCTAAAACATGATGCTGTAAAAGTGTTGCACTCAATATGTCAGCAAATTTGGAAAACTCAGCAGTGGCCACAGGACGGGAAAAGGTCAGTTTTCATTCCCATCCCAAAGAAAGGCAGTGCCAAAAAATGTCCAAACTACCCTACACTCGCACGTTAGCAAAGTAATGCTCAAAATTCTCCAAGCCAGGCTTCAACAGTATGTGAACTGTGAACTTCCAGATGTTCAAGCTGGATTTAGAAAGTGCAGAGGAACCAGAGATCAAATTACCAACATCCATTGGATCATCAAAAAAACACAAGAGTTCCAGAGAAACATCTGCTATATTGACTACGACAAAGCCTTTGACTGTGTGGATCACAACAAACTGGAAAATTCTTAAAGAGATGGGAATACCAGACCACCTGACCTGCCTCCTGAGAAATCTGTATACAGCTCAAGAAGCAACAGTTAGAACTGAGCATGGAACAATAGATTAGTTCCAAATGGGGAAAGGAGTATGTCAAGGCTGTATATTGTCATCCTGCTTATTTAACTTTTAGGCAGAGTACATCATGCAAAATGCCAGGCTGGATGAAACATAAACTGGAATCAAGATTGCTGAGAGAAATATCAATAACCTCAGATACACAGATGACACCACCCTTATGGTAGAAAGCGAAGAAGTAAAGAGCCTCTTGATAAAAGTGAAAGAGGAGAGTGAAAAAGTTGGTTTAAAACTCAACATTCAGAAAACTTAAGATCATGGCATTCAGTCCCATCACTTCACAGCAAATAGATACAGAAACAATGAAAACAGTGATAGACTTTATATTTTTGGGCTCCAGAATCACTGCAGATGGTGACTGGAGCCATGAAATTAAAAGACGCCTGCTCCTTGGAAGAAAAACTGTGACCAACCTAGACAGCATATTAAAAAGCAGAGACGTTACTTTGCCAACAAAGGTCTGTCTAGTCAAAGCTAACGTTTTTCCAGCAGTCATGTATGGATGTGAGAGCTGGACTATAAAGAAAGCTGAGCACCGAAGAGTTGATGCTTTTGAACTGTGGTGTTGGAGAAGACTCTTGAGAGTCCCTAGGAGATCAACCCAGTCAATTTCCTGAAAGGGACCAGTCCTGAATATTCATTGGAAGGACTGATGCTAAAGCTGAAGCTCCAATACTTTGGCCACCTGATGCGAAGAACTGCCTCATTGGAAAAGACCTTGAGGCTGGGAAAGATTGAAGGCAGGAGAAGGGGATGACAGAGGATGAGATGGTTGGATGGCATCACCGACTTGATGGACATGAGTTTCAGCAAGCTCTGGGAGTTGGTGATGGACAGGGAGGCCTGGCGTGCTGCAGTCCACGGGGTCGCAAAGAGTTGTACATGACTGAGCGACTGAACTGAACTGAGGCCCACTGCCCTGTGACTCAGCCTCCGGTCTGGCTGCTGACACCTGGGGACTCTTCCTATGGATGCAGTGGGTGGAGGAAGGTTGATATTAAAGCTGTTTGAAGATATTTCTCACTTTCAAATGCCAAGGCACAGTTTTCCTTTAGCCAGAGCGGGACTCTGGATCGTAGCTCAGGGGTCCATCCCTTTCATAGGGGGAGGGGACAGCAAGGCCCATGCTGTGGGCCGAGTGTCGTCTGGAATCCCCCGTCTCTGACCTGCTACTTACAAAAGGCCCAGAGCCGGGGTGGGTGGACCATGGGCCTCCAGCCCTGAGAAGTGCCGACCATCAGAACTCGTGGTGCTGGCTGTATTTGTTTCCCACTGCTGCCGTCACAAGTTACCAGGAAGCACTGACACATTTATTCCCTGCAGTCCTGGAGCTTGTAAGTCCAAATCAGCTTCGTGGAACTAAAATGCGGTTGGTTCCCTAGGAGGGCTCCAGGGCAGAATTGGCTTCCTGGCCTGTCCCGGCTTCTCGAGGCACCTCCTCACCTCCAGTGTGCACCAATCCACCCTCTGCTTCTGTCAGCCTTGTCTCTCTGCCCTCTGACCTCTCCTGTGTCCCTGTTCTCAGGGTAGGAGGTGACCCCTGTGAGGCGTGGATCACAGTCCCAGGCCCTCAGGTTCCTGAGACCTGCCCATCTGTCTTCCAGAATTTTCTGAAGGGTGTGAGCACAAAAGTTCATGGAAATGAGCTGAAGTCACTTTTCCCTGTAGTTTGAACCCTGCCAGGTGACCAGTACCTGTGGAGACGGAAAGGAGGGACCCGGGAACATCCCTGGCCGGGTGCTCCCCTGGGGGGCGGTGTGGGGCCGTGCGCGGGGTGCTGGGCTGAGCCCCTTGTACCACCAGAGCCGCCCGCCCACACAGACGGGCCCCAGGGGTGCCTCTCCTCCCCGAGAAAGGTCACGCAGCCCTGGGATTCGGCAGAGGGCATATCAAAGCCCCTCAGATTAGAGGCTTTCCCCATTGAGTGGAATTTCACAGCCCAGTGGCCAATTTCTAAGTCATGCACGTTAATGGGCAGCTAATGAGGGACCCAGGCGGGACAGGGAGGTGCCCCGGAGCCCTGAGCCCACATTAAGGAGTACAAAGCCTGCCCAGATTAAGGAGTACAAAGCCAGGCCGCTGTGAGGGCCCTTGATCTTCACTGCCTGGGGTGGTGGAGGGGGAGGGCTGAGCCATGTGATTTTGGGAGGGACTGGGCACCCCAGCCTCTCCCCCACCCCCTCCGTGTCCTGCCACCCTCTCACCCATTCATCCCCGCCCTTACTCATCCATTCCCATTCGGGCACCTTTGGAATCTGGACAGGGACGAGGGGGGTGGCAGTGTGACACTGTTCGCTTTGAGGGGACACTCGGGGCTGATTCCCAGCTCTGGCACTGGTCAGCAGTCACGTTTTGAGCCGCTTGCCCCACCTCAGGGGAGCCCTGCTCCGTACAGACCATGGCGACAGCCCTCGGGGTTGGGCAAGAGGACTCCGGGAGCCGTCCGGCAAGCCCTGCAAGGCCCGGGTCCCGGTGAGACTGTGCACGTGGGGGCCGCGGCTCTACGGCCCAGATGCCGGCCGGCTCTGGCTCCCGTCCCCTGGCACCTGCAGACTCACCCGCCACTCAGCAGACCAAGCGGAGCTGCTGCAGCGAGGGGGCACCGTCGTGGGCTTGAGCCTACGCGAGACACGCCTTTGGTGCCCATCTCTGCAGACACTTGGACTGAGGGAGGCGCTGAAGACGTTTAACTTAAAGCATCATTTCTCAGGAAGGGCTTCCGTACCCCCGAGTCAGCAATGCCACAGAGGGACCCCACGGCCCGTGCTTTAACACACACTCGAGGGGATTTGAGCCTGGGTGCTGGGAACAGACAAGTTCACCTCTGAATTCAAGATCTGACCTTCACGGGCCTGTGTTTTCCAGATTGGAACTGTTTCCTGTATTCTGCCTGTGTCTAAGCTGACTGTATCAGGTCGGAGAGGTGGCCTCTACTCAAAATGTGGTCCAGGGACCCCCAGCACACTGCTCACCCAGAGCAGGGTTAGCGGGTTGGCTCTGGCCTCTTAACCCACCTCCAGGTGATTTGAGGGCTCATTAGTCTGTGGAGCCACGCGGTGAAACTCCTGGGCCTTTGCCTATGTGAATCTCCAGCCCTCCTGCGAGGAGGGCAGACAGACCCCTTTCTGTAGCTGGGTAGCCAGGCACGGTGTCCCTAGAAGGTGACAGAAGGGGGCCTGGAGAGGTGTCCTGGTAGGAGGCCTTGGGCCCCCGGCCTAGGTCGCTGGGTGAGATCAGCCAGCTCCCCTGACCCGGGGCTCAGGGAAAGCCCCGCCCCAGTGCTTCTTAAGCCTCCTCTCCTCCCCAGCTCAGACCGGCAGCCTCAGAAGCTGCAAGTTCTTGGGATAGATGGTCTGACCTCTTGGTCACATCCTCCTAGGTTTGAGGTTGTGACGCTCAGCCGTGCTGTCTAGGGCCCCCCCGATTCCTGACTCATTTGCCCACCCCTCCGGGTCCTCTGGAGTGAGCCTGAATCCCATACCCGATGGCCCAGGACTGCTGGTCTCCGTGAAGACTGGACTTGGTGGTAAGGACCAGATGCTGGAGGCAGGGGGATGGGTGAAAAGAATGATAGAGGGAGGAGTTTGGGGGTTGGAAGAGAAAGGGGAGGGGGCGGCCCCGGTGGCAGGAGTGTCCATGAACAGGGGTAAAAGTTGGGGGGAAACATTTGTTGAGGGGAAGGCATGAGGACCAGGAGTTACAGGGCAGGTGGGTGCGTAAGGCTCTTGAAAGGGGATCAGAGGCTCGGAAAGCGATAGAGGCCGGGGTGGTTGCGACGGATGCCCTAGCTCAGTGGAGGAAAGACCCCTCCCAGCTGGAGAAGGGTGCCGAGAACCAGGGAGGAGGTACCGAGACGACCCCCCTCCCCACTCTGCTTCCAGCCATGGAGGGGCAGACCCCAGGAGGCGGAGGCCTTTCAGAAAAGCCGGTCCCCACGGCCACAGGCCCTGGCCTGTCCTCGCTGGGCGCCGTCTTCATCCTCCTTAAGTCTGCGCTGGGCGCTGGCCTGCTCAACTTTCCGTGGGCCTTCCACAAGGCAGGGGGAGTGGCCCCCGCTTTCCTCGTGGAGCTGGTAAGTCGTCGGGGGCTGTTTCACGGGGTGGGGCGGGGCAGGGCGGGGCGGGGGAGGGTGGTCTTTGGGAGCAGGTGGGAGCTGAATTTTATTTTTCCAGGCGGAGCCCTAGGCATTGCTTCTGTAGAGCAAACACTCCTGTGTTTTGGTTTTTTGTCCCTCGGCTCATGGGGGAGAACGGAAAATCCCAGTGTAAACCTGTAGACCCGGGCCATGAGCATCCTTGGAGCTGAGGGCCACGCGGCCAGGTGGGGCTTGGGGGGACACATTGGGGAGGGCAGCACCTGCAGCCAACGAACCCGGCCTGTGAGCTGAGCCACTGCCTGTCTTTAGCTCCACAGCTAAAGCCCAAATCCCGTGGGCAGAGCAGGACTGACTTGCCGTGAGCCCCCAGCCTGCGCAGTGTTAGGGGTGTTTGGCCACTGCTGCGTGTGGAGCCCGAACTCCCTCCCTTTCCAGAAAGTTCCAGGGACTGACCGTCCTCAGCAGAGAAGAGCTGCTGGTTAGCACAGCTTCATTTTATTAGCTGATAGGAATCAGGCGTTTCCTGGTGAGCTCTTTGACGGACATCATGTCAAAGGCTTTTTCCTGGCAGCCGCTGATAAGGGCTCCGTTGGGCCTTTCTGATCCTTCTGGAAGCTGCCAAACACCACCCTGCGTGGTGTCCAGTAGCTTGTGCCGCCCCCGCGCTGGCCCAGCACCCGTCTGGACCATGCAGGCTCTGTCCTCCTGAAGCTTGCTGTAAGGGGGAGCTTGGATAAGATTCAGGAGGTCGAATGAAATGGTGGGCAGTGTGATGGGGAGGGGGTGGGGTGACCTCTTTGGGAATGGTGGAAGCTAAGAAGCCCCCTCCAAGGCGGCACTGAGCCCCAGCTTGTGTGGGTGCACGTGATGGGCAACAAGGCTGTTTGCTGTCCCCAACAGGGAGCCCGACCTCCAGCCACAGAGGGTCGGTGATGGAGCGGGTGGGGCTGGCGTGGGGATCCATGTCAGGCACAGACGGGCTGGGCTGAGGCAGACAGGCGCCCCGCTTGCTCCCCAGGCTCCGGGTGGGGTCTCCCAGCGCCTCCAGGGCTGCAGATGCTGACTCTGGGTGGGCCTCCCTGGTGACACGGATGCTGCTGGGGTGGCTTGCCGTTGGCCCAGGATGGTCTAAAGCTCCTGCCCCGAGCAGGCAGACTTGAGGAAAGGGGACCCCAAATAGGAATAAATGGAAACTCCCCACAAGGGAAAAGGTCAGGCTGGTGAGCAGCTCACCCTTCCCCCACCCCATTTCCTATCTCTCCCTCTTCACCAGACAGTTCTGCCCCATCTTGGGTTGGCAGAATGTTTAAACATCCCTGCCACTGGGAGGCTAGTGGTGTGAGATTTTAGGTCTCTAATGGCTCCATTAGCATTGGAGGATTAATGAAATTAATGAGCCTGGGTCTTCCTGGGCTCCAAAGAGACAGGCAGCCTGGCCAGGGGCTTTTGCCAACTGGCTGCTCAGAGGCTTAGGGACCCTCTTGAGGGTCACCCAGTCCTGTGTGGTCAGCTCACTGTGTTAGGAGAGACGCACCTCCACTGGCCGAGGCTCAGTCTGGCCGCCTTCACTTCCTTTGGTCCACAATATTTACTAGTGCCTGCTATGTACTGGGTTTTCTCCTGGGGGCTGAATATAAGCTAAAAGACACGATCCCAGTCTCCATGGAGCTTAGAGTCTGGTGGTGATCTCCAAGGATCCCCACACTGTATGCACCAGCCCCCTGGATCAAAGGACCACAAACTGACCAAAGTGTATTCTCTCCCAGTCCTGGAGAGTCATGTCCCCTCAAAGGCTCTAGCGGAAGGTCCTTCCTCCCTCTCCAGCTCCTCGGGCTCCAGCTGTTCCTTCGCTGGTGGCCACGTCGTCACTTGGCCTGCTCCTCTGTGTCTCCTCCTTTTCTGTCTAAGGACACTTGCCATTGGATTTGAGGCACAATCAGTCCTGGGTGTTGGAAGGACTGATGCTGAAACTGAAACTCCAATACTTTGGCCACCTCATGCGAAGAGTTGACTCATTGGAAAAGACCCTGATGCTGGGAGGGATTGGGAGCAGGAGGAGAAGGGGACAACAGAGGATGAGATGGCTGGATGGTATCACCGACTAGATGGACATGAGTTTGAGTAAACTCCGGGAATTGGTGATGGACAGGGAGGCCTGGCTTGCTGCCATTCATGGGGTTGCAAAGGAGTTGGACACGACTGAGCGACTGAACTGAACTGAACTGGATCATCCAGAACGACCTCATCTCAAGGTCCTTAATTTTACCTGCAAAGACCCCTTTTCATCTTCATTATCTGTGCCTGCAAAGACAGGTGCCACTAAGTCCCTTTCACAGGTTCCGGAGACTGTTGAGGGGATTCAACCCACCATAAGAAAAATTGTGCTCATAAAAGGCATCGCTCAGCCAGAGCCTGAAACAGAGGGTTGAGCCCACCTCAGGGATGAAGTGTGGGGAAGCTTCCTGGAGGAGGTGACCTGGGGGCAGGGGGTGGGGGTGGTAGGAGGTAGGGAGTTCCCAGGTGAGGGGCAGTGGTTGGAGGCAGGAGGGAGTTCCAGGCAGAGGAGCCATCTTGGACAGAGGTCCAGGGGCTGCAGGGAGCATGTGTGTGCTTTCTGGCTCTGAACTTCCAAGTTTCTCTGACTTGGTCCAGTTAGATGTTGCCCTCAGGCTGCTGGAGTAGGAACAAGCCTGCAGTCCAGGGCACGAACTATGTCTGAGGGGCCAGCCTAGCTCTCCCCAGGCTTCTAGGTTGAGCACCTTGCCGCTGCTGCGTCCTTCTCCTCCATAGAACTGTGGGAGGGGGTCTGAGTGTGGAGACCAGGTCCAGCTTAGGCACAGGTAATGGTCCAGCCTGGAGAGACTCAAAAACATTTAACTCTGTGGACAAGCGGGGCTCAAGTGCATCGCTGGGGGTGGGTGTCGAGTGGCACAGATGATGATTTGGAAACAGTTTATAAGAAATTACCAGAGTTGAACACATGTCTACCCTGACACCCACGTATTCGACTCCTAGGTGTGTGTCCAGGAGAAGGAAACGTGGGTCCTCAGCATGACTTGTTCCAGAATGCTCAGCTCTTCGTTCATAGCAGCCAAAATGAAGGACAGCCCAGATGTCTGGCAAAAGGGACTGGACCAGCCAAGTGATTCTATCCACCCAGTGAAATAGCACTGAAGAAAAATAGGAATAAACTACTGCTGCATCCGACAGGGCTGGCCCTCCCAAGTGTTACTGCTCAGTGGAAGAAGCCAGATAGGAAAATATATAAAAGCAAAGTACTGTTAGAGTGGTTTTTTTCTGGATCTAGGATGGGAACAGGAGGGGAACTCAGGGATGTGATGTTCTGTGTCTTGGTAGAGGTTCAGGTTGCACATATGCCTTAGTTGTACCCCTTCCAGTGATGCACTCACGACTCTGCATTTCATGGTGTGTAAATTTTTTCTTACAAGAGAGGACTAAAAACAAACATCAAACTCCAATTAATGACACCCATGCCCAAATCTTTGGGGGTGAGTATACTGATATCCACAACTTACCTTGAAATGTATCCTCAAGCTTAGATGGACATGTGGACACATGGTAAGAGATGTGATAAAACAAGCACAGGGACCTGCTCCTAGTAGAATCTAGGTGGTGAGGACATGGTGTTCATTGTGAAATTCTTCCAATTTTCCTAGATGTTTGAAAAGTTTTCATAGTGTTGGAAAAATTTAAACTGAAGTAGGGAGAGCCCTGGAGAGGGAGTCTGGAGAGTAACAACGACCATTTCTTTTGTTGTTAAATATTTATTTATTTGGCTCCACTGGGTCTTAGTTGTGGCCCATAGCCTCTTTAGTTGAGGCCTATGAACTCTCAGTTGTGGCATGTAGGATCCAGTTCCCAGGGCCCTGCATGGGGAGCGCAGAGTCTTAGCCACCGGGCCACAGGGCAGTCCCCGACCGTCATGTCTTGAGCAGGTACAACCTACCAGGCACTGAACTGAGTGCATTATTGCTTTGTTTGGTCCAAATGCTTCACAAGCCCCCAGTAAGGTAGATGGTATCATCCCCATGTCACGGATGGGAAAACAGAGTGATGGTTGGCCTCATGCCACAGAGCGGGTGAGTGGCGGGGTTGGAATTGAACCCAAGTATGCCTGCTTCCTAACCACCGTGCCTTATGGGCTCTCCACCCACAACCCATGTGATCTTAGGAAAGTCATTTAAACTCTGGGTTTCCAAAGCCTCATTTGTCCAGCTGGTGTGGTTTGGCATGGATCCCACATTTACAGATTTAGACCAGCGTGGCCTCTAGATTCCACCTGCTTTGTAACTCTGGTTTTGAGGAATGGGCTGGTGGCTCGTCAGGTCGGGGCCTCTGCAGCTGAGGCTCGCTGGGAGTGGGCTGAGCAGCTGTGGGCATGCCCAACACCATGGTCCTGTTCGGCAGGTCTCCCTGGTCTTCCTGATCAGCGGGCTGGTCGTCCTGGGCTACGCTGCCTCCGTCAGTGGCCAGGCTACCTACCAAGGCGTGGTCGGAGTGCTGTGTGGCCCCGCCATCGGCAAGCTGTGTGAGGCCTGCTTCATCGTCAACCTGCTCATGATCTCCGTGGCCTTCCTCAGGGTGGTCGGCGACCAGCTGGAGAAGCGTGAGTACCTGCGCTGGAGTCGAGGTGACCCCCGGTGTGGAGCTCAGGGCACCTGGTGGATGAGCAGGGCGTGGACGTGGGGCTGGGCCCTCGGCGAGCAGCAGAGGCCGAGACCAGCCCTAGTTCCTAACATTGTAGGGAAGGGAGGTCTAGGATAAGTAATCACCAGTATAGCAGAAGTCGGGGCGGGGGGCTGTGCTGGGGTGTCCCGTGGGGACTCATTTTACACATGGCAGGTGGCACCAACTGCAAAGACATCCCTGTGAGAACCAGTAGCACCTTGAGTTTTGGGACCTTGAAGACTCTGGGCCCACGCACCCTTGGCCTCTAGTCCCCCACTAACTGTTTCCCTCTAAGTACTGCTTTGGCTGCGTCTTACTGATTTTGATATGTTCTGGTTTCACCTTCATGTCGTTCAAACCTTTGCTAATTTTTGCTGTGATTTCTTCTTTGACCCTTGGGATGTTTAGAATTGTGTGATTCAGTTTCCAGTGATTTGGGAGTTTCCTTGATGCGCTTGTGGTTTCTCCCTCAAATGCATCATGGTCAGAGAACACATGTACGTCGTTGTGGCATTTGAGACCTACTCTGTGGCTCAGGTGCAGTCTGTCTTGTTGACCTCTTTTTTTTAATATTTGTTTATTTGGCTGCGTCAGGTCTTTGTTGTGGCATGTGGGCTTTTCTTTGTGACAAGTAAGGTCTTTATTTGTGGCATGTGGGATCTAGTTCCCTGAACAGTGATTAAACCCTGAGCCATCTGCATTGGGAGCTTGGAGTGTTAACCACTGGAGCACCAGGGAAGTAAGTCCCTTACTGAGCTCTCAAAGGGTGTGTATTCTGTGGTTGTTGAATGCAGTGTTTTAGAACTCTCCATTATGTCAAGATGATCCAGAGCGTAGGCAGACCTTCCATGGCTTTGCAGATTTTTGGGGAGTGGGCAGCGGGGTGGGGAGGTCTAGTTATTCTGTTTGGTTCTGAGAGAGAAAGTGTTAAAATTTCTGATTATGATTGCCGATTTGTCTATTTTCCCCTTTAATCCTATGAATTTTTTGCTCATGGTTTTTGAAACTCTTGTTATTAAGCACACACTGTGAATTGCCTTTTTATTATGAAATTTCCATTTTTGTCTCTGAATTACTTTGTCATTATATCCACCTTCTCTTCTATGAATATAGCCTCTCTAGCATCCTTAAGATTAGCGTTTGTACAGAATTTCTCTTCCCACTCTTTTACTGTGAACCTAACCATGGCTTGGAATTTTAAAATGCATTTCTTGTAGACAGCATATGGTCAGGTCTTGCTTTTTTATCATCTTGACAGTTTTGGGTTTTAATTGGAATATTTTAGACTTTTACTTGGAATGTAATTACTGATATGATGAATCTCAGTCTATTTTATTGTTTGTTTTGTCTGTTCTGTCTCTTGAACCATGAAAAAAGGCCCCCGACGCGGGGTTTTGGAAATTAAAAGCTCCCATGTTGTGGGAAGTGCTCTCATCCCTCAAAAAAATAAAAGTTGGTAAATCTGAACCTCTCAGTGGGTAAATGGGTGCAAAGTTGTGGCCAGTAGAGGTTATGTCAAGTTTCAATTATGATCGGCTGGTGGTGCTGCTCTTAGGAGACAAATTCTGAGGTGCTGCCATGTGGAGAAGGATTCTCAGGGGATGTGGAATTGAGGAAGACTCTAAAGGGCTGAATTGTTGAGAAGGATCTGTGGGCTGTCACATAGGCAAGGATCCTGAGGGGCTGCTGTGTTGCAAAGGATCTGTGGGTCTGCCACGTTGAGAAGAATTTGGGAAGGCTGGGTGATGAGAAGGGTCCCAGGGGCTGCCATGTTGGGAAAGATTCCGAGGGGCTGCAGTATTGAGAGGGATTTGGAGGGCCGGCCATGTTGAGGAGAATGTAGCAATTGCACTTTGGGAAAGATTCTGAGGGACTACCAGGCGAGAATGATTCTAGGGGCTGCCATGTTGAGAAGAATTGTAGGAGCTGCATGCTGGGAAGTATTCTGAGGACCTCTGTGTTGAGAAGAACGTTAGGAGGTGATTTTTTTTTTTTGGAGGATTCTCAGCAGCTGAGGTGTTGAGAAGGATCTGAGGGGCTGCTGTGTTCAGACGGATTCTGAGAGGCTGCCATGTTAGGAAGGACCTGAGGTGCTGCCATGTTGAGAAGAATTTTGAGGGTCTGGGGTGTTTAGATGGATCCTTGAGGGGCTGCTGTGTTGAGGATTCTGAGGGGATGCCATGTTGAGGAGCATCTGTGGCCTGTTGTGTTGGGACAGATCTTGAGGAACTGCCTATTTGGGAAGAGTTCTGAGGGACTGCTGTGTTGAGAAGGTATCTGAGGTACTGTTGTGTTGGGTAGGATTCTGAGGGTCTCCATGTTGAGAATAATTTTAGGGGCTGCCATGTTTCTGAGGATTCTCAAAGGCTTCTGTGTTAAGATGATTCTGAGGGGCTGCCTTTTTGAGGACACTGAGGACCTGTAGTGTTCAGAAGGATTCTGTGGGGCAGCCATATTGGAAAGGATCTGAGGAGATGCAGTATTTAGAAGGGAAGGATTCTCAAGGCCTGCTGTGTCAGAAGGATGCTGAGGGCCTCGGTGTTAAGAAGAATCTTTGGGGCCACCATGTTGGGAAGAATCTTGGTAGGTGCAGTGGTGGAAATGATTATGAAGGGCGGCCATGTCAAAAGGATTCTGAAGGCTTTTGTGTTGTCAAGAATCTGAAGGGCTGTGGTGTTCAGGAGGATTCTGAGATAGTGTCATGTTGAGTAAGATTTTGAGGTGCTTCACATTGAGAAGGATTCTGAGGGCCTGCTGTGTTGGGAAGAATCTGAGTGGCTGTTGTGTTGAGAATGATTCTGAGGCATGCCATGTTGATAAGGTTTGTGAGTGGATGCCATGTTGGTAAGAATTCTGAGGTGCTGCTGTGTTGAGAAGGATTCTGAGAACAATCTGAGGAACTGCCATGTTGGGAAGGATTCTTAGAGGCTGCTTTGTTTAGATGGATTCCTACGGGCTGTCATTTTGAGAAGGATTCTAAGGGTTGCTGTGTTGAGAAGAATCTTAGGGACTGCTGTGTTGATGAGAATTCTTAGTGGCTACCATGTTTGGAAGGATTCTGATGGTCAGTTGTGTCACAAGAATTCTGAGGGCTTTTGTGTTGAGAAGTATCTTAGGGGCTGCCATGTTGAGGACAGTTCAGAAGGGATGTCTTGTGAGATGGGTTCTGATGGCCTCTTTGTTAGGGGCTGCTGTGTTGAGAAGGATTCTGAGGTGCTACAGTATTGGGAAGGGTTCTGAGGGGCTGTCATATTGAAAAGATGCTGATTCAAATCCTCCTCCTGAGGATGCTTTGAATGCCTGCAGTTTGGGGAAGGATTCTGAGGGACTGTGATATTGAGAATTCCTAGCTGCTACCTTGTTGAGAAGTGTTCAGACGGCATGCAGTGTTGAAAGGAATCTTAGGGGATGTCCTGTTGGGTGGGATTCTGAGGGCCTCTGTGTTGAGAAGAATCTTAGGGGCTGCCTTACTGAGATGGTTCTGAGGGACTTCTGTGTTCAGAACGTTTTTTGAATGGCTACAGCATTGGGAAGGATCTAAGGTGCTGCCATATTGAGATGTTTCTGAAGTTTGATCCCTGGGTTGGGAAGATCTGGAGAAGGAAATGGCAACCCACTCCAGTAGTCTTGCCTGGAAAATCCCATGGACAGAGGAACCTGGTGGACTACAGTCCATGGGTCGGATAGAGCCAGACACGACTGAGTGATTTAACACACTGAGGGACTGCCATGTTGAAAATGATTTTGAGGGGCACCTGTATTGAGGATTGTGAATGGTTGCTTTTGGAGAAGGAAGTGAGAGGCTGACATATTAAGAGGATTCTGTGGGACTGCTGTGTTGGGAAGGATTCTGAGAGCAGCTATGATGAAAATTATTTTGAAAAACTGCATGTTGAGAAGGATTCTGAGGTTTTGTCTGTTGAGAAGAATACAAAGGGCCTGCAGTATTTGGAAGGATTCTGAGGGACTGCCATGCTGGGAAGGTTCTGATATGCTGCAATTTAGGTGGATCCTGAGGGCTATCGTGTGAGAAGGATTAGGGGGCTGTTGTGTTGAGACGGATCTGGAGGAGGGCTTCTGTGTTCAGAAGGATTCTGGGGGCTTTCTGTGTTGGGAAGGATCTGAAGGACTGCTGGGTTGAGAAAGATTCTGAGGGCCTTGTGTTTAGAAGAAGTTTAGGGGCTGCTGTATTTTGGAGAGTTCACGAGAGCTGCCCTATCGGGAAGGATCTGGGGGAGTGCTGTGTTGACAAGGATTTGAGGGGCTTTTGTATTGGGAAGTCTTCTGAGGGATGCCACGTGAGAGGCATTCTGAGGGGCTGCTATGTTGAGAGGAATTTGGGAGGGCTGGCTTGCTGAGGAGGATCTGAGGTGCTCCCTTGTTGAGAAGGATTCTCAGGGCCTGCAGTGTTGAGAAGAATATTAGAAACTTGAGAAGAATATTAGAAACTGCAATTTGGGAAGGATTCTGAGGGGCTGCCATGTCAGGATTTTGAGGGCTTTTGTATTGAGAAGTATTTTAGGGGCTTAGGATCAGAAGGGCTGCATTGTGAGATGGATTCTGATGACTTACGTGTTTAGAAGAATCTTAGGGGCTGCTGCGTTGAGAAGGATATGAGGAATTGCTGTGTTGAGAAGTATTCTGAGGGGTGCTGTGTTTAGATGTATTCTGAGGAGCTGCTGTGTGGAGAAAGATCCTTCATACCTCCCTGTGGAGCAGAAACTTAGGGTTTGCCATGTTGAAAAGGGTTTTGAGGGTGTGCAAGGTTGAGGAGGATCTGGGCAATGTCGTGTTGAGTAAGTTTTTGAGGTACTCCATATTGAGATGGATTCTCAGAACCTGCTGAGTTGGAAAGGATCTGAGAGGGCTGTTTTTTTGAGGATCTGAGTGGATTACATGTTGAGAAGGATCTGTGGGGCTGCTGTGTTAGGAATAATTCTTAGGTGCTGCTCTGTCCAGGATTCTGACGGGCTTCCATGTTGAGAATTTTGAGGGGCTGTTCTGTGAGGTGGATTCAGAGGAAGGACCTCTGTGTTAAGAAGAATTTTGTGAGCTGTCATGTTGAGGATTTGAGGGCCTGCTATTTTTAGAAGGCTTCTGAGAAGGTGCAGGGTTGAGGATCTGAGATAGTGTCATGTTGAATAATTTTTGAGGTGCTCCATGTTGAGAAGGATTCTGAGGGCAGCTGTATTGGAAAGGATCTGAGGAGTGTTGTGTTAACAATGGTTCTGAAAGTGTACCATGTTTCAAAGTATTTTGAGGGATGTGTGTTGAGCAGCATTCTGAGACGCTGCTCTTTTGTGGAGGATCTGAGGGACTGCCCTGTTGGGAAGGATCTGAGGGGCTGCCAAGTTGAAAAAGATTAGGCCTGCCTGTCCTGTTGAGGAGGATTCTGAGGTGCTGCCTTATTGAGAATTCTAAGTGGCTACTGTGTTGGAAGGATGTGAGATGCTGGTGTGTTGGGAAGGATTTGGGGGGAGCTACTGGATTGAGAAATATTCTGTGTGACTGCTGAGTTGAGGATTCTGAGGTGCTGCCATGTTTCAAAAGATTGTAAGGGGCTGTCGTGTTTAGAAGGATTCTAGGCTCCTCAAAATGTTGATAAGGATCTTAGAGGTAGCCATCTTTTGGAGGATTCTCAGGGCCTGCTGTGTTGAGAAGGATAGGCTACTGTGTTCAGAAGATCCTGAAAGCCTGTCATGTTGAGGAGGATTTCAAGCTGCTGCCTTGTTGAGAAGTGTTCTGAGGGCCTGTAGTGTATGGAAGGATTCTGAGGGTACAGTGTTAAGAAGGATCTGAAGGGCTACTGTGGTGAGAAGAATTTGGGGGGACCACTGTGTTGGGGAGGATTTGTGGTACTGCCATACCGAGAAAGTTCTGTGGTGCTGCAGTGTTGGGAAGGATTCTGAGGTGCCGCAATGTTCACAAGAATTCTGAGGGGCCTCAGTATTGAATCTTAGGGGCTGCCGTACTTTAGAGGATTCTAAGGGGCTGCTGCCATGTTGAGAAGGATCTGAGAGGCTACTGTGTTCACAAGGATTCAGAGGGGCTGCCATGTTGAAAATGATTATGAGGGACTGCTGTGTTGAGTAGAATCCTGAGGGGGTGCCATATCAGAAGGATTGTGAGTACCTCCATGTTGAGAAGAATCTTCGGATCTACATTGTTGTTCTGAGGGGCTTCTGTGTTCAGAAGGCTGCTGAAGGGCTATAGCACTGGAAAAGATCTGTGTTGCTACCATGTTGAGAAGGATTCTGGGTGACTGCTGTGTTGAGAAGGATCCTGAAGGGATGCCATGTTGAGAATTCTGAGTGGCTGATCTTTGGGAAGGAAGTGAGAGGTTGCTGTACTGAAAGGATTCTGAGGGACTGCTGTGTTAGGAAGAATTCTGAGGGCTTCTATGAGAAAAATTATTTTGAAGAGCTGCGGTTAAGAAGTTAAGGAGGATTCCAAGGTGCTGCCTTGTTGAGAAGGATACTGAGGGTCTGCAGTGTTTGGAACGATTTCATGGGACGGCTGTGTTGGGAAGGTTCTAAGATGCTGTGGTTTAGATGAAGGCTACTGAGTGAGAAGGATTCTAGGGGCTTTTGTGTTGAGAAGGATTCTGAGGGGCTGCAGGGTTGAGGAGGATCTGAAGCAGTGTCATTCTGAGTAAAATTTTGAGATGCTCCATGTTAGAGGGATTCCAAGGGCCTGTTGTGTTGGGAATGATCTGTGGGCTATTGAGAATGATTCTGAGGCAAGTGTGTTGGGAAGGTTTGTGAGCAGATGCTGTTAGTAAGAATTCTGAGAGGCTGCTGTGTTGAAAAGCATCTGAGGGTCCACCCTGTTGGGAGGGCTGGGTATTGAGGAGGATCTAAGGTGCTGCCTTGTTGAGAAGGATTCTGAGGGCCTGAAGTGTTCAGAAGGACCCGAGGGGCTGCCCCATTGGGAAAAATTCTCAGGGGGTGTAGTATTGAGAGGAAGAATGTTAGCAGCTGTGGGTTGGGAAAGGTTCTGAGGGGCTGCCATTTTGAGGAGGATTTGTAGGGCTCCATGTTGAGAAGAACTGTAGGAACTGCCATGCTAGGAAATATTCTGAGGGCCCCTGTGTTGATAAGAATCTTAGAAGGTGCTGTGTTTTGGAGGATTCTCAGGAGTTATAGGGGAGAAGGCAATGGCAACCCACTCCAGTACTCTTGCCTGGAAAATCCCATGGACGGAGGAGCCTCGTGGGCTACAGTCCGTGGGGTTGCTAAGAGTCAGACACGACTGAGCGACTTCACTTTCACTTTTCACTTTCATGCAATGGAGAAGGAAATGGCAACCCACTCCAGTGTTCTTGCCTGGAGAATCCCAGGGAGGGAGCCTGGTGGGCTGCCGTTTATGGGGTTGCACAGAGTCGGACACGACTGAAGCGACTTAGCAGCAGCAGCAGGAGTTATAGTGTAGAGAAGGATCTGAGGTGCTGCCATGTTGAGAAGATTTTCAGGGACTGGGGTGTTTGTTAAATGGATCCTTGAGAGGCTGCTGAATTGATGAGAGTTTTGAGGAGCAGCTGTTCTGCAAAGGATCTCAGATGCTACCATACTGAGAAAGATTTGTGTGCTGCTGTGTTAGGACAAATTCTGAGGCACAGCCTGTTTGGGAAGAGTTTTGAGGGTCCGCCTCATTGAGGAGGATTCTGTGGTGCCGAGGTGTTGTGAAGGACTCCAAGGGAATTCTTCTGAACTTCTCTGTGTTCAGAAGAATTTTAGGGGTTGCCATGTTTTGGAGGATTCTCAGAAGCTACTTATTGAGAAGGATCCTGAGGGCCTATAGTGTTTGAAAGAATTCTGTGGAGCGTCCATATTGTAAAGGATCTGAGTAGATGTGGTGTTGACAAGGATTCTGAATGGCTGTACTGTTGAGAAGGATCCTGAGGGGGGCTGCCACATTGGGAAGGATTCTCATGGATTGTCATGTCAGAAGGATTCTGAGGGCCTCAGTGTTGAGAAGAATCTTAGGGGCTGCCACGTTGGGAGGAATCTTAGCAGTTGCAGTGGTGGGAACGATTCTGAAAGGACTTCCATGTCAGAAGGATTCTGAGGGCCTTTGTGTTGTCAAGAATCTGAGGGGCTATGGTGTTGAGGAGGATTCTGAGATAGTATCACGATGAGTAAGATTTTGAGGTGCTCGTTGTTGAGAAGGATTCTGAGGGCCTGCTGTGTTGAGAAGGATTCTTAAAGCCTCCATGTGGAGCAGAACCTTCAGGGTTGCTTGTTGTAAAGGATCTGGGGGACTTCTGTGTTCAGAATGATTCTAAGGGGCTGCAGCATTGGGAGGGATCTGAAGTGCTGCCTTGTTGAGAAGGTTTCTGAGTTTCTGCTGAGTTTCTGGATATGAGGCGCCTGCTGTGTCACAAGGGTTGTGAGAATCTTAGGGGCTGCCGTGTTTAGAAGGAATTCTGAGGGTAGCTTTAAGGAGAACTGAGGTAGTGTCCTGTTGAGTATGTTTTTCAGGTGCTCCATGTTGAGAAGGATTCTGAGGGCTGTATTGGAAAGTATCTCATGGGCTGTTTTGTTGAGAATAATTCTGAGGCATGGCATGTTGGTAAGCATTCTGAGGTGCTACTGTATTGAGGAGGCTCTGAGGCGCTGCCATGTTAGGAAGGATTCTTAGGGGCTGCTGTGTCCAGAAGGATTGTGAGGGGCTTACATTTTGAGGAGGATTCTGGGGGGTTACCGTGTGAGGTGGATTCTGAGGACCTCCACGTTCAGGGGCTGTCATGTTGACAAGGATATTGTGCGCCTGCTGTGTTGAGAAGAATTCTGAGGGGCTGCTCTATTGAGGAAATATCTGAGAGGTGTATTAAGAGGGGTTCTGAGGACTGCTTGTTGCAAAGTATTCTGAGGGATATGTGGTGAGCAGCATTCTGAGAAGCTTCTATGTGGCAGAGGATCTGAAGGGCTGTCATATCAAGAAGGATCTGGGGTGCTACCATGTTGAAAAGGATCTAGGTGCCTCTGTGCAGAGGAGGATTCTAAGAGGATGCCATGTTGAGAAGGATCTGTGGGCTGCTGTGTTGGGATGGATCCTGAGGAACTGCCTGTATGAGAAGAGTTCTGAGATGCTGTGGTGTTGAGAAGAATTCTGAGGTGCTGCAATGTTGAGAAGGGTTCTGAACAGCTGCTGTGTTGAGAAAGATCTGATGTAGTGTCATTGAGGGGCTACCATATTAGGAAGGACCTGAGGTACTGCCATGTTGAGAAGGATTTTGAGGGGCCAGATTATTTAGATGGAACGTTGAGGAGCTCCTAAGTTGATGAGGGTTTTAAGGGACAGCTGTTTTGCAAAGGATCTCAGCTGCTGCCATGCTGAGAAGGATCTAGGTGCTTCCGTGTAGAGGAAGATTCTGAGAAGATGCCATGTTGAGAAGGTTCTGTGACTGCTATGTTGGATAGATTCTGTGGAACTGCCTGTTTGGGAAGAGTTTTGAGGGGCTGCTGTGTTAAGAAGGTATCTGAGTGACTGTGATATTGGGTAGGATTTTGAGGGCCTCTGTGTTGAGAATAATTTTAGGGGCTGCCGTGTTTCTGAGGATTCTCAGAAGCTGCTGTGTTGAGATGATTCTGAGGGGCTGCCTTGTTGAGAAGGACACTGCGGACCTGTAGTTTTCAGAAGGATTCTGTGGGGCTGCCATATTGGGAAGATTCTAAGGTGATGTGATTAAGAAGGATTCTGAGTGGTTATCCTGATGAAAAGAATCCTGTGGGCCTTCCTCATGGGTTGGATTTTCACGGTTTCCTGTGGTGGAAGGAAGGATTTTGAGGGCCTCAGTGTTGAGAAGAATCTTAGGGGCTGTCATGTTGTGAAGAATCTGAGGGGCTGTGGTGTTGAGAAGGATGCTGAGGTACTGTCATGTTGAGTAAGATTTTGAGGTGCTTCACATTGAGAAGGATTCTGAGGGCCTGCTGTGTTGGGAAGAATCTGAGTGGCTGTTGTGTTGAGAATGATTCTTAGGCATGCCATGTTGGTAAGGCTTGTGAGTGGATGCCATGTTGGTAGGAATTCTGAGGTGCTATTGGGTTGAGGAGGATTCTGAGGGAATTACATGTTGAGAAGGATTTGAGTGGCTGCCATGTTGGGAGGGATTCTGAGGGCTTCAGTTCAGTTCAGTTAAGTCGCTCAGTTGTGTCCAACTCTTTGTGACCCCATGAATCACAGCATGCCAGGCCTCCCTGTCCATCACCAACTCCCGGAGTTTACTCAAACTCATGTCCATTGAGTTGATGATGCCATCCAACCATCTCATCCTCTGTCGTCCCCTTCTCCTCCTGCTCCCAATCCCTCCCAGCATCAGGGTCTTTTCCAATGAGTCAACTCTTCACATCAGGTGGCTAACCTATTGGAGTTTCAGCTTCAGCATCAGTCCCTCCAGTGAACACCCAGGACTGACCTTCTTTAGGATGGACTGGTTGGATCTCCTTGCAGTCCAAGGGACTCTCAAGAGTCTTCTCCAACACCACAGTTCAAAAGCATCAATTCTTCAGTGCTCAGCTTTCTTTAGACTCCAACTCTCACATCCATACATGACTCCTGGAAAAACCATAGCCTTGACAAGACGAACTTTTGTTGGCAAAGTAATGTCTCTGCTTTTTAAAATGCTATCTAGGTTGGTCATAACTTTCTTTCCAAGGAGTAAGTGTCTTTTAATTTCATGGCTGCAATCACCATCTACAGTGATTTTGGAGCCCCCCAAAATAAAGTCTAACACTGTTTCCACTGTTTCCCCTTCTATTTCCCATGAAGTGATGGGACCAGATGTCATGATCTTAGTTTTCTGAATGTTGAGCTTTAAATGAACTTTTTCACTCTCCTCTTTCACTTTCATCAAGAGGCTTTTTAGGTCTTCTTCACTTTCTGCCATAAGGGTGGTGTCATCTGCATATCTGATGTTATTGATATTTCTCCCGGCAATCTTGATTCCAGCTTGTGCTTCTTCGAGCCCAGTGTTTCTCATGATGTACTCTGCATGTAAGTTAAGTAAGCAGGGTGACAATATACAGCCTTGATGTACTCCTTTTCCTATTTGGAAGCAGTCTGTTGTTCCATGTCCAGTTCTAACTGTTGCTTCCTGACCTGCATACAGGTTTCTCAAGAGGCAGGTCAGGTGGTTTGGTAATCCCATCTCTTTCAGAGTTTTCCACAGTTTGTTGTGATCCACACAGTCAAAGGCTTTGGCATAGTCAATAAAGCAGAAATAGATGTTTTTCTCTCTTACTTTTTCAGTGATCCAGTGGATGTTGGCAATTTGATCTCTAGTTCCTCTGCCTTTTCTAAAACCAGCTTGAACATCTGGAAGCTCAAGGTTCACGTATTGCTGAAGCCTGGCTTGGAGAATTTTGAGCATTCCTTTACTAGCGTGTGAGATGAGTGCAATTGTGCGGTAGTTTGAGCATTCTTTGGGATTGCCTTTTTTTGGGACTGGAATGAAAACTGACCTTTTCCAGTTCTGTGGCCACTGCTGAGTTTTCCAAATTTGCTGGCATATTGAATGCAGCACTTTCACGGCATCATCTTTTAGGATTTGAAATAGCTCAACTGAAATTCCATCACCTCCACTAACTTTGTTCGTAGTGATGCTTTCTAAGGCCCACTTGACTTCACATTCAAGGATATCTGGCTGTAGGTGAGTGATCATATTGTCGTGATTATCTGGGTCATGAAGATCTTTTTTGTACAGTTCTTCTGTGTATTCTTGCCACCTCTTAATATCTTCTGCTTCTGTTAGGTCCCTGCCATTTCTGTCCTTTATCGAACCCATCTTTGCATGAAATGTTCCCTTGGTATCTCTGATTTTCTTGAAGAGATCTCTAGTCTTTCCCATTCTGTTGTTTTCCTCTATTTCTTTGCATTGATCCCTGAGGAAGGCTTTCTTATCTCTCCTTGCTATTCTTTGGAACTCTGCATTCAAATGGGAATATCTTTCCTTTTCTCCTTTGCTTTTTACTTCTCTTCTTTTCACAGCTATTTGTAAGGTCTCCTCAGACGACCATTTTGCCTTTTTGCATTTCTTTTCCATGCGGATGTTCTTGATCCCTGTCTCCTGTACAATGTCACAAACCTCCATCCATAGTTCTTCAGGCACACTGTCTAGCAGATCTAGTCCCTTAAATTTATTTCTCACTTCTGCTGTATAGTCATAAGGGATTTGATTTAGGTCATACCTGAATGGTCTAGTGGTTTTCCCTACTTTCTTTAATTTAAGTCTGAATTTGGCAATAAGGAGTTCATGATCTGAGCCACAGTCAGCTCCCGGTCTTGTTTTTGCTGAGGGCTTAAGAATGCTTAATTCTGAGTGTTAAGAAGCATCTTAGGGGCTGCCATGTTGAGGAAGATTAGAAAGAGTGCCTTTTGAGATGGATCCCGATGGCCTCTTTGTTTAGAAGATTGTTGGGGGCTGCTGTATTGAGAAGGATCTGAGGAGTAGCTGTGTTGAAAGAATTCTGAGAGGTGCTTTGTTTAGATGTATTCTGAGGGGTTGCTTTCTCGGGAAGGATTCTTAGTGCCTCCATGTAGAGCAGAATCGTAGGGGCTGCCATGTTGAGAAGGATTTAAGGGACTATGTTTGGGATGATTTGTGCTGCTGCCGTATTGAGAAGGTTCTGAGGTACCAGAGTGTTGCAAAGGATTCTAAGGGGCTGCAGTGTTCACAAGGATTATGAGGGACCTGAATGTTGAAAAGAATCTTAGGAGCTGCTATGCTTTAGAGGATACTAAGGGTCTGCCATGTTGAGAAGGATTTGAGGAGTTGCTGTGTTCAGAAGGATTCAGAGGGGCTGCCATGTTGAAAATGATTATGAGGGACTGCTGTGTTGAGTAGAATCCTGAGGGGGTGCCGTATCAGAAGGATTGTGAGTACCTCCATGTTGAGAAGAATCTTAGGGTCTACCTTGTGATGGTTCTGAGGAGCTTCTGTGTTCAGAAGGCTGCTGAAGGGTGATAGCATTGGGAAGCATCTGTGGTGCTGCCATGTTGAAAATGATTTTGAAGGGCTGCTGTGTTGAGGATTCTGAATGGCTGATCTTTGGGAAGGAAGTGAGGGGTTGCCATATTGAGAAGATTTTGTGGGGCTGCTGGGTTGGGAAGGATTCTGAGGGCTTCTATAAAGAAAATTATTCTGAAGACCTGCTGTGTTAAGGAGGATTCTGAGGTGCTGCCTTGTTGAGAAGGATACCGAGGGCCTGCAGTGTTGGGAAGGATTTCATGGGACTGGCATGTTGGGAAGGTTTTATAATGCTGTGGTTTAGATGTATCCTGAGGCCTACTGTGTAAGAAGGATTCTAGGGGCATTTGTGTTGAGAAGGATGTGGGTGACTTCTGTGTTCAAAAGGATTCTGAGGGGCTTCAGTGTTGAGGAGGATCTGAGGCAGTGGAGTAAGTCATTTTGAGTAAGATTTTGAGATCCTCCATGTTAAAAAGGATTCCAAGGACCTGTTGTGTTGGGAAGAATCGGTGAAGTTGTTGTGTTGAGAATGATCCTGAGGCATGTGTGTTGGGAAGGATTGTGAGCAGATGTTGTTAGTAAGAATTCTGAGAGGCTACTGTGTGAAAAAGATTTGAGGGTCCACCACATTGAGAAGAATTTGGGAAGGCTTGATGTTGAGGATCTAAGGTGCTGCCTTGTTGAGAAGGATTCTGAGGGCCTGCAGTGTTCAGAAGGACCTGAGGGGCTACCTCATTGGGAACAATTCTCAAGGGATGTAGTATTGAGAAGAATGTTAGCAACTACCATTTGGGAAGGATTCTGAGGGGCTGCCATTTTGAGGAGGATCTGAGGGGCTACCATGTGAGAATGATTCTAGGGGGCTCCATGATGAGAAGAATTGTAGGAGCTGCCATGCTGGAAGTATATTGAGGGCCTCGATGTTGAGAAGAATCAGGAGGTGCTGTGTTTTGGAGGATTCTCAGGAGCTGTGGTATAGAGGAGGATCTAGGTGCTGCCATGTTCAGAAGGATTTTGAGGGGCTCTGGTGTTCAGATGGATCTTTGAGAGGCTGCTGAATTGATGAGGGCTTTGAGTGGTGCCTGGTGGTGGTTTAGTCACTGAGTCATGTCCGACTCTTGTGACCCCATGGACTATAGCCTGCCAGGCTCCTCTGTTCATGGGATTCTCCAGGCAAGAATACTGAAGTGGGTTGCCATTTCCTTCTCCAGGGGATCTTCCCGACCCAGGAATCAAACCTGGGTCTCCTGCATTGCAGGCAGATTCTTCACCGACTGAGCTATGAGGGAAGCCCAATTATTAAAGATGCAAAGGATCTCAGATGCTACCATACTGAGAAAGATTATGTGCTGCCGTGTTGGGACAGTTTCTGAGGCATGGCCCGTTTGGGAAGAGTTCTGATGGGCTGCCATGTTGAGGAGGATTCTGACTATCGCCATGTACAGAAGAATTTTAGGGGTTGCTGTGTTTTGGAGGATTCTCAGAAGCTGTTGTGTTGAGAAGGACACTGAGGACCTGTAGTGTTTGAAAAGATTCTGTGGGGCTGCCATATTGTGAAGGATCTGAGTAGACGTGGTGTTGATAAGGATCTGAGTGACTGTCCTTTGAGAAGGACCCTGAGGGGACTGCTGTGTCAGAAGGATTCTGAGGGCCTCAGTGTTGAGAAGAATCTTAGACGCTGCCATGATGGGAATAATCTTAGCTGCTGCAGTGGTGGGAATGATTCTGAAGGGCTGCCATGTCAAAAGGATTCTGAGGGCTTTTGAGTTATGAAGAATTAGAGAGGCTGCGGTGTTAAGGGCTCTTCTGAGATAGTGTCATGTTGAGTAGATTTTGAGGGCCTGTGTGTTGGGAAGGATTCTTAGGGGCTGCTGCATTTAGGTGGATTCCTGTGGGCTGTCATTTTGAGGAGAATTCTAGGGGCTGCCATGTTGGGAAGAATCTTAGCCACTGCTGTGTTGATGAGAATTCTGAGTGGCTCCCACATTGGGAAGTATTCTGATAGGCTGCCATGTCAGGTTTCTGAGGGCTTTTATTTTGTGAAGTATCTTAGGGGTTACCATCTTAAGAAGTAACAAACGGGCTACCTGGCGAGATGGATTCTGATGGTCTCTGTGTTTAGAATAATCTTAGGGGCTGCTGTGTTAAGAAAGATTCTTAGAGTCTCCATGTGGAGCAGAATATTTGGGAATGCTGTTGAGAAGAATCTGGGGGACTTCTGTTCAGAATGACTTCTGTTCCCAATGCAGCATTGGGAAGGATCTGAAGTGCTGCCTTGTTGAAAAGGTTTTTCTGAGTTTCTGCTGTGTTTGGAAGGATATAAGGGAGCCACTGTGTCAAATGGATTGTGAGGATTTCTGTGTTGATGAGTTCTTAGGGGCTGCCATGTTGAGAAGGATTCTGAGGGACTGCTGTGTTGGGAAAGATTCTGAGGGCCTGCAGTTTGGTGAAGGATTCTGAGGTGCTGCTATATAGAAAATAATCCTGAAGGGCTGCTATGTTGAGCAGCATTCTGATCCGCTGTCATGATGAGCATTCTGAGTGGCTACTGTGTGAAAAAGATTGTGAGAGCTTTTGTGTTGATAAGAATCTCATGTGCTGCCATGTTGAGGTGGGGCTAATCTGTTGAGAAGGATTCTCTGAGCCTCCATGTTTTGAAGATTCTTAGAGGTTGCTGTGTTGGGAGGGATCTGAGACCTGGTTGTGTTGGTAAGCATTGTGAGGTGCTGCCATGTTGAACAGGATTCTGAGGGGCTGCCATATTGATAAGAATTCTGAGGGGCTGCCGCATTGAAAATGTTCTGTGGAGTTGCTGTGTTGAGAAGGATTCTGAGTAGCTGCCTCACTGGGAAGGATATGAGGGGCTGTTCTAGAGGATTCTGAGGGGATGCAGTGTTGAGGTGGATTCTGAAGAGTTGCCATATTGAGGAGGATTCTGAGGTGCTGCCTTATTGAGAAGAAATCTAAGTGGCTGCTGTGTTGGAAGGATGTGAAGGGCTGCCATGTTGAGAAGGATTTGGGGCTGCTGGGCTGAGAAGTGTTCTGTGTGGCTGCTGTGTTGAGGAGGATTCTGAGGTTCTGTCTTATTGAGATGACTCTGAGATTCTGCCATGTTTAGAATGATTGTAATGAGCTGCCATATTCAGAAGGATTCTGGGGGCCTCCGTGTTAAGAGGGCTCTTAGAGGCTGCCATCCTTTAGAGAATTCTCAGAAGGATATGAGGACTGCTGTATTCAGAAGATTCTGAAATTCTGCCATGTTGAAAGTGATTTTGAGGGGCTGCATATTAAGGGGGATTCTGAGCTGCTGTCTTGTTAAGTATTCTGAGAGCCTGCAGTGCTGAAAAGAATCTTAGTGGGTGCTGTACTTTGGAGGATTCTCACAGGCTGCCATGTTGAGAAGGATCGGAGGAGCTGCTTTGTTCAAAAGGATTGTGAGGGGCTGCCATGTTGAAAATGATTTTGAGGGGCTGTGTGTTGGGAAGCATCCTGAGGGGTTGCCATGTTGGAAAGGCTTGTGAGGAGCTATGTGTTGGAAAGGATTCTGAGGGCTTCCATGTTGAGAAGAATGTTAGGGGCTGCCATGTAGAGATGTTCTGATGGTTTTAATTTCTGTGTTCAGAAGGCTGCTGCAGGGCTATAGCATTGGGAAGGATCTGAGGTGCTGCCATGTTGAAAATGATTTTGACAGGTGGTTGTGTTGAGGATTCTGAATGGCTGCTCTTAGGGAAGGAAGTGAGGGACTGCTGCATAGAGTAGTTTCTGAGGAGCTGCTCTGATGGGAAGGATTCTGAGGAACTACCTGTTTGGGAAGAGTTCGAAGGACTTCTGTGTTGAGAAGGATTCTGAGAAGTTACGGTGTTGGGAAGTATTCTGAGGGCCTCTCTGTTGAGAAGAATTTTTAGGGGCTGCTGTGCTTTAGAGGATTCTCAGAAGCTGCTGTGTTGAGAAGATTCTGATGGGCTGATGTGTTGAGAAGGACACTGAGTGGCTGTAGTATTTGGAAGGATTCTGTGGGCTGCCATATTGGGAAGGATCTGAGGAGATGTGGTGTTGAGAAGGATTTTGAGTGGCTGTCCCATTGAGAAGGATCCTGAAGGACTTCCTCATGGATTGCTTTGTCAGAAGGATTCTGAGGGGCCTCAGTATTGAGAATAATTTTAGGGGCTGCCATGTTGGGAAGAATCTTAGCAGCTGTGGTGGCGAGAATGATTCTGAAAGGCTGCGATGTCAAAAAGATTCTGAGGGCTTTTGTGGTGTGAAGAATCTGACAGGCTGCTGTATTTAGGAGAATTCTGAGGTAGTGTCATGTTGAGTAAGATTTTAAGGTGCTCTCTGTTGTAAAGGATGCTGAGAGCCTGCTGCATTGGAAAGGATATGAGTGGCTGTTGTGTTGACAATGATTCTGAAGTATGTTGTGTTGGTAGGCATTCTGAGGTGCTGCTGTGTTGAGGAGGATCTGACTGGATTACGTGTTGAGAATGATCTGAGGGGCTGCTCCGTGTTAGGAAGGATTCTTAGGGGCTGCTGTGTTCAGAAGGATTTTGAGGAGCTTTCATGTCAATGAGGATTCTGAGGGGCAGCTGTATTGGGAAAGGATCTGAGAGGTGTTGTCAAAAGGATTCTGATGGCCTGCCAAGTTGCAAGGTATCCTGAGGGATGTGTGTTGAGCAGCATTCTCAGAAGCTGTTCTGTTGTGGAGGATCTGAGGGGCTGCCAAGTTGAGAAGGATTGTACCTGCCTGTCCTGTTGAGGAAGATTCTGAAGTGCTGCATTATTGAGAAGAATTCTCAGTGGCTGCTGTGTTTAGAAGGATTCTGGGGGCCTCAAAATGTTGAGAAGAATCTTAGAAGCTGCCATCCTTTGGAGGATTCTCAGGGGCTGCTGTGTTGGAAAGGATAGGAGGGCTGCTATGTTCAGAAGATCTTGAGAGGCTGCCGTGTTGAAAATGGTATTGAGCAGCTACCATGTTGAGGAGGATTCTGAGCTGCCACCTTGTTGAGAAGGATTCTGAGGGCCTCAGTGTTTGGAAGGATTCTGAGGGTGCTGTGTTGAGAAGAATCTGAAGAGCTACTGTGTTGAGAAGAGTTTGAGAGACTACTGTGTGGAGAAGGAATTGGCATCCCACCCCAGTATTCTTGTCTGAAGAATCCCAAGGACAGAGAAGCCTGGTGGGCTACGTCTGAAGGGTCACAAAGAGTCAGACATGACTGAACGACTAAGCACAAGCATCCTGTGTTGAAGAGGATTTGTGGTGCTGCCATCCTGAAAAGGATTCTGAGGTGCCGTTGTATTGGGAAGCATTCTAAGGGCCTACAGTGTTCACATGGATTCTATAGGCCTCAGTGTTGAAAATAAACTTAGGGGCTGCCGTACTTTAGAGGATTCTCACTTGCTGCCGTGTTGAGAAGGATCTGAGCGCTGCTGTGTTCAGAAGGATTCAGAGGTGCTGCCATGTTAAAAATGATTTTGAGGGGCTGCCATGTCGAGAAGCATACTGAGGGTTTGCAGTGTTTGGAAGCATTCTGTGGGACTGCCATGTTGGCAAGGTTTTGAGGTACTGTGGTTTAGATGGATCTTGAGGGCTACCGTGTGAGAATTATAGAGGCTGTGGTTTTGAGAAAGATCTGGTGGGCTTTTGTGTTCAGAAGGATTCTGAGGGGCTGAGGGTTAAGGAGGATTCTGAGGTAGTGTTGAGCTGAATAAGATTTTGAGCTGTTCCATGTTGAGAAGGATTCTGAGGGTCTGTTGTGTTGGGAAGGATCTGTGGAGCTTTTGTGTTGAGAATGATTCTGAGGCATGTGTGTTGGGAAGGTTTTGTAAGTGGATGCCATGTTGGTAAGCATTTTGAAGGCCTGTAGTTTTGAGGAAGATTCTGAGGGGCTGTTATGTTGGGAAGAATTCTGAGGAGCTGCCATATTCAGAGGCCCTCTGTGTTGAGAAGTATCTTATGGGCTGCCTTGCTTTGAAGGATTTTCAGGGGGTCCTATGTTTGAAAGATTCTGAGATGCTGCTGTGCTGAGGAGGATTCTGAGGGGCTTCCCTGTCAGAAGGATTTTAAGTATCTCAGTGTTGAGAAGAATCTTAGGAGCTGTTATGCTGGGGAGATCTGAGAGCCTCTTTGTTGGGAGAAATCTGGGACTGCCCTGTGTTGGCGGATTCTCAGAAGCCAATGTATTGGGAAGGATCTGAGGGGCTGCTGTGTTTAGAAGAATTCTGAGAGGCTGCCATGTTAGGAAGGATCTGAGGTGCTGGCATGTTAAGGATTTTGAGAGGCTGGAGTATTTAGACAGATCCTTGAGCAACTGCCGAGTTGATGAGGGTTTTGAGGGGCAGCTATTTTGCAAAGGATCTCAGATGCCCCCATTCTGAGAGGGATCTATGTGCTGCTGTGTTGCGGATTCTGAGGTACTACCTGTTTGGGAAGAGTTCTGAGGGGCTACTGTGTTGAGAAGGATTCTGAGGTGCTGTAGTGTTGGTGGGGATTCTGAGGGCCTCCATGTTGAGAAGAATTTTGGGGGCTGCCGAGTTTTGGAGGATTCTCAGAAGCTGCTGTGTTGAGAAGATTCTGAGTGGTTGTCCTGTTGAGAAGGATCCTGAAGGGTTGCCATATTGGGAAGGATTCCCAAGGCCTGCTGTGTGAGAAGGATTGTGAGAGCCTCAGTGCTGAGAAGAATAGTAGGTGTCGCCATGTTAGGAAGAATCTTAGCAGCTGCAGTGGTGGGAACAATTCTGAATGGCGGCCATGTCAAAAGGTTTCTGAAGGCTTTTGTGTTGTCAAGAATCTGAGGGGCTGTGGTGTTCAGGAGGATTCTGAGATAGTGTCATGTTGAGTAAGATTTTGAGGTGTTCCATGTTGACAGGGATTCTAAGGACCTGCTGTGTTGGGAAGGACCTGAGGGGCTGTTGTGTTGAGAATGATTCTGAGGCATGCCATGTTGGTAAGAACTTTGAAGTGCTGCTGTGTTGAGGAGTATCTGTGTGGATTACAAGTTGAGAAGGATCTGAGGGCCTCCTGTGTTGGGAAGGATTCTTAGGGGCTGCTGTGTTTAGATGGATTCTGAGGGGCTATCATTTTGAGAAGATCTTAGGGATTGTTGTGTTGAGAATTCTGAGTTGCTGCTGCGTCAGAAGGATTCTGAGGGCTCTTGTGTTGAGAAGTATCTTCGGGGCTGCCACGTTAAGAAGTATCAGAAGAGCTGCGTGGTGAGACAGATTCCGATGGCCTCTGTGTTTAAAAGAATCTTAGGGGCTGCTCTGTTGAGAAGGATTTGGAGAGGGTTCAGGGTTGAAGAGTATTTGAGGTAGTGTTGTGTTGAGTATGTTTTGGAGGTGCTCCATGTTGAGGATTGTGGGAGCCTGCTGTGATGGGAAGGGTCTGAGGGGCTGTTTTGCTAAGAGTGATTCTGAAGCATGCCATGTTAGTAAGAATTCTGAGATGCTGCTGTGTTGAGGATGATTCTGAGGGCTGCTATGATGAAAATGATTTTGAAGAGCTGCCGTGTTGAGGAGGATTCTGAGTTGCTGCCTTGTTGAGAAGGATATTGAGGGCCTTCAGTGTTTGGAAGGATTCTGAGGGACTGCCATGTTGGGAAGTTTCTGAGGTGTTGTGACTTAGGTGGACCCTGAGGGCTACTGTGTGAGAAGGATTCTAGGGGCTGTTGTGTTGAGAAGAATGTGGGTGGCTTCTGCTTTCAGGAGGTTTCTGAAGGGGTGCAGTGTTGAGGGGGGTCTAAGGTAGTGTGGAGTTGAGTAAGATTTTGAGGTTGAGAAGGATTCCTAGGATCTGTCATTTGGGGAAGGTTTCAGGCTCAGGTGGCAGATCCCCAAGGGCCCGCAGCCTGTGTGATGTGGAGCAGAAGCAGCTAGCTCAGCCCCGCCCTAATTCCCCTCCTCCACTCGGGCCATCTAATAATGGGGTCACCCTGGGGCGGGCTCTCGGGGCTCGCTGCCTCTCCTTCCCTCCCTCCCCGCAGTGTGGGACTTCCTCCTTTCCGGCGCCCCGCCGGCCCCCCAGCCCTGGTACACCGACGAGCGCTTCACCCTGACCCTGCTCTGCGCGATGGTCATCCTGCCCCTCTCCACGCCGCGGGAGATCGGCTTCCAGAAACACACAAGGTACGGGCTGCAGACCCCTCCTGGGGGCAAGAGCTGGGGCTGGGTCCCCACCTTGGCTGGCGATTGGGGGTGGTTTCTGTCCACCTGGGATAGGGGAGCTGCCAGCATGGTTCTTCCCATTGGGAGAAGAGGAAAGAAATGTTAAATTACGAAAGTCATTCGTGTGCATGATAGAAAATACAGATAAACAGAAAAGAAAATTGCCTGTAATAACAGGGCCTCCATTTTGTTAGCTAATGATCGCAGGCTTTTTCTGCACCCACACACACACAGACAGGCACGGAGACACACACACACTTTCTTCATTTCACAGTCTGAGGCTGCACATATACTTTTGAGAAAATAAAGTCTGGCAAAAACCTTCACACAAGTGTGCCGCCCACCTTTCCCTGCCGTGGAGAGCAGTGGAGCCAAGAAACAGCGGGCAGGACCCCAGAGCCCCCGGGCGCCCCCAGCCCTCTCCAGCCGGTCCTTCTGCACGCTGTGGCTGCTTAGATGCTGGATCCCAGGGGCTGTGTGGCTGTTGCTGGAGAGGAGGGGCGCCCGTAGTGATCACAGCCTCACAGGTCCCGCTGCCTGGCATGAGGGTGTCCCCGCCTGGAATGCCCTTCCTGCTGTCCCCATTGTACAGATAATCGGGGCCCAGACAGGAAGAACTTGCCCGGCCCCTTGCCAGTGTGGGCCGAGTTCACACCGAGACCTGCCCTGTATGGCTCCCCAGGCCCTGCCTCACCGTGGTTGCCCCCTGATGCCGCACTCTCGTGTGTTAGCATCCTAGGCACCCTGGCCGCCTGCTACCTGGCCCTGGTCATCGTGGCGCAGTACTACCTGAGGCCCCAAGACCTCGCCCGTGAGCCCCGCCTGGCGTCCAGGTGGGTCTGGGGATGGCTTCCGGGGGCTTCTGCGAGGGGCGAGGGCAACTTACCCACCCTCCGTGGTTTGCACAGAGCCCTGGCTCATCTCATGAAATTCTTCAGGTCTCTGATGCGGTAGAGCTCAGCAAAAGCTCCTTTCCTTGTTCAGAACCACTCAGCTGCTGCTAGTGAGGACAGGGTGAGGGACATGGAAGAACTACATACCCCGTCAGCTGGGGGCTCCTGGGCTGTTGCAGATGTGCCCCACAGCATGGAAGCAACAGAACCAGCCAGCAAGATGCGGAGGCCAGAGAGGCCTGAGCAAGGCCAGAGAGGCCTGAGCGAGGCCAGAAGTGGAGGAATCCTGTAGGGATTTGGAGCTGCCGGGAGGACTGCCATTTTGCATGGAAGCCATGTCAGGGTTTTGATCACAGCCCAGCCTTGAAATCAAATCTGGTGGCAGGCCAGCTCCAGGGGCCTGTGACCTGTGACGTCACCCAGGCTCAGAAGGGCCCCGCCCTTGGTTTAACACCCTGCTGTCACCATCTTGAGATTCTTCATGGCTCCTGAACAAGGGCCAGCATGTTCATTTTGCACGTGGTCCCACAAATCCAGGAGAGGCAGGTCCTTCCTGTCCCCTCAGTGTCCTGAGCTGCCAGCGCTCTTTGGTGCTCCTTGGCCTGCGGGGTGTGGACCCTCCTGGAGAATAGATCAGAGGTGGAGCAGGAGAGAGAGGAGAGTCTGGGGTGACTCTGAGCTTTGAGCAGGGGGACGGAGGGCCATGCTGTTTCCTGGACTATGTGGGATGGGGAGGAGCAGGTGGCTGAGGGAGGGTTTTGGTGGGGACATGTTAGGTGGGAAAGGCTTTGAGACACTAAAGGCATCAGGGAGCTGTCAGATTGGAGTTCAGAGAGGCCCCGGCTGGAAGGAGAAATGTCAGCCCAGAGGTGGCATGCAAGGGCTGTGTGAAAACTGTAACAGCCAGTGGTCCTCCACCCAGTCCTGGGGGCCCAGGAGAGGATTGGCAAGTCGGGAGCACTGTTCGCCTCCTGGAGCTGCTTGTTCTACCACAAACTGGGAGGCTGAAAGCAGCAGAAATCCCTCCCCGTGGTTCTGGAAGCTAGAAACTGAATATGAAGGTGTCGGCAGGGTTGCGCTCCCTCAGGAGGCTCTGAGGAGGGTCCTTGCTGCCCCCTCAGTGTCCTGAGCTGCCAGCCCTCTTTGGTGCCCCTTGGCCTGCAGGCGCTTCACTCCAGCCTCAGCACCATCCTGACACGGCTCTCCCTGGGTATGTGTTTTCTCTTCCTTTAAGGGCACCAATCGTTGGATCAACTCCCAGCCTGCTCCAGTATGACTGCGTCTTAATTTAACCAGTTATATCTACAAAGACCCTTTTTCCAAATAAAGTTTCATTCTGAGATTCCCAGGGGATATAAATTTGGGGGTGGGGGCAGTCACTATAAGCCCAGGACAGATGATGATAGAAGCTGGATCTCAGAGGTCAGTGAGCAAAATTTCAAGAATTTTAGAGTGTTCATCACCACTGCTCCTGGGTCACATGGGACTGAGCCCTGGCGCTGGATTTAGCCACAGAGGCCAGTCTTGATGTGGCTGAGTCTCGTCAGGGCAGGAGTTGGGGATAAGGCCCAGGTGGACTGGGGTCGGGAGAGAGGTCTTCTGAGCAGGGGAGGAGAGGAGTGGGCAGGAGGCGGGGCTCAGCGGCCCCCACACGCCCGTACACTGATGGGGTAGTCCAACAGAGCAGGGAATCTGGCACGAGAGGGCTGGATCCCCTGCTGACCTGCGGCCCTGAGTCCACTCAGGGGAGGGTCTCGTGCCCTGGAGGTGCATCTTCCAGGGCTGGAGCTCAGATGGCACCACCCACAGGAACAGGAGGGGACAGTGCGCGTGGCCCAGACGATGCAGGCAGGCAGATGGAGCAGCGGAAACGTGGGCTGTGAGAAGCCGGCCGTCTGCTGACAGTGCTGTTGAGGAAGGTCTGGGAAGGCGGGGCTCGGCTGGGGGGAGCCCCGGGCTGCACCCAGAGTTAAGAGTCAGCCGGAAACACGGCACAGAAGGGAGATGCCACTGGGCAAGCCTCCTGTGGCTGCTGTAGCAAGTTACTGCCAAACACGGTGACTCAAAACTACACAAGCTTATTATCTTCTGATGTCAGAAGTCCAAAATGAGTCTCACTGGGCTGAACGCGAGGGGTCAGCCATGCTGTGTTCTTTCGGGAGGTCTAGACAAGAATCCATCTCCTGGCCTTTCCCAGTTCCTAGGGGTATCCACTTTCCTTGGCTCGTGGCCCCTCCACAGTCTTCACAGCCAGCAAGGTTCCATCTCTCTGATCTTGCTTCTGTGGTCACAGCTCCCTCTGACCACAGCTGGGGAAGGTTTTCTGATGGCAAGGATCATTATGATATATGGGGCCTAGATAATCCAGGGTCATCTCCCATCTCAGAGTCCTGACCTTCATCACACCTGCAGAGTCCCTTGTAGGTTATAAGGTCACAAACTCCCAGGTTCCCAGGATTAGGACGGGGGAATCTTTGGGGACCATTATTCTAGCACAGCCAGGAAACCCTGGTTGTGTAGTGGGTGCTATTTATGCCCCCCCAACTGTGTGTCCCCAAATCTGCTGGAGGCCAGAACCTGGAGCTGCTTGAAATGGAAGCTGGAGGGCCACCCATTGGGGGCCACTGAGAGGGTTTGACCTCAAGAGTCTGCCCCATGCACCCCTCAGTTCTCTTAGGCCGCTTAGAGGTCAAACCATCCTTGTCCTATTGGGGTCTGTTTGGATGTTGCCTGTGCCCTGCCCCCCCGCCCCCAGCCCCTAACCTCACTGGGGACAGGCAGCCTCCAAGGAGGCTGGGAGTTCCTCCTAGCCATGTCCTGCCCACATTCTGCCTGCGTGGAGACTGTCAAGTTGTGAAACGTCAGCACAGATGTACTTAAAATTGCAGCACTTTACATGCAGCTTCTGCCACCCCTCAACCCTGGAGTGGACGTGGTTATTAAAATCTGCCTTAGAGTCATGCTTTGTTACAACTTGCTTGTATTATTAAAATTCGTCTTTAAGTTGAAGGTTGTTTTGAGTTTAACTTTTTGTGACAAACGCCCATTTTCATCTCTTTACAGTCCCTCCTCATGGACCTCTGTATTTAGTGTCTTCCCCACCATCTGTTTTGGATTTCAGGTAACCTTGGCGTCTGTGTTGAGGAGGGCAGCATTTGCAGGCTGTGGTGACTGCCTGCTCCCTTGGGGGCAAGTTGCCTCCCTGTCGGGGGTGGGGGAGGTTTGCAAATGTGTTTCGGGATGAACCAGGCTGTCTCTAGGGGACCGTGCCTATGGGTTGGCATCTGGGCTCAGAGAGCTCTGAATTTCTCAGTTCAACTTGGGAACTGGCTCCACTGACCACCACCACCACCAGCAGCTCATTTGTTGGGTCTGAGGTCGAGTGTGGGGGTCCGGAACCTGTGCCCACCTTTGCAAAGTTCTGGTGGCAGTGTCGCCTCGCCTGGGGACCCAGAGCCGCCTTCCTGCAGGTGGATTCTGCCACAGGGGCTGGAGGCTTGCAGGCTAGGAGGGCAGGAAGGTGTGCAGGGGCGGGTGCTGGGCAGGATATGTAGAATTTGATAGAATGTCATGGAGTGAGGGCTTCTGTGTGTGTAATCTAGTGGGGGGGCTTCTGCTGCA
The DNA here is from genome assembly GCF_033118175.1 of Dama dama. NCBI lineage: Eukaryota > Metazoa > Chordata > Mammalia > Artiodactyla > Cervidae > Dama > Dama dama. Next base: position 16,443,283 of record NC_083684.1, on the reverse strand, counting down.
GCTCTGGGGTGGGGGGCAGATTCAGAGATGCTCTTTGCCAGGCACTGATGCCTAAGAGGAGTCTTGAGGAATGTGTGGGAGGCGACAGGTGCAGGGAGATGCTTCCATTGGAGATCCACGGAGGGGAGGGGTCCCAGGCTGGAGAGCCTCTAAGGTCTGGGTGAGGTGGGTGCTTGGCGAGAGGCTGGAGATGGCTGTAGTGGGGGGATCGGGCTCTGTTCCCTGCCTTCTGGTCTCTCTTGGGGTTCCTCAGTCTCGCCGCAGGTGGCAGCTGACCCCCTTTTTCCACTGCTTATTTTGGAAAGATTTGCCTCTCTCCTAAAGACAACCACCTACCCACCACACTGACAACAAAACCACCCCATGTGGAAGCATGTTCATAAGACAGAGGGGCTCAGGACTGATGGGGTCTCAGCTTCCTAGCCCCAATGTCTTCTCCACTAACCCATCCGTCAGCTCCTCTTTCTGTTCTTCATCTTGTGTCTTCTCTGAGAACCATTTCTTGGGGGGAAAAAAATCCTGAAACACTTCCATTTCTCTTTTTTATAAATGAGTTGTTTTATCGCTTCTGGGACTTAGCAAGCCGCATACAGGATTTCTCACGTTTCGTCCTACACACCCAATATTTTGAAAGATGTAGAGTGATGATTTTGCTGTCAACTGCCTGGATGGAGTTTAACCAGCCCTCTCTTGGCTGCCCGAGCACCATATGGTGTAGCGGGCTTGCGCCAGCGGAGGGGAGGGGGGCCGCTTTCCAGATGCTTGGAGGGGGTGCCCCTGTCACCTTTGCCTCGGCTCCCTCATCTGATTCTCCTAGCAACCGAGGCCTGGGCTGCAGTTTCCAGGGACACGGGATGCAGAGACAGGGAGTTAGGAGAAAGATGTGGATTGCGGGCTGGGGGTGGGGCTGAGGACCAGTTGCTGAGGCCAAGGAAGGGGCTGCTAGGATCCAGCTTGTGCAGTTGGGAATCTGGGGGTTGGGGGACTAGATGTAGGGGAAGGTGGAAGGGAGGAGGGTGGGGGGTAGGGCAGGGCCATACAGGGAAGTGGGGAGTCCCTGTCGTCTTCAGGAGTTCTGCCTCAGTTCAACCATACCCTTCCCCACACACTTAGCAATGGGGACCCCCCTCCCACCTTTGTAGAATCAGAAAAGGGCTTGTGGGGAGCAGGGGTTGGGGTGAGGCTTTGCCCCAGCCACCCTGGCCACATGTAATACTTCTTTGTTTTGTTTTAATTGAAGCATGATTGATTTATGATATCATGTTAGTTTCAGATGTACAGCACCGTGATTCTGCTAACTGAATATATGTATATGTATGTTCTTTTTCAGATTCTCTTCCTTTATAGGTTGTTACAAAATACCTAGTAGAGTTGCCTGTGCTATAAGTAGATCCTTGTGGGTTATCTGTTGTATATGCAGTAGTGTGTGTATGTTAGTCCCAAAGCCCTAATTTATCCCCCACCCCCCTTTCCCCTCTGGTAACTAGAAGTTTGTTTTCTATGTCTGTGAGTCTGTTTCTGTTTTGGAAATAAGTTCATTTGTATCTCTCTGTTTTTTTTTTTTTTCTTAAAGATTCCACATATAAGTGATATCATATTTGTCTTTCTTAGTATGATAATCTCTAGGTTCTTATATGTTGTTTCAAATGGCATTATTTCGTTCCTTTTTATGGCTGAGTAATAGTCCGTCGCACGTCCGTACACCACATCTTTCTCCATTCCTCTGTCAGTGGACACTTAGGCTGCTTCCATGTCTTGGCTATTGTGAATAGTGCTGCAGTGGACGTTGGGGTGTATCTTTTCAAGTCTCATTCCCCCAGATACGTGTCTGGCAGTGGAACTGCTGGATCATATGGTAGCTCTATTCTTAGGTTTTTAAGGAACCTCCATACTGGTCTCCGTAGTGGTTGTACCAACTTACATTCGCACCAGCAGTGTAGGGGGTTCCCTTGTCTCCACTCCCTCTCCAGCATTTGTTATTTGTAGGCTTTGAGGATGGCCGTTCTGACTGGTATGAGGTGGTATACCTCGTTGTAGTTACCATTGTTGAGCACCGTTTAATGTGCCGGTTGGCCATCTGTATGGCTTCTTTTCTCTTGTTTCTAAACAGCTCAGCAGCTTTGAGATATGACTTACATGGGGTGCAACTCACCCCTAGGTCTTTGGTATGTTCACAGAGTTGTGCAGCCATCACCACAGTCAATTTTAGAACATTTCCTCACCCCCCCAAAGAAACTTGTACCTGTTAGCCATCACTTCCCATCCCCACCTCGTCCCCGTCCAGTCCCTGGCAACCAGAATCTTTCTCAGTGTCTCTGGATGTGCAGAGTAGATAGTCCTCTGTAGTTGGCTTCTTCCACTCTGCATGGTGATTTCGAGGATTGTCTGTGTGGTGTGTGTGTCAGGACTGCATCCCTTTTCACGGCTGGTGATGCTCCGCTCTCTGCCGAGTCCACGGCTTGCTTTCCCATCCCTCAGCTGGGGGACGTCTGGGCTGTTTCCACCTCTTATGCACCACGTGCTCCTCTGCCCCGCACCCCATCACTTCGTGACTAGTCAGCCTGCTCTCGGTCAGACGCTGTTCTAGATGCTGTCCCAGAAGGACAGCCCTGCCCTCAGAAGTTGTATTCCCTTGAATAAGACCAAGAGGAACATGACCCAGGAGTCTCGGGACACACAGGGAGGAGGGCAGGGCTCCATCCAGCCACCACCAAGCATCTTTTCCCCAGGCCTGGGTTCCTGAGTGCAGGAGGCAGGGCATTGATGCCTGCTGGTCGAGGGTCCTTTTGTATTTTGGGGGGATTTAAGTGCCCACCGCCTGGCTGAGCCGGCCTGCAGTGGGCTTCCGTGAGGTCAGGGAGGTCCCTGAGGCTTGCCTGTGTAGAAGGTGCGGTGGGCTTGCCCTGGGCTGCACGCCACCTCTGTAGCTGGAAGCAGGAGTCCTGCGGCCGAGGTGCCCCAGCCACTCCCAGTGTGTGCTCCATGGGGCTAGGGGCTGTGGGGCTGGTTGAGGGGCTACCCCAGACTCACACCGAGGGGACCAGTGAGGGCCTGAGGGTGAAGAGCTGGGCTGGGCGCCGGAGGCCTCACGGCTGCAGGTGGGGCAAGAGGGATGGATGATCGAGTAATCCCAGGACGGCCCTCAACCAGGGGCCAGACTCCACACTGGGGATGAGCGAGGCGAGTGTGTCTGCTACCACACACCCAACAGACGCTGAGCCAACAAGCCCAGCTGTGCTCACGTGAGGGCCAGCAGGAGAGGGCTTTTCTGAAGGTTGAGTAGGCACTGGCTGGACAAGGGGACACCCCCGGCAGAGCACACAGCACAGGCTCAGGCCCCGAGGCAGTGGAGAGGGACCGCTGTGGGCTGAGCTTGGTGGGTGAAGGGGGCTCTTGAGTGTGGCAGGTGGCAGGCCTAGACGGTCATCGTGCAGGTTTTGATCGGAAGGGAGTAAGTGAATGTGATGGTGGGAACCCTGTCCCAGGAGCCTGGGAAGTTCCCCGAACCCACAGGGTGTATCCAGAAAGAGCAGCTCCTGCCTGGCTGCTCAGCAGGGTCTCCCTGGCTGCCCAGGACCTGCCCTGAGAACGTCACATTGTAGGTGGGCTCTTGGCAGTGGTATATGTATTTTAGATTTTTTAAAATGTGATATAGTACATAAAGTGAAAGTGAAGTCGCTCAGTCATGTCCGACTCTTTGCGACCCCGTGGACTGTAGCCCACCAGGCTCCTCCATCCATGGGATTCTCCAGGCAAGAATACTGGAGTGGGTTGCCATTTCCTTCTCCAGAGGGTCTTCCCCATCCAGGGATTGAACCCAGGTCTCCAACATTGCAGGCAGACGCTTTAACCTCTGAGCCACCAGGGAAGCCCCAATATAGTACATAGGAAGTGTATAAATCATAAGTATGTGTGCTCCCACAAAACCATGACCCCAGTGGGGACGTAGAACATCATCAGCCCCCCGGAATGCTCCCTCAGGAGCACCATCCACCCACTCATACCACTACTCTGCCCTCTGTCACCATAAATGAGGGCTGTCAACTGGGTTACTTTGCGCCTCTCCCCAGGGGACACCTGGCAATGTCTGCAGACACTTCTGATTGTCACACCTGATGGGGGCGCTCCTGTCATCTCGTGGGTCAAGGCTGGGGTCTGGTCCACGTCACACCGTGCGCAGCACAACCCCCAGCATCAACAGTACCGTGATTGAGGACCCCATCCTGGCTTGTTTGACTTGTAACTTTTAACTTCACATGCATGGAAACATTCTTCTTCTCTGGCTTCTTTTGCTCCACGTCAGAGCCGCAGGGCCTCTGTGACGGGGTATGCAGTTGTATTTACCCTTTTCAGTGCCGTGTAATATTCCACACATGAATATCTGGTGACTGACTTCTCCCTTCTGCTAGTTGGTGGGCTTTTGGGTCGTTGCTCATATTTTGGGACAGTGAGACTCTTTAGATGGTGCCAGGTGATTCTAGTGCCCAGCTGGCCTGAGCCCCACTGACCCTGCCCCCCTTGCAGTGTCACGAAGCCGCTGTGTCCATCTACTGCAGCATGCGCCACCAGAGCCTGGGGCACTGGGCGCTGGTCTCCGTGCTGTCCTTGCTGGCCTGCTGCCTCGTCTACTCGCTGACAGGTAGGGCCCGCCTGGGGTGCCCAGGGCCTGGGGGTGGAGCAGTAGGAGAAATTGGAATCATATGTGACCTGGGCACAGCGCTAAGTGGTTTGAGCACCTATGCGTCTTTGGTCCCTAACGCCCCTGGGAGAGTCCATGATTCATAGAGGAGGACACTCTACCCAGAGGATTGCCTTGGCTCATCCAGGGTCTCCCAACCTCATGTGGGAAAGCTGAGACAGAAACCCTGGCCAACTGTCTCCCACCGCCTGCCCTTACCCGCCCCATGCCCTCTCCTGCCCGTCTGGAAGGAAGGCAGGAGTGATGCTATCAGAGTGTTACATCCGGTGTGGTTTACAGGACACCCTCTGGGATACAGGGGTTTGAACATCCACACACTGGCACGGAGGGTCTTCGGAGGTGGCAAGGTGTGGCTGAGAGAGGGGCTGCCACACCCGAGGTCCCGCGGCTCATCCAGCCCGGGGCCCAGGCTCAGGCCGATTCCTGGCTGCTTTCCTCCAGCCCGGCAGCTTTCTCTCTCTCATTGGCCTGTCAGAGCCTCTGATTCAGGAAGCCCCAGGGTGGCCACAGACGTGTTGGGGGCCTGGACATTTGCTGGGTGACCTCTGTCTAGCAGGGCTCTGTGGCCCCTGGGTCGGACCCCGTGATTGAGGTTCTCCAGACGCTCGGGGGCCAGCAGGATCGTGGGATGGGCAAAAAGCCAAAGCGCAGAGGTGGGGTCTCAGGACAGGGCAGGTGACCAGAGCCCAGAGGCAGTGCTGGGTTGTGGGGGAGGGACCTGACTGCTACTGTAATAAGCTGTGTTATTCCAGACAGTTGTTGACACTGGGCCTTGATTTTTCCATCAGGAAAATGGGTGCATGGCCAGCTTCTTTCTCCGGGTACTGTGAGAGTCGGGGAACAGGGCACAGAAAGTATTATTCAAAGTGCTTCCAGTCCATCCACCCCTGAGTGGGAATCTTGTATGTGAACCCCGAGCTGTTTGGGAGAAGGACAAGGGACAGTCTTGCCCAGCAGGACTTGAAGTTAGAAGAACCGAGGATCCTGTAGGCTGAGGACAGGAAAGCCTGGGGAGGTTCTGGAACCTTCTGTCAGCTCCTAGGGGAAACCTCAGCGGCGGTGGAGGTGGGTGCTGCCAGTGTGTTGGGGTTGAGATGGGGGACCGGCATTTTTCTCACCAGCTTTCCTGGGTTCCCCTGTGGCCCTCACAGGTGTGTACGGCTTCCTGACCTTCGGGACAGGTGTGTCTGCTGACATCCTGATGTCCTACCCAGGCAGCGACGGGGTCGTCATTGTTGCCCGGGTCCTGTTCGCTGTGTCCATCGTGACCGCCTACCCCATCGTGCTCTTCCTGGGAAGGTGAGGCCAGCTCGGGCACACCCGTCCATCAAGCACTGGCATGTGCTGGGCACCTTGCCAGCCTGTGTGTCATGGGGACGGTCGTCACCTCCCTTTCCTGGAGGAAGAGAAGGGGCAGGGGAGTCGGGTGGTTTGCCCAGCGTGGCCCAGCTGGTGTCAGGACTGGAGCCTGGTGCCCTGGCCAAAACTTGAGCGCCCAGCGAGGCCCAACCCTGTCAGCTGCTCATGTGCAGGGGTCCCTGGGGACCAAGGCCCTGGTGTGGAATGGGAGCCCAGCTGGGTGTGCGGGGCTGCTGGGGGACTCTGGGATACCCAGCGGTGGGTGGGGCTCCCGTGGGAGCCGGTGGGAGTCCCATGGTTTGTGGCCTCCAGGTCGGTGATGCAGGACTTCTGGAGGCGGGGCTGTGGTGGGGCTTGTGGGCTGCGGGCCCTGGCCGAGCCCTCGGGGCCATGGGTCCGGGTGCCGCTGACCGTGCTCTGGGTCGCTGTGACGCTCGCCATGGCCCTGTTCCTGCCTGACCTCAGCGAGATCATCAGCATCATCGGTGGCATCAGCTCCTTCTTCATCTTCATCTTCCCAGGTGAGGCCCCGGCTCCTCCAGCCGCCCGCCTGCGGGTCCTTCTGGCTCCCCGCCATGGGGAGGCCACGTGGAGGTCAGGGTGCAGGGGGCGGGAGTCCGGGTAGATGGGATGGCTCCCAGCCCTGGTTACTGAGCCGGGCACAGGGCCGGGTCTCTGCACACCTTCCCTCATTAAATACCTCAACAGCCCTTGATGGACATATGAGGCGGGGTGCTGTTATCAACCCACCCCACAGACGGGAAGACTGAGGCCCTGAGGCCTCTCATGTGGAATAGGTAGCATGTAGCAGGTCTGAATCAACCTCAGTCACCCTCTCAAGGCTGCCACTCACTGTAGGATTTTATCTTATTTAAATGTTTTCAACTACATGAAACTCATGTGGTTCAAAGGTGCCCCTCAAACACCTTCCTCCTTCTCCCCTAAACCTGGGAGGTGAATACAGTTTCCTTTACTGGTGGGTTCCTAGGAAACCTTCTCAGTGTTAGTGAGGATGATGTGAAATTCCTGTTGAACTGGCCTGACCATTATCTCGGCCTGGGAGACGCAGGGTAGCCAAGGGCTGGGGCTCCTGAGGGAGGAGGATCATACAGGGGCCAAAACCCCAGATCTGGGCGGCCCCTGGCGCTGGAAGGTGGTTTCAGACAGGAGTGGGATCCCATTCTCTCTGCCACCCCCCACCCCCACGCCACCCCCAGCCCTGGTCTGAGTCAGATGGGCTCAGCCATGCAGTATCTTAAACACACAGGATGGGCTTGGCGCTCGTGTCCTGGGTGGGGGGCCTTTTAGCTCCAGCCATTTCCATGCTGGAAAGGACCGGCTGGGACAGGCTTGGAAGCGGGCAGAGATCACAGGCTCTTTAGGCCCAGCTGCCTGACTTCGAGTCCTAGCAGCACCATTAAAAGAAAGGGAAAAAAAAAAAAACAACACAGGCGCTGGCGGTTGTCAGATGCGTCCCGGGTGTCCGTCCCCGACCTGACCCTGACTTGCACCGTCTCACCAGAGACGAGTGTGGCTGTCACTGTTGCTGGAGAGACTCTGGCGCTAGGGGGTGTCGAGCAAGGACCCCACAGCGGTGCCGTGGGCCGTGCGCTCTGCCCTCTCGCCAGGGGCCAGGGGAGTCCATGGAGCTACTGTGGGCAAAGGCCCTGCTGGCCTCTTGGGTCCCTAGGGGCTGCTGGGTGTTGGCTGAGCCCTGCAGAGCTCAGGGTTGCTTTGGGTTCAGACAAAGAGCTGCGGTGACCCCAACTCTCCCCTGCAGGTCTGTGTCTCATTTGTGCGATCAGCGTGGAGCCCATCGGACCCCGAGTTAAGTGAGTGAGTGCATGCAAGGGTGGCGACTGGGCGTGTGTGGGGCTTGGCTCCAGGGGCATGAGACGTGGTCAGGTCTGTGGGGTCCTGCCGAGGAGGGAACTGCCGGCCAGGCTGGGAGGGGCCCTTGTCTGCACAGTGACGGGTAGCTGAGCCGGGAGGGTCCAAGCCAGCGCCCCGCTGAGTCCATGTGTCACCGCCTTCCACGCCGAGGGCTGTGGTCTGTGGTTGGAGCGGTCTGTGGACTTGGGGTCTTCCAGGCAGCTGGAGCGCTGTAATCGAGCAGCCTCCTCCAGGGCAGGGTGGGCACAGGCTGGTCCTGTCACCCCGTAGACCCTCTTTCCCCCTGAGGTCATGGTCATGGGCTCCAGTTGGGTGACTGTGGGGTGTCCCCACTCAGCCCCATACAGAAAGATGCGCTCACGTCACAGCAGCCGTGAACGTGGGTCCCACCTGCGGGCCTGTGCCTCTTTCTCCCCTTCCTCCGGCCACACGGAGCCCAAGCTTGCTCTTCCCACAGCGGCAGACTCGGCCGGGTTCCCTGCTGGGTTGCGAAGTGTTTTTCTGGAAGCCTCTAAAGCTGACTTGGGCTGAGCACCAGCCCCAATGGCCTGCAGGGGGGGGCCCCCTACGTGGTTTGTTCCCTGTAGCGCTCTTTCAAGTGTTGCTGCTTTTGTGTGGCGTCTCTGGCCAGGTTCACTGAGCCGTTACTGATGGGCTTTCAGGGGATTTTTAATCCCAGCGCTGCCTTAGGGCCTTCTGATCCTCCAGAGCTGCTCCGAGGAGCCCGCAGCCCCGTCACGTTCCCTCACTCCCCTCTTCAGCCGGGTGGGTGTTCTTGGCACTGAGCTGCCGCTCTGCGATGCTGCGTAACTGGAGATGGTCTTTCCATGACAACGGCCCTGAGGCCTTTGTTAATGGGGCTAGAAATATTCCTGCCGTTTTGCGGGAATCTTATTATCACGGCTCTCATCTCGCTGTCTGCCCCGTCTCTCCTGGTTACCTTATGAAGTGCAAGGATGTAGCCTCGGCCACCAGTTCCAGCCACCTCTGTCCCCTCCTCCCTAGCCCCGCAGCCGCTGTTCCCATCTGTGTGACTTGGGGCTTCCCCTTCCTCACTTTTAGGAGGCTTCAACCCCACCCCCAAGGAAAAGGGTCAAAAAGGGGGTTTGAACCTAGTGTTTTCCTCCCCCCTTTTTCTGTTTTTGGTGAAGCACTGGGAGGAATGAGGTTAGGAAGTAACAGTTGGGGTGAGAGGTTTAATTTTCTTTTCAACTGTGGGGGTGCTTTATTTCCTGTTGTCTCAGAAACCCATCCCTACAGGTAAGGGGAGGGCAACTGGAATTGTTTCCGAGTTGGTGATTCTACCGGTCTTCACGCCATGAGCGTTTGACATGTGTCTGGCTCTTCTGTGGGAAACTCTGGTAAAGTGCGTGGTTGACGTGGGTTCGTTGACTTGGCAGGTGCTGCCTGGAGGCCTGGGGGGTGGTCTCCGTGCTGGTCGGCGCCTTCATCTTCGGGCAGAGCACGGTGGCGGCTGTCATGGAGCTGCTGTGAGGGGCGGCCCGCGGCCGAGCAGGACGGGGGTGGGGGCCCCTGCGGCTGCCTGCATCCGGCCGTGAGAACCATGTGACCTCTTCATAAAGACGCTGGAGAAACTGACTCGTCCGTCCTTCCCAGGCTGCGCCTCCTGGCTTCTGCTGGGTCCCGGGGTGTCTGGTGCGGTGGTGAGAGGTGGCGTAGGCCCTGCACGTGACCACAGACCGGGGGCTTCAGGCCAGAGCGGCGGGAGCTCTCGGTCTGGAGCCTGGGAGTCTGGGGTCAGGGTGTGGGCAGGGCCACGTGCCCTCCCCGCCTGCTGCCTGCAGCCCCTGGTGCCCGCTGGCCACCGTGGTGCTCCTGGGGTGTCTGCACCCCCCATCTCAGCCTCCAGCTCCCTGTGTGTCCACGTGTCCCTCTTAGAGGGCCCAGGGTCCTCATTCGATATGACCTCAGTTACTTACTTGGGATGTGCAAAGAGCCTGTTTCCAAGTAAGGTCACATTCACTGTTTCCTGGGGTTAGAACTGCAGCTTATGTTTCTGGGGGACACAGTTCACCCTATAACTTGGAGTAGGTGCTGAAGTCCAGGGAACCCTGCTTTGGGGTGTTGGGGTCAAAGACATGAGGTGATGGCATGGCTCAGTGGACGAGAGCCCAGGGGGGCTGGGGGTGGCACCTGCTGGGGAGATTTGGGGTGCCATCTGTTGGGGAGGGCAGGGCACTCAAGCTGGTGCTCAGGCCAGGGCACGGGGGACCCAAGGAGATGTATACACAGAGTTGGCCTCTCTCTGGTGGGGGGGTACCCCAAAGAGAGCCCCCTGTCCTCCCACTGGCTGGACCAGAAGAGCCTGGAGGCCAGGCGTGCTGTCTGCTCTGTGGGTCCCTCCTGACCCCACCCCGATTCTGGGCTGGGGAGCCGCACCTGAAGCCGTGGCGCAGCGGGGTTCTGCGGGGTCGGGCTGGAGGACTGGCCACTGCGGCTCGTCGAGTCACTGTGCTCGCTTGTGCTGAGCCCGCCCAGGGCCTGGAACCCCTGGATGGACGTTGCTGGATTCAAGCCACTCCTCCTCTGCCCCGGGACGTCCACCGGAAGCCAGCGGTGCCTGCGCCTGGAGGGCTCACGTTTGAGGACAGCTGCCCCAGGTAGGCAGTGGCCGGGCCGCGTTACGTATCGTCGGGTGTGTGCGACGTTGTCTGATGGAACTGTTACGTGGCTTGACTGTTTCCCAGCTTGCCCGCCTGTACTGATGTTTGCCTGAGATGTTAACTCACATACCACGAGGTCAGAGTGTACAGCTGGGTGTCTGTGGGTGCAGAGTGGCGCCACTGTCACCAGTGTCCAGTTCCCGTGTGTTTTTAGCCCCAGAGGAACCCAGGACCTGCAGCCCTGACTCCCCGTTTCTCCCTCCCTCCGGTCCCCGGTGACCGTGGCTCTGCGTTCTGTCTCTAGGGACTTGCCCATTCCCGACGTTCTGTATGAATGGACGCATGCGATACGTGGTCTTTTGTGTCTGGTTTCTTGGACCTGGCACAAGTTTTCAAACATTTTTACAGGTGGAGGGAACCGAGGCTTGAGAATCTCAAGGCCGCCTGTCCTGTGAGCTTCAGAGTTGGGCTGGGACTGGAGGGGTTAAATTCCATCGTCTTCTGAGCTGTAGCCAAGGCGGGGGAACTAGTTGACCCTGGGGGCAGGGGCCTTTGCCCCCCAGTGCCCTGGCTGTCCCTGAAGACTCTGACCCCGTGAAAAGACACGGGGTCCTTCTCCAGGTGCTCTGATCAGCCCCCACACCTCGCGTCCTCCTGAATGAGGGTCTCAGAACCGGCACGTGAGCCGAGAAGTGAGGTCATGGAGCGTTTAGCACCCGCAGCTGGTGCAGATGAACAGTTACATTAACCCTGCATGTTTGGCTACGGGTTGCTGGCCGGGAGGCTGGGCCATGATAGGAGGGTCCTGGGTAAGAACAAGGCATGGCAGGTGAGGGGCGTGCCTAAAGGGATGGTATGTGATAAGCAGCTTTGGAGCCAGACTATGATTTCAAACACTGTCTGCCATTTGCTCTCTCAAGATCCGGGAAGTTTATTAGGAACCTCCCCTGAGAATCCATTTCCCCACCAGCCAAACAGAGCAGGTTTACTGTGTTTGAGGCAACGTGAGAATTAAAGGTGATGCTGTATGCATAGCAGCTGGCAGGGGACCCAAGCAATGGTGGTTTTATTTCCAGAAAAACGAGGCTGAGATGAGGAGTTGAACACAGATCCAAGGGGAAAAGGGAACGGCCAGACACATGGGCTCCCTGCAACGCAGGAGAGGACGGCAGGGAGGGGCGGCCTGACACTGATGCTGGAAGGGTGGGGGGGCTCCTGGAGGGGGACGAGGTTCGCCCCGGGCACCAGCACCCCACCGCTGACGGGCACGGATGGGGCTGTCATAGGACCGAGCCTCAGATCAGGCGAGATCACGCAGGGCGGGGATGCAGACAGACACGAGGCTGACGTCTGTGCTCCGGGGGCAGGTCTGAGTCCCTGCCATACTGCGTGCACCCTCTACCAGGGAAGCGGCTGGAGGACGGAGGGCTGGAGTGCGTGCTCCGGCTCAGGGTGGTCCTAGCACGGGCTAGTGGGTCTGGCACATCTGGGCTGACCCCCCCTGCTGCTTACCAGCCCTGTGACCTTGGCTGGGCCCATCCCTACTCCGAACAGCCCTCAGCCTCAGGTCGCTGACCCAGGAAACCTCTGTGAGTGTGGTTCTCAGCCCTGGTGTCCTTTCTTGGAGCTGGGGCAGCCGCTCTCTCCCCGGATAGCTGTGAGGCTGAGCTGAGAAAGACCGACAGAGCCAGGCCCGTCACAGGGTCCCGGTCCATCAATGGTGACACACGTGCTGGCGTGTAGAGACCCTTCTGTCTCAAGTGACTGCCATGAACAGGGTGACCAGGGCAGTCCAGGTGACATGTTCTGCTTGGAGTGGCCCAGGCTGCAGGGGGTCTGCACGTCCTGGACAAGGGCCCTCCCAGTGGCTCAGGTGCCCCTGCGGGACCACACGGGGACCAGCCCAGCCCCGAGGGGTGGCCTGTACCCATCAGAGTGGTGGCTGCACCATTCCCATGGCAGGCTTAGGTCCTGAACTGGACACAAGGAACACAGGCGGTGAACGTGTTTGGGCAAGTGAGTTGACTGTGACTTTCTTTTTAAAGAAATGAGATTCAGGTAACATAAACCATTTGAAGCTGAGCCCCTCCACACCGCTGAGCCTTCTGCATCCCGTCCCCAAAGCCCTTCCTGCACGGTCAGTCCCCTGCAACCCCTCAGCTGCTTTCTACTTCTAGGGGTTTAACTCGTCCAGATGTTCCCTGTGAATGGGGTTGTACCGATGTGGCTGCCTGTGCCCGGCTCCTCTCACTCAGAACGTCCGTGAGGGCACCGTGCCGCAGCCTGGGCCAGGATGTCGTCCCTCCTGACGGCTGACCCGCAGTCCGCTGCACACACAGGCGCTCAGGAGTCTGCTCACCCACTATGCACACGTGTGTGCCGCCTTCTGGCTCACGTGTGAACGAACACATGGGCGCAGGACCCTGCTTCACTGTGTCGGTTCTCTGGGGCCTCCCGGCGTGGAGCTGTGGGGTCGTGTGGCAACTCCATGTCCAGCTGTTGGGGGGACCTGTGTTAATCCGAGGCCATTGCCCCCCGCCCGCCTACACTGGGTGGGAGGTGGTCCGAGCACTGGGCAGGGCACAGACGGCAGCCCTGGGCGCTCCAGGTTTGCTGCCTCTGTCGGGGTCTCGGATTCCCCGCCTGCCCACCCCAGGACGACACAGGAGGCCGCGAGGGCGCCCAGCCCCGGAAGGCAGGGGGAGTGGAGGCTCTCGCACCTTTTCGGGTGGGCGGGTGTCTGCTCTCTTCCGAGCCTGCTCCTCCTGTGCGGAACCGGAGGCGGTGCCAAGTGCCCGTGGCCGCAATCAGCACAGATCTGCGTGACGGGAGGGCTCGGCCGGGGGGCGGGCCCAGGTAATGGGGGCTCCTCAGCTGCACCTCCGAGAGCCCCGACCCCCAAGACTACTGTTGCTGAAGCAGCAGAGCAGCTCGGAGGGGCCCGGGCGCCGGGGAGGTAGGTGTGTATGTGTTGGGGGTGTGCGCGGCGGTTCTTACGGGGACTCCCTGCAGCAGCCTTGGCACAAGCCAGGCAGCTCCTGGTCTCCAGAGGAGGAGTCTCCCCCCGACTTCCCAGGTAAGAAAACAGAGGCTGAGGGAGGCTGAGGGACGCAGCTGGGATTTGAGCTTGCATTTCACCCTTCCGTCCAGGCCCCGTGGTTGCACTGGTTTTGCATGAGGCACCAGCGTCAGGCCCTGAGAGGCGGTGCAAGGGGGCCCTCCCGGGGAGCAGGGGCTTCACAGCTCCCCCGCCGGCCAAGGAGGCAGACTGGGCAGAGCCCCGCCCGGCAGTGGCGGCTTTAGTGACAGCACTGGTCCCAGCGGGGCTGCAGAGATCAGACCTGCTCCTGCCGTGAGGGCGCCCGACCCAGCTCCAGGGCCGTCTGCCTCCTCCCCCAGCTCCCCAGTCCCCGTGCCCAGCAGTTCTGCCTCCTCCCGCAGGAAAGGGACGCAGGGCCTCTCCTTTCCTGACCCCTGAGACTTGTGTCCTGTTGCTCTCCTGCAACTCGGCCAGGGAGACGGAAGTCACAGTGTCGGGTCTGAATGCAGTCTGGGCCTGGCCTTCTGTGTGGCCGGACAGCAAAGCACAGGATGCAGTGAGAGACTGTGTCCAGTCAGGTCTGGCCTCTGCCCTCGGCGGTAACGGCCTCTAGGAACCTGGAATGTCCCCCCCCGACACGAGGTGGGGTGACTTGGCTCAGGTTTCATGGTAATAAAGTAGATTCCCTCCCCAGCCGTCACAGAAAATGGAACACACACACACAGCAGTCCACAATGGGAGTTTATTTGGTGCTCGTCCCGGTGGCTGCTGGCCCAGCAGGGCACTGCTACGTGGGGTCTACCGCCGCCTGCGGGCTCAGCCCCGGCCTAGGGGGGAACTACAGGGTCTCGGCCCCCTACCGCGTGGAGGAGTGGCGACCAGGGAGGGGGAGGCGGACGGGGACTGGTCATGCGTGGCCGTCTGCTGGCAGGGGGCCGCCTCCGTCACCACCGCCCTCCAGTGTCAGCAGGGCCCCGGCAGCTCAGACGCTGCTCTGCCGCCAAGGGTGGGGCAGGGGGGTGCCAGGGGAGGGGTGCGCCTTCACTTTGAAGAGCGGGAAGAGACACTCTTATTTGGAAGTATACTGAAAAGACAGCTAGTATACCCAAGTTTCTAGGAAAGAGTGGACATCCTTCGTCAGAGGGAGCAGGGCGGCAGACTCATCTGTGGGGCCTCGGGGAGTCAGTCAGTCACGGCCCAGGGTGCACCAAGCAGCTGGGGGAGAGAGAGGGGTTGATGGGGGCGGGCTGTGGTTGTGGGGGCAGGAAGCAAGCCCTGCCTCCGCGCAGGGCAGGAGAGCGATGCCTGCAGCCGTCCCCGTGTCCGGCGCCCGCTCTGTGCCAGGCGGGCCTGTGGGCAGCGAAGGGGTCAGGCAGAGCGAGGTGCCCCGGGAGTGCTTGCTGGTTGTCCCCCTGGTGGCCAGTGACATACCCAAGGAGCAGACTTGCCTTTAAAATGCCCGTATGCCCATTTGAAAGAGTAAATAGAAACTTTCCAGGACGGGAACTTGTCTTTCCACTGCGGCCTGGTAAAGCCGACTTGACAGAGGAGCCCCTGATTCCCTGACAGAAGAAACTGACGTCTGGTTAATGGAGATGTGAAGGGAAAGGGTCTGTAAATAAAACTGCTCTCGTGTCTGTATTTTCTGGAGCTAACGTATAGATCGGGCTCCATTCAAAGACTGGAGCACCATTTAGAGCCGCCAGCCCAGAAGGAAGGTGTGCACCGAAGTATCGCAGGTGTGACCGGCGGCCCTGTGTGCCTTAAAGTTCGCCTGTAGCCCAACATCAAGGAAGGGAGGGGGAAACTTATCTCACCAGTTAGAGCATTACATTCTTTCTTGGCCCTGGAGTTCTGTGAAACCCTTGGGGGAGGGAAGGTGATGCTGGGGAAGAAATGGGGGTTAAGTTATGTAGAAGGGTGTGTTCACATCCTCTGCCGCCTCTCAGAGCCAGGACAACTGTCTTACCTGTGCCAGGCCCTCATTCACCAGCTGTGCTGTCCAGTCAAGGGTGGCTTTACAGGAAACAGGGGCCATAGCTATTTAGCATCTTTGACTTTCAACAGGTACAAAAATGGTTTTGGATTTTGTTAGATTTCCAAAAAATGCACACAATGTTGGAACTTCACATTTTATATACCTGTTGTTGTTCAGTCACCAAGACGTGTCTGACTCTTGGTGCCTCCGTGGACTGCACTAGGCTTCCCTGTCCCTCACCATCTCCTGGAGTTTGTCCAAGATTTTATATGCTAGTATTTGGCTGTTAGTATTTTATAGGAACCATAGTTCTTGGTGGCTACATATGTATATATAATAAACTATGTAATATATATACACACACATATCTACATCTGTCACTTTTTTGTATACTAAGTACTGTTTCAATTTTACAATCATTTTTAGAGTTACTGTAATTAGTGTCATGTTTTCTCAAATCTGTAGAAGTCCAGCCTGCCACAGGCTGGGCTCGGGGCCACCTCCCAGCCCCCTGGCGCCCCAGCCTTCCTGCCTCGAGGACCCTCCCTGTTGAGCACTCACTCGTGGACAACACTTCCTAGCAGCTAAGGGAACAGAAGGCTTCCTGGGTGGCTCAGTGGTAAGCAACCCGCCTGCTGAAGCAGGAGATGCAGGTTCGATCCCTGGGTCAAGAAGATCCCCTGGAGAAGGAAATGGCAACCCACTCCAGTATTCCTGCCTGGGAGATCTGATGGACAGAGGAGCCTGGTGGGCTACAGTCCATGAGGTCACAAGGAGTTGGACACGACTGGGCGAGAGAACAGAAGGGTCTGTGGACGATCTGGGTCTGGGTGCCGCTGCTTCTGCCAGGCCTGTGGTGTCCCCACGCCCCCCCCCTACCCCCGTGGCTGCTCCAGACCTCTCCCCCAGTACCTGGCACGGAGATCCGGGAGAAGGCCTCAGGCTGGCTCAGCGTGTCCACCTTGACGTGCCGGAACGCCTTGCACACAGGGCTCTGCAGGTGCCTGCAACCCAGGGGGACGCCCGTGAGCTCCTGGGGCTTGGAGCGGGGTCCGAGTCTGACCCTGGGCTGGGGGCTCCGACAGCAGTCAGCCAAGCTCAGGGGCCAGAGCCTTCACGGGAAGGTAGGAAGGCTGGGGGTGACTGCTGGGGCCCCGCGGGGAGAACAGCCTGGTTCTTGCCTCCCTGTGAGCAGACTTAAACAGGGAACTTTCTTTCTGGATTTTTATCCTTCGGCAGCAGTTTCTAAACGGGAGCACCCCTGGCCTCAGCTCTCAGGGCTGGCAAGGAACCTAAATTCAGAGCTCAGATGAAGGGGTGGAGGACCAGGCTCCTGAGTGGTGGATGCCTCTGGGACCCCAACTCCTTACCCGGCCCACACCTCGCCCCACCCCTGCGGGCTGGAAGCCAGAGAGCCTGTGTGCCAGACCTACCTCTTCCACTCCTCCTCCGTCTCCCAGAACTCATAGACCACGAAGGTGACGCCGTCCGCCAACCTCACGGCGGCGATGCTGCAAGAGGAAAGGCTGGCGTCAGTGGCCACACCAGGCCGCTGCTCCCAGGGTGCAGAGGGCCTCACAGGCCCATCCCCACCACTGCCCTGCCCTGCCCACAAACGAGCTCAGACCGGGCGCCGAGAGCCAGGAAACAGGTTCCCAAAAGCTGTGGTCCAGGACAGGGGCCTCCCGGTAATACGCTTCCTTTCTGCTCAGAACCCCCAGGACGGCCACCTTGTCTGACAGCTGCATGCACGGCTCTGCCGTCTGGAGCGAGGCCTGGCCCGGACAGTGCCCAGTGCGTGGCTGATGAGTGAATTGTAATGAAGTGCCATTTTTTAAAAGGCCTTTTTATTCATTAAAAAAAAACTTAGCTGTTTTTTTCCCTAGTCTGTAACATCCATCTTTATTAGAAACAGATTTTTAAAATACATGACAAATAGGTTTTTTTAATCTATAGAGCCTCTAACTTAAAGTGAAAAGCAGTAACAATTGAAAAAAGATCTTGAAAACATACCAGAGAATAACTTTTCTCCTATCTAGAAAACCATTGTGTGATAAAAATCTGATATAAAGAGAATTTCTACTATGTTAATAAAAGTTATGTGAGGTACTATAAATTTACTGATTTTCTTTCCAGATTATCCCCAAGATCAGATGAAGTTATGATTTGAAAAAAGCAAAGTTATTGACTATTAAGTCATTATTCATAACATCAACAATTTTATACAAATACTGGGTAAATATTTTTTTTTGTACAAGTGGGAAAATAAACTACATTTTCTATTTCTTTTCTAGACATGTTTTGCATGAAGGCAAAATAATTATTTAAATCCTGTTTTTCTTTGCCATGAAGATTCTTCAAAAAAGGCTTTTCAAATAACTACATTAACCATATTTTCATAGCTGTATTCTAATTTTAAGTGGGTTAAATAATTGGTCAAGAGAAGAATATGATCAAAAACGAACACAAGGAATCATCAAGCAAAAAGGCGTACTAAGAAAAAACTAAAGAGAGAAACTGCTTTTTCCTGGAACATAAGTTTAGAAAAGTTTCTTCCATGATGTGGGATTGTTAGGGGATAAATTTCATAAAGTTGAATCAAACCCCTTCTCACGATTTCAAGTTCCACATGACCTTAAGGACCAAAATAACATGCGAAAAACAATATGGCAAGTTATCTGGAGAACAAACTTAAGACTCTCAAAATGATAAAGGTTACCCATAGGGGAAACTATCAGGTTTACCTCAAAGCAGCTAAACCTTTTAAAAGCAACATTCCATACCATTAAACACCCCCTCCTTTTTGAAATACTTTGGCTTCCAGCACACCAGTCTCCTCACTACTTCTAGCTCTAAAACCTATCTTTAAAAAATAAAAGCATCTTCCATGCTGTCCTCTGTAATCGTTGGCTCATTTAATCCTTAGAGACAGGCCTGACCGGAGTCTCAGGCCACTCCTGCCTTCCCCGTCTGAGACACAGGACACTCACCTTGTTCCAAACAGACGGACAGACCCAGGCTGGGGGCTGGAGGCTGGGCTCTAAGAACGTGGCCAACCTGGGCAGGGTGGGGGAAGAGAGGGAGGCCCGGCCTCCGGGATCACAGCACCCCTGAAGAGGGGACCCCCATCGCAGGCAGCGTCTGCTGTATAATCACAGCAGCTCCAGGTTCTGCTGCTCAGGATGGAAATAGGGCTGCTAACCACATCATTACATCATCACCTCCAGCCCGAAGTTACCCGCCAGCTGCGGCTCCTATCTCAATGATGGGATGGGTTCGGGCCTGTGTGCCACCTGGTCATCAGGGGGACCCTGGCCCCGCCCAGAGGTGGCCTCACTCCTCACAGCCTGCCCCGCTGTGGACAGAGGTCACCGAGGGATGGGCTTCATCTCCATTTGGTAATTGCAGCACAGGAAAAGCAATTACAGTGCTTGGGTTTGCTTGGCTGACGCACTGATTGGCTTCAGGGGCGTGGGGCGAGGCCTCTGGCTGGAAGGACACAGCAGGCAGGCTTGGGGTGCACGGAGGACACACAGTCATGCAACCACAGGAAGCCCTACTGTGTGCTGTCTCCAGCCTGCCTTCCCAGCTATGGGCCCCCTTCTTCCACGCTTTCTCCCGTGACGAGTGCATGGCTCTGGTGGCCCTTGGTGACATCTGCATGCCCACCACCCCCAGGGTGGGCAACTTGTATGCTGGCACCTCGAATGTTATGGCATCTCATGTGTGATGTGGCCCAAAGGGCTGTGTGAGACCCCGCCCACTCACCTGATGCTCCGCCACGTCTCCAGCTCAGCCCGCGTCCCCACCCCCCGACCCTCACCACCCCCAGTGAGTTTCTGAAGTCAAAGGATCTCACACTCCACTTGGCCTACTCTTTCTACAACCCGCCTCCCATCCTGGCCCTGGGCTGATCAGGTCAGCCCCACTCTGAAACAGATCCCAGCTCTGCCCACGTCGTGCCAAGGGCCAGTCCCCTCTCCCTAGCTGCCCAGCTGCACGTCCGTCCAGCCACCACACGCCCTTATGCAAGGGAGGAGGCAGGACTGAGCCCCGCTCCGGGCTCAGCATCTCTCCCGTGGTACCTGTTGCCTGGAACGAGCAGGGCCTGCCTACCTGCCCCCCGTCCCCTGGCCATCTCTCCCACCACCCCCAGGTCACCCTGTGGAGCCGCACTCTGTCGTGTGTTCCTAGACACACTCCCCTTGCTGCCACCCCGGCTCTGGGCGCCGGCCCGTCCCCCACCTCAGGTTCTGCGGGCGGGGCAGCTCATCACTCAGGCCTCAGCACACAGCAGCCCCTTCCTGAAGACCCCTGCCCCATTCCCGGCCTCCGCAGCACCCGCTGCCGACTGGAATCATCTTTACCTGCCCCCCTCCCGCCACTGGGAATTAGCGCTCAGCAACAGCAGCCGCCTGAGTCACACTGCACCCCCAGGCCCCCCCACCTGGCATCACCAGGAAGCAGGTGGAGGCACATGTGTTGGGGAGGGAGAGAAATCAGCTGGGAGGCGGGGAGAATGGAGGTGGGGAACAGGCGTGGAGCCCACAGCTACTGTCCACCAGGTGCTGACGGGTGGGCCACTGCTGGGAGAGGAGGGAGCCCAGCAGCTTGTGTCAACAGCTCTCGGGGACACCCCCAGCCGGACGCAGGCCTTGACAGCAAGGACGGGGGAGGGGGGGTGCCCTGAGGAGCAGCCACAACAGCAAGCAGGGCAGCTACCACAGTGGCCAGGCCCCGCCCGACGCCCCCCACGGTGCATTGCTCCACTGAGGCCCGCAGCCACCCCGTTAGTGGTCCCCTTTACAGATGAGCAAGCTGAGTCAGGGAGACAGAGTCACTTGCCAGATTTGCACAGCAAGGAAGAGCCCAATTGAGGACTTGCCCCCAGCTCCTGTAACCACCCTGCTAGGTGTGTCATTGGCGTCCCCCAGGCCGGGCCCCCCGCCACCGCCCCGCCCCGGCCTGCGGCTTACTCACTGGAAGCAGTTCCTGGCCCCGGCGGTGCCCCGCACGTACTGGCGCAGAGAGTCCAGGAAGCCGCCCAGCTGCTCCGGGCACACGGCCATCTCCTGCCGGACCAGCTGCAGGTGCTGTGGGCCACAGGACCCGTGAGCCACCCCCTCACCCAGGACCCCACCCAGCCCCGGAGGCACAGCCCAGGACCTAGCAGCCTCCCTGGGACAGGACACCATGGTCAGAATAAACCCGACCCCCCAGCCCCACTATACACAGTTGTCATCTTTGCTCGTGAAAACTCGCGAAAAATGAACTAAAAGTAGCAGTCCCACACAAGTGCTGAAGAACAGACAAGAGGATTTAGAGAGGCCCGAGAGAGAGACTGCAAGGCACTGGGGCCAAGACACAACAGAATGAACGGTCTGCAGAACTGTTGCTGGTTGAATCAGTGTCTGCTGATCCCATCACTCCAGGCCAGAGAACAGCCCTGGGAGGGGAGGGAGGCCACGTGCTGGTGCTGGGTGGGGGTGGGTGTCAGGGACACTGAGCCATCTACATCTTGAGACCTGGCCCAGAAGGGGACGGGGCCACAGGGAGGGGTCCTCACCATGTTGGTGCCCTCTTCATCCGAGAGATGCTGCTGAAGGTCAAACCAAAGGGTCTGCAACAACAAAGCATGAAGGGAGGCTGGAAACTGAGGCCCTCTCTGCCCGGGAGGCTTCCAGGACCACCACCACAAGGACACAGAGCACCAGAGAGCTGCGGCCCCTCCACCCCGAGGTTCCAGGGACCCCCGAGTCCCGGGGCTGGCGGGAGCTCCCAGGGCCAGCCCTCTCTGGGCGGGGCTCAGCCCACAGTGCTGGCTCAGGGGGGCCCCAGGAAGCCAGGCTGGAAAGCCACCCAGAGCCACAGATTCCTTCCGGCTGTGCCACTGGAGCCCAGAGGCCAAGCAGACCTACCGCAGAGAACACAGAGGAGGCTCCGTTTTGCTGAACCCAGAGGGCTGGGGGTTTGCCACAATTGCCGGCAACAGACTGCCTGACTCGCGAGTCACCCCCGACCTGGGGCCTCAGGAAGAGAACGGTCTGAATGAGGTGGTCTGTGCTCGCTGGCCCTCGACTGACCCCGGGTTAAACGCTTTACACCAACGGTCAGGGAACTTTCCAGACTCTCAGGTCGAGACTGAGAGCCCCACTGTCAGCCCTGGGGAAGCAGGGAGCCCACGCAGCCCCCGTCTGACCCCGTGCTGGGGGCTGCCGCAGTGCCCAGCACCTCCATTTCAGAGCAGAAAACCCCAGGGCCGCAGGAGCTAGTCCGGCTCCGAGCCTGGGTTTGAGGCCAGGCCCCCTCCTCCCGATTCACGGAATCCTTTAACTTGGCCTCCCCAACAGATGCCACCTTTGTCCCCTCTCTGTCCATCCTCCATGAAGCCAGCCGTGTCTCTGGCACAGTGTGTGTGTGTGGGGGGGATGTATGTGTGTGTGTCTTCCTTCTCGATAGAAGCATGTGTGTGAGGTGTGTTGCCTGGTTGTTGGAGAAAACAGAGTAGCAATTATATAAGTCCATGACCTGAGCGGTCACCACCTTGAAATTCTTAATAATGCTGGAACCAGGGACCCCATCAATACACGGCCGGTCCCAGAGAGGTGCTGACTTTCTGGGGACACAGGGTGTGGATGCAGGTGTAAGTGGGCTCCTCCTGGCGGGCAGGGCCACGTGAGGGTGAGGATGAAGCAGAGATGAGGGGCGGGGTGGTGGCACCCAGGTCTGTGTCCCCGTCTCCCTGCCTCGCCTCTGCTCCGGGGAGCCCAGGCCCCGCCAGGAGGGCTCGGGCTGTTCCTTGGAGGGCGGGGCCTGGCTCCTGCTCATGCCCCGGGGCCAATCAGAGGCCGGAAGAGGCCCGCCCCTTCTCCAGGACGCCCAGGTGCTCCTTGGTTTCCAGCCAGCTGGTTGTTAGGGCGACTGGGGCGCTAAAAATAAGCTTCAAAGAGCCTCCCTCTGGGGGCGCCCGCGGAGTTGTTATGACAACCAGGCCTCAGGTCCCCACGGAGTCTTTCCTACCGCTCCCACCAAGTAGCCGGCTTTGGGGGGAGGTGGGGTGGAGGGCGGGGGGGAGATCCCTGCGGCCCTGCAGGTGGGCTCACTGCCTCCCCGCTCGGACTCCCCCCAAGTCTGGGCCTCAGCCTCCTCCTGGGGAGCCCCACCCAGCGCCCTCACGGATCCCTCAGAACTAACCCACTAAACCATCAAAGCACTGTTTTTCTTTTGCCCTTTTGCAAAAGAGAAGTTTCAGGAAAGCAGAAATGTAAAATTGCCACTGTGACCCTACAGCCCAGAGATACCTGTTATCTTGGTTTACCTAGATAAACATGCGTAGATGTGCATGTGTATATAGGTTCTGGTAGCAGAATGTCTCATAATAATGGCTAAATAACAGTGCTAATATTAAATGCTAACTAAGCAGTAGGCTTTGTGCTAAGCCATTAAGATATTTTATCTAATCCTCACAACGACCCTGTGAGAGGTACCATTCTGATTATCTTCTCTATGGTTAGGGGAGGACGCGGAGGCTCAGAGAGGGTAAGTCACTGGCCCAAGGTCACACAGCTGTTAAGTGGCATAGCCAGGATTCAATTACAGGCAGTCTGATACCAGTGCCTACTGGTAAACCTTAACTGTTTGTTCTCTTTCTTCCAGTAAAAGGTCATTGTTATGGGCTGAATTGTATTCCCCCAAAATTCATATGTTGAATTCCCAACCCCCAGTGCTGCAAAATGTGACTGTATTTGCAGACAGGACATTTGAAGAGTGACTGCATGATAATAAGGTCACATGGGTGGGCCCCAATCCAGTATGACTGTTGTCCTTATAAGAAACTGGGAGACAGTCACATGGCTGTCTACATGCCCCAGGGAAGGCCATGGGAGGACCCAGCCCTGCCGGCATCCTGATTCCAGACTCCACGTGAGAAAGGATAGCGCCTGGCTTTGAGCCCCTGGGCTGTGGTCCGTGGCTCCCGCAGCCCTGAGACGCTAGCACGGTCGGGTCCCGAGTACCTACTGAGTCACGAAACACTCTGAAATCATGATTCCATTTTCCATCGCCTGCAGATGGGCCATGTCCCATTTAAAAGGCTTCATACTGCCGGTCACTCTGACTTCTCCTGGACTTCCCCGTCCCTCAGCCGCCACCACGCCGGGTCTGGGCTGCCACCTGCCCAGACCACCCGAGGCCTTACAGCATCCTTGATGCTCAATCCCCTTGCCGCCCACTCTCTGCTCCTCCGCACGCCCCCTCCTGGCCGCCCACCCACTCTCATAGCTCCTCTTCCCCAGGCCCCATACAAGTACAAAGGTCATGTTCCCAGGGTCTCCCTTTAGTCCACACCACCCCTCCAACCCCGCCCAGGGGCATTAAGGTTCCCTGACTTCCCTCTGGTAAACTCTGGCCTAATTTCACCCTCCCTGAGGGGCTGGGAGGGTGGAGGGGGGATGGAGGGATGGATGTGGGGGCTCGGCAGGCCCACCTTGTTCTCCAGCCGTCCAATAAGCCCCGCCAGCCTGCTGATCTGAGCATCCAGGCCGTCCTCCTTGGGGTCCGAGGTGCCTGGGAAAGAGGAACAGTGATGCTGACGGGGGCAGGGCCAGGCCGGAGCCCCCCTCCCCCGGACAGAGGACTTGCTTCCAGCCCTCCAGTCCCAGTCCCTGCGGGAGGCCCAGGCCCCATCAGGACCCCCCCGCCAGTGCCCCCACCCTGGGCCACGGCTCTCACCAGGCGGGAAGTGCTTTCCTTGCTCCGCAGCCATGAGCTTGTGGTTCGGGGCGCAGGGGGGAGTGGGGCTCCCGGACCAGGTCTCCACCGCACCGTGGCTGGGCCGGCTGTGGTTCTGTCTGCAGAGGGGGTGGGGGAACGCACCCCGTGAGGGGGGCTGCAGGGCCCTGACAGCTCGGAGCAGCTCTGGCCAACACTCGGCACCGACTGTGGGGCTGAAACGTGCACAGAACTCCCAGGAGCCCCACCCCCTGCGCCGGACACGGTGGCCGCTGCCTCACGAGGAGGCTGCCCGCGGCGGGGCTGGCATCTGGGAGGTTCCGTCCCAGGTTCCAGGGCCCGCGAGGGTGAGCCAGGCCCCCACCTCCCTGCGACTCTCAGCTGCCCCTCGCCCACCCTGCCTGCCCCGATCCCGTGTTCAGAGGCCTCTGGGGTCGGAGCCTGGGTTTGCTAACAAGCCCCCCTCCAAGAAAAGAAGCCGTAGGACTCAGTCGAGAACAGGCGTCTAACAGGACAAAAATCCACGATCCTGGCTCAGCCTGGCCCGGTGCCCTGGCCCAACCCCACCCGCCACGCACGCTAATGTGCATGGACCAGCACCTCTGACGTGCAGCCCACCAAATGCTGTGCCTGGCACGCACTAGGGACTCAACAAATGCCCAAACCCCCATGTGCAAAAACGCTAGAAAAGTCACTGCGGACACACATAGACACACGCCCGTGTGCACGGCCAACACGCCCGGTGCCCAGCATGGCCACGGTTTGCTCCAGAGTCTGCCTCCTGTGAACCTGAAAGTCCAGCAGCCTCTCCCTTCATGCGGAGGGGCTGCCCACCCCCTACCCCCCAGGGGAGGAGAAAGGCTGGCAGAGTCTTGGAGGTGTCGGTCCTGGGGCCTCTACAAACCAGCAGCGAATGAAACGTGGCCCGCGGACCATGAGTGGGTGCAGCGGGGGTCCCCCGGGGATGGACCGCTGGCTCGAATGCGGGTCACGCTGTCCCCAGGGCTGGGAAACAGGGTGCCCGGGGGGCCCTGCAGCTGAGACAGCTGAGGTTTGGAGGGTTAAAGGTGGGGGTGCGCAGGAAGCAGATGTATGTTCCCATCATCCCTACGTGAGGTTTGGGAAGGGAGGCAGGTGTAATGGCTGACACGTGGGGGGACGGCTGACTCGGGGGGGAAGGCAAAGCGCAGGGAAATCAGCTCTAATAAGTGAGCAGAGCTCCATCTGATCTGTGACAGAAAGAAAGTCGCAGGTTTTTTAATCAAGATAGTGATGATAAAGGAAGAAGGAAATCTATGTGACAGGAATTCCCCTTAACCTTGGGGACCCTCTGAATCATGAGACTAATCACGGACGCAGAGTCCAGGGCTTGGCTCCCAGGGACCCCAATCCCAGATGGCATGGCCAGGGCCCAGGACTCTGTGTCCTGCATTTCCCAGGGGACTGGGCTGCAGGCCCTCAGAGCAAACACGTTTTGTGAACAGCATCCCTGAGCACCTTTGCAACCACTGGATTGGGACGAATCCCCACCCAGGATCAGCATCCCACCGTGCCAGGAGACGCCAGGCTCAGTAAAACTCAGGCACCTGGCGGCTGTGCCCATCTGTTCCTATGGCTTAAAAAAAAAAAATTATTTATTTGGCTTCACCAGGTCTTAGCTGTGGCATGTGGGATCTAGTTCCCTGACCAGAGATCGAACCTGGGCCCCCTGCCTTGGCAGCACAGAGTTGTAGCCACTGGACCACCAAGGAAGTCCTTGTTTCTGTCTTTACTTCTACCTTGCCTCTGGCACGTCGGCTATTCAAGGAAGAAAGAGCACAGAAGAGCTGGTCTGAACTCGGAACAGCAAATGCCCCCTATGTGGCTCCCAGGGGCTGGCCCTCCTCTCCGGACCCCAGGCTCATTACCCCAACACCGTATCTGCCCCAAAATGGGGGGACCCCAGGTGTTTTCCATGTTCACAAGGACCCACAAACAAGGCCTTAAATAACACTAACCAACCTCAGGAGAAAACCCACTCCACTTTACTGCTGTTCAATCTTTCTGAGGTGGTGACTTGATGCTACTGTGTTGTCAACGCCCATCTACGATCTCACAGCCTCTAAACAAACAGGTAGCAGGTCGAGCGGTCTGAGCACCCACAGGGCTTATTTTTATAGTCATGGTATTTTTCACTCACGGCGTGAGATAACTTGTTTTCCAATGGTGGTAATAACCACCATAGTCTCCTAATTCCCAGGTTTTAAAAAATGAGCCAAACAGTGGAATAGTTTTAGATCAACAACAACGTGAAGAGGTAGGTATAATTGCCCCCACTTGACAGGTGGGGCAGTGGAGGCCCAGAGTGGGGCAGCGGCTCTCCCAAGGCCGCCCAGCCCTCAGGCACACGCCACCCCACCACGCGGCTGGCGGCCCGGCTCACTCCCGGCCTGTCCGCGCACCGGATCTGGCTGGTCTGCTCTTCGATGGCCTCCACCGCGCTCTCGACTGAGCTCAGCAGGGACTGGATCTGGTTGGCCGTCTCCTTCAGGAGGAAGCGCGTCACAAACTGGTCCACGTGGCTCCCGCCCTCGTACACCTGTGGAGGGAGGGAGGGGCACAGAGGGAGAGAGGCTGACGAGGGGTCTGACACCCCGACCTGGGGTCATGCTTTGCACCCTCCCAGGGCTCCTGGGGGAAGGCAGGGGCTACGGACGCAGAGCCCAAGGTTTGGGCCACAACAGAAACCGCAGTATCTACAACACTGCATTGAGGACTGGAAGGCAGAAGGTACATAAAAGGCTCATCACTGTGGCTGTCACACAGCAAATGCCCTGTGAACGGCAGCTGCTCTGATAAAGATGACGACGACAGTGCTGGTGATGGTGGTGGCGATGGTGATTACAGTAGAGACGGTGGAGGCCACTTCTACTCAGCGTGGTATTGGAAGTCCAGCCACAGCCATCAGACAAGAAAACGAAAAGGTATCCGAAATGGAAGGGAAGGGGTAAAGCTGTCACTCTATGCAGACAACATGATACTATGTATAGAAAACCATAAGGACTCCTATATTCAGGTCAAAAAGCAACAGTTAGAACCAAACATGGAACAACAGACTGGTTCAAAATTGGGAAAGGAGTACTTCAAGGCTGTATATTTAACTTATTTAACCTGCCACCCAGTTTATTTAAACTTGTATGCAGAGTACATCATGGAAAATGCCAGGCCAGATGAATCACATCCTGGAATCAAGATTGTGGGGAGAAGTATCAACAACCTTAGGTATGCAGATGATACCACTCTAGTGGCAGAAAGTGAAGAGGAACTAAAGAGTCTCTTAATGCAGGTGAAAGAGGAGAGTGAAAAAACTGGTTTAAAACTCAACATTCAAAAACCTAAGTTCATAGCATCCAGTCCCATCACTTCACAGCAAATAGATGGGGAAAAAGTGGGAACAGTGACAGACTTTATTTTCTGGGGCTCCAAAATCACTGCAGACAGTGACTGCAGCCAAGAAATTAAAAGACGCTTGTTCCTTGGAAGAAAAGCTATGACAAACCTAGATAGCATATTAAAAAGTAGAGACATCACTTTGCTGACAAAGGTCCATATAGTCAAAGCTGTGGCTCTTCCTGTAGTCATGTATGGATGTGAGAGTTGGACCACAAAGAAGGCTGAGTGCCACAGAATTGATGCTTTTGAACTGTGGTGTTGGAGAAGACTCTTGAGAGTCCCTTAAGACTTCTGGGAGATCCAACCAATCAGTCCTAAAGGAAATCAACTCTATTCAATGCACTGGAAGGACTGATGTTGAAGCTGAAGCTCCAATACTTTGGCCACCTGATGTGAAGAGACAACTCACTGGAAAAGACCCTGATGCTGGGAAAGATCGAGGGCAGGAGGAGAAGGGGGCAACAGAAAATCAGATGGTGGGATGGCATCACCGACTCAATGGACATGAGTTTGAGCAAACTCAAGGAGATGGTGAAGGACAGAGAAGCCTGGTGTGCTGCAGTTCATGGGGTCACAAAGAGTCAAACATGACTTAGCGACTGAACAGTAACAAATAAAAGACCCAGAACTGCCAAAGCAATTCTGAGGGAAGAAAAAAACAAAGCAGGCCATATAACTCACCCAGCCCTCAGACAGTGCTACAAGGTTACAGTAATAAAAACTGTGATATGGGCACAGAAAGACATATGGATCAGTGGCACAGAACAGAGAGCCCTAGGGGGGGAAAAGGACTTATGGTCAATTAATGTCCGAAAAAGGAGGCAAGAATATATAATGGGAAAAAGACCATCACCTCAGCACGTCACGGTGCTGGGAAAGCGGGACAGCTGCATGTACATCAATGAAGTTAGTACACACCCTCTCATCAGGCACAAAAATAAACTCAAACACAACACATGACACCATAAAACTCCTAGAAGAGAGCACGGACAAAACATTCTCTGACATCAATCATATCCATGTTTTCTGAGGCTCGTCTCCTAAGGCAACAGAAATAAAAATAAAAATAAGCAAATGAGATGTAATCAAGCTTTTGCACAGCAAAGGAAACCATCAAAAAGTGACAAGACAACCCACAGGATGGAGAAAATGTTTGCAAATGTTGAGCCCAACATGGGTTTAAGCTCCAAAATGCACAAACAACTCACACAACTCAACAACAAGAAAACAAACAACCCGATCGAAAAACGGGCAGAAGACCTAAATAGACATTTCTCCAAGGAAGAAATACAGAGAGTCAGTAGGTAAATGAAAAGATGCTCAACATCACTAATTATCAGAGAAACTCAAATCAAAACTACAATGAGGTACCACCTCACACCAGTCAGAATGGCCATCATCAAAAAGTCCACAAGTAACAAATGCTGGAGATGGTGTGGAGACAAGGGAACCCTCCCACACTGTTGGCGGGAAAGTAAGCTGGTGTGAGTGAAAGTCGCTCAGTTGTGTCCAACTCTTTGCGACCCCACGGACTATACAGTCCACAGAATCTCCAGGCCACAATACTGGAGTGGGTAGCCTTTCCCCTCTCCAGGGGATCTTCCCAACCCAGGGACTGAACCCAGGTCTCTCACGTTGCAGGGGGATTCTTTACCAGCTGAGCCACCAGGGAAGCCCAAGAATACTGGA
This sequence comes from Dama dama, assembly GCF_033118175.1. Taxonomy (NCBI): domain Eukaryota; kingdom Metazoa; phylum Chordata; class Mammalia; order Artiodactyla; family Cervidae; genus Dama; species Dama dama. The sequence goes on along the minus strand of NC_083684.1, from coordinate 16,413,839 downwards.
GTGGGTAGCCTATTCCTTCTCCAGCGGATCTTCCCGACCCAGGAATTGAACCAGGGTCTCCTGCATTGCAGGCAGATTCTTTACCAGCTGAGCTATCAGGGAAGCCCCAAGCTGGTGTAGCTCCTATGGAAAATATATGGAGCGTCCTTAAAAAACTAAAAACAGAGCTACCGTATGATCCAGCAACCCCACTCCTGGGCATACAGCCAGACAAAACTAGAATTTGAAAAGATACATGTACCCCTATGTTCATAGCAGTACATTTACAATAACCAAGACATGGGAACAATCTCATTGACCATCAACAGATGACTAGATAAAGAAGATGTGGCATATATATACACAATAGAATACTACTCAGTCATAAAAAAACAATGCAATATTCATGCCGTTTGCAGAGATTATCTAGGGATTATCATACTAAGTGAAGTAAGGTAGAAAGACAAGTATTACTTATTATGTAAAATCTAGAATATAACACAAATGAACTTATTTGTGAAACAAAACAGATTCACAGGCATACAGAACAGACTTGTCATTGCCAAGGGGGAGGGGAGGCATGAGAGGGTGGTTTGGGAGTTTGGGGTTAGCAGGTGCAAACTATGTCATATGGGATGGATGAACAACCAGATCCTACTGCATAGCTCAGGGAAATATATTCAATATCCTGTGATAAACCAGAATAGAAAAGAACATGAAAATATATATGTATATATATAACTGAATCCTCCTGCAGTACACCAGAAACAACACAACAACATTGTAAGTCAACTCTATTTCAATAAAAAAAGAAAACACAAGAAAACCCTCCTGCACTGATCAGTAATGGGGTTGCGCCTGTCAATAACCATTGCGCCCTAGTCTGGTCAACACAGCGAGACCCTGTCTCTCTTGTTAACGAATCTCCTAAATGTTCCATATGTCCCTTAAATAAATAATTAAAATTTGTTTTTGTTTTTTTTTAAAGGTGGATTCTGTGGGCGCTGGGCATTCATGCTGCTACTCAGAGAAGTGAGGGAAGAGAAGCCAGAGCGGCAGGATGGATTGAACTGTCTCTCAAGAAAGTGCCTGAGACTCAGTCCTCAGAGGGAGGGGAGCAGGGGGGAGTCTGGGGGCAGACTGAGGGGAGCTGGCGGCCACAAGAGGAGGAACTCTGGGCATAAGATGAAGAGGGTTTCCCACTGATGTTGCCCTGTGATGTGAAACAATTTCCTCTCTTGTCAAGAGTCTGCAGCAGGGGCATCGCTCAAGGCTCTTGGATGGGGCTGAGTGTCTTTTGGCTTTGAGACTCGAACGTGGGCAGGAGAAGGCTCCGGCTCAGCCAGGTCACTCCAGGGTGACGGTGATGGAAATTACGCCGAGCTGAGGGGCTTGGACCCTTCAAGCCCCATGCGGCTCCATCTGACCTCCCCTGCCAAGACCCCACTCTCCTGAGCCACCTGCCTCAGCACCTTGGGAGTCTGCCCAGTCCCTGGCCAGGCGAGGAAAAACAGGGTTCTCAGGGAAAGAAAATTAAACCATCAATCACTCTGACTGGGAATTAATTAGCAGTAATGGCACAAGGGAACCACGGCTAGAGACAGAGAGACTGAGAAATGGAGGCCAGGGCCAGGGGGGCAGGGAATACAGGTGGGAGGTGAAGACAGGCCAGAGGACAGGCAGCCTCAGGCAGGGAGGCTGGGGGGGCTCCTCCTGCACCAACCATCAGACCAGGGGTGCTGGAGGCAGCCCCGACGACGTGGAGGAGCCGACGGCGGGATGCACGCCAGATTCTGGCCGCCAGAGGCACCTCCCTGATCAATTACCCTGCCCAGCAGATGGCTGAACTCACACGCGATCCAGATCAATGGGCGCTGGACAAGCAAATGGCCCCCAAAGAACAAGACACAGCAAAGTAAAAAAAACTGAAGAAAAAAAAAGAGAGAGAGAGAGAGAGAGAAAGCTGCCAGAAGCCATCAAGCAGAAAAAATGAGCTTAGATGGGTGCATTAAAAGCACCCAGATAAGAGATTCAGGATGCAGTCAGGGGTCAATAAATGTAACTGGCTGGTTGAATGAAAAAAAGGCAACTTATTTTCAAAAGAGTAAAATGTAGCTTGTAGAGTCCTGTCCTCCACCATCACTGATGCCTCAGCCCATAGGCCAGCACCACTGATTCTAGAGGGAGACAGTCGGGAGTTGGGGAGTCTGCTTTCTGTGGACAGGTTACTAACATGCAGAACAGAGAGACCTTCAGAAATCTGCATATCTCTGGAAGTTTATCAGATGAGCACCTTTCCAGCAAAGAATGCCCAGGAGTTTCTCCCAAATCTCCTAGGATTGAACGAGAGAAAGTATGGAAGTTGTGGACAAAAGTGAGGGGGATCACCCAAATTAAAATGAAGGTTACCAAGATCAGGAAATAAAAATATGAGCCACTAATAATTAAATTTAAATCAGATTGGATTAAGTCAATAAAGAGTGAGAAACAATGGAAAAAATAGCCAGTCATCTTAACAAATCTTTTAATTTCACAAGAGAGGAGAGAAAGTGTTTTTTATTAGCCAGGTATAAAAATAGGATTAACAGTGTTAATAATGTATATTTTAGAAGTCCCTTCCCTGGTGGCTCAGACGGTAAAGAATCTGCCTGCCAAGCAGGAGACCTGGGTTTGATTCCTGAAGAAGGGAATGGCAACCCACTCCAATATTCTTGCCTAGAGAATCCCATGGACAGAGGAGTCTGGCAGACTACAATCCATGGATTCACAAAGAGTCAGACATGACTGAGCAACTAACACTTTTTCTTTCATTTAGAAAGTCCCAGGTATAGTGACTTTGAAATCATAATCAACGTACTAAACAAAGCAGACTACCCAAAGGTGAAATGTCAGAAAAGAAGAAGGATCATAAAAAAACGGGAAGCATATGAGATTATGACAGCAGCCAGGCCTGATAGATCATAACAATGAAGAGAGTCCACCTAAACTGCCCCAGGTAAAGGCACTGTCCCAGATTTGATTAAGCAGGATGCAGGCATATGTCAAGCGAAAGAGCAGTCAAGGATTTGTAAAGAAAAGCCTGTGCAAAGACTCGGCTACCAAATTTGATCAAATGACTAAGACAAGTTGCAATATCATGATCGAGAAGAATTTAAATGGGAAAGTATTACATAAGATAAGGGTAAGAATAAATGACAAAAGGCATGATGCATTACAAGGACATGACATTATTAAATCTTTGTGCATTACGAAACCGCCGCGCACCAGGAGAGGCTACGGCTCTACGGATGTCTGTGGGGAGGCAAACAGATATAACCACTTTGTAAGGCAATTCTGCTTCGTATCGAGAGACTTCCACTGCCCAGTAATTCTCCACTTTTGAACATCTATCCTTAAGAAATAATGCAAATGTGGACAAATATTTATGTCCCAAGGTTACAGTGTTGATTGATAGGAGCCAAAAACCTGGACACAATCTAACATCCCAACAAAAGAAGAAAAATATGTAAATTTAAGTAAGAATATTTAAAATACTTTTATGCAGTTTGAATAATATGGGAAATGTTTGTTAAAATGCTAGGTGAAAAAAAAGCAAAAAAATTCTGTATGCAAAGTGATTTTACGTGTATTAGAGAAATCCACATAAGAAAAAAAACAGGCTCAACGAAATCAACTATTAACTAAAACGGTAACAGAGGTTAGATAGTAGGAATTAGAAGTGGTTTGGAATTTTTCTTTGTATTTTTCTCTACTTTCTACATTTTGAATATTGAATATGTATTATTTACATAACAAAAATATGACAACAAGGTCTATAGGCACCAAACAGCATGGCTAAATATACAGGAAGAAAAATGTTAGAATTACAAAAGTTAAATGACAAAATAAAATTCAGTGTGAGAAACTAGCCCAACAGAGTCCCACAAAACAGATAAATTACAAACAATAAATGTCTACTGTAAATGGCATTATTGAGAAAATGTGAAATAGGCAAAAAAAAAAAAAAAAAGATGACTGGGTTCCTTGTTCAATACACTCTTCTGGGTTATCTAGGTCTTTCCTTGTTTTGGAACTACTTTTAAAACTCTAGCATATAAATAGTTGACAGTAATGCAAATAATTCTTATCCACAGAAATGCATATGAATTTTGCCTGGTAGAATGCAACTGACTGTATTTATTCACAGATTCGTCTCAGAGTTCCTGTTGTCTTATGTATGGCAAATGTTCTTTGAATTCTCCTTGGAGCCAGTTTAACATTTTACTGGTTCTCACATTAATGAGTCAAATAAAATCTTTCACATGTGTTCATTTCATAACTGTACAAGAGACAATTTTACCTTTACACAAAGTTGTCTTTTTAACAACATGTTTCATAACAAAGAAGGGATAACTATGTTCAGATTTTATATTCTTTAAGTATGACCCACATCATCTTCTCAAGTATCCAGGGGGTAATTTAGAAAACAAAATACTATGTAGTGAAGAAATCTCAGCATGTTAAAAAAAAAACAACAACAAAACTAGAATACAAACTACTGGTCACTTGGTTTTATCCTAATACCAGATGAGTAAGGACATAACAAACCATTAGAGGATATTCAGAGAGGAAATACTACATTCTGAAATCTATCACTACAGTGAAAGTATCATTCAAAGGTAGATTTCTACACTTCATTATCCAAAAAAAATCTAGGCATTCTATTTCACGTATGAAAAACTACAGTAACAACAAAAAACCTAAGGAACACAGGAAGTAGAAAATAATGATGATAAAAACTATAGGTACAGTAGATTCAGGAGCAAAGATACAGAATCAATACTGCCAAAATGAACAAACTATCCAAGGCAATCTACAGATCCAACGTGATTCCTATCAAATCACCAATGGTATTTTTCACAGAACCAGAACAAAAAAATTTTAAATCTGAATGGAAGGCCTTCCTTGGTGGGCCAGTGGTTAAGACCACCTGCCAATGCAGGGGACGCGGGTTCCGGCCCTGCTCCGGGAAGATCCCCCATGCCGTGAAGCAGCTAAGACCGCGTGCCACAGCCACTGAGTTTGTGCTCTGGGGCCTGGGAGCCACAACCTGAGACCACGTGCCACAGCTGGGGGCCAGAGTTCGTGCTCTGAAACAAGAGAAGGCACTGCAATGAGAGGCCCCCACACAACGAGAGAGTAGCGTCTGCTTGCCACAACTAGAGAAAGCCCGTGTGCAGCACCGAAGACCCAGAACAGCCAAAAATTAAAAAAAAAAAAAAACTTAAGTAGAAACACAAAAGACCCTGAATAGCCAGAGCGATTTTGAGAAAGAAAAACAGAGCTGAAGGAATCAGGCTCCCTGACTTCAGGCTAAACTACAAAGCTACAGCCATCAAGAGAGGATGATACTGGCAACAAAAACAGAAATATAGCTCAAAGGAATAGGACAGAAAGCCCAGAAACAAACCCACTCACCTATGGTCAATTAATCCATGACAAAGGAGGTAGGAACATACAATGGGGGAAGATAGTCTCATCAATAAGTCATTCTGGGAAAACTGGACAGCAGTTTAGAAGAATGAAATTAGAACACTCTCTAACACCAAACAAAAACTCAAAATGGATCAAAGACCTAAATGTAAGGCCAAACACTATAAAACTCTCAGAGGAAAACATAGGCAGAGCACTCTTTGTGTTAAATCCCAGCAATATCTTTTTTGATGTCCCTCCTAGAGTAATGAAAAATAACAAAAAAGAAACCAGGACCAAAGTAAACTCAAAAGCTCTCACACAGCAAAGGAAACCATAAACTAAACAAAAAGACAATCCTCACAGACTGAGAGAAAAAACTTGCAAATGATGTGACAGACAAGGGACTAACCTCCAAAATATACAAACAGCTCATGCAGCTCAATATCGAAAAGAAGCAAACAACCTAATCAAAAAATGGGAAGAAAACCTAAACAGATATTTCTCCAAAGAAGACAACCAGATAACCAAAAAGCATATGAAAAGATGCTCAACATCACTAATTGTTAAAGAAATGCAAATCAAAATGACAATGGGATACCACCTCACACCAGTTATAATGGCCATCATCAAACATCTACAAACAATAAATGCTGGAGAGGGTGTGGAGAACAGGGGAGCCTCCTACACTGCTGGTGGAAATGTAAACTGGGATAGCCACTATGGGCTTCCCAGGTGGCTCGGTGGCAAAGAATCCACTTGCTAGTATCCTTGCCAGAAAAATACCACAGACAGAGGAGCCTGGTGGGTACAGTCCACGGGGTCACAAAGAATCAGACACGACTGAGCGCACACACACAGCCACTATGGAGAACGGTAGGGAGGTTCCTTGAAAAACCAGAAACAGAGCTACCATATGACCCAGAAATTCCTCTCCTGGGCATATTCCAGAAAAAAGGCATAATTCAAAAAGATACATGCACCCCAATGTTCACTGCGGCAGTGTTTACAACAGCCAGGACATGGAAGCAACCTAGATGTCCATCAACAGAGGACTGGCTAAAGAAGATGTGGTGCATGTATACAATGGAATGTCAGCCATTAAAAAAAAAAAAACAAAATAATGTCATTTGCAGCGACATGGATGGATCCACAGATTGTCATACTGAGTGACAAATGTCAGAAAAAGACAAATGTTACATAATACTGCTTACATGTGGAATAAAGAAGGCTGAGAGCCAAAGAATGGAAGCTTTTGAACTGTGGTGCTGGAGAAGACTGTTGAGAGTCCCTTGGACTGCAAGGAGATCCAATCAGTCCATTCTAAAAGGAATCAGTCCTGAATATTCATTGGAAGGACTGATGCTGAAGCTGCAATACTCTGGCCACCTGATGCAAACAGCTGACTCATTGGAAAAGACCCTGATGCTGGGGAGAGACTGAGGGCAGGAGGAGAAGAGGGTGACAGAGGATGAGATGGTTGGATGGCATCACTGACTCAATAGACATGAGTTTGAGTGAGCTCCGGGAGATAATGAAGGCCAGGGAAGCCTGGCGGGCTACAGTCCATGGGGACACAGCGAGTCGGACATGACTGAACAACAAATAAAAAGAGTACAACTGAACTTATTTACAAAACAGAAACAGGGTCACAGAGGTAGAAAAAAACTTCTGGTTACCAGGGTGTGGTGAGGTGGGGGCGGGATACATTGGCGATTGGGACTGATGTGCACAGGCCACCACATGTGAAACAGATGAACTGATCAGGACCTCCTGCAGCACCGGGAGCCCCACTCAGTACTCGGTAATGGCCTACATGGGGAAAAGATCCGAAAAGGGGTGGATGTGTGTGTGTCCACACAGTCAGAGCTATGGTTTTTCCAGCGCTCATGTACGGATGTGAGAGCTGGAACATAAACAAGGCTGAGGGCTAAAGAATTGGTGCTTTTGAACTGTGGTGTTGGAGAAGACTCTTGAGAGTCCTCTGGAACAAGGAGATCAAACCAGTCCATCCTAAAGGAAATCAACCCTGAATATTCATTGGAAAGACTGATGCTGAAGCTCCAATACTTTGGCCACCTGACGCGAAGACCTGACTCATTGGAAAAGACCCTGATGCTGGGAAAGATCAAGGGCATGAGGAGAAGGGGGCGACAGAGGATGAGACGGTTGAATGGCATCACCGACTCAATGGACATGAGGTTGAGTAAACTCCGGGAGTTGGTGATGGACAGGGAAGCCTTGCGTGCTGTGGTCCATGCGGTCACAAAGAGTCAGACATGACTGAGTGATTGAACAACAAATACGTATATGTTTATATATAACTGATTCACTCTGCTGTCTACCTAAAACTACTGCAACACTGTAAATCAACTATACTCCAATAAAAATTTTAAACAAGATACATGCACCGCAATGTTCATGGCTGCCAAGACATGGAAGCAACCTAAATGTCCATCAACAGAAGACTGGATAAAGAAGACGTGGTACACACTGCCATATGTAAAACAGATAACCAACAAGAACCTACTGGACAGCACAGGGAACTCTGCTCAATGTTATGCGGCAGCCTGGATGGGAGGGGAGTTTGGGGGAGAATGGATATATGTGTACCTATGGCTGAATTCTTTCCCAGTTCACTTTAAACTATCTCAGCATTGTTAATCTGCTATACCCCAATACAAAATAAAAACTTAAAAAAAAAAAAGATGTGGTACATACATACAATGGAATATTACTCTGGCCCCCTTCATAGATCACAGCCTTGATGTGATGGAGGGGCTTGTGTAACTCAATGAAGCTATGAGCCATGACATGCAGGGCCATCCAAGATGGATCAGTCATAGTGAAGAGTTCTGACAAAATGTGGTTGACTGGAGGAGGAAACGACAAACCACTCTAGCATTCTTGCCAAGAGAACACCATGAACAGTATGAAAAGGCAAAAAGATCACCAGAAGATGAGTCCCCCAGGTCGGAAGGTGTCCAATATGCTACCAGAGAAGAGGACAGAGCAATTACTAACTGCTCCAGAAAGAATGGTGGCTCAGTGGTAAAGAAAAGGTCTGCCAACGCACGAGACATAAGAGACATGGGTTCTATCCCTGGGTCGGGAAGATCCACTAGAGGATCTCCAGTGTTCTTGCCTGGATAATCCCAAGGACAGAGGAGACTGGCAGGCTACAGTCCATGGGGTCACAAAAAGCTGGACATGACTAAAGTGACTTAGCACGCCAGAAAGAATGAAGTGGCTGGACCAAAGCGGAAAGAATGCTCAGCTGTGGGTGTGTCTGGTGGTGAAAGCACAGTCTGATGGTGTACAGAACATCACTGCATAGAAACCTGGGATGTCAGGTCCATGAATCAAGGTGTACTGGATGCGGTCACAGCAGGAGATAGCAAGAGTGACATCTTAGGAATCAGCGAACTAAAATGGACAGGAACGGGCAAATTTAATTCAGATGACCATCATATATTACTGTGGGCAAGAATCCCATAGAAGAAACGGAAAACCCTCACAGTCAACAAAAAAATCTGAAATACAATACTTGGGTGCGACCTCAAAAACAACAGAATGACCTCCATTCATTTCCAAGGCAAACCATTCAACATCACAGTAATCCAAGTCTATGCCCTGACCAGTAATGCTGAAGAAGCTGAAGTTGGACAGTGCTATGAAGACCTTCTGGGCTTTCCTGATAGCTCAATTGGTAAAGAATCCGCCTGCAATGCAGGAGACCCTGGGTTGAATCCTGGGTTGGGAAGATCCGCTGGAGAAGGGAAAGGCTACCCACTCTGGTATTCTGGCCTGGAGAATTCCATGGACTGTATAGTCTGTGGGGTCGCAAAGAGTCGGACACGACTGAGCAACTTTCACTTTCATGATGACCTTCTAGAACTAACACCAAGAAAAGATGTCCTTTTCATCATGGGACTAGAATGCAAAAGTAGGAAGTCAAGAGATACCTGGATTAACGGGCAAATTTGGCCTTGGAGTACAAAATGAAGCAGGGCAAAGGCTAACTTAGTTTTACCAAGAGAACGTGCTGGTCAGAGCAAACACCCACTTCCAACAACACAAAGGACGATTCTACACATGGACATTCAGTTCAGTTCAGTCGCTCAGTCGTGTCCGACTCTTTGCGACCCCATGAATCACAGCATGCCAGGCCTCCCTGTCCATCACCAGCTCCCGGAGTTTACTCAAACTCATGCCCATTGAGTTGGTGATGCCATCCAGCCATCTCATCCTTCAGATGGTTAATACCGAAATCAGATTGATTATCTTCTTCGCAGCCGAAGATGGAAAAGTTCTATACAGTCAGCAAAAACAAGACTGGGAGCTGACTGTGGCTCAGATCATGAACTCCTTACTGCAAAATTCAGACTTAACTTGATGGAAGTAGTGAAAACCACTAGGCCATTCACGTCATGATTCAAATTAAATCCTTTATGATTATACAGTGGAAGTAACAAAGAGATTAGCTCTGATAGACAGGGTGCCTGAAGATCTATATGGAGGTTTGTAACATTGTGCAGGAGGCAGTGACCAAGACCATCTCAAGAAAAAGAAATGCAACAAGGCAAAATGGTTGTATTCGTCTTACAAATAGCTGAGGAGAGAAGTGAAAGGCAAATGAGAAGGAAAAAGATATACCCAACTGAATGCAGAGTTCCAAAGAATAGCAAGGAGAGACAAGAAAGCTTTCTTAAGTGAACAATGCAAAGAAATAGAGGAAAACAACAGAATGGGAAAGATTAGAGATCTCTTCAAGAAAAGTAGATACTCCAAGGGAATATTTCATGCAAAGATGGGCACAATATAGGACAGAAATGGCAAGGACCTAGCAGAACAGATTAAGAAAAGGTGGCAAGAATACACAGAACTGTACGAAAAAGGGCTTAATGACACAGACAACCATGATGGTGTGGTTACTCACTTCGAGTCAACATCCTTGAGTGTGAAGTCAAGTGGGCCTTAGGAGGCATTACTACAAACAAAGCTAGAATTCCAGCTGAATAATGGAATTCCAGCTGAGCTATTTCAAATCCTAAAAGATGATGCTGTTAAAGTGCTGCACCCAATATGTCAGCAAATTTGGAAAACTCAGCAGTGGCCACAGGACTGGAAAAGGTCAGTTTTCATTTCAGTCCCAAAGAAAGGCAATGCCAAAGAATGTTCAAACTAGTGCACAATTGCACTCATTTCACATGCTAGCAAGGTAATACTCAAAATCCTTCAAGTTAGGCTTCAGCAGTACCTGAACCGAGAACTTCCAGATGTACAAGCTGGATTTAGAAAAGGCAGAGGAAGGGGCCACATGTATACCTATGACTCTTTCATGTGGAGGTGTGACAGAAAACAAAATTCTGTAAATCAATTATCCTTCAACTAAAAAATAAATTTTAAAAAGAAAAAAGAAAAAGCAGAGGAACCAGAGATCAAATTGCCAACATTTGCTGAATCATATAGAAAGCTAAGGAATTCAAGAAAACTATTTCTGCTTCACTGACTATTATAAAGCCTTTGACTGTGTGGATCACCAACTGGAAAATTATTAAAGAGATGGGAATTCTAGACCACCTTACCTGCCTCCTGAGAAACTTATATGCAGGTCAAGAAGCAACAGTTAGAACCAGACATGGAACAATGGATTGGTTCAAAATTGGGAAAGGAGTTATGTCAAGGCTGTATATTATCACCCTGCTTATTTTACTGATATGTAGAACAAAATGCCAGGCTGGATAAAGCACCAGCTGGAATCAAGATTGCTAGGAGAAATATCAACAACCTCAGATATGCAGATGATACCATCCTAATGGCAGAAAGCAAAATGGAACTAAAGAGCCTCTTGATGAGGGTAAAAGAGGAGAGTAAAAAAGCTGGCTTAAAACTCCAACATTCAAAAAACTAAGATCATAGCATCCAGTCCCATCACTTCATGGCAAATAGATGGGGGAAAAAATGGAAACAGTGACAGATTTTATTTTCTTGGGCTCCATATCATTGCAGACGGTGACTGCAACCATGAAATTAAAAGACACTTGCTCCTTTGAAGAAAAGCCATGACCAACCTAGACAGCACATTAAAAAGCAGGGACATCACTTTGCCAACAAAGGTCCATAAAGTCAAAGCTATGGTTTTTCCTGTAGTCACATGCAGATTTGAGAATTGGACTTCACAAAGAAGGCTAAATGCCAAAGAATTGATGCTTTTGAACTGTGGTGTTGAAGAAGACCCTTGAGAGTTCCTTGGACTGCAAGGAGATCAAGCCAGTCAAGCCTAAAGGAAATCAACCATGAATATTCATTGGAAGGGCTGATGCTGAAGCTGAACCTCCAATACTTTGGCTGGCTGATGCGAAGAGTCAACTCACTGAAAAAGACCCTGATGCTGGGAAAGACTGACGGCATGAGGAGAAGGGGATAACAGAGGATGAGATGGTTGGATGGCATCACTGACTCAGTGGACAGGAGCTTGAGCAAACTCCAGGAGACAGAGAAGGACAGGGGAGCCTGGTGTGCCATAGTCCATGGGGTCGCAGAGTCAGACACGACTGAGGGGCTGAACAAGAAAACATACCATAATATGAAAGCTAAATAAATGTGTCAGGGGCTCATTTCTAGAAACAGCTAATTGAAACAGGCAAAACCGTCAAACAGAAGTCTAAACGCAGCAAAATAGGAAAAAAATTAAATCAAGGCCTGAGCTCTATCGGCAGGTGTTTTATTGACTGTAATCTGAAGTATGTGTCTGTCTTGTTTCAGAGAGTGGTTAAGAATTTAAAAAAAGAATAAGAACATGCTAAGCATGATTGATCATAAAACCGAACATGTCCATGGCAGTTCTGTTTAAAAATATAATAAAATGAACACCAAAAATTTAACTAAAAATAACACTGACTTTAAGATCACTATTAAAATAATCCTCTCCTCCTGTTTAAGTACCTCAACCCAAGCCTATGCATTAATTCTATTTTTGAATAGAAAAATGACTGAGTTAGATAAGCTGATTCACACACAGAAAGATATGCAAAACCACCTACAGTTCAGTCCCAAACTATCATCCAATCTCAATTTCTGATACAGACAGAGATAAAATGCTCAGCTAGTGACAAGGATTCAGCACTATGGTAAAAGAAAAATGTGCCAATTAGGGTTTATCACAGGAGGCTCAGGACTGTTCAACAGGAGAGAATCTAATAATAGAATCGACCTCATCAATAGTTCAAGAAAAATCATATGATCCCTGAAAAAGAAAAAAAACCAAAATGGTATTTGAAAGAATTCACTACCACCCCCTAAGGCAAAATTTAATAAAAAGAATACAAAAATATTTTTTTACAGGCTGAAGAGGATTCTAAAAATAAGAGCTGGTATTAATGTTATAATTAGTGAAGAACTACTAGAGAGATGCATTTGAACCTCAGAAGTGAAACAAGGATGCTCAATGTAACATATTACAGGGTCTGAGAATTTGGGGAAAATGCAACAGAATACAACAGAGAAACAGTAGGAGCACAAACCAGAAATGAAGATAACTATACTAGCTAATGGTGCTACTAGGATTGCATATCTGCAAAAGCAAACTAGTCAACTAAAGCCAATGGACACAAGAGAAGTATTTTAAATAATCACTGAGCTTCATTTCTCCAGACAAAAACTGATGAGAAAACATAAGAAAAAGAAATTCTATTTTCAATAAAATACTAGCAAATCAAACCCAGTAACACATAAAAAAGATCATGACCATGACATAAAAAAGTCCCATGACCAAGTGGGATTCATCCCAAGTTTACAAGCATGGTTCAACAATGCACAAATTAGTGTGATACACCACTTAAACAAAAGACAATATACAATGGAGGGCTTCCCTGGGGGCTCAGCAGTAAAGAGTCCACCTGCCAATGCAGGAGATGCGGGTTTGATCCCCGGTCTGGGAAGATGCCACATGCTACAGAGCAACTAAGCCTGTGAGCCACAACCATTGGGCTGCTGCTCTGGAGCCCAGGAGCCGCAACTACTGAGCCCACATGCCCTGGAGCCTGTGCTCTGCAACAAGAAAAGCCACGGCAAGAAGAAGCCTGAGCACTGCAACGAGAGTAGCCCCCGCTCACGGCAACGAGAGAAAGCCCGCACGGCAACGAAGACCCAGTGCCGCCATAAATAAAAAATAAACCTTAAAAAATACATACAATGGAAGATGACTCAGCCATAAAACAAGGAATGAAATAAGGCCGTTTGCAGCAACATGGATGCAACTAGAGATTATCACACTAAGTGAAGTAAGCCAGACAGAGAAAGACAAATACCGTATGATATCATTTATATGCGGAATCTAAAACACGACACAAATGCATTCATCTATGAAATGAACAAAATTACAAACACAGAGAACAGACTGGTGGTTGTCAAGGGGAGAAGGTTGTGGAGGGATGGAGTGGGAGGTTGGGGTTAGCAGATATAAGCTTTTATATATAAAACGGATAAACAACAAGGTCTGGCTATAGAGCACAGAGAACTATATCCAACATCCTATGACAAACCAGAAAAGAGTGTTTTAAAAAAGAACATGTATATATGTGTAACTGAATCACTTTGCTATACAGCAGGAATTAACACAACATTGTAAATCATGTATATTTCAATTAAAAAACAAAGAAATGCCAGTTACCATTGGGACAATCTTCCATCACCACCACCCCTAGGAACACACCAAAGGCTGCAAGATTTCCAAGAGCAAAAATCCCCCAAACTGCTCTATGCTGTACTGGTAGGCATTAAAATCCTCTCCCTGGCGGAGAATTGTGTCACATCTCTGAACTGTTGAGCCCAAAGACCAAGAGACAAGTATATGTTAACAATGCCAAGAAGCACTGCTGGGCAGTGGCCCCATTCACAGATTTGAAAACTGAGGCTCAAGGTGGCGACTTTAATTGCGAGGAGTCCCTTACAGACAGCTGGCACACCTCACACAGCCCTGGAGGAACAGAGCTGGGGCTGACACATTGTCTGTGCAAGGGTTCCGGGGGTGGGGGCTTTCTTTGTTGCCTGCTCAAGCCACTGTCCATCTTGGTATTTTCAGACTATCAACAGGATGAGCAATGAAAGGGAAGTGGTCTCACACAATGTTAAAAAAATACTTTAACACACCAAGACTCAGAACAGCATGACAGGAGGACAGAAATGGAAGTGTGGGGCTGTGGCAGCTTGGGATCAGGCCCAGCTGTTGGTGGATATATGTGGGGGGGGGGGCGGTTCCCTGACACGGGGTAGGGCGGGAGCTGGGTAGCATACGGAAAAAGCATGCGGCACTGATCCTTCCTGGGACTGGGCACACAACAGGGGCCTGATGACACTGCTAGTCACGTCTGCTATGTGCGGGACCTACTCTCGGCAGCTTAGAGACCTTTCACTTTATTCAGGCCTTGCGAGGACTCTTGAAGGTGAATGCTCCCATTTCATGGCTGGAGAAACTGAGGTTCAGAAAGAGAAGTGACTGGCCGGGGTCCTTTGGCCCGGTCTGGCGGACTTTACCAGCTAAGCCCCCTGGCCTCAACCAGCGGGTGGGGCTGCTCCTTCCTGAGTTCCCAGCGCTCAGAGGGGCTGCACACCCTCCGGTGTGACACCGTCCCAGCACGGCGTGGCCCCCCCATGCCCCGGACAGCTCGGCCCCAGGCTGTGCTCCATACCTCGGGCTGGGTCCCTGACTCAGTTTCCCCTCCCACTTTGGCAGGAAGCTCTGGCTGTCTGGCTACCACTCTGCCAGGTTCACCTTCCTGAGCCCTCTATTTCCATAGCTGTGAAAGGGAGGGGAGTGGACTTTCCTGGTGGTCCAGCGGCTGAGAGTCTGCCTGCCAATGCAGGGGACCCGGGTTCAATCCCTGGTCCAGGAACTAAGACCCCACATGCCGCAGAGCAACTCAGCCTGTGCACCACCACAACTGCGCTCTTGAGCCGTTAGAGCCTGTGCCCTGGAGCAAAGGAAGTCTGAGCCCTGCAGTGAAGAGTAACTCGCTCTCGGCACAGTCCAGAAAGCCTGTGCACGGCAGCGAGGGCCTGGTGCAGCCAAAACACAAACAGCAAAGGAGGCTGGTGGCGGCGACAGTCACAGCCCACAGGGCAACTGGGGGAATTGCAGTGAGCGCTAAATCCTGCTGTCGTAGATCTTCAGGAAATTGATGCACCTCTCGTGTGTGGACGGAGAGAAGGAACACACCCTGCCTGCGCCCCCACCCCCAGAAGCACCAGCGAGCGTGGGTGCAGACTCTCAGCCGGGACGTGGCGCCAGGAGGTGGGCTGCCTGTGGCCAGCTGAGCCACGCCACCGCCCGGCCCACGACCTGCCCCATCTCCCACCTTCTGCCCTCCTCCAGGGCACGGATGCCAACAAAGTGACCGGCCTATGCCTGAAGCCACGCTGGGGCTCTCTCTCCAGCACATGCGGGGAGTCCTGAACTCAGCCAACACTCCTGATGCTTCCACCACCCAGCTCCTGTCTCCCTACATGGACATGGCGTGCTCGCCCCAGACACACTGGGGCTCCTGGTCAAGGTCAGAGGCTCGCGTCCACCCTCTTCCTTCCTCATCTGTAATCCGGCTGCAAAGGCCATGAGACCGGCACGGCTGACACCTGTTCTTGGGGCTGGAGTCCACTCCCTCTCTAGGACTGCGTCCCAGGACCGAGCCTGATTCCAGGAAATGGCCTCATGTTCCAAGCTGGATGCTCCTGGACAGACCCATCCCCAAGCCCCTCCCCTCGTTCCAGTTCACCACGCGACCTTGAGACACCCAAGCAATGCCAGCTTCAGAGCTGGCTTCACCCAACACCTGTCATCACAGGCCCAGGCACCCCTGGGCCAGGATGCTCTCAGACCCAAACCGGTGCTCAGGCCCTCGACCCCCAGGGCTGCCCACACCTGCTGACCTTCTTGGTGTAGCCCATGGCCTTCAGCACTGAGTGGTTCAAGGTCTCCAGGGAAGCCAGGACGTCCTCATAGTCCCCCATGTGGTCCACAAAGTAGTCTGTGGGGGAGGAGGGAAAGCAGAAATCAAAGGTCGTAGGAGCATCACGCCCCTCCCCCGGGTCCTCCCACCAAGGCCATCTGCGCCCCTCCCCCCACAGAATCACCGCGCACCCAAGTCTGCATCCCTGCACAGCGGCACCTACCACACAGCTCCTTGGTGTCCACATGGCTGCATGCAGAGAGAGAGGGGGGCTCAGAGGCAGGCCTGTGCCCCCCGTCCCCCACCCTTCTCCCTCCGGGGTGAGCACAGCCCCCAATGGTGGGGCAACACCCCCACCCTCGCAGCCTAGGTGGCCCCCATTTCACAGATGAGGGAGCAGCCGGTGAAGGCCGCCACCCCGTCCAGAGGGTCCACGTCTGTGCGTCTGTCTGACCTTGTCACCACATCACCCACCCCGTTCCTCTCCCCGAGTCTGTCCAGCGCATCTGGAGCAGAGGGGGCTAAACCAGGGGCTGTGACAGCTGTGACCTCAGCCCCAGGCCCTGCCCTGTCCGGGGGAGTGCCCCCCTTGTTCTCACTCAAGCCCTGGGGTCCCGTGTTCCCGTTCCTGCAGCCAGAAGGCTCTGGGTCTTTCCTCAGAGGCCGAGCACGGGCCGCCCACGCCGGGCAGGTGCAGGCAGCAGCCTCAGAACCCAGACGCTGTGAGCAGGAGCTGGGGGCGGGCGCCTGGGGACCCAGCTCTGTGCATCTTCCGACAGCCTCCCTTCCCGGCCGGCGCCCTCACTGGGAGAGGAGGGGCTGGCCTCGAAAGCAAGCCAGCCTCATCGAGATGGCTCTGGGGAGAGGTTCCCAGATCAGAGGCTCTGCAAACTCTGTTGTGGAGGCTCCCCCCAAAACGCACCCTGAGGGACAAGTTCTCATAGGTCCTGCAGAGAGGAAGCCTGCTTCATGGTGCTCAAAGCAGCATCGCACCAAGCTTCCTGAACCACGTGTGGGCGGTTTGGGGTAGCAAACATGTCTAACATCCCCAGGAGGGAATGCTTACAGCTCACACTCTAGGGAGTGTTGGAGACAAAACACCCAAAGGTCTTCAGAGCTCTGACTTTTTGCTGATGGGAAGTCCACCCCGCCCGCACTCACATCAGTGCCTCCTCCGCCCCACTCCAGCTGCCCGAATGAGGCTGAATAATCTGTGGGCACCTGCAAAGCCCTTTCAAGCTCCCAGGGGAGCTGCAGGACCCACTCAGAACCTCCATCTGGCTCCAGACACAAAGCCCTCCCCTGGGGTCTGCGGCAGGAAGCAGTCCCTTTCAAGTGGCCTTTCCTGGCCACCTGCCCCACCCTGGCCCCAGGCCACCTCCAACCTGGGCCCCCTGCCAACAGGCCTGGGGACAGCTCCTCCTCCAGACCACCTCTAGCCTGGCCCAGGGGACCCCAGCCTATCAAACCTGCCCCCCCAGCAGCTCCAGGAACTCAGGTCCTCATCACCTGAGTGGGGTGGAGAAGGGGCAGGGGCGTCCCCCTGCCTGGCCACCACTCGGAAAGGGCGGGGCTGAAGTTCAGGGTGGGAAGGGTCGGTCTGGTCCGTGAGTAGAGTGCGCATTTTGCGCTGGATTTAGGGATTGGCTGGGGCTGGAGGAGTTCGGGGTTGATTGACCTGCAGGTTAGGGTTCTGGCTGGGTTGGAGAAAACGTAGAGAGTGAGAAGGAAGGTTAAGGTCCGAGTGAGGACCAGTCTGGTCTAAGGTTGGCCCCGGTGAGGAAGAGGATCTCAAAGCTCGTGCTGCGACTGAGAACAAGCGTGAGGTGTTGGGGTCTGAGCTGAGCTGGCTGATTACCCCTTTGTCATCCTGTGTATACTCTGCTTCCCAGATGGGACAGTGGTAAAGAACCTGCCTGCCGGTAGAGGAGATGTAAGACGTGAGTTTGATCCCTGGGTCAGGAAGATCCCCTGGAGAAGGGCATGGCAACCCACTCCAGTATTCTTGCTTGGAGGATTCCATGGACAGAGGGGGCTGGTGGGCTGCAGTCCATGGGGTCGCACAACTGAAGTGACTCAGCACGCACGCACATATATTCTGCAAACCTAGGCTCTCTGCCTGCTTCGCCACATTGCGTTCAGAAAAGACAAACACTTGCCAACACAATCTCAATCTGTCCACTCCCCAGACCGTCCTGGCCAGTGGGGGCCAAAGAGATGGGACTCTGGATTAGCGGTCCAGGGGAGTAGGCACTGGAGACTGGGCGATGCCACCTCCCAGTTCCAGCCACCGAGACTGAGCTCACTTGGTGTTGTCGGAGTCGATGGTGTGGAAGAGATCCTCCAGTTCTCTCTCATTGAGGACGCCATCTGCAAAGAAGAGCTGGAACTCCTCCAAGGACAACTTCCCGTCATCTGTGAGGGAGGGGAAGGGAGGGCAGCTGGTGTCGAAGCGACGGGACATCCCCAAATCAACAGAGGAGCCACAGCCAGGCAATCCCCGCCTGCCCCTGCCAACCCCCCAGCCAGCAGCCACACTCCCGCACGGGTCACCCCTGCCTGCGGCATGAACCCACAGCAGCCACCATTTCACAGAGACCAGCTGCCCACTCAGCTCACTCCCCACCCAACAGAGCAACACCCATGTACCAGGACTCACCTCACCAGCAAATACTGGGGTTCCTCAAGCCCCGCAGGCAACAGGCAGACAGAGAGCACCTGTCAGGCAGCCGTCTGTCCGAGTCACCTGCCCAGCTGGAGGTAGGTAACCCCACACCTGTTACCTCCAGCGGTTCCCAGCCTTTTGAGCAACAGGGATTGGTTCCATGGAAGACAACTTTTCCGCAGACCAGGGGGAGGGGGTGGTTTCAGGACAGTTCAAGCACATTGTGCACTTTAGTTCTATCATTTTATCAAACCTCAGATCATCAGGCGTTAGATCCCAGAGGTTAGGGATCCCATCCCCGTAAGAGGCAGGTTTAAACCTGGGCGGTCTGAGGACCACTCTCACTTGCTTCCAAAAGCCCAGAGAACCTCTGCACACTTAAATCATCTCTACCCCAGCACCCAGGTCCTGCCTGGGGAGGCAACGACCTCGCTCCTCTCTGCCTTTGCAGGGTGTGGCGTGACCAGCTGCCAGCAGGGGCAGAGAGTCCTCGGCAGACCGCGGATGCAGCCCTGAGGATGCCAGAGCCCAAGGGGAGGTGGCGGCAGGCCCGGGTGGGGCTCTGGACGGGGGCCCCCACAGCGGACACACCTATCCCAACGCGTCCCTCCCCATCTCACACCTTCAGCCTCCACCGCTGTCGCCCTGGGTAGCAGCATCTGCTGGGGAAGCTCTCATGGATCGGGGGCAGCCGGGCCCCTGAGAGAGGGGCTCCCAGCAGAACTCCAGCTCCTCCCACCTGGGCTCTCCAGCTCAGCACACTCATCTCCCAATCCCACCCCTGAAGCCACGACCCCCTCCTCAATGACCTTAGATAGGTCCTGCTCCTCCCCAAAGGCACGTCTGTGGGAGGCACTGGAGGTCAGGGAGAAGGGAGAGCCCAAGACCCTTCTGGCCCCAGCCTCTCTCCATAGACTCCCTTCATTACTTCCAGCCAGTCTTCACTCAAAGCCCTTGAGAGCCCACGTGGTGCTTTGTGTGGATTAGAAAGAAATGCCCTTCCTGGTGGGCAGGGTGGTGGAGATGCAGGCCAGCATTAGAGCTCCTTAGGGGAGGGGCATGCAGGCTGGATCTGAGGTCCTCAATTCTCTCAAGTAGATGCCCTTGCACAGTGCACAACATGCCCAACCAGACATGGCAGACCTACTTAGGCCCAGGGTGGAAGTCACTCATATGTTTCTTTCTTTTTTTTTCAAAGGCATTTTACCTCTGTGTTTTATCTTCATTTTAGTTTATTATTTTTGGCTGTGCCAAGCAGTATGCAATGTCTTAGTTCCCTGACCAAGGATCTAACCTGTGTGCCCTGCGGTGGGAGCACTGAATCTTAACCACTGGGCCACCAAGGAAGTCCCCACTGTACATTTTAAAGGCTCTGGAGCTTCTACTCTGCTGCCAGCAGCTCTGCAGGGGCTCAAAGTAGGGCAACAGGAGACAGTGAGCTCCTCACATCTTGCAGGGCTCCCCTCCGCCCATGCTGAGAGGGGGGATATGAGAGAGTAGGCGCAGGCTTGCATATGAGGGGGCTGGGGCAACATGCCGTGTGCCTCCAAAATCCTGGCTCGGGTTTTAATGTCACGAATGGGAGGATGAATTTCTAACTCTCAAAATCCAGAGTCCCCCTGAAGACAAAACAAACACGCCCTCCCCTCCCCAATCACACATGAAGACCCAAAAACCAACCATAAAAAGTGCAGGGTAACAGCTGTGAAATACATAAACGCTAAGTTATGGCTCTGTCTCCTGTGAAAGAGGATGCTTTCCAAATTTTCTTTAGCAAGACTGATGATGATCCAGCAGTCAGGGGCAGAACCAGGGCAGACACACGGGCTCTGTGTGTTCACGCATCTGGTCCTCACACACCACCTGGCAGCCACCACCCCCCTGTTCACAGAGCAGACAGGCCAGACCAGTTATGGGACTTGCCCAGGTCCATCAGTGGGAGCTCAAACCCAGGCTGCCTGGCTCCTAAGTCCACGCTCCCAACCCAACCTGGGCAGGGCCTTCTGTCAGGACCGGCAGCCACAGGTCACACAGAGAAGCCGCGGCCAGGCCTGGACTCAGGGGAAGTGTGCTGTGAACGACTCCTCGTGTCTGCCCCGGGCAGGGCACCGCCAGCACCTCCAACCAGTCTGCACTCAGAACGGGCAGAGAGGGGCCCGCCCGCCTCCCGGGCCCAGAGCCTTCTGGGCTGACATTTACCGTGAACATCCCAGCACAGCGCTAATGAACCCAGATCAGCTAACGAGGGAGGCAGCATCTGCCCGGGGCCTCTGTGCAATTAGAGGAGCCAGCGGGCCTGCACCTCCAGGACCCCTGAGCGGGCCGTCTGAAGGCGTCCACACTAATGAGCAGGAGCTCGGCCTCTGTCCCAGTGACCTTTCAAATGCCAGGAGTCTGCTGGCGCCCCGGCCCCTGGAGGGAGACTCACTGGCACTCACTCCTCTGCCGGCCGCCACACCACCCTTCTGGGCCCCAGACCCCCGGCTACCAGGCAGGCCCCCTACTCTCTGCCTCCCCTCGGGGGCCACGGCCGGTCTCCGCCCTCACCCCCACGAAGACGCCTCTGACCTGGGAGCCGCCAGGACAGGCCAGCCTGAGCTGAGCCCTTGCTCCTGTAATCCCAGAGGCTGATTCCACTGCAACCCGGGGTCTGGGGCCTCATTTGGGACCATCCTGCCATCCCTGCAGGCATCTTGCTGCTGTGGACGCTGGGGGCAGAGCTGGCATCTACCTGTGCTACATGTGTGTGTCCGCACACCTGCCGTGTGCCCCTGTTTACACCCACACTCACCCCTTCTCCCATTCCCCTGCCCACACGATGTCTGCAAACTGGGCTGGATTCAGTCCGAACTTCCTGCCTGGCCCCCCAGCCCAAACTCTGTGATCTTTCGCATGTCCTCCCCAGCCTTGATTCTGTCACAGGTAAAAAAGGGGGGTGACGTTCCTCTGCCACTAGGACCCAAGGGAATGTCCAATGAGGAAGTCTGGTGTGTAATGGATGCTCCACAGCCGCCAGCAGTCTCCACCAGATGTTGATGCCCCGTGATGTCCAGGGTGGGAACCCAACACTTGTTGACAAATCACCGCCCATTTTCCAAGGCTCAACGCTCATCAGCTGGCGTGAGGGCTCACAGATCCCTTAGAGCATGCCAGGACCCGAGCCCCACTCCATCCCCGACAGCCTCACCCCAAGATAGGTACCAGCATGACCACCCCCACCCACAGATGGGGACGCTGAGGCCCTGAGAGTCTGGGGACTGGCCTGAGGTCAGAGCTGGGAGGGAGCTGAGCCCAGGCAGTCCCTGCAGCAAAAGGGGGGGTGCTCCCCGGGGACCAGCACATCCCATGTGAACCCCCCTAACGGCCACTGGCGGCAGCCAGGAAGACGAAAGTCTCAGGGAGAGGAGGGGGCTTGGGGCCTCTGTGGGGGCCACAGAAGCAAAGTCGAGGGTCTCTGAAGCTGTGCTTGGGGGGTGGAAACACAGTCTCTGATGGCAGCAGGGCGGGGGGGTGGGGGCGCTGAGCAATGAGGACGAGGCGAGCAATCTTGCCTGAAGGGAGACCAGGGCGCCTGCCACCCACACATTGCAAAGGTTCCTGCAGAGCTGAGCATCCAGAAAGACACACACACACAATTCCACACACACACACAATTCCACACACAGCCGGCGTGTACAGCAATGGTCACAGAGATCCGCACACACAGGTTCCGAAGCACAGAGACAGACGTGCAGCCACACCCAGACGGCTGCCCCCGGGCACGCACACACCACGCTCCCAGGAGTCACACCCGGTCACCACCTGCGAGGCAGCAGCTGGGCACCAAGGACCACCTGTGTGCTGGGCCCACGACAGGGACAAGCCCAAACCCCTCAGCGTGACACCTCGCCATCCGCTGAGGGGCGTGGCCAGCACACACGGCAATGACCACGTGGCCCCTGCCGGCCATACACTAGAAGGGTCCGAGAGGCCTGCAGGGGGGTCAAACCCCCGGACCCTCTCCTCTAGTCTCTAACCGCTCAGGCTGCGAAGTCACAATGACTTCTTGGTTGCTGCTGAAGTCCCCCCACCGTGTCCCTCCGCTTCCTCCATGCTCCGTATGGAACTGCTCCTGAGGCTGCTGCTGCCTCCCAGAGGCCTGGGAGGGGCCCCCATCACACCTGGGAATTGGGGGGCGAGAGATGGAGAACCCCCGGGCACTGGCGGCCAGCCCAAGTCTCATGGTCTCGCCTCAGTACCAGGCAGGGACAGCAAGACAGTGACTCCCAGGGTCAGCAGGGAGGGAGGCTGCGGGCAGGTGCCGGGTCAGCTGTGCCCACTCCTCCCTCGGCAGGGGCCTGGATACTCAATCAGTATTTTCTCAAGACATTAACACTGAGCACCGCCTGCTTCTCTCCCCCAAAGCTCACCAGCCACATCTCCTCCCTTCATTTTCCCAACAGCCCTGGGACGTAGACAGGTTAAGTATTATCACTCCACTCTAGACATGGCAAAACTGAGGCCTAAAGTGGGACTGTGTCCTGGTTCAAGACCACAGAAGCCGCTTTGACCCAAGAACGAGGACTACAGTGTGGAGACAGACGTAGGCTCAGGGGGCCCCTGCCTTCCAGAAAGGCCGGGGTGGAGCAATCCCCAGTGGGGGTTCTGAATTCACAGACCACAACACCATGCTCACTTTGTGCGGGAAGTCTCGCAGGGGGTGGGGGGGGGGTGGTGGAGGAAACGCCAGGGGTCCGCAGCAGAGCCTGGACAGCCTTCCTACAGCTGGGTGACCCCGGGCAAGACAGAACTTGTCTGGGCCACCACAGAGTTGACAGAACAGGGGCGGCAGCATGGACGTCTGAGGAGGCAGTGTGCCGGGGCCTGGGGTGAGGCTGGGGGCTTCCTGGGCGTCCCTGGCCCGGCCCAGCTGCAGGAAGTTGAAGCGCATCGAGCGCTGACCTCACCGCTTTGCCCACACCTGCCCGCTGAAGCCGCAGGGCTCCCCTGCTCAGTAGGAACCACGGGGGCCCCGTCGTAGGATGGGGAAACTGAGGCGCAGGGCAGCGTCCTGCACCCCGCCGCCCCCCCAAATAGAAAGGTCTAGGTCCTCACTCGGGGACAGCGGGGGGTGGGGTGGGGTGCGGGGAGACTCACCATTTTTGTCCGCACGGCGGAAAATCTGCAGAGAAGAGAGGTCGAGTCAGCATCGGCCAGGAGGAGCAGGCTTCCGACACCCCCAGCCCAGTGGTCCCGGAAAGCCGGGCCCCCTCACCCCCCCGAGGAAGGAGACCCGGGGGTGGGAGGGCGTTTCAAGCAGCTGCCCCTCTTCCTCGGGCGCCGCTGGCCATGCGGTCGAGCGCATGCGCGGACAAACGCGCACACCATCCCGTGCGCCCGGGTGTAGGTCCAGAACCCTCGGCCCACGTGTCGCACCCGCAGGCGGCCGCCCGCTCCCACTCTCGCTCCTGCTCCTGGGAGGCAGCCACTCACCTTACACCCCCACCAGGACCCCTCGAGGGCCTGGTGTTCTCCAGGGAGGGTGGGTTAAATCTGAACAGAGGTGTCTGCCAAGGGAGCCTCGAGGCCTGGCGACGGGACCATGCGCCAGGGAACGGCAGGGCTAGTTTTTTCGGGGTGTGGGGGGTCAGTGGGTTGGAGCAGCCCGCAGGGAGCTCAGAAGGAGGGGCGGGGGAGGGGAGGGGAGGGGAGGGGCAGCCCGGTCCCCTTCAGCCTCAGGTCAAACCAGATAGCTCCTCCTCCTGGGGTTTTTAGGACCTAGTAAGCCTTGCTGGGGGCTTCCCTGGCGGCACAGATGCTGAAGAATCTGCCTGCAATGCGGGACACCTGGGTTCGATCCCGGGGTCAGAAAGATTCCCCTGGAGAAAGGAAATGCTACCCACTCCAGTGTTCTTGCCTGGAGAATCCCATGGACAGAGGAGCCTGGCAGGCTCCATGGGGTTGCAAAGAGTCTGACCCTTCTGAGCCACTTAGCATGCATGCACGCAAGCTTTGCTGAGGGCAGGAAGAGGGGGAGACGCCGCCCCCAGCGTGTGACCCTCACACCTTGGAGAGCGGGAGCCGATCTCCTGCCTCCAAGCCATACGGGGGACATCCATTGTCGGGCACCTGGGGCTGTGACAAACTGAAGCAGCAGCTTAGGAAGGATATTCTCAAAAAATTCCCCCTTCCTTGAGCTGAACCCCAAGTCGGGGCAAGGGACACGGGTCTGGAGCCACTGTGGCTGAGGCAGAAAAGGGGGCAGTTGCCAGCACCCCAGCCTGTGCACCCCACACGCCTGCTCCTGACTGCAAGGTTCTTGAGGAGCCTGGAGTCCCACCTTTAACGCTCGGGGCTGGGCGCGAGCGTTAAACAAGTGACTGACCCGACAGGAGATGTGGCCCTGGCACTCGCCCATCACCCCCATTTCACAGATGGGAAGACTAAGGCTCAGAGCCGGCTCAAGGCCAGCGTGGTGTGAGGACTCCAGAGCCCACGTCCTGTCCTGTGTGAAGGGGTGGGGGGCGCCTGAACAGAGCTCTCCGCTGCAAGGGCTTTCAGCTGTAAACTCCACTGGGGCTTTGAGAGGGTTCACCTGTGCCGGCGCGTGTGGGCTGTGTGTGAGCGTGTTCTAAGAAGCCCGGGAGCCACGGCCACTCACCGCAGATCCCCCCCTGCCCTCTCGGCTCCGAGCCAGCGATGGGGGCTCCAACAGGAACGTGGGGGAGGGGGGCGGGGGCGAGAGGAAACCCACACTGTTCCCCACTCAGCAGGATGTGATACACACACCTCTCCCAGAAACCCACCCACCTCACACAAACATGGCACCCCCACCCCCGTGTCACCCACCACGGAGGACCCTCATTAGGACAGGCACACCCCACTGCCACGCTGCCCTTGAGGTGGGCAAAGCTCCCTCCACCCCTCCCAGCACTCCACGGGGGATGCCCCCCGACCCTGGCAGCCACCCACCCTGTAGAAGCTCCCTCCTACGGAGGGAAGTGGGTGGGAGGGTGAGCTGGGGCGGTTTGGGCCCCAGAGGGCGTGGGGGAGGAGGAGGGAAAGGAAGGGGAGGGATGGGGTGGAAGGGGATCAAAGACAGACGGCTCAGAATGGAGTGGTGGTCCTCAGAGAGGATGGGGGATGGCTCCAGTCCTACTGAAAGGAGAGGGGAAGACAGGTGGGGAGGGGGCTTTGCTTTTAAAAAGATGGTGCTTGAGGCAAAAGGGTTGAGGATACAAGGGCTTAGGGTCCAGAGCTCGGACATGAAAAATGGCCCCGGACCCAGGGACTGTGTGTGTGATGGGGTGGGTTGGGGGGAAGAGTCTTAGAAAAGCAAGGACGGGGGGCAGGGGTCCGGGGTGGGCAGGAGGAGGGACCGACGGCGGTCCGGGACGCGAGTCCCGGGAAGGAGCGGGGTGAAGGATGAAGTGCGGGCTGGAGAAAGATGAGGGTTTGGCCAGGACAGAAGTAGGGGGCGGTGGCCGGGTCGAGGGCCTCCAGGGTCCCGGCTCCGAGAACGTGGAGATCCCGAGAAGGGGAGGGAGGTAAAGGGGTCGTTCCAGTCCGAGGACGAGAAGGACCCGCACGGAGACCGGCCCGGGGGGCAGAGCAGCTGGGGGCCGCGATGTGTACAAGGAGGAGCCGGTGGATCCCGCTCTGGACCGCTGCGGGTGGGGGCGGGCGTCCCTGCCTGGGGACCCCTGCCCTCCAGGGAGAAGGGGGTCTTGCAGGTGCCGGCGGGGACCCGGGAGCGCGGCGTCCGCGTCGCCCGCGGGGGAGAACGGGTCCCGGCCCGCGCGTACTCACGTCCAGGATGACGGCGGTGCCCCCGCGCGGCGAGGCGGGGCCCGGGTAGGGGCCGGGGTCCGCGGCTGGGGTGTCGGGGGTGTCGGGGGCGTCGGGGGCCAGCGGCGCCCGGGGCTCGCCCATCCTGGCGCCCACCCAGCGCAGCAGCCCGCCCAGCGCCCGGCCCTGCGGCGGCGGCTCCCGGAGCAGCCTGTGCGCGCCGGCCCTGCACAGGCGCGCCGCCCGCTCGCACATCGCGCCGCGCCCGCCGCCGCCGCCGCCCGGAAGCCCGCCGACCCCCGCCCGGCCCGCGGCCCGCCCCCGCGCGACCCCCTCCCCGGCGCCGCCCGCCGCCGCCGCCCGCGCGCCCCGCCCTCCCTCCCTCTGCCCCCGCGGCCGCGGCCAAGCGGGGACGGGCCGGCGCCGGGGGACGGGAGGGGGGGCGCCGCTCCGCCCGGACCCGGAGCCACGTGCCCCGTGGGCCACCGCCCCCGCCCCGGGCGGCCGGGCGCGGCAGCAGGGGGCTGCCGGCAATGGGGTGCAGGGCTGGGGAGCTAGACCCCGGCCCGGCCGCGGAGGGGGCTGCCTGGCAGGCGCGGGGTGGTGGAGGGTATGGCTTCGGGGGTGCATCCCTGGGGGCTGCCCCCATTCCGAAAGTCTCCCCCTGCCCGCCCCCCGGAAGAATTGCCCCCCTCCCCCGCGCCGTGGCGCCGCCGCCGCCGGGGCCGGAGCGCCGTGTCCGGCGAGCCCGGAGCGCCCTCTGCCGGCTGCAGCCCAGGGAACGCGCGCCCACACACCGGGGCCACTTTCTCCACTCCGCAAGTACCCACTCGTCCCTTCCACAGGGTGCACGCCCCTCAGACCTCCCCCGCGCGTTAACGCCCAGAACTAGTCTTCCCCACCCCTGGAACACCCTCTTCCCCTTATACTCCCCATGTCCATCCTTCCAGACCCCACCCACCGAACCAGAGAATTAAAGGAGCCCCTGCTGGGTGCTAGGCCTGGTGGCCGCACTGGGTTGCAAGAACAAGGGAAAAACAGAGGAGGGCTTGCCTTGGCCTCCTGGAGCTTACAGCCAAGTGGGCGGAGCCAGATACTGGAATGATCCCACAAATAATGAAGAGTGAGAACTGAACTGCAATGAAGGGGTGGAACCCTGACCCACTAGAGTGGGCTCTACCTTCAGGCCACGGAGGGGCATATGTCAGAAGAGGCTTCCTAGAGGAAATGGTCCTTATGCTCAGAGACTGTAAGAAGAGGAGGAGTTAAAGAGAGGATGGGGAAGTTCCCTGGGCTAGAGCTTAGCCTGTGCAAAGGCCCTGTGGCAGGTTCAAGTGTGGAGAACACAGAGGATCCACTGAAGGGAGAGGGAGTGAGCGGGACTAGACCCGAGGGGTGGGCGGGGCTGGGAAAGCCTCCCCAGCACCCACTCCTCAGTCACATCTGCCCTTCCCCTTGGGACACCGCCCAGTGTCCCCCAGCCCCGGGACCCTCTCCCACACAACCCTGTGCTTCTGCCCCTGCTCTGACTCCCCAGCTCCCGGGGTCAGGGTCCTGGGCACCTGGCCCCCTCCCCAAGCAGAGAGTCCTCAGACACAGGAGTGGAGGCAGGCGCTGGTTTTATTTGGGACCTGATTCTGGAAAGAGCGGGGCCTGGAAGTCCTCCTGGCTCGGTGCTCCGCGGGCCCTGGTGATCCCAGCTCACACGGGCCACTTCACCCCCAATTACAGCTCTGGGCCTACCGTGTCCTGTGGCCACTGTTTCCACCCTGGTCTGAGTCCGGGAAGTCTGGGTTTCCCACTCTTCATCTGAGAGGCCTGTGGCGTGGGCTCATGGCTGCTCCTGTCTCCTGCAGGAGAGGCCCCCTCCCATCACTGGGGCATCTTGGGACGCACTGTGCATCCGGCAGGGCTGTGGTGATCTCCCTCCTCTTAGGGCCTGGGTGTAACGCTGCCGGGCCAGGTGCTAGGGTGGCTTCCTGGCCTCCTTCCGCAGCAGGGAGCTGGCCACGGCCAGGGCCCCGCCCTGCACGAAGCGCACAAAGTTGTCCCCGGCCAGCGGCCCCACGGCGTACAGACCCTCCTGGTGGATGCTCTGGTAGGTGAAGGGGTCCACCTCAATGGGGTTCCTCTTGGCACTCAGGGGCTGGTCAGGGTCCACGGCGAGGTCGGCGCCTGCCCCCGGGAGGAAGGACAGATTGGGGTGGGAGCCGATGAGCACCAGCACCAGGGCCACGCCGAAGACCTTCTGGAGGCCCTGGGGGTCGCGGAACACGGCCTGGCGGTCCTCCTTGAGGAGCAGCAGCTGGTGCTCTGGGAGGCTGCGGTAGCCCTCGTAGGGGCTGGGCGACAGGATGGACTGCTCGCGCATCATCTGGTGAACCTTGTGGTACTCGGGGTACAGCATCTTGGGCAGCTGGTTGAACACCAGGCCGGGGTCGTCCACGGGCCGGCGGAAGGCGTGGATCACAGGGACGTTGTAGTGGCGGGCGTAGAGGACCGCGTCTGCGGCCGACAGCCCCGCCCCGATGATGAGGACAGGGTCCGAGGACGGGGACACCGTGCCTGCCCGCGTGGCCGCCTCCAGGGCCGACAGGTCGTGGTGGACGAAGGGCAGGGCCTCCCCAGGGACGCCGAGGCGGGCCGGGCTGTCAGACGTGCCTGTGGCCAGGACTATGTTGCGGGCACTCAGGGAGAAGGACTGCTGGCTCTGGTCCTCGGTGGTCACGGAGCCGCTCACCTGGAAGAGCGGGCTGGGGTCCCGGGCCCCAGGGCTGCTGGGCTCGGGCGTCCCCCACTCCACGGCCGTGACCACGGCGTTGGACACGAAGTTGTGGCTCAGGTCCTTCTTGATCACGTAGTCGCTGTAGTAGTGGGCGATGTCGCCGGCCGTGGCCCGGCTATTGCGAAGACCTCTGGGGGAGGGGAGGACGAGGAGGCGTGAGTGTCAGTGGACTGGGGTGGGACTGGGGCGGTCATCGGGTGGACAGGCTGGAGTCAGGCCCTGGAGTGTGGCTGCACCACCCCTGGGCGTAGGACTTGCTCAAGGGGTTCAGCCCCTCTGAGCTGTAAAAACCTCTCTTTTCTGTACAATGGAGCTGATGAGGGTGGGGTTGAGAGTGTGGCCTCTGGTGCCAGAGGGCCTGGGTCCTGTGGGAACCCCCTGCCTCAGTCCCTCATTTGCAAAATGACCGCGGTGACAGCACTTGTCCCCTGCCGTCGTTGAGAGGCTCAGATGACAGGAGTGAAGGGTTTAGACTAGAACCTGACAGGCTGTGAGTGACGCGGGGTTGGCCATGACACTTTCCTCCAATACTGACCAGTATTCTATGTGCATTGGGGTAGGATTCCATTTTTATAAAGTTCACACAGATAAAGCTCATCTATGGAGTTATACATTCAGAGAGGGGTGGCCTCTTAGGAAGGGGGTGATTGGGAGGGGCCTGAGGGGGGCTTCTGGGGAGAAGGGGTCTGCTTTTTGAGTTTGGGTGACTGAAACGTATGTGTATCCACTTTGAGAAATTACATCCACCTGCAGGCATGTGAATTGTGTGTTTCTATATGTGCTTATATTTCAGTGAAGAACTAGGTTGAATAATAACCCACATAGAGCACTTAACACAGTCCTCAACACACAGTACCAGCCGTGGCTGTTGTTACTGTTATTTTTGTTGTTATTATCACTCTTGCTATTATTACCACCTTTTCCAGGGCTGTTGCCAGTGGGTGAGGCATAGACGATGCCATCTCGGCTCCTCCCTGTAGCTTCCCAGGTGACCTTCAGTGAGTTCCCTTCACTGACTTGTGGACATGTTGTTTTGGATTAACTCAAAGGGAATCTTTTGTGACACATCGTCAATACAACCCGTCAGTAAGGACGCAAGATTGTAGGTGAGCTCAGATATCCCTTAAGGCCACTGCAGCCAACCCAACTCATTAGGCTGCTCCTGAAACTGGAACTCTGGAATTCACGGCTGTGGGTTGGTCATTTCCACTCCTCTGTTTTAGTAGAAAGTGTTTTAAAGGGCTGTCCTAAGAGGATGTTGCACCCAGGGTTCCTTATAATAATGCACATTGGAAAGAATGAAAGCTCTGTGACTGGGGAGTGGTTTAGGAACTGCGGCAGCACCATGAGGACAGGGGGTGCGTCTGTTGTGGCTTTTGGCTCTGACATCCAAGCACAAGGGCTGGTGTGTAGGAATGAGTGGAGCTGCCCGCCCCTCTCGGGAATATTACATGGCCGTGTGACAGCATGGCTGCAGTCACTGTGTAATCACCATGTGAGATCCTTGTGACATAACGTTATATTTTAAGAGTAGGACAGGAAAGGGTGTGTCTGCTGAAATTTACATTCCTGTCTGTCTGTTAACACATCACTACACCGGCCTGGATGTCTTTCTACCACATTTGCTGGGGCAAAAAATATTTGTGTCAAAAGGACAGACCATGAACTCTGGAGGGATGGAACAGAGTTTCCAGAGACGTCAAGCGAGGTTTCCAATAGATCAACTGCCTACTGGGTGGCTGAGCACCGAAGAATTGATGCCTTCGAACTGTGGTGCTGGAGAAGACTCTTGAGAGTCCCTTGGATAGCAAGGAGATCTAGCCAGGCAGTCCTTAAGGAAATCAATCCTGAATATTCATTAAAAGGACTGAAGCTGAAGCTCCAATACTTTGGCCACCTGATGGCGAAGACCTGACTCATTGGAAAAGACCCTGATGCTGGGAAAGATTGAAGGCAGGAGGAGGAGGGAATGATAAAGGATGAGGTGGTTGGATGGCATCACTGACTCGATGGACATGAGTTTGAGCACGCTCCGGGAGATGGAGGAGGACAGAAGAGCTTGGTGTGCTGCAGGCCATGGGGTCACAAAGAGTCGGACACGACTGAGAGATTGAACAACAGGCCCCCTGTCAGAACCCAGAGGGAGGAGAAAACGTTCAAGGGCAGATGCCACCCTGAGCACTGGGCGACTTTACGCCCTGTGCCCCGGGATAAGCAGGGGCTGGCATCTGTTGTGATTCGGCTGTCTCTCTGGGGTGGTGAGAAGTGTGCAGTGTGGTCATTATGGAGCAGGAAGTGGGATGGGAAGAGAACCCTCCGAGGTGCGGCAGTGCTGGGGAGGAGTGCGGGGTTAGGAGTCAGCTGTCTTTTTTTTCTCAGTTTCCAATTTCCTGTACTGTGGTTATGTTTCTAATGCAAAATCAATTTTAAAAAGTGCATCCGATTGATTAGCTGACTGAGAAAAAGAGACGGTTGCAGGCCAAGCTCAGAATATCGGGAGGGGCTGCGGGAGGCCAGAGGACCGGGGAGCCTGGGCCAGAGGCTCCAAGGCAGGATGTGGGGGGCAGGGGCCAGTGGTCAGCTCTCCTTAGAGCCTGGGATGCTACAGGGAGGCCCAGTCGAGATTGAGAGGCAGGAGCACTGGACGGGGAGTCCTGGGGAGCCCAGCTCTGCTGCTTACCGCCTGTGCGGCCCTGGGCAAGTCCTTTCCCCAGCCCGGGCCGCAGCGTCCCCCTCGAGGGCAGGCTTGATGAGCCCCTGAAGCCCCTTGACCTCTGGCTCCTGGTTCAGTGTCGGGGGCGGGCTCGGGTCTTCCCTGCCCACCGTGGCTTTCCAGGGAACCCTCACCTGCGCTTCTTGCACATCCAGTCCTTGACCTGCAGGTCGGGGAGCCCCATCCACTCGCCTTGGCTCAGGGTCACCATGGAGCCTTCAATGGACTAGGAGTGAAGGAGAGCAAAGTCCAGGTCTCTGCTGGCCCCCAGCTGCCCCAGGGCTGGAGAGCAGGGGAGGCCTCAGCTGGGGCTGGGGGTGGGCGGAGGGGAGGGTGGAGGGGGCAGTGGGGACCAGTAGGGAAAGGTGGGGAGTGCAAGAGCCCTGACCTGCGTTAGGGAGGTTTGGTGCAAGTCCCCGCACCCCGTCCAGGCCCCACTCACATGCCAGGCGCCCCCAGGCGGGTTCCGGCCCAGGACCAGATGGGGGATGGCTCGCTCCTTCTGGTGCCTCCAGGTAAGGACAGACTCCACGCTGCCCCCAAAGTCCGTGTCTGGCCGCAGGAGGGTGTCAAAGAGCAGGGCCACAGGGCTTTGGCACCGGCCTTCCAGGCCTTCGGACAGGTAGTCTAGGTCCTGGAGTTGGGGGCGCGGGGGAGGGCAGGTCAGAGGGGCCCCTGGAGGAGGGCCGCCTGGTCTCACCTTCCCTCCCTCATATCGGGGTGTCAGATGAGCTTGGGAAATGCTGCCTCCCTGAAAGCCATCACACACGGCAGCACACTAAAGGCTCTGACAAGCCCTGCGGTGGCATTTACCCGCTTAGATTCGCCAAACCCAGCGTTTCTCAGCTTTACTGGAGCACAAACGTTTTTCTCTGCGGATTGTACTGAGGGACGGGTGACCTGTTGGAGGCATTCCGGGAAATCCCTATCTAGACCCCATGGTGGCTTACTTCCTCATCCTCCAGCTCCGGGGTGGAGGGGCCCAGCTTGATGGATGCTGCCTGAAGGGGCTGCGCTGAGTGACCTCCTGGGAGGCGAGGGGTGTGGGGGGGGGTGCTGGTCGGCCCTCCCGAGCAGGGGCTAGTAGGTCTGCAGTATCCAGGACTGGGGTCCTCAGCTATGGCTCCGGGGCTGGGGGGCTCATCCTGTGTGTGGTGGGATGTCCCGGCATCCCTGGCCTCAACCCTCTAAGCCAGTGGTGTCACCACTCTGGGCGTGACAACTGAAACTGTCTCTAGATGGCCAAGCGTCCCCAGGAGAGCAAAACCGTCCTGGGTTTAGAATCGCTGGACTAGGGGAGGCGAGGCGAGCTGACGTCTTAGCTGCCACCCCTCTTTCCCTGTTTCTGTGGCTTCCCATGTCTCACACACGCATCCTGTTGTTTCTTGGCTGTGCCACATGGCTTGTGGGATCCTACTTCCCTGTCCAGGGATCGAACTCTGAGCCCGACAGTGAGAGCACCGAGTCCTCACCAGTGGACTAGCGGGGACTTCCCACAAATGCAGCTTTTTTATTTTTGCCTGGGAGAGTTTCCCTGCAGTGGGGGTGTCCGCCCCTGTCCCAGAGCTCAAGCCCACCTGGTCCATGATGGAGACCCCTGGCGCCTCTGAGAGCTTCCTCTGCAGCAGGGGGTGCGGGTGGATGGCATCCGGCCTCACGTAGGGGGTGTAGCCTGAGAGCAGGTAGGACAGGCAGATGCCCGAGGGACCATTGCCTGGGGAGAAAGGGCGCAGTCAGAGGGCAGAGCGTTGGAGCCCCGAGACCACGACCACCACCGAGAGCTCCGGTTTTGATCTGTCTCATTCCCTGATTTGCTCTTCACTCATAAACAAAAACAAAGCATCTATTAGCGCTGCACCACTTTAACAAGAGAGCTGTGGAAATAACCACTGATGTTCACTGAGTGCTTACTATGTGTCAAGCTTTGTGTTAAGTGATTTAAAAAAAATTTTTTTCCAATGTGGACCATTTTTAAAGTCTTTATTAAATTTTTAAAAATAATATTCTGTTTGATGTTTTGGTTTTTTGGCCTCAAGGCATATGGGATCTTAGCTCCCAGACCGGGAATCAAATCTGCTCTCCCTGCATTGGAAGGCGAAGTCTGAACCATTGGACCTCCAGGGAAGTCCCCACTGATTTTAACAACAAAATAATAAGGCTACTGCTGCTGTAACAAGCCTCTCTGTAGCCTGGAAGTCCAGGCATTATCCCACTGAGCCAGGTGCATGCTACTTTTCCTCCTTTGCTAGGAGAGGATGCTGGAGCACAGAGAGGCTGAGTAACTTGCCTGTGGTCACAGAGCGGCAAGACTGAGACCCTGAGACTACCAGGAACAAGCCCAGTTCTCTAGGACCGACCTTGCGGTGGGTCCGAGGGATGTGGAGAACACTGCAGCACGCAGGACGATGTGCTGACTGGGTGAGCTCGGGGGCAGGGGTGCTCCGGACGGGTGCTAAAGCCACCCGTGGTGGGGCCGCCTGCTCGCAGGTCCTAATGAACCCCAGGACTCACCAGTGGCCCTTCGTGGGCAATTAACCTCGTGACATCACTTCTTATTTGCCCTTCTCTTATCTTGTGCTGTCCTGAGTCCTACTTATGGAGACAACGGTTAGGATGAACCATGTGAAATTGCTGATGCTCAACCGTCCTGAACTTACAAAAATGGCCATTTCACGTGGTTCAACCTGATGCTGGCCTGGAGGGCGGGGACCTCTGTCCCCCCTTTCTGCAGACCTGAGGGCGGGACACATGCAGCTGCTGTGTCCCCTCACTCAGGCACCCAGCGCAGGGGAAACACAGGCCAGCTGCCCACTCATCACCAGCAGCCCACCCCCCCACCCCACCGGGCAGCCTCTCCAGCTCATTCTGCTCCAGCCTTGCGGGTTCCTGGAAGGACTGTTTGGAGTGATGTTTTAGAAACTGCTGAGCAGAGCGCTGAGTGGACGCTCCTGACCTCAGACCCCCCACCCCCCCTGCCTTGAGCAGCACTCACCAATGATGATGACCGGGAGGGGCTCTGAGCTGCAGGCACCAAGGTGGTCCTTCCTCCGGTTGCTCATGGCTGCGGCTGGTGGGGGGCGTGGGGCTGGCAGCCGACCTGGGGGCACAGGGGAAGAGGGGCCGCTTGCTGAGCCTGGGGGTCAGGCGGTCACTTCCCAGCTGCAGGGTGACCTCCCGCTGGCCTCAGGGTCAAGTCCAGGATCCTCCCTGAGTCTTAGGATGATGCTCCCCTCTCACACCTGCTACCTCCTAAACAGGCCCAATAATGCAGGGCTCCCTCCCCCAGCCTGGTCGTCTCCCGCTCTCTGAGCCTCACTCCACACTCCCATCTCATCACGGATGGGAACGGTTGTTTCGTCGCCAAGTTGTATCTGACTTTTGTGACCCCATGGACTGCAGCACGCCAGGCTTCCCTGTCCTTCACCATCTCCTGGAGTTTACCCAAACTCATGTCCATTGAGTGGGTGATGCCATCCAGCCATCTCATCCTCTGTCATCCCCTTCTCCTCCTGCCCTCAATCTTTTCCCAGCATCAGGGTCTTTTCCAATGAGTTGGCTCTTTCTTGAAGCAAGCCCTGCCCAGCACGTCTGTGACAGCCACACCCCCACCTCACAAGTCAGCCCTCAGGTCTTCAGTGGACCTGGGCCTGGAGAGGCGCTTCTGAACTGGTGACAATGGGCCCATTCCTGGACCTCTCTGGGTCTCGGTTTCTTCATCTGTGTAATGGGAATGATCACAGTCTCTACCTCATAGGTTTGTTGGGGGGTGGGGGGACACAGGGAGGTGCTGTACATGGAGTACCGATCTGGAGAAAATGGGCCATTGGGAAGAGCCCAGGGCTCAGGGGCTGGGCTAGAACAGACAGACACGCGCGGGAAGCCCGAGCCTCTCGGTTTGGGAAGAAATGCCTTTAAACCAGCTCGTCTCTGGAGCGCCGGCGCCCTCTTCTGGCCACAAGCCCAAATCACTCCGAGGGACCCAACCCCAGAACTTGAAGCTGCAGGTCTCTCCAGGTGAGTCCAGACCCACCTTCTCCACGTCCCCCAAGCACAGCTTTGCCTGAACAGTCCGCGCACACCTCTCGGCCTGTCGCCAGGGAGACTGGGGGCTCACAGCAAGTGAAAGGGTGAGTCGGTGGCCAGACAGCCACGAGCAGCCAGGGATGGGGTCCTAGCACCACCGGCCTTCAGAATTCTTCCAGGAAAAAGCTTAAGTCTGGATTTTTATGTGAATTCCCTGATTTGGGAGAGTAGGCAACTGATTCACGTTTTTTGCAGATCTTGAAGGGGCTGAGGGAGCACAACCGAGGCCGACATGTGACCTCTGATGTGCTAAGAGTGACAGCAACACCAGCGTCCCCCACCGGGCATAGGGGTGGGGGACGGCCGGAGGGGCTGGCCGGAGGCCCTGGGTGTCACTCTCACTGCACCCACCCACAGCACTTTACAGTTTGCAAGGAGAGGAGCTTGCAGCTAAGCCACAGCATCTGGGCCCTGCAGGCACCCTGAGAGGCAGGCGCCGTCATCTCCAGCTGACAGGTGAGGACGGGCGGCTCGGAGGCAGCAGGGCGCCTCGGGCCTCACAGGGGGATGTGCCCTCCGGTCTCCTGAGAACCGCCTCAGTGGGGCCTGGGACGTGAGCTGTGTCCCCCATCAGGGACCCCTTGGCCCACTCCACGCCTGGTTCCCTGCAGGGACCCTGCTGTCCGCCCTGGGGTGACAGCGCTGCCACACAGGACGACCAGCATTTCTGAACTTGTGTGGGGTGAGTGGGTGCTGAGCATGCCCTAAACACTTGACCACATTCACCAACTTAACCCATATTTAACTGGCTTGTTAGACGTACTCTCACGACCACGCCCATATTACAGATGGGGAAGCTGAGGCCGAGCAAGCGTCTCACCGTCCTGGACGGCTTGTGGGGAATTTGCCACAAGGTGTGCAGGCTGAACTGGTTTTGAGCCCAGGCTGCCCTGTGCAAGGGCCTTCTCACGCCCCCTGAGGCAGTGTGACAGAGGCCCCCGCAGGCTGAGTGCAACTCTGTCCTGGTGCTGGTGTCGGGGATGGGGGCCACGGGGCTGGTCCTCCAGCTGGGAGGGGACAGCGTCTCACTGACCTGCCGGTGGCCCTGGGGCAGGGGCTGTGGTTCCTAGAACACGCCCTTCACACAGCCGGGGCGCCGCGCTGCTGTCCTCACTGACCCCGGGAACACCAGCAACAGGACGCAAGTGACGTCCCCGTCACAAGCTCCTTTCCCATCAGCAGCTTTCATCCTCACGGAACCCACTTTACAGACGCGCGAACTGAGGCTCAGGGCGGTGAGGCCATGCCCCCGAGGTTACAGAGCCAGTGGGTAACGAATTGAGAGTTTGGTCCCTGGACACCCCACAGCCCACCACACTGGGTGCCCACGGAGCGCCCACCCCAGGCCAAGTCCTTCTCTGCTCCGTCCCTGTGAATCCTCCCAGCACCAGTAAGGGGGGTTGTTTGCAGGAGCCTCCGTTTACAGATGAGGAACCACAACGGACTGCCCCGTCTTCACGCTCCCAGGAGGAAGAAGGCCCCATTCACCACCAGGGCTTTTGGACCCCACGTCCAGTGCTCATGCCAGAAACTTCTGGATGCCACATGCGCGAGGTCACCACCCAGAGGCTGACCTGAGCGATTACTTCCTGTGTGGCGATACACACAGGGCCCAAGTCCCGAGACGCGGAGCTCTCGAAACCTCCTCGGAAGAACGCACGCTGCCAAATTTCCATTTGAAAGTGTAACTTCCTATTTCTCACACACTGTTTAGTTTTGGGAAGCTGGGAAGGTCAGTTTCCAACGTCCCTCTGGTTGAAGATGGCAAATGTTGACATTAAAAAGGCCTTCGAGTTCACAGGAGAAAAGAAGTGCAAAAGAAATGGGAATAATCATGCTTTCCTGGATGTGGAGCATAGAGTTTGGAGCATTGCAATTTGTAGGGTTATTGAAGATTAAACTGCTCTAAGACTTAGGACACCTGTATGGCTACATTTATTGAGCACCTGTGGTATTTTTGCTCATTTCACTTTAATGACAACCCTCCTACCCCACTCCATGGATTTTTTTTTTTTTCTTTCTGTTATCCCTATTGCCCAAAGGGAAAAACTGGGGTCAGGAGGGAGGTCTCTCTTCCAGGAATGTTGGAGACCACACCCCAAACCCTGCCCTGTGACACCTGTCGGAGTCCCCTCTGAGGAAGACGGCACAATAGTGCCCCCGGGAAAGTGCCATGAGGCTGGGGCAGGGAAGGATGGGGAGGTGCTCCGTCAGCCCGAGTGCCACCTGCCAAGCACCAGGGTGAGCCCTTGGCCGCGGCGCCCACCCCACGACACCAGCACCCCCAGAGCCTCCCCCACCTGGAGCCCCAGGAGCTTTCCAGACCCTCTGAAACCCCAGCCCTCATTCCCGGCACC
This sequence comes from Dama dama, assembly GCF_033118175.1. NCBI lineage: Eukaryota > Metazoa > Chordata > Mammalia > Artiodactyla > Cervidae > Dama > Dama dama. The sequence continues at coordinate 16,375,093 of NC_083684.1, read as the reverse complement.
CCCAACCCTCCTGTGAGAAGCCAGGTCCCCCTCGACCCTGGGGGCTCGGTCCCATGAGAGCAGGAGAGGCGGGGACCGGAGGGCAGCACCCAGCCTGCCCGCAGGACCCAGTGGCCTCGGGGCTCCGGGCAGCCGGCCTGGGCTGGCCACACCTCTCTTTCCTGCCTGGAGTAGCATCACGTGGGCTGGGGTGAACTCCCAGCAAGCCAACCGGCAGGGCAGCTGTCGGTGGAGGGTGCCAGGCACCTGGAGATGGGCATGGCCAGGAGGGGTGGGGGAGGATCTCGGGGGTTGCGGAGGTCATGCTGGTCGTGGGGAGCCAGGGTGGACCACCCTCAGGACCGCCTGGGGTCCCCCTGCCTGGCTCCAGGGCCCTGCCCTGGTCAGGCTACCTTCTCCCACCTCCCCCAAGCCTCGCCCGGATCACTCACCTGACAGGCCGGGGTCGAGGACACTGGGGAGCGCGGTCAGGCCTCTCGGAGAAACGAGGGTCAGGGAGCCGACTGAGGGAGCGGGACGCACATTACCCCGTGGGGATCCAAGAGGGTGCGAGAGGCCGGGAAGCCCGGGTATTTCAGGGGCTGGGAAGAGGCGGGCGGAGGGCGGGGCCAGGAAAATCACTTTCATAAGCGTGAGTCAGCAGGGGCCCCTGGATGAATGAACTTGCACACTTGAGGGCGGGCGGTCACGTTGCCAGCCTCGGGGGACGGCCCTAGAGGGCCCACCCCGGGGTGGTCCATGGTGAGGAGGCGGGGCGGACACCGGCCAGGCTGAGCCAACCTGGCCTTTCGCCTTTTAGGGAAGCGGAGACAGCCCCGCCCAACGTACCATCAAGGCGGTCGCTTTAAGTGGAGAAAGCCCGGGTTCTGCTGGGGGTCTCCACGCTTTGGGTCCTCTCCTGCCTCGGCCCCAGGCTGGGAGCCCCGCCCTGCCCTCTCCTGGGCGGGCTGCCTCAGTTCCTCCGTCTGCGAGGGGGGCCAAGGGGCACCTCTCCTTCCTGGGTGATCGTGGTGTTTTGGTGATGGCATGCTTGGTGACTGTGCCTAAAACGAGGTTCATAGCTCCTTTTCTTCTCCCCCCACCCCCCCACCATCTTTAGCCAGTAGCATGGCACACCTCACGTTTTGCTGATTCTTATGGATTTTATTATATTATCGTCTCTCCCCAAACCGGGATGTGGGTTCTGTATGGTGGGGGGAAGCATCTCCGAGTCTGCTCTGTCCGAAGTCTGGGAGGGCGCTCAGCACACAGTAGGGCGCTCAAGGAAGGAAGGTCGGGAGGGAGTGAGGACAGTGCCTGGCCTATAGCCTCAGTGCCTTTTAGCTTTGGTTTCATTTTTTGTGGGATTGTCACCTGCATCTTCCTCTCTTACCTGGAGACTTTCCTGCCAGCCCTGCCCTGTGATGGGGATGGGGGTGTGTGTCACCTCACTACCGCTGGGACCAGGGTGAAGCCAGGAGGCCCTCACCTTGTGTACAAAACTTAAGGGGATGCCCCAGACACCCAGTGATCAAGACAAAGACAATTTTGACGCAATTGAAAAAAAAATCAAAATTAATGCCCAAATGGTACTTCCCTGGCAGTCCAGTGGTTAAGACTCTGCTCCCAACGCAGGGGCACAGTTTTGGTCCTGGTCAGGGAACTAAGATCTCTCATGCTTCACGATGCAACCAAAAAAAAAAAAAAAGATTAAAAAAAAATTAATGTCCAAAACCCGAGATAAACAAAAATGTTAAAACTTCAGACAGAGGCAGGATCTCTAACCACGACATGCTGAGCGGTACTGGAACCTGCTGCAAAAATCAGAATGCTGATGCTGTCTTTATTTAACACTGATTTTGTTCATCCTGGACTTTGGTGTTTTTGATATTCTTGATTTTTAAAAATATTGTGGGACCTCTGGGGTTAAGAAGCTACTTGCCAATGCAGGGGACATGGGTTTGATCCCTGGTCTGGGAAGATCCCACATGCTGCAACTCAGCCCATGCCCCACAGCTACTGAGCCTGCGTGCCCTAGAGCCTGTGCTCTGCAACAAGAGAAGCCACCGCAATGAGAAGCCTGAGGACCTCAACGAAGAGTTAGCCCCCGCTCGCTGCAACGAGAGAAGACCCTCAAGCAGCAACGAAGACCCGGCGTAGCCAAAAACAAACAATAATGTTTAAAAAATAAAAACATTGTATGAGGACTTCCCTACCCGTCCACTGGTTAAGACTTCACTTTCACTGCAGGGGATGTGGGTTCGATCCCTGGTCAGGGAACAAAGATCCCACGTGCCGAAAGGCATGGCCAAAATGTAAACAGTAAAGAAATAAAGATATTGCATGAACACACTAAGTGCCTTGATGCCAGAATGCTTTGGTGGCCTGCGTTTTGTGCCCGAGGTGATGTCTGTGTCCTAGTCCTGGCCCTGGCGGCCGCAGAGGACCAGGGCCCTGCCCTGGGACAAGCACAGCATGGACTATGCAGAGGGGGACCGGGAGGGCGGGAACCAGGGCTGACCACGGGGCTCCTGGGGGATGGGAGAGGCAGAGAGGGGCGCCTGGAAGGGAGGAGCCGGTGGCAAGGGTTTGAGGGTAGCGTGAGGAGCTGGGTGAGGAGACCCCGGGGCACCGGGACCCATGAACCACGTGACTGTCCAGGCAGGGCTGCACCCACTGTGCAGTGGGGCAGGTGAGACCTGGTTTCCGGGCTCAGCCCTATGGGCTGGGTGAGCCTGGGGGAGGCAGGGCGCCCTTGGGGCCTCCCCTTACCCAGGGGAAGTGGCACTCAGAGTCTGTTCCCCCGGGGTTGGCGGCGGCAGGCACGCGTGGGGCCACAGCGGGACAGAACATGCAGGCAGGAACCCATGCTCCCTGGCGGGCCCCTAGCTCTGCCGCACATGTGCTGTGTGACCTTGGGCCCGTGGCCTACCTCTCTGGGCCTCTGTTCCAGGAGGCCTTGTTACCAAAGCTCCCTGACACCCTGAGGTGCACCCCACACACCCCAGGTTCTAGTCCAGGGCTTGCACACACTGGAGCCGTGACAGCAAACTGCACCCCGGCCCGTCCCCCAGCTGTCTCCATTTTCCCACCCCAGGGCCCTGGTCTGCAACCCCCTGGTGGTTTTGGGTGTGTAAACTGAGGCAGACAGAGACACTCCAGGCTCAGAGATTCCCACCCAGCGCCTGGTGGAGCGGGGAGGAAGGACCCTGAGGCTCACAACCCAGAGGGGTGCCTGGGAAGGAGGTGGGCTCTGGGGACCCCCATCTCTGGGCCTGGCAGGACCCTCCCCCCCAAGTGCCCCGCCGCCCACGCTGGCCCTGACCCCTTTTCCGGAATTTGAGGATTTGCTGATGTGGGAGAACTGTGTGCTGGAGGTGGACTTTCTTCCCTGGCACCTGTTTACCTGCAGCAGATGATCAGAAATAAAATGTGTTGAGTTGCTGCCAGAAAACTCGACCAAGACTGAGACTGATAATGTCCCAGGCAGACAAAGGGGCAAAGGTTAGAGGGGCCGCAGGCAGACAGAAAGAAGACGGCGGGGCTTTGCAGGTTGGCTGAGGGGGACCGGCTCGCTTGGACTCCACTGGGCGCCCCGGTTCCTTTAGACCCGCCCTGCCCCCTGCTTGGCCATGACCTCCCGTGGTTATTAAGCCCCTGAAATGTGAGCCTCCTCATTCTGATGTGCTCAAAGTACATGCAGAAAATAAAAACATAGGCACCCAGGTAACTTCAAATTTCGGATAAATAAGAAATAAACTTTGAGTATGTCCCATGCAGTATTTAGGATATACTTACGCTAAAAATGTTTATTTCCATTGCTTAAAATTCAAAGTTATCTGGGCAGGCTGTATGACACCTGGCAAAATCTAGCCATTAAGTGTAAAATATACACTAGATTTCAAACTGTTAGTAAGAATGAAAACAAAAAAAAAAAACTAAAAAAGAAAAGGTAAAATGGCTCAATGACTTTTGTATGGATTCCAGGTTGAGATGAAAATCACGAAAGGCTTTTGGACATCCTGGGTTAATGGAGATGTATCATGGACACGAGCTTGTTTAATGAGGCTGTTGGGAAACGGGCAGTTACACTCACAGCTCTCACTTGGCATCGGTGGGACCCTGGTGCCTACCACTCGGGCAGACCTGGGCGTTCCGGGACGTTCCTGGGTTTAGCACCGAAAGCCTCACAGTGTTCCAGGAACTCCTCAGTCCTGGGCAAACCGGGATGGCTGGTACCTGGGGGCATTGCAGGGGGCAGGGCACCTTGCTTCTGAGCCGCGCTCTCCTGCTCTGGGCCCTGCAGCACCAGCGTGGGGCTGGCGAGGTGGTAACAGCCGGTTCGGCAGCTGAGGGTGGGGGTGGGGGTAGGGATGTGGGTTGCGGGGTGTGGGGGGGAGGCTCAGAGAGGCCAATCTCGAGCCTGAAGTCATACAGCAGGTGTGGCAGAACTGGGGCACGAACCCAGGGCTGTGACTGCAGAGTCTGGGCGCTTGCAGGAAAAAGGCCCCCTATGGAGGAACTGAGGAAGGAAGGAAGCCTGCCTCCTGTCTCAGACACAAAGGCATGGACCTCTGGACTCTCCTGGAGGGCCCCCTGTCTCCACGGCCGCCCCCTCTATGAGGTGTGCACAAGGCAAGGCGTTTCAGGGAATCGGTACAATCAATCTGTTCACCAGTCCAGTGAGGAAGGCACGGCGCTGTTACTCTCCCATTGCACAAGTGGGGAAACTGAGGCCTGAGAATGTGAGACGTGGCCCCACGTTGTGGCCTGTGCCCGGCATCCTGGCGTGACCAGGCCAGGCCTGGCTAGCGCGTGACCGGAGAGCTAATATTTGCCCTGGCCGCTTACAGAGCCCTGTCGTGTCATCTACCACATTCCATCGATTCTCCCGATAACCCGCAGAGGTGGGCAAATATTTTCAATAACCAGTTTAGTTTACAGATGAGGAAACCTGGACGGGCTTGCCCAAGGCCACGGGGCAGAGAAAGGGGAGGGAGTTCAGACTTCAGTCTGGTGGTCCTGGGATACCGGGTGAGCGGCCAGGGCTCAGCGCAGGTTCATGGCCCCCGTAGTCACCGTGGACCCCGGGGCAGGTGGGTTCAAAGCTGGGGGAGCCTGTGCCCTGCCCCCCCACATGGAGAGACCCTGGAGGGTCCCGAGGAGGAGCTGGGGGTCTCCAGCCACCTTCTCTGCTTCCTGATCGTCCCCTCTTTTCTTTAAAAAACCGGAGGGAAAGGGACTTCCCTGGTGGTCCAGTGGTTAAGAGTCTGCCTGCCAGTGCGGGGGACACAGGTTTGATCCCTGGTCTGGGAAGATCGCACATGTCACGGAGTACCTAACCCGCGTGCCACAGCCACTGAAGCCCTCGTGCCTGGAGTCTGAGCCCTGCAGCAAGAGAAGCCACTGCGATGAGAAGCCCGAGCACTGCAACTGGAGAGTTTCTCTGCAACTACAGAAGAGCCCATGGAGCAACGAAGGTCCGTGTAGCCAAAAAAAAAGCCAACACAGAAAAGTCTTGGCAGGGGAATGACTGTGTCTGCCCAACACTCAGGGTGGACAGGGGTCCAGGCTAGGGTGTAAAAGACTTCCACTCTGGAGTCAGACCAACCAGGGTTCTGGCTCCATTGCTTTAAGCTGTGTGATTTTAGGCGAGTGACTTAACCTCTCTGGGCTTCCGTTGTCTTGTCTGTGAGCTGCAGACGGCAGAGCCGTGCGTCTCATCCCTGCTGCACATCAGAATCACTTGGGAGGGGGTGGATTTAAGGATACACTGACACCCAGGCCCCGGTCCCACAGACTCTGAAGACCCGGGGCTGCGATGCAGAGGGACATGGGCTGTACCACCGGCGATGGCCACGTACAGCGGGGCTGGGGGCCTCTGTCCCTGCCGCTGCTGGGGGATGAGCTGAGATACAGCCCAGGAACCTCCTGGGCCCTGGAGGTGCTAATACACTGGACTCCCTTCCATAATACACTGGCGGCCCTTCTCTTTGTAAACCACCTTCTTGACACTGTTGCCAGAATAGCTGTGAGGTCTGAAAGAGAGGTGAGTGTTTGGAATAGCCCGGCCACCAGGAGAGCAGGGGCCAACTGGTGACCCAGGTGGGGCCTCCACCAACCGAATAGAACTGCGCGTCAGCTTGCTTAGCCACTGTGACTTGGTTTCTCTGACTCTGACATTTGAATCCTATGGAAAAGCTTGAATGTTGACCACACCCCCCACCCCCTGCCAATGGCTTTGCATCTCATTCTCTATGCACAGCTATCCCCGGAGCCTGAGTACCAATCCTAAGGGGAAACCCGAAGCAACAAACCCTGGCCATGACAGACACGGAGACCCACCAATCACTGATGTTCCAAGTAAACACTAGGCGACTTCCATGCTGGCCACTGAGAACGGTCCAGCCAGCGTGACCAGTGCTCAGAGGGAACCATTCTGCAGCCTCTGGAAATGACAGCTACTGAGCCTGGAGGCAACGTGCAAACCCTTTATGATAGAAACAAAGGGGGTTTCCCTAGAGGCTCAGTGGTAAAGAATCTGGAGACACGGGGCCAAATGCTGGCCTGGGAAGACTTCACGTTACACGGAGCGACTAAGCCTGTGGGCCACTGCTGACCCTGAGTTCTAGAGCCCATGAGCTGCAACTACTGAAGCCTGTGTGCCTAGAGCCCATGCTCTGCAACAAGAGAAGACACTGCAATGAGAAGCCCGTGTACCATGACTAGAGAGTAGCTGCTGCTTGTCACAGCTAGAGAAGAGTCTGCACAGCAGACCCAGTACAGCCAAAATAAATAAATAAAGTCTAAAAAAATATTTGTTTTAAAAAAAGTCGTGGACCTGTGGGCAGGTACTGGAGAGGAATCAGGGAGAAAAAAAAAAAAAGAAGCTAGAATGTTTGCCAGGGCCATGGAATTGTAGATAGATTTTTTATTTTTTTCTTTTTTGGCTTCCTCATGATGCATGCGAGATCTTAGTTCCCTGACCAGGGATCAAGCCTGTGCCCCATTGCATTGAGAGCAGAGTCCTAACCACTGGACTGCCAGGGAATTCCTGTAGATGGATTTTTAGAATCTGAATTTTCATTATCTTTGTATAATCAATAATAAATAATCATCAGTTCAGTTCAGTTGCTCAGCCATGTCAGACTCTTTGCAACCCATGGACTGCAGCACGCCAGGCTTCCCTGTCCATCACCAACTCCTGGAGTTTACTCAAACTCATGTCCATCGCATCGGTGATGTCATCCAACCATCTCATTCTCTGTTGTCCCCTTCTCCTCCTGCCTTCAATCTTTCCCAGCATCAGGGTCTTTTCCAATGAGTCCATTCTTCGCATCAGGTGGCCAAAGTATTGGAGTTTCAGCTTCAATATCAGTCCTTCCAATGAATACTTAGGACTGATTTCCTTTAGGATTGACTGGTTGGATCTCCTTGCAGTCCAAGGGACTCTCCAACACCACAGTTCAAAAGCATCAATTCTTCAGCACTCAGCTTTCTTTATAGTCCAACTCTCCCATCAATACTTGACTACTGGAGAAACCATATCTTTCACTAGACGGACGTTTGTTGGGAAAGTAATGTCTCTGTTTTTTAATATGCTGTCTAGGTTGGTCATAGCTTTTCTTCCAAGGAGCAAGCGTCTTTTAATTTCATGGCTGCAGTCACCATCTGCAGTGATTTTGGAGCCTCCTAAAATAAAGTCTCTCACTGTTTCCATTATTTCCCCATCTATTTGCCATGAAGTGATGGGACCAGATGCCATGATCTTAGATTTCTGAATGTTGAGTTTTAAACTTTTTCACTCTCCTCTTTCACTTTCATCAAGAGGCTGATAAATACTAATTGAATGAATGAATGAGTCTTGTTTCCATGTTTTCCTTATACTTTAAAAAAAAATTCTTGGGCTGTGCCAGGTCTTAGTTGCAACATGTGGACTCTCAGTTACGCCCTGTGGCATCTAGTTCCCTGACCAGGGATTGAACCCGGGCCCCCTGCATTGGGAGCGTGGAGTCTCAGGCACTGGACCAACAGGGGAGTCCCTCCAATAGATTCTTAAAAGATTTTGAGCATGAGCAGCCACCCTCCACTTTATATTAAGTAGATACAGTTTGGCATGACTTGGCCAAAGTTGAAGATGGAGCCCTGTGGCATGCCATTAGAGACCCTTCCAGCAGCAGACATGGTTCTGTCATTGGCACAGCAGAGGGGTGAGTGAAAAGGGCCCTGTCTGTGGAGTCAGTGACTCTGGGTTGCGTCTCTGGAACGTTACGAGCTGTGCATCCTTGGGCAGCTTGCTTCACTTCTCTGAGCCGCTGTCTCCTCGTCTGTAAAACGGGCGTCTGCCTCTCAGGGTGTCTCGTTGCTTGGCACATCGTGGGTTCTCAGTGAACTGTGGACACCCCACCTCTGCCTCCACCATCCGGACATCTTCACTCTGAGCAGAGTCATTTTCTGATCATCCAGGCCCCATTTCCACCCCCGCTCCCCCCCCAAACATCCCCTAGGCCAGTGGTTCTCAAAGTGTGGCCCCTGGACCAGCAGAAGCAGCAGCATCTGGGACCTTATTAGAAATGCAGGTTCCCTGGCCACCCAGGATTCACTGTGTCAGAAATTCTGGGGGTAAGCACAGCGGTCTGCATGGTCAAAAGGCCTCTGGGTGACTCTGAGAACCCCGGCCGTCCACACCGTCCTCCGGACTCATCTGCCAGCCCCACAAGACAAAGGAATTACAGTCCTCTGAATTGACCGCTCCTGGAGGGGCCGGGCTGCGTCCCGGGGCCCCCGGACCCTTCTCCCCCTGGTTGGTAATCCGGAAGCAGTGTGCGATCTGGGGCTGGCTGTGAGCAGGCGCCCCCTCGCCGCTCAGACACCTGGTGCCTCCTGCTTGTCCCTGACCTTGAGCTCTGGCCAGTGTCCCGTGAGTCCTCCTGGGCCGCATCCCAGGCCCCCAGCACCCTGAGCGGTGGTTTGGCCAAGGGCTGTGACCTGCCCCTCCTCCGAGCTTCCGGGCCTGCCTGGCAGGTACGTGGCTCCTTCCAGCCCAAGTTCACTGTCCAGGCGGATAAGCGGCCCCGGGGAAGCCGGCAGCTGGCACCCATTGGCTCAGGGGAGCAGCAGCATCACTTTCCTTGTTTCTTTTGTCCCACGTGCTGCTAAAAACAAAAGCCCTGTTTGCTGTCCTTATTGGATTTCACAAAGCCTTCAGGCCTGGCCTTCCTGGACAGCAGTGGGGTCAGGGCCTTGGGCCCGAGTTCAAGTTCATGCTAGCTGGACCTCTCCCCAGGGACCGGCTGGGCTGGGGACACAGTCCAGGGGCGCCTCCCACGTTTCTCTGCGGAGTGCTGCGAGGGCCCAAGGGGGCCTGTGGGCTTTCTGGTCCTGTGGCCGTGGGAAGCAGGATTCCAGACTCCTGTCCCTCCCCTCTGAGGCCCTGCTCCCTCCAGAGTCTCTGACAAGCCGTGCCTTAGGCCTCGCCCCTCCCTGTTGGGTCCCTCCAGGGCTCCCAGTCGAGGGGTTCCCCCCCCCCCATACCCATGCTGTCCCCCGCAGGCCGCCCTGCCTCGCTTTCCTCCCATTCTGGACAAGCCTCTCCCGAGCCCGCTGCTCAGAGGGCGCGGGGATGACCGCAGCTGGCATGTCCCGAGACCCTGCGCTCGGGGTTTATAACCCGGGAGGCCCCCGCCTCACCAACCAGACCAGGCAAGACCACCCGCGCTTCATGCCCAAGTGTCCTGAGTTAGGGAGAGGACCGCGTGGGGGCGCTTCGGAGGGAATGGGGTTGAGGGTGGGGGGTCACAGGGGTGGCCGCACTTCCGCTGAGGTGGCCTGGTCATGGGGGGAGCGGGGGAGGGAGAGGGAAGATGGACGCCCCCAGGCTGGAACCGGGCGACTGTGCTGGAGGAACTGGGGGAAGGCGGGAAGGGTTCGGGGAGCCACAGGGGCTGGTCGAGGCCGGGCCCGCAAAGAAACAGCCGGGAGACTGGGCTGCAGGGCAAGCCCCTGCCTGGCCATCAGGGCTCCGGAGTAGTGTGTAGGCTGCGGTGGCTGCTTGGCGAAAGTTGGCAGTGCCTCGGGCCAGGATGCTGGCGGTTTGGGGCGACAGGGGGCATGGGCGTTCAGTCCATTCTGGAGCCAGCATCAGTGTGACTCAGGGACGGGTTATCATCCAAGTGAGGGGCGCCGTCCTGCTCAAGATGGAATAGCTCACTGGCTCTCCCCGAAAGAAAAGCCCGGATAGGTGCAACCTGCCAATTCCTATGGCTGAAATATTCCCAACATGGCTGGAGTTGAGACCAAACTGAACCCCAGCCGGCTCCTGGTTCCTTGTGGTCACCGTCTTCTTCCTTATCCCCATCCCCTTTTGCCTCCCTCGTCATTACAGCCATCATCTACATCATCTCCATCATCTCCACCATCTTCATCGTCACCACCACCATCGTTTTCTTTATCACCATCCCTTCATCAGCAGCATTGCTGGGTTGAGGGATAAGAGGACTGCTCTTTACCCATAGTTTCAAATCTTTGGCCATGGCTGAGTCCTACTTGCCCATTTTAAACAGGGGGGCAGTCCTGTGGTGGAGAAGGAAATGGTAACCCACTCTAGTATTCTTGCCTCGAGAATTCCATGGGCAGAGGAGCATGGGGTCTCAAAGAGCCGGACACGACTGAGCAGCTAACACTAACGCAGTCCCGCAGTGGCACCGAGCTGGGAATAAGGAGATGGCCGGGACATGGGGGTGTCTGTCTGGATGGACGAGAGCCCCGCCTTATTCACAGCGCTGCGTCCAGCAGGACCCGACAGGCCCTGATCCTTGCACTGACGGGGGAGCCTGGGCCACCTGCCGCCTGCCCGCTGCAGCGCTGGGCCGCCACCCTCAGGCACAGACAAGCCGGGGCAGGCCCTTGGAGGCTCCGTGTGTGTGGTGCCAGGGGGAGATGGGGGGCAGCCTGGCTGTCCAGGGTTGGCAGGGCGCCTGGACCCCTCACCACGGGATGATGCCTGCACTGTTGGTGAAGACGTTCCGGCAGGGGAACCTGAGGCCCTGGGGCTAAACCATCAGGGGGCTGGGCCTGGCTCTGCTCTCTCCGCAAGTCCGGACGGGGACGGGCTTGTCCAGCTCTGGCCTTCCGGGACTCTGGACCTGACCCCGGGGCACCGCGGCCTTCTTCTTCCTTCTGGAGCCCAGCCTGCACCCTCTCTTTGAAGAGGGTGGGCAGACGTGTCCCCCCAGCCTGGGGGCAGAGCACATGTCTCTCTGCTCGGGTGCCTCCTGCTTGGGCACTCAGAGGGGGCTCAACGCTCGGGGGGGCTGCCCCAGGAGCCCAACGCCTCACCTCCGAGGGAGAAGCCGGGGTCCACGAGGGGAAGGGGTGCCTCAAGGGGCCACCACGCTGCTTCCCCTACAAAGGCCATGAAGGAAGACAGACCCCACTCACCCTCCAGGAGACGAAGACCTGCAGGGAGACGAGCGATGAGCACGTGAAATAGACTCACAGGCGCAGAAAATAAACTCATGGTTACCCGAGGGGAAAGGGGGGAGGGGCAGATTAGGAGTTTGGGGTTAACAGATGCTCGCTATCACACACGAAATAGACAGACGACCCTGGCCCACCGCACAGCCCTGGGAGCTGCCTCAGTACCTTGCAATGATGTGTAGCAGGAATCAGAAAAAGAGAATCACTTCACTCTCCACCTGAAGCTAGCCCAACATTGGAAATCAGCTATACTTGGATTAAAAAAAAAGGCACATCAAGGCGACGATGGCAGACCTTAAGCCCAGCGGGAGCCCTTCTGAGCCCCAAAAGCCTGAGCAGTGGCCCCGTTCAGAGGCGCAGCGGGGAGGGTCTGCCAGCCAGTCGTTTTCAGGTTAAGAGACACCTCACAGCAAAGGCATTTCGCAACACCTGAGTGTGGTCCTGAGCGCTTTCTCTCAGTCGTTCATGCCGTCATCAAGCTCTGAGCTCCCACCAGACCCTGCGTCCTACTACAGAGGCCCCACGACTGGAGGCTGGTCCTGTCTCCAGCCTTGGACGAGCAAGCACCCCGCACCCCAGGACTCCACGGCCCCTCCTCGCCAGGCCTCCCCACACCCACCAGCCCGGAGCTCCTGCTGGGCTTCTCCTCAGCAGTCAGATGCCTGGGGCTCGAGACCTGAACGCACCCCGATCCCTGGGAGGGGTCCCCAGAGCCAGCGGGGCATGGCATCCCGTCGCTTCCCACCGTCACCTCCCCCCATCTGTCCATGTCCTAGGGGCCCTCCCTCTCTTGCCTGCATCGCGCTGATCTGCAGTCACTGTTCACCCCACACAGTGGGTGTAACATAACTCACAGTGCAGTCACGCTTACGAAGTGTGCAGATGTGCGCACCCATGTGCCATCCCGCCGGTCACGACACGGGACACACCCAGCCTCCAGGAACGCCCCACCTTCTGACCCTGGTCCCCACGCATTGGTGTCGCCTGCTCGAAACCTTGCCATCAACGGAATCTCACAGAATCACATCTGGATCTCTGGCTCCGGGATCCACTCACGCGTGGCGGGAGGGCAGAGTCCCAACTGGGCAGCCTCGCCGGGCCCTCCATCACCGGCCCTGCTCATCTCCCCAACCATGTCGCTGGCTCTGGGCCGGCATGGACCTCACATTCCAGCCGTGTCGAAGGCACACATGTCACTTCTGTCCTTCTGCACCGACTGTCCTTTCCGCTCCATTGCCCTCCCCAGGGGGCGGCTGCCTTATCTTCTGAGATCTGACCAGAGCGTCTTGGAGACCTGCTGACATCTCTCCGGCCCTGACGTGCATCTTCCGGCCACATCCACCTGCCTGCTCGAGGCCACGTTGGCTCGAGGGCTCTGCTGAGTACCCTGGTTTGCACTGTCGGGGGGGGGGGGGGTGCCCCACAGTGAAGGCAGCTCCTTCCTCCCAGCAGGAGGCCTGGCACATGGGAGGCCTCAGTGAACATGCAGTAAAGACACATCTGCTCGTGCTAATGCCCACATGTCCAGAGTGTGCAGCCCTGGGAATCAGAGCACATCTGTGACCCTCGAGTGACCACCCAGATCAAGACACGGAGCACTCGGGGACCTCCGTCTGACTCTTATCCCCAGAGGTCAGTGTTGCCTGTTCTTGAACCTGACATAAGGAACCACACAGAATGTCCGCTCCGCGTCTGCCTGCCCCCGCTCACTCCAGACTCACTCACTCCTCTCAGAGGCACCTCCCCGGGCCTGTCCCGCCACCTCAGTGACCAGCAGCCTTGAGAGAGTTCCTTCCTCTCCCAAGATTTCTCTTCCTGCTTCTCCTTCCGTCCTCAGCCCGGGCAGGGGCTTTGTCAGCAAGTTACCCTTGAAATCCAGGGACCCGAGCCGTGGCCGTGCCCTGGTCCCACTCGGGGGTGCCCGTCACTGTCCCTGCCCCCTGCGCCTCACTGCGGCTCCTCTTTGCAACCCCTCCCCCCCCCGCTGACATCTGGCCCAGGATGTGACCCTGGTCCACCTGGCCACACCTCCAACCTGAATCCTCAAGGTGGGGCCCCCAGACCAGCAGCATCAGCACCCCCTGGGAGCTCAGAGAAGCAAGTTCACCCCAGACTCACTGTCTGGGAAAAACCCTCTCTTTCTTTCCTTTGGTCTCATACTCCCAGCACTTCTGACCACAGATGTGTGGGTGTCTGCCCACAGCGACTGAGTGTCAGACCCCAGCTCGGGGGGGGGGGGTCCTATAGTTCAATTCTGCCACTAGCTAGAGACTGCACAGACCCCACAAGTTAAGGGCTCAGTCTCACCACGTGACCCCACTTCAGATGACCCACAATTCTGTCCACCTTGGCCACAAATCAGAGGTTCCCATGAACCACCAACCCTTGGCTTCGCTATTTGCTGGAGGAAACCTGGGAAAACACTTTTAAATAGGATTCCCAATTTACTAATTACAAATGATGTTTTAATGGATACAAATAAACAGACAGATGAAGAGAGAGACGGGGGAGGTCTGGAAGGGTCCTGAGCACAGGCTTTTCTGTCCCCCGTGGAGCTGGTGTGTGCCATCATCCCGGCATGCAATCATATGCACCCACCTGGCAGCTCTCCAAACCCCATACTTTGGGGACGTTTATGAGGCTTCATCAGGTTCAGTTCAGTTCAGTCACTCAGTTGTGTCTGACTCTTTGCGACCCCATGGACTGCAGCACGCCAGGCTTCCCTGTCCATCACCAACTCCCAGAGTTTACTCAAACTCATGTCCATCGAGTCGGTGATGCCATCCAGCCATCTCATCTTCTGTCGTCCCCTTCTCCTCCTGCCCCCAATCCCTTCCGGCATCAGGGTCTTTTTCACTGAGTCAGTTCTTCGCATCATGTGGCCGAAGAATTGGAGTTTCAGTTTCAACATCAGTCCTTCCAATGAACACTCAGGACTGATTTCCTTTAGCATGGACTGGTTGGATCTCCTTGTAGTCCAAGGGACTCTCAAGAGTCTTCTCCAACACCATAGTTCAAAAGCATAAATTCTTTGGCGCTCAGCTTTCTTTATAGTCCAACTGTCACATCCATGCATGACTATTGGAAAACCCATAGCTTTGACTAGACTGACCTTTGTTGGCAAAGTAATGTCTCTGCTTTTTAATATGCTATCTAGGTTGGTCATAATTTTTCTTCCAAGGAGTAAGTGTCTTTTAATTTCATGGCTGCAGTCACTATCTGCAGTGATTTGGGAGCCCCCAAAAATAAAATCTGCCACTGTTTCCACTGTTTCCCCATCTATTTGCCATGAGGTGATGGGACCAGATGCCATGATCTTAGTTTTCTGAATGTTGAGCTTTAAGCCAACTTTTTCACTCTCCTCTTTCACTTTCATCAAGAGGCTTTTTAGTTCTTCTTCACTTTCTTCCATAAGGGTGGTGTCATCTACATATCTGATGTTATTGAATTTCTCCTGGCAATCTTGATTCCAGCTTGTGTTTCATCCAGCCCAGCGTTTCTTATGATGTACCCTGCATATAAGTTAAATAAGCAGGGTGACAATATACAGCCTTGATGTACTCCTTTTCCTATTTGGAACCAGTCTGTTGTTCCATGTCCAGTTCTAACTGTTGCTTCCTGACCTGCATACAGATTTCTCAAGAGGCAGGTCAGGTGGTCTGGTATTCCCATCTCTTTCAGAATTTTCCACAGTTTATTGTGATACACACAGTCAAAGGCTTAGAAAATAAAGCAGAAATAGATGTTTTTCTGGGACTCTTGCTTTTTCAATGATCCAGCGGATGTTGGCAACTTGATTTCTGGTTCCTCCGCCTCTTCTAAAACCAGCTTGAACATCTAGAAGTTCACAGTTCATGTATTGTTGAAGCCTGGCTTGGAGAATTTTGAGCATTGCTTTACTAGTGTGTGAGATGAGTGCAATTGTGCGTAGTTTGAGGTTCTTTGGCATTGCCTTTCTCTGGGATTGGAATGAAAACTGACCTTTTCCAGTCCTGTGGCCACTGCTGAATTTTCCAAATTTGCTGGCATATTGAGGGCAGCACTTTCACAGCATCATCTTTTAGGATTTGAAATAGCTCAACTGGAATTTCATCACCTCCACTAGCTTTGTTCGTAGTGATGCTTCCTAAGGTCCATTTGACTCCACATTCCAGGATGTCTGGCTCTAGGTGAGTGATCACATCATCGTGATTATCTGGTTCATGAAGATCTTTTTTGTATAGTTCTTCTGTGTATTCCTGCCACCTCTTCTTAATATCTTCTGCTTCTGTTAGGGCCATACCATTTCTGTCCTTTATTGAGCCCATCTTTGCATGAAATGTTCCCTTGGTATCTCTAATTTTTTTGAAGAGATCTCTAGTCTTTCCCATTCTATTGTTTTCCTCTATTTCTTTGTATTGATCACTGAGGAAGGCTTTCTTATCTCTCCTTGTTATTCTTTGGAACTCTGCATTCAAATGGGAATATCTTTCCTTTTCTCCTTTGCTTTTCGCTTTTCTTTTCACAGCTATTTGTAAGGCCTCCTCAGACAGCCATTTTGCTTTTTCACATTTCTTTTTCTCTGGATGTTCTTGATCCCTGTCTCCTGTACAAAGTCACGAATCTCCGTCCATAGTTCATCAGGCACTCTGTTTATCAGATCTAATCCCTTAAATCTATTTCTCACTTTCACTGTGTAATCGTAAGCGATTTGATTTAGGTCATGCCTGAACGGTCTAGTGGTTTTCCCTACTTTCTTCAGTTTAAGGTCTAGAAGGGCTCTGAGCACAGGCTTTTCTGTCCCCATGGAGCTGGCGTGCATCACCCTCCCGGCACGGGGTCACGTGCACCCACCTGGCAGCTCTCCAAACCCCATACTTTCGGGCCGTTTATGAGGCTTCATCAGGTAGGCATGATCAATTATTAACTCACTCGCCAGCCTTTCACCCCTCCCTGGAGGGCGGGACGGGGGCTGAAATCTCCGAGCTGCCCATCCCCGTGGTGTTGACCAGACCCTGGGGACATCCTGAAGGTGTCCCCGAGCCCGCCCAGAGTCACCTCATTACTACAAGAGATGCTCCCCTCACCCAGGAAATTCCAAGGACTGAGGAGCTCTGTGTCCAGAGCCAGGGTCAATGATCAACCATTAATATAAAGGATGCTGATGGCATTTTATCATGTGGGAAATGACAAAGGTTTTATATGCTCTGGCCAGGAGCTGGGGATGTGGACCAATACATATTGTATCCCAATATCACACTCACCAAATCCAAGACTTGGGGGTGAGGCTTGGCAATCTGGGTTCTCACAAACCCTTCAGGGATCCTGGTGCAGCTCAAGGTGAGAAGTACGGATCCCTGGTGTGGGAACACGCTGGCCATGAATCCATCAAAATGGGAACATGACTTCTCTGGAGTAGAAATGTGTAATTGTTTCTCTAAACACTGCCAAGGGGGTCCCAGTGCTTGGGGCTGACGTGGTCTGCCGTGTCATCGGAGCACCAGACCCCGCCCCCTCGGGCACAGACGCCCGCCCCACGCCACGGGGGATGAGGATCAGAACTGGGTGTCTCTTGCTGTGTTTGATCAGAGGGAGAGGAGGGCAGGAAGCAGGTCAGAGGGCAGGAGGAGAGAGCGGTCAGGCTGTGCTGTGCTGGCGAACACAGAACAGCCGGTTCCAGGGGGTGGACCAGCCCCAGTTCACAGTGTCTGCCGATTTCAGTGGTGTAAATGCTCCTGCCACGGGCGATTTCCCATTCCCCACACCACAGCCTTACACACGGAGCTGGGAAGAGACATGCAGGAGCATTTCCAGACACATCGATGTAGGCAACCTCACGACTGTAGCTCGCAGTGAAATGGAGCGAAGTCATTAGGGAGTGATGAGTTCTGAGTAGGCATTATCTTTGATGGAGTATGATGCGTTAATTGTAAGTTCACATAATTTAAATCTTCAGAACAGGTGTGCTTATAAACTGGCTCACAACATTCCTGAAGGGTTAAGCGTTGGCTGCTGTAGGCAGGCAAGCTGTCACGCTCGCTGTCTGCCGCTTGGGAGCGTCCCCCTGGGGTGCGCTCCACACCCGAGGTGCCTCCTCCCAGTCTGCCTCTCACCTGGCTCCCGGGACACCTTCTCCTCTTGCCCCTTTAGCCCGGGCAGAACTCAACGTCTCTCCTTGTGCCCCAGTTGGGGACCCCAAACCTGGTGTCCTGGGGCTGGGGAACAATGAAGCAGAAGCCCACCGCTGCCTGGACCCCAGCCCCCTCCACTTCTGCTAGTTATCACTCTTCTGCAGAGGATGGGACGGTTGGATGGCCTCACTGACTCAATGGACGTGAGTTTGAGCAGACTCAGGGAGATGGTGAAGGACAGGGAAGCCCTGGCGTGCGGCAGTCCACAGGGTTGCAAACAGTCAGATGCAACTTAGCAACTGAACAATGACGCAGTGGGAGAAATGATTCTGAGGCCAGAGACCAGAAACCTGAGGTGGGGGGCGGGGCAAGCTTCTGGAGGACAGAAAAGCTCTCTGTGAAAGTGCCTGCATGTGTGGGACACATGGATGGACCTTGAACTTCAGAGTCAGGAGAGTCTGCCTTCAAGTCCCTCCCCTGCAGCCCTCCAGTTCTTCTCTGATCCCTATCCCTGGACCTAATATATAACACTTTGCAACAACTTGCAAAGTATTTTGAAAATTAAATGAGCTAATTTACACACACACACACACACACACTAGAGAAAGTGCCTGCATCCCTCGGGCATGTGGGTGGGCGGGGCGGCTGGAACCCTCTCTGTCACCATGACACCATGACACCATGACACTGCCTTGGACTTGGCAATGCCTGGGGAGGTGTTTGTCTCAGAGACGGACTCGCACCTGTGCAAGACGCTGTTGGCCTCGAGTTACTCATTACAGCATTGTTCCGAAGAAAACAGGACACACGGCTCAAGTGCCGCTCAGCAGGAGACTCATTACATGTGGAGAAGGTTCTGGTACCTTCTGACAGTGGAATATTTCACAGCCATTCTTTTCGGGATGACGTGAAATGTTCTCCGTGACTGCGAGTGAAAACATTACATCGGGGTGGCGGCAAGGCTTTGCTTCCATTTGCAGGAAATGAAGAAAGGAAGGGAGTGGGGAGGACGGTGTGTGGTCTGGGAGGACGCCGGGCAGCAGGCGTCTCTGGGTGGGGACTCGGCTGGCTGGGGACCCAGCTTCTCATGGGAAACTCACTGGCGCTTTCTGGAACTGGGCCATTTTCATGTATCATACTGTCTGGTCAATCAAGAGATACAATTCAAACACAAATGAATACACACACTCCTGGTACTTAACAAACGCCTCCTCCTGTTCATTGTCAGCTCAGCCTCATCACCTCGGACCCCTGAACTTGAGTGAGGCCAGCCCCCCCAGCCCCCTGCTGGCTGGTCAGGGGGCACCCACTTGGCAGGACTCTGGTTTGGCAGGCAGGACCCTGTGTCTCTCTTGTCTGCGGGCTTCACGTCCATCCTCTCATCCCGCCCTCGCTCCGTGGGCTGAGCGTGGTTACACCCGCTTGAGAAGAGGGACGTGAGAGCTGGGTGTGCAGTGAGGTGCCCACGGCCTTGCCCGGCCACACACCCTGCAGCCTCCGCGTCTGGATCAGGGCACACCAGCCACGTCTGTGATTGCCTGACCGCTGCACCAGGACCCTGCTGCTCTCGACTGACACCTCCTTCCAATGGAGGAAGCCTGATTTCAGGCGTTTTTGCCTTCCTTTCTGAGGGGATGGGGTTTCCACACTGACACATCTGGTGGCTGAGTGTGTGTGTGTGTGGCTGTTTACAGCAGCATTTCCCAAACTTACTGACCATGCACCCATTCCTCAAGGTGCACTTTGCAGAACCTGTTCCTTGGAACACACTTTGGGATCCCCAGGTTAATTATTTACATAAATAACCCTTGTCACCCGTGGAGGCCTGGAGTCCAGGGACCTGGTGAGTGGAGAAGGATGATTGAGTCCCACAGGACTAGGAGGCCAGAGGACAGCAGAGCCTCCACCTCTCAGCCTGGCCCGCCTCATGTATTCACCCGGGGCCAGCTCCAGACACGTGGGTTTAATTGGTATGGGGTGTGGCCCAGGCACTGGGGTTTTATTCCCCAGATGATTTCTGTGTGCAGCCGGGCTTGAGAACCACCGCTCCAGAGCCAGGCTCAGCGGGTGGGGCAAGAGGGAGGGCCTCTGAACGGCAATCTTGGTCATGTTAATAATGGCATCACCTGCAGAAGGTGGGGGGTGATGTCCTGCTTGATCAACAACCAAGCAATGGGCAGGGCGTGGGAAGGGAGTGGGCTCGCTGAGGAAGTGACGCCTCCAATGTGACCAGGAGGATGTGGAGGAGCCTCCAGGCAGCGAGGACCTGGGGCTGGGAGGGCCGTGGTGGGTGCGAGGGCGGCCTTGGGACCCAGGGTGCTGAGCGCTGGGGTGAGGGTGGGGATGCCGGTGGGAGGGCACAGGGCTCTGAGCAGCAGGGCGGCAACAAGCTAGCCTCAGGGTTTGTTTCCCTGCTGTGTGGCCTGGGCAAAGTGACTTAACCACTCTGGGCCTCAGTTTCCCCACAGGTGAAATGAGGATAAGAGTAATAAGCACTACACAGGACTGGAGAAGACTCTTGAGAGTCCCTTGGACAGCAAGGCGATCCAGCCAGTCAATCCTAAAGGAAATCAACCCTGAATGTTCATTGGAAAAGCTGATGCTGAAACTGAAGCTCCAGTACTTTGGCCACCTGACGTGAAGAGCTTACGCATTGGAAAAGACCCTGATGCTGGGAAAGATTGAGGGCGGGAGGAGAAGGGGAAGACAGAGGATGAGATGGTTGGATGACATCACCGACTCAGTGGACATGAGTTTGAGCAAGCTCCGGGAGATGGTGAAGGACAGGGAAGCCTGGCGTGCTGCAGTCCATGGGGTCGCAAAGAATTGGACGCAACTTAGTGACTGAACAACAGCAAGACCACGGGCATGGGGATGGCACTTGGTGCTGAGAACTCTCCCTGACCACAGTGAGCCCGGCAGAAACGCCAGCTGCCCCCACCACCACCAGCATCGCCGTCCCCGCCGTTGCCGGGGGAGCCCAGGAGGCAGAGCCGGGGCTGGGGCTCCGGGTCTTTTCCGTTCACTGCTCCCTCCCACCTCTCCTCGCACACACACCCCGATCTGGAAGCTTCTGCCGCTGGCAGGGGCCCAGGGCCTGGAGCCCGTCCAGGCCCAGGAGCTTCCGTGTCTCTAAGGCTGTGACCACATCCCTGGGGAAGACCCAGTGCCCCGCCCACCCCTGGCCCGCCGGGCCTCCTGCTCCGAAGCGGAGGAGCTGGGGTGCGGCCTCCGGTTGCGAGGTGATGGGCGATGCTACGGGGTCACAGTCACGGGGGCCTTGCTGGGGCTCGGAGGGCAGAGCCAGGGATCCTCCTGGCCCTGGTGGGGACTGGGTGGGGCCGTGGCCTGGATGAGGGCCTGACTCCCTGTGCCAGGCTGCCCCCCCTGCGCCGCCGTCCCCGGGCAGGCGGTGACTGGCAGAGGGAGACACAGCCAGACAAAGACGTGGGGCCTGCCTGGGAGCCCAGAGCGGGCGCCCCCACTGCCCACCGACCCCTCCCCAGAGCAGTGCTCTTCATCCTCCCAGCTGCTCAGAGCCAACCTTTACACGCCCACCCGGCCAGCAGACCCCACCGACTGTGCCCGCAAACATATTGGCAATTTGACCACCTGGCACCCCCCTGGATGCCGCCACATCTCTGCCCTGTGTTGCTGCAAAGCCTTCTGTCCGCACGGGGTGCTGGGTCTGACCACGCATGGCTGGTCCTCCACGCAGCCGCTGGGACAACCACACCAAACATGGCCAGGTGGGGCCCGAGCCCTCCGGCGACTTCCCTCTCACCCGGCTGTAAAGCATCCTTTCTGACCTGGCGTTACCTATCTGATCTCTCCCTGCCTCTCTGGGCCTCTCCTGGGCTTGCACCCACCACAGGGCCTTTGCATTTGCTTCGAGAATGCTCTTCCCCCAGACATCCCTGGGCCTTGTTCCCTAATTCATCCAGGGCTCTGCTCAGATGTCTTCTCAGAGGCCAGAGCCCGGGATAAAACAGCACCCCCCTGCCCCCCTCACCTGTTTGTCTGCAGAGCTCTCACCACCACTTCCGTACCACACGCTTACTTGCTCATTTGTTTGTCTTAATCCACCTGGGGATGCAGCTTCCCAGAAGGCAGGGTGTTTTCTGCTCTTTTCCCAAGTGGGTGGCAAACGCCCAGGACAGGGCCTGGCACACAGGTGTTCTCTGAATACCACTGCATGAATTGAGCCCACAAACACTCCTTCAATGAGAGACAATTAAGACACCCCTCCGGGGCTCCGTCCTCTAGGGCTGACCGCTCAGCCCCTGCAGATGCGACATGGGAGCGGTCAGCTCTCCCAGGACACCTGCAGACCCCTGGCTCCCTGGTTTCTCATCTGCAAGTGAGCGGGTCCCCCGGGGTCCTCCCCGGGACTCTCCGCTCAGACATTCTGGGTGTCTGGTTCTACTGCTCCCACATTCTATATCAGGGTGCATGTTTGGGGGTGGGGGGTGTGCAGGGAGTGGCTAACAGGAATTGTCGGTCGAGATGCAAGCTTAGCCACAAGAACTGCTATGAGGCAAACCCTGTGTGTCTCCACGTCGGTGTCCAGACACCACCATATCCTGGGGAGAGGGGCCTGGACAAGAGGGTGAATGGCAGCCCCACGAAAGAAACATCTGAGTCCTAACCCCAGAAACCTCTGAACACGGCCTCGTTGAGAAAATCGGGTCTTTGCAGATCACAAGGAATCACGCTAAGGATGCTGAGATCTTCCAGATTGAGTGGGGCCTAAACCCAGTGATGCGTGTCACAGAGAGGGAGTTCTCACGGGGACAGGGAAGGCCGTGTGACCCCGGGGGCAGGGCGGGGAGGGATAGGGTCACAGCCAAGGGAGTTGGAGCCCCCAGGGGCTGGAAGAGGCAGGAAGGACCTTCCCAGAGCCTTGGGGTGGGGCCCCAACCACACCTGACTTGGGGCTCTGGCCACTCAGTTTGTGGTGGTTTGTTATGGCTGCCCCAGGAGCCTCCCGCAGGAGGACTTGCAGGGGATTAAAACCTGCCGGGAAGGTGACCTTATTGAGGATCACCTTTCCTTCCAAGTTTCAGGTCTGGGCTTTAAGCTCGGCCCCGCCCGGCTCCACTGCGTCCCGGGGTTGGGGTGTGGCGCGTCGGGGCAGGGAAGGTTCCGGGTGCAGGACCTACAGGGGCGCGGTGTTCGCTCCAGGAACAGGGGGCAGCGTGAGGGGTGCAGCCTGACCTTGGCTGCCTGTGACTGCGGCCCTGAAGCCCCAGTCAACCCTGCTGTCAGCCCTGGAGGCCGTTTAACACGCGAGAACGGGCGGTGAGGGCGGCGTTCTACCACCACGGGCTCTCCGCGCGGAGGCAGGGTGCTCCCCAGGACGCCACGGACGGACCACTCCCCGCCACGGGGCCAGCACTGCCCCTGCCGCACGTCACGGGGCTCCTCGGGGAGCGTGGGTTACAGACGAGGAACGAGAGGCTGCACGGCTCCCCAAGGGGACCCCTTCGCCCAGGAAGTGCAGGGCTGGGGTCACCACCTAGTGTGGCCACAGCATCCCCCGTCCGGGGGCCTTGGGGATCCTTGCAGCTGAGGTTCCTCTGCAGGACTCAGGAGGACCTGCACCCTCGGGAAGCCCTAGATAGGCCTCCTGGGGAGCTCGTTGGCCAGCGACCCTGAGTCAGGCAGCTCGGGCCGGGCTCGGTCAGCCTGACCAGCGCCAAGGTGGGTGCCAGAGGTCCAGGGGAACAGCGGCAGGAGCGGGGGGTCTGGCCACTCCCTCTCCCCTGGCCCTGGAGCAGCACGGGGTGGGACGCTGGCCGGAGCTGCTTCTTACAGAGGGCCCACGGGGGTCGGCTCCGGGTGGAGACGGGAGAGATGGTGGTCACTTACGAGGCTGATGACCTGCTTTGGCACCTTCTGCATGCTGTGGGGAAGGGAGGCGTGTGCCAGGGCCTCCCCGCGAGGGCTCCCTTGGCCAGTTATCCCATTTTACTGCTGGGGAGACTGAGTCTCAGGGGTCACGACACCACCCTCGACTGTGCAACCAGAGCCCAGGGCTCCCGCCTGGACCCCTGACTCCACAGCCCCCAGCTTCGCCCTCCACGCGCCAGGGCCACAAGGCCTGGTCACCACCTCTCTGGAGGCCTGCCTCCTCCCTGCTCCCTCCTCCCTGCAAGGCTGCCTTCCTTACCTGATGACGGGAGGGCTGGGTCTGCAGGGCGGAGAGGGGACCAGTGCTGGCTGGGGAGGAGTGGGCACCGTGGACCTGGCCCTCCCCTGGGGGACCCCCCCCCCCCCCAACTTGGATGTGGCATCAGGGGAGCGGGAGGACCAGAGGCTGGGCTGGCCCTTTTGTCGCATCACAAAGTCCTGCCCTGGGCTGGCCAGGGCTCTGCAGAGGGAAGCCTGGGAGAGCCTCCGCACTCAGGACCCTGCTCCCAGGCCAGCTCCCGCCCTTAGCAGTGCCTCCGCCATCCTCAGCCTTGGGGGGGACACCTCGAAAATGGGTACATCTTGTCACACAGCCAAGACGTGGGAGCCACCTAAACGTCCACTGACAGGAGCGGAGAGATAAGATCCTTAAACCCAAAGGAACACCACTTAGTCGTAAAAAAGAAGGAGACCAGGCCATTTGCAGCAGCGTGGATGGAGCAAGAGATGATCCCACCAAGTGAGGTAAGTCAGGGAAAGGCAGATATCATACGACACCACTTACACGTGGAGTCTAACGCAGAACACAAGTGAACTTGTCTATGAAGCTGAAACAGACTCCCAGACATAGAGAAGAGGCTGGTGGTTGCCAAGGGGAGGGAAGGAGTGGGAGGTTGAGGTTAGCAGATGCAAACTATTATAAATAGAATGCACAAGAAACAAGTTCCCACTATAGAACAGGGAACTGTATTCAATGTCCTGTGATAAACCATCACGGAAAAGCATGTAAATAAATACTGGATGTGTATGTATAACCGAACCACTTTGCTGCACAATAGAGATGAACTCAACACTGCAGACTAACTCTCCTTCAATGAAAGAAGTAAAATTTTAAAAATCCCTCTTCAGGTGCCAAGGGGTGAGGGGGAACCATTTTACAGTTTACCTGTTTTATAAACTAAGATGGTTACAACTACTTCTTGTAAACTCAGTAATGGCTCCATAGCTCGTAAGTGATGACGCAGGGTTAGAACCCATATCTGGGTTCAAATCAAACACATCCTAACCTCTGTTGTCACAGGTAGTCTTTTGTAATGACAAAAAGGGGGGAAAAACAATGGAAAGCGACAGTTTTTATGTGCCTGAAGGTCATTGTAGAGCAAAGACGGCCACACAGAACACGTGTGGGTGTTCCGTGGACGGGGTGGTGGGTTGGACGGTGAGAAGGTACAGGCGTGTCTAACTCAGGAACCATGCTGTCACTCTGGGTGGCTACCCCTGTCCCTGCTGGAATCCCCTGGGTTTCTGCCATGGGAAAGGCAGGACCTCACGCTGGGACGGTGTGTCTTCCTTCTCACCTGGTCTCTCCTGCCGCTCGCATGGCCCTCTGCTCCGGAGCGGTGGCATAACCCACCCGCCCACCACCCAGCATCGGGCACGGTCACCACCCAGTGTCGGGCATGGTGGTCTTTTGATTCAAGGACACAAAGGAACATGGAGAGTGTTTCTCTGGGCTTGACTAGTGTCACTGCAGGAGGTTTAGGTTGGAGGGACAGAGGTGATAAGTGTCCGTCAGTAAATTTCTCGTGTGTGTGTGCGCGCGTGCATGGGGGCGTGTGTGTGAGACCCTCCAAAGTCCATGCCCCTGGCAGCCCCCTCCTGCCTGGCTGACGATCCCCACTGCTGCTTCAGTGCACGACCTTCCTCTTCAGAAGGTCAGCTATCGGCCGCTGTCTTGCAGGGTGGCAGCCTCGTGATCCTGAGGTCATGGGTAAAAATCTCTTGGTGACAAGGCTGTTTTGAGAATTGCAGAAACTGGAACTGAAAGGTTAGGGGTGTGTGGTGCTTGTTTCAACAAGCTGACCCGTCTCCGTGACTACACAGAACCCTGGGGAGAGTGGAGTCATGCAGATAAAAAGGTGCAAATGGTCAGAGTTTTAGACACTGTTGGCATGGGCTTCATTCAGCTCAGTGGGTTTGGGGACCAGCCTGGGTATCTGAGGGCCTGAAGAGGTTGAGAGTACCTGGGGCCCCAAGCTCCCGTGTGCTGGCCTTTGAGCATTGCATTTATGGAAGGGCTGTTTCTCTGCAGGTACAGAGCCTCCACAGCAAGTATCTCATAGCCCCAGGAGGGCCACTAACACTAGCATCCATGCAGGGAGGTCATGTGCAGACCTGTGTACAGATTTTTTTTTTATTAGAAAATTTTAAAATATTTATTCAGCTGTACCAGGTCTTAGATCATAGCATGCATCATCTATTTTAGTTGTGGCACATGCGATCTAGCTCCCTGACCACGGATTGAACCCAGGCCCCCTGCACTGGGAGTGCGGCATCTTAGCCAGGGGAGGTCCTGTGTCCAGGTTTTCAAGTGAAGGTTTATTTGCGGAGCTCAGGAAAGCCCACAGAGCCCAGGCAGACCCCAGCATCAGGGTGCCAAGTCCTCGCCAGGTGGAATGGGGAGCCGCCCACCTCCTGGCCTGAACAGGCTGAAATGCCGGGTTCTGGGTTCTGCCTGCAGGTGGCTTTCCTTCTGGTCCTCGTACTGACCGCGGGGCCCTGGAGAGCAGAGCGGCAGGAGCTTCCGTGGACACACCCAAGGGAGAAGTGTGTGTCCAGAGACAGGACCCTTCAGAAGGAAGGTCCCTGGAGTGAGAGGCACGTGCCAGGCTGGCGGCTTTTGGACAAGGCCAGGACCTCACTGAACCCTCTTCCGATTCCCGTTCTTCCAAAGTCTTTCGAGTTCTGACTGGATCCTCAAGGGGAACGTCTGTAGATCATCTGGTGCTCTGTCCAGTTTTCCCACTCTCTAACACACATCACAGACGGCAACCACGTTTATCCAGAATTTTATAATACTGCTTTGTCTGTAACATATTCTTTATTGACACGAGATATTGAGTGTTCATTATGTCCATGATATAAAAATCGCCCCGGTTACCAAACGTCTGTAAGTTTGAGGCCACGGCCTCTGCATTTGCAGGATTTGTGATCTGGGCTCGGTGCTTGAACCAGAAAGTCAGTCTTGTGTCAGCCTGCGTGGAGACCCGCCTGCAGGCCTGGGGAGGGGGTGCCCTGGGACACTGGGGAACATTTCCACTCCTCTCCACTGGAGACAGACCGCCAGCTCCAGCTGGGGAGCCCTGAGAGCCCTGGGGATGGGGCAGGGGTAGGTGAAGCTTTGCGGAAGCCAGTGGAGCAGCAGGCTTGGACAGCTCGGGTCACTTGGCTTCTGTGAGAAGATGGGGCGCCTGCGGCATCTGGGGGCAAGTTTCAGGGGCTGCCCGGATCCAGTGGGTTTGTTACTTTGTTGTTTAGATGCTAAGTTTTGTCGGGCTCTTGCCTTGGGAGCCCATGGACTGTAGCCCTCCAGTCTCCACTGTCCATGGGATTTTCCAGGCAAGAATGAAAGTGGGTTGCCATTTCCTTCTCCAGGGGATCTTCCTGACCCAGGGATCGTCTGCCGCCTTGAAGGCGGATTCTTAGGGCTGAACCACTAGGGAAGCCCACTGTTACCGAGTTGCGGTTAAAGGGCCCAAGTTCAGGAAGGGGAGGGGCAACACCGCCCTCTAGTGGTGAACGGTGTGCACAGCACCCACGATGCCCACGGTGGGGATCCAGGCTCGGAACCATTCTCAGCATCAGATTGGTCTCTGACCCCGCGTGACGATGGCAAAGGGGGATTTGCGGGCTGCCTCCCCCTCCAGCCACGGCGAGTCACCACCACAGGGCCACCGACCTAAGAGTTTGTGTGTGGCGGACGCCGTGCTGGGCTCCTGTCATCCCGTACAGACTGCGTTCACCGCCAGGAGGGGGCCTCGGGGACACTGTGCAGCTCAGGGGAGGGGACGTGGGGCTGTGGGGAGGAGAATCGTGTCCTTGAACTTCCCTGCTCTGTGTTTGAAGGGAACCAGTCCCGATGGGTCTCAGGTCACAGGGCACGGCTGTGAGGGCAGCACCCAGCCCGTCCCCCTGGGCCTCCCTTCGCGTCCTCAGCCGGCAGTGGGGACACGGGCTCCTGTCACAGCCCCTGCGGGGTCTCACGCTGAACGCACGTCTGTGGGCAGCAGGACGGCCGGGGGTGCGCCTGCTGGGGTGCCGAGTGATGGGCAGAGCGGGCTGCCCAGCCCTGACCGCTGCTGGAGGGTGCCTGCTGAGGGCTGCTGGGGGCACTAGCCACGCTGCTGAGAGGTGGACCCGGAGTGGGTGAGGCCTGTGGGGTCCTCTCTGGGGCAGCGTGAAGCCTCTTCTCTCCCAGGAACAGCGTTTGGAACACTTAAGGCAGCTCTCTGGTCTCCCCCTTCCCTGCCAGTTATCGAGGTGGGACTACGTTATGCCTAGGCCTCACCATCTGAGGCACATGAATGAGGACCATTGTTTCTCCAGTGGACAGAAAATACCTCCTGGGCCCTGGCTGCGAGCCTGGCGTGGCAGGCAGATTCATAGGCACTTGAAATGCACAAGCCTGGAGGTTCCAGCCTTTGTCACCTACACACAGCAGGCTCCGTGGCAGGTGGGTTATGGCCCACCCTCGTGCACCCGCCTCCTGGGAACTGCCCCCGCCACTGGTCACCTCTCATCACCACGAGAACAGTGGACATGGCTCTACTACACAGGTCGGGAGATGAAGTTGTCTTCCTGCAGGGCCACTCCCAGGGCCCGTCTCCTCATTGCTCCACCCTGGCCAGGCCTGTTGGGGTGATTAGAGGTGGGGCGACCCCGAGAGGTGGTCCCTGCAGTGGTGGAGCTGTGGGCAGACCCAGGATAGAAGAGGGTCCCCAGTAAGTAGCCCGAGGCCTTGGAGAGGATGTGGGGTCCTGAGCAGGACCCCAGTGCGTGCCCTGCTCTCCCCCCCACCCCGGTGGTCCATGCTGCCTCTGCCCACGTGCTCAGCTGCCCTGGGTCCGAGGGAACAGGGGTCTTATGGGCCGACACTGATGCTGTTTGCCCTGAACTGGCTGGAGCCGGCTGTCTGAGCCTGACCCACGAGGACACCCTGACTGCTCAGATTTTAGAGAAGCCGCTTGCTGACAACTTCCTGGGAGCCTCCCCCTTTCTGGAATGTTACTGTCACAGGACGTGCCCATCCGCAGCCAGGCTGCCTCCCCGCTTCCCCCTTGCTCCTGCTGGGTGCTGGCCTCCGGCTCTGGGGCTTTGCTCGGGCGGTGGGGTCAGGAGGCAGGGCAGTGCCGGAGCCTCGGTGTCCTCATCTGCGAATGAGAGTCATTCCCTTGGGCTTCAGGGTGGGAGGCGTGGGGAGCGTCTGGCCCAGAACAGAGGTCAGTGCAGTTTCTTCCTCCTTTTCTGTGTGATGAAGAATTGTCTCGTCAAGGGACTTTCCTGGCGGTCTTCCTGGTTGGAAAGTCACCTTTTGGTGCGGGGTGTGTGTGTATGTGTGTGTGTGTGTGTATGCAAGTTTGATCCCTAGTCAGGGAGCTATGATGCCACATGCCTCATAGCCAAGAAACCAGGGTATAGTGCAGATGCAACACTGAATATAACACATTCAATGAAGACTTAAAAAATGGTCCACGTTAAAAAAAAATTGTTTTAAAAAATTAGCTAGTCGAGAAATGCAATTTGAAAAGAAAAAAAAAGACCTGGGGTCATCTCTCCCGCTTTTTCTAAACTGCAAAGAACGCAGCAGCTCTGTGTGGTGATGAGAAATTATGGGGACGCTTCTTTTTCTATCCTAGAACACCTCAAGATGGACTTTATTATTCCAATGAATGCCCTACAACTCTGTTAAAAATCAGAGACAGTTAGCTCCATTTAAAACTTAAATGTACCTTATGCCTAATTTAGAACAAAGCTCAGAGTAAGCTGATGATCGCCAAAGTGCTAAGAGAGCCTCCACCCTTTTAAGCCACACAGAGAAGGTGGCCCCCTTCTGCAGAAGGGTAAAGCCCCTCAGTGACCGAGAGAGGGCAGAGCTATGCAACCCTGAGCTCCCAAGAGCTAGAGGGCGGAGATGGTCCAGCCCTCCGAGATGAAAGATGCAGGGTGGGCGGGTGGGGGGGAACTGGGGCACGCAGGAGAGAAGTAGGGGGGGGGGGCCTGGTATCTGCGTGACTCCAGCCAGCACAGAGGAGCAGGCTCAGGGCCTGTTAGACAAGCCTCCGGCTGGAGAGCTCCGAGCTCGGGCCGAGCTGCTGAGCCCCCAGCCCCTCATCTGACAGTGGGGTGCTGCTTAGTTACTGGGGCGGCGAGGATGCCTCAGTGCACAGAAGCTCCTGGGAACAAACTAGTCCACTGAGTCAGTCATCTCGTAGGACAGAAGCCAGGAAACCATCACGACGCTAATTTCCAGATAGACCTACACCCAGGTGAGTGTGACGGTGGTCCCAGAGTCCAGATGTATGAACATGTGAGACCCGGTGGGACATAAACACTCAGAGCATAGCAGCCTCCATACCCACCCATCCAGCATGCATCATTAACCTGTCATCCACCCACCCATTCCATCCACCCACCCATCCATCCCATCATCCACCCACCCATCCATCCATCCCATCATCCACCCATCCATCCCATCATCCACCCATCCATCCCATCATTCACCCATCCATCCATCCCACCATCCACCCATCCATCCATCCCATCATTCACCCATCCATCCCATCCATCCATCAATCCCATCATCTGCCCAGCACCCATCCAGCATCCTTCATCCAGTCTTCACAGAGCACCTACGTGTGAGGTCTTATAAGAAATAAGACTTGACAAAAATGGAAAATTATCGATGACTGTGGAAGCTGGGTGATCAGCACACAGGGTCATTAAACTACTTGCCCACTTTTGTGTCTTCTGTTTGAAGATTCTCACATACGAGTTGAACAGAGATAAGGTGCAGAGTGCGGGAACTGGGTACTGCAGTCTCAGGCCCTGCCTGCCACATGCAAGCAGTCGGTGCCTGAACTCTTTCCAAGCTCTGGGGGGTGGTGACATTAGGCCCACAGAGCCCCAGCGCCTCCAGCATCAGCTCCAAGCAGCACCCAGGAGGACCCTGCTTCCACCAGGACACAGAAAAAGCACAGTTTCTAGCTATGACCGAGATCGCGTTATGTGTTACCAGGCCCCAAGCAGACACTGAAGATCACAGAGAAGGCCCAGGTGTCGGGAGCCATTATGGGAGATCCCACCCATGACGAGTTCATGAGGAGAAGACCTGACACGCGAGGCCATTCAGGACACAAGGGACCCTCCAGGGTGGCCCCGGCCTCTACCCCATCCTTTCTCCTCCCCACTTCTCTGCTGTTGTTTTTGTTTGCCCTGCTGCAGATTGTTGTGTTGCCTGCCGAGAGTTCTCCTGCTCCTCTTTCGATGAATAAAGACCAACTTAAAACCCTAATTAATAAATCTCCTGGACACTGGTACCCTATGAACTGACCAGGGATGAAGGAAATGCTTCAATTCAAACCCTTTTGCTGGCATTCTGGCTTGTTTGATAAATGTGTGCTCCCATTGCAAAAAATGCTCATGATTGTTCTAAACATCCTAAGCACAGTATGCTAACAAAAGAAACCATTAAGCATAGGTCCCTCCGCAGGGTGAGAAAAACTCCACAAATAAAATAGCCACAAAGGTGCCTAATAAAAAATACTTTAGATAGAGATTAGCTGGTGACTTCTTGCAGGTAATTAACTTTTAGACTAAGAGCCTGTTTTGTGCCATATCTGCTGTTTTTGCAATCCTTTGCATTTCTGTTCTGTAAAAATGTAATCCTATCTAGTTCCCATGGAGATGACACCTAATAGAAAGAAAATAGATTAACCACAAAAAAGACAGGGTCTGCTACTGAAGTTGCTTAAAGTTACACCAGGTGCAAGCCATAAAATGTCAACAGGCCTGAAGGCCAAAAGATATTATACATAGAGATTAACCATAAAAAAGGCCCTAATAGGCACAGGGCCCTTCGAGGGGTGAGGAAGCCCTATTAGAGAACACAAAAAATATTGTTTTAAAAGTGGTTATTGGATCAGCATTTGATTGCTGTTAATGTGCTAAGGTTGTGCAGTGGAAACTATTGTTAATATAGTTAAAGATCTAGAAAAATAAGAGTTTAGTCCTAGTGTAAGAACAATAAGATAATTGTTCATTTTAACCAGGAGTGCTAAACAGGGGCTCCCTCACCAGAGCTGCAGTCTTTGTGTGCTAAACTTTTTAGATAAATTTAGCTAAAAACTTCTGCAAAAAGACTGATTTTTGTGTTAACAGGATTGTACTTCTACTATGTTGCAACCTGCTGTACCATGAGATTGCCACTTTTCTGTTTTCTGCTAACCTCAAGGCCAGAAGATAATGTACAAAAAAATCTATGGAAAAGACTCATAAACAAAAAGTATACAGAGCACACCTGGTTTCGTGAAGGACAAGCTGATGTCATGTTAAACTAAGTCTATGTGCTTATCTCCCCTTAGAAAATGTACTAACTCAGGGTATAAAAGCTACGGTGAAAAATAAAGCGCAGGCCAGACTGCTGCACACTCCAGTCTGGTCTCTCTCTCTTTCTCTCACTCGCCGACGCCGTTCATCCTGAGGGTACCCCTGGATCCTGCGGGGGCAAGGACCCCGGCACCCAGGGACGGGTCTGGAAGGTGAAAGGCAAGGAAAGTGGGGGATCTTTCACTTTCACAAAGAAAGTGAATCAGATCTGCCATCTGATTCAACACCACATGCCCTGCGCCCCCCACAACCCCCTTCCCCTCTGTCCTCAGGCCACCCGCTCCAGGCCGGCTTCTCAGAGACCAGACGTGCCTGTGGGCTGGCTGGGGACCAAGGGCACAGCTAATGAGGTCTCGGCCCTCAAAGACGACCACCACGCGACTGTGAATGACCAAGCGTTTAATGCCTCACAGAACAAACCTGTTCTCTGCTATGAAGTTCATTATGAACTTGAATCACTGTGACTGTCGAGTCTATAATCCAAGTTAAATCCCGGGCGATGACAACTCTCGTGTCCAATAATTTAACCGAGTGAAGTTTGTGCACATTCACAAACCTTTCATATAGTCTTGATCTCCAAAATTTAACGAGTGAGACGCAGCAAGCCCTCCACCCCGCCGCCATCAGTGGAGAGAATCAGCTAAGGCGACCACGGCTGGACCGTGTTCTGAGCTCGGAGGAACATCCATTGTCACCTGGGCCATCTGCCTGGGGCCTGGCGCCCACCCCGCCCTGGGACGAGAGCTGGTTTCTGAAGGCCGTGGCCAGGGCAGCCGGCCAGGCCGAGGTCATGACGGAATCCCCGGGGGAGGGCCCCGCGTCCCCACCCAGCTCGCAGCCACTGATACCCACCACCACCCAGCGGTAATGCGCCTTCCCTCTTGCCGTGGAAGCCGGGGCCGGCCTCCCGTTGTGAGCCCGCCACAGGCCAGAGACCACAGTTCAACTCCGCTTTACTCTAGAAGCGCCTCTGGGTGCACAACCCCACGGCCCCACCCCGGGGGAAATCGTCGTTTCCCTGGCCGGCGGAAGTCCAGACGGCTTCCGCGAGCGTGACGCTAGAGTTTGCTGTTCTTCTGGAACTGGGCCACCAGGCTGAGGACCTGCTCGGAGGCCTTGATGCTCTTGCAGCCGAGGTAGGCGGTGCTGTTGGCAGCCGTGT
Source organism: Dama dama (assembly GCF_033118175.1). NCBI lineage: Eukaryota > Metazoa > Chordata > Mammalia > Artiodactyla > Cervidae > Dama > Dama dama. The sequence continues at coordinate 16,341,787 of NC_083684.1, read as the reverse complement.
CCTCCAGGAAGTAGCGGTAGTTGACCATGAGGCCGCAGGCGCCCGTGACGCCCTTGAGGCTGACGTCGGCCAGCCAGTTGATGCGCCAGAGCACGGCGCCGTTCTGCAGGTGGAAGTGCGCCACGGGGTTGAGCGCGTAGCCGCGGTGCTTCTCCCCGTGCAGGTACCAGGCGCACAGCCGCATGAGCGGGGCCTGCAGCGCCCGCGCCAGCCGCTCCGACTGCGCCCACTCGCCGCTGCTCAGCAGCGGCTGCAGCGTCTCGAGCGCGGGGCCGCCCGTGAGCTCGGCGATCTCCTGACTCTCGCAGTCCGTCAGCAGTCCACTCCGCCCGTGCTCCTTGGCTTTGGCCTTAAGCAGCCCCAGGAGCCACTTGGTGAAGCCGGGGATGGGAGACAGGCTGGAGAAGGCGCCCAGCTGGGGGAACTCCTTCTGCAGGCGCGGGGGCGGGGGAGGAGGGGAGAGAACACACGCAGGGTTCAGGGCTGAGGCGCGGACACGGACACCCCCGCCTTCACGGCCTAGTGGCGCGAGCCTCCCGGTGCTGCCGCCTGGCGGACGCGGCACCGCGTGCGGCGGGTTACTCTTCCTTCTCTCCCGGGACAGTTAGCAAGAATCTGACGTGCGGGGGTCCTGGAGGCGTCCTGCGGCCCCAGGACAAGCGTCCCCTAGTGCTCTGTCCGCCTGCACCACCATCCGAGCAGGCAAGCTGGGGGCTCGCCTGAAGTCGGAGCGGTGGGTCGCTGCAGAGTCAGGGGCCTGACTACAGCCCACCAGGCCCCTCTCAGGGACTCTGCTGAGGCCGTGTAATCAGGTTTGGGGCTCGGCACACAGTGACTGTCTGTTGAATGAATAACTGATCACCCAACAATACCATGGCCCGGGCGGAGGATGGGAGGGACGGGGCAGGGGCAGGGGGCAAGGGTAGGTCTCCACACCAGATGACACAATTCAATCACTGCTCTTCAAATCGCACTGCGACCTCAATGCTCGTTTCACAGAAGCCAGAATTTTCCAGCTGAAAATGTAACATACGCTCACTACAGAAGAAGCATCTTAAAGTTCAGGACAGAAGCCAAGGAGGCAGCACGCTCCAGTACTCTGAGCTGAGCGCTCTCCAGACAGAGAGGAACTCCTCTGTCTCCCGGCGGTGTTTACAAGGCTGAGACAGCTCTCTGACATCCTGCTGTCTGGATTTACATGACGAGGATTTACAGTCCTCATCGTCATGCAGGATTCAGAACCACAACTTTAACAACAGGAGGCTGTTAAGACCCTCGGACGCTCCTAACCCTGCTCCTCCCATCTTTCATAACCCCCCGTGCAGGCCTCTGTGGGGACAGGGCTGTGCTTCCCTCCAGACTCCCCGGATGGCTCTCCCGCTCCCGCTTCCAGCCCAGATGGGGAGCAGACATCAGTGGGCAGCGCGGCTCCTGGGCCGCAGGACTCGGGAGCAGAGCTCGTGGGGGGGTCCCGGGATGCACCTCCTCCTCCGACTGCATTCCTGACCCTCCTGCTCGCTCCCCCAACCCCGCCCCGTCATCAACACCTTCAGCAAAGAAGCAGAAGGGACTCAAGAGTAACTAGAACAGCTGGCTCTTATCACCTCTGGGGAGAGCGCGGCAGGGCCTGAGTCTAGAAGCTGATGCCCAACTGCATCCCGAGAGCTCAGAAGAGTCTACCATGAGGCATGCAAGCGTCTGAATTCCACCCTGGCCCGTCACTCTCTGAGGTGGGGCTGTGGAGGCCGCCGTGTGTGTGGAGACCACAGGAGCAGACAGCACCGCTCTCAGAGCCCGTTCTTAACCATCTAATTATTTTACCTTAAAATGAGGCTGTATGCATTGCAGTTCGCCCCAGCCCCACGTGAGATGGTTTCGAACAGCCCAGACCCACAGTGGGCCGGGCATTTCTGTGTGTTTCCAGGGCAACCCAGAGAACCAAGTGTTACTGCACGTACCCTCCAGTCGCCTGGTCTGAGCTGGGGGCTCCCCGCGGACACGAGTGGGTGAGGGTGGCTGGGGGTGCTTGTCAGGGCCAGGACTGGGCCGTGGGGGCCAAGGGGGCCATGGGAGCCCGCTGGTGACCGCGTGCCAGGCAGAAGCGGCCCCACCAGCCCGGGTGCAGGGCCCCCCGCAGATGCCGCAGCCCTCAGGATGCATCTGAGCCTCCTGGTCCATGAGAAGCTAGTTTCGGGGGCCTTTTTCTCAGCATGCCTTCCACCTCCTGAGGAGTCTCGGGGCTCCTAGGAGCTGCCAAGGGGCACCTGGTGCTTTTCCACCCCTCCTGCTCGCTCTGGCCTGGAGCGCCACCTTGTCCCTGAGACGAGGGCAGGACTGCTCGGCCACCCCAAGGCGGGGACGCACAGGGCGGGACCAGCGCCCAGCCTCACTCACCTGCAGCTCCTTCACCACCCGCTTGATGAGGAAGGCACCCAGCTCCACGCCCTGCAGCCCCTGCTGGGTCAGGCTCAGCGAGTAGAAGACGGCCGTGGTGATCTTGTTCCGCTCCTCTGTCTCTGACGGGGGGCACTCCTTCACTATGATCGTCTGGAAAACACAAAGGACCCCGGGGTCGAGACAGTCTCCCCCGACCCCCCAGACCAGCTCCACAGGCTGTGCATCCTGAGATCTCTCTGGAGGCGGTGGTCTCACAGTCTCCCTGGCTGTGTGCCCAGCACTGTATCATTTCTATCACTTCGGATTCTCATGCAAACTGAGTGGATCATGCCTCCTGGCCCTTAGGCAGGCCTCTCTGGGGCCTCCGTGCAAAACGCTCCCCTCGAGCCCTGGAGAAGCACGCTGGCCCTCCTCCGGGGCCCCGGGGCCCCACCCTGGCTCACCTCCCTGCCCTGAACCAAGGGCGCACAGGTACCTGGATGCTGCTGGAGATCTCGCTGGTCAGGGCCACATGCAGGACGATCAGGGGCTCCCCCGGCGTCGAGCAGTGGGAGAAGAAGTAGCACCTCCGGTAGGGCCCCACGCGCCGCTTCATGTCCATCCAGGTTTTCACGGGGTGCACGGCCTCAGCCCTGGAGGGGACGAGACAAAGAAGCGAGACGAGCGTCACGGTTCACGGGTCAGACAGCCGCGGCAGAGCCCTACTCGGCTCTCCACGCAGGTCAAAGAAATCCTGTAAATACAGCTTCGAGGGACTCGGGAGGAAATTCAGAGAAGGTCGCTTTAGCGTGAAGCAGCGCTGACTGAGAGGAGCCAGAGCTGGTGACCGTCTTACACACAGAACTGTGCTCTCGGCCCTGCTCTTAAAGACTAGCTCGCCGGGCCCTGGCGGGGTGGCTGTGCGGCGGAGTTTAACGCAGGCGCCTGACCAGATGCCTGTCGCTGGGGGTCCTGCGTCTGCTCTGAGTCTCCCAGTCTGAAGTCATCGCTGCCTGTGCACACGCATCGCCCGGCGGGTTCCGCTAGTCCAGCCACCTCGGCCACTGCTGCTCTGCTTCAACACCAGACCCGGCAGCAGCACTGTCTGCCTTTCACTGTGCCCAGGGCAGGCTGGATGCGCGCACTGTATTGTGAGTCTGGAGATTCTTATCCAAGGGAGACATTTTAACAGCTGGTTGTGATGATGCTGTCTGGGTGACTAATGCCACCTCCTGGTCTGTGAGTCTGGGCAGCTCTGATCATGGGGTTCCTTGGGCAGAAGTGGGCCTGAGTGCTGTCTTCCTTTTAGACATTGATTATTATCATTTACTTTTTGGCTATGCTGCGTGGCATGCAGGACCTTAGCTCCCTGATCAGGGACCAAACCCATGCCCCCTGCAGTGGAAGCGCAGAGTCTCTACCACTGGACTGCCAAGGAAGTCCCCCGAGGGCTTTAAATATGAGCATGTAGCCGAGACCCCACATGCGGGTTCACTGGCAGAAGGACCAGTTTCTAGCTGTGCCCTTTTCTCCTCCGTGGCCTCGGCATCATCTGCTAGGACAGCCACCCCTGGGAATACCGTGTTTGCGTTTTATCAGGCTTGGGAGAAAACGTACATGGGTGGGGAGGTGGGGAATGGAGGCTGGCTTTCAGCTGAAATCTAAGCAGAGCAGCAGTGTTACACTCACTCGCTGATTCTCTGGAGCACTTCGCACGGTGAATGCCAGGTGACCCGCTCCAGGTTCAGGAACCCTGAGGAAAACCACTCCGAGAGCATGTTTTTCAGCACCCCATTCATTTCCTGAAACGGAGAGGAGAGAACGCTGACCTTCGGTGGGGAAGACGTCCAGCCCATCCCCAAGGCGCCGCTGGGAATCAGACACGAAGCCGGGCAGGGGTGTGTGCTGAGACAGCCAGACAGCTGGAACGCAGCGCTATTCCTTCCCTCTTCCCATCACTAAGACAGCCAACTGGAGTGTCCAAGTCGAACCAAGTTCCCCAAGTCAGATAATGTGTTCTGGTTCATTCACCACCGTGGACACAGCTACGCACGTGACTTAGGCTGATGCTGAATGGTGTGTCATGGAGCGAATGTGGACACCCTCTCGGGACCATTCTTTGATTCACCAAGACATCCATCCTTCTTTCTTAAGAGAAATAAGTACTGGCTCCCGGCCCCACATTTCGACAACTCTAGGGTGTGTGTGTATTTTCCTGTTTTTAACATCTCGGAACTCAAGACCCATCTCTAGAGTGACAGCGGGTCATGGCTCAATCGGCAGCATGTTTTCCTTTCCTGAGTGGCTGTAGAATAATAGTGCATCTGGCAATCTGTGCATTTAAATTTGACATTATTCTAATTTCACTTTTTCACAGCGAATCTGCTTCCAAAAATGATCTGAGTCAACTTTACCATCAGAGATACATTCACACTGAAACTTTAAGGAACAGAATGAGAGGTGAATGAGGTGAGGACGTGGTTTAGTCTGGTGACCTCAGGCCAAATAAGTGGTGAGCTTTTAGTTTACATCCAGAGAGGAGGGGACACCCAAAGCAAGAGACACAGCTGTCGTTCCTTAATAGCTGTGTCCCTTTCTTCCAAATCAACAGAAGCCTCATCTTTAGCCGGGCACAAGGATGTTCAGAACAAAGCCTGCCCGGCAGCTGAGGGTAGCCACATCACTGAGTTCTGGCTACTCAGATGTAAGTGGAGGTGTTCTGTAGCAGCTTTTGGGAACCTTGAAAGATAGCAGGAGCAGCCCTTTGCCTATCTTTTTCTTTGTCCTTCCCACTGCAGGTTGGAAGGTGATGTGATGGCTAGAGCTACAGCAGCCATCTGGGGCCATGAGGTAACTTTGAGGATGAAAGTTTTTCAGGGAAGAGCAACAAACAGAAGTCTGGGTCAACTGAGGGCACCACAGAGCAGGAAGCTTCTCTTATTCAAACTACTATTGTTCTTGAGCCTCTGTTACTTAAGATGAGCTACATACTGACAGATACACTGAATATTATTACTGAATAACAGCAAACATCTCCGTTTGTCTGGTACAGAACTGACCTTATGAATCCCTGCATAGGAATCACAAAGACCATGACGGATAACACCCGTAAAACTGGACACAAGCTACGAAACTGTTGTAGGGCCATGTCACATTCTAATCCCTGGTAGAAGCTCAAAGGACTCAGAACCTTGTCACTTGAGGATACGGTGCAGGCATGCGGTTGGTGGCTCAGAAAGGGTTTCAGAATGAAGTGAGCTCCATCTTTAAACGCTGAAGGCCTGGGGCAAAGAAGAGGCCCCATGGGGGAGAGAAGTGGGGGGTAAGTCATCTAGGACCAACTAGAGGAGGCAAAGTCAGACTCCATGTAAAGAAGAACATTCGTGTAGTTGGGGCTGCCCATGGAGCTCCTCCTGGCAGAGAGCAGCCCTCCCCATGGGGATGAGATGGTCACAGGGTGGGCAAGAACATGGCAGAGATGTTTCGATTAGAGGGCCATATGACCTCTAATTCCTCTTCACTCTTTACCCCACGGTCTAGTCGGCTTCACTGGGCTCTCAGTTCCATAAGTGTGGAGGTCATTTCTGATTCATTCCTCTGGTTCTCAAAGCATCTGTGGGGTCTCCCACGTGGAAGATGATCAACGGATTGATGGCAAATGAAAAAGAGAAGACACCCTGGAGAACAGCGACTACAAGTAGCAGGGAGAGGGAGGGATGGCTTCCTGGTCAACACCGACGGCTTCTTGTAAAACTCTCTTTTCTGCACAGACTACAGTGGTTCAGTCTTCCTGGGGACCTCGCACACTCTAGAGTGTGCACTCAACACTGGCACCCTCTCCCTGGGGAAACGCAAACACATTAGTAAAACTCTGTATAGAATTTCCTGGGTTTCATGGACCCCTTTGAAACTCATCTATGGATCATCCCCAGGGGTCCCTGGATCCCAGGCTGGGGACCTCTGCTCTGAAAGGTCAGGAATGGACCAGTCGAGTTCCATGTGGGATGTATTGGCATCCCTGTGACACATGTAATAGGAAAAAGCTGGGGAAAAAAATCTAGCGTCAGTGTTAGTTCAGTTTAATTATGAAAGGAATGGTCTGGCTGATGGAAGTGGCCTCCTCTCTAAGTCTCTTCGTTCTATTCTGGGCTACTGACAGCTATAAATGTGACACTGGACACGAGATCTGGGAATCTAGGTTAAAGGTGACCCATCTCCCCTGCTCAGGGCCATCAGGGCCGCAGCTGTTGGGCTGAAATCAGGCACAGAGGGCAGTAAGGTTGCTGGATCTCTGACCATGGAAGGAGAGGGAACGGGTATGTGTGTATCAGCCTCAGGAATTCAGAAATTGTTCATCAGCGATCCAACACTTGAATATGCCAACTGCTGGCACAACATTCTTATGTACAAATAAGTTCATCTCTTAGTCTGGCTGACAGAACTTAGTAGAACCATGAGGACCACCAGGTTAACTTACTAACAGGACAAGCCACCAGGGGAAGTTTATGACACAGTGTCTTGGGCTGGGCGCTGCAGTGGTGCTGTGGGGACCTGGCTGGAGAAGAGCTTGGTCCCTTCTCCTGTGTTTTGCCTGGACTTCTATTAAGGTTTCCACAGCCTTCACCATAATTTCTGTGTTCAAATTTCCCATCATTTCCCAAATGCCAGCCCGCCTCTGCACATCGCTGATGGCACCTACACTCTCTGCTAGAATGGGCGCTCCTGTGGCTTCACTGGGGGTTTTATCTGTAAGAAACTTAATTCTTCAACCTAAAAGGGCTTTTGGGAAGAACTCTGCAGAAAACCAAACAGCCTGTAGCCAGGACACACAGGAAGCACACTCCACCCCGCAAAACACACATGCTGTGCACCCCGCTCGGCATGCGGCGGACGCACAACTGCAAGTTCACAGGGCGTCTCCTTCCGGAGGAGAGCGACTGGCAGGTGGACTGGATGCACGCCTCGGAGCCCAAAGCCCTCCCCAGGAAAGAACACGCAGATTCGGGCTTCTGGTCACACGTCCAGGCGTCAGAATTAGCCTCTCAACTCACTTGCAACGTCAACAGAGAAAAGCTTTTTTTTAACAAAAAGAACATTTGATCTTGTAAGCCAAGGCACCGCTTCTTTTCCTGGTATAATTAAGCTGCTTTGTGGGTTTGATATCACCCCCACCATCCCACCCCCATCACCACCAATGGATGACTGGTTATTATTCTATTTCCTATGGTTAAAATTGGTTAGGGGGGTGGGGTGGGGGGAGGTCCTGTGATCAGAGAATTAAAGGACATTGACAAGTCCCTTTGCTACAGAATCCTTAATTATGAAAACAACTAAAATGCCTTTCTTGGAATAACTCCATTAAGATCAGTTCACTTACTACCATCCAAGAAGTTCTACAAATCAGCATCAGATGGATAGACCACAGGAGTGGGGACTTGGGATGGATCAAGAAGTCCCAGGCTGACCTTCTGAGACACTCAGGCTCCTCACGACCTTCTAAGTAACAGGTGGCAAAGTCCAGCTTCTCAGCAGTGGATCAGCTATCTTGAGAACCACAGCACAAACATTTCACCTTTGCCGGATTGTACAAACTTTCCCCACAGCACTTGCATGTTCCCAGCAGAGACTTGACACTGACTCTGAATTTCCTATTGAGAAAAATTAAGAAACCTTATCTGATTTAAATTATCTGACAAAGGTTCGTATAGTCAAAGCCATGTTTTTTCCCGTAGTCGTGTATGGATGTGAGAGCTGGACCATAAAGAAGGCTGAGCACCGAAGAATTGATGTTTTCATATTGTGGTGCTGGAGAAGACCCTAGAGAGTCCCTTGGACATCAAGGGGATCAAACCAGTCAATCCTAAAGTAAGTCAACCCTGAATCCTCACTGGAATGACTGATTGCTGAAGCTGATGCTTCAATACTTTGGCCACATGATGTGAAGAGCCGACTCACTGCAAAAGACCCGGATGCTGGGAAAGATTGAAGGTGGGAGGAGAAGGGCACGACAGAGGATGAGATGGTTGGATGGCATCACCGACTCAATGGACAGGAGTTTGAGCAAGCCCTGGTATGTGGTGAAGGACAGGAAAGCCTGGCGTGCTACAGGCGGCGGAGTTGCAAACAGCTGGACATGACTGAGCGAGTGAACAAGAACGAGGTAGGGGACCCACGCCCGCCTAGACTCCTGCCTCGGGCTTCACGCTGGGCTCCACAGGGATGGAAGTGTCAGGCTTCCAGAATCTTCCTCTATTTCCAATTATCACGGCCCTCAGTCACAGACCAACATCTTGACAAACTGCCCTCACTGGTAACCATGTTTTCAGCGGAGCTCCACAGTACATCTTGGGGCATTTCTTAGAAGAGAAGCAGGCTGACCTTGGGCAGCCTGACCACTGGCAGAGTCTCTCACCCCGGCCTGTCGGCCCAGGACGGTGAAGGGATTGGGCAGCGCTCACCTAAAATCACGCTTCTAACCACAGGGCGGCAACAGGAGCCAGCCCATCCTCCACGACCTGCTGTGCCTTCTGCGGTACCCACTATCCCGTGTGAGACATGCAACGAGCCTCCTTTTGGGCTTACCGCTTGCCGGCGGTTATTCTAAAAATGCCTCTGTGCTCACAAGATCCAGTAAGTGAGAAGCTCTGAGAACCAGCAGACTGAGCCCACTGGAGGGCAATGCCCATGGCTGAGCCCCAAGCAGATCTTGTTCACCTGACATTACTTGGCAGCTCCAAAGGTCGGCAGGGCCCAGGGGATGCAGGGCTCCCACGCTAAAGCTTCGAGGGCCAAACCTCTGCTGGTTGCCTACACTGAACTCCTCAAAGCCAAAAGTTCTAGCTGCGCTGCCTCTAAAATGTGGCTGCAAAATCCCAAATCAAACAGAAGAGATGGGATCAAGATGGACCACACACACTAGGTGATTCTGTGGACAAATTACTGCATCAGGTCCCAGTGACAACTTCTATGGATTAAAATACCTGTCGGGGAGGAAGGAAACCAGTTCAGTAACTAACATATCACAGCATCGGAGAACAGAGAACCGGAGGCGACATCAGGAACTGCTGGGTGAGGGCAGCCCCGTCGGGCAGGATGACTCTTGGCTGCAAAGAAACTTTCCAAGGTCCCTGGGGCTTGGTTCCAGGCTCGGACCCTTGAGTGGAGCAGTCCGACCTCAGGACAAATGGGGGCGGTTAGCTGCCAGCTTTGCTGGACAGTGGGGCACCCAGGAGTCCAACTCACACTTCATCACTTGGCTACATAGGACGAGGTTCCTAGTTTCCCAGGAGCTGATCATCTAGTTGCAGGGTAACAATACATTCAAAGGCTAGATTCTGTGGTTAACACGTCTGAGTGGTACAGACAGTTACACACCTATGAAGCTCAGAACGGGGTGAGGCCACCCTGAGCTGGACAGGCTGGACAAGTCCAAAAAACAAGCTGGGGGTGGAGGCGGCTCCTACTCTTGACAGGAATCACGAGGGATGCGGGTTCAGGAACTTTCCATCCAGGAGCTGGCCTGGCTGGAGAGGAGGGTCTGTAGAGGGGAATGAGAAATGCTGGGGGAGCTGGGATGTGCAGGGTGGCTGGTGGGCAGCAAAAATGCCAAAGGACAGACACCGAGGGCCAGCCTTCCGGCCACGCGAAGTTTGATGATTTTTTTTCCAACAGAAGAGGAGAGACTGACCTGAGGCTTCAGAAAAAGGGGGGCACCGAGGTGGGTGTGAGGGAAGCTTGCACAGAGTCTTGAAAAGATAAACACACTCACAACTAGAGAACAGTAAACTCCTGCCTCAGGGAAACCGAATAAAACAAAGCCATTAATCGACTGGGTTGTTTCACCTTCCCTTCCGTTTTAGAGAAGAAGGCACATGCTAAGAGAATAAGCCAGCTTCGATCTAGTTAGGTTGTCAACTAAGAGAGTCGGTGTGCCATGATGGAGTACACAGCTGGAGTCACGGGCGCAGGGCTTGGGCGGAGGCGCTCTTACCAGCTCTGTGCCCTGGGGGCTGCATGGGACAAGCTTCAGTCACCTCATCTGTCAGGCAGTCCCCACGTCTTGCTGAGGATGAAATGAGCTAGTGAATGAAAGGCACTCACACCTACTGTGTCTGTGGTTAACTCTTCGTAATCTTGAAGGGAAGCTCCCGGACCACTCCACCTTGGAGCCCGGAGCATGCCTGGTACAATACAGCCAGCCAACAGATGGCTGAATGGATGGATGGATGGGCAGGGAGTTTAACTGTGGGTCAGGTGACAGACATCCCACCTAATTCTCAAGTCTCCTATGCAATGAGAATTTAGTTTCAGAAGGCTTTCAGGAGCACTGGTCTCTGCCCCAAAGGAAAAAAAAAAAAAGTCTGCTTGGATTGCAGACTAAACCCAAGACTCTCTTGGGAGGAATGGGGATGCCTGCAGGGTGTGGAACACAAGGTCTCAGCCTTTCAGATGGGGATTTAGTTGGGAACACTCAATTTAACACACTCGGAATCCAAGACTGACTTGGTGCTAATGCAATAAACCACCAAGGTTCTCAGCTTGGCCCTAGGTAACTCTAGTGTAGATCAGCCAGCCACTAAGAGCAGTCAAATCATAGCCTCTATTATCACCCCGAGATTAATCCTAACTACACCCAGTTTTTATGCATCTAAGGCTAAGAAAGTTTCTGATAAACACCAGAACTCATATAGCATGATGGGGATATAAACTGTAGCATATAGAACCCAGGAAATTTGGATTTGGATGGTGGTCAGACATTCTTATTTGCTCTGAGTTCTTGGTCAAGTCATATGAACTCATCTGACCTGTTTCCTTTACTGTAAAAGGTGACATATCACTTTCCCAAGAGTAAGGATATGAACATGAAAACCATCATGCCAGGTGTTAGGAGTTCTTAAAGGAATCAGGACATAATCCTTTTAAGTGTTCACTTCTTTCCTAAGCCAACTGGACTTGATAAAGTTCTGAATGTCAGAACTTTCTATAACGTTTACAGCATTTTTGGTTTGCTATAGAGCAAATTAGTGGTCCATACTTAATATCAATGGAATACAAGGACTATATTCAACTATCAGTCATCTTTCAAGTCATCATTATTTAAACCTTACATTCTTTGTTCACATCTAAAGTGGGCTCACTTTGCTAAGTGCCTGATTACCCAAGGAGACAACTCAGAATCCTATTTTAGGACTGAACTTGGGCTGGTGAAACGCCCTGCCCTGGGCGACGTGGCAGAGACGATAGAGGGCACCCGGACTCCTGGACGGTGGTGAGACCTCGAGTTCTAGTCACCTCTGTACGTTTCACGGGGTTTTTCAGGATAATGGCTCACACAGCTGGTGCTACAAGTAAGTTACCTTTTTGTTGACCCCATCCAGGTTTTCAGAAAGTTACCCGGTGCTCCGTTTGGTACTCATTCAAGTGTACCGCACAGACGAAATCTCTCAGGTAAGATAATAAAACAGAGAACTTTATAGAGCATGCTCATCAGGAACGAGGCGTGACAGTCACCTTGAAAGTAAGCGGGTGCCAAGTTTCTACCAAGACTGGAGCGAGCTGAGGCTTGAGTGAGGCAAGGATTCGGAAAGCGTGGGAAGGAAGGGGGACAGGGTTCAGGGGCTGTGACTCTCGGAGAAGTGGGCACGGCTCCAGGCAAGCGAAGGTGGAGTGTCTGGGGCTTGAGGGGCGAGGGCCGCCAAGGGTCAGCAGACCTGGGCACTAGGCAGGGGCGCGGCCCGGGCGGTCCCCGCCCCCACGAGGTCCGGGGACGGCCCGGGCGGAGCCTTACCCGGACGTGCGGCCCCTCCACTAGCTTGAGGGCTTGCGCCTCGAGCAGGTCGGCCCGCAGCCGCACCAGGAAACGCACGCCGCCCTCCATCTTGCTGATGTGGTGGAAGAGGCTGCGGTAGCGCGGCACCAGCGCGTAGCGTAGCCGGTCCTCGGCCTGCAGCAGCACGGCTGGCTCCCGCGGCTGCTGGCGCAGCTGGAGCACGCCGGCGCTCTGCTCGGCCACCTGGCTGTGGTCCACGCCGAAGCCGCGCGCCAGGCGGCCCAGCAGCTCGGCGCGCTCGGCCGTCTCAGCCAGGCCGCCGTAGAAGCTCACGAAGTCCGCACACTGGTTCTCCGCCCGCGCCGGCGTCTTCTCGCGCAGCTCATAGGCCGGCATCGCGGGCACGGCGCGGTGCAGCAGCTCGTCCATGGCCCGCTCCAGGGCGCCGGCCGCCGCCGGCCGCCCGCTCGACAGCCGGGGTCCTGGCGGCTGCGGCTGCCGCGGGGGTAGCCGCAGCCGGAGGAGGCGCCCGGCAGACAGGCTTGGCCCGAGGACTCGCATGGTGCGCGGCGACAGCTGCCTGGGGAACGCCGCCGCCGCCGCGCTTCCGGCTTCCGGCGCGCGCGCCCGCCCCATTGGCCGAGACTGAGGGACGGCCTGGGCGGCGACCAATCGGGGGTGGGAAGGGGCGGAGCGACGGGGACGGGGGTGGGGCGACGGGGGCGGGGCGGAGCGCGGCGCCAGGCCAAGTGCGGCCAAAGGTAACCCGGTCGGCGACCAATCCGAGGGCCGAGCGGCGGCCGAGAGGCTGCGGTAGCGGGGCGGGGCGGCCCCTGCCCTGTCACCTGTTCTCCCAAAGTCACCTCCTCTGCCTTCCTCTCCTCCAGGGCCGAGCTCTCCAGCCCTAAGAAACATGACAGTCACCCAGCGGACGTGTTACACGCGCAAATTCCTGGCTCGACTCCAGAGATTCTCGGAGTGTCTGGGGCAGGGGCGCAGGCATCTGCGTGACTCCGAAGTACCCTAGTGGTCGTTTCTGGCAAGGTAGGTCGCCTCTGTCTCGACCCCTTCCTGGCGCTCTCGCTTGCACAGATGACCCCCAGAGCTACAGGCCTTCGCTCTCCTGAGCTCCGGACCCAGGCTTCCAGCTGCCTGCTGGAGCGCTTTCTCACCGATGCGGCAAACGGGGCTCTCCCAAGCGGCTCGTGGCCCACCCTGTCCCCGTTCCCTTGGTCCTCATTGATTCATTCCCTCATTCAACAGAGTGTTTATTAACGGCCTGGCAGGTGCCAGGTCCTGCACTAGGCACAGAGATAAAACAGTGAACGACAGATCTGATCGTGCCCCCATGGAATTTACATTCTAACAAAGGAAAACAGACCATGGCATAACTACTGGTTGTGGTAAGTGCTATAAGGGAAATAAACTGTGGAGTGATATAACTGGGCCGGCGGGGACTTCCCCTCACCCTGTGGACAGGGTCATCAAGGAAGGCCTCTTCCCACAAGCTCAGGAGCAGGAGCGCAGGGTGCCCTATCAGTTACTAACCCTGTTCTCACTTGCTTCGCAACCAAATTCAAGCACCCTCTTCCATCGCTGGAGGGAGCACCACTTGGTAACACCCCTGTGTGTGGGGGAGGGGGGTGCCTTTGCAACACCTCTCAACATTGCAAACTGGCCCAGCAATTTGCACAGATAAATTCCTGCTGAATGGGCTAATGATAAGAATGGGTTAATCCTCCTGGGAGAGATGATTTCCTCCCCTAGGAAGTGAGGCTCCTACTGCCTTCTGTTGTTTCCTCCTCCTCGTCCCAACCCCATCCTGCATTCATGGGAGAATACCACACACCAGCCATGTCCCCCACGGAGCAAAAACTGCGGGAGGCCTGAGGAGTATGTGGGGCTTTGCTCCACTCGGATGGAAATCCAAAGCGTCCTTTGTTCAAGGGGGGAGAAAAGCCAGTGCCTGGCTGCCTAGATACCAGAACCACCCTAGAACTGTCTGGTCCAAGTGTTACGGTATAAAAAAGCCGAGGGGTAGTAGGGTAGTAGTTCTTTATGGGGCCAGCCTTTGCCCTGATCTTACAGGGCTCCTTCTGCTGAGGCACAGATACGGAAAGCTTTCTGAGGGCTTGGCAGTGGCTTCCGAGCCCACACTACTTCATCTTCACTAAGGAGGTGGCCAAGAAGCATCTCCAGCTGCTGAAAGGAGTCTGCCTAGGCCAGACAGGCTGCTCTGGTGCTTGAGCTCACGTTCCCTGTTCCACGTGCTCTCCTGTATCTGGGATACCCTGGCCTTGCAGCAGGAACCTGTCCACTGCTTAATTACTAATATTCGCTTAAAGTACAGCTCTCAATCCCTTTTCCATCTCCCTGCCTTTTCACATACTTTCTTTCTTTATTGAAGTATGGTTGAATTATAATGTGTTAATTTCTTCTGTACAGCAAAGTGATTCAGTTTTTTACATGTATACATTCTTTTCCATTGTGGTTTATCACAGGATATTGAATATAGTTCTTGGTGCTCTATAGTAGGACCTTGTTGTTCTCTGTTCTATATATACCAGTTTGCATCTGCGAATCCCAGACTGCCAATCCAATCCTCTCCCAGCTCCCTCCTCCTTGGCAACCACCAGTATGTTCTCTATGTTCTTGATACTGTTTCACAGACAGGTTCATTTGTGTTATCTTTTAGATCCCACATATAAGTGATATCATATGGTATTTGTCTCTCTCTTTTTGATTTACTTCACTTAATATGAAAATCTTTAGCTGCATCCATTCATATAATTTCCTTTTTTTCTGATAAATAGGAGGTTTTAATGTATAAAAAGTGAATTAAGCAGCTCCTGGGACACATATAATTTCTTGATTCTGCTTTTCTTTGTGTTCATAATTATCTTTCTCCAGGTGTCAACTGCCATTCTCTGCTTCTCCCTGCATATTCCCTTGGTTCAAAACACTGCCCTAATCCAAGACTGAAATTGAGAAAACAATTCCATTTACAAGAGTATTAAAAAAAGAAAAAATACTTAAGAATAAATTTAACCAAGGACATCTAGCACATGTACACTGAAAAAAACAGAACACTGAAATTAAAGAAGATCCAATTAAATGGAAAGACATTCTGTGTTCATGAGTTGGAATATTTAATATTGTTAAGATGGTAAAACTGCCCAGATGAATATGCAGATTCAGTGCAATCCCTATCAAATCCTCTTTGCAGAAATGGAAAAGTTCAGCCTAAAATTCAAAATGAAAATGCTAGAGGCCTTGAATAGCCAAAACTACTTCTTTGTTCTTTAAAAAGAGGAACAAAGTTGGAAGATTCGCACTTCCTGATTTCAAAACTCACTACAAATTTACAGTATCCAAAACAATGTGGTACTGACAAAAAGGCAGACCTATAGATCGATGGGAGAAAATTGAAAGTCCAGAAATAAACCTATGCATCTGTGGTCTGCTGATTTCTCACAGGGTTTCTATGACCATTGAATGGAAGAAAGAATAGACTTTTCAACAAATGGGACCAGAACAACTGGATATCCACATGCAAAAGAATGAATCCAGATGTCTACCTCACACCATATACAGAAATTAACTTAAAATGTATCAATGAACTAAATATAAATCTCTCAAGGGAAAATAGGTATAAATTTTCATGACATTAGATTAGGCAATAGTTTCTTAAATATGACCCCAAAAGCAAAAACAACAACATAAAAATAAAGTGCACTTTATAAAAATTAAAAACTTTCATGCATCAAAGGACATTATCAAAAAAGTGAAAAGACAATCCACAGAATGGGAGAGATACTTGAAAATCACATATCTGATAAAGATCTAGTATCTAGAATGTAAAAAGAATTCCTATAATTGGACACCAAAAAGATAAGCAACACAATTTAAAAAAAGGACACAGGAATTTGAATAAACATTTCTCCCAAGAGGATATGTATATGAC
Source organism: Dama dama (assembly GCF_033118175.1). Classification (NCBI taxonomy): domain Eukaryota; kingdom Metazoa; phylum Chordata; class Mammalia; order Artiodactyla; family Cervidae; genus Dama; species Dama dama. Next base: position 16,325,678 of record NC_083684.1, on the reverse strand, counting down.
CAATAAACATGTGAAAAGATTCTCAACATCAGTAGTCATTAGGGAAATGCAAATTAAAACCACAGTGAGCTATCACTTCATATCCACTGGCATGGCAATAATAATTACAAAAACAGTAACAACAGTCAAGTAAGTGTTGGTGAGGACATTGAGAAATTGGAACTGTCACACACGGTGGGGATGTAAATGGTGCTGTGCGTGTGTGTTGAGTCACTCAGTCATGTCCGACTCTGCGACCCTATGGACTTGTAGCCCACTGGACTCCTCTGTCCATGGGATTCTCCAGGCAAGAATACTGGAGTGGGTTGCCATTCCCTTCTCCAGGGGAATCTTTCCAATCCAGGGACTGAACCCGGGTCTCCTGCATTGCAGGAGGATTCCTTACTGTCTGAGCCACTAGGGAACCCCAAAATGGTGCTGCCATTGTGGAAATTATTTTGGTAGTACCTTAAGAAGTTAAACACAAGAGTTACCATATGGCCCAGCAACTCCACTGCTAAGTATATGTTCACAGTAAAACGTGAATACAAATATTCACAGCAGCATTATTCATAAAGTCAAAATTAAAAACAGCCCAAACATCCATGACTGGATGAATGGAATAAACCCAATGTCATATATCTACAAAATGGAATACTAACAACCATCAATAGATATGGAATACTGATACATGTTGCAACATGGATGAGTCTGGAAAACATTATGCCAAGTGAAAGAAGCCAGATACAAAAGACCATGTTTTGTATAATCCTATTTATGTGAAATCTCTAGAACAAGTCTATACAAAAGTCTATACAGACAGAAAGTAAATTAATGATTACCTAGCACTGTGAGAGGGGAGAATTGGGAGTGACAGCTCATGGGTGTGGAGTTCTTTTTGGCTGGTGGAAATGATCTGGAATTATACAGTGATTATGACTGCACAACATGAATGTACTAGAACCTCTCAAATTGCACACTTTAAAATGGCTGAAAGAGGCACAAACTTCCAGTTACAAAATGAATGAGTCACACGTATGAAATGTACAGTGTGAGGGATATAGTCAATAGTTATGTAATATCTTTGTATGGAGACAGATGGTAACTAGACCTGCTGTGGTCATTTTGTAGAGAAATACTGAATCGCTATGTTGTGTAATAGGAACTAACACAGTGTTGTAGGTTAATTATACTTCAAAAACAAACTCAAAGAAAAAAAAGACCAGATTGGTGGTTACCAGAGGCAGGGATGGAGGTAGTCAAAAGGTACAAAATTCCATTTGTAAGATAAAAAAGTACTAGGGCTGTAAGGTACAACATGATTAATATAATTAACACCGTTGTATGTCCCATTTGAAAGCTGCTATTAAAGAGTAAATCCTGAGTTCTCATGATAAGGATAAATTCTTTTTCTACTTCTTTTTTAATTTATATGCAGTGATGGATGTTCACTCAATTTGTTGTGGGAATCATTCCATGATGTATATAAGTCAAATCATTATGCTGTACACCTTAAGCTTCTGTCAATTATATCTCAGTGAAACTGGAAAGAAAAAAATAAAATGGTTAAAATAAAAATTAATTTTATGTTATGTGGATTTTATTAAAAAAAAAAAAAAAAAAGGACCATCTCAGAAGGATTTGCATCTCTCTAGCCAATTTCAGTTCAGAGAATCTGATTGGTCCAGCTTGGATTAGGTGACCAGGCTAGGATAAAAGGTAAATGGGACTGGGGGATGTACCCTTTTGGGAAGGGACACAGTATTCAGAGGAGAAGGTTCTGGGCTGGGCAGCTGTCCCCAAAGATATCTGTTGTTGTTTAGTCACTAAGTCATGTCCAACTCTGTGATCCCTTGGACTGTAGTCCACCAGGCTCCTCTGTCCATGGGATTTCCCAGCAAGAATACTGGAGTGGGCTGCCATTGCCTTCTCTAGGGGACATTGCCCACCAGGGATCGAATCTGCATCTCCCTCACTGGCAGGCTGATTCTTTACCACTGAGCCACCGGGGAAGCCCAAAAGATATCTACTTTTAAGTGTAAAAAAAGAGTTAAAAAAATCTTGGAAAAAAAATCACCCATAATTCTAGCATCTTAATTACGACAGTTTTTATTTCTGCAAATCCTTCCAGTATTTGTCCACAGGCCAACGCATTTTTCTGAGTTGTAATCACTGTGTTTGTGCTGTTTATTTCCTGTTCTTTTTTACTTCCCATCACATCACAAACATCTCCCATGTTTCTAAATCACCTTCATAATCATCCTTTTTAATGGCTGCATAACATTCAATTGAGTTGATGTACCATAATCTCTTAATCGCTCTGCCATTTCTGGATATTTACACAGCTTCTAATTTTTTTTCTGCTAATATATAGATCCTGCTGCAGGAAATATTTTCATGCATACTGATTTTTTCTTTACTGGAGTTGCCCAAATTACTTAAAAACGACCAAATAGGATAAAATTTCCCATGCATTGTCAAACTAATCCAGAAACCCAGAGTAGAGAGAGACTTGTAAACTCTCCAGGGCTCCCTGGGCAGACAGACACAACGCCTGGAGACCCCACCTCCCCCAGGGGAGGCTCTTCCTTCCCTCACTGCTGGTGTGTTCATGCCTGTCTCCCCACGAGCTGTTCTCTGAGGTGTCTGTGCTGTGAATATGTGAATGTGGATTTCTCCTTTGATCTGATTTGCATCCAGGTGTGTTTGGCTCAGCAGTAAAAAATCAGCCTGCACTGCAGGAGATGCAGGAGATATGGGTTCGATCCCTGGGTCAGGAAGATACCCTGGTGGAGGACATGGTAACCCATTCCAGTCTTCTTGCCTGAAATCTCCCATGGATGGACAGAGGAGCCTGCTGGGCTACAGTCCATGGGGTCACAAAGAGTTGGACATGACTGAGCACACACGCACACAGGTGGGTTGTTTTTGCTGTTACAGCGCTACCATGAACATCCTTAGACACGTATCCAGGTCCTGGGGCACATGTGTCCCTGGAGAGCTTCTCACCCTTGACACGACAGACATATTGTGTTTGTGTGACGCGGAGCCGTCCCATGCATCCTGGCCTCTATGCACTAGATACCAATAGCAGCTCCAGTGGCAACAACCAAAAATGTCTCTGGCCACTACCACACGTCCCCTGGGGAACTAATGGCTCTCAAACTGCTGCACTTCCGAATCATGTGGGGGACACTTTAGCAATCTTCCATTCCTTGTATCCGAACAAAACTATAATTCAAAAAAGTACATGCACCCCTGTGTTCATAACAGCAGTATGCATAACAGACAAGGCATGGAAGCAACCTTAAGTGTCCATTGACAGAGGAATGGATAAAGAAGATGCGCTGTTTATACATACACTGAGTTGATTAGCAACCATAATTCCATCTGCCACCTTTTGGTGGCATAGTTCCCTTTTGCCATATGTAATGTAACATATTCACAGGTCCCAGGGGTTAGGACGTGGACATATATGGAGGATGACATTCTGTGGGCACCCAGGGCAGCCTCCCTCATGACGATCACAAGTTGCCAATGTGAAAAAAGATCTCATTTCAAAACACTATTATACCATGAATCTATTTTTATTTTAAAAAACAAAGCATTCTGAAAAAAAAGTTCACCAAAATGTTAATGCTAAGTTATTTCTGGGTGATGACTCTAAAAAAAGAAACCTTAAAATATTTTTTAAAACCCTATTTTTGAGTTGCTAGACTTTAAAAAAAAAATTACAGTGCAGATGCATGACTTTTAATAGTAATAAAAAGCCACAATTTCTTCATTTCTATTCTGGGTGGGAAAAAAGAACCTATATTTATCTGGTTTCATAACTTGTGCATCTTCCAGGAAGCTACATGTCACCCTTTATTCACTGCGATTTGACAGGGTGAACACTTGGAGGTGCTGGCTCTGTGCCAGCCCTTGGGCCCCCGTGTTTGTTACAAGGATGAACAAAGCTCAGCCACTGCATCCAGACAGCTCAGGGTGCCTGAGCCATTACTTCCCGCGTTCCTGAACGTCTCACGTTTCCTGCTTTAATATTAGTAACTATATTACTCAGTTCAGTCTCTTCTTGGGAACTCAGGGTTCTCATCAAGACCCACCTTGGTGTGAAATACTTTGTGGGGTCTCAGTTCCTGTCTCTGGACATCACGCTCCTGGGGCTTATGCAACATGTGGGGTCACTCACTCCTTAGACTGAGTGGTCATAGACAGTCACCATTTCTTGCTGGTCAGTACTGATTGTGATGATATTCATGTTTCAGAGCACTGACTGCATGCTAGGAAAAGTGCAAAGTCACATGTTTCATCTCATCTAACTCTCAGATAACCCTGAAGGAGGGGCTTCATTACTTTCCCATTTCACAGATGAGAAAACTGAGGCTCGGGCAGGTTAGTAATGTGTTCAAAGTCACACAGCTAGTTAGTGAAGTGTCAGTCACCCCATTTCTGGCCAATTCCAAGGCATAAGGTATTCATCTCTCCCCGATATCATTTCCTACGTGCAGTATATAATCCCATGGATTGCAGCATGTTCCAAAGACAGTGGAGATAATTCCTATCCTCCTAGCTCTAGCTCTCCTCTCCGTGAATCTGAGTGGGCATGTGTAGTAGCCGTGCAGGTCATTGCTCAGATCTCCCTTCCTTGTTCAGCTACAAGGAAGACTGTAGCTGGTGCTTGAAACTGTTAGTGCCTGCACTGCACACTTCAGCTTTTGAGCCAAGGCCACACTCTTCCTGGGCGGCCCTCTTCCATGACTCAGCAGGGCAGAGGTCCAGGGCTTGGTGTTTCCCCACTTGGGGAAACCCCCAGCAGACAACCTTCCGTCCTGAGTCAGGGGAGGCAGGGTTGGCCCCAACTGTCCCATGTGCACCAGCCTCAGTGGCTCTTCCTGCCCCATCCTGCACACTCCACCCTCTTCCCTTCAAAGGTGTCAGATCTACACTGTGGTCTGAAGCCTTTCCCGGCCCCATTTTGCCTCCTCCCGTTCTCTCTCAGATGCTACCCACAGCAGACCTCTTGTACTCTAAGCTCCATCCCAGTGGCTGCTTGTCAGAGAACTCATCTGACACAGCGGAGTGCTGTCAAAAGAATGGGGTGGAAGTGTTGCTGCATGATTTCCAATACTGGGGCATAAAAGGCCAGGCAGCCTCCTCGTTGTTCACTGGAACACTCGCTCTTGGAGCCTTCAGCTGCCATATTGTGAGGAAACCCAAGCCAGCCCATGTGGAGACACCACATGGAGAAGCGCCGAGATGACATGAAAGGGGTGGGGGAGAGGAAGAGGGGGAGCGGGAGAGAGGAAGGGGGAGGAGTAGAGAGGGAGGGGACGGGGAAGGGAGGAGGGGGAGACAGCAGAGAGATCGATGTGCTTGGCCAGCCACCATTTACTCCAATCTCCTGCTGTTCTTGGAGGAGGAAATGGCAATCCACTCCAGCATTCTTGCCTGGGAGATCCCACGGACAGAGGAGCCTGGCGGGCTATTGTCCATTGGGTCGCAAAGAGTCGGACGCGACTGAAATGACAGCACACCTGCGGTTCTAGTTCTGGCCATCGCTGGATTAAAAGCACACAAGAGCCACCTGCCCAGACAAGCCCTTCCCCAGTTCCTGACCCACTCAGACAGCAAGAGGCAAACTGCCATTGGTGGTCTCAAGCCACAAAGTTTTGACTCAGTTGTTACGCAGCAACAGATAACTGGTATGAGCACTCTGTGGACAGAAGTGTGTGAGGCTGAGGCCTGTCACTTTCCAGAATACTTCAGCACCTTTGCTGCTGACAGCTTGGCACATCGTAGGTGTTCAGCATACATCTGTTACTGCTTTGCATGTTCAATAAGATTATAAATATGGACTGGATCCGAGCTGCCTAGAAAAACATGTGTAGCTTTGAAAACATTTCCTTTCTAATTAAATTGTGGTAAGGATTCATTCTAAGATGCCCTCCAAACATTTGTTAATTAGAGAAACAGAAGATGCTTCAGAGAATTGGGATTAAATGATGAGACTGAGACTCAGAATCATGAAACTTCTAATGTCAAACAAGCAGAACCTGACCAACGTCTCTATGCGGATGAATGCAACTGAAATAGGAAAGAAAAGTTGTTCTTGGGTATGGCCCATCCCAAATCCTGACATAGGCTGTGATATCTTTAAAAAGGGTGGGACAAGAAGAAGGGAAAAGAGAAGAAAGAAATAGGCATGATATAGTGGAAAGTTCTGGGCCCAGAAACACATGGCTTCAGACACTGATGGTTTGTCTGGTTTCAGGGAAATTCTTAACCTTCACTGGGTTCGGTTTTCTCATCTGTAAGTGGGGAATAAAAACAGCAATACCTCCCTTAATGGAAAGTTGTGGGAATTCAATGAGATATGCATGTGAAGAGATATGTTGCCCACAAAGTACTTTACACACGGAAGCTTTGCTCAGTTAAAACTACTAAGAGGAGATATTTGTCTTCCTGTTGTAAGGATCCCTTGTCAGGTAGCTTAGGAAACAGATACTGTAGTATCTGTTCAGAAACACGAAGGTTTCTGAGCTGGACACATCTGGGTTTAAATCCCATCTTCACTGATGTAAATGTAACGTGGTTGGTAAACCTGTTGGCAGAATCTACTGGAACTGAATGACCCGGAAATTCCCTCCCAGGTGTGTACCAAACAGAAGCGCTCAGCGTGTTCACCAAAAGGCACATGCTAGAATGTGCACTGCAGTCTGGCAGTTTAAAAGCCCAGACCTGGATGCGACCCAAACGCACATTGCATTTGCCTTCTCCTGCTGCATAATGAATGGCCACAAAATTAGTGGCTCAAAACGACATACATTATTGATCCACAGCTTCTGTGAGTCAGGAATTTGGGCTTTGCTTCAGAATCTCAGAAAGCTCAGTCAGGTGTCTGCTGGGCAGTGGTCTCATTCCAAGGTTCAACTGGGGAAGGGTTTACCTCTGAGCTCAAGAGCTTCCAATGTGGTCACTGGCAGAGTTTAGATCTTAGTGGCCGTAACCTTGAGGCTTCAGTTTCTCACAGGCTGTCGGCTGGAGGGTATCCTCAGTTCCTTGTCACACGGGCCTCTGCAGAGCCAGCAAGAGACAGAGTCTCCTTGCAAGATGGCAGTCACCAGCCTACATAACCAACAGATGTGAGGGAAGTCTTGTTGTATTCTATTGGCTACAACTGAGTCAGAGAATTGAAGTCTTCCAACTGTGGTGCTGGAGAAGACTCCTGAAAGTCCCTTGGACAGCAAGGAGATCAAACCAGTCAATCTTAAGGGAAATCAACCCCGAATACTTGTTGGAAGGACTGATGCTGAAGCTGAAGCTCCAGTATTTTGGTCATCTGATGTGAACAGCCGACTCATTGGAAAAGTCTCTGATGCTGGGAAAGATTGAGGGCAGAAGGAGAAAGGGGCATCAGAGGAGGAGATGGTTGTGTGGCATCACTGATGCAATGGACATGAACTTGGGTAAACTCAGGAGACGGTGAGGGACAGGGAGGCCTGGCCTGTTGCAATCCACAGGGTCACAGAGAGTTGGACATGACTGGGCGCCTGAACAACAACAACAACAACAATTGAGTCAGATACCCTGCCCACTATTAAGGGGAGGGGGTTAGAGTCTGTCCATCACTCCTATCAATAGCAGAATGGATACATGAAGCGTGAAATGTAATACAGTGGGATACTCTGCTGCAACGAGAATGAGCAAATTCTGCCTCATGCAACAATATGGAGAAATATCCAAACACAGTATGGAGTGAAAGAAGCCAGACACCAATGAGTGATGGTGAAACAGGAAGGAAGGGGGCATAGAGCCATTGAGCATATGACAGAAAACTGATTAGAACCAACTAGGCACAGGGTAGTAGAAGATTCGCTTTCCAGGGGACTTGGAGCGTCATTGTATGCTCACTGTAACACATCAGTTAAATGACATACTCACAGGCATCGGGACATTTCCAGGGCCCGTCTATAAAGGGCCAAAAAGTAGGTGGTAGCCCAAATTCCTGGAAATCACCACCCCTTCCCCCCAAATAGTTGGAATAATCCTCCTACTCATTAGCTTATGAAATTACTCAACCCCTAAAAACTAGCCACCCCATATTTCAGGGCCTCTCACTCTCCAAGACGGCCCATTCTCTGTCTGTGGAGTGTTTGTCTCTAAACAAATCTATTGCTTATCTCTCACTTTGTCTCTCACTGAATTCTCTCTACGATGAGACATCAGGAACCTGAGCTTCAGTAGGTCTTGAGACCAGGTGTGATCTCAGTTAAAAGACTGTGGGTTCAGGTCCCATCTGAGTTGTGTGGTTTAGATTGCATTGTATAAAGTTCAATAACTGTCAAAACCAACCACTGCTGTCAGAAGCGAGGACGGCGGTCACCTGGGAATGTGGGAAGACGGATGACTGGGATGAGATGTGCCTGGGGCTTTGGCGGTGGTGGTGGGGGTTGTGTTGTTTCTCGGCCTGGACGCGGGCTGCAGGGGTGAGGTCATGGGCATGGAGCATGTTCATGGCGATGTGTCCCCTCCCCTGCCTGGACCATGCCTCCCCACTTGTCAGATGGCCAGCTCCATCACAGCCTTTAATCTCCCAGAGGCCTACCCTTATCAAAACCACCTCCTTGAAGCCTTTAGTTTCCACCATAGCACACCTATCACAAATACGCAGTTAAGCTATTGATTTATTTTCAATTTGACTTTTGTCTCTCTCTCCCCCACTCGGACGTCGGCTCCACAAAGCAGGGACCACACGTGTCTTGGCTTTCTGCTGCAAGCCAGGATCACAGTATTCTAGTGCTGGCCCGTGGTATTTGTTGGCAACATGCAGTCCTCTTCCAGTTCACGTGTCCCGTGAGGGACACACCAGCAGAGGCTGAGTGGCATCTCTGAGCCATTTCCAGATGCTGAAGCCTGGGAGCAGCCCTCATTCCATCAGCCATGGCCAGACGAGCTGGGCGCGAAGCACTGCTTTCCGAAAGCAGTGGAAGGAGATATAGAAATGGCTCCAAGGACATCTCCCCCAAACCTCCCATTACACATTTCTTCATCCTCTGAGCCTGAGCCAACCCCTCGCCTCCCTTTGCAAATTGGGTTTCTTGGGACAAACGGCATTGCTCTGTGTGTCTTCTCCCGCCAGGAGGCAGTGACAGGTGGCCGGCACCCAGCTCGTCTGCACAGGCTGCCGGCAGCAAGGACTCTGCTCCACGCTCTCCCCAGCACCTGGTTGTGTGCGTGAAAGGGGAGCGCTGTCACCATGGGACGGGACATCAGTTTTCTGAGTTGATATCCTTCCTGACAGATGAAGGGCAAAGAGAAACAAATCTGCTCCTTGCGCTGAAAGTTTCATTCCAGCTGTAGACTTTGCCAAAACGGGATGAGAAATGGCAGGAGTGAAAAAGCAAAGCAAGCGAATGAAAAATAGTGGGCATTCTCTTTTCTCAGCATCACCCTCTGTGTTTTCAGCTGCCAAGCACAGGGCTGCCCTAACCCAGGGCATTGATTCAGTCACAGAAATGCTGGTGTGCAGCCACCAGAGGGATCGTTCTGAAGTTCTAAATGACTCCATCGCTCTCCTGCTCAGAGCCTGTCAACACTCTCAGTCGCACAAAACAGATTTTTCAGCACCGGTTCAGAATTACGGCATTTGCGGTTTGGAGCAGTTGCAAGTTGTATTCCAAATCACGTGTTACTAAGAAAAGTTAAATCATGGCTGTTTTCATATGACTTAAAAACATTTTTGTTTTTAAATTAGGAATTTCTGAAAGGTCTCTATAAGAATGTTTACAGGGCTTCACTGGTAGCTCAGTGGTAAAGAATCTGGACCAATGCAGGAGAGACAAGGGTTGGAGCCCTGATCCAGGAAGATTCCACGGACTACAGAGCAACTAAGCCTGTGTGCCACAACTACTGAGCCACTGCTCTAAAGCCCGGGAGCCGCAACTGCTGAGCCCACATGCCATAGCTACTGAAGCCCGCACGCCCTAGAGCCCATGCTCCACAACGAGAGAAGCCGCTGCAGGGAGAAGCACACACACCACGGCTAAGGAGCAGCCCCTGCTTGCCATGAGAGCCAGCGCAGCTAAAACTAAATAAATAAAATTATATATATATATATATATATATAGTGTTTCTAATAGCACAAACTGTAAATAGCCCAAGTATTAATCAGCATGAGAGTGATAAACTGCAATCTATTCATACAATGCAATACTACTCAGCACCAAAAATAAAAAGAACATGTTACAGGGGCCTCCCTGGTAGCCCAGTGGGAAAGAATCCACTTGACAATGTAGGAGACACGGGTTTGATTCCTGCTCCAGGAAGATCCCACATGCCTCGGGGCAACTAAGCCCATGGGCCATAAGTACTGAGCCTGCGCTCTGGAGCCCGGGAGCCCCAACTGCTGCAGCCCGAGATCCCTCGAGCCTGTGCTCCGCAACAAGAGAGGCCACCACAATGAGAAGCCTGCGCACAGAAACTAGAGAAAAGTCTGTGCAGCAGTGAAGACACAGAACAGCCAAGAATAATTTCAAAAATAAATAAAATTTTAAAAAGTTACAAATCAATGGGTAAAAAACACCCAGACACAATGACTATGTGATGAATATTCCATTTATATCAATGAAATAAATGAAAGATCAGGAAGAACTAATCGATAGCAACAGAAGTCAGAACAGAGGTCACAGCAGTGATGGTGGGGTGTGTGTGTCTGTATTCCCTGGGACGGGAGTCTTTTCAGACGGCAGAAAAGCTCTGTATTTTTATTGGAGTGGATTACACAGATGTATGTGGAGAAACTATAGATTGTAGATTTAAGCTTCAAGCATTGTAGCCCTGTAGAAACAGTAGGATTGCACTGACCCGCATATTAACCATCATATCACTCTCAGTTGCATTCTGAGACACTTTTGGGGGGATGAGGAGAAGAAGGGGTGATGTGTTCAGAGTGAGTCTGGGATGCGGGGTGCCTGCCCAGGCTGCACTGCCTGTGGGGATGCTGCCTGCCTCACTGCTGAACATCTGGAACCTCTGACCTAGAGAAAGCCCTCTGTGACCTGGCCACTTCCCAGCACTGCAACGCCACCACCTCCAGCTCCCCAAACACTCCCTGAGGTTTGTGATTTCCAGAACCATAGGGGAATACATTTCTGTTGTTTAAAACCACAGCTTCCCTGCTGGCTTAGATGGTAAAGAATCTGCCTGCCATGCAGGAGACCTGGGTTTGATCCCTGGGTTGGGAAGATCCCCTGGAGAAGGGACTGGCAACCCACTCCAGTACTCTTGCCTGGAGAATCCCATGGACAGAGGAGCCTGGTGGGTTACCGTCCAAGGGGTCACAAAGGTCGGGCACGACTGAGTGACTAACACACACAAGTCTGTGGTAATTTGTTATTGAAGCCTTAGGAAACGGATACAATTATTGTTATTATTTTTCGTATGTCCTTTTTTGATTTTTTTTTTTTTTTTTTTTGGTCTTCCTTCAAGAAGACCAATGTCAAGAAGCTTTTCCCTCATGTTTTCATATAGGACTATTACAGTCTCAGGTGTTACATTCAGGTCTTTGATCCATTTCGTGTTGCTCTTTATGGATGGAGATCCTCTTGATTCCTTAGATGTGACACTAAAAGGACAGGCAGCCAAAGCAAATATAGACAAGTGGGGCTACATCAAACTGAAGGCTTCTGCCGGTCAAAAGAAGCGACAGAGCGAAGAGCCAGCTTATGGAGCAGGAGAGGATAGCTGCAAAACCAAATGCTCAAAAGGGGGTTAGTATAAAAAAATGTATAAGAAATGCCTACAACTCTATAAAAAACCAAATAACACGATTAAAAAATCATCAAAGGGGACTTCCCTGGTGGTCCAGGGGTTAAGACTTCACTTTCTAATGCAGGGAGTGCCAGCTCCAGAGCTGGTCAGAGAGGGCTGATCAGAGAGAGCCAGGATCCCACTTGCCTTGTGGCCAAAGCATGAAACAGAAGCAATATCGTAACAAAACCAACAAAGACTTTAAAAAATTGGTCAAAGGACCTGAAGAGACATTACTCCAAAGAAGACATACACATGGCCAACAGACATATGGAAAGGTACTCAGCATCACGAATCACCAGGGAAATGCAAATCAGAACCACAGTGAGACACCACCTCACACCACCCAGGATGGCTGTTGTCAAAAAGACAAGTGATACCAAGCACTGGTGAGGATAAGGAGAAACTAGAGCCCATTTAACTGTCGGTGGGAATGCAGCTGCTCTGGAAAATAGCACAGAAGTCCCTTAAAAAGTTAAAAATAGGATTACCATTCAATCCAGCAAGTTTACTTTTGGGTATTTTTCCAAAATTATTGAAATCATCAACAGAGGAATGGATAAAGGAGATATGGTACATATATATGATGGAATATTACTCAGCCATAAAAAGGAACAAGATAACGCCATTCACAGCAACCCAGAAGAACCTAGAGACTGTCACAGTAAAGTTAGACACGGAAAGACGAATGTCACGTCGTATTGCTTATGTGAACTTATTTACAATGCAGAAGTAGACTCACAGATACAGAAAACCAGCTTGTGGTTATTGGGGATAAACTGGGAGATTGGGAGTGACATGTACACACACTGTATATAAAACAGGTAACTAATAAGGACCTGCTGCATAGCACAGGGAACTCTACTCAATACTCTAATGACCTATCTGGGAGGAGAATCTTAAAAAAAAAGGAGAGGATATATGTATGCATGTAATCGATTCACTTTGCTGTATACGTGAAACTAATACAACATTGTAAATCAACTATACTCCAATAACATTTAAAAAAAAATAACTGAAATCAGGGTCTGGAAGAGACATCTGTGCTCCCGTGTTCACTGCAGCGTTACTCATAAAAGCCATGCTATGGAAACAATCCCAACATCTGCGGACAGATGACTGGATGAAGAAGATGTGGTGTACACATATGATGGAATATATTCAACCTTAAAAAGGAAGGAAATCCTGCCACTTGGAACAATGTGGATGGATCTGGAGGACGCTATATATGTTAGTCGCTCAGTCGTGTCTGACTCTTTGCAACCCCATGGACTGCAGCCCGCCAGGCTCCTCTGTCCATGGGATTCTCCAGGCAAGAATACTGGAGTGGGTAGCCATTCCCTTCTTCAGGGGATCTTCCCAACCCAAGGATCGAACCCAGGTCTCCCGCATTGCAGGGGCACTCTTTGCCACTGAGCCGCCACGGAGGACATTATGCTGCATTAAATAAGCCAGACACAGAAGGACAAATTCTTCATGATTCTGTTTGTATGAGGCATCTAAAACAATCAAACTCACAGAAGCAGGAAATAGACTGATGGCTCCCAGGGACTGAGGGGTGAAGGAAAGGGAGAGTTGCTGGAAAATGGAAGTTTCAGTTGATTTAAAGTCTCAGTTATGCAAGACAAGGACGTTCTAGAGACTTACTGCAGGGTACAGTGCCCATGGTTAACAAGATTGTATTGTGCATTTAAACAGGGTAGGTCTCATGCTAAGTGTTCTTACTGTAACCCAGCAGGACCCTTCGAGGCCTGAACAGACCCCCACCATGTCCTCCACCTGCCTTTAGTCTGTAGAAAAACTTTAGTCAGAGAATAAATATAACTGGAGAAGTGAGAAAAAGCAGAAAGCAAGACAAAAGAACAATATTTTAGCCATTAAACAAAGTCAAGGACCTTTAGCTCTTCCTCCAGGACTAGAGTTAATATTCTGAGCCATGTCCTTTGAGCTGTTTTGCAGATACTGAAAACCCCACCAGGTGGGAGAAGTTGCCTGCATGCTGCCCACAAGCATGTAGACCCCAGCAGAAGGTTGATGATGCTGACTCCTCACCACCAACCAATCAGAAGAGTGTCCACGAGTTGGCCACACCCTGCTCTTTGAACTTGATAAGGCTCCTCACTGTCCCCTCCAGGGGAGACACATAGTCTTGAGGGCATTAGCCTGCCCCTTTGCCTGGAAAAGCCACAAAGCCATTCTTTTCCACTTCACCCAAAACTGTCTCTGCATTTCTGTTTGACATCAGCAAACAGAGGCCGAGTTTCACCAACATCACCATGAAAAAAGAAAAAAGAAAAAGAAAGAGGTTACAAGGAAACATTTGTAGGTGATGGATATGCTTATTACTCAGATTGCACTGATCATTTCACAGGTGTATATATGTGTCCAAATTCATCAAAATGTGTGCATTAAATATGTGCAGTTTTTAATATATCAATTATACTCCAATAAAGCTGATATGAGAAGATACAGGTTTCTTGAGCTTGAGAAACTCTGCATTTTCTGAGAACCCTGATATCCACATTTCTCCACCACACTATCCTCTTTCATCAGAAATTCATCAGAACTTCTCCTGAGAAGTCCACGTGTGTCGAACTCACTGGGACTGGAGGTGGGCGGGTTTAAATGTGGATCTGGGCCCCGCTCCATCCTTATTCATTCTCAGTCTTAGGCGAGGGACCTTCCTGGTGGTCCAGTGGTTGACAATCTGCCTTCCAATGCAGGGGACACAGGTTTGATTCTTGGTCGGGGAATGAAGATCCCATATGCCGTGGGACCTGAAGGCCACAACAAGAGAGAAGCCCCAACACCACAACAAAAGATCCTGCATGCCACAACTAAGACTGATGCAGCCAACAACAACAACAAAAGAAATCTTAGGAGATGGGCATGAGGGTACAAATAAATCTCCATAAAATAAATCTCCTGGGAAGCTTCTGACACACACAAGAAGTTTAAGAACCACTCATTTGGCTGCAAAAGGCATCCCATGTTCAATTTTAATCTGTTCTTAATAAATACTGTAGGGGCTTCCCAGATGGCGCAAGTGGTAAAGAACATGCCTGCCGATGCAGGGGATGTAAAGAGACGTGGGTTCGATCCCTGTGTCAGGAAGATCCCCTGGAGAAGGGGTTGGCAACCTACTCCAGTATTCTTGCCTGGGAAATCCCATGGACAGAGGAGCCTGGCGGGCTACAGCTCATGGCATCACAGAGCGACTTAGCACGCATGCAATGAATACTGTAGCAAAACCTCCAAGTTCCAGCAGAGGGGGATGTTACTGCATGAAAGAAAAAGCCTTTGGCAGGAACACGGGGTTGGACAAGCCCCACTTCACAGAGCAGGAAAATGAAGATGTTTCCTTGGAAAGGATGCTCACCTGTGGAAAGGTGCCCTCCCCCCAACGTTAGAGGTCTCAGAAGGGAGCCACGGCACTCTGGTGAATGAATACTGCCTGATTTTGTTCATGTTCTGAGGATTTGGGAAATTGTTAAAGCGAAATGCTGTTCAGTTAGGAAGACCTTTGTTTTTAATGGGTTTTTAAGGAAAGGATTCTGACACCCATCACCCTGTCAAGTGTGAGTTTCATTCTCAGTTTTCTGACTTTCACTGAAGTGCGTGGTACTCCTTTGAAGAAGCTGTGAATGAAGCTGTATGTTTCTTAATCCCTGGATGAAACAAGAAACGGCTGCAAAGTGGCATTCACACTTGGACGCCATTTGCTCTCATGTTTCTGCATCTTTATGGACGAGGCTTTGCAGAGATGGAAATTCTTACTGGAAGAGCGGGAGAAGTTGACATTTTTTCAGCAGCCTCTTGTGCCAGAGCAGTTTATACACTGTAGTCTCTAGTCTCTGGGCCATTGTGCAAAGTCTGGGTTAGTTTCTCTGTGTTTTTTTTTTTTTTTTAATTTGTTTGGCTGTGTCAGGTCTTGGCTGTGTAACAAGGATCTCTTGTTGGGGTACACGGACTCTCTAGTTGTGGTGCATGGGCTTAGCTGCCCCGAGGCATGCGAGATCTTAGTTCCTGGACCAGGGATCAAACTTGTGTCTCCTGCACTGCAAAATGGATTCTCAACCCCGGGACCACCAGGGAAATCTCAGTTTCTCTGTTTCAAAGAGAGGGTAACTCAGGATCAGAGGCACTGGGGAATTGATCCAGATCATACAGGGATGACAGCCTGAATCAAGATTTGAAACTCGGTCTAGCTGACTCAGCAGAAAACAAAAGAATCATCCCAACCTCCTGTTACCTAAACAAGAGGAGGTTTATTACCTGTAGTCAACAGGACAGAAATACGACAAAAGAGACGCTACGTGCCTGAGCTCAAGATGAGGTCCGGCTGCCCCTCAAAGTGCAGGCTGGAAAGTGACCTTGTGGGAATGGCCCTGGAGTGGGGCTTTCACACCCAGTTGGTCATCACGGTTTCTTTCTTCCAAGGTCATTGTGGCAGGCTGTCTGATGGTCCCCCTAAACAAGTGCACATCCCAATTTCCAGAACCTCTAAATATGTTTTCTTAAGTGGAAAAGGGGCCTTTGCAGAGGTGGTTGCATCAACAACCTTGAGATGGGGGAGATGAGCCTGGATTATTTGGGTGGACACAGTGTCATCACAAAGTCCTTGTGAAAGAGGGGCAGGAGTGTCAGAGTCTGAGAAGGAGACAAAAGCAGGGTCAGGAGCCAAAGGATTGTAGGCACCTCTAGAAACTGGAAAAGGCAAGGAAGTGGTTCTCCCTGGAAGCCTCCAGAAGAAATGCAGCCCAGTGAGGTCAGCCCTCCCCTCCAGAACTACAGGATAAGAACTTGGTGTCCTCTGAACCTAGTTATGGTAATTTGTTACAGAAGCCACAGGAAACAGAAACAGTTTCCAAACATTTTTGATCATTCGTACCTATCAGTAAAAATAAACTGACACTGCACAGGTATATTATGTACATTATAAAGCAAACAAAAACAGAAATGAAAAAGGATAAGATAAAGAGGACATAAGAGATATTTCAAAATGCATTTTTAAGTTTAGATATATTACCTGCAAAAAACCCCTTTTGGTTATCATCACAATTATCTGTATTAAAATAGTATTTTTAATCAGTGAAGGACTGAATATGCTTCATTACATTTTGAACCCTATTAACACTTTTTTTTTTTTGGATGCCAAAATTTAAGGACCTGATTCTGAGGTTCAGTAGATTTTAATACATGGTTTGGAAGACTACTCATAACTGAAAGATATGTCCCACAAAGATGTGTGGCTCTCTGTATAAGATGCTAGTAATGATCATTTTCCAATCCCAGCCACCAAAGATGCAGTTTCTGTTGACACTTGGCTAGTAAATTTCCCTGTTTCCCGACCTTGATATTGCTCTTAAAAACTAACTGGAAGGTACTTCTTTTTGTATTTTTAACAAGTGGGTTCAAAACCCACTATAACTTTTCCTACTAAACTCCTTCCAAAACTTTTTGAGAAAATTCTGTAAGTAGTTAGAATGGTTTGCTTCCAAGATTTTAGGCACACACTTATGGGCACTCTTCTAGCTGATACTTTTAAAAGTGAGTTTCTGGGGAGAAAGGGACACAATAATGAACAGCTTCCCTCCAACACTCTTTCCATAGCAGGAGTTTCTCTAGAAAAGCAGTTTCTTTCTCATTTGTATTGAGTGGAATTTTTATGTGACAGATTGATTATACTTTTGAAATTGTTTGCTGGGTTATTAATTCCTTGGAGCTGCTTATCATGGCAGGAAACGTCAGCAAATTTGAAACACTTGTCATCTTGTTTTTAAAAAGTGTATCTTCTTTAAGTCCTCACTCTCTTCTAGGCTTCTGCTGCAAGGTACTCAGGTGTCTGGAGGCTTCTACCCATCTCGCTGTGAGCTGTGGGAGGCCCGGAGTTAACTGCCCCGGTGACACCCCGTGCCATTGACAGAGGTATTGTTCTGACCGCCAGCAGCTGCTTCTTCCTTCCCCCTCTTCCTCCTCTTCATCTTCCTCCTTTCCTCCTTTTTGGAGCTTGGGTAGAGACGCAGGGGTTACATAACACTCTTATCACCGGTCAGGCCAAGGTCCCCTTGTGAGACTGAAACCTTTCTCTCTGATATCCTCACAGGTCACTCCAGATTCTCAAGTCCACCAAGCAAGGTTCTCATGTACTCATGAGGTTTTTTTTTTTGAAGGGAGGGGGGCCCCGGGTATACATTCTTGCAAAATATGTACTGTTGTTCTGCGTGATGTATTTTCACTGTATGTAAATGGTTATTTTATCTCCTTACTTTCCCCACTGAGCACCTGCTTTAAAATCCATCATACTGCTGTGTGTGCCTCTCAACTGTTCCCTCTAAGTGTCTGCCACCATATGCAGCCCTGTATTTTCCTTCTTTCTCTCTCTGGAATGGATAGTCAGCATGCCTCTAACTCCCTGCCACCATGAAAAAATGAACACCCTAGACATCCTTGTTCCCCGACCCTTTGTAAAACTGTGTGAGCCCTTCTTTGAATTGCAGACCCAAGAGCAGCCCTGCTGGGCTACGGGGCACGTGTGCTGTTTCTATTGGACCAAGAGCTGACTTTTTCCTCCCCAGAACACTATGTCACCCTGTTTTCCTGACCATCACACACAAGGGTCCAAGGCACTCACATCCTTTGCTAACAACTGGCATGATTCAGCTTTCTAATCATTGGTCTAACAGGGATAAAATGCCATCATACTGTTTTAACTTCCATGATGACTAATGCACTGCAGCATCTCTTCAGATGCTGTGAGCTTTTGGAATGTCCTCTTTTACAAGTTGTCTGGTGATGTCTTTTGTTCTTTTTCCTACTGGGATTACTCTCTGTTCTTTCTGATTTTCAGGAGTTCTGTGAATAGTCTGTAATTGTGTCTCCAATCTGGTGGCAACTAAATGCATGTGGCTTTTGAACCCTTGAAATGTGGCTGCTTCAAAGTAAGACATGTTGGGATAGTATGAAATACACTTATAGACTGAAAGACTCAGGATGAAAAAGAGGAAGCAAGAGTCTCATTAATAATTTTTACATTGATTTTATGTTGAAATGGTTATATTCTGGACATATCAGGTTAAATATATTATCAAAATTAATTTCATTTGTTTTTATGCTTTTAAATGTGGCTACAAGAATAGTTTAAATTACCTAAGTGGCTCAAATTATATTTCTAGTGAAAGGTGCTGGGTTAGATATTAAGTCCTTGCCCACTTTTGACTTTGTAAATGCCATATCCCAGGCCGTCTGCTTTGAATTTTTATTTATTAAAAAAAATTCTATTTATTTTTGGCTGTGCTGGGTCTTTGTCACTGCACAGGCTTTCTCTAGTTGGAGTGCACAGGTTCCTCACTGCAGAGGCTTTTCTTGTTGCAGAGCACAGGCTCTAGGGCACATGGGCTCAGCAGTTATGGCTCCCGGGTTCTAGATCACAGGCCAGTAGCTGTGGTCCATGGAGATTAGTTGCTCTGCAGCATGTGGGATCTTCCCGGACCAGGGATCGAACCAGTGTCTCCTGTATTGGCGGACAGATTCTTTACCACTGAGCCACCAGGGAAGCCCCAGCTCTTTATAAAAAGGGGGAAATTTTATTCATGGTGTCTTTTTTTTTGAAAGGCCTTAATATTGATGTAGTCAAATTCACTGATTTTTTTGCTTTCTGGCTTATACTTTGAACCATGTTTTGAAAAATTGTTCCTCTATCTTGGCCCACAAATATTTTCCTAAGTTTTTTCTATTAGCTTTATAGTTTCAGCTTTCACCTATACCTCTTTAGTTCATCAGAGTCTACTTTTATATAAGGTACTACATAGGGATCTTGTCTTAGCCAGTTAGCTCTCCTTATACCATCTATGAAACAATCTATCTTATTATTATTTTTTGGTTGTGCTATGTGGCATGTGGGATCTTAAGTTCCCCAAGCAGGGATCAAACCCACGCCCCCTGCATTGGGAGCACAGAGTCTAAACTACTGGACCACCAGGGAAGTCCCTAGCAATCTACCTGTTATTCACTAATTTGTGGTGCTACTTTTATTGCGTATTAAATTCTTACACACACACACACACACAGGCCTGAGCTATCCTATTTCACATTGGTTTTACTTACACAGCTTTCCCATAAAATGTTACTGTTATTAGAGAAGTAATATATTGCTGAGAATATACATACATACATACATATATATATATATATGTATATTCCCAGGTACATCTTTCATTTAATGGCTCACAAAAAGTGGTCTTTATGTATTTTTATACTGAAACAAAATCTAACAAGCTACGACATGTTTTTTTTTTAAATCTATACTCTCAACCAGTTGTACAGAAAACCTCCCACACAGCTTACTTCTAATTCTAGGTTGTTCAGATCCACAGTGTTTTTTATGCCGTTTCCAAAGGCAATGCTGACAAAGAGACGAATTTTACTTTCTGCATTTTTCTTTACTATTTTACCCATTTTTACCGCAGCAGGAAGAACAGGCATTTCCCCAATGGTATGTGTCTCTCTCGCCTATTGCTATGAAATTCTCAAGAGAGACTTTTGTATATTCATAATTATATGCTCGGCACAGTTTTATAAAGCACTGAGCATTGTCTGGTTTTACAAACTGCTGAAAAAAATCGTGTGGGTTTGTCTTCATGTTTCCAAAGTTTAGTTTTTCAAGGTCATGATACCTCGACTCTCATGATCTATTATCTACCAACATAACATCAGGTAGGCTGAATGGACCCAAAGTCCATTCCTCCTTCTCAGCATGCCCACCTTGATTCCATTCAAGTCATCACCCCCTTTTACTCTCAAGGGAGTTTTTATGCAACTGATGCCAGCCGTCTCAGAAGTGGGCACGTGACTCGGGCCCAGCCAATAAGCTTGTTCCATCCTTTTGGTCCTGATTGGCTCATGGGTGGGCACATGACCCAGACCAGGCCAGGGAGGTGCAATTCTAGGGTTTGGTTGGAGTATCTGGAGAGGGAAGCTGCCTGTCCGCTGAGGCTGCGGTACCGGAGGATGGAAGCCTGGACCTAACTACCTGGGAAGAGTCTGCCTAAACACAGGGGGCCTGATGGTGTGGTCTGAATTCCCTCTTCAGCCTTGCCTGCCCCCTGGGATGTGGACCAAAAACACACTCATTTTTTGTGTATGGCTGCATGGGTCGCTTATGGTCATTTTAAAATTATAGAACATGGGAGGAATGACTAACCCTGTTCTTTGTCTTCAAGGCTGTTTTCTGTTTACAGAGGTCTCTGCTCAAGGCACAGGGCATAGTGACTGTGCCAGCTGAGGCTGGCTCGTGGCTTACCTGTGACCAGCAGGCTTCCCAGTGACCTGTCGGAGGGGCCCTGCGCACAGGTCACTCTCCAGGCCTGAGCTGATGACAGGCACCAGGCCGTCACCAGCTTCACGTCCACCTCCCACCTTCAGTTCAGTATGTTCACAGTCAGCAACAACACAGGTATTGTGCTCCTGAGGTTTCCTAAGAGGGTCGATCTTACATGTTCCTATCACACACACACACACACACACACACACACACACAGAGAAAATGCTAACCATGTGAGGTCATACACACCTTGCTGACCTTGATTGTGATGATCATTTCACAATGTATACTTCTATCAAAACATCAAGGTATACACTTTAAATACATACAATTTCTACTTGTCAGTTACATCTCAGTAAAGCTGAAAAAAAAAAGTGCAATCTGAGTAACTTGCCTCTTATTTCTGATCTTTGCAGATGTTCTGAGAAAAGGGAGGGTTTGCTAACTCAGCAACCTTCTGTGAACCTAATTACCCAGAGAATTTTGCGTTGGGAAGACAATGACACAAGCATTGCAAGAGAAGCACAGAACCCCAGTCTTGAAATGATCTCGGAGATTCTGATTTGTAGCCTCATTATCAGAAACTGTATCATCCTAACAGAATTTCAATGCTTTGTATACAGTTTCATGACAAAACACTATAGAAGGAGGTCTGGAAGTTTCTTTTAAAATTAAACGTTCACTTACTCTCCAACCAAATCATTCTATCCCTAGGTTTTTAGGCAAGAGAAATTTAAAAAAATATGTTACACAAAGACATGCATACTAACACTCTCTATAGCTCTATTCATAGTAGTCCCAAACTGGAAACAATCCAAATGTTTGCAAATGTCAGCAGGACAAAGAGGTTTTTTTTTTTTTTTTTATTTTTTTTAAGTGATATATCCAGGCAATTGATTACCTCTCAGCAGTGAAAAGAAATAGACAATTCAACAAACAATCCAATACAGAAATGGGCAGAGGAATGGAAAAGACATTTTTTTAAAGAAGACACACGAATGACCAACAGGTACAGAAAAGGTGCTCAGCATCACTAATGATCAGGGAAAAGAAATACAAATCAAACCTGCAAGAAGCGATCACGTCACGTGTAGAATGGCGCTCCTCAGAAAGATGAGAGGGAAGTGTTGGTGAGGATGTGCAGAAAAGGGAATCCTTGCACGTCGCTGGTGGAAATGTAAGTTGGTGCAGCCATTATGGAAAATCGTACGGAGTTTCCTTAAAAAAACAAAACAAAACTGAAAAGAGAACTACCATACGATCCTGCAATCCAACTTTTCTGGGTATATATCCAAAGGAAACGAAAACCAGATCTTGAAGATCTGCATTCTCAAGTTCAGTGCAGCATTATTCGCAACAGCCAAGACATGAAAAACAAGTCAAGTGTTCATCTCCAAATAAAGAAGGATATATGGTGGGTATGTACACACAACAGGATATTATTCAGCCATGAGAAAGAAGGAAGTCTTGCCATCTGCAACAACCTGGATGGACCTTGAGGGCATTATGCTAAGTGAAATAAGCTGAATAGGGAAAAACAAGTACTGTACAACCTCACTTACATGTAGAATCTAAAAAAAGCTGAGCTCATAGAAAGAGACTGGAATGCTGGTTGCCAGAGGCTGGGAGATGGGGAAAAGGGGTGATGTTGGTCTAAGGGTACAAATATCCAGATATTAGATGAGTAAGTTCTGGGGATCAAATGTACAAAGTGGTGAGTACAGTTAATAATTCTGTATTATACTTGAAAGAGTAAACCTGCAGTGTTCTCAACCACAAAAAAGAAAGGGTAATTATGTGATGTGATAGGTGTTACATATGGTGGTAATCACTCGCAAATGCATCAAATCAATCCATTGTACACCTTAAACTCACACAATATTGAATGCCAATTATATCTCAATAAAGCAGGAAAAAAGCTAACAGGAATGAATTCCTCATACAAACAACAACACGGATGAATCTCAAAAACATTACGCTGAATGGAAGAGGGCAGGCCCCCAGAGCTCACAGTGTGTGACTTTGGTTATACAGAGTCTTAGACAGACAATCTAGGGTGAAAAAAACAGGACACACGCCCGTGCAACTCCAGATCCACAGCGGGCCGTCTAGCAGAGGCTGGGACCCTGGAGGAAAGGCGGCCACTGCCAAAGATGATCCAGAAACACTTTGCCTTCTCCCTTCCTCCTGCGCACTGATCACTGCCCAGAGCAGACCAGCCTGCATGGAGTCCGGAACACAGCCCTCAGAAGTACTGCCAACATCACAGCCAGGAACAGAGCTGACAGGCAAACCCGGGACTGCCTTGATCCTAAGCGCAGGTTGTCAGATTTAGCAAGTAAAAATCAGGTGCATCTGAATTTCAGATAGACAAAGAATGATTTTACAGGGCAAGTATATCTCATGCAATATTTGTAGTATTTGTTGATGTTGTTTAGTCATTAAGTCGTGTCTGACTCTTTGTGACCCCATGGACTGTAACCCACCAGTCTCCTCTGCCCAAGGGATTTCCCAGGCAAGAATACTGGAGCGGGTTGCCATTTCTTTCTCCAGGGGATCTTCCTGACCCAGGGATCAAACCTGCATGCCCTGCATTGGCAGGAAGATTCTTTACCACTGAGCCACCAAGGAAACCCTATTTGTGGCATATGTATCTGAAAAAGTCATTGGTCATCTGACATTCAAATTTAGCTGTCCATCCTGAATTTTATCTGGCAACTCTACCCCAAACTCCTGCTCTTCCGACATCTGTCTCTCACAGAAAGAGGCCACGCTGCACGGACTATCATATCAGTGAGATGCTTGTACATTCACAGGTTGGCATTTTAGCTTGCACTCCTGTAGTGATCAGAACTTTCTGGGTGACAGTGAGGGAAATCCAACAGGAACTGCTTAAGGGAAAGGGCAGCTCACTGGCTGACGTCAAACCTTGGAAAACGACGGGCCTCGGGGACTGGAACCAGGAAGCCGTCACCTCCCTGTCCGCCCCTCTGCCCTGCCTGGCTTCTTTCTCTGCTCTGCCCCTCAGCTGTGCCCAGTTCCCAGACTCACATATTTCCATGAAATGGGGGGGTTTTCTTCTTCTACTGAGACCGGAGAACAGTCCACGGGAAAGCCCATGTTGGGTCACAGGGAAGGAATCCCCCCCAACATCCCTGGGCCTCCAAGTGTGATCTGGAGCAGTGGTATCACCAGGACCTGCCAGGAACTCCCAGCCGCCTCCAGGTTCTCTGCATTAGAATATGATTTAACAAGTCTGCACGTGCTGGTGAGCGCTCAGGTGTGAGAACCAGCCCAAGAGGAATGAGAGCTGCTATTTCTGGAGGTCTTCCTCTGTGGTTCCGGGCAGAAATCAGTGAACTGTCATCCGTCACCCACCAGCCTCTCTGCACCGGGTCTGCCTGAGTTCTCACCACGTTTTGGGAAACGCCCGGGAGTCTGCAGGAGCAGTGACCCTGTGGCCTGTGCCGCGTGGGGCCTGATGACCCGCCTTCCTTCCCCACCTGCGTTCCCAGCCAGGTGTCTTTCTACCCTCGCCCCCTCCCTCCCGATCCCGCCGGCCTTTCCACCTCCATCTCTCCTCTCTCGGTGATTAAACCTTAAACTGTAATCAGTCCGTCATTAGTATCCAAGACAGGGCAATTAAGTGGTAAAAATAAAGATGCGGGCTTTAGCTGTCCCTTTTAAAGACAGGACAAGAGCCTTTTACATTTTGTAAAAATATGCTGCTATATTAATACGCCTAACCTGATTATGGTTTCTCCAAATGCCGTTCCCTTTTCACTTAAGACATTAAGGCAGACATTTTGAGCCGGATCTTCACGCATCTCCAGCATTAACAAATTATCAGACACTAATTGCCCTGGTTTCCAGCCACCTCTCTACACAGGCAAAGTTTCCCATTTGCGGAATTTAAAACATAGCAAAGCAATTTGTGTTCTTTAATAGCTACAAATTTGTTAGCTTGACTCAGAACCAGCAAAACCTGGGAAGCTATTATGTAAATATAGATAATGTCTCTCCAATGATGGTAATTAATGCAGAGATTTCCAGAAAGGCACTGTTTTTATGATTGGGTCTATAATGCCAGCGTTTGAAAGCCTGGTGGGTGAAGTGGCACGAAGAACCCCTCCTTGGAACATGTCCCTTGTTGGGTGGTGATTCTTTCTG
Organism: Dama dama; assembly: GCF_033118175.1. Lineage (NCBI taxonomy): Eukaryota > Metazoa > Chordata > Mammalia > Artiodactyla > Cervidae > Dama > Dama dama. Next base: position 16,300,396 of record NC_083684.1, on the reverse strand, counting down.
AGTCTGAAAAATTCCCTCCGTTTCCTCAAAGGGAGTAAGAAATAGAGGCTGAAGCTGCAAAGCTAGCCATGAGCAGAGTGGCCTTGGCAGATGGTTGTGACCTGTCTCCCTGACTCTACCTCTCAGATGGTGGGTTCCATTTCAAAACAGAGTGCTGTGTCTCATGTCATCTAATTTCTGTTAAAACCAGTGTAATTAGAGTTGTGTTCACTCTTAACCAGGGCCCAGGTTGGCATGTATCCAGTAATTCTGGGCTATGAGGTCCTATTTGCCTTGCAGGAAGGGCCTTTCTGATGAGCTGACCTAACATTTGTGTTTTATGGAAGGGGAAACAGGCCCAAAGAAAGGAAATGATCCATGGAACTAAAGAAGCAACAGGTTATGGACGGGGACCCAGGAACCTGGACTGCCACCCCTCCCCCAAGGGACAGACTGGTGTTCATAGTTTCTTCTGACTTAAAAATCAATGGGGACTTACCTGGTGGTCCAGTGGCTAATCAAACCCAGTCAGGCAACTAGGTCCCACATGCCACAACTAAAGATCGAGCATGCCGCAATTAAGACCTAGTGCAGCTAAATAAACAAATAAAAAAATATTAAAAAAAAGATTTGAAAAATCTTAAAAGGTTGGATGCTAGAACAGTTAGATAAATCAAACAAGGGTGAATGCCAAGAATTCATCTTAAATACCTCCAACCCCACAAGTATAGGACAAAGCAGACCTAACTTTAGAGAGGTTCATATGAATTCCCAGGAGGCTTAAGTACCTCCAGACCAGCAATGGGAAGTGGTGGCTACAACGTAAATGCAACCCAATGGTTATATTAAAAAAGGTATTAGGTCCAAATGCAGGGAGGGGATAGTCACACTGGAAAGGAAGTTGTTCTTGACTTGCTAATCACACTAGTACTATTATGATTACTGACCCCCATCCCCCATTATCATTGTCCTCCTTATGCTATGAGCATCTTTCTTTGGGACATCACTAAAATATTAGGGCTTTGAGAGAACCTCAGATAGAGCCCAGTGGAAGGGGAATAGGCTTCCTGACCAGCTGTCCTTTAGAATCTCAGTTCCCCGCTGTTGAGCTGAGCGACACTGGTCAAGTTAGTTTCCCTTTCTCAGTCCCAATTCCACCAGTATGTGGAGAATAGTTTTCTCAGTCCCAATTCCACCAGTATGTGGAGAACAGTATGTGAAGACTAAAGAAAACAGTGTCTACAGAGTCTCTAAGGTAGGCCTTCAATTACCCCGAGGTCCCTTCCCTGTAATTTCTAAGATTGGATGTGATTCTTTTGCTTCTTTCCTTTTCATCGAGATTTGATGGATGCTTAAAACATTCCACAAAGTGAAAGCGAGGGTCATGTCACCAATCCCAATTAGACATTACAAAAGCCCCATAAATCTGGATGAGTATGTTACAGGGAATTGAAAGCTGAAATTGTATGGCCATCGCTCTAAAGAACAGAGCAATCACTCTCGTAAAGCCCTCGTGTAATTTTTTTCTGTCTGCTAGCAGTGCGTGTCTATCAATAATCGGTGTGTTATTGATTTCCTAACCCTGAATAATGCAGCTAATGGGCCGGCTTTCCCAGCCAGAATGAAATGAACAGGCCAGGACGTGCTGAGTGATGGCTACTTGCCTCGTTATGTGGGAACATGTTAACGCACAGCTCCAATGACCTGCACAGAAGCTGGGTGTCTCTGGCATTGAGGATGGAATTGAGTATTGATTTCTATACCATCTTCTTACTGTTTAATTAAACAAACCACAGAGTGTGTGCTGCTGACCCACACTCTTACTTGTTACCAAGCTGAACGGCTTCTCACATGAGCCATCACACACCTGTCATAGACTGTGTGCACTGGGGCCTGTGGTCTCTTGATATTATAAAATGGAATTGATAGCCCATGTCCCACTTTCCATGTAAGATCAAGTCCACTCAAATCTTTAGCAAATACCTCCGTTGTTCCACAGACTCAGGCAGAGGAATGTGTGATGGTTAATTCTCTGTGTCAAGTTGACTGGCCGTGGGGCCCAGAGGCACTGTTACTGTGGGCCTGTCTGTGATGGTGACAGCACTTCTGGCTGATTAGCGCTTGAACCTGTGGACTCAGTGAAGCAGATGCCCTCCCCAGGGTGGGCGGTGGGTGGTGTGTGTCTCATCTAACCCAATGGCTTGAGTAGAACAAAAGGCAGAGGAAGGAGGAAGCTGCCCGCCTTTTCCTTGCCTCCTGCTTGAGCCGGGACTCTCACCTCATCACCTGCCTTCACGTCTGGATCTTCGCCATAGCTCCCTGGGTTCTTAGACCTTTGGACTTGGACTGAATTATACCACCTGCTTTCCACGGGCTCCAGCTTCTAGCCGGGAGCTCAAGGGACCACTGAGCCTCCATCACTGCTCACTGCATGGGCCAGTTCTTCATTATGCACATTTTATAAACATATATTTACATTTTATATGTACACTTATATACATTACTGTTTCACGGGACCCAAACTCTGAGCCAGGGGTTTTTTCTGCTTTGGTCATGTTTCTCTGGAAAAATCCTAAAAATCACTTTCTTTTTTTAAACTGAACTACAGTTGACCTATGATGTAGGTGGCAAGGGCAGGTCATACCTGCAGTGGGCAGCTTGACCTGCACATGGTTCTCACAGCCCTCCTGCTCTCATGGACACATTGCTGTGGGTGGGGTCGGCTCCTGACACTGACTCAGGGCTTAGCCTTGTGATGTGCTTTGGCCAGTGGACCATAAGTGGACGAAACACATGCTGCGTGTGACCAGAGTCTTTTCATCTGCTTTTGTGGTTTGACTTGGCCTCTTGTGCTCTGAATCTGGCCTTGAGGAAGGCATGTCCCAGAAAGCCATCAGCCCTTCAGGAATAAAAGACCCTCAAAGTGAATGGAAACCCAGCCACGGCCAGAACAGAGCTGAACGTGGCTCCCCTGCTGATGCATGAGTAAGAAATAAATGCCTGTATGCCTGGAGCTTGGGCCTGTTTATTACACAGCATTACTGCAGCAAAACCTGACTGCTATATTAGGAGCAGGCAGCAGGGATGGAGTGCAGAGTGGGGGTGGGGGTCTGTCTCACGGGGCCCGAACTCTGAGCCAGGAGCTTCATCTGGGATTCAGATGGTGGCTCCTGTCAAACGCTCCTCCTCCCCCCGGAATAACCTCCCTGATGGGTAACTATACCTGTGGGCCATTGTCTCGGGTGCTCATGCAGCCGTGGGTGGGGACGGTGCTTGCAGCACTGCTTGTCCAGAGGAACGACATAGACGTCCACCCACAGGAGCTGGGCTGAAATCCATGGGGTGTATAGTAGCAGATCGAATGAGCCAGACCACGGACATCCACTTGGAGGCATTTCACAGTCTGGGCTGAAAAAGCACGTCATGGAATGATGCGATCTGAATGACCTAAAACACAACACCGGATATTGTTTACGGGTAAAGAAAGCTGTATTAAAAGTGTGAGAACGTACACTCGAAGGAGAAACACCAAACTAATGATGGGAGACCCTCAAGAGAGGCGTGAGGGAAGGGCCTGGAGCGGGTAAGTGGGAGGCCTCAGCTGAATCGGTGAGGCTTCATTCCTTAAGAAACACAGAGAGGTGAGCAAATGTGCCCTTCAGCTAAGATCTGATACAGCTGTATGGGGCGTCAGGTCGTCATCACCCCGTTCCGTGTGTGTGTGTGTTGGAAATATTTCAGATCAACCTGCTTTAAAGGAGGAAATGTTCGTAGTGTGTGATGTTCGTGGGGCAGGACAGATGTGATGGTGGAGGATGGATGTAGGAGTGTGAGCGGACGTGGCGGGGGGATGTAGTTGGAGGGGCCTGTGGCAGGTTGGACCCCCAGGAAGCCAGCCCTGGAAGGAACTGATGCATGAGTGTCTGTTGAAGGAGGACTTGCGTCAGCACTGTGGGAGGAGGGGGCAGCTCAGGTGCCACCCCCAGAGCTATGGAGCTGAGGTGGTCCCCCAGACCTGTCCCCAGCTGGCTTGACATGGCCAAGCCTTTATGTGGCAGTGTCTGTGGGTCATGGAGCCTGGGTCGCTGGGAAGGGGCCTGACCACGGGTGTGGCTGACCCTGAGGGGTGACTGCAGAGCCTGGAGCTGGAACACGTCCCCATCGAGGGGGTCTGGGTGGCCTGATAGGTCACCTGTTACCACAGGTCACTGAGGCAAATTCATGAAGGACTGAGGAATCTGGGCTGAGTTCGCAGTTCCTTAGCACCCATGGGGATCACACCCATCAAATAACGCTTTAAAAAAATGTTAATTTGTGAAAAATTCAAACCTGCAGAGAAGTTTCAAGAACAGAACAATGATGCCCACCTCCCTTGTACCCCCCCACAAAGCCCCTCACCCAGATCCTTACCTGTTAACATCGTACTCTGTCAGCATCGTCCTAGGAAGCCTCCCTCGACTCCTGGGGATACACGGCGGGGTCATGGCACTTTATTCTTCTAGAGGTCACATGTGTCCCCTAGGAACAAGGAGCACCCTTCCATAATCAGGGTCCAAAGATCAAGTTCTGGAAGAGCTGAATATGATTCGATACTATTAGTCAATAATAGTCATTATTTCATTATTGGGTCCTATGCTGGGTGGCAACTCCCTCCTGCCCCATCCAGGATCCACCTAGGTTCATTCCTTGCATTGTAGAATCTTGTTAAATAGCTTTTCAAAAGAACATTATTTGTGCTTTTTTGAAGTTTCCTGACATTTTCCAGATTTAACTCATGGGGAGTCTCAGCTTGGAAAGAGAAGCCACCGCCTCCCAGCCTCAGCTGGCCGCTCAGTGGGAGGGTCGGAGCCTGGGCTTTCTCTCAGTCTAACCCTCCTAGGTCTGCCCCCTCACCCCCCCCCCCCGGATGCTAATGGTGAACCAGGGAAGGTGTCGCCTGGCGCTTTCACTTGGTGGGAGGCTGAAGCCACCGAGAGGCCAAGCCCCTTATGATGAGGGCTCTGGTCCCAGCAGGGTTTTCAGGCATTTGTCCCTGAGCAGGGCTGCTGAGCTGGAGGCACACGCACCTTAGGGTGGGCAGAGCTGGATTGTGATGCTTTTAAACCCTGTGTAGCTGCTTCCATCATTTCCAACGCCACGTTCTGCAGGCCCATTGGAACAGGTACCAAGAGCAGGAGCCTTGGTAACAAGGGCACAGCATCAACTGTGCCCTGAACCATCTTCCACTGTCAACCAGGCCTCTGACAATGCACTCAGCAGCTGCCTTCTCTGTCAAGCAGCAGTGCAAATGCCTATAAAAACACATGTAGTCATAGATACTGTTAGAGATGCTTCGAGGTCCAACAGACGCTGTCACACACAATTCACCACTGGCGCGTCACACACAGCAGTAATTAAACATCTCTGGATGAAAAGCCCTATTTGTTCAATCGGCTGGAGCTGGAGCTCCTGTTCCACCTGCCAAGCATTCCTAATTCCTACAGGAACAGCTGGCTACAGCCTGGAGTTCACAGCACCGGATGCTTGCTCTATCATCTGTCACTACTAGCAACACTTTGCAGGCAGATTCTGGCCCACGAGACAGACTGCTTGGGTTTAGGTCTTGACGCCGTTCAGAGTGACCTGGGTCAAGTCCTGAAGCCCTTGGAACCTCCATTTCCCTCATCATCAGATGCAGGTAATAATATGAGATCTCAGTGAGTGGGGGCGGGGGCAGTGCCTGGGTTGGCAAGCGTGCACCCTGCTAGCACCTGGCATCAGTGCACCCTCCAGCCCACCAGGGGTGGCTCCACCCCACAGGCCTGGAACTCTCCCATGGAATGAATGTGGTAAACAAAATGTAATCATTTTATTTTTTGCATCAGTAAAAAATATTAAAGCCAATGGAAACCTATTTGGACCATATATACAGATTAATGATCATATTCGCACAACATAGAAAGATCCTATGAAACAGAAAAAGAAATTAACAGCCCAGTTTTCACAAACGGACAAAGCGCTTGTGCTGGCAATTCACAAAGAACTATAAATGGCCCATAAATAACCACGGGTTCCACCAGCAACTGAAGAAATGCAAATTAAATCAACAGAGACATATTCTAGCTACCATTTTCAGATGATAGCATCAGGCCCCAGTGTTGGTGAGATTGTAGGAAAACACGGCTTTATACCACACTGCTGGTGCAATGTAAAATTTCTGTCATTCTGGGGTCAAATTGGCAGCATCTATTCCCTTGTGACTCAGCTGGTAAAGAATCCACCTGCAATGAGGGAGACCTGGGTTCGATCCCTGGGTTGGGATGATCCCCTGGAGAAGGGAAAGGCTACCCACTCCACTATTCTGGCCTGGAAAATTCCATGGACTATGTAGTCCGTGGGGTTGCAAAGACTCGGACATGACTGAGTGACTTTCACTTTCATCAAGGCTTTCTAAGCATTGAGTATCTATGAATTTGTCTTAAGGAAATAATGATAAATATGCTCAAGAAGCTTTGAGAATGTTCACTGCTTGCTGCTTATAAAGTGAACTGGATTCAACCTAACGCAACAAAAGGGGGTCATTTACATAAATTACGACATGTTCACACCATGAAAAACTTCATATATTTACACAGCAGTAGAAAAATGTTTACTGGTATAGAACATGCTCACAATTCATTGTTAGGTGAAAAAACAGCTTAAATAAAAAACTACCTACAGTAAATGCATTTTGGTAAAAAATGAAAAGTACATTTTCAGAAAGGAAAAATATTTAGAATCTTACAACCCGCCCCCCCCCCCCCCCATTTTTAACACTGGTTCTCTTTGAGGAGTAGAAATAGGGATAATTCTTATTTTGACGTTTTTTAAAAAAACATCTAATCTCATAATTTTATAAGCATCGCATTTATTTTTTCTTAAATGAAAGTAAGTTATGATGACTAGTAGAAATTAGCACTAGGTAGGCATGGCTGAAATACTTCTCTTTTCTCTAAAAATTTTTTTTGATGTGGACCATTTTTAAAGTCTTTATTGAATTTGTTCCAACATTGCTTCTGTTTTAAGTCTTGGTTTTTTGGCCCTGAGCCATGTGGGATCTTAGTTCCCAGACCAGGGGTTGAACCAGCACCCCCTGCATTGGAAGGCAGAGTCTTAACCACCGGACGGCCACTGGACAGCCAAGGAGGTCCCCAAATACTTCTTTTTGATATACTTTTTCCAAAAGTGGTAATAAAGGGCTTTTTCAACTTTTTTTTTTTTTCAATCTTCTAGTCTTCTCGAAAATTACAGAAGGATGCAAGTTGTACGGCAGGCAGTGTAGACCCCACCAGGGGGTGAACTGGCCACTAATCAGGCTCTCTGAGGTGCTGTCCCCACGCTGCAGCCGCAGGTCAAGCGTAACGTGCGTCCAAGGGCAGAGAAGCCCCGGCAAGATGGTAGGAGGGGCAAAATTGCATTTAGAATCAAACTCCATGCCCGCCAGAGACACTCAAGAGGGCTCAAACGTAGTTTGTGCACCAGGACCCAGAGGGCCCACAGAGATTGAGGCAGAACTGGGCTTGGCTGTCTCCTGAGGAGGTGCAGGTCGGCGGTGGCCTGCTGCGGGGTTGGGGGCACTGGATGTAGCAGTGCTTCCATGGGACCTTTTGAAGGAGGTCTCCATCACCTTCATTACCTCCACCATAGTTTGGCCTCATGTCAAATAACAGGGAGGGAGCACAGCCCCGCCCTTCAACAGAAAATTGGATTAAAGATTTACTGAGCATGGCCCCGCCCATCAGAACAAGACCCAGTTTCCCCCTCAGTCAGTCTCTCCCATCAGGAAGCTTCCATAAGCCTCTTATCCTTCTCCATCAGAGGGCAGACATGTTGAAAACAACAGTCACAGAATCAATCTGTGATTGATCTGACCACATGGACTACAGCCAATTTGATCACATGGACCACAGCCTTGTCTAACTCAATGAAACTACGAGCCTTGCCACGTAGGGTCACCCAAGATGGACGGGTCATGGTGGAGAGTTCTGACAAAATGTGGTCCACTGGAGAAGGGGATGGCAAACCACTTCAGTATTCTTGCCTTGAGAACCCCATGAACAGTATGAAAAGGCAAAAAGATAGGACACTGAAAGAGTAACTCTCCAGGTCGGTAGGTGCCCAGTTGCTACTGGAGATCAGTGGAGAAATAACTCCAGAAAGAATGAAGAGTGGAGCCAAAGCAAAAACAAGACCCAGTTGTGGATGTGACTGGTGATGGAAGTAAAGTCTGATGCTGTAGAGAGCAATATTGCACAGGAACCTAGAATGTTAGGTTCATGATCAAGGTAAATTGGAAATGGTCAAACAGGAGATGGCAAGAGTAAACATCAACATTTTAGGAATCAGAGAACTAAGATGGACTGGAATGGGTGAATTTAACTCAGATGACCATTATATCTATGACTGTGGGCAAGAATCCCTTAGAAGAAATGGAGTAGCCATCATAGCCAACAAAAGAGTCCAAAATGCAGTACTTGGATGCAATCTCAAAAACGACAGGATAATCTCTGTTCGTTTCCAAGGCAAACCATTTAATATCACAGTAATCCAAGTCTTTGCCCCAACCAATAATGCAGAAGAAGCTGAATGGTTCTATGAAGATATACAAGGCCTTCTAGACCTAACATCCAAAAAATGTGTCCATTTCATTATAGGGGACTGGAATGCAAAAGTAGGAAGTCAAGAAACACCTGGAGTAACAGGCAAATTTGGCCTTGGAGTACGGAATGAAGCAGGGCAAAGGCTAATAGAGTTCTGCCAAGAGAACGCACTGGTCATAGCAAACACCCTTTTCCAACAACACAAGAGAAGACTCTACACATGGACATCACCAGATGGTCAATACCAAAATCAGATTGATTATATTCTCTGCAGCCAAAGATGGGGAAGCTCTATACAGTCAGCAAAAACAAGACCAGGAGTTGACTGACTGTGGCTCAGATCACGAACTCCTTATTGCCAAATTCAGACTTAAATTGAAGAAACTAGGGAAAACCATTAGATCATTCAGGTATGACCTAAATCAAATCCTTTATAACTTACAGTACAAGTGATAAGTAGATTCAAGGGATTAGACCTGATAGACATAGTGCCTGAAGAACTATGGACAGAGGTTCATGACATTGTACAGGAGGCAGTGATCAAGACCATCCTCAAGAAAAAGAAATGCAAAAAGGCAAAATGGCTGTCTGAGGTGGACTTACAAACAGCTGAGAAAAGAGAAGAAGTGAAAGGCAAAGGAGAAAAGGAAAGATATTCCCATTTGAATGCAGAGTTCCAAAGAATAGCAAGGAGAGATAAGAAAGCCTTCCTCAGTGATCAGTGAAAAGAAATAGAGGAAAACAATAGAATGGGAAAGACTAGAGATCTCTTCAAGAAAATTAGAGATACCAAGGGAATGTTTCATGCAAAGATGGGCATAATAAAGGACAGAAATGGTATGGACCTTAAAGAAGAAGAAGATATTAAGAAGAGGTAGCAAGAATACACAGAAGAACTAATCAAAAAAGATCTTCATGAACCAGATAATCACAATGCTGTGATCACTCACCTTGAGCCAGACATCCTGGAAAGTTAAGTCAAGTGGACCTTAGGAAGCATCACTATGAACAAAGTTAGTGGAGGTGATGGAATTCCAGTTGAGCTATTTCAAATCCTAAAAGATGATGCTGTGAAAGTGCTGTACTCAACATGCCAGCAAATTTGGAAAACTCAGCAGTGGCCACAGGACTGGAGAAGGTCAGTTTTCATTCCAATCCCAAAGAAAGGCAATCCCAAAGAATGCTCAAACTACCGCACAATTGCACTCATCTCTCACGCTAGAAAGTAATGCTCAAAATTCTCCAAGACAGGCTTCAACAACATGTGAACTGTGAAATTCCAGATGTCCAAGCTGGATTTAGAAAAGGCCAAAGAACCAGAGATCAAATTGCCAACATCTGTTGGATCATCAAAAAAGCAAGAGAGTTCCAGAAAAATGTCTATTTCTGCTTTATTGACTACGCCAAAGCCTATGACTGTGTGGATCACAACAAACTGTGGAAAATACTTAAAGAGATGGGAATACCAGACCACCTGACCTGCCTCCTAAGAAATCTGTATGCAGGTCAGGAAGCAGCAGTTAGAACTGGACTTGGAACAACAGACTGATTCCAAACTGGGAAAGGAGTACATCAAGGCTGTATATTGTCACCCTGCTTATTTAATGTATATGCAGAGTACATCATGAGAAATGCTGGACTGGAGGAAGCACAAGCTGGAATCCAGATTGCCGGGAGAAATATCAATAACCTCAGATACACAGATGACACCACACTTATGGAAGAAAATGAAGAACTAAAGAGAGCCTCTTGATGAAAGTGAAAGAGGAGAGTGAAAAAGTGACTTAAAGCTCAACATTCAGAAAACTAAGATCATGTAATCTGGTCCTGTCACTTCATGGGAAATAGATGGGGAAACAGTGGAAACAGTGAGAGACTTTATTTTTTGGGCTCCAAAATCACTGCAGATGGTGACTGCAGCCATGATATTAAAAGACACTTGCTCCTTGGAAGAAAAGTTATGACCAACCTAGATTGCTTATTATAAAGCAGAGACATTACTTTGCCAACAAAGGTGCATTTATCAAAGCTATGGTTTTTCCAGTAGTCATATATGGATGTGAGAGTTGGACTAAAAAGAAAGCTGAGTGCTGAAAGCTGAGCACTGAAGATTTGATGCTTTTGAACTGTACTGTTGGAGAAAACTCTTGAGAGTCCCTTGGACAGGAGATCCAACCAATCCATCCTAAAGGAAATCATTGGAAGGACTGATGCTGAAACTCCAATACTTTGACCACCTGATGCAAAGAAGTGACTCATTTGAAAAGACCCTGATGCTGGGAAAGATTGAAGGCGGGAGGAGAAGGGGACGACAGAGGATGAGATGGTTGGATGGCATCACCAACTCAGTGGACATGAGTTTGAGTAAGCTCTGGGAGTTGGTGATGGACAGGGAGGCCTGGCGTGTTTCAGTCCATGGAGTCACAAAGAGTTGGACATGACTGAGTGACTGAACTGAAATGAACTGAATTAAACTCTTGACACGTGAAGCTAGAAACTCGAGAGTTTCAGCCTTTGTCTCATCCTGAATCCCACAAAAAGTGAAGTCTTCTGCTCAGCAGAGTGTTTTCATTACACTATAAAGTGAATGTAGCCCCCGAAAATATTCATGCAAATATCTTCATTAGAAAAATCACGCAATTAACCTGAAATATGTGCTAAATGAAGCAGCCAAATTGTTGCATATTTTCCCAGCTCTTAATTATAATTTTGGTAATCAATTTTTCTCCTGATTACTAAAATGCAAAAAAACAAAAAACAAAAAAAACCCAAAACAATCTTCAGCATATGCACAGATCTGAGGCTGAGCTGGAACGTGAGATAAAGCCTCAGATTGTTTTTAGCAAAGAAGGCCATTAACCTTTCCAGTTTTTGTTCAGTGCCGCCATCTCCTGCTAATGCTCATTGCTCACGATGATTGGATTTTAACAAGAGCTTTTTGGATCAAGCGTTAGCCCTTCGTGAACTGTACGTTTTGCAAGCGCCTCTGTCATTAAAGGTTACCAGCACTTCCATTACTGTCTTCCCGGAGTTTATTATTTAAATGGCTTTGGACTGCAGTGTAAAAATTTTCCCTAAGTGAAAATGGACATCTAGGCTCACATAGCAAGGTACTCAGCCAGCCCGTCCTTGTGGACATGTCTCTCGTCTTCTCTAGTCTCTTGTTTCAACTTGCTGAGTTAGGGGGTTTAAGGGTGGGAAGACCATGCAGTATAGCATTTCCAGTGAACCCTGGGGGAGCTGCTTAGTCTTGGGAAGCCTCGATTTCTATTACCCGTAAAATGCAGGATAGAGTGAATTCACAAGCCAGTGAGGATTGAGATGAGTCCAGTCTCCAGCAAACGTGGAGGCTTGATACCCTTTTACAGGTTCTCCTTGAAACAGTCCAGCTTCTAAGACTGAAAAGGAAGTTATCACCTCCAGAGAGGACAGGCCAGGCCAGGTGGGTATGTGATCTTTCTAGCAAGATGCTGATTTTGACTACTTGACCTTAGACATTGAGACATTGAGATACCTAACTCTCAGTCATGGAAGTAGTGCCGGGAAAAACACATACATGAACAGAGAAAAAATGTCCAGGAAGGCAGGGCCCAGGAGGGCAGGCTGTGCCACACACAAGGATGCCCTGTGAGGGGCGCCTGCTGTTTACAGCAGAGATGCTGTGGATGTGGGTATCTATCCTGAAAGTTTTCTAGGTACATTAGTACATGACAGTGATTTTCTGCCAGATGGAAGTAAAAGTATTGTGAGGAAGGGACGCCTCTTTCAAAATGGCACAAAGACACTCTATAGGCTGCTGCGTGGGGCGAGCCCTCTGCTGATGACTCTGGAGGAAACACGGAACAGAGGGAAACTCAGGCTCCCAGGTCCCTTGGAGGAGACCTGTTTGGGAAGTTACAGAGGAACCTGACCATGGAGGGCTTCTACCACGCCACAGGTCAGGGCGTTTTATTTAGGTTTACTGTGAGCCGGCGGAGTCTGTCTCAGGGAAAACACCGAGGCCTGAAGTAGCATGTTTGTGCTTAGGTGTCTTCCTCAGTTTGTGCAGAGCTGGGGGACGGGCTGCGTGGGGTGGGAGGGGGGCCTCAGCAGCAGCCGTGGAGCCCCAAGAGGGTCAGCAGTGAAGATTCTACCCCCGCTGCAGGGCTGGAGGCCATCTGGGGCACCTCCTGAGGTCATGGTGTCTGCTGCAGAATACTGGGGATGTGAACCCTGTGATGGGTCTCTAGCAAGCAGTGTTCTGGAATTTCTATATCATTCGAAGAAATATGAGAGAACTCTTGAGGGTGGGAGACTCCTGTCGGTGCTTTTTCTTGAAAGCTTTGCATCCGTGAGTTCAGGAGGCTCTGTCTTGTCGCGACACCTCTGAGCTCACTCCGGCTTCAGTGCCAGCTCATCTTCTGGGGAAGGAGACCTTGCTGCTCTTCTCTTCTTCCTCTCCGGCTGGGCCATTTCCTCTCCTGTGGCCACAGGACTCTCTCTATGCTGATCACTCCCAATTGCATTATCTGTGCTGTAGGCTTTTAAAGCCAGATGTTTTGAGGTGAAGGACTAACTTGGAGCAAACTAGGAGAAACATTTTAGATATTTGTGTTTTTAAAACGTTAATAACTTTATCATTTTATAAAATGATAACATGGTTATATTTTCTAAAAGTGAAACAAGTATAAAAGTGCAAAGGATGATGCCCAAGAAAAAACCACCTCAATACTCTACTCCCCGCCACCCTCGAATAACCTCCATCCTCAGTATTTGGTCTCTGCTCTGTGGATGAAAAAAACAAATAATATGCTTTGTTGAAAAGGAGGGAATTTTTTACTACATATAGTATTTGTAATGAGAAGGCATTTGACTTTACTTAGATTTGATACTAACGAAATCTGATGTTGAACGAAAGAAACTGCCACCATTTGGAGACACACACACAGTTAAGAGAAACAAGTTCACTTTCCTTTTAACCTTAAAGAAAAAAAGATGATAAAAACCAGAGAAGCTGAAGTCATCAACTTTTTCTAAGGCTCCATGTTTTAACTCTAGATGGTATTTACTGACTCTGGCATGAAAAAAAAACAAAACTGGTCCATTTATTTTTCCTTCCTACTTCCCTCCCTAATAGCCCCAGGAAATCATTTTTAAAAAGGAAATTGAGTTTTCTGGTAGTTGATTAACAAATGTTTATGTCATATAAATCCTCAAAACTTAACTACTGCCTGAATTTAAAATGTTGAAAACCTGGGGAATAAAGTGAATTAGATAATTACAATTGTGACAGTTGAATTAATTAATCTGTTTTGTCTTCTCAACTCTGTTTTAGAGCTGAAATCCAAGAAGACAAGAACACAATTCAATGGCTTTGAAGATTTTTTTGCCTTCTGGTTTTGCCTCAGGAGAAAGAAGAACTTAATACGAGTTAAAAATTAAGATTTCTGTTATACACGATAGAGATAAACTAAAGAATCCCACAGAGTTCAAATTATTGTCTGTGCTCCCAGATGGCACTTTATATCTGTGGTTGAGGGAAGGAGAAATATCAACCTTGCTAATAAGTAAGATAACCAGTTTGAGTGTAATTTCCTGAAATGTATTAATGGATGGTTTGGTTTTCTAAAGCAGTCAGGGGACCTGAATCTGAAATTTGGATGTTCTTTTACAATCCATAGAAAAGACATGACAAGTTGTTCTAATGCGATTAGAAGATTATGTCTGATCACATTTCTCTTTCTAAGCACACAGTCTATGAAATTAAGGCAATTAAGAAGAGATCATTGTTGTTGTAACTTATCCTCCCACTCCCTAGAATTAATCTGTCCAATAGAACTAAAGGGTTGCTTCCCTCCCACCTCTTATTTGTTCATTCATTCATCCCTTCTTTCTTTTGCTCATGAACTCATTCATTCATTCATTCGATAAATACTTATTGGGAATTTACTAGTGGCAGCCCCTGCTACATGAAAGGAACAAGGACAAATGTAGCAGTCAGTGTGTGCTGGGTAACAAGCCACACTATTATTTAGTACTGAAACTCAGTCTGTGTGTGTGTCAGTCACGCAGTCATGTCTGACTCTTTGCAATCTCATGGACTGTGGCCTGCCAGACTCCTTTGTCTGTAGAATTCTCTAGGCAAGAATACTGGAGTGGCTTACCATTCCCTTCTCCAGAAACTCAGCTTAAGATATTTTAAAAAGGAATGCTTTCTATACTGCTGGTGGGAATGTAAACTGATGCAGCCACTATGGAGAACAGTGTAGAGGTTCCTTAAAAAACTAAAAATACAGTTAACATATGATCCTGAAATCCCACTTCTGGGCATGCATCCAGAGAAAACTATAATTTGGAAAGATACATGCACCCTGATGTTCATAGAAGTACTATTTATAATAGCCACGACAAGAGAACAACCTAAACATCTATTGACAGATGAATGGATAAAGAAGATGTGATATACACACATACACACATATACACATACAATGTAATACTACTCAGCCATGAAAAAGAATGGAATAATGCCACTTGCAGCAACATGGATGGGCCTAGAGATTATCACACTAAGTGAAGTAGGTCAGACAAAGACAAATATCATGTAATGTACCTTATATGTAGAATCTGAGAAAGAAGATACAAATGAACTTATTTACAAAACATGAATAGACCCATAGACATAGGAAAAAAACTTAAATGGTTACTAAAGGGGAAGGTTGGCAGGGAGGGATAAACCAGGAGTTTGTGACTAATATATACACACACTATAGATAAAATAGATCATCAAAAAGGACCTATGTATAGCACAGGGAACTCTACTCAGTATTTTGTAATAACCTATAAGGGAAAAAAAAAACTCTGAAAAAGAGTATATATATTCTTTTGTAGATATATATAAATTTATATACACACACAACTGAATCTCTGTGCTGTGTGCCTGATACTCACATGACACTGTAAATCAACTATATTCAATAAAAAAATAGAGAAGAGATTTAATTCTCACAACCACTTATGACATAGAGTATGAGCCCCATTTTTGACATCAATACACAGAGAGGCACAGACAGGTTATTATGTAATGCTCAGGGTCTAGGGGAGATAGACATTGAATAAATGAACCATGCATGAAAGTCTAGGTGGTCTGTGTACAAGCCTGCTTTCACTATTCTCTGCAGGTTAGGAATATTTCTTAGTTGAACCTAATTACCTATGGAATGGCTGAATAATCATGGTTATGCTGAGTTTGAAGAGAAATGGTACCTGGCCACCAGAGCACAGATCACAGAGTGACCTGCCCCGTGCTGGGGTTGTTATGGGGTAAGTTTTTCTTTAGTCTAATATCTAGAAAGGAAGTTGTTACATTGCAAACGCTTTAAAAGCTACTGCGACAGTACCTTCCAATAAAGCTGTACCAGTCTGTATCCTTATCAACCTATTATGAGAGTAGCCACTCTTTTACATAAAGGCATACTGGCATAAATGATTAATCATTAAAACGTCTAACAAATTAAAAAGCCAAAATAACCCCCAAACAATAACACAACAGAAACAAAACAAATCACAACTAAAATCCCAATTTATGTTGGTTGAGTCAGTGTGAATTTGAATTGCCCTAATTTTCATCGGAAAGATCCCCTGGAGAAGGAAACGGCAACCCACTCCAGTATTCTTGCCTGGAAAATCCCATGGACTGAGGATCCTGGTAGGCTACAGTCCATGGGGTCGCAAAGAGTCAGACACGACTGAGCGAAAAAAAAAAAATTTTTTTTTCATGCAGTCCTTATCAAGTGTACAGTAGCCGATTTGATGAGACTCACATTTCAGGAGGAATTTGATTTGGGAAACTGTGCAGTTTTCTTTAAAACTTTCTTTAAAAGTTTGTGGATAAATTGAGGGTTAAACTGCTTCCAAATGAAATTTAAGGTTTACAGCAACATGTATGGCTCTGAAGGATATCAAAGTAACAGCTCAGAGCCATCTCAAAGTGCTTACATGGCTCCTATCAGAATCAGAGCATATATGAACAGGGAACCCATGGTTTGTCTAGGGCTCACTCATTATAGAATTTCTTTTGGGGTAATAATACACACTGGCAGGCCATCTTCCCTTCTGAGCAGAGTAAATGTGATAATACTTTATACTTGTATTCGTTCATCAAGAAAGGATGGTCATATCCACATTGATAAAAGTAGGCTTTATGATTTCAAAAGTTGTTTATGAAAAGAAGGACTCAGCAGGCAATGCAGACGTGAAACCACATGAAATCTGACTGGGCTTCTGACTGGGGCTGGTTTAATAAAAGCCATTATGTTTTGCTTTATACCTAGACATTTATATTTTAGATTTAATCAAACTGAAGTTTTATGTGGCATAATTTTATTAAACGTGGAACTGATTGAATTCAATGCTTTTTTTTTCCTTTAAAAATTATTCCAAATTGGACTCAATTGATTCTAACTGCTCATGAGTGGAACGTTTGGTGAAGTCATTGGTGGGGATAGGAAACACCCCAGTGAACGAGGTCCTTATTCTTGTGGAATTTCATGCTATGTTACTAACAGAGAATAAAACCGCCCCTCTCAGAAGGCTCACATTCATAACAGAACAGTGTGTTCTGTGGTTTTGAGGTGTGATTACTATGAAATTGAGTTTAAGAAAACCATCATATAGTACTGAATCCATATAAAGAACTTCTCTCTTGCACCAAGCTATCCAGTCCATAGGAAACTCCTATCGATTCCATCTCTGATAACCTGATTCATCTAGTTCTCTAAGTATGCTCTGCTCAGTTCAGGACCACTGCCTGTGCCTGTGGAGCCCCCCAAGGCTCTTCCAGCATCCTCTCCAGCCCTGGGTGGCGGATGGAGTTTGGTACCATTCCGGCAACCGTCACCCTCCTTGCTAAGAAGACCCAACAAACTAGAGAGAAGGTGCCCTCCATCTCCAACCTATGGGTGGATTCTGGTTTGTCTCAGCCAAGCAGGGTTGCCCCAACGTCACTGCAGTGAATGGTCCAATGGGCCATGAGGACAGTTTTCTTGTGGCTAAAAAAAAAAAAAAAAACGAAAAAAAAAACAAAACTAACTGGAGGTGTTGATGTCCTTTCCTTTGAATATTGATGTACTTGGATGTCATGCCTGGAAGGAGGGCCCCCATCGAGCCCCCAGCCCCAGGATGAGGCCAGCGCATGGCAGGGTGGAGGGGCTGGGGCTCCAGCCATAGACCCTCCTCTGAGTTGCCGGCAGCTCCAGGCTGTCAACCTCAGAGCCTCACTCGCAATGACCACTTTCTGCGACCACCTTTCCTCACTCCTTTGCCCCGTCCAACTCCTTCAGCTCCTGTAAAATCTTCCATTCCCCCACCACACGTGTACTTTCCTGATAGCCTTACCCTCGTTTCTCAGACTTGCCTTGTTATGACGAACTTGACAGTTTTGAGGAACACGGGTTGGGTATTTTGTAGCTGTTCCCCTTTGGGAATCTGTCTGATGCTATTTTCATGCTGAGTTTGGTGATGAGTTTTGAAGATCAAGACTTCCAGAGGTAAAGTGTCTTTCTCATCACATCCTGTCAAGGAGCGGTACACGCCTTCAACACAGTTTATCACTGCAGAGGCTGACCTTGATCTGCTTGGTCTTCCCACTGTGCAGTGCTCTTTGGAAGGTTGCTCTGTGCGGACTGCACCCAAGGATGAGGGCTTGTTCCCCCAGAGGGTCATTTCAGGGAAGGCTTGGCAGGGCTCTCAGGGAGGCTCCCCGGCCAGGGTCACCCATGGAGTCCTGCATTCCCGAGGAGTGGACCAGGCTCGTGTCTCTGCCACACTCCGTCACCGGCTGGGCCCAGCCCGCGACCGGCGTGGCCTCAGTACGGTTGTGGCAATGATTCAGAATGTGGCAGCTGGGACTGTAGGGCAGTCCCCTCCCTGCAGTCAGAGAGCTTCGGGACACCTCCTCACGGACGCCCGGGCCACAGGGAGCAGCCATGTGTAAGTGCTCCACCGACAGTCCCAGCCAAGTTCCCAGCCGCTAACATCACCCACCAGCCACGTGAGAGATGAGGCTACCAGCCTCTCAGTGAAGGCCCGGGCTCCTGGAGCAGCAGCAGGCGCTTCCTGCTGTGCCCTGTCCAATTTCCTGACCCGCAGAGTTTTCAGGCATTAAAAAAGGGGTTGTTTTTCACCACTTGGTTTTGGGATGACGTGTCATGAAGTACCGGTAACTGGAACACTGCCCACCCTCGCTTCCATGAGGGCAGCCTGTCCTTACATTCGGCCTCCCTGCTTTACCGATGTGGCTGTGATGGCTTCAGTGACACCCATCCTGAGGAGTTGCTGAAGACCCTCCCTGGCTTGTGGTATAAGCAGTTGCTGGTGCCACTGGTGAAAGGTGTTGAAAAGAACGTTCTGCTTCTGACAGCAGCAAAAACTACAACTACACAGCCACCCAGAGCTCTCCCAAGCCTGAGGCTCAGTGCTTCTGCACCCATGCTGTGGGGGTCTCTCCTTGATAAAAGTGCTTTATAATTCACCCTTGACAAAATTTGAAGGGCTTATATGCTCACAGCAGGAAGGGAGGAAAGAGCCACTCAGTGCCCCTGGGGCAAGCCTACGACCCACCTGGTTCACACAAGGCTCAGCCTCTTCTGAGCAAGGCAAATTGAAATGGGGAGGCCAATCCTTTGACTCAAAGAGGCTTCTGGCAAGGTCGTTAGAGCTGCTATTTTCTGCTTATAAAAGGAAATCGAAGCATGATTTTGCGCAAACAAGATTTGCTGATCTCTAATGCATCCCAGAGTGTTTATTCACCACCTTTTGGAAAATTAGAATTTCTGTTTAAACAAAAGATTTTCTTCTCATAATCTATTTATGGCTGACATTGTGAAAGTCATTTCATAACACAACTCAAAGAGCGAGAAGCAGAAAGTGAGGGGAAAGGGCAGAAGGATGATGAGAGTCACAGACATGAGAGAGGAGTAATTACTGGGTTTTGGCAGCCCCTTTTATGCAAGCATGGACCCGGGGAAGGAGGCAGGAAAGAGAGATGAAGGGGCAGACGGGGGTGGGGGGTGGTGGGGCAGAGGCCACTGCTGGGACCCCCTGGGCATTCGTCCCAGCCCTCCTTCCTAAAGGCATTCTGAGTCCATTCCATGTCTGCCCCGATCTCAAAGCAGACTCCCCTCAGGAGAACTGCTCCCACCGAAGGCCCCAGGATGGGTCTGTACCATCCAAGGGCACTGAGGGGTGGGAGAGCGTGGATGGACATTCTGGAGTCAGCTGGCCTGGGCTAAAACCCCAGCTTTTCCACGTACAAGCTCTGAAGGGTTGACCAAATAAGCTAACTTCTCTGGACCTGAGTTTCCTCTTCTGTAATGATTAGACCCTCCTTATAGGGCTGTAAGAGGACTGAGTTAGCACTCATGATGATGCCTGGCACAGAGCGTTTCACTAAATAAATAAAGCCCAGGTCATTTGCATCACCAGTATTTGGCTTGGGCATAGATGTGACTGTCTCCAGCCCAACATATAGGAGAGGAAACTGGCCCCCTCCTTCTTGCTATGTGAGAAACCCCCTACTCCATCTGTCTGACCGAGCACTAGGGGCCTGACAGTCACCACTGACGCCTTCCTAACAAAATGACTTCACCATCAGTGCGTCAGTCAACAGCTGGCCATGAGTTCTCAGCAGGCATCCCACATATCTGGAAACTTTGCTTAAGTGAAAAAGCAAAAGCTGCAACTTACTCTCAAGTGCAGTGACATTCTCAGCTTACTGCAACCATTCACAAAGCTGGTGCAACGAGGTATTTGGTGGTGGTGGTTTAGTCGCTAAGTCATGTCTGACTCTTGCAATCCCACAGACTGTAGCCCGCCAGGCTCCTCTGTTCATGGGATTTCCCAGACAAGAATACTGAAGTGGGTTGCCATTTCCTTCTTCAGGGGATCTTCCCGACCCAGGAATCAAACCCAGATCTCCTGCACTGCAGGCAGATGGTTTACCAACTGAGCTATGAGGGAAGCCCTGGTATTTGGTAGACACTTGCCATCTGCCTCTACAAGGATGAAGTCACAAGCTGCAGTGCTCAATGACCCTCAACAATCCCTGAAAGTAGTTCAGGGTGGAGGCTGGGTATGGGGGTACTCTGTGCTCTGGGAAAAATCAGCAGAACAGGCCTTCAGATGGCTAGAAATTTTCGGGAGAAGGTTATATGAGCCCAATTGTTATATCTCCTCATATCTGGAAAACCAGAAAAATCATAAATGGTGGCTGCTGCTCCTCGTGACTAGCAGTAACCTTCAGGAGACTAGTGGCAAACTTCTGCAAAAATGTGTGCTTGACTGCATGTCCTAGCATGGGAAAGAAGATGCTCTGCCCCTGCCTATTATGGGATGGTGAGGATATATCAAATAAGATGCTAGACACTCATTAAGTCCTCCACCTGCGGCAGGAAAGTATGAGGTGGCACAGCCGTGCAGGACTTGACAAAGCAAGCGTCTAATCTTAAATGACCAAAAAGACATCTGCTGCAATCTGGCTGCAGAAACACAGAAGCTGGGAAGGCATAGGTCTGGGAGCAGGAGATTCACAATGGATGAACTAGCTCTGTGGTTTGGGGCGGGTCGCTTAACCTCACTGTGCCTCCCTTCCCTCTCTTTAGAGTGGTCATGGGGTCCAGACGACCTATAGCACCCTCTGTGCCTCTGGAATACCACCTCTGCTCCTCCCCACCTCTGACTTTCAACAATTTTGCCCGGTTCATCTATTTATTATAACATATTTTATTTATTAATGTTTTGGAGGCAGAAAAGGCATAGAAACTAGGGTTTCTCTCTGAGGGGCAAACTCATGTTTTTTGTATGGGTTCAAGAAAACACAATGCAGTGGAAAGTTTTATTATAGAAAAAGAAAAAAAAACTTTCTTTATCCTATTTGTAACATATTTTCTCATATTTTGCCACAAGATAAAGGGAGAATGTGGGCTGACTGCAGGATCAGGCGATCTGGCTCGTAATAACCGTGTGATGTTGGGCAAGTTTATTCACTTGTTCAGTGAATACATATATTCATAGGCATGGGCCAGGCAATGGCCAAGACACTGGAAAGTCAGTTGTGAGCAAAATGGTGAGTTCCTGCCATCCTGGTGCTTACAGACTAGAGAGAGAAAGATGCTAATCAGATAACCACAGATATACCTACACACCATGAGAGGAGGTCCAAAAGGAAGGATGGGTCACTAATGAAAGTGATAAACAAGGCAAGATCTGCAAGATTTGAAAAGGTCTCCCTGAGGAGTGATGTGAGCTGAGATATAAGTAGATGTAGGTGACAGTCAGGAAAGGAGTGGAGAGGAGGGACAGCATTTCAGGGAAAAGGATCAGCACATGCAAAGGCCCTGGGGTGGGAAGGAAGTCAGCACAGCCTAGAACTAGCTCGGGGTGTCATTTACTCTTCTGCTTAGAAACAAGTGAATATATAAACATGCCTCTAGGGCACTGTGAATATCAAACGAAACACCCCGTGAGGAAGTGCCCATCAAGTGCGTTCTCTTTCCAGTCTTGAGAAAACAGGCAGGGAGGGCCCTGAAGTTCCTCATCCCAGGGATGGAGGCCAAGGGGAACTGGGTTATAGGTCCCGGGAAGACGATTACTTCATGCTGCCTCTTTATTGCATGTGGGTCATGTGTCTTTGCCTTTAATCTGTTTATTGCTCTGGTCTCATGCTGAAGGTCCAGCCAGGCCTTATTTCTTAGGGCCCCGTATGCTTTAAATCACGCAGGCTCCTGGCCGTACATGCCAGCGAATAGTTCTCTCCAACTTTGGGACTTGCCCCAACTCCTGGGGCCTTCGTTGCCCTCTGCTGGCCACAGCTAGCGGCCTGCGGCAGCTCTAAGGTGGGGGCTGGACACCAGGCTCATCTTTCCATTTGTGGCTGGAGCTGGGTCTCCATTCACACTGGCTGGCTGGGTCTCCATTCACATTCTCTTCTCTGTCCTTCCTTTCACCCACCAAATGGGTACATGACGCCCCACCCCCAGCACTGCCCGCCCATGATCTTACTGGGATATGCACAGCACAGAGAGTCAGGAGCTTGATGGCGGTCAAGTGACTTCCCTGCGGTCTTCAGGGACGAGCCTGGGCCAGTTCGTGGACTGTAGCCTTGAACAGGGCTTTGTGCTTAGCAGCCCCCCTCCCCTTAGAAATTTTTAATAGATTTTGAACAAAGGATCCACATATCCTTTAGTGCTGGGCCCACTAGTTATGAGGCCAGTCCTGCAGTGAGACTTGGGCTTCATTCCAAACCCAGGGCCCTATCGCCTTCCCCAGCCCTCTTTCTAAATCGCACATCTGTCACCTCCCTGTTTAGCCCCCCAAGATGACACCTCCTTATCCATAGGATGAAGCGTCTCATTCCTCAGTGCAGGGATTCTTAATGGTGCTGTGCACACCCAGAGGAGGGGAAGTGATGGAGGGTCACTGATGCCCTGGGCAATCTGCCCAGAGCAATAAAATCAGAATTCTGCAGGTCAGGCCCCAGCATTGCCTGGTGCAAAAGCATTCCAGATGACCCTAACGAGCAGGCAGGCTGGAGCACCCATGGTGGAGACCCTGGCATAGTTTCTGGTGTTCAGTGGGTATTAACTAAGTATCCTCCAATGTCTTTAGAGCCATGAACTAATTAGAGGGCTCAAGTCGAACTTTAAATTGAATTGTGAACAAGAAGAGAAACACTTTGGGCTCCACACTTGTGTCAGAAAAGGGGCTCTGGGCTTATTAGGCAATAGGGGAAGTAACCTGGGTTGGCTGGAGAAGGTGATGGTTCGGAGAGAAAGGTGGGCAAATAGTGGGAAGGACCTGGAAATTAGAAGCATCATCCTGAACTGAATACTTGGTTCATCCTTTGTGTGAAATAGCATCTGATTCTATTTAGGCAACTCTTCTCCCCTATTACCAGTTCTAGTGCTTTTTAAAAATTAATTATTTTAATTGGAGGCTAATTACAATATTGTAGTGGTTTTTGCCATACATTGACATGAATCAGCCATGCGTGTATATGTGTCCCCATCCCTAACCCCCCTCCCACCTCCCTCCCCATCCGATCCCTCAGGGTTGTCTCGGTGCACCGGCTTTGAGTGCCCTGTTTCATGCATCGAACTTGGACTGGTCATCTATTTCACATATGGTAATATACATGTTTCAATGCTATTCTCTCAAATCATCTCACCCTTGCCTTCTCCCACAGAGTCCAAAAGTCTGTTCTTTATATTTGTGTCTCTTTTGTTGTCTTGCATATAGGGTCATTGTTACCATCTTTCTAAATTCCATATATATGCATTAATATACTGTATTGATGCTTTTCTTTCTGATGTATTTCACTCTGTATAATAGGCTCCAGTCTCATCCACCTCATTAGAACTGATTCAAATACATTCACCACAGCTTTCTTATCCATTCTTCTGCTGATGGACATCTAGGTTGCTTCCATGTCCTAGCTATTGTAAACAGTGCTGTGATGAACACTGGGGTACACGTGTCTCTTTCAACTCTGGTTCCCTCGGTGTGTATGCCCAGCAGTGGGATTGCTGGGTCATATGGCAGTTCTATTTCCAGTTTTTTTAAGGAATCTCCACACTGTTCCCCATAGTAGTTGTACTAGTTTACATTCCCACCAACAATGTAAGAGTGTTCCTTTTAATCTGCACCCTCTCCAGCATTTATTGTTTGTAGACTTTTTGACAGCAGCCATTCTGACCACTGTGAGATGGTATCTCATTGTGGTTTTGATTTGCATTTCTTTGATAATGAATGATGTTGAGCATCTTTTCACGTGTTTGTTAGCCATCTGTATGTCTTCTTTGGAGAAATGTCTGTTTAGTTCTTTGGCCCATTTTTTGATTGGGTTGTTTATTTTTCTGATACTGAGCTGCTTGTGTATTTTTGAGATTAATTCTTTGTCATTTGCTATTATTTTCTCCCATTCTGAAGGCTGTTTTTCACCCTGTTTATAGTTTCCTTCGTTGTGTAGAAGCTTTTAAATTTAATTAGGCCCCATTTGTTTATTTTTGCTTTTATTTTCAATATTCTGGGAGGTGGGTCATAGAGGATCCTGCTGTGATTTATGTTGGAGAGTGTTTTGCCTATGTTTTCTTCTAGGAGTTTTATAGTTTCTGGTCTTACATCTAGATCTGTAATCCATTTTGAGTTTATTTTTGCGTATGGTGTTAGAAAGTGTTCTAGTTTCATTCTTTTACAGGTGGTTGGCCAGTTTCCCCAGCACCACTTGTTAAGGAAGTTGTCTTTTTTCCATTGTATATTCTTGCCTCCTTTGTCAAAGATAAGGTGTCCATAGGTGTGTGGATTTATCTCTGGGCTTTCTATTTTGTTCCATTGATCTATATTTCTGTGTTTGTGCCAGTACCATACTGTCTTGATGCCTGTAGCTTTGTAGTATAGTCTGAAGTCAGGCAGGTTGATTCCTCCAGTTCCATTCTTCTTTCTCAAGATTGCTTTGGCTATTCGAGGTTTCTTGCATTTCCATACAAATTGTGAAATTATTTGTTCTAGCTCTGTGAAAAATACCGTTGGTAGCTTGATAGGGATTGCATTGAATCTATAGATTGTTTTGGGTAGTATACTTATTTTCACTATATTGATTCTTCCAATCCATGAACATGGTATATTTCTCCATCCATTTGTGTCATCTTTGATTTCTTTCAGCAGTGTTTTATAGTTTTCTATATATGGGTCTTTTGTTTCTTTAGGTAGATTTATTCCTAAGTATTTTATTCTTTTCATCGTAACAGTGAATGGAATTGTTTCCTTAATTTCTCTTTCTGTTTTCTCATTGTTAGTGTATAGGAATGCAAGAGATGTCTGTCTGTTAATTTTATATCCTGCAACTTTACTATATTCACTGGTTAGCTCTAGTAATTTTCTGGTGGAGTCTTTAGGGTTTTCTATGTAGAGGATCATATCATCTGCAAACAGTGAGAGTTTTACTTCTTTGTTTCCAATCTGGATTCCTTTTATTTCTTTTTCTTCTCTGATTGCTGTGGCTAAAACTTCCAAAACTATGTTGAATAGTAGTGGTGAGAGTGGGCACCCTTGCCTTGTTTCTGACTTTGGGGGAAATGCTTTCAATTTTTCACCATTGAGGATAATGTTTACTGTGGGTTTATCACATATGGCTTTTATTATGTTGAGGTATGTTCCTTCTATGCCTGCTTTCTGGAGGGTTATTATTATTATTATTATTTTATCATAAATGGATGTTGAATTTTGTCAAAGACTTTCTCTGCATCTATTGAGATAATCATATGGTTTTTACCTTTCAATTTGTTAATGTGATGTATCACATTGGTTGATTTGTGAATATTGAAGAATCCTTACATCCCTGGGATAAAGCCCACTTGGTCATGATGTATGATCTTTTTAATATGTTGTTGGATCCTGTTTGAAAGAGTTTTGTTGAGGATTTTTGCATCTATCTCCATCAGTGATGTTGACCTGTAGTTTCCTTTTTTTGTGGCATCTTTGTCTGATTTTGGTATTAGGGTGATGGTGACCTCATAGAATGAGTTTGACAGTTTACCTTCCTCTGCAATTTTCTGGAAGAGTTTGAGTAGGATAGGTATTAGCTCTTCTCTAAATTTTTGGTAGAATTCACCTGTGAAGCCATCTGTTCCTGGGCTTTTGTTTGTTGGAAGATTTTTTATTACAGTTTTGATTTCCATGCTAGTGATGGGTCTGTTAAGATTTTCTATTTCTTCCTGGTTCAGTTTTGAAAGCTTATACTTTTCTAAGAATTCGTCCATTTCTTCCAAGTTGTACATTTTATTGTCATACAGTTGCTGATAGTAGTCTCTTATGATCCTTTGTATTTCTGTGTTGTCTGTTGTGATTTCTCCATTTTCATTTCTAATTTTGTTGATTTGATTCTTCTCCCTTTTTTCCTTGATGAGTCTGGCTAATGGCTTGTCAATTTTGTTTATTTTTTCAAAAAACCAGCTTTTAGTTTTGTTGATTTTTGCTATAATCTCCTTTATTTCTTTTTCATTTTTTTCTGCCCTAATTTTTATGATTTCTTTCCTTCTACTAACCCCGGGGTTCTTCATTTCTTCTTTTTCTAGTTGCTTTAAATGTAAAGTTGGGTTATTAATTGATTTTTCTCTTGTTTCTTGAGGTAAACTTATATTGCTATGAACCTTCCTCCTAGCACTGCTTTTACTGAATCCCATAGGTTTTGCGTTGATGTGTTTTCATTTTCATTTGTTTCTATGCATATTTGATTTCTTTTTTGATTTCTTCTGTGATTTGTTGCTTATTCAGAAGCGTGTTGTTTAGCCTCCATATGTTTGTATTTTTAATAGATTTTTTTTCTGTAGTTGACATCTAATATTACTGCTTTGTTGTCAGAAAAGATGCTTGAAATGATTTCAATTTTTTGAATTTACCAAGGCTATATTTATGGCCCAGAATGTGATCTATCCTGGAGAATGTTCTGGGTGCACTTGAGAAAAAGGTGAAATTCATTGTTTTGGGGTGAAATGCCCTAAAGATATCAATTAGGTCTAACTGATCCATTGTATCATTTAAAGTTTGTGTTTCCTCAATAATTTTCTATTTGGTTGATCTATCCATAGGTGTGACTGGGGTATTAAAGTCTCCCACTATTATTGTGTTACTGTTAATTTCCCCTTTCATACTTGTTAGCATTTGCCTTACATATTGTGGTGAGCCTATGTTGGGTGCATATATATTTATAAATGTTATAGCTTCTTCTTGGATTAATCCTTTGATCATTATGTAGTGTCCTTCTTTGTCTTTTTTCATGGCCTTTATTTCAAAGTCTATTTTATCTGATATGAGTATTGCTACTCCTGCTTTCTTTTGGTCTCCATTTGCATGAAATATCTTTTTCTAGCCTTTCACTTTCAGTCTGTATGTGTCCCTTGGCTTGAAGTGGGTCTCTTGGAGACAGCATATATAGGGGTCTTGTTTTTTTATCCATTCAGCCAGTCTTTGTTTTTTGGTTGGGGCATTCAACCCATTTAAGGTAATTATTGATAAGTATGATCCTGTTGCCATTTACTGTGTCATTTTGGGTTCGAGTTTATAAACCTTTTCTGTGTTTCCTGTCTAGAGAAGATTCTTTAGCATTTGTTGAAGAGCTGGTTTGGTGGTGCTGAATTCTCTCAACTTTTGCTCGTCTGTAAAGCTTTTGATTTCTCCTTCATATTTGAATGAGATCCTTGCTGGGTATAGTAATATGGATTATAGGTTTTTCTCTTTCATCACTTTAAGTATGTCTTGCCATTCCGTTTTGGCCTGAAGAGTTTCTATTGAGAAATCAGCTGTTATCCTTATGGGGATCCCCTTGTGTCTTATTTGTTGCTTTTCCCTTGTTGCTTTTAATATTTGCTCTTTGTGTTTGACCTTTGATAATTTGATCAATATGTGTCTTGGGGTGTTTTGCCTTGGGTTTTTCCTGTTTGGGACTCTGGGTTTCTTGGACTTGGGTAGTTATTTCCTTTCCCATTTTAAGGAAGTCAACTATTATCTCAAGTATTTTCTCATGCCCTTTCTTTTTGTCTTCTTCTTCTGGGACTCCTATGATTTGAATGTTGGGGAATTTAACATTGTCCCAGAGGTCTCTGAGGTTGTCCTCATTTCCTTTAATTCCTTTTTCTTCTCTGCCTCATTTATTTCCACCATTCTGTCTTCCACCTCACTTATTCTATATTCTGCTTCAGTTAATCTACTGTTGGTTCCCTCCAGAGTGCTTTTGGTCTCAGTTATTGCATTATTCATTATTGACTGACTCTTTTTTTAATTTCTTCTAGGTCCTTGTTAAACATTTCTTGCATCTTCTCAATCCTTGTCTCTAGTCTATCTGTAACTCCATTTTGTTTTCAAGATTTTGGATCATCTTTACTATCATTATTCTGATAATGTAGACTCTTTATTTCCTCCTCTTTGGTTTGGTTTGGTGGGCATTTATGATGCTCCTTTAACTGATTATTTCTCTGCCTTTTCATTTTGTTTAGATGGCTGTGTTTGGGGTAGCCTTTCTGTAGGCTGGAAGTTTGTGGCTCCTCTTTATTGTGGAGGTTGTTGCCTGTGGGTGGGGTTGGACTATAGTGGCTTGTCTAGGTTTCCTGGTTAGGGAGGTTTGAGTCTGTATTCTGGTGGGTGGAGCTGGATCTCTTCTCTCTGAAGTGCAATGAAGTGTCCAGTAGTGAGTTTTGGGGTGTCTATGGGTTTGGTGTGACTTTGGGCAGCCTGTATTTTAATGCTCAGGGCTGTGTTCCTGCGTTGCTGGAGAATTAGCATGGTATGGCTTGCTTTGGAACTTGTTGGCTCTTGGGTGGAGCTTGGTTTCAGCATAGTTATGGAGGCATTTGGATGAGCTCTTGTTGATTAATGTTCCCTGGAATCAGGAGTTTTCTGGTGTTCTCTAGTTTTGAATTTAAGCCTCCTGCCACTGGCTTTCAGTCTTATTCTTACAGTAGCCTCAAGACTTCTCCATCCATATAGCACAGATGATAAAACACCTAGGTTAATGGTGAAAAGATTCTTCACAGTGAGGGACATCCAGAGAGGTTCACATGTAACACAGACTTATATGGAGAAGAGAAGAGGGAGGAGGGAGATAGAGGTGACCAGGAGGAGAAGAGGGGGGAGTCAAAAGGGGAGAGACCAATCTAGCCAGTAATCAGTTCCCTAAGTGTTCTCCACAGCCTGGAACACCCAGAGACATTCACAGAGTTAAGTAGAGAAGAGAAGGGGTAAGGAGGAGATAGAGGTGACTTGGGGGAGAAAAGGGAGAGTCAAAAGGGGAGAGAGCAATCAAACCAGTAATCACACCCCTAAGTGAAAATGGGTACTGAAGGTTCGATTCTTAAAGGTACAAAATTGATAACAAATGCCAAAAAGCAAAGATTAAAAATCTAGAGTAGAGGTTAAACTCTCAAAAACACAGTATTAAAAATACAAAACAAAATCAATCACAAAAATTATAAAATATATATATATGTAATCTGCTTTAAAAATAGGATCTTTTTTTTTGCAAGGTAATAGTTTATAAAAATGAAAATTAAAGGAGTTATAAAGAACTTAAAAACAAAAAAATAAAAAAATGATAATAGCAAAAATATATCTAGGAATTTCTCTGGATCTGTTGTGAGCAGTGTGGGGTCAATTCAGCTTCACATAGTTCCTTATTCCAGCTCGTACTTCTTCTCAAGGTCTAGAGGCCCCTTCTGATGCTTAGTCAGTGCTAACTACAGGGTTTTAATCTGTTGCCCCTGTCACTTCTGGAGCGGTTCCCTCTTCTTTATTTTGGCTTCCCCTGTTTGCAAGTCTCTTTGGTGTGTAATTTCCACCCTGACACAAGAGGATGAAGGTGGTCACTTATTTAGGCTCACTTGTTCAGTTGTGTTGTGAGGAGGGGGGAACAGTGCCAAACAAATATCACTGGTGTGTGTGAAGAGTGCTCGCAGTGTATGGACCACACTGGGTTTGCCCCAGCTCCTGGTGGCATGTGCTTTCCTGGCCTACACTGCTCAGGCTGCAGGTTGCTCTGCAAGGGTACTGTCCAAAACAGGCCCTGCATCTCATGCACGTCCCAGGTCCAAGCTGCTCAGGTTCAGGTTCTCGGGTAATTTGCAAGGACACAAACTCAGTTGGGCATGTGTTTTGGGCCCTTCCCAGGTCTGAGCAGCTCAGGCGACCAGGTGCTTGCTGAGCACACTGGCCCAGGTGGGCCGTGCGTCTTAATCACCTCCCGGGTCCCAGCCACTTGGTTTCCCGGCTGCATCGTGAGAGCGCCGTCTCCGGAGTGCCATGTGTCTCCTCTGAGGAGCTGATCTCAGGCTGTGACCCTCCTGGCAGATGTCAACCATCCAGGATACCAGGGAGACATGGTTAGCAACTGGGAGCCTGCTTATAGTTTGGTGGAGGAGGCCGGTCTCTGGGGCCGAGATTGGCCCCTTTCAGCTCTGGCTGTTGCACGCCTGCCTCTCTGCCTCTGGCAGGGGGCGAGGAACCTGTATGCAGCTGGCTAGCCCTCCTTTGGTATTCGCTCAGTCCTTTGTTCTGTGAGCAGGGCAGGCTGTGCATTAGGTTAGAGCCTTTCATGGGAAAGTGTTTTTTTCCTCTGGGTATGCCACAGTTTGGGTTGCTATCTCATGTTAGCTCTCTCAGATTGTCCTCAGGGCTTTCAGGCCCAGTCCTTACCCTACGCATGCAACCTGCATTTGCCTGTCCAGCCCCTGCTCGCTGGTGGTGGGCTTGAGCTTCCGGGCTACTTCTCCACTGGGGGTTGTGGTTAGGAGGGTCTTCTGTGGGTTTTGTTTTTTTCTCCTGGTTATGTTGCCCTCCGAGATTCCATTGACTCTCCACAGACCCACCAGTGAGAGCGTTTCCTGCTGTTTGGAAACTTCTCCTCCTTCATGATTCCCTCCCCAGGACCGGTCTCTGTCCCTAACTTTTTGTCTCTTTTTTTTTTTCTCTTTTATATTTTGTCCTACCTCTTTTAAAGAGAATGGGCTGCCTTTCTGGGTGCCTGGTGTCCTCTGCCAGTGTTCAGAAGTTGTTTTGTATAAGTTGCTCAGCATTCAAATGATCTTTTGATGAATTTGTGGGGGAGAAAGTGGTCTACCTGTCCTGTTCCTCTGCCATCTTGGGATTGCCCCTCTAGTGCTTTGGTTAGTGGGTTAAGCCAGGCTCTGGTCTCAGACAGGGCACTGACCCAGGCCTAGCCAATCAGCTCATTCCATCCCTCTTGGCTACTGTGACTGGCTCACAGATGGGCATGCGCTCCAAGCCAGACCAACGAGAGGTGACCCCAGGATGTTTGTGGGAACTCTCGGCCAGGGAAGCTCTTTGTTGAAGGGATCGGCTGGAGAGAGGGTTGGATGCAATCTGGAACTGCTGGTTCACATGATGCTGTGAACCAGTGCAGAGGACAACACAGCTGACTGGTGGTGATGAGCACCAGAATTCAGCCAGGCCTGAGTCACTCCCAAATTCCCACTTACAAGAGTCAGCAAATGTCCTTTCTTGCCTCTGAGAGTTACCAGATGCAAGAAAGATCACCAATCACTTGCAGCTGAAAGTATGATGGTGATAAGGCATGTAAATACCCTGAACAGAGACCCCAGGCGTTGGTGATGGACCTGTAGGGATTTGTGGGGGTTGAACATCCAGCCTGGGGTGAGAGGAGACACAGACGCTCAGGGAACATTGATCTCCAAGTCTCAGGGAGCCGGCACCAGAGTCTAAGTCTCCCGTTAGCCCAGATGACATCCTGAGAACCCTTCTTCTCATCAGGCCACTGCAGATCTTTGAGACTGACTCCTGGAGTCCATGTTCTCTCTGAGCACAGCTTTCCAGGGCACACAGCATCCCACCGTCCACTGTTGGCTGCCCATTTCCTTTCTGCCAGGCACTGCTCTGGGCACAGAGCCTGGAAGGTGACTGTTTCCAGGTCAGCCAGTCAGCAATTTTTAGAACTGCAGGCTGTGGGGTATGGAAACTTTTTTTCATTAAAATTTTATTTTTACTTAAATGGTTACAAGAAAATGTAAACCTAGTGCATACTTTCAAAAACAGATGGGTAGCCAAATTTCACTATGCTGGTTATAAAATGAAACTGACCAGAAGAAACATGCAACAAATCTTTCTGCCGATTTTAGGTGCCGGGCACTTCCCCAGGGATTCCCATGGCAGTGCTGGCTCCCTTAAGGCTTTGTATGCTGATGACACAGATTCTTCTTGAGGGCTGGGTTCCTCTCTGACAACGACACATCCTAGTGGGTGCCTGGGACCTTCCTCTCCTGGCGGTCACCAGCTGGCTGGTGTTACACCAGATCCTGCAGTTAAGCTACATGATGGACTACGTCCAGACTGAAAGACAGCAAAGCCCAGGGTAACTCCATCATGCCCACGTTTAGCACAGAATGAGAAATTCAGTGTTAAGCCTGAAAGGCAGGATGTGGGGGTACAAGGCAAAGCAGGTTAACAGAGTTGAGAGAGGAGGGTCTTCCAGAGTTTGTCCCTGTGGAGCTGGCTGTTCCAGGGCTCTCTTCTGGAAGCCTTTCTTCAGTCACATCTTAGAAATTCACATTGGATGTCAGCAGGCTCAAAGTTTCGAGAAATACTGGAGAAATCTGTGCACATTGCTTAGTTCAGTGTTTTCCCAGCTTAATCACGGAACATTTTTTTGGTTTGTTTTGAATAGCAGCTATTTTTATCCACTCTTTAGAAAACACCTGCTTAGAGGGTATATTGTTTCATGCTTTGAGCTGCAACAGAATTATCCCGTGTGTAGAAGGAGGGCCACGGTGTGCACCTTCGCCAACATGTACGTGAGCTCTTAGACTGGTCCACTAGTGGGAGTGAGACAGGCGTCACAAGGCAGCTTGAACTTACATCTGACATGACACTTCTAAGAAGGGTTGCACACTTACAAGTGGACTGTTTAGTTTATTTTAGGGAGTGCATACCTGCAACATGCCAGGACTCGTGCCAGGCGCCAGACACACAGCAAGGAGTTTGAGGACATTGTGATGAGTATTAAAGGCATGTTTAAAACATTGCGGATCACAAAAGAGGAAGGGTATCTCTCCTTGAGAGAACTGAGGCTAGCGTGTTTGTTTGTTTTCCCTTGAAAGGGAAGAGTTGAATTGGGTCTCAAAGGTTGAATAGAAGGTTACCAGGCAGAGATGCAGGTTGGGTTAGGGACAGATTTCAGGGGCCATGAACAGAGACATGTGTTGGTTGAGGGGCGGGGGGTTAAGATTCAGAGCCCACTCCCACATGTGGGTTCGTTCTTCCACACCCAGCAATCCCCCGACAGCAGCTAGGGGTCCTGCAGTTCAAGTCGCCTCTGACACCATCTACTCAGAGACAGCATCTCACGCCTCGGGCTCAGGGCTCTGTGTCAGCTCCAGTCACAGTCCAGGTGTTACCTGTGCTCCTGCCCTAACAGCTATACTTCAGGAGTTTCCACGATCCTTTCTTTGGGTTTGATTAATTTGCTAGAGTGGCTCAGAGAACTCAGAAAAATATTTTACTTACCAACTAGATGCCATCCGGATGAAAGAGCTGCATGGGGTGGGGTGGGGGGAAGAGTTGCGGGTGCACCACTCTCCCGGACATGACTGTCTTCACCAACCTGGATGCCGTCTGAGCCCCCTTGTTTCGGGTTTTTATGGTGGCTTCCTTACTGAGGCGTGGTTGATTAAACCACCTGGCAACAGAGTCAACCTCCAGCCCCTCCTGCCCCCTGGAAGTGTAGGGGGTGGGACTGAGATTTCCAGCCCTCCAATCACAGGGCTGTTTCCCCTGGCAACCAGCCCTATCCTTCGCTGATTTCCAAAAATCACCTCATTAAGGTAACCGCAGGTGTGGTTTGTTCTGGCTATCAAGACACCTTTATAGTTCGCATCACTTAGAAAATCCCAAGGGTCTCAGGATCTCTGAGTCAGAAATGGGGCAAAGACCAAGTATGTGATTCCTCTTATAAATCCCAGTATCACAGGGGTGGGTGCAGGTACAAAGGGCTTCTATTCTGGGCTGATGAACTTGGAAAGGAGGCACTCAGACTCTGCTCTACACTTTCCCTACAGAGAGTCCCCAGGGCAATTTGGCAATCATATAATTAAAAAACTAATTCTCAGATGGGGAGAGGAGTGGAAAGAGAACAGAGCTACCAAAAAGCAAGTACTGCCACGTGTTAACTGAGGTGTGGACACAGGTGCTCACTGTGCAAATTTCTTTAGCTGTCATATGTTTGTAAATCTTCATAATAAAATGTTTGGTTGAGTGGACTCAGTCCAAACTCATGATTTCCCTCTTCCCTTTGCAATGCTCAGTTTTCTTAAGGTTCTCTTTGATTACTGAAGTTGCCAGCACCAGAGCAATCTCATTTTTCTTGCTTATGAAAACAAAAATCTTAATCTCACGAAAGCAAGTTAACCCTCAATATGCTAACTTTGATGTCTCTAAAAAGCCGACTGTAAAATGCTAAGCCAGGCACCCAGAGATGGCGCGAATGAGTTAGTGAGGTCTGGAGAAGCAGTGAGGGTTCAGAGCTTCCGGGACAAAGGGCAGATGCAGGCAGAGATGGTGAGCTGCCAGTCCAAAGTCAAGGTGTCCTGAGGTTGTTCCTTTTTGGAGGCTGTGAGGACCTTGCCCTTCAGCCCAGTGGGCTGAGGGTGAAGAGCCCTCACTCATGCTTCACTTTAAATCAATTTGCTTGAAGCACTTTAAATCAATTTGCTTCTTATTAAGATGCACTTCAGTAAGACATCATTTCAACTCTTAAGCCATAAAAGGATAGCCTTTCCCCCAGGTACTGGCGTTGCTGGTACTCCTTGGTTTGTAGACACATCACTCCAGCTTGGCCTGTATTATCACAGGGCGCTCTGTCTGTGTCCCTCTCTGCATCTCTTCTCTTCTTCAAAGGACCCCAGTCACTGGATCAGGGCCCATCGCAATCCAGCATTACCTCATCTTAACTTGATGACATCTGCAAAGACTTTGCTTGCCAGTAAGGTCACACTCTGAGGTCCTGGGGCAGGATTTCAACATATCTCACGAGAGGACACGACTCACCCACAGCAGAAAGGACAGGGAAAAAGTGTTTTGGGAGGGGTGTTTGGTTGGTCCCCAGATGGGCTGTGTGGCGATATTGCATCAGGATGATGGGGAAGTCAGAAGAACAGAGCAGCCAGCCTGGAGTCAGCTGGCATGGAACTGATAAATTACACATCCCCAGAACTGCCTACCTCCGGACTTTTTTACGAGGTCATTAAATATCCTTACTGTTAAGTCCATTTTTACTCATTGCTGCAACGGAAACTATTCTAATTTTTTTTTTTTTTTATTATCGAAATAAAATATTTGACTGTAGGTACTTGAATGCAATCCTTGGTTTTGGACCTAAGCATTAAATGCTTTCCTTCTTATCAATAAGGAGGAAAAACAGTCATGCATTAGCTACTTCCTTTAGCATGGATGATAAATGAGAAACTCGTTCTTTTTCCAAAACAGCAAACATGATTTCTTTTTAAGTACATGAAACTATGCTTAAAACCCTCCAAGAGTTCTTTTTAAATGTAATTTTACAGACATGTCTTATTATTAGTAAAATCTCATTACTTTCACAAGTTAAATTATACTTTAATGTATTTGTGTTTTACAGAATGATCAATTCACAGGGTAATCTGCTGTGGGAGTAGAAAAGTATGCCCAGATGGAAAGAATGTATTTCCAAGAAAATAGAGATATATGAACTAAATAAATTACTAGTTTTTAATAAATAATCTTCTTATTGAATGACTTATACTTCTGGTAAAATATTTACCATACTCTTTAAAACCTTTTTAATCAACCAAAGCACTCAGGAAGCTTTAAATGACTGGCTATGCTTTTGTGGCTTAAGAGTTGAAATGATTTCTTATTGAAGTGCATCTTAATAAGAAGCAAATTGATTTAAAGTGCTTCAAGTCCTTGTGGAGTGAGGGCCCTTCGTGCTCAGCTCCTTGGGCTGGAGGGCGAGCTCCTCATTTCACGGGGCTGGAAAGGTCATGCTCTACCCCGTGCTCTGATGTTCTGGGTAATTAAGACTCAATTCCTTTCAAATTACCTTAGGACCAGCCCCGGCCCGAGTCACTCAGAGTCAGAGTATTTTCCCTGCCGCCTCATTTCTCCATGTAGTGTTTTCCTGAGTTTAAGAAAGAATATAAAAAAATAAATGACAGGAGAACTGATTAAATACATGGACTCCCAGCCCCTGTCCCACCCATACTGGATCAGATTCTACAGAAGAGGAGCCCAGGAATCTGCATGTTAATCCCCCAGGGGCTTCTTGTGTTTAGACTAGTCCGATCCCCCAAAGCCAGCAGACAACTGGAGCTGGCACCCAAGGGCCTGGTTCTCACACTTGAGGGGGCTCAGAGTCTCCTGGTGGTCATGTAACAACTCAGGCTGGTGATGACCTAGATGGGTAGGATGGGGGATGGTGGTGGGAGAAAGGCTTGAGGAGGAGGAGTCTTGTATACTTACAGCTAATTCACGCCGTTGTATAGCAGAAGCTAACTCAACACTGTAAAGCAATTATCCTCCAATTAAATTAACAAATAAATTGACCAAAGACATTAAAAAAAGCAAACAAACAACAAAAGACCAACCCAAACCAAAAGCTCAGGTTGCCAGGCCCCAACCACAGGGTCTGCTTTTGTTTCAAAGAATTCTTGCCCAATTTACTGGATCACAGGGCTTCCCTGCTGGCTCAGACCATCAAGAATCTACCTGCAATGCAGGAGATCCTGGGTTTGATCCCTGGGTCAGGAAGATCCCCTGGAGAAGGGAATGGCAACCCACTCTAGTATTCTTGCCTGGAGAATCCCATGGACAGAGAACCCTGGCGGGCTAGAGTCCATTGGGTCGCAGAGTCGGACACAACTGAGCGACTAACACTGGATCACTGAGTATAGAAAGAGATCCTTTATGGTCTAAACTTGTCAAACAGCCCCCAGTTAAAGAATTACTCACACATCTGGTCCAGAACTGTTCTGGAATAGAGATTAGGGTAAATATACCCAAGAAATGTCTGGCAGTTCCGGTGGGGGGAGGTGGGGCGGGATATACTCTCAGTGATTCCAGAAACACCTGCTCAGCTGTGCCAGAGGCACCGCTTTTCCTTCTGGGGAGGATGAGGCTGAGTCACAGGTCATCTCAAAGCCTTGTCTGCTCTTGAGAAAATGAGATTGACCCACTGAATCCTACTGTATTTCCTTTGGGCGATGCTGGCGAAATGGATGTTTCATATAATCAACCGTGATGAGGGCTCATGGACCCCAAGGCTGACCTGTGATAATCAATAACCTTTTTGAAATTCTGCTGGCAAGACAGCACAATCTTTCAGCTAGTTTCAGAGCAGTCCTTTTCTCTAAGATTCCTAATTATGGGTCCAAGGAACACGGGTTCTGACTGAGGGGAGTTGATCAAGAACTGTCTGACTATCAAGGGGCAAGTCTGATTTCTTTCTGGGACACTGTTTTGCAGCCTTGCAATCTGTGTAGCAGACCAGTTCAGGCTTCTATTCTGCAGAGAATTTGGGCTCGTCCTTTGTCCCAGCAGGTTCGTGGAGCAGAATCAGTCAAGAGGAGAATGTATCATTAAAAGAAACAACCGCATTCTTTAAATTTCCAGAAATGACTTCTCCGATGATTATTTACAGCCCATTAAAATTAACTGGTTTTCTTCTCCATAACAGGTCTGTAGCTTTATATTTAATATTTAAACTGTCTTCCTGGAAACACTGGATTTTGATGGCAACTTCCCAAGACCCACAAAAGGTTGTTGTTCAGTCACTCAGTCGTGTCTGACTCTGCTACTCCACGGACTGCAGCACACCAGGCTTCCCTCTCCTTCACTATCTCCCAGAGTTTGCTCCAACTCATGCCCATTGAGTCGATGATGCCGTCCAACCATCTCATCATCTTCACCCCCTTCTCCTGCTGCTCTCAATCTTTCCCAGCATCAGGGTCTTTTCCAGTGAGTTGGCTATTTGCATCAGGTGGCTAAAGTACTGGAGCGTCAGCTTCAGCATCAGTCCTTCCAATGAATATTCAGGGTTGATCTCCTTGCTGTCCAAGGGACTCTTAGAAGTCTTCTCCAGCACCACAGTTTGAAAACATCAATTTTTCAGTGCTCAGGCCTCTTCATGGTCCAACTCCCACATCCGTACACGACAACTGGAAATCCGATAGCTTTGACTATATGAACCTTTGTTCGCAAAGTGGTATCTCTGATTTTTAATAATGTCTAGGTTTGTCAAAGCTTTTATTCTA
The DNA here is from genome assembly GCF_033118175.1 of Dama dama. Lineage (NCBI taxonomy): Eukaryota > Metazoa > Chordata > Mammalia > Artiodactyla > Cervidae > Dama > Dama dama. The sequence goes on along the minus strand of NC_083684.1, from coordinate 16,261,959 downwards.
AGGAGAAAGTGTCTTTTAATTTCATGGTTGCAGTCACTGTCCACAGTGATTTTTGAGCACAATAAAATAAAGTCTCTCACTGTTTCCATTTTTTCCCCCATCTATTTGCCATGAAGTAATGGGACCAGACGCCACGATCTTGGTTTTTTGAATGCTGAGTTTTAAGCCAGCTTTCTTATTCTCTTTCACCTTTATCAAGAGGTTCTTTAGTTCCTCTTTGCTTTCTCCATTAGGGTGGTATCATCTGCACATCTGAGGTTGTTGATATTTCTCTCAACCATTTTGATTTCAGCTTGTGATTCATCCAGCCTGGCATTTCATAGGATGTACTCTGCATAAAGTTAAATAAGCAGGGTGACATTTATACAGCCTTGACATAATCCTTTCCCAATTTTGAACCAGTCCATTGTCCCATGGACTGGTTCTAACTGTTGCTTCTTGATGTGCAACATGTTTCTCAGCAGACAGATAAGATGGTCTGGTATTTCCATCTCTTCAAGAATTTTTCACAGTTTGCTGTGATCCACACAGTCAAAGGCTTTAGCGTAGTCAGTGAAGCATAAAAGGTAAGAGGCAGTAAATCACTAGCAGTGGTCTGGGGGTGTGTTTTCTGAGGGTCGAGGAGACAAAGATTGCAGCTGGAAAACTTCTTGATGTCTGTGACCTTTGAGTGCTCTGAAGAGCTGAGGCCTGGGCGGCATGAACTTGGAAGAATTATTTTCTTCAGTCTTAGAGATGAGAGGAGGGTGTTCTCTTGCCTGTGGGCTTCACCTGGGTGGGGCTTTCTGGGTCCTTGCTGATCCTGTGGGCATGGAATTCACTCTCTGTGGGGCTACCCTCCCTCCTGAGACCACAAAACCCCTTTTGCAGCTAAATGCTTCCAAACTGCTCAATCCTGAAATTTAAGCTTAACTACTGGGAAATTATACTGTTCCATCTAGAAGGCAGATGTTTGCCAGTGATCATAGGAATCATTTGTCAAAATACACCCACAACATAGGGAAGTATAGATACACAGCCAAGGTGATCATCATGAAGCCATGAGCATCCCACGATGTGTACATAGTCTGCATCAGTGCAGATGCATCAGGGAGCGATGGAATGTGTCATTTCCCAGTGGTGGCCAGGGCCCCTCGGGAACAGGAGTTCTGTACTGGAGAGGTGTCCAAGCTTCCAGGACCTAACCTCACTTGGTGGAAGCCTCAGTGTGTGAGGGTCGAGCAGATTCTTTTCTGGCAGAGTTGACATGACTTGTGGAGACAAACTCCTTATTTCCAGAGTCATCTGGGAGTTCGGCGAGTGTGACGTTCCGTCGCCATTCCTCTGGTTTGTTTTCAGGCAGTGACTCACATACCATACCCGCCCTTCTTCATTCACTCAAGGTTTTACAGAAGTTACAGCTAAATGCAGATGCTTAACATCATTAGGAGCCCAAGGTAGCGGGTGATGCTGCACGGGAACTTTAATGCTGCAGTACTCATTGTCTTTCTTTTTTTTAAACAAAGCGAGACCCGACAAGACCATAAGCCAAAAGGGCATTAGGAGAGAGTCTCAAGGGATAATGTTAAGAGGAAGAGAAATGCTGGGGGGTGCTAGTAAGGAAACAATTGAGAACCAGTAGCCAGCACTCTCTGCAGTCTGTCAGGGCAAACATCTGAGAAACTGGTTTGCTTCTACAGCTGTTCTCAAATAACCTCTCCAGGGGGAAGAAAAAGATGCTAGTCCGGTAGCACATTTCTAACAGCCCTGAAGAGTTTTAATTCTGAATAAAAATTCACATCAAGCATGTTTGTTATTTAATTTAGGTCATGTTTAACTGAAATTAGCCTTTCAAAACTGAATTTCAAGATCCACTGAGGTGGCAGGTTTTTCATTCCCAGACAGCCCAGCCAAGACTTCTTGGAAGTCTTACCTGGGTGGGCAGCTGTCGGTGGTGGTTCCAGGGTCCCTGCTGCCAGCTGTGTGACTTGCTCACTTGTTGCCCAGCACTGGGTTCCTTCTGTTTAAAACGGGCTGATCAGATAGAAACTAACTCACGGCTGTCATGAGGATGAAGTAATGTAAACAAAATGCTCGCCCAGCACCGTGGTTTACAACAAACGCTTTCATAGGTGCTGGTAGCTACGACTAATTGTTAACTGTTGCCAGTTAATGTTTAGGGTGAGATCGGACAACCCACTGTGAAAATCCCTCCATTTTAATCTCATTACAACAGAAACTACAGAATAAAAGAACAGTTATTCATATAGGAAACCGTCAGTGTACAGACAGGATTTTAAAAGGTTCACTGTACGTTGTTTGTTGGACTCTGTCCCCATAGCAATGATGCTCACTCTCCCTTGTCGTGGCTGCGAGCCTAGCCTTCCCTTCTGGCAGCACAGTCTCCCCAGCACCTCCTGTCCGTACCCACTTTGGCTATTGGTACTGAACCTTTCCAGAGGTTCTAGCCGATCACCTGAAAATGGTATGAAAACTTGGAAAACCAGTCATTTGTGACACAAAAGGAAGCATCAACAGCAGGATTTCAGGCACCTTTATTCATGGCAGGTATTTTTGGTCAGGGGAGTTTCCTCTGAAAACTTCCTGTTACTTAAAGAAGCCAGCTCCTCACGCCCGACTGCCCACTTGCCGTCTCCCAGGCCTGGAAGCACCTGCATGAGCTCCTGTCCCGCCCCAGCACGCTCTGGGCTTTCAGGGCCAAACCCACAGCAGGACCCACCAGCCCAGTGAAGGGCTTTCTGCAGCTCGGGGCTAACAGCGGGGAATCCATCTTGTCCAGAAGAAACTGAACCCTTTGTGCTCCCCAGATACTTTATAAACAGGACACATTATTCCTTAATCTTATTATACATTTGCAATACAAACAATTAAGACTGGTGACATAGGAAACTTTAAAAAAATCATACTGTGTTGACTACGGGCTTTCCTCTCCATAACACTATTTCATTCCTCAACTTCTTCCATTTTCTCTACAAAATCACCCTGCTGCGACAGTCACGTGGTTCCCCTTCCCGTCAACACTGCCTCCAGGATCAAAACTCCTGACACACTCAGCTGAGCAGCATCATCAGGAATAAAGCCACTGCTCTGCTTGAATTCAGGAAGGAACAGTATAAAGCAGCAGTGTTTCTGAAAAACTCAAGCCTACTACAAGTTATTTATCACCTTCTAGCCAGACAACTGGTGTGGGCTTAACATGGTCTGTTTTCCTTTTCTGTTTCTTTTACTGGCCAGTAGCTCAAAAGATGGGAGTAACTGAGTTGTACAATCCTGCCAGATTTCCTATGGTAACAACTGTGAATGGACAGTGTAGGGTCTGACTGAAGAATTCAAATCTCATGCAAAATTCTAACTACTGAAAGCCTTATCACATCAGGCAACTCTGTTATTTTCCATATTTAAAAATTCTAACACTAAAGTGGCAGTGGTCACTCTAAGTTACTGTGGCATCTGGCCTCAGGGACCCAGATATAAGATCGTGGTTCAATTCTGAGTTTTGGCGACACAGTAGTGCCAGATATTCCGAATACACAATTTTAAATGTTTTTAACCACTTGAAAAGTATCACCAACACACTATTTGGTGTTCACTCAATGGTTCACTCTGAGAATCAAAGAACCTTAACTATAAACGCCTTACTTCACAAAATCTAATTATAACCAAGAGTTTACTCTATGTCTAATAGAAAAATCACACAGCAACTTCTATCAAACAGCAACTACTACAAAGGGAATGACAGAAAAAAAAATAACCTCACGAAAATACACTAGAAAGTTGGACAACTGTATGCAGGAACTGCCAAAGTTTTAGTGTTTAATAGCACAACTGACCAAGGTCCAAGATGTGAAGTCACCATGTTTAGGAAACATGGGGGGCAGGGGAGGGAAGTCACTCCATAAACTAACTCTATAGTATGTGGTAAGAAGAATGCACACTTTATAATATAAAACCTGTCTACACATAGTAGTTAGTTGAAAAAGCCAACTGTCTCCTCTTGGCTTGTAAAAAGGTGTTCCAGATTCCAGCGAAGACAAGCAACCTGTTGAAAAAGGAAAAGCCATCAATGTGCTATTCATTCTATATAAGGACAAATAAAAATAATACATAGAATTAGTAACAAAAAATCCTTTCAGAATCCTCATTTGAACTAAATGTACTTTGCATAAAATCCTAGCAAAACTACAATAAAACCTTTATTAAAAAGTCTATTGTGACTGTTTCCTACTCCCACTCCCTTTCTAGCATTACGCTTGTCACTTGAAATTCTTTAATCCTGCAGTTCTTGAGAGGGTGTTCTCATTCACTTGATGGGGTTTTTGACAGCTGGATGACATGAGACCTGGAGGAGCTCCTAAGACAGGAAGGACATTGCCCAAGTCTACAAGGAATCAAGGTGACAACTACAAAAACAACTTTGTGATTTACTCACATAGCGCATCAACCCTATCTACTATTAAGATAACAGTAAATTATTTTTTACCTCTCAAACCTTTATTTTCTTGGACTTCAAAGCAACCTTTATTTTACAGTTACCTCTAATTTGGTCTAGCCAGGATATGCTCAGAAAATAAAAAAAAAGAATTTGGTGTCTTTTCCTGTATACTCTGCTTGGTACTCTAGTTACTTAAACATTCACAGGAAACTTCATTTTTTTTACAGGAAATTAAAATGCTAAAGGGCTTCCCAGGAGGCTCAGCAGTAAAGAATCTGCCTGCAGTGCAGGAATCCCTGTCTCAGGAAGCTCCCCTGCAGAAGGAAATGGCCACTCACTCCAGTATTCTTAGGTGGGAAATCCCATGGACAGAGGAGCCTGGTGGGCTACAGTCCAAGCAGTTGCAAGAGAGTCGGACACAACTCAGCGACTGACAACAATCACAAAGTGCTAAAAGTGCAAAGAGAATTTAAAAATGACTTCTGGGTTGTAATGAGGTAAATGCCACACTCTAGAAAAGGCTTACCATGAAGGAATCCACTATGGTGAGATGAAAGCAGTCATCTATGTGTCTAGCTATCTTGCTTTAACTGCTATTTTTGATTATTAGTCTCTCCCATGGAAATTTAAATCAACTCTAGGATGAAGGGTTAACATCGCCATAGTTAAGGTCATCTAAAGTAGACATAATCAGTTATTGTCCTGGCACTTACCTCGTGCAGGGGCTGTTCCTGAAAGAGAATCCCTAGAACTTATGGCATTTACAAAGGTGGCAAAGTGGGTGTTCTCTTAAACAAACAAAAAACCCCAAAAAAGTCATTGGAAGATCTGCCAGTGATTCGAATTTTCAGGCCAACAAAATACACTTTTTTGTTTTGGCTGTACTGGTATAAACTCAGTGTTATCTAATATTACTTAATGGTAATCTAGGTTTCATTGATAAAAACAGGAAAAATATACTCCTCATAAGGAATTAGTTGGGCATGAAAAATTCAGAGCCTGGAGTTCCCAGGGGCAAAAACAAGGGGATGCTTGCTGGTTCATGGCTGGGGACGGACCGAGAGGAAGCCCACCTACATCAGAGTCACAGAGACCTGTACCAGGGTCCTGCCCCTCCCTCCGCTCACCTTCAGCTCTTCTGTGTGGCCGGGATCTTGTTTTCACCATCCAGCTCTTCCACCCCGGCCTGCGTCATGAGGTCTGCTATGTTCTTCTCCAGGTCATCAATGCGACTGCTCATGTCATCAAGTGGGGAAGTTAAAGACAAGGCACCACAGCTTCCACTTCCTACCCTTCTCCCCCAGGTCCTGCAGACTAGCGCCTTCAACACAGCGGCCTAATCAAAGTGCTTTCCTAATTTCCTTTGGACAGTGTCAGAATCTGGCTTAGAGCACATCCCAGCCCTGCCGTTATTCTTGTGAAAGGACCTGGGCAAGTTCTTTCACTTTTCTAAGATTCCCGGCTCTTTATCTGCTACAACCTGTTCGTCAGGTGATGGTGAGGATCACGGGAGATCTACACATGAAATGCTTAGCTCACAATCAACCACTCTAGACAATATTATCGATAGACTGCAAGTTCCTCGCTGCCAGGGATCTAGTCAGCTGTATCCCTAGATCTCTGCACAGTACGTCTCAGGAAGTGCGCACCTAAGCTCACTAAAACAAACAAACACACAAAAAATCTGATAAATGACAAGTGGAAGTTGACCTGCAAACTACCCATTTATCGCCACTACTATCTGGAAAAATGGAATCCAATGACCCATTAGAGACTGACTACAAATAAAGGATATTTCTTCCAATGATCTGGTCGGACATGGTCTGAAATTTATCTTGCATCTGTTGCAGGAGTGTCTGCACCTGTGAAACGACCAAACACAACACCCCACGCTTACCTCGGAGACGCCGTCACGGGATCAGGGTAGAACTCCGGTCCCTTGGGGAGACCAAGAACCCCGGGTTCAGCCCCAATTCTTCGCAGCTCCCTGGCCTTCAATTTCCCTGTCCGGCTTTCAGTTTCCCCAACTGGCGAATAAGACTTGGGGCGGGGGTGGGGTGGGAGGGGCTGGTGACGCCCCCTCCCTTCTGGACCCGCTGCCTTGGTGGGTTTGGGGTGCAGCGCGCGGGGCGGAGGGTTGGGGATGGGAGCTGCGGGGTCCGGGGGTCACCGAGAGTGAATGGGGAGGGGCCGGGGGACCCGGGCGCGTCAGCAGGTGAGGGGCCTATAGACAGCGACCCGGGGCAGTCAAGGTAGGGGGGCCGCGGCCGCAAAGCCTTCAGAAACGGGGCCTCCAGAGACCCGCCCCGCGCGGCCGCGGAGAGGGCGCCTCGGTCCGTGGGTCTCGCAGGAGTCGCCCGGGGTTGCAGCGGCCTCGGGCGCGTCTCATACAGCTGCCCCTTACCACTGAGGTGAGATCCTGAACGGTCTTGGGGTCAGTCTCGGCCATCTCCCCGGTGCCCAGCTTGGCGGTGCTGCCTCAGACCTTCACCTATACTTCCGTTTGTTCGCGCAGACGCCCCAGCGGCTACTTCTCGCGACGACCGAGGCCAGTTTTACGGGACCACTGGGCATTCTGGGAGTCGTAGTTCGCGTCACGCGCCGGAAGGGCCTGTCGCTGTGCGCTCCCGTTCCGAGGCGAGGCCCCGCCCAGCACTTCCCATAAGCCACGCCCACCCCACCGCTCCCACCACTCCCGCTCCTGGCCCCGCCACGGGAGGAAAGAGGTGAAACGAACGTGCTGTGAAGCTAACGTTTGGAAAAGTGCCCCTGGCTTCTTCCTAGGCCGTCGTTAAAGGCTGCGCTGGCTTTCTTTGAGCTCCCGAGAGGTGCCGAGCCTAGACCTGTGTCGCCGCCTGTCCTCCAACAAAACCCCACAAACCCCGAGAAGGGAGAAGGGGTCAGGTGCCTTGGAGGTAATACTGAGGTCCCAGGGATGAGGGGCGCGCCCACCACTCGCCTGTGCCCAGCTGACGTCCTGGTTACGCCCTCGACACAGTGTTTTTCCTTCTCCCCACGAGGGTCGAGTGGAGATGCCGGGCTGGTGGGGCAGGTTGATTTTCACTTTTTTTTTTTTTTAAATTTTCACTTATAAGTGGAACATACATTCTGGATTAGTTCAAAAATCCTAGACGATGTTTTACAAAGTTCTCACACTCCTGTGACCACCCCCAAGTCAAGAAACATGATCGGTTAGCTGGAGCCCCTCAGCCCTTTTCTTATCACCTCACTAACATGATTTAGCACTTGGATATGGAGTTTTGTTTGGTGTGTGTTTCTTAGGTGGCAGGAGGCTTTGAGACCTTTCTATCGCGACTGAAAATTTCAAAACAGCCAGAAAATTTGACACTTTTTCAGTGGTGACTTTTTTTCTTTTGCACTTAGGCAGAAAGACGACATACTTTCTCTGTGTGGAGGTCAACATCTTTTAAACAGCTGCTTTATGCAAAAGCTCCACGAATTTATCATCATGGCTGATGTACTTACCTTGCGGAGTTGACACACCAAACTTAACTGAATATTGTTCTCTTAACAAAACTATTAAGTGTGAGGCACTAGCAGTTAACCTTTAAAACTTTGGTTTTGAACAACGCTCGTTTCTGTTTAAGTATCTTATCTCCTCTTTGCATTTTTAAAAAAAAAAAAAAACTATTTCTTAATTAACAGAGTGACTGAAGTAATTCTCCTTTCCTCTTTCGAGATGGTTTGGGTTTATTTTCACGCTTGCGCTTTGCTTCAGGCCGGGCCTTGTTTCTGGATCCTCAGTTCCCCGACTTGCACCAAGCAGGACTGATGCTTACCTGTGTACAACTGCAGTGAGGTGTCGTGTTGGTTGAACAGGGGAGGAGTGATCACCGCAGGGCGGGCCTTCGAGAGAACTTGTCATTGGTTCTTTCCTTCCCGACTTGGCACCCACATCGGCTGTTAGGACCTAAGCCTGCTCCGAGCTGTGTGCACCGGGTCTCCAGGTCACCGAGTGCAGGTGAGTCTCAGGTCCCTTCTGACGATGCCCCGCAGCAGCTTCAGGCTGTAGTGTCCCGGCCTTCCGGTGGCCCGGGCTGCACTGGCTGCAGCCTTTAGTGGACGTTCCAAACCTTTCCAGTCTCTCTAGACACTGAGCGTCATCCCCTGGTTCTCAGAGGATGACTAACTATTCTACTTTGCAGTGAAAACAGAGACTATTGTCAGAACCTCCCTTCTGACCTACACATGTCCCTCCATCCGCACCTGTATCACTTCAGCCCTTTCTCCCTCACAGGCGGAAGTGACCTCTATGGGTTTGGGGGTAAGTATGTGCCTATGAAGTCAGGGAAGCCTGGCCTGCTGCAGTCCATGGGGTCGCAAAGAGTTGGACACGACTGAGCGACTGAACTGAGCTGATGAAGTCATTGTCCCCATCAGAACCAGAAATATCTGTCACCCCCCCAAAGTTTCCTTGATACACTAACATATGCTATTAATAAATATTAAATATATGTACTATAACATAGGTAATACATTTTATATAATTAAATAAAATATACTTTATATTGTGTTATAAAGTAGTAATACTGTTTTTTTAAATGTGTGGTAAAGAACACTAAATGTAATGAATACCCTATGGTAAATTTTAAGTATACAGTATTGTGGCTATGAGCACTATTCTCTAGTGGATCTCCAGAGCTTGTTTATCCTGTTTAACTGAAACTTTGTACCTTTTGACCAACATCTCTCCCTTTCCACCTCCTCCAGCCCCTGGCAACCACCATTCTGCTCTCTGCTTCTGTGAATTGAACTATTTTACATCCCACCTACAAGTGAGGTCAAATATTATTTGTCTTTCCACGTCTGGCTTATTTTGCTTAGTAAAATAAGCTCCAGGTCCATCCATGGTGTCACAAATGGCAGGGTTTCCTTCATTTTAAAGGCTGCATGATATTGCATTGTGCATATACACCACATTTTCTTTATTCACTCATTCATCAGCAGACAGTTAGGTTGTCTGCACCCCTTTGTTATTGTTTACTCTCTAAATCATATCTGACTCTTTGTGACCCCATGGACTGCAGTGAGCCAAGCTTCCAGGTCCAACACCAACTCCTGGGCTTTGCTTAAACTCATGTCCATCAAGTGATGCCATCCAACCATTTCATCCTCTGCCACCCCCTTCTCCTCTTGCCCTCAATCTTTCCCAACATCAGGGTCTTTTGGCTCCACCCCTTGGCTGTTGTAAATAACGCTGCAGTGAAGCTGAGACTGCAGACATCTCTTCCAGATCCTGATTTTAATTCCTTTGAATAAATATTTAGTAGTGGGACCGCTGGATCATGTGGTAGTCCTATTTTTAATTTTTTTGAGGAGCCTTCATATTGTTTGTGAGCAGGACTCATGGTGGAGACTAGCCAGGTAGCAGGATCTGTGGCTAGCTGTTGAGATTCCTCAGTGCTGTAAGCCCTGGGCCACTTCCTCTCAGCTTCTAGCTGGCTCAGACTATATTCAGTTGTGCAGATTGCCTCTGTGTTCTTGGCGGGACAGACAGGGTGGCCTTTTGGGCAATGTCCTGCAGAGGTGGGGGGAGCAGAGACTCAGTTTGCTTTCCCAAAGGAGAAACTGTGGACCAAGGAGTCTCTTGGCTCTGAGCTGGGCTGCCTTGGAGGACGGGTGATGCGGTAAAGTGAAACTGTTCTTCTTGCCCTTTTTCAGATTCCTCTGAGAAAGGCATCTTTTTCAGTTTTTTTTTTTTTTTTGCTCCACTGAGGTGCTGGAACATCTCAGGTGTACTCCTGGGCTTCCATAAAGGTGTTCTAATCTGTGAGTGGTTGTTAAATTGATGTTTCTGGGGGAGGGCGTGTGGACTGGAGCCTCTCTTTCTGCCATTTTGCTTTGTATTTATTTCGATCATCACTTGAATATATCCCGAGTGATGCTGGTTTTGTATTCATAGTACGCACAATTTTCATTTAAAATATATTGATTTAAGTAAAAATCACAAATTTAAAGGCATACAGTTTCACGCTACGGCTGTAACTGACAGCATGAGTGGCATCTCAGTGTGGTCTGCTTAGGGGAGGTGGGAGATGGATGTCCTTAAACCATGAGGATGCTCCCGTAGGATGACAGTTTCCGAAAGTTCTGCCCTAAGAGAAGGCGGGGAAGCAGAGATAGAGAGGTAGTGCTTGCTTTAAGTATTTTGTCATTACACACTTTGGGAAATGCTGCTGAATCAGAGGAACACATCCTTTCTCCTTGGGGATAAATCACAACCAGGACGGTTGGGGATTTCGGCAGGTGCTGGATACCCATTTTGTGTAGAACAAGCCTTCAGTAATCCTGAGCAGAGAAGATGCTGCCTTGCTGGTGCGAGGAAGGGCAGGGCAGGGATTCCGGGTCCATTCTTGGTGGATCAGAGGGGGAACACCAAAGGCAGGGTTTGTTATGGAGAGAAACAAAAACTTAATTTAGTTCTGACAAATTTAACTTTGAAACACCTTTGCCCCAGGACCAGTCTTCCTGGCATGGATTCCCATGTGACATCAAGTTTTGCTAGCATCCCTGGAGTGCGCCCTGGGGAGAGCCCCTGGTGACTTTGACTTGGGAGGGTCTCTTTGAGGTTGCGTTCTCAAAAGAACAGAAAACCGCTTTCATGGGAAGAATGGTGTCACCAGTGGCATCCCCATCCACCTCCCATTGTTTTGCTTTTGGTTTTACGTGCTGGTTGATGTTTCTCATGTTCACTGTGGCAGTTTTCCAAATTAGTGTCACCGTGATTGCCTGACAAGAAACCAATTTCCTGTTTGTTTACCAAAACTAGCAATTTCCTGCAGACAGACAGCCGAGGGAGGAAGGAAATGTGTCTTAGCGATTCTTGACTTACACGTTTGGTTTTGGTGTGCTTCACTGATCTTGTCATTATTCAGTGGCTTTGTCATCATCAATTTCACGCGTTGCGTGTAATGAAGCAAACTTGGTTCTGTTGATTCCTGGTGACATACGGGTGATACTGGCTTAGGATAAGCAAGCAAAGATCAGTGTTGGAGTCACACATACACTTACTAGGAGTTTGAACAAACTCCAACAGATAGTGAAGGACAGGGAAGCCTGGCGTGATGCAGTACATGGGGTCGCAAAAAGTCAGACATAACGGAGCAGCCGAACGACAAAGGAGTGAGACCTGGTTAAGACAGTGTTAACTATGTCAGTGGAGTTTCCTCATCTATACAGTGGGGATAATCTCTATTTCACTGTTCCTTGAATTATATAAATTATCTATGTAATATATAGTTATATATTACATATAAATGTAATAACAATATGCAAATACACACAAATAATGTAAAATATCTCACCATAGGAGGCTCTTTCCAAGTATTAGCATCCTCCCCTCCCCCTTTTTGTTTAAAATCTGAATTAAGTCATCTTCTTGACATTTTCCTGTACCTGGTTATCTCTCTATTTCACTCTATATCTTTCTACCTCTCTCTATCTACCTACTTACCTACCTACCAATCATCTATTATGTTTTTTTCCAAGTCTGAAGGATTTGACTGTTATAAAAGAAGATAGGAAAAGAGTTAATTATTAGGCAGGCAGGCAGCAGTTGGTTTTACTTTGGTCATTAAATATTATAGGCCAACCAGAGCACCATTTGAAAAAATATACCTTTGCTCTGTCACTGTGTTTAAACTGTACTAAAGTCAGTCTAAGCCCAAGTGCACATATTAAAAATCTCAGATCACCTTTATTTGACTGTTTCACAAACAAGTTAAAATTTCATGGCAACTACACAGTAAATCAAACGTTAATTTATAGCCCAGAGACTATAAGCAAGTCAGCAACTAGGGCCCAAAGGTACAGTATCTTCAGTCAAATGAAAAAAAGTTTTAAATAATAAACTTTTATCACTTTTAAATGTCTATGAAAAAATTCATTTAAAATTTCTGAAAAATTTTATCTTGGGGGAAATAAACAATATTTAACACCAGAACAGGATTGACATGAGTGCATGACAATGCAAAAATTTTTCATATAGCCTTCATTTTAAACCCTTTAGTAATCTGAATGCATGTATATTATAAAGAATGACTAATTTTATAAAGGAAAAGCTTTAAAAAGTAGCAGAAAATGGAGAATTCAGCATATATTTATAGGACTTCTATGAACCACTTTCTCAAAGACTTCAGAGCTTTGTAGTGAAAATTACTATGGTTTTACTACACCCAGTGCTTCTCACTGCATCCCTACCGCCCAGCAAGCTCTTGGGACTGGCTCAGAGGGTAAAGAATCTGCCTGCCAATGCAGGAGACCTGGATTCGATCTCTGCTTTGGGAAGATCCTGTGGAGAGGGGAATGGCAACCACTCCAGTATTCTTGCCTGGAGAAGTCCATGGATAGAGGAGCCTGTTGTGTCAGATAGAGTCAGACACAACTGAGCGACTTGGGATCAAACAAAATTTCAAAAGCTTAGCAAGTTCAGCAACCCTCCAATGATTCCTATTCTGATCACGATGCAGTGTGCATGGTAGGAAGAAGCTTTTCTGCCTCTCCAATTGGATGACTACGATTTGTTTAAATCATAGACTTATTCTTAATTTATAGAATTAAGTTCCTATCTGAAATCCTTGTTCACACATCTAGTCCCACCATTTTTCCTGTCTCTACAGATTTTGTATATGCTTTTACATTGTTGTTGTTTAGCCACTCAGTCGTGTCCAGCTCTTTTGCGACCTCATGGACTGTAGCCCGCCAGGCTCCCCTGTTCATGGGATTTCCCAGGCAAGAATACTGGAATGGGTTGCCATTCCCTTCTCCAGGGGATCTTCCTGATCTAGGGGTGGAAGCTACGTCTCTTGCATTGGCAGGAGGATTCTTTACTATTGAGCCAAACACAGTCAAAAGTAGAGAAATTTTTCAGCAGTGGGCTAATCCAGTAGCAAAAGGAAATAAAATAAGGGTAATGCATTTTACATAGCAAAGGAATTATTGATTGCTGTAGACCAACAATTATGAAAGCCCATTATCATAGGATTACAAGAAGTCCCAAATCTTCTGAGTCTCAACAGCCAGATAAGAAGATGGGTTGCATCATCTTTATGAAAAGTGCAGCTACATCACCATCGTCACCATCATCATTGTCACCATCACCACCATCATTATTACTGTCGTTTCTATTATTTAGTAGTTAAATAGAAAAGGTAGTTTCTTCTTTCTTAACGCTCACCTTTCTCTTGTGACTTTTCTCTCCCTGGTGTGATTTACCCAGTGATTCCTGCTTAAGTCAGCTACACGTGGCTAGATTAGTGCGCTCTACTTAGAAAACCAGAAAATGCTTCGAGACCCTTTAGAATTTGTCTATAGCCAAGTACAGTGCAAGCTCTTAAAGATCCCACACAACACCCCCAGCTCAGCTCTCCACCCAGCTCAGTCAGTTTGGTAGTGAGTTGGTTTGGTACTTGGGAGGACAGGAGTTAAATTTTGGATCACCAAGATCTCTGATTTCACATCTACCACAAAATGTAGCTGGGTTTATTTTGTTATGATGTTCAGATTGGCAGGTGCTGGCAGAGAGCCAGGGCAGGTACATCTACCTGAACGATGTCTGTTGGGAGAGAACTGGCAGCATCGAAGGTAACTTGTATCGAAATTAGAAAATGTTTGCATGTTCCTATTAGAACAAACCATCTGAAACAATTAATCATGTGTAAAATGGGGAGAAAATGTAATTTTTAATTAACTGAGATGGTTAATAGGTTAACACACTAATTAAAAAATGGAGAAGGTGCGACTTCATTCAGTGAAAATAAAACCCTCACGGTTTTGTGCTTGGTAATGGGAAAGCAATTTCTGGCTCTCACCTGAATTTTTCTTTTCCAGTAACCTAGACTGAAATAAAATACATTCATAATTATGAAATAACATTTTGATTCTGCCTTTGCTTTCCAGTAAGACTGTATTCTAGCAATTTAAATACACTCTATGATTCAGGAAATGGTACCGTTTAGGCGCCTAAGAATTGGTCTGTTTTGTTGTTGTTTTTGAAGGGATTCAAAAGAGCAACATGACAGAAATATCTCTGTCTTGATGAGGATCGTGGGGACAGGGAATATACTTAAATAGGGGAAATTAAGGCGTATCCTGCTTGTTCATGAAGTAAGCCCTTTATTCTGATTTCTCAGTGTTCTAAGCTAAGTTGAGCTACCGGCGTGATTTGTAACGTGTCGGAGAGCCTGTGGGCTTGAGAGGCAAGGGCAAATCTTACACTTGAGTGGACGGTCACTCGACGTCTGTCTTCCTCCCCAGGGAGGGCTCAGGATGAGGCGAGCTTCCTGATGCCTCGTTAGCGAGCCTGTGAGCCAGGCTGCTGACCGCCTGGCCTCTGGGGATGCTGCTGGATGTGCTCCGCGGTGAGCCCTCCCCTCTGCCTTGCAGGAAGAGGGGAGCGGGGTCCACCGGGGAGACACGAGGCTGCGTCCTGTGAAGCCACAGGAGGAAGCCTGGTCAAGTGTGACTGCAGGCTTGGAGCCCCTGCCCCTGAGGCTTCTCTGTGCCCTCGTCCGGGGCTGCTGGCTTTCCCACTCACCCGTTTGATGTCGGGGGACCCAAACGGCCAGCCAGAAGTGTGAACTCACACTGGGCAAGACCCAGCGTCCGTGACATTAGACACCAACATAGAAATCAGAGAAGAGCTACCGTCCAGCAGTTTTAACCACCAAACCCATTTATTTTAATGAAAAAAAAAAAAAAATCTCTGCATTCTATATGCTTCAAAAAGATTTACTATAGAAACAAACACAATCTATGGAACTCTATCTGCATAATTTCACTGCAGTAAAGACAACATATGACTTCTAGTTCCTATGAAGGCAAAATGAAAAGCACAGGTGCAAACAGAGATTGCATAAGAAAGTGTGTGCGCACCCGCGTGTGCGCGTGAGTGTGGTTAAAACCTTTAGTGAGCAACTGCATTAAAATATGCTAAGACACTTACCTGACCCTAGCTCGTGTCGAGCACTAAGAAAAAGCCACAGGCTGTCACTAGTTTATCTGCTAGAAAAATTTGGCGTGAGCTTTGATGGTTCAGTTACAGCATATGGACAAGAAGATAACCTTGGTACAAGCACTAACCTCCGTCTTATGTTCGCATGCTCACAGAATAAAAATCAATTACTTCTCATACATAATGAACATCTTTTATTTTCAGGTTTGCAAACGACGGCCGTCGATTCACACAAAAGGGTACTTTTAAAACTACCTGTATTTACTCTATTGTATGCATGTATATAGGAAACGAACAGTGTGTATGCGCATAAATGTGTCTGTACATGTGGGCCGATATATGTATACACATGGTACCTGATGGCCTCTTTGGACGCATGTGTGACCTCCATGATGACACTGGCCGTTGTACATATGCCAAGGAGGGCAGGTTCTCTATCCTGGGCCAGGTCCCCAGAAAACCCACTGGGACTGTGGTTTCCAGACACTTACAAATGCAGAGAGATAGATGCCTGTGCATTTGATGGTGAAATGTCCAGCTCTGCTCCTCACCACCTTCACTCAGGATCATCCTCACATAGGACAGCAGTGAAAACTGTCCCCCCTCTGTGGACCTGCCTGGACGGTGGGTCGAGGAGAAGCTCTGTGCTCTGCCCTAGTGCTGAGCTGGACGCTGAGGCCCTGGAGGGGTCGGCTGCTTTAGCTTCTACCCCTTCTGTGCTTAACCTCTCAGGGAAGGGTGACAATATATGAGGACCAAGCTTCTGTAGAGTCTGTCTCTATAAATACTGGGTATATACACATACAGATACGCATACATATACAAATACTAACCCACAGACCAAACCGGATGTGTGGAGTGCTGACTAGCAACATGGCAAACACATCAGGAAAAGTATTCATTGTTCCTCCTCCCAGAAGGTCAAGTTCTATGCCATGATGTTTAAAACACTCAAGGGAAAATTCAGAGGATTCCATTAATTAAAGGGCAAAAGGAAGATGCTGTCAAAATGGTGAAGTACAGATTAAGTGAAAATTGCAAAGAAAACGAAAATCTGAAACAATTGAGGCCTGGTTGTGAAGTT
Source organism: Dama dama (assembly GCF_033118175.1). Lineage (NCBI taxonomy): Eukaryota > Metazoa > Chordata > Mammalia > Artiodactyla > Cervidae > Dama > Dama dama. The sequence goes on along the minus strand of NC_083684.1, from coordinate 16,245,471 downwards.
CGAGAGCTGTAAACTGCAATCTTCAGATTTGGATTTTTTTTTCTCTTTTTCCTGTTGCTATGGAAACTTGGGAATCAAGCTTCAGATGTCAGGAGTTGTCACAGACCTGAATGGAAAAGACTCAGAGTCAAGTCAAGGAATATAACAACTCAATTCAAAAACATTTTAGCTAAATACTAGATACATGACTGGCAAGCTATAACAAATGCATTTATAAATATTGCACTACTTTGGGGAAGTTTTTTTTTTTTCTTCTTGAGCATGACATTTGAAGAGAGAAAGAATAGTTCTGCTGGTTTATGACTCAAAAAGCTGGACTTCTCTGAAAATGCAAATACCACAGGCCTCACACTTCAGATCAACCAGGGCCCCTCCCGCTGCCTCACTGGGCCCTGTCTTCTGCAGTTGGGCCAGGGCTGGGCTATTTTATAAACAAGCCTACTTGGCAGCTTAGAAATGGACCATCATGCCAGACACATATACATATATATATTTTTTTTTGTTTTGGTCACTGAGAAAAGCCAGATAGTAACTGGTGGTTCTCCGAAGATGGTATGAGTTCCCGAGGGCTGCTGTCACAAATGACCACAAATTCAGTGGCTCACAAACCGCACATACTCACTCTCCTACACTCTGGAGGTCAGAATTCTTTGGGGGCTACAGTCCAGGCGCTGGCAGAGAGTTCCTTTTGGAGCCCCCTCCTCCCTTTCCAGCTTGCTTCCTCAGGCTGCCTGTTTGGTCGCGGTCCCTCCCTGCCTCTCTGTGACCTATATCAGGGTTTACATTTCTTGCTCTCTAGGCTTTAGGCCAGCTGAGGGACTTCCACTCTGCCAGATGATAGGGTGGACGGAAGCAGCTTGGCTCTCTGCCACCTTTGCTTAATTATTATTATATCTTGGATTTGTACAGGGAGACGGTACCACTAAAAACTCGTGTTGCAGAGAAACAAAAATGTATAAAAGATCAACCCACAATGCAAGTATAGTCTATTCTGGAATGAATTGATTGTTGGAATATAATGGGTTATTCTGTAAAGCTTAGGGCTTTTCATTCTAAATCTGTTAAGGGGGTGGGTCAGCATGTAAACATCAACAACCTGTGCTACACTCCATTGATTTTAGAGTTTAAAGTAGTCATGTAGGCTGATTCATGTCAATGTATGGCAAAAACCACTGCAATATAAAAAAAAAAATAAAGTAGTCATGTATCTGTTTGGAAAATTTAGAGCAGCTGCTCTAAATTCTAGATAAAAAAAATCTTTGTAATGTGACTTGAGTGTAAATAAAATGATACTGAGAAGGTTAAGGGAGAAAGCTGTTTTAACAGAAAGGGCCATGGAAATGAACATGCTGATTCAGATGCAAGTTTTATTGTTATTTTCTATACCGAGGGATCTTTATACTGCTTGACAGGTGAATTCCTTTGGGGTTAGGACTCTTCTGAACTCATTTAATTTCCTTTTTTTTCAGGTGAATTTTTCATTGCCCTTGCTACCATTGCCTTAAACTCTTTGGTGACCTGGGCTGCGGTAAACTATATCCTTCAGATTCACTTGCATTTGAAGACTGGAAAATGGCATCACTAATTTCATTTAAAAATATTTTCCTGTGTGAGACCAATAACTTAAAATAATCATTTTGGTCCTTGAGAAAAATAGGAAAAAAATTTTGACTTAATAAGACCCACTCCAAGCCCTGTTTAAGTCAAGTCAGACCACAGCATATCCCATGTGACTGTTGAGTTGATTCCACGAAAAAGTTCACAGTGATGTAATGTTCTTGGCTGTGCATGCGTGTGGCACATAGAAAGCCCTGGGACGTCAGAGGACGTCACTGTCCATAAACTTGGAGGGACCAGCTCTGTCTGCAGGCCGAGGATGGTCTGCTCTACTCCGTCTTGGTGCTCCTCCAAGCTCTGCCTCTGCCCATAACATATTTCACAATGAAGAGGAGCAAAATACTGATACACTCAATGACATGGACTGTGCAATTCTGTTTATGGAAACTTCTAGAGAAGGCAAGAATCTAATCAGAGAAGGTAGACCAATGGGAGTCTGGACTCTGGGGAGGGAATCAACAGGAAAGGGGTACAAGGAATGGCATCTTGATTGTGGAGTGGCTACACTTTACCAAAATTCATCAAACTGTACCCTTAAAATAGGTGAATTTTATGGAATGCAAATAATACCTTAATAAAAAGCATTAGAATGAAAAGTATTTCTGGTGACCATTTTTTTGCTCATTTGGTCATCTCTTTAAACTTCTTCATTGTGATCATCAAGGTTACAATTCAGTGCCCCCTCCTTTCCAGCACAGAGACATTTAATTTTGGTATTTATTCACATGGTTCACCTGATCTGTTCTTTTATATTCTTGCTCTCGTGGATTAATTTTAAAAGTGTTTGAAAAGGTTTCAGCACAATATTCCTTGAACTTGTCTTGTCACAGCACAAAAACCCTCATGGATGTGCCAGCTTGCTTTCTTTGGAGGGTCCTAGGGGGAGAATTATGCATCCCCTTGATGTCATCAACATGTGATTTAAACAACAAACTGGCAGTAAAAATCATTTCATTTACATTTTTTATTGCTTTCAATGTCATTAGTTTTATTTCTTTTACTTTGGGATGTCAAAGTAGGAATTGCGTCTTTCTCAGTTCAACTCTCAAATGCAATAAAGCCACCTACGGTATCATAATAAACTGAAATGTTTTTATTATCTTTTTCCACAAGGGAGGCAGTCTAATAATGAACACTGGCCTCCATGCTTACCCACCTTGGGACCTTTCTGAGCATCAGTGTCTCATCTACAGAGTGAAATAAAACCACCAGGGCAATGAAGGAAATAAAGAGAAAAGCCACAGAAGAGGGGTGTTTGGTTCATGCGAGTCTACTTGAATCAGAATATTATTTGGGAGGAGGAGCAAAACCCATTTTCTCTTCCCACATTGGATGACGTGAGCCCTGCAGTTTTATGAACAAAGGCTTTAAAGACCAAATTGACACGCTTTTCCTGCCAAGAGCCAGGAGTAAATATTTTCGGCTTTTTGGGCCATAGGGTCTCGGGGGCAACCACTCAGCTCTTTTTGCGGTAGTAGCAGAAAGCAGTCACAGGTTAAGTCTGTAAACGGATGGACCTTCTGTGTTCTGTGCGTCTGTGCTGACTCGCTCAGTTGTGTCTCTTTGCGACCCCATGAACTGTAGCCCGCCAGGCTCCTCTGTGCATGGAATATCTGATTTTCCTGGCAAGAATACTAGAGTGGGTTGCCATTTCCTCCTTCAGAGGTTCTTCCCAATCCAGGGATCAAACCTACATCCCTTGCGTCTCCTGTATTGGTGGGCAGATTCTTTACCGCTGAGCCACCAGGGGGCATCTGTATTCTAATCAAATCTTAAAACCAGGAAGTGAGCCTTCCCTGGCCCTGGGGCTGTAGTTTGCCACTCCCTGCTTTAAAGAAACATCAAACAGATTCTACCAAATCTCCACATTTATTGAAGGACCATGGCTGGTGGGGAAGTTCTCTTGTCCTTGCACTTTATAATCTACTGGTAGCTACAGTGTTATTAGGACTCATGCCCCCACTTTGCTTAATATTTTGGACCTATTTCTGTGTGCCCTCCTGCCATTGTCATGGGTCACCCACACTGACCTTGCTCTTAGGAAAGAGTCTGAGCCACTCAAGGCGTCTTATACCTGCCAGTTTCTCACATGCCTACATTATTAGTTTCATTCTTTCTCTGTTAGGAAGAACATCTTGGGCTAGGTCTATAATAAAACAGGAATCATTTTATTTGGCAGGCATCTCTAATGTTCAAACAAACATTATTAAATAATCTTATGCCTTTGATATTATAGGTACAGGGTGAGGTTTGTTTTGAAGTCAGGTCGGTGATGACAACTGTTCTTAACTATTTTGGGGACTGAAATGACATGTCTTGTGATGCAAAACATGGGAGGGTCATTTCTAGCTGCATGGGGAGATTCAGGGTTCCTTTCTGAGAATAATTATGGCTTGTCCTCAGGTGCCCTGACCTGCAGTGGGATAACCATGTGGCTCTCCATTTTAGGTGAGAACAGAAAGTGCATCTGACATTTCAAACACAGAATGCATGCACCTGTCTTTTCTCAATGGTACTATTTTGAGTATAAAATGAACACAAGTTCTTTGGCAGTCATCAGATAACTCTGTCTTGGATTAACTGTGATCCAAGAGCTCAGATGGGAGAGATGAGAAGTGAGCCATCCTGGGGAACCTGCTCGTTATTGACACCTGTAGGTCAGGGTGCTCCAAAGTAGGAGGAACAAGAAAATCCCTTGTCAGAGGAAGCAAATGCTGCCATGGCTATTATATTCCTTTTAATCTCAACAGACTACATCTTACAAGCATTTAATATAATGATTTGGAGTAGCAGGCATGTGTATTATTGTAAAAAATACTGTGTAAACATATAAAAACACTGGGTATATGTGCCAGAGGCTCCGGTCACCTGGGATGTTGGTTCCCTGGGTTCGATGGGCTGGGGATCTATCTGTACTTCAACAACTGGAGCTGGAAGCCCCCATTAAACCACTCACTGGCCGCCTGGGGGGGGGCTGGTAAGTGAGCAGAATCTTGAAGAGCCTTGGTTCATGGAGAGTCAGGCTTTGGTGTCATGTAATTGTGCGAAAGAGTCGGACATGACTGAGCGACTGAACTGAACTGAATTGTGTTTATGGGCTTCCCAGGTGCCTCAGCAGTAAAGAACCTGCCTGCCAATGTGGGAGATGTGAGTTCGCTCTCTGGATTGGGAAGATTCCCCTGGAGAAGGAAATGGCAACCCACTCCAGTGTCCTTTCTTGCCTGGGAAACTCCATGGACAGAGGAACCTGGCAGGCTATAGTCCATGGGGTTGCAAGAGTTGGACATGACTTAACAACTAAACAACAACACCAGTTGTGGGTGATGTGTGAGTGGCTACTCCATCATCTTTTCCATCTGTGTACACACACACATGCACACACAGCATTTTTATTTCTGTACAATCACCCAGGAAGTACTGCCCTCTGGTCTACCCCGACTCTGCTATATGTGAGTTCTGCTCGGTGTCTGTCTAGTGCTCACTTGAGAAGCTGGTGGGAAACAGATTCCAGAAGTTTACTGCGGTAGAGTTGGTCAGAGCAGGACACTAAATAATCCCCATGTGTCTGTTGATAGGGGAGTACACTGCGCCGTATTCCTAGGATGGGAAGGGATGCTCTCTAGCTGTTAGAGTGAATGAACCAGAGCACTGTGTTTGCCTGGCTCTCAAGCTAAGAATGGTTTTCATACTTTTAAAGGGTGGTAAAACACAGAAGACAGAACCAAAACAGCTATAAAAAGGAATATGAAACAGAGCCCTGATGAGACCCCCAGAGCCCAAAATATTTGCCACCTGGCCCTTGATGGAAAAAGCTTGCCAACCCCTGAACGACAGAAACATAGATGGAGCTTGGAAATGTAATGAAAAGAGGGAGAACAGAGAGTTCCAGCACATCAGGCTCAACACAATATGAATTAGACCAAGTTTGACAAACCACGCAAAGTAGAACTATATGGGGTGTGTGTGCAAGTGGTGTGTAGTAACAGTATAAAACAATGTCCACACACGCTGGCTCATGACAGCTATTGTCTCTGGGGAGAGAGAACAGGAAATGAAACTGGGAAGAGGGACACAGGGGATTTCAACCTCATCTGTAATATTCATGTTTTATAAAAAAGGAAGGAAAGAAGGAAAGGAGGGAGGAAGAGAGAGAGGAATATATATTCCCTCACCCCCTTTCTCTCTCTCCCCCTCTTCTTTCTTTTCTCTCCTCACTCCATCCCTCACTTCCATCCATCCGTCTATCCATCCATCCAGGGAGACACTTTGCACTGTAAATTCTCCTCTCTAATTCCACTCCGAGGTCAGTGGCTCAGCACAGAGCTCTACGTGTCTGAAGTTGGAATGAGATTTCCTGTTGAACCACTCAACACTGTCACCAGGATACAATAATTTCTGTCTTTATTTTCTAATCATCACTTTCTTAGCCTCCTAATTCACAACAACACCATTCACCTTCTCAGAAGGTAAATACTGAGGCCCCAAAGTCTTTTGAATGGCATTAGCTATATGTTAATAATTGCTAAGGTTAAAACTGGACTAGTAAGCCCCAAAAAGGAAATATTTGATACCTGTTTCTATTTATTTGATGCTCACACCTCTATTACACGGCATAATAGTTCATTTATTTAAAATAATGCTTCATTATGTCATAGTCATGACAGTGAAAAAACTGTGTGAATATGCAATCACCTCTTTTCCTACAGCCTCCACGTCCTTCCATGCATTCTCATGATTCTTCTTTAAAGGGTGTAGAATCTCCTTAAACCTAGCTAAAGATTACACTACACCATGCAGAGAGAAATAGGGCCCTGGTAGACCAGTTAACCAATCTGGGCACATCTGTCTGAGCTCAAGTTCAGGGTCATCTGGAGGAGCTTCCTCTCCACCTGCTCTGTTGACGGCATTGGGTGCCTTTGCACGGTTCCTCAGATTGGCGGGGGGATGTGAAGGGACCTTTTGACATTAGTGGGAGCACCTTTACAGGTAACACTCCATTACACAGACATAAGCTAAAAATGAATGTTTCCTCTGGGATACATATTTTGGGAAAGAAGCTATGTGAAAAACAGTGGGCTTGGGGAAGTTACGTCTTCCCACCGTGTGCACACTGGAGGTTGGCCAACTTACGAGCTAAGCCGAGGAGGGACAGGAGCAGGACCGCGGCGGCGCTGAGGCGCGGGGCCCCCGCAGCGTTGCAGTCCACTTTGGAGTTCTTGCAGGAGCACACGTGTACCCTGAGCTCCGTGACGTTCGTCATGGGCGGTCTCCCCGAGTCTGTCACCATGATGGGCAGGTGGTAGTTTGCCTTGTTCAGGTTTTGCAGGAGGCTCACCAGGGCGTGCGTATCTGCAAACACAGAAGGGGGCCTTCAGAAGAGAGCGCGGGACCTCTGCAAAAAGAGTGCAGCTTCAGCAACTGAAGTCTCAAAGCAGGCAGTGCATTGATGTACCTACAAGAGCGCTCAAATAGAAATCTATTAACACCAAATAAACATAGAGATTCAGCTCTTCATTTGTGGAAATCACATTTCAAGTGCCTAGCAAGCACACAGGGCTGGTGGCTACCATACCAGATTGTGTTTGTGCCTAGCCCTGTCCGACCCCATGGACTGTAGCCCACTAGGCTCCTCTGTCCATGGAGTTTTTCCAGGCAAGAATACTGGAGTGGGTTGCCATTTCCTCCTCCATGGGATCTTCTTGACACAGGGATTGAACCTGCGTCTCCTGCACTGGCAGAAGGGTTCTTTACCACTGAGCCACCTGGGAAGCACACCATATCAGAGAACACCAGAAAAAACACTTCCATCATGGAGGAGTTCTGTGCTTCAGGGCTATTTAATCAATTTCAGGAGGACCCAATTTGGTGGAGATGATTGAGTACCGAGAACTCCTCCCTACAAATGTATTAGACTTAAAGTATAATACATCTTCACAAAGATCACATTCAACATCTAGAAGAAATAATATAAAAACCCACTCTTGAATTGTCACACTGTACATCTTAAATATACACAATTTTTATTTGTATATAAAAATATGTAATAAAGCTGGAAAAAAATAAATTGTTAGCTCAGAGCATTTTTATATAAGATGCTCAAATAATCAAGATACACTTTTGGAACAACAATAACAAAAATCCACTCACTCTGAAGGTGGGCAGGCCCCCCCCCCCCATCTGTTTCCTTGGAGATGGTTTCTACACTGTAGTCTTTTTTAAAGAAATTATTTTTATTTATTTTCTGGTCATGCTGTGCAGCATGTGGGATCCTAGTTTCCCAACCAGGATCAAACCCGTACCCCCTGCAGTGGAAGCTTGGGTTCTTAACTACCAGACCACCAGAGAAGTCCCTATAGCTTAGTCTTTATCAGGCCTCAGACCCCAGTCTTTATCAGGCCCCAGGTTTGTGGGAATTCACTGATACACAACTTGGGGACTGGATCTTTAAGCCCATGCTTGGTGAGAACATCCACCATTACCCAGGCCACTGGTCAGCACTCAGAACTGGCCATCTCACCCGGCACTGTTTTGGCCTTGGGCTGTTTTCTCTTCAGTCATTCAGTCGACTATGGATTTTTTTTTTTTTTTTTTTCTGTGCTGCATGGCTTGTGAGATCTTAGTTCCCTGACCAGGGATCGAATCCATGCCCCTGTATTAGAAGGCAGATTCTTAACCACTGGACCGCCAGCAAAGTCCCAGCTATTTTTTTAAACTGGCTCTTTCTGGGCATAAACAATGATAAATACTCAAAAAAAAATTTGGAGGAACAAGAAAAAGAATCTAGAAGGAATTTTAACTATTAAATAAAACCAAGAGGGAAAAGAAAAGTATGATGACCTGAAAACAAAAAAACTGGAAATAGAACTGCCATATGTCCCAGCAATCCCACTGCTGGGCATACACACCAAGGAAACCAGAATTGAAAGAGACACATATACCCCAATGTTCATTGCAGCACTGTTTACAACAGCTAACTAGGACATGGAAGCAACCTAGATGTCCATCAGCAGACGGAGGGATAAGGAAGTCGTGGTACATACACACAATGAAATATTCAGTTCAGTTCAGTTCAGTCACTCAGTCGTGTCTGACTCTTTGCGACCCCATGAATCGCAGCACACCAGGCCTCCCTGTCCATCACCAACTCCCAGAGTTTACTCAAACTCATGTCCATCGAGTCAGTGATGCCATCCAGCCATCTCATCCTCTGTCATCCCCTTCTCTTCCTGCCCCCAATCCCTCCCAGCATTAGGGTCTTTTCTAGTGAGTCAACTCTTCGCATGAGGTGGCCAAAGTATTGGAGTTTCAGCTTCAGCATCAGTCCTTCCAATGAACACCCAGGACTGATCTCCTTTAGGATGGACTGGTTGGATATCCTTGCATTACTCAAGTATAAAAAGAACATATTTGAGACAGTTCTAATGAGGTGCGTGAAACTGGAGCCTACTATACAGAGTGAAGTAAGTCAGAAAGAGAAATACCAATACAGTATATTAACACATATATATGGAATTTAGAAAGACAGTAACAATGACCCTATATGCAAGATAGCAAAAGAGACACAGATGTAAAGAACAGACTTTTGGACTCTGTGGGAGAAGGCGAGGGTGAGATGATCTGAGAGAACAGCATCAAAACATGTATATTACCACATGTGAAACAGATGACCAGTGCAAGTTTGATGCATGAAGCAGGGCACTCAAAGCGGTGCTCTGGGACAACCCAGAGGGATGGGGTGGGGAGGGAGGTGGGAAGGGGCTTCAGGATGGGGGACACATGTACACCTGTGGCTGGTTCATGTTGTTGCATGGCAGAAACCACTACAATATTGTAAAGTAATTAGCCTCCAATTAAAATAAATAAATTAATTAAACAAACAAACAGATGAAGGTTATCCTAACCAGAAGGTGACAGGCAGCAGAATTAACCGACGTGGATGATGACGCCAGTGAAATGGCAGGTTAACACAAGGAAGATTCTCTGATCTGTAGGTAGAGGAGAAAGTCTTTGATGAGAAAGTTCCAGCTGGAAACTGAAGCTGGGGATGATTATTCAAATCAGCGACAGCCACAAAAACTAGCAAATAAAACACTAACCCCTCAAACAAGAGAAGGGTTGTTTTAATTAAAAATAATCAGTGTAACAGAACTCATTCTTTAAAAAGCAATAAAATAGACAAACAGGCAAATAGAATCAATAACAAGAGAAAGGCGCTAATAAAATGAGATATGAGATAAGGCCATAACAGTACAGATGAGGTTTTTTTAATAGAAAATTTTATGCACAATTGTATAATGCATTTTTAAAACTTAATGGAATGTATAATTCCCCATCCCTCTCAAAAACTCTACCTCTGAAGTAAGAAGAGGGAACCCAGCCCTGACCAGGTCAATCATAAGATAAATTCACTATTGATGGCAAAGTGTATGTAACATGTGAGTTCTGGTCTGGGTTTTATTGCGAGGCAAGGTGATTGCAGGAGTGAGTTCCCACTTGTCATGGGGAGGGGAGGGCAGTGGGGGATTCACAATTCAATACATTTGATATTTCAGTCTTAACATGGCAGATGATAAATGTTGGGACAAGTTTTAAATTCTACCTGTCCATGTGCAAGGATTGGTGGAATGGGGCCTTGCTTGCAAGTTTCATAAATGAACAGGACAGATGGGAGAAGATATCAAAGTTGAAAGTCAAAGCCACGGTCATTTTAAAGACAAAGTCTTTATAATTCTGAGATCTGCAGCATAAAACGGAAGGTGGAGGATTAGAGGTAAGGTTTTCTGAAGATTCCTGCACTGGTGCTTCTCTTAGAAAGACAAGCATAGCCCAGAAATCTCTGCAGTGCTGGTGAAATTTAAGGTAAACACAGTGATCTGAGTGAGGAGAGGCACCTGAGCCAAGATCCCCAGCTTTTGAAGGCTGAAGCCTGGGTGGGTGCAGAGGGTGAAGTGTGGGGTGCATAGCTCACGGGGTACAGCAGAGAAGAGATGAGGCAGAAAGCGGAAATCTGTCATGTTTGCATTTCTAAGAAACTGATATTCAATATTTTTACAAACTGTGTCCAGGTGCTGGTAGGAAAATTGTCAATGTTTGTAATGTGTGAATAACTTGAAACAAACCACGTGAGAATACACGAGAGTGCAGGAAAGGAGGAACACATTGGAACAGAAACCAAGCCAGGGAAACTAGGCTTCAAAGCTGAAGAATAACAACGGAACATTAAGAGGACTTACTGTTGATCTTGGAGATCTTCCAGACTTTATCAGGAACAGATTGTTTATGGATTTCAAATTTGAAAGGATCTGTGTTTGGGTGAAGATCCTTATCTGTCGCTCCCAAAATGACTACGCTGAGGTTTTTGGCATCATCACAGACCTCTGCTACCGTGGGGTAAATGAAGGGCGCGTTGTCATTCACGTCTTCCAGAGTTATCAGCAGAGTCCCAGTGCCAGTGGCGGGCGGGTTGCCTGCAGGGAAAGGGGAGACGTTAGCACAAGCCCGTACAACACAGGGGTCATCGTTCACAGTACCTCTTCCCAGTGTGTTAGACACCTTTACTCCTGTCATCGGACTTCAAACAGGACGAAGAGGGAGAGCGTCCATCTGTGTATAAAGTTTAGTGGTTTAGAAAGCCTTGTAGTATTATGATCTCTGGGTCTATCCCTGTTGCTGCAAGTGGGATTATTTCATTCTTTTTACGGCTGAGTAATATTCCACTGCATATACACCACATCGTCTTTATCCATTCACCTGTCCATGGACATCTGGGTTATTTTCATGTCCTGGCTATTGTGACTAGTGCTGCTGTGAACACAGGGCTGCATCTATCTTTTCAAATTATAGTTTTCTCCAGGTATATGCCTAGGAGTGGGACTGCACTTAGAAATAATCATACTAAGTGAAGTAAGCCAGGCTAAGAAAGACAGATATCATATGATATTGCTTACATGTGGAATCTTAAAAAAAAAACACCAAAAAACCTTTTATCATGCATAAGGCTTCTGACTGACGTTCTTCAGACTTCACTGTTAGAGTGCTAAGCTTTAAACACACATGTCATACCAGCACATTGAAAGTCACTCAAAGAATGGAAATGATAATTAGAACTTATCCTTGCTTACCATAATGAAACCTTTAATCTAAATAGCCAAGTATTTGCATGTTGGCAGTGGGAAGCCTACGTGAGTTTTTCAGAAAGGCAGTGGAACAATCTGATCTGACTTATTTGTGGAAACACACAGTGATATTGACAGGAGAAGCTGGGCGCTGGAGGCAGGGAACCCAGCAATAGATTGCATCATGAAGGGCAGCTTGAACAGCAAATACATGTCTCGTCTTGTCAAGGCCCTCAGGTGAAGCTGCCAGAAGAAAAGCAGAAGGTCGTGGGGTGCAGAAAGACAACAGCTTCAGCTCTGACTGTGCTAAGAGTCTGTCAAGTTCAGTGCACCCTCAAGAAAGTGCCCACAGCTTGGGAGACATGCCAGGGCTGAGTTAGGCAATGGGAATTGTCAATGTAGATGCTTTTGAAACCTTTCTAGCGAGTTAGGTTACCTGAGGTGAAAGTGCAGAATTACGGAGGGGTGGGCACTTCAGGAAACCCCAAAGAGCAGGTTAAAAGTTTAAAAAGCCAGCCCAGGTGAGAGTTTCTGGAAGACATGCGGGAGATGGATTGGAGGAGGAGGCAATGATCAAGAGTTAAATGTGCTATGATGCCCAAAAAGACAAGGTGTCAAGAGAAGCAATGGGGTTTCCCAAGAAGAATGTTACTGGTGACTTTCTAGGGAGTGATTTGCATTAGTGGGGAAGAAGCCAGATCGAAGGAAGCTGATCAGTGATTCACAAAGCATGAGAACAGATACTCTTTAAAATTTTTAAAACAAATTTTTAGTGAAGAATAGTTGATTTAATTTCTGCTTTATGGCAAAATGATTCAGTTATACACATATATGGTTTCCCTGGTGGTTCAGACAGTAAAGAATCTGCCTGCAATGCAGGAGACCCAGATTTGATTCCTGGGTTGGAGAAGGGAATGGCAACCCACTCCACTATTCTTGCCTGGAACCTGTCGGGTTATAGTCCCTGGGGTTTCAAAGAGTCAGATGTGACTGAGCGACCAACACTGACTCACTGATACATACACACATTCTTTTTCATGTTCTTTTCCATTATGGTTTATCACAAGATGTGTTGAATATAGTTCCCTTTGCCATTGTTGGACCTTGTTGTTGATCCATCTTATATATAATGGCTTGCATCTGCTAACTCTGAACTCCCAATCCATCCCTTCTCCACCCTGTCTCCTCCTTGGCAACCACAAGTCTGTTCTATATGCCCGTGAGTCTAGAGAATGGATACTCTTTAGTGGGGCTGGTGGAAATTTAAACAGATCAACACCCTAAGACAGTTCCAGAGTAAACATTCAAAGAAGTGTCTGCTAAAATAGGAGCACAACTGTAATTAATCATCAGAAGGATAGCTATTTCTAATGGTGGCAGACCATCAACTTTTGTTAGCGCAAGAACTCAAAGGAGATGCATAATTACTTTGAAGTTGGTTTTTCACTGTCAGCTTTAGTCATTTGGCTGAATTTCTTTATTGAAAAACTATTTTTCTCTTTTTATGGAACTAATTGAATATCTCAGAGGAATCCATTATATTTTTTCACTCTGAATATAATATGGAGTCATTTGGTAGAATGGATGAGAAGGCATTATGAGTATTTGAAATATGGTCATAAGAATTGGCCTTTTGTGAACTTAATTATACTACTGTCTTCAATTTCCCCTGTGTTATTCCCAGGCCAGGCTGGTGATGTCTTTTTCTGAAGTCAAGCGAAATGAGCTTGTTTTTCTTTTGTTGAGAAGGTAAAGAGTAGATTCTCAAAATCCTCAGGGAGAGCCTCTCCCAGTTTATATGTACGGGATGGAGGAAAATCACCACCTCAAACTAAAATGTAATTTAAAATGTAAAGATTCTTCATGAGCCCTTCGGCTCCAGCAGTTGAGGGGATCCAGGAAACACCAAGCTTCCAGATCTTCTCTGGCACTCAGCAAAAATCCCTCACCCCTCTTCTCTCGTTTCCGTTCGCAAGCCAGAGCTCTCAAGGGCCCACTCTGCGTGACCAAACACCGGAACCAAAGCATGACTGGGACAGACTCCTCCTCTATTCCAACAGGAAAAAGCCTCAATTTGAGCAAAATCCTGGGATGTGGAGCTAGACCTGCACTTGCTCTTCCTGGGCACTCCTCAGAGGAGCCCAGGGCCACATTCTCGGGAACACGTGAAGGCTCAGAGGAAGTCCCACCTCGGAACCCGTGACTGTAAGGGCTTTTGTCTTTATAATGTCAGGAGACATAATGGCCCCCAGATGAACCACTCCTGTCTGGGGGTCTTAAATAGAATGGGAGGTGGGTTCCCCTTTGGGAATCTGATGAAGGTTGTGGTCCTGCCTCAGGAAACGCACTCCAGTCCACTGAGGGATCGGCAGTCACTGGGAGAACTGGAAGTATGGCCTGGGCTCCGTGCAAGGTTGGAGCTTCTGATGGGTGACACCTTGGGTTTAGTTGTGAGGCTGAGGCAGAGAGGTTGAGCACCGGATCAGATGAACTCCGTGTCTCAGGCCTCCTTCTCTAGAACGAGGGTTAATCTTAGTTTTCTATGTCCAAGCTTGCACTCTGTAGTTTGATTCTTACAGGCTCTCATTTCAACTACAAAAGGCGAGGGTGGGATGATCTGAGAGAATAGCATTGAAACATGTATATTATCAAGTGTGAAACAGCTCGCCAGTCCAGGGTGGATGCATGAGACAAGTGCTCAGGGCTGGTGCACTGGGATGACCCAGAGGGATGGGGTGGGGAGGGAGGTGGGAGGGGGGATCAGGATGGGGAACACATGTACACCCATGGCTGATTCATGTCAGTGTATGGCAAAAACCACTACAATATTGTAAAGTAATTAGCCTCCAACTACTAAAAATAAAGAAAAAACAAACAAACAAACAAAAGCAAACTAAAATTCCCAAACCATCACTTGGGGTTATTATTAGTATTGTTTTTGTATCTTTTTATTATGAGCTACTTTTATTGTGGTAAAATATGTACAATATTTACCATTTTAACCATTTTTAAGCGTATAGTTCCGTGGCATGAAGTACATTCCTACTGTGCAGCCATCACCACTGTCCATCTTGAGAACTTTTTTCATTTTCCCCACCTGAAACTCTGTCCCCGCTAAAAGACAGCTCTCCCTCTCTTCTTCCCCACAGCCTTCTAATCTTGGTGGATCATTCATTTTGCTTCAAACTTTCGTGCTGCCAAACAATGGCTTGACTTGGGAGTAATGGTCACCATTTTCTTTCCTGGACCTGGATAATCTAATCTGTTTTATCAACAGGACTGTGCCTTCAAGACCACAGAGATGCTCTGACCTCAGGAAGTTGTGTCCTGGACCACTGCTTGCTCCCACTTCTGGCTTTGTCATTCCCACTCAGCACTGACAGCTTGTAACACTTCACAAATTGATCAGTTTAGGACCACACTGATCCTGCGGCTTGATCTTGAAACAGACAGTGTAACTTGTATTTATTCACTTTGGGGGTGATAATTTCCTCGAGAGACGGTCGAGTTGGTATCCTGTGCTCAGTGCCAGCCGTCCTGGCCAAACACTCGGTCTGGCTGGTTCAGTATCGAGGCTTGAACTTTTATGTTCTAGGTGTAGTTGGGGCAGAGCTGTACATTTTCTAAGAGAAGCAGGGTCACGTAACTAATGAAAGCGAGGATTTAGGGAGAGAAGTTGAACCCCTGCTGTCCTTCAGAGTAGGAAAAGTCCAAGCAAACCACAGAGGTTGCTGCTTGAGCACATGGGGCTCTACCTTCCAGTCTTCCCTCATTTTTCCAGAAGAGGAACCTGGGGCTCAGAAGATGAAGTAACTTGTCCACAGCACTGTGACCATTGGTGGTGTGTCCCCTGTGTGAGGACTGTGGCCCATGAGACACAGTGTTCCCACGCCGTGCGTGCTGGGGGGCTCCAGAAGTGAGTGGAATGACCGGGGGTCAAAGCACAACCACCGTCTGTGCCAGGCTGTGGAGCTCAAAGTTTAGGTGTTCTGGCGCTGTGGTTGGCATCAAGAATCGGTAGAAGGGGTGAAAAATAATCTATGTGTTTTGTTACTTAAGTCACCAACAATACACTGCTTTCTGTCAAAAGTGGGTGGAGCTAAGGTCTGTACCCAAGGGCACGTGTCACATCTGGGTCTCCTGGCACTGGTGGGTGCAATGAGAAGCGGGACCAGGTTAGGGTTAGGGTTATGAGGATATCATTTTATTCAGTACCCTGACCACATAGGATTTTCACTTAGCCAAAAAAAAAAAAAACACTGAGATTTTATGATAGGTTCCATTATTCAAAAGATACACATATATACATATCTATCTTGTCAGTAACAGACAAAAACAGTGTGACACTAATTAAAAGATATATATGATTAGGAAAAAGAATAGGAAGAAATATAGCCAAACCTAAATAGTGATTATCTCTCAAGGTAATTAACATTAAAGTAATACTTTTCTCTTTTCAATCTCCTTTATAATAACCATTATTACTGTGATAATCAGAAACAGAAATGTAAATTCAAAAGTTATACAGGGATTTAAAAATATTTTTTCCAATTCTACTTTCTTTTCTTTCTTTGTTTTTACAAATTGATATTTAGTAAATTTGCAGAGTTCTGCAACTACCACCACTATCTAATTTTATTTATTTATTAAAGTTTTTTTTTATATACACCATTTTAAAAGGGCTTCCCAGGTGGCTCAGTGATCAAGAATCCACCTGCCAATGCAGGAGATGTGGGTTCTATCCCTGTGTCGGGAAGATACCCTGGAGAAGGAAATGGCAACCCACTCAAGTATTCTTGCCTGGGAAATCCCGTGGACAGAGGAGCCTGGCAGCCTACATACAGTCCATGGGGTCGCAAAAGAGTCAGATATGGCCTAGCAATTAAACAACACCCAACTTTTAAAAAAGTATTTTTGAATTTGTTACAATATCATTTCTGGTTTATGTTTTGGTTTTTTGGCTGAGAGGCATGTGGGGTCTTAGCTCCCTAACCAGGAACTGAACCTGCACCCTCTTCTAGCAAAGGCAAAGTGTTATCCACTGGACCACCAGAGACGTCTCCAAATGATATCTCTGAGGCTCATCCATGTTATACCAAGAATCATTACTTCATTCCTTTTTATAGCCGAATAATACTCCATTCTGTTGATTGACCATGTGTCCTTTATCCATTCACTAGCTAATGGACATCTGGGTTGTTTCTACTTTTAGTCTGCTATGAACAATGCTGCTATGAACAACTGCACATGAGAAACCAGATTTTCACGCACTACAATGTCCCTAGACTGGTAAGATCAGACCCCAGTACATCTCCTCAAGAGAATGACCTTAGAAGAATAGGCTCCACAGTTGGCTGGGCTGGCTTCACATGTAAAGAAGGTTGAATCTCAGCCAGAATGTCTGGAAGTGAGCTCTGAGAAGTGCAGGAAGGCAGTAGACTTCTGTAGTCTCTGGGCTAGAGGTGTGCAGCACGTGTCTTACACTGGGAATCACACATCCAGGTGGTTTTACATGGGGAGTAGTGTGCAGATTGAGGCTGCCTGCAATGGAGAATAATATGCAGGACGAGAAAGTGAGAGGAGGGAAAGACAGGAAGCTCATTTCTGAGCTCCCCGGACTCTGAGCATCAGGACTATTCTCTATCATGTCCTATTGGAATAGCTACCTGGTAGATTTTAAAAAAGTTTATTTATTATTGTTATTATCTGTGGTGAAGGAAAAGGCAGTGTTTATCGGAAAGCGCCACACAAGGAGAACGGGAGGCTCCTGCTCAAAAAGCCTGAACTCCCTGGGTTGAGTTTTGAATGAATTCAGGTTGATTTGAAAATTGCTCTTTCCATACTTACAATCATGTATGTTTACATTTCCGTATGTTTCCCTCTATTTTGAGAACAGTGTCCTCTCTTTCCCCACCTGGGGGAGAAACATGTGTGTATGTGGGATGCAGTATCTGCGGAACTCAGAGCAGGGAGTCCACTCCAGGGACCAGGAGGGAGACCTGAGCTGGGCGTCTCAAGGAAGCTTGAGGCCCAAATTCTGGGAGGAAAATCGGGAGGATGGGCCAATCCATGGGGAACCACAGTTCACATGTGGCCCCTAAGTGAAGGCTGGGCTCCCCTGCTGGATTCTGAGTTTGTTAGGGCAAGGTGCTTGGGTGGGGCAATCTACTCCCCCGAGTTCCCTCTGCATGTCTGGGCATCTGTTGAACCTTTGCTAAGTAGCTGTGAGCAAAGAAATGCCAGGTGTTTCATTTCATGTGAGCAGGGCTCTAAGCTACCTTTACCTGTGCTCACAGTGCGAGTGAACCAGGACCCCTCTCTGCAGGGTCATTCTTCATATTACCCAGTTCATCCTTATGTTCTATTTACTATGGCTCTGCAGGATCACTATTTTACAGGTCCGCTTGTTGGTTTTTTTTTTTTTTTTTTTGGCATGTGCCCTGTAAGCCAAGAATCTTGTTGCTTTTTAATTCATAAGCATTTTTTTTATTGCTGTGTTAATAGAGATCTTGCCAATCTCATTTTATATTCTGAAAACATTTAGTAGTAAACCAACCAAAAACTTGGTAGGAAATAGATTTGCAAACTACAGTGCCAGGTTTCCATGGTTAATACTTGATGTAGAACTGAGGCAATTATTCACATAGCTCAGACTCAATTCTTTAGGAGGAGAAATAATCTGAAACCTGAAACTGTTTTTTTTTTTTAAATTCCAGTGTTTGGCTTTTTTGCTTCCATCTTATGGACTTTAAAGAAAAGGCAAAAATAGGGGAAGAATTGATTTGGAGGCCGTTTCTAAACATGACAATTTCATTTCATTCATTCAGCCCATAATTATTTATTGTGACTTTGCCCTGTGCTGGGTTGGCTAAGCACAGAAGTCAGTTGTGCAGGGTGTCTGTTGTTGAAATACTAGCCATGTGGCAGGAACAGATATGTAAACTGATGCAAGATAATGCTGTAAGTACAGGAAGAGGAATGAGGGTAAAATATCACGGGAGCTTATGACGTGGAAGAATGAACTGTCTGGGGATAGCTCAGAAGTCTCCATAAAAAGATGGCTGGAAACAAGAACACTTTGTGAGGCTGGAGAAGGCTCTTCTAGGAGGAGGAAATCCTGTGCTAGAAGTTGTGGGAAGAAGCGGTCATAGACTTTTCAGCTGGATGTTGGCCTTGATGAAAGCTGGGATGCTGGAGGCAGGGAGAGGAGAGGACTCGAGTGAGGAGGGAGGGCACAGAGGAGCAGCTGGGAGGCCGGGGCAGTAACTGGGAAGACCAACAGTGGGGGCTTAGGTGAGGGCTGTGGGGATTCGAGAGCAGAGGCTGGACTGGGAGTGAGCGTCAGTGGCAATGGGGTTCCAGCTTGGGGACCTTGCAGGTGGTGACGCTATTACCCAAGCTGGGGAAGAGGGAACACCTAGGAGGACGATCTAAGAGACCCCTTGGCAGGATGAATTGAGCTGGCAGAGATGGGCATTTGCAGACAGCATTCTAATGCTCAAATCAGTTTTTTTTTTTCCCTCCAATGAATGTTTGAAAACACTATGTTTAAGATGGTTGATTTGACTGGTCAGCGTGGAAATGTCCTGCTGTCAGATAGATAAAGGTTAGCTTACCTCTTCCCATTCAGAAAGAACAAGCTCCATGCATTGATGCCAATGGAGAAGGCAGCATTTTCTGGCTAATTTTCTGATTCAGAGCCCTACTCTCAGTAGAGGGCTCTGCAGCCCATCCCTTCTCTAGAAAAATGTTCAGACCGTCACTAGCATAGTCATCAGATGACACTTCATAGTTTGCTTCAGATACTGATGATTTTGTAATGATACATTTAGAAAAATCAGTCCGTGACTCAGCTCAAGTAGGCTCACTTATTTAAATTTTATGATATTTAAGGGCTTGTAAGTCACCAGGAAGTTTGCATTCAGGATTTCCCATCTTTGTAACAGCTCAGCAGGGCAGGTGTTTATCTGCATCCTGTAGGTACGGAGACAGGCTCAGATGGTGCTCAGCCGAGCTGGGGTGCTGCTCTTTCTGAGGGGAGCAGAGCACCAGGCCCCCCTCTCTCTGGAGTGTATTTTCTGCTACACATGGCTCTGATCACAGCCCTTCTATTACCAGATCTCAAGAGTTCTTTTATTGGGCTATTTTGTCAGTGACAAAATTGGAGCTAGTATTTTCAAAGTGATTGATATTTTACTGGTACTTGAAGTAACGAGGAATGATGGCTGGGTCTTCAATGTATTTTTCTTCCTCAATTACTATAACAGCTGAGATAAGGGGTGTTAAACTGGCTTAATTGGGTTGCCATCATAACTAATGGCTTGATTTTATCCAAACTAGCATCTTTTAAGTAGAATTAATCTAAATAATTTTACTACATCCCCAAGCAGGCTTGGTTGGTCTACAGAAAGAGAAAGACGATAAATGGAGGCACCATTTTGAAGTTCAGATTCCCCCGTCATTCCCGGTTTGGGGGCCGTTGTTATCCAGTAGTTCAGTGGTCATTTCACTTATGGGGCAAAATTACTTTTTTTCTTTTTGAATCAATTTAAAAGTCCTTTGTA
Organism: Dama dama; assembly: GCF_033118175.1. NCBI lineage: Eukaryota > Metazoa > Chordata > Mammalia > Artiodactyla > Cervidae > Dama > Dama dama. The sequence continues at coordinate 16,225,175 of NC_083684.1, read as the reverse complement.
CAATATTTCAATTTTGATGGGCTGGCATTATCAGATCATCTATTATATAGGCGACTGAGGGAAAAGACAAGTTAGGACATGATAGATCTTAGCTCGTGAAAAATCATGATCTTATTCTATTCCATTTTAATGGTACAGCTGTTACACTGGGTTCTCTGTCTATGTTTTCTTGGTTGCCCACAGCACATTTTTCACCAACAGACTCAAACATACTTTATACAAGTTGCTAAGTCATGAAAACATGCTGCTGAATTTAGCCATAACTGGGCTTGTTTTTTCCCCTTATTCTTTTAAATGAAAATAGATGGGGATGCAACACTTGATAATCATATAAAGACTTCATATGGACGCTAGAGATAGTATGTATTTCCTGGCTCAAACTATCTCGTATGCACTGAGCCTTAGAAAGAACTAATGGGGATAATTTTTTTCTTTTTTCTTTAAACTCTGCATAAGCTGGGTGCTGGAAAGCAAGGGCATTTGAACTTCTTGAAGCAAAATACTTGTCTTTGGCCTTTGGAGTCACAGTTTAAGATCTGAGGGTATAAGAGCCATTCGATAACAGTCATGGAACACTGAACCCTACCCAATTTCAGAACAGGAGGAGGAGTGAAAGCTGAGGTTATAGATGAGAAGGAGGCAGGAAGACCAGCCTGAGGGAGTCCTGAGCAGAAGGCAGGGAGCCAAGAAGCAGTGGCCAGCTCTGCCCTTCCTGCCCAGGACAAGCCCCTTGTTGGGGGGGGGGGGGCGGGCAGTTCCTCGATTCCGAGGAGAAATTGCTTGTGGCAGCTTTCAGCCCACATAAGACAGTGAGACTCACATCTGACCTTTCTGGTGATTACCTGAGCAGGAGCGATATAACCACCTGGGATTTGCCCAGTGCTAATTGCTGCAGCTTTGCCTCCTTGTCAGCACAGCCCCAGAGGGATGCCATCTGACTGCACTCTTGAATGCTCTCTCTCTGCATCTTGGTATTTTCCTTATGAGTTATTAACATTATTTTCTCCCCCTTTCTTAAGACAGGCCAGCAATTCTGTGTTTGTTAAGTCTTTAATGAAGGAGTTCCTGTACTCTGAAGACACTGTCTTAACCTTTTCAGAAAATCTGGACCACATAAGGTAAATGACAATATCCATCTTTAAAGATAAAATGCTTGCCAACAGGAAAGGTCACACCTTATTAATCTATAGGATGAAAGGCTGTACTCTTCCAATCATTTAACGACAGCAGCCTGTTCTGCTTTAGTCAAACAAAAGCATTTCACTTATTAAAAAAACAAGGTTGTTGGGTAATTTATAGCTCATTAAAATTGATACCAGTTTACAAAAATTGCCTTGTACATCCTTGAGGGATCTGTGGGTTGCAACCTAGCCTCTATCTGTAGCCTCTGTCTGTGTCTTTTCCTCCTCAAATCATCTGTATCCCAGGCATTATCAATATTATTATGAAGTGCTATTCTACATATATATACATACATATATATAGATTCACACTGGAGCTGCAAGCAAACAGGTCCAAAGGGTTTTTAACTTCTGTTAAAGAGTTTTCTCTTTAACTCTTCTAAAACTTCTAAAAGTTTCTCTAAAACTCTTCTGTTAAAGAGTTTTTAACTCAGGATAGATTTGCAGCCCTGCTTCTGACTTTTTTTTTTTTTACATTCCTCTATTCTGATCTCACAGCTTCTAGTCTCTAAAGTGAAGTGAAGTCGCTCAGTCGTGTCCGACTCTTTGCGACCCCATGGACTGTAGCCTACTAGGCTCCTTGGTCCATGAGACTTTCCAGGCAAGAGTACTGGAGTAGGTTGCCATTTCCTTCTCCAGTCTCTCAGAGATTTGTAAAAGATTCTCTTTTGATGCTGCCTTCCCATTGTTCTGAACTGAATGAGTAGAGCTTGTGTAGGAGTTGTCATGGCGTCACTTCTGCTTTTTGCTAAGTGTTACAGGACTGCAAACTGCACACTTTGCCTTATTCCCTCTGCAGACGTCCTGTCACTCCACTCTCCTGGCACAACTGCCCCCTGCCCTCCAGCAGCTGGGGATTGTCCTTCCTTAGAATGACAAGATGCTGAGTCTAGCTCGAGGGTACCGGTACGTAGAGAACACACGAATGGTTACAGTCTCCTGGAGAAGGCACAGTGGGCCAGGGACATGCTTTCTGTGCAGTTATATAGATATATATATTTCTTAGGTAGTACTGAAATATAGAAACATTCATTTTCTATAAAGACACAGCTTGAAGAAACTGCAAAATCTGAGCACACCCAGGTAGTGAGTCCAATATATATAAGATTAAGAAACTCCTCTGGAGTTCCTTACAAAACTAAACATAGAGCTACCTATACATATGATCCTGCAATCCCACTCCTGGACACATATGCAGAGAAAATCATAATTTGAAAAGATAAATGCACCTGGATGTCCATTGCAGTAATATTTACAATGGTCAGGACATGGAAGCAACCTAAAAGTCCGTCAACAGATGAATGGATAAAGAAGATGTGATATATATACACAATGAAATATTACTAAACCTTAAAAAAGAATGAAATAATGAATGAGTTTGCAGCACCATGGATGAAACTAGAGATTATCATACTAAGTGAATTAAGTCAGACAAAGAAAGACAAATATCATATGATATAGCTTATATGTGGAATCTAAAAAAAAAAGATAGAAATGAAATTATATACAAAACAGAAACAGAAACAGAAAACAAATTTATGAGTACCAAAGAGGAAAGTGGGGAGAGGCATAAATGAGGGCTTTGGGATTAATAGATACACACTACCATATATAAAACAGATAAACAATAAGAACCTTCTATATAAAACAGGGAAATACACTCAGTATTTTGTAATGATCTATAAGGGAAAAGAATCTGTAAAAGAACATATATACTGTCTTATAGTTATATACATAGTTACTTACAGCATTGTGAATTAACTATACACTTCAGGTAAAAAAAGTCCCTTAAGTAATGCTGAAGCAAGAGTTAGTTTGGCTTGTTCAACCTTGATGTAAATGGAATCACTCAGTATGTGATCTTCTGCTTCAGCCTTCTTTTTGCTCAGTGTTGTTTGCAAGATTCATTCACTTGTTGTCAATAGCTGCACATCATTCATTCTCAGTGCTGTATAGACCCAACTGTGTGAATGTACCATTCATTTATTCTACATTTGTTGGGCATTTGGATAGTTTCCAATTTTGAGCTAGCATTAATAGTGCTGGTTGTTACACTCGGGTGTGTGGGTTTTGGTGAAGAGATGCATGCGTTTCTGGTGAATGTATAGTAAGGCATGTGATTCCTGGTCACAGGGGATGCATATGTTCAGTGGTATTTGACACTTGCAGCTTCCCGAGTGGTTGTACCAGATCACACTTCTCCCAGCTGGATGGGAGAGCCCCAGTGATTTCACATCCTTGCCAACACTTGGCATTCCCCATCGTTTCAGTTCAGTCATTTTGTAGGTGTGCTGAGTTTTGAATGTCATGGTATTTCCTTGATTAATTTGTATTTTAATTCATATTTGCATAGTTTAATTTTTATTTCCTTGATGAGTGTTGCGCATCTCTTCATACCTTTACTGCCATTTGTATATCTTTCGTAGTGAATATCTGTTCAAGTCCCTTACCCATTCTTCTTTGTGTGGTGTCTTTTGCATACAAGTCCCTTGTAGCTTCAAAACGTGGCAAATGTCTTAAAGAGAGAACGGCTGTGTGTTTAAGGCGAGTTTGCTTGCTTTGTTAGGTCTTTGTTTCCGTGAGACCCTGGGAGATTTCACTCTACCCTTTAAAAGGCATTTATCTATAACCATGTGGTTAAGGGCCCTCAGGTCTTCACTTTGTCACACCAGTCACATAACTGTTACAAGTATTTCTCATTTATTTCTCTCCATCCTAGGCCTTGCCTGGATCAAGCCTGATCCTTGCCCAAAATCTAAAATGGCCCCCGAGAGGTAAAAGTGGCTAGGGGCCTTATACTCTTTTTAGAACAGTTCTTTCCATTTTTCTATTTTAGTTTTTAGTTGATTTAGGTGTCACTGCTTCTGCAGCTCTCTGATGCCTTTACAATGAAGACTTTTGTGATCTATCCACATTTTTCTACTTTTCGCAGTAGGGACATTGGGTCTACCATATCCTACCAGAAAGTTCCCACAGCCATGAATTTTATTGACATGTTTTGGCATAAATTCCCGAGGGGCTCCTTGCTTGTGCTGTGCTTAGTCGTTCAGTCGTGTCCAACTCTTCAAGACCCCACGGACTGCAGTCCACCAGGTTCCTCTGTCCATGGGGATTCTCCAGGCAAGAATACTGGAGTGGGTTGCCATGCCCCCCTCCAGGGGATCTTCTCAACCCAGGGACTGAACCCAGGTCTCCAGCATCTTTACCAGCTGAGCCACAAGGGAAGCCCAAGAATACTGGAGTGGGTGGCCTTTCTCTTCTCCAGGGGATCTTCCCAACCCAGGGATCAAACCAGGGTCTCCTGCATTGCAGGCGGATTCTTTACCAGCTGAGTTACCAGGGAAGCCCTTGACTGCTTGTTTGAAGAGAATCAATTTATTTTGCTTTAGCTTCCCTCATGATACATGACAAAAATTTATTATACTTTCATCCCATCAAATACACTGTATTTCTATAAAATTAATAAAATAAAAATTCTTACTTTGTTTAACATTGAGACATCTGTTAGTACTATTAACTTTGATCTCACAGGTAAGTGTTGGTTTTTCCTGGTGGAACATAATATCCAGAGATAAGTTTTTGGTGAGTGACAAGGCGACTTTAAACAAAAGTTTCTCTGATTTATGAGATCTTTTAAAATTTATTCTCTTTTTTGCTCTAAGTCTTTTGGGCCTTGTTCAAGATTATCATCTCTAATGATGGCTCTGTATAGTGATGCCAACCTGTTTTTTATTTGCCATTCCATCTTCAGGGACATTTCTAAACTTTGGAAACATCTGTGATGCCAGATTTTGAATTTCCTTGCCTGATATTAGTATTAACGGAGTTAGAGAAGAAATACATTTCAAACTGTATATTCCTTGAGGTCCATTCTTTCCTTCTTATAACCCCACTAGGGTGGGACTGACATTTATTGAACATTCCATATGACTCTTGATGGGAACTGTAGAGGGCCCAGCACTTCATCTTCTCACAACAACCTTATAAGCAGAAATTATCTTCCTTATTTTGTAGGAGCTGAATCTCAGAATCTATAAGCAGCTTGCCCAGTCACACCTGTCTCTGGCAAAAATTAAAGTTTACTTCATTTCTAGGTTTTTTTTTTTGATGACTAATTGCATAAAATATTCAAACTTCCTTCATGGTGTTCTTAGCTGAGAATTTTCTCTACATGTACAGATACATTTACGTGGTTCTTGGAACTCTGAAGTCATTACTTCAGCTGATCCTCACTGACACCATTTGTTGGAATAGCATTTTAAACCTCCACTGCTGATCCCTGTCTAGACTTGCTCCTTTCACAAAACATATCTGCTCTGATGACACCCGTCTCTCTTGCATCGGGAGTCCCTGAGAAAAGCCTCTCCTGGCCTCTATTTTATCCTGCCTTGCAGCATCTCATGGGACCATTTCAGCATCCACCCCATACAGACACTGTGGCAACAGTCTTCTGAAACCAGTTCTGTTTCGGTTAATGGACTAGATTTCTGACTAGAAACTTATCATCACCTTTCTCTGTTTCATGTTGAGTATGTGTTGTTTTCAAAGCCTTGTTTCTTACATCCAGATGTTTTCTGGATTCACCCTTTCTAATTCACTTCTGTTTCCACCAGGCTGCATGATCCCTTTAACTAAGACACGCGTGATGGCTTTCAATGTGTTTCCTGTTGAAAAATGTGTTTCCCGTGACTGAGCAGACTGAGTCTACCCAGACTACTTCCACCGCTTCTCTTACCTTGATTTCTCCACGGCTCTCTAGGGCTGCCTTGCCTCATGTCTCACCATGACCTGACTGATCTCCACACTGCTGTGGGGGTTACCTTCCTAAAGTACAGAGTTATCCTGGAGGAGTTTGAGAATCAAAGAAAACTTCTCGGCATGGCCTGTGGAGAACGACCTAATGTATTATCTATTCAACAAACACATGAGTGCCCGCTCAAAGTCTGGCATGTGATAGGAGCTGGGCATTCCACACAAGATCCAGTTCCCTTCTCTCTGTAAATATGGAGTCTCCAGTCACACTGAGCAACGTTTCAGGGTCTCACATATCCACTTTCTTTCAGGCTTCTAGCAGAACGTCTTACCCTTTCTCAACTTATCCTTCATCACTCGGCTTAGAGATCCCCTCAACTAAGAAGCTCCCCATGACCACTCTGAGAATGGATGGTCTGGGGCTCCTCTGGTTAATTCCCGTAGGACAGCTATGATGTTCTTTGGTCATCTCCTGCTTGCTATTCTAACTCACAATAACTCGTTAGCTCGCTGAGCACAAGGATGATGTACTGTTCATCTCTGAGTCTCCAGGACCACAACAGGGTCTGGTCCAGCTCTCTGCTGATGAGTGTCCATGTGCTCTTTCATCATGTCACTTTCCTCCTCAAGAGCATGTGGGGTCCTGTGGGTGCCTGCTTCCTCAGACGACTTGTTTTGAAGACGTTTTCCATATGCATCCAAATGAATTTCTCCACATTTAGGCACAGGGGATATAACCCTTTTCTTACCTCCCATGCCACACTCCCTTTTAGTTTTGATTCCACCACTCTGTGGCCCCAGGTACCCCACCTCTGACCCTGTAACCTACCCCAATCCTCCCCGCCTCTCAAGGCCAGACTCTAAGGTGGACTCACTGTGGAGCCCACTTTGCCTACTGTGAGGCACACCGATCGCTCACTTCTCAGATGTGCTCTCCTATCTGGTGTGCATGGAAGTACCCAGCCTCTGAGAAGTCTCAGTTCACCCATTAAGGGAATGAAGGCACATATAAATATCCATTTCAATGCACTTACAGGACTCAGAACTGAGTCTTCAGCTATCAACAGCTGGCTTCCAGGAATTACAGGGACAGTGAAACTTCTTATGTGATTGATACAGTAGACATCTCAGCTTAATATACTTGAAAATGAATTCTGATCCCCCTCATCTCAACCAGTAGCAAATCCTGTTAGCGTTGCATCTGAAATCTACAGACTATCTCCAGAATCTGACCCCTTCTCATCCCCTCCTCTATTAGTGGTCCAACCCACCATCTTCCCTAGACTGTCCTCAGTTTTCCTAAGAGGTGTCCCGACTTCGGTCTTATTTCCTTGTCTCAAACAAGGCAGCAGAAGGATCGTGGCACTTGGCAATGGTGTCCATTTCACACAAAGTAGAAGCCAGGGGCCCACGCGACCCTCCACGATCCTCATCCTGGACCACTGCCCTCTCTGCTCTGGCCTCCAGCCTCCTTGCTCTTCCCTAAGATTGAGGGGTCCCATCCCCACTTCCTTCATGTTTTGACTCAAACGCCACTTCTTCAGTCAGCCTCTCAGGGCTGTCTAGTTAAAACTATAGCATCCTTTTGTTTGCTATCTCTTCTTCCTGTTTCCCTGTTTCATACATAAATAGTATTCCTTTTTCTTCCCCAAAAGCACATTATGTATTTTAGTCAGATTCCTTCCTTTCTCCATGAGTATGCCAGCCGCACCAGGACAATGATCTTTGTTTGTTCACGACTCTATCTCCAGTGTCTGGAACAGAGTCTGGCTTGTGGATATTGTATTATTAGCTTCTGAATGAACAGGAATTGTTTTGTGATTACCAAGGTACTAGCTGAGGGGACTTGATGTCTTTCTGTGGTGTATATCATAACAGGAACAAAGCTATGGGGACAATTCAATCATCAGGATCTGTGATGTCCCCTGGGATTTTCTTTCAACTTGCATTAGGGAAAAGAACAGTCCCTGTAGATGAGAACAGGAGCCAGGATGAAGGACATCAGCTTGGCTTCCGAGCCTTGGTGCCTGCCGGAGACAGAACAGGGTGAGCTCCCTGCTCTGACCTCTATCTAGACAAAGACCCGAGGATTCCAGGACTTGGGGGTTTTACTGACTCACTATATGTTTATGCACTTTGCTTCCCTGCCGTCACACATTTCTATTCTTACCAAGAACATCTCTAGGCCTAACAGAAGAAATGTAGAAGTGTAAAGATATATTTAGAACTGCAAAGTACACACTTATTGGAATTTAAAAAGTTGCTCACCACTGTCAGTTGCCAGGAAGAGGGCAGTGTAGACGCTGTTGTGGACGAATGGGGACTCACGGTCCAGCACAGCAGTGGTGTCGACAGTCCCGTTGATGGGGTTGATATTCAGCCAGCCTGCTGGATCCTTGTAAACAGAATACCTGAAAAAATAAAAATCCCCAAACAATGACAGATTATATTCAAAATAGATTCAAAAAATGTTCACAGAGTGCTGGGCACAAGCTCCCATGCTAGCTGCCAGATAATTTTTAATACAAATCCAAAAACATCATTAGAGTACAGTTGTTCATCCAGAAAGTAATGACTGACCATTAACTCTGGGCTGTCTCTGTGCTGAATGTTTTGTACATGCACCTCCTTTATTCCTTGTGACAAGCCTGAAAGGAAGGAGCTCACGTCTGCCCGGTTCTCACAGCCTGTCTCCTGAGTTCAAGTCCAGTTTTTTATCCCCCCATTTTACACCTTGGATGCATCTTGTATGCAGACTGGCTGGAAGAAGCACTGTCATGAAGTTACGGGCAGGGCACATGGATGCTTGGGAGAAGAGGGAATTACCTGTGATGGAGGGTAACCCTGGGGTCCTCACAGAGGATGCAGCATCTGAACTGAGACAGATGGAATGGGGGGATGTTGTCAGAGAATGAGAGGACAGACACGTTGGGGAAAGAAGAATATGAATTAACATGGAACAGAGATAGGCACTAAAATATTAGTTCCACAGTAGCAAGGATATCTGTTTACTGTCATGACCCCATCTCCTGGAACACTGCTTAGCACATATACAACACTCAATAGATAGTTGTTGAATGAATAAATATTTAGGGACCAGAAAGTAGATGGTTGTGGTTGGAACATAGCTTCTCCAGGGGAAACTGAAAAATGAATTTGGAGGGACAAATTACAAAGAACCTGAATCATTTAAGGGGTTTGAATTCTAGATATATGGGAAACCATCAAATAATTTTCAAATGTTCTACACACACTACTTTATTTAAAATAGATAATCAACAAGGACCTATTGTATAGAACAGGGAACTGTGTTTGCTCAATGTTCTGTAGTCACTTAAATAGGAAAAAAACATTTGAAAAAGAACAGATGCATGTATATGTATAACTGAATCACTTTGTTGTGCACCTGAAACTAACATGACATTGTTAATCAACTACACTTCAATATAAAATAAAAATTAAAAAGAATGTTCTTATTATTTTTGAGGCTGTTATAAAAGTAACACAAGCTCATTGTAAGAAGTTCAAGCAATAGAAAGGTACATTAAGTAAGAAATGAGAGTCTTGTCTGTCTGGCTGAACATGACCTGGATGTCTTTGACCTGGGTGGCTAAGGAAACGTGGGCAACTAAGAGGATGCTAGATGCTATAGACCTTATGATTGTCTTATTTTTTCTATTATTAAACTACAGGCTGTAGATTTCTTAGTTTTCCCTGAACTTTGGCCATTTTAAACCAACTTGTATATTAAAAAAAAACACTTAAGTAGGATGTTTTATTTTTTAAAAAATTTAGCACTTTGACTTTTTGCCAAGGAAAACAATAAATATTAAACCAGTGGGAAAGCAAACCAAATCAAAACAAAAACAACTCCATCCCCCCAACCCCCACAAAACACACACCTGGAGAGATAAATGCCTTTGCCAAGGTCAACGGCTAGTGTGTAGCAATGTTGGGATCTGAACTTGGAGCCAGGGCCCTGCCCTTAACCTCCATACAAGCTCTGCCCAATCGCACATGTTGTCAGCATCACAGGGGAGTGAAAGGTAATCGACTTCGGAGTGAAGAAGACTCAGATTTTCTGTGAACCCATTTCCTCCTCTGTTAGGTGGGACAATCCCAGTGGCCTCAGTGGTGGCTGTGAGGGTCAAGTGAGGCCTGACTCCAAGGGGCTGCTGGGTGTGCCACTGGACACCAGGCCAGGCCCAGCACGCTCTCTTGATGTGACCCACTGCGTCCCCCGGAGTGTTTTGGAAATGCGTGACTTGGTGAGCCCTGGGGAAACAAGGCTTTGAAGCCGAAACAGTGACGGGGAACAGATGGAGAGAATGAACGAGGCTAACGGAGGTTTTCTCACCACTCTCGATGCCTCAGTTATCATTTCCATATTTCTTCAAAGCAGAAGAAATGTATAAATTACTCCTGAGAGCGAACTGCTTTAAAAACATCCGCCATTCAGCTTGATAGTAATTTACACTTCCAGCTGGCAAGATGCTATCTGCTAAGACCCACCTGAAATGTGTCCTCTGCCCGCCCCCCTGCCCAACTGCCCGCCTGCTTTGAGTCCCCTGGTTAGAAGGGTTAGTCACGCCATCCTCTCGTCCTTGCTGGGCACACGCATGGATGAAAATGCCTGTAAGAGCAGCGTATGGGCCCTCATAGGCCTGCCACCTTCACCAGTTTCTCAACACCTTCACCAGTTTCTCAACGTCAGGACGAGGTTCCAGTTGGCTGTATTATGCATGCTTGCTGTACCTGGCTTGTGCTCACCATTCACAGTTGGCGCCTCATTTACTTCTGTGGTTCACAGCAACCTGATCAAGTGGGTATCATCCCTCTCTAAAGATGAGATAACCAAGACTCAGAGAGGCTTCGCTACTTCCCAAAGCGACACAGCTAAGAAGTAGCCGAGATGGAATTAAACACGGGTGTGCCAGATTCCAGGCACTGGAGCCTAGCCAGGATACAGTGTGTTCATGCCCAGGACCAGGTACTTACTGGCCGCTCTGCATTCGCAGGGTGCAGTGGAGTGCCCAGAGCAGGTGGCTGCCCTTGGATGTTACTTCATTCTTTCTTTTTCGGTTGGAACATCAAGCAAATGGAAAACACGAAGAATGGTGACATTTGTTTCCCATCTTACAGGGTAACAAGTTCAAGGTTGATCCATGAGTGATTTGTGGTGGTTCAATATATTTGAAATAATGAAAAATTTAAATGGACTGTACTTTGTTCCCTGATTACTTAACTCAGAGTTTAGATTATAAATAAAAACTGAATTAAGTAATCTCGCGTTCCACCTTGGCTAAGAGCGCCCTTTTATTCTCCTGTCTTTGTTTTTGGTCCTCTGTTGCTACAGTGTTGCACCATAATGACCATGTTGGCTTCTTGTGCAGGGAAGAGTTATATTGAATAACAAGCTTACAGGGGTTGGTTGATTGGAAGCTGTCCCCTGAGAACAATGCCTGGTGGTTGAGGTCTATACCTACCACATTCCCAGTGAAAGCAAGAGCTTGAGTGGTTTTACAGGATAATACCCCGCTATTTTATTTTCTTTGAAAAATAACCAGATCTGGGAGCTTGCCTGGTGGCTCTGTGGTAAAGAATCCGCCCGCTAATGTAGGAGACACAGGTTTGATTCCTGGTCCCGGAAGACCCCACGTGCCGAGGAACCAGGATTCCGCGTGCCACAACTATGGAGCCTGTGCTCTGGAGCCCGGGAGCTGCACCACTGAGGCCCTCTCACCCTCCGGCCCGTGCTCCATCCACGAGAGAAGCTGCTGCAACGAGAAGCCCGAGCACCACAACTAGAGAAAAGCCCATGTAGCAGTGAGACTAAGCACAGACAAAACTAAATAAAAAAAATTATGTATATATGAAAAAGCAACCAGGTCTCCATCGCTGTGCTATTTAATTGCATGCCTGCTGGGCCCCTTGCCCTCCTCTGTTAGTTAATGGACTTTCTCTGTTGCCTCTTCCTACTGAGATGTTGGGGAGGTCCTCCTGGATCCCAGATCTCCTGGATGTCCATCTTCCTGCGTCCACTCAGGTTTGCAGCCATGGAAAGGGCAGGGTGGGGTCATTCCATTTACTGAGAATGCCCGAGTGCCCAGCGCTGTTTTCCCTGAACCCACGGCCTCCAAACTCAGAGCTTGTGGAGGCCCCCTGAGGTAGCTGTGCCCCCCTCCAGCCCTGGAGTGTCTACCCCCGAGGGGAAGAATGCCCAGCGCTCGTCACCCAGCCTGCACTCCCACCTCCTGGCCGACGAGCCCTTGAGACTGACTGGCCAGGCACTCTATGTACGTTTCTGCATTTTCAAAGCTGTCTCTTTAATAAACCTTTTGGCGCAAGAATACTGGTGTGCAAGACATTTTCTGTGCGCCTAGGCCTGAAAAATGCATATGCCTTATTAAATTGGAATTTCCAGGCAATTTGTCTGTGATGTGAACTTTGCTTGTTACAAGGGAAGAAAAATCAAAAAACAAGACTCCTTGCAGCCTGTGTGTAGCTTCACAGGAGCTGCTCGTGAGCTTGCCAAGGCTTGGCCTCTCCCAGGTATCAGCATCAAACACGCAGGGCAGGCTGATCGGTAGATCAGGCCAGTGGGGAGGCAGGGCGGGGGGCATCTAACCACGCTCCAGGCCCGCATTGTCCTGGGAAGTGGGCTTACTGTTGGCAGGGCCCTGGCAGAGTGGGGAAGAAAGCTGCCTGGCCAGAGGACTTCCAAGCCAGGGGCCCAGCTCTCTGGGGGCCTCAGCGTTGGTGGGAAGGAGAGAGAGACTTTGACAGAACCCCTCTGCAGGCTTCCTGGGTTCACTTCCACTGCACTGAGGATGCACATTTGTTCAGCATGGGATAGCAAGATCCTTGCTATTATTTTAGACTTAAAAATATTACAAAGTAATTATCCTCCAATTAAAATAAATAAATTAGTTAAAAAATTTTGCAAAGTAATATAGCTCCTCACTTAATTCCAGCCCAATGGGCCCCCTAGGTTAAATGAAATATCTGCTTGGGTGATTCAAATCAACCACTTTATTTATAAACAGAACTGGAGAGAGTTCCCGGCTGAAGGATACACAGTGTTCTGGCACAGCTCAGGCAGCTGTGGCTCTGAGAACGTACTTCACGTCTCCTGACAAAGCACACGGAGGAGACGGGAGGACACGTGGTCCCAGAGTCCAGGCTCAGGTACGTGACACGGGCCGGCACAGGGTCCTGGAGAGATGGGGACGGCGCTCTGTCCTGCTCCACAGGACCCAGGGCCCAGGAAGGCGGTCTTGGTAACAGGAGGGACGTCCCCTGGATGGCGCGATGCCATAGAGGGAAGGCGTGGACAGGAAGGCTCGGTGAGTGGCCAGGCAGGACCTCTCAGGGTTGGGGAGATGGAAGTAGAGCTTGTCCAGCTTAGCACAAGGTGATGACCTTCCATGAGGACAAGGGGAGGAGCTCCCGACACCTGTAGGCTCTTCCCTGGACTGCCCTCCCAGGCATCCCAGAGCCCCTGGTGGAGTCCTGAGGTCCTCCTGCATGAGGTGCTACCAGATTACAATGCTACCATCACACTCTCCTGCCAGCTGCCATCTTGCGATGGCACATGGACCAAAGCTCGGTCGGTTCCATACAGACATTCTGACCCTTGTTGCTTAGTAGCTCATTCGTGTCCGACTCTTTGTGACCCCATGGACTGCAGCACGCCAGGCTTCCTGGTCCTTCGCCATCTTCTGGAGCTTGCTCAAACTCATGTCCATTGAGTCTGTGATGCCATCTTATCCTCTGTCATCCCCTTCTCCACCTGCCTTTAATCTTTCCCAGCATCAGGGTCTTTTCCAATGAGTCGACTCTTTGCATCAGGTGGCCCAAGTATTGGAGCATTAGCTTTAGAATCAATCCTTCCAAAGAATTATTCAGGATTGATTTTCTTTAGGATGGACTTGTTGGATCTCCCTGCAGTCCAAGGGACTCTCAAGAGTCTTCTTCAACACCACAGTTCAAAAACATCAATTCTTTGGCACTCAGTCTTCTTTATGGTCTAATTCTCACATCCATACATGACTACTGCAAAAACCATGGCTTTGACTCGACAGACCTTTGTTGGCAAAGTAATGTCTCCGCTTTTTAATATGCTGTCTAGGTTGGTCATAGCTTTTCTTCTAAGGAGCAAGCATCTTTTAATTTCATGACTGCAGTCATCATCTGCAGTGATTTTGGAGCCCAAGAAAATAAAGTCTCTCACTGTTTCCATTGTTTCCCCATATATTTGCCATGAAGTGATGGGACCGGATGCCATGCTTTTAGTTTTTGGAATGTTGAGTTTTAAGCCAGCTTTTTCACTCTCCTCTTTCACTTTCATCAAAGGGCTGTTTAGTTCCTCTTCGCTTTCTGCCATAAAGGTGGTGTCATCGGCATATCTGAGGTTATTGATATTTCTTCTGTCAATCTTGATTCCAGCTTGGACCGCCGTGATGACAAGCAGCACACAGCCCACCCCAGGAGCTCCCTTCCCACCCTTCAGTGGACCCGGGTAGGCTTGCCGTGAGTCCATCATCTGCTCTGTCATAGGAAGCAGGGGGTGAGATCATCAGTGAGTATCTTCTGCTTGGACCACTGTGGTGCCTGACTCTGCCTCTCTTCTACTTGTTACTGTCAGTTCTTCAAAGAGCAGCCAATTGAAAATTCACCATTTTTCTTTTTAAAAAAATATTCCCTTATTTATTTGGGCTGTGCTGGATCTTTGTTGCTGCGCACAGGCTTTCTCTAGGTGCAGCGGGCAGTGCCTTCTCTCTAGTTGCAGTGTTCGGGCTTCTCATCGCGGCGGCTCCTCTTGTGGAGCACGGGCTCTAGGGCCCTCGGGCTTCAGCAGTTGTGGTGCAAGGGCTCTGTTGCTCCGCAGCATGTGGAATCTTCCCAGACCAGGGATTGAACCCCTGTCTCCTGCACTGTAAGGCAGATTCTTAACCACGGTCTCATATGAGTGAGTTCCTGCTTAGAATCCTCTAGTAACCTTCCACTGGGCACAGAATAAAATCCAAACTCCTGATCATGTCTCGCAGGCTTTGCCTTACTCTCCACCCTCCTTTCATCTGTCTCATTTGCCTGTGTGTCTGATGCCTAGAGGAGTGCCTGGCACACGCGGAGCAGGCACTCAGGGGTTGGATGGATGAATGAATGAATGAAGGGACAAGCCTTCTTCAACATGGTTTGACTGACCCAGGCCTGAGCTCCCACGATACTCACTTTGGGAGACTTTAGGTAACCAACTTGAAATGAAGCAGCCTGTCTTTCTCTGATTTCCAGAACAGAGGCTGGATTTCTCCCGGGCCGTGCAGGCATGTAGATGTGCTAGTCCAGTGTCCTGTGTCTCGTGAGACTCCCCCTTGCCCATGATTATCCAACTTTACTAACACTTATTAGTGCTAATAATAAGTAACACTTATTAGAAGGCTGAAAAGCAAAATGAAACCAACTAGTCTTGGTGTTTCAGAGTGAGATGGATCAGCCCCCTGCGGCGTGTGGCCAGGTTGGGGGCCTCTCCTCCAGGGCTATACAGCTTGCAGGTCAAGTTCCGTGTCTGTCCATCAAAGGGAGGGCGTGGTCGTGTCTCTGCCAGGTGCCGTTTCCAGGGTGGGTTGTCTTGAAGAAACATGCTTGCTGGGAGAGCAAACCCGGATGTCAGAAGACCAGCAAGGCAAAGTTAATCTCCACTGCATTTGTTCTCAGACTTTATTTCTATTGGGTGATTAATTGACAGGTCATGTGTCTGCTCAGCACCTGAACATTTCAGCTCAGCTGAGACCAAGTCGAGCAGAGGTGTTGGTGCTTTTGAGAAGTGGATGAGTGAGGTTGTGGCAGAGACTACAGTGGGATAGATGGATGGCAGAGCCCGGTTTCATGCCTTGAAGGTCAGTGAGCACTGCCTGGCAAGCTGCCACCAAGGAGGTTCTTAGCAGTGTCTGCTTGGCTTAGGGGACAGGCCTTCTCCCTCTACTGGAGGCTGGGTGGCAGCAATCCCAGACACTGTCTCTTACCAAGGCTGGGCTGTGGGAGAGCCACATGGTTCTGGGGAGGAGCTGAGAGGGTCTGGGCTCCATGTGGAGAGACCTGGCCCAGAGCACATCTCCACCTGCCTTGGCCTGGCCCGTGGTCTAGAGGAGCGGTCCCTGAACAGGTGACTCTGCTGGTCCCCGTGTGGGAAGCCCTGGGTCCACCATGCCCAGCCCCGGGCACTGATGCCCTACATTTTTGGAAGACCTGCTAGGAGCCCAGAGCTCTGCTAGGGACGGGGGAGACTGCAGTGAGCAAAGCAGGAAGCTCCCGCCCCTGCTGAGGACTTTTACCAAGGGGGTTCATCGCTGATACTGCACTTGGCACACGAGGGGTGAGGGCCCAGAGGAGGGGCTGTCTTTCTCTCCCAGGTCCAGTGGTCTGTCACGTGTCCGGTCCATTGCAGGCCTTAGTCAAGGATGGGTGGGCGAATGAGCAGACGCCAGTGCGTGAAAAGTGAACAGGAAGCAAAGAGTTATAGGATTCCAAGGAGCCGGTGTCCCGGGATTTACAGGGTGTGTGAAGATGGCCATGCACCTGGTCCATGAGGGACGATGGGTAGTGCCCCGATGGGGTCAGCTGTGTGGAGTCACAGAGCTTCTGACAAGGGAGACGACACTTCTTGGGCCTCTGAGCCTCCCACTGCCCAGGGCCGCCAGCTGTTTTCTCATTCATGCCTTCCCAGACCCGAAGCCCGTAGACCTCCACCCTCCCCACTTTTGTTTTAACCGCTGGTTTCCACCGGGAATTTTGTCCCTAGCTCTCTGCTTGGCTGGCTCCTTACTACTCTTCAGACCTCAGTTCAAATGTCACCTCCTCCCTCCCAGCCCATTTCAGGGGCCTCTCCCAGGGGCTCCCCAGTCTATCATACTGTTTACTGTCCTACAGGCTGTAAGCTGCACTCAACTAATGTGGTTAAACATTGATTTACTGGCTTACTGCCCATCTTCCCGCTGGAGTATAAGTTCTACAAGAGGACAAAGGCTAGTTAGGGCCCCGCTAGTGGTGCAAGTTTAGGAAGTGTTTACTGAGTCAGTATGGATGCATTAAGGCAGAGTAAAAGAAGAGTAGTCAGCCCGTCCAAAACACTTACTTTGAGCCTTGTTTTATTTCAAAAGCAATATTTACAATGGACATTTCTCAAGGGTCTGCCGCAGCATTTAAAATTTCCCATGACCCTCTGAGATAGTCCATATGAGACTCTTTTACTCATTTTACATGTTTTCCTGTCTGAATTCTAGAAAATGAAAATTGATGCTTTCTGGATGAATCAACCTCTTCTAAGCTGACTTCCCAGAAGAATCAAAGAGAGCCCATGTAATTTTTTTGCACATGTCTTGTTTGAATGTTTAAAAGAACATCACATATGCTTTTTGAGTCTTGAACTTTACATCTAATTGTGATTAAAAGAACATCTTGGTTTAGCCAGGAAAGAAGCTTTGTCTCCAACTTTGCCAGTTCCCAAAACAACATTCTTAGAAGAAAAGAAAATCCCTTAAAACTCTCTATCCTTTGATCTAGAAATTCCTTTGCCAATAACTTAGCCAAAAGACAGTAAGGGAGCAATTTCTAAAATTTGGGAATGCTGGATTAATAAAATCAAAGCTCGCCCCTCCTTTGCAGGACTTTTCAGAGCCTTGAAAATATAAATTCGCACTGTGAATATCCCAGAAAGGGTCTCAGAACAAAGCACTACTCAAACTTATTTGGCAGTTACTCAGCTACAAGAATGTTTCTTCCATCACTGCTGAGTACAGAAAAATTTAAAAATATCAGGTAACTGTCTATCAAGGGGCTTCCCAGGTGGCACTGTTGGTAAAGGTCCCGGCTGCCAATGCAGGAGACATGAGAGTTTGATCCCTGGGCTGGGAGGAGCCCCTGGAGGAGGGAATGGCAACCCACTCCAGTGTTCTTGCCTGGAGAATCCCATAGGCTGGCAGGCTATGGTCCATAGGGTTGCAGAGTCAGACACGACTGAAGCAGCTTAGCACACATACACACAACTGTTTATCAAAAGTGACTGGTTACCCAGACAACAAAGCACTATGTAGACCTTAAAAACCAAGAGAGACACAGCGTAGCAGGATGACTATATTCAAGAAATGAAGATGACGGTGAAAACCTTACCCACTACAGAGGTTCATGTGTAGACCAGAGAATGCCCAGGGGCTAACACAGGAGGTGCTCACTGCATCCTTCTCACAAACACCAGTAACAACTTTCCTCTGGAGTCCAAGGTCAGCTTCAAAATCCCTCTCCCCATTATACCCTGCGTGCCAAGCCCTTCTTATCACACCGCTGGGCTCATAATCCCAAACCCGTTTGCCAACCTGGCTGAGAAAACAACCTTGGAAGGGGATGTTAGTGGTGGCCACATTGAGAATAACGGCAATGATGATAACAGTGATAGAATAGAAGATAATATTAACACTTACTGAGCACTAACTGTGCCAGAAGCTTCCTCAGCGCTTCACACAGGTCAACTCATATGACCCTCACCACAGCTTCATGGGGTTGGGATTACTGGCCCATTGTAGAGATGGGGGTACTGAGGCACAGAGAGGCGACGTGACTTGCTCCAGGTCACACAGCTGGTAAGCCCAGGACCCACACTCTGGGCTGAGATGCCTCCCTAGCTGACTTTGGCCTTAAGAGTAGTCGTGCCTGTGTCTGGCTATTTGGGATTTGCATCTTTCTTATTTTTTCATATCAGGATTTCTAAAACTTCTACCATGAACCTATAATCTTTTTGCAATAAAGTCCTTTTTTTTTTTTTTCAATAAAAGGTAATAATATAAAGATGTCTTCCTTTACACCCCCACACCTCCATTTCCCTCTTGGCAAAGTCAGCGTTTCTCTCCTCTGTGCAACCTTACTGCTATAGGAGGTATATTACATATGTGATCTGTGTGTGTCTACAAAAACATATATGTATTAACTTCTATTAAACAGTGTACTAGGGGGTTTGAGCTTGGTACAATAAGGGTGGAAAATAAAAAGCATATAGATTAGAGAGGAATAAGTAAAATTTCCTCCATGGGCAGATGACATAATCAGGTATAAAAATTTGAAGGAATTTAAAAAATTAATAACATGAATGTTACTTTGGCATAGTTACAAAACGCAAAGTCAATACACAAAACTCACTTGTATTAAAATGTACTAGCAAATAGTAATTGGAAAATAAAATGTAAATAATATCATTTAAGGTAGTCAAGACCTGTAAAATTCTTAACAAAATATATACAGGACCTATACTCAGAAAACTAGAATACATTGCTAAGACAGATTAGAGAAGTCCTAAATAAATGGATATACCATGTTCATGCTTACAAAACTAAATACTGTTATGAGGTGAATTCCCCCCAAAGTTATTTGTAGATTTAATACAATCTTAATAAAAAATTTAGTTTTTTGCATAAAAATATTTATGTATGTATTATATTATACATGATATGTAATACTGTATATGGTGTATGGATACACATACAATGTATTAATTACACACTTGTTAGGGTTTCCCTGACAGCTCAGTTGGTAAAGAATCCGCCTGCAATTCAGGAGACCCCAGTTCTATTTCTGAGTCAGGAAGATCCCCTGGAGAAGGGATAGGCTCCCCATTCCAGTATTCTTGGGCTTTCCTTGTGGCTCAGCTGGTAAAGAATCCACTGCAATGCAGGAGACTTGGGTTTGGTCCCTGGGTTGGGAAGTTACCCTGGAGAAGGGAAAGGCTACCCACTCCAGTATTCTGGCCTGGAGAATTCCATGGCCTGTATAGTCCATGAGGCTGCAAAGAGTTTGATATGACTGAGCGACTTTCGCTTCTCTTTATGGATTGAATATTTGTGTTCCATCACCTCTCCCCTAATTCACATGGTGAAGCCTTAACACCCAGTGTGACTGAATTTGGGGATGGGGCCTTTAAGGACATAATAAAGGTTAACTGAGGTCGCAGGGTGGGGCCCTGATCTGACGGGATTAGTGTTCTTCTGAGAAGAAGAAGAGGCCTGAGCACAATCCCCCTCCACCCTGTGCATGCATGGAGGAGAGGCCACATGAGGACACTGCAAGGAGGGGGCTGTCCTTCAGCCAGGAGAAGGGCTTTCACCAGAAACTGAGTCCGCCAGAACCTTAAGCATGGACTTCCAGCTTCAGAAGTGTGAGAAGTAAGTGTCTCTTGTCTTAGCCCCCAAGTCTGCAGTCGTTTGTCATGGGAGCCCTCGCAGAGTGACAGAACACTGTACAGATACTAGGCCGAACCATAAAGTTGCCTTTTTAGTGGTCAAAACCCATCAGGTGTCAGCAATCTCATATGGCCCAACCTAATCATAAGCGTATATACAATAAAATGACGTCCTAATTGTGTGCTTCCCCCTAGTGGACAGACTTCTCTGCGGTCTGGGAGACACATCTTGTTTATCTGTGCCTTCATGTCTCTCAGGGTGTCTGCTGGCCTTTGGTAAACACTGGTGACTGATGAGTAAATTACCCAGATGAACATTTTGAATTCCTGTTCCAACAGAAGCCTTAATATGGTTATATCAAGGCTAGCTCTCTCATTAAAAAGAATTACCTTGCACTTATCAGCAGGAGCTATTGAACTGTTTGCCAAGAGCTTTTCTTTTCACTTCGTAGTAACACAAAATAAATGTGTCTTCATAACACACACACACACACACACACACACACACTTGCGTGTGCGCGCGCGCACATGCATGCACCACACAGGCCAGTGTCTTCCAACCCTTCTTGAGTCACACCACTCACACACAGGCTTGTGGGGCCAGAAGGTGAGAGCGGATGGGCTGGGAGGCAGAGTGAGTGGTGTATGGTTTCAGCACCCACCCGACGTCCTGCTCCCTCTCTTCATGCACCAGGTTCGCTCCTGCCCATCCAGACCACAGCCCTGGGGCATCTGCGCGTGTGATGCTGGCCCCTGGTCTGGGAGGAGCTGGGGATCTGGGTACCATCACAATTCTAAAAGCTTGTGCTGTGCAAGAGTAAATGAAATGCACCTTTCCTTCAAATGTATGAGTCAAAATTGACACTTAAACTAAACCTCTGGATCTCAAAAACTCCCCCCAAAACAAAAAACCAAACAAAAACAACAACAACAAACCCAGCCAAATTAGCAGATGCAGGAAAAGGCTGCTCTCTCCCTAAACATGTGGCTTACTCCCTGGCTCTCCCAGTGTGGACCGCTGAGCCAGGCTGCTTGCTAGTCCCTTTGAGATGCATGTTGTTCCAAACCTGGTCGGTCCTTGGGCCTCATGTCCCTATCACATGCTCTCTTGGAAAGCTATTCCAAGCCTTCTCCAACCTTTGAACATAATTCTATCTTTCTGGGCTTCTAATGTCAATTTACTAACATTCTTGGCTTTTAAAATCTCCTAAATTGACATTTTATTGTGAATAATTGAGTATTTTTCCTTCTGAATACAGCAAGGTTGGAAGTTGCTCCCTTGAATGCCCATCACTACAATTGTAGTCTGTGGGGGAGACAGGTAGATTTGCAATACAGCAAGTGGAAGAAAACAGTAGAATCTAGGTGATGGGTGAATGAATGCTCACTGCAAAATTATTTCAACATTTCTGTGCATTTCAAACTTTCATAAAGTTGATGGCAAAAAGGATGAATGCGTCTTTTCTTGAGATAGTAAGCAGTTCTGTTACCATATTCCTGTCTTTCTAAAAAGAGACAAAAAACCTAAGGAGGTCATACACTGTGTGACTTCATTCATATGAAACATCCAGTCTGGCCAAATCCATAGAGACCAAAAGTAGATTAGTAGTAGATTAGTAGAAAGATTAGTGGTTGCTATGGCAGAGGAGAGGCAGAATGGAGGTGATGGCTAAGGAGAATAGATTTCTTTCTGGGGTAAAGAAAATGTTCTAAAATTGATTGTGGAGATGGTTGCACAACTCTGTGAATATACTAAGCCCATTGAATTGTATATTTTAAATGGTAGATTGTGGGGTTTGTGAATTATGTCTCAATAAAGCTGTTATATACAAGAGAAATACCTTCAAGGAAGTGAGCTCTCCATGGTTTCCTAGGTGATTAAAGCACAGAAAAATGAAAAAAAACCAAACATCCTTTTCATGATGTGCTTCAGAATATTCTACTAATGAATTGCAGAGGGCCCAAAATAACAGGGGTATTTTGATGGTCTTTCATTTTTGCCTGCTTGACATATACTGAGTCAAATGAAAAACTCTCTGAGGCTCATCTATGGAATCTTTATTCTTACTTGTAATGACTGTAGGAGAATGGGCCAAGGTAACTGGATGCCTGGTGAATGAATGAATGAATAACAAAGGAATGAGTGAGCAAGCACCTTGCTCTTTCTTTGGCTTTTCCTATCGACTCACGTCTCTGTCTCTGAATGAAGGCTTCGCTTAGTCTTAATCATGAAGGTTGCAGCTGTTTCTTCACGCTATCAAGGATTCTTATTTCTCTCAAACCCAAACAAGACACTGGGTCTTGTCACCAAGCTGGCCTGGTGACAATACTGCCAACTGGAGTCTTGGTTTCCCATCTAACAAAGGGCAGGTTCAAGGATGGTCTGGAAGCTTCTTTCTAACACTAGTAAGTTATGACAGTCTTTGCCCAAACAATAGCTATTCTGGATGAGCAAAAAGTTGTAAATTCTTCCTGGTGGGCACATTTACACCAAAGTCCTGGGAGTTTCTTCCATGTGATGAGTGACACTTTACAAGACAGAGTAAACGCAGAGAGTGAAAAGGCAGTCATTAAAAGGTGAGAAAAACAAACAGCTGGCAAAGAATGCCTGTATAAATTGCTCACTCTGACTTCAGGGGGATAATTTTTTTAAAGTAAGATCATGAGAAGTAGATTTATGTCCCCAGATCCAATGCAAATGCAGGATTTGCACAATAACCATTTATCAGGTCCCAAAGATCTGATTTATGGCCCCACGGCCCTACTTTGTATTCTGACGGGCTCAGAAAGTTAACTGACAACACAGAAAGAAATATCCTCCGACTCATTGCAGATGACGGGTTATAAATGAGCACAACTTGATTTTCTGCTCTGGAAAATTAGTGTTTTGAAACTCTCATTAGAAATTAGTCGTTAAAGCTGTGCCCAGACTTGACTGTTTGGCCCATTGCTTTATTGTTGCTTTAGTCATTTAATTTCCTGACAGCATTGGGTGGGGAAACCACTGCCTTTGCTGTAGAACATTCTAGGTCGACATCTTTGTCTAGATTCAACACCATGTCTCCAGACAGGCTGTGCCCCTGCAGAGACTCTGCACCCGTGTAGGGCGAGCTGGGTGGCATAGAACCAGTATCCACTTTGCAAGAGGCACTGTGCTGGCCAGGGGCAAGGAGACAGAGGGGTGACTTGGCTCCTGATCCTTCTCCCCAAATGTTAGTGGAGAGACTGAACTAGTGTTTCCCAGACTGGGTGCCCTATGGTTCTGGCCCCAGAATCACCAGCAGAATTAAAGATACAGATTCCCAGGTCCTGACATTGGAGTTTGGTTCTGACATTGACTTGGTAGGTCTGAGATAGGGTTTAAGCCTCTGTAATTTTAGCAACTTCCATGGGCTTTTGATGTTGGTCAATTTACTTGTCCAGGGATGGGCACTTGGGATTCGCTGGAGCCTGATGCTCAGCCATCTCCTCCAAGTCACCAGAAGATTGAGGCACTCAGGTAAAGCATGGAGTCCAGCGTATTTGATCTGCAGGAGGTCAGCAGGTGGGTCAGGAACCTTCTTCCCAGCGAGGGGTGGCCACAAAGCTTTCTTTTCACCCTCCAAGTCCAGTTAATCACCAAATCATGCTGATTCCACTTTCTCCATGCTTCTTAGCTCAGCTGCACGTCTTTGACTTTTCTTCCTTGCCACTCTTGTCCTCGGTGGCAGCGTCTTAAGTGACCTCTTACCCTCTCGTCTCTTCCCCTCACATCTGTCCTGTGCCTAAGTGAACTTTTTCTAAAATTCAGATCTGATCATAACGTCGTTCTGAGTTCAGGCCTCTGGCGCCCTTTGGGGCCCTCACTGCCTACAGATCAGAGCCTAGCTCCTGCCGTGGACCACACGAGGCCCCTCGCAGCCGTGTCGCCTCGTTAAGTGTGCAGTTCTAGCCTCTGCGCCTCTGCCTGCAGTGTCTCCAGGGCCTGCACACCTCCCTCTGACCCCTGGGCTGCCTTCAAGCATCAGCTCGGCTCTTCTTGATTCTAACAGGTGGACACAGATGTGCCTTTCTCTCTGCCCTTGTCAGACTGTCCTGTTCTGCACCTTGAATGTCATTTTCATCACAGCTTTCATATTTATAATTAAAAGGTGTTTGTTTATACAGTTACCTATTCTTCTAGACTAGGTGAGCCTGGACGATAGAGGCCATGCATGTTTTGGTGTTTGTATCCCCCACCTCTCTGAATTAGGGGCCCGGGGGAAAGGGGGCCCTGGGGTTGGATGACCCTGGACCTGGTCAGAAGGCTGGAGAGACATGTATAGTGTTTGCACAGAGGCCACACAGGGGAGCTGCTCCTGGCCAGCTCTCCTCTGGGAGCTGCCCTAGTTTCAGTACAGCCCTTGGTCAACCCGCAACCCAGATCCCTGCTGACATCACTCCATTGGTAATATTAGTCCTCTGGGGAGGCTGGCACTTCTCAGTCTGCTGCGGAAGGTGAGGTAAGGATACAGGTCTCCAGGAGAGCTTCCTGGGACCCCTTTAGGATGGCTGAGAAGATGAGTAGTTGCAGGAGGCCTGAACTAGGAAGGAATCTCCCATGGCCAACATGAGCTTGTTCAATTTCATGCACCCATTGTACCCATACATCTACCCATGTGCCCATCCACATACACGTTCACACATCCATCCTTTCATGCATCTATCCATTCATCTACCCACACATCCATCCATGCATATATCCATCATTACCCAGTCACATACCCATCTCTGCATCTGTGCATCCATCCACATATCTACCCATTCATGTATCCATCTATTGTTTCAGTACTCATCACACAGCTACTGTGTGTTAGGAACTCTTATTTATGTATTACTGTGTCTATGACAGCACTTATGCTCTAGAAGAAGGAACAGAATTATAAGCAACATGTAAACAGATGATATGACAATTTCAGAGAGTGACATGTGCTCTGGAAGCATCACATTGGGCAATGGTACAGGGGTGACTAGTAATGTGGAGGAGTAGGGGAGGGCTTATTTAGTGAGAAGCAAGGAGAGCCACTCAGCGGGGATGACAGATGCGGTATGAATGAAAAGGAGACAGTCAAGTAGAGAGATGGTGGGGAGGATGTTCAAGACAGAGGAATCCGTGCTGAGCCGATGAGTCAGGGGGAGTCTCCAACTGGGAAGCAGTTTGGGGACAGTGGCCAGAACAGAGGCCAGCAGATGGAACCAAGTTCAAATCCCCACTCAGTCACTAACACCTGTGGGTCACTGGGAGCGGTTCCAACCTTTCAGAGCTTTCACGTCCCTGTAGGTAAAACGGAGACACTAAAACCTTACTGATAAGGTGGTTGTGAAAATTGCATCATATGTGAAGCACGGTCCTTGGCATGGGGTAGGGGGCTTCCCAAACCCATGTATTTCAAAATCCTTTTGCCAAGTGAAAGTCACCGTGCTTTTCGCATCAGCATCCTGAGACAGAAAAGATGGATCACCTCGATTCTGGTAACCGGTTTCCAACTGACACCTCTATCTGATTTCGCCTTCCTTCCATATTTTAAAAATGCTCCAGGTACTTCCTTTATTATGCATGTCACCTGGCTCTAGTTACTGTGGAACTAGAAGGTCACAGCTTGGCTCCGGGCTCAGAAATATGGCAGCTGTCAGGCACATGATTTAGGAAGTTGGCCTTCCTCAGTGGAACCACAGCGCAGTAAAATCCAGTCAATGATTCAGCCCACTGCTGCCGAGTAAGAGCTGGAAGAAATCTTCAGCAGCTATATTAACACGAAACTTTTTATGAGTAAATGTTTTTCGCTAGATGACATTGAACCCCTGCTTCCCTCCTCCAGTCTCCAAACAGCTCAGCTTTGGAAGAAGGGGCCAGAGACTCTGAATAGGAAGCAATGACCCTGCTGTACCAAAAAAAAAAAAAAAACAACAAAAAAAAAAACACCCCAGATTTCCAAACAAAACCATGATAAAAATAAAGCCCTTTACAAGAGTGTGGGACAACAGGACGCATAGCCCCAGTCTGCTCAGGCCTGCAATCCTAGGCTCTCCCTCTTTGATCACACTCACGTCTGGCTCTTATTATATTTTCCTCATAGACTGCTAGAGGTGCACTGGTCATGGTTCAACATCCAGTTTTCTGGAGCAAAAAGAGCCCAGAATATTAGCATTTGCCCATTTCCATGGTGTAAATACTTCTGCTGTGACTGACTTTGAGTCACTCAAGATGCCACAGAATACAAAATTGGGAAAAGATGGTAACATTGGCTCGTGAGCTGGTTTGAACTGGCTCTGGGCCACCACTGCCACATCGTCACCCTATTGTCATGACCACTGGCTCTGGCTGGGTGCACTGTCAGACACAGTGCATGTGACAGCTCGTATAATCTTAACCGTCATCATTTGAGGCAGGGATTGCTATCACCAGCTCAAGGATGAGGGGATTGAGCTCAGACAGACTGTGTGGCCAGCATAGGCTCCCATGAGAAGGTGGCACTCTGCCCCGGCCCCATTTCAAGCCCTCCTGTTTCTTCCCTGGATTAGCATCTGCTTCCCAACAGGCTCCAGGACTGCAGGCCCCCTGGGGCCCTCTCTCGCTGCTCTTTTGTGTATATAACCACCTACCCCAGTTCAGAACTGAGTCCAGTTTATTTATTTAATGCTTACCAACCCAGCCCTGCTCACTCGCGCACACAGTAGGCACTCACTTAGTAAGATTTTCCATTTCTTCCTGCTGTGCTGGTGTACCCTCTCAGAACAATGGCCTGGCCCATTTCTCAGGTGTTTGTGTCTGTTTTGTGTGATAGAAGATAAAACTGGGACTTTCATATCTGGTATTAGTGAAGTAGGCAATTCAGACCAATCCTCCCACTAAGCAAGCTATAAGATGTTGGAAAATACACATAAAAAGAGGAAATGGGGAAGAAGTCAGGACAGATTAGAAGACTACAGGTCTGCAATCAGTACAGGTCTCTATTTTCTCATACCCTTCCTGGTGATGATGTCACTTTGAGGGGAGTCTTAGAAAGTTTTGCAGGTAATGTTATCAATCTGAAAATTCAACCAGTTTCAAAGAGTTTTTGACTTTGGAAAGAAGGGCCAAGACTAGAAGATTATATCTACTCAAGTAAATAGTCATTAAAGAGGCCAACAAGGGGAGGAAAAAGTGGAGAGGAATGGTCTCCAAGGGTTGGTGGGAGGTAGGGGGACGGTGGGCAGAACACAGAGGGCTTCCAGGGAGGGATGCTACTGGGGGTGATGTTGTCATGGTGGACACGTGTGCTTGCAACTGTGTCCACACCCACAGGATGTATACCACCAGCAGTGAACCCGTAGACTGTGGACTTGGGGTGATGAGGTGTGTTCATCAACTGTAACACATGCTACACCCTGGGGGAGGCTGTGCATGCCTGGGGTTAGGGGATATATGGGAAACCTTCATACCTTTCCCTCAATGTTGCCATGAATCTAAGACTGCTCTAAAAATAGTCTATTAGAAAAGTGGACAAGTCTAGGTTTTCCAAGCTTTATGGAAATAAAATGGACTCAGCAAAATGGGAGACTGTATCAAAAATATGATATTAAGGGTAAGTTGTATACACAGCTGAGGTGAAAGATTTTGGATAGAACACCCATCAAACATGGAGGGAATGGAATCACAGGTTGGAAAAGTGGGAGGGAGTAGCTATCTCAACCTGAGAGTTCTTCCCGAACCTTGGTAACAGTGCTCTGATTGCCACTACTCCATTCCCACTGAAGTCCGCCATCGAGGTCAACCATCCCCTGGCTGTGGGTGGGCCCTGACCCAAACTAGGCCCCCAAACTCACTCTCACCTCTGAGCCCAGGCCATGGTGGATGCGGGCGCCAAGCCCGTCCTGATGCTGCTGCTCCTGGCCTCTCACCTGGCCCTGGGCTCCCCCTGCCGTGACACCTGCCTGTTGACTCAGGGAATGGCTGCACAGATGTCTGTCATTTTGTTTCTTTTGCAGACACCTTCCAGAATTGACTTCTGATGCTTGCCTCCAACTCCAACAGACAGACAGCCCATTTCAGAAAGAGGACACTATTTGGAAATGCACTTTACTAATACTGCTGCTGCTGCTAAGGAGGAGATGTATTGGGGCCTGGAAGTTAGGAGCCCCAGGCTGGGGGTAGTTAAAATCCCCTGCCCTCTCCAGAGCCTGCAGAAATGCCTGAAAATATTGACAGAAACAAATGCTTGAAGGAAATCCCAGCATCGCCTGTTGGGCAAGGTCAACAAGGATAAAGTGGATGTGTTCTTGAAACCAAAGAGGAGCGCGAAGGAAGCATTATTTAATCCTGATCAAGGAAAGGGGACCGCTAACCTCTGATGAGAAAACGGACTTTGCACTAGCTGTAAGTAACTCCATGACAAGTGAATGAATAGCCCAAGTGATTATCATACAGAATTTAATATTTAGGCCAGCATGAACTCATAGCAATAAAGCTCCATTTCATATCTTTTGTGGAATGAGGTGGGGGCATTTATGAGCAAAGGCATGCATGAATGAGTGAAGAAATACACTAAATGTAGCAATAAAACTCCCACTCTTATATCTAGTTGTCGCTTTATCCAGCCCTAGCCGGAAAGCCCTTGCTCAGCAAATAACAATTATCTGAGATTACAAATGACGTAAAAAACAGATGGGCATACAGAACACACTCATGCTTCTCCTTTCTCTTAAAAACACAAGAGAAATGGGAAAAGGTAGTTAGCAAAAACTCTAATTAAGAAATAAAGATAAAGATGCATTCTTGTTGAGGATGAAAATAACTGCATATCAGAACCCTTCCTTATGGGAGATAAAGGTATTTTCCAGTTCTTTTATAAAAAAGCCATTCAATGTAAACAAACCAAAAAAATCCACAGACTCCAGGATGTCAATGCTTGATCTATTTAAGTCATGAATATTGAACAGTTCCGAAGTCTATTTTGTGATACTAATTTGTGTTACAGTCTCTAAAAATATTTTAAAACTGTCTCTCTTACTGATAGTTGAGAATTTTTATCAATAGGTAAAAAAGTTCAACTTTAGTGATAGAAATAGCAACACATCATTAGTTACCTGATATTAACACAGCAATTTGGTTGTAGTTGGGAGAGAGCTCCCCTCATAGCCACAGATACCCCTAAGAAAACATACCTGAGACTGTTGGGGCAGCCTGATCAGGTAGACAGCCAGTTTGGAAGGACACTTCACTGTGTGTGTGTTTTAAGGCCAATTGCATATTACTTGTGTGTGTGTGTTAGTTGCTCAGTCGGGTCTGACTCTTTGTGATCCCTTGGACTGTATCCCACCAGGCTCCTCTGTCCACGGAATTCTCCAGGCAAGAATACTGGAGTGGGTTGCCATGCCCTTCTCCAGGGGCTCTTCCCGACCCAGGGATCAAACTCGGGTCTCCTGCATTGCGGGCAGATTCTTTACCATCTGAGCCTTAGAGTGTAGATTTTACATCTGTTAAATATTTCTGTCAACAATAAAAGCAATCTTTTGCGGACAAGGATATTAACAGCACTTCAGGCAAGTCATTAAAGCAACCTGATCCTTTTGACATTTCCAGAACCCCCAGGAAGGGCCCATTGACTCTCATGGGACTTGTGTGGACATGACTCTCATGGCTTCAGCAGCATGTGTCTACCCCTTCTTCTGTTTGCATCACCTACCTCCACTTTGGGCAGCCAGCCCACTGCCATTTTTGCTTTGTTCCTGCACCAGCTCCCCTGAGGTGACCCAGGCCTGTGGTCATGATTGGTCTAGGCTAGACCCCAGGGATGGGGGAGCCTTGTGGGCTGCCATCTATGGGGTCGCACAGAGTTGGACATGACTGAAGTGACTTAGCAGCAACAGCAGACTCCTGATCTGCTCTAGACCCAGGAATTCTGCTGGAACCCTGGGAAGGAACTTTCCTGGGGCTGTGGACCTGGAGCTATTGCTGGCGTTTTGTAACATGAGGTCAGAGTTTATTTGAGAGTGAAGCTGACAGTGAGGAGAGGAAGTCAAGAGGGAGAGAAGGCTCCTGAGAGCCCCGCCCTAATGGCACACGCAGGGCTGACGTCACCAGTGGGTGCTGTTCTGATTGGCTGGTGTCACGACTAACGGCTCCTATTTGAATACTTCCCAACAATACTCAGACCTGGCTCTGCCTAAAATCTCACCTCCCAGTTATGTCAGCTCATCGGTTCTTTTTTTTTTTTTTTTTTCTGATCCCAGTTTGAGTTAGGTTCCATTTGTCTTGACTATAGATGAAGCTACCATTTGGGAGGGTTCAAATTTAAGTAACAAGCCTTTCTACTATAGATTTGAAAATTAAACTTGTTTTTGGTAGGAGAGAAATTTGAGAGATGCAAAGATCTACTTGGATTGTGTTTCTCTTCTTTGAAACCCAGCCTCCCCATTTTGTATAAAAGAGTGTGCCATGCTTGTTAGAAATCAGCCTGGCTTCATCAACAAGAATCTCATTTCTCATGAAACTGAGGTATCTTCTACCTGAACCCAGGTGAGGCATTTCATACTGTCATGGGGGAAAAATAAATGATGGGGCAATGACCAGCTCTTGGGTGAACTTACTCAGGCAGAGTGGCTGTTTTCAGTGGATGCTGGGTTATTACACTCTGATCTGTTGATTTGTCAGTTAGATAGCTGAGGGTATTGGATGGAAGGAGGAGGAGATGAACCCACACAGAAAGAGGTGTGGGCAATTGCTCCTAAGTTGGGTCTGTCTGCTTTGTGGTGATAGAGGCTAAAACACATGGTTCCCTTGCTACTGGATTGAACTTTATAATCAGTCCATTCATCAAAAGCCCAAAGGGCTCAGACTGCTTTGACCTGAGGCTTGAATCATGTTAGTCTTTGAAAGCAAAAATCCTCCCGCCCCACCTTAGCATTTCTTCACTGGTGGCTTAGAAATGCACTGTCATTTCAGTCACTTTGTACAATGTCTTTTTTTTTTTTTTTTTACTATTTTAATAAAAATCCAAGTGATATATGAACAAAATTAATAGGGCTGAAGTTTTAGAGAAGCAGTGTTGCTTTACACACCTGTCTACACTTTCATTATATGTGTGTTTAACATAATACATGGCAGATATGATGTGTGGTGAAGTGAACAGAGAGCCTGGCCACTCAGAGCAAAACAATGATGGGAATACCAGACCACCTGACCAGCCTCCTGAGAAATCTGTATGCAGGTCAGGAAGCAACAGTTAGAACTGGATATGGAACAACAGAATGGTTCCAAATAGGGAAAAGAGTACGTCAAGGCTGTATATTGTCACCCTGCTTATTTAACTTATATGCAGAGTACATAATGAGAAATGCCAAGCTGGATGAAGCACAAACTGGAATCAAGTTTGCCAGGAGAAATATCAATAACCTCAGATATGCAGATGATACCACCCTTATGGAAGAAAGCAAAGAACTAAAGAACCTCTTGATGACAGTGAAAGAGGAGAATGAAAAAGTTGGCCTAAAACTCAATATTCAGAAAACTAAGATCATGGCATCTGGTCCCATCACTTAATGGCAAATAGATGGGGAAAGAGTGGAAACAGTGAGAGACTTTGTTGGGCTCCAAAATCACAGCAGATGGTGACTGTAGCCATGAAATTAAAAGATGCTTGTTCCTTGGAAGAAAAGTTATGACCAACCTAGACAGTATATTAAAAAGCAGAGACATTACTTTGCCAGCAAAGGTCCATCTAGTCAAAGCTATGGTTTTCCAGTAGTCATGTATGGATGTGAGAGTTGGACTATAAAGAAAGCTGAGTGCCGAAGAATTGATGCTTTTGAGCTGTGGTGTTGGAGAAGACTCTTGAGAGTCTCTTGGACAGCAAGGAGATCCAACCAGTCCATCCTAAAGGAAATCAGTCCTGAATATTCACTGGAAGGACTGATGCTGAAGCTGAAACTCCAATCCTTTGGCAACCTGTTGTGAAGAACTGACTCATTGGAAAAGACCCTGATGCTAGGAAAGATTGAAGGTGGGAGGAGAAGGGGATTACAGAGGATGGGATGGTTGGATGGCATCACAGTCTCAATGGACATGAGTCTGAGTAAACTCCAGGAGTTGGTGATGGAAAGGAAGGCCTGGCGTGCTGCAGCCCATGGGTGGCAAAGAGTTGGACATGACTGAGTGACTGAACTGAACTGAACATTGCAATCAAGAGGCAATATGGTATTTTTTCAAGAAAAGGGAAATGTGTAGACAAATTGAATAATGGAGGTAAGATATAAAATATTGGCTCAAACTCTGTGGTAAAGCATCTTTGCCTTCTGGTTGTGTCATTGGAGCAACAGGGCTTGCCCACACCTCGGGGGTATATCTGAAAACACAAAGTAACATGAAGAAATCAGGGCTGCTGAGGACTACTGCACCAGAATATTTCTTTCTCTATCACACAGTTCATTAAGGTAAAGTACAAAGATTTTTATTTTGCCTGTATTTTTCTTAGCTGTATTTTTTCTTACCATGCCTGCTATATATAGAATAGATCCTGTTTCCCAATCTGGATCAGGCCTTTCCCAACTCAGGGGTGCACAGTCCTGGAGTGTGGTTTTCGAGAGGTTGTGAAAGTCACAAAAGCTCTGAGGGCTTCTCTCTTATCCACCCCAGTCCCCTTTGAAAGACGTTGCCCTGAGTTCTAACTGTGTCTGTTATGGACTGAATTCTGCCTCTCCCAAATCTCTGTGCTGACGTCCCAATCCCAGCTCTTCAGAATGTGGCTGTATTTGGAGACAGGGTCTTTAGAGAGGCGATTAAGGTAAAATGAGGTCATTAGGGTGTCCTTGTAAGAAGAGGAAATTAGGACACAGCCACGCACAGAAGGAAGACCATGTGAAGACACAGGGAGAGGATGCCGTCTACACGCTGAGGAGCGAGGCCTCAGAAGGAACACACTTGTGGATACCTTGATCTCAGACTTCCAGTCTCCAAGATTGTAAGAAAATCTATTTCTGTTGCTTAAGTCACCCAGTCCACGGTCCTCCAGAGCAGCCCTAGCAGACTAACCCAGAGTCTGTTAGGTGCTTGAACTCGGGCTGGTTGCTGTGCCTCTCCACCATTAGGCAAGTTTGCTAACCGAGTCAGTTACTTTAAGATAAACCCTTCTAAAATGAGCCAATTCCTATTCCAGTATCTGTTATGCCTGCAACAGCTCATTTGCATTTGTTCCCCGATACTGTTCGCTCACAGAAGGCAGTGCATGGAGGCCTTCTTCTTTGATCTGATTAATTCCGTGACACACCACTGTTGAAGAGTGAGGCAGGCAGACTACAGTCAGCCTTCCATATCTACAGGTTCCATATGGGAGAATCAACCAACTGTAGATCAAAAACGTTTGGGGAAAAAATTCCAGAAAGTTACAAGCAAAACTTGAATTTTCAGTGTGCTGGCAACTATTTACATAGCATTTACCCTGTATTGACTACTATTTACATAGCATTTACATTGAATTAGGCATTACAAGGAATCTAAAGATGATTTGAAGTACAGGAGGATGTGCGTGTGTTCTGTGCAAATACTGTGCAGGTTTACATAAGCGACTTGAGCATCCATGGAGTTTGGTATCTGCAGGGGTCTTGGGACCAGTCCCCCGTGGATATGGATGGAAGGCTGTACTGACTTTCCAATGGGGTGACTGTCTGGAGGAGCCCAGGGAAGGGCCACTTTGGTGGCTGCTCCCTGCCCAGGCAGTGGCCCCTGCTTAAAGTGAGGTGGGGTGTGCCATGGCCCTGTGTTTGTCCCCAGGGTCCACGTCACTGAGACTGTGTTCCAGCACCCAGGAGGGGAACTTTTCTCTATTTTGAGCCCCAACATATCCCCTAGAATTCTGCCCTGTTCATCATAGTTTGACCCACTGGAGATAACTTCCTCTCTGCCAAACATTGCAAGATAGCAATCGTGTTTGTCACTCAAGGGTTGCTTTTCCAGTCGGAGTGTCTTCTGAGTGCCTCACATCACAGAGTTTAGAGTCCTCTCCTGTTCTTAATAACAAGCCCACCAGCCCTGTTTACAGAATGCTTGTGGGGTGGCAGTCACAGTTGTTGAACTTTTCTCATTACCACCTTGTTGTTAATACCATCTAAGATGAGGAAACTCAGGCTTGGGATGCTAAGTCAGCTTTCCCATGTCTCATAGCTGCTAAGTGGCTGGACAGTCTGGTTTTCTTTGATTCCAAAGTCTTCTCTCTTTTTCATTCTTTAAACTGAAACTCTATCTATTAAACACTAACGCCCCCTTCCCACCTCCCTCCAGACAGTGGCAACTACCATGAGTTACATGACTCATAATGGAGGAATCATACAGCATTTGTGCTTTTGTGACTGGCTTATTTCATTTAGCACAATGCCCTCAAAGGTCAACTCTATAGTATCAGGTGTCAGAATTTCTTTCTTTTTAAAGACTGAATAATATTCCATTGTCTAAATATACCACATTTTACTTAATCCGTTCATTCACTGATGGACACTTGGGTTACTTTCATGCTTTAACTACTGTGAAAAATGCTGCCATGAACTTGAGATCATGCAAATATCTATTTGAGACTTGGTTTTCAATTATTTTGAGTATATACTCAGGAGTGGAATTGCTGGATGTTATGCTAATCCTGGGCTTCCCTGGTAAATCAGCTGGTAAAGAATCCGCCTGCAATGCAGGAGACCCTGGTTAGATTCTTGGGCCAGGAAGATCCCCTGAAGAAGGGGTAGGTTACCCACTCCAGTATTCTTGGGCTTCCCTGGTGGCTCAGATGGTAAAGAATCCACCTGTAATGCGGGAGACCTGGGTTTGATCCCTGGGTTGGGAAGATCCTCTGGAGAAACTCCAGTAGTCTTGCTTGGAGAATCCCCATGGATAGAGGAGCCTGGCAGGCTACAGTTCATAGGGTTGAAAAGAGTTGGACATGACTAAGCAACTTTCACCTCACATGCTAATTCTTTTTTATTTTGAGGTATCACTATGCTATTTTCCTCAGCATTTTACATTTTCATCAGTAGTGCACAAGGGTTCCAATTTCTCCACAATCCTGGAAACTTGTCTTTTTTTTGTTGGTTTTTTTTTTGGTATTAGTCATCCTAATGGGTATAAATGAGATGGTATTTCATTGTCACTTTGGTTTATATTTCCCTAATGATTAGTCATGTTGAGCATCTTTCCATGTGCTTATCAGTCATTTGTAGATCTTCTTTGTAGACATGCACGATCCTTCTTCTTAAGCTCCCACAGAGAGTCTTTTTCCCCAGGTTGTCCTTTGCCGACAGCCCCTTGAGAAGAGGCACAAGAGGATCACAGAAGCTCAGCACAACGCATGGTGGCTCTGGCTCCGTGCCAGCTGTTGGCTTTTGAGACTCCAGCTTTTCTAGTTGAACGACCATAAGATACTTGTGCTCAAGACTGAGCTTGCAGTTGGTGAAAGCCTCCAGGCCCTTAAAAATTGCCCTGAACTGGTTTTAAGCCTGTTATCTTGCTCTGAATCAGGTCATTTGGCCAAGTTTCAGACTATTGCTCTAGCATAAGGTTTCTCAGCCTTGGCACTCCTGACATTTGGGGCTGTTCTGTGCATGGTAGGACATTTAGCAGTAAAACTGGCTTCTAGGAGCCAGTAGCAACCACTCTCCAACATCAGCCCTGTCAATAACCACTTAACGAGGCATCTAAAGGCAGACGACATCACTTTTGGGGAAATCCAAGATTCTGGAGGAATGGATAATGCTTAAAAATCTCTGTTCTTCCTAGGAATGCAGACAACTAGAGACAGAGGTAAAAATAATGAACTGAGGAAGAGACAGGGTCAGGAACTGAGTTGCACACATCAAATAGATTTGTCGTGTGTCTGACGCAGCAGCTGACACAAAATGCAGAGTGAACACTCAGATTCTGTTACGCAGGATGATAAAGTTCATGAGTAAAATGTGTATTTCCTCGTAGCAAAAATGATATTATTCATTTCATTCTCTTACCATCACGTGTGACTAGCTCCAGACAAATACAAATAAGTCTGGTGATAAAAGGGTTTTAAGAGGCTCACGGAGGAAAGCAATGGAACACTATCTCAATAATTAAACAAATGTTTACTGGGGGCATGCAATGTACGAGGCCCTTGTGGGCACCATAGGGTGGGCACCATGCTATGCATGAGGCCCTTGTGGGCACCGGGATGATGAAGGCACGATTCCTGTGCCAAGAGAATGCTTCCCAAATGCAGCACACACAGTCCCTTTGGCCTAGGGGATTCTAGGTGTGCGTGGATGAATGTTGAGGGAGCAGTTTTGATCATGGGGGAACGCTCTTCATTTGAAGGAGAGAAAGAGATGAGGGTTAGTATATTAGGTTCTTATGACTGCTGTAGCAAACTATCACAAAGCTAGTGACTTAACTCCAATTTATGACCCTACAGCTCTGGAGGGCATAGTCTAAAATGAAGGTGTGGGCAAGGCTGTGTTCCTTCTGACAGCTTCAGGGGAGAACCCGTGTTCTTCCTTGGGCAGCCTCCAGAGGCCACTGCATTCCTAGTCTCACAACCTCGTCCTTGCATCACTCCAACCCTGTGCTTTTGTTATCACGTCTTCTCCGACTCTGATCCTCCTGCCTCCCTCTTACAAGGGTCTTTATGGTGACACTGGGCCCACGTGGACAATCCAGGGCAATGTCTATAGCAAGAGGCTTAATTTAATCACACCTGCAGAAGGCCACACGTTTTTGTCATGGAAGGCCACACGTTTACAGGTCCTAGGGACTGTGGGCATCTTGAGGGGTGGGGGGCAGTTGTCAACACGGCACAGTTAGCAAGGAGAGAAGGTAGACATCTGCGGCATGAGGAATGGAAAGCTAGGGAGGGACCTCTCAGAGTCTGAGGTCCTGGAATTGGTGGAGGTTTGGGTACTGGTAAGGTTTCTGGCTCAACTATTTCAACTAGTTCACTTAGATTCCCTCGGCAGTTTTAGCTGAAAGCTCACAGTAGACTGTCCCAAATAAATGCCATGCTTTCCAGTATTGCTGCATCTAACTATCATTTTTCTTGCCTTGTTTGGACTCACCTGGTTTCCAAGACTGCATTTTATCTCTGTTCCAGAGCAGGTCTGGGGTGTGTGTTTGCCAACCACTAAATCCTGCAGAAAGATGCTGTGGTCCTTGTCTGAGACAAGTTCAGTTATTGATGAATTCACACTCTGGAGTGTCCATTTAATATCTGTCTGGCTTTGAGCACAGTAAGTTACTTAAGTGACGTTAAGCCTTTGTTTTGTCACCCAGGAAACAGGAATTTCAATGCTGATCTCATAGTGGTGAGTGATGAAAAGAGATGAGGGATGAGAAAGTACACCGCCCAGTGCCCGGAAAGTTAACAGCTGCTTAATAGATGCTTGTTAAGTGAGTTGTGATTAAGACGCTTCCTTAACAGGTTGTAGCTCTCACACAGATATGAACACCCCATAAACATCAAAGCACATACATTAATGTTCTTACTATATACAGCAAGTTCCAGGCTTAGCATACGACAAACTCCATTTGTCAGCGGACCCACTGAACAGATGCATAAATGGATGCTGTGCCCAGATCTCCCTCTGAAAGAACCAGGAAAGGCTCATTTAGGATACCACCCGTTTCCTTCTCTGTTTGCCTCACCCAACAGAGCTGAGATGCCACCAACTGGGGGCCACGGATTCCCCAAAGGAGACATGGTTGGGCCATCCCTCTGTCTGTCACTCATCCCCTTATAGACGATGCAGCTGGTTTCTGGCTGCGTGGTGACAAAAGCAGGAGGTAGGTGAAAGTGTCCATTGACAGGAGGGAACCCAGGGAAAGCCCTGCCCTAAACTGAGTACAAAGTACACCTTAAGCCCTCATGTGGAGAGTCAGCACTGACCACCCTGAGTCCTTGACAACACAAGCCCCAGAGGAAAGAAAGAGAAAATGTTTGCTGAGATCTCAGGATAGGTCTATGCCCTGAGGGCCACAGCAGGAACCCATTGGCTTGGACCTGCTGTTTCTGAGCTGTGTGATTCCAGACAAACATGTGTTAACATCTCAGCCTCAGCTGCGTTTTTCTGTGATATGGGGACAGTAAGACCTGTCTGATGGCTGTTGGGAAGATGAAACAAGAAAATGCACAGACAATGCCTGGCACTGAGTAGTTGCTCAATAAAGAGTAATTTCCTTTTTCTGAGGCTCTTCATCTGATACTATTTATTGCCTTTCTTCACTTTTCAAGTCATAAATCTTAAAAAAAACCTAATTTTCTAGTTTACTTTCCAGGGAGATTCCTGGAGGCAGATAAAGTGACCACAGTATGATATTTTGAGAGCACAGAAGACAGAAAAAACCCAAATCCAGTAAAGCCTTGCTTCAGTTCATTTATCAACCTGCAAGAATGATGACCTCTAATGGCCCTGAATTCCACCCTCGTAGTCTGTTTAAGAATCAGGAGAGCAGCTATTTTAGAAACCTAGTCACAATACACAATACCATGGTACGTGAAGGAGTGAATTCAGCTTCACAGAAAAGTTATTTGATGACACCAGAGAAACCTAGAAATGTCCAGATTAGTGCTGCCTTTCCAGAGAGCGCAAACCCAGGGAACACAGGCTCTGGCAGCTTCGCTGCAGCGCAACAAACAGTGTCATCTCACTCACGCTCGGAAACTCTTTTCCTGAAACTGGACCCTTGTTACTAAGTTAATAGGAAAAAACTCCGGTTGAATGTCAGAAGATTTTTTTCTATTATGGTAACATTATAGAGTTCAATTTGGTGAAAAATGAGCACTGAAGGCTTTCAACAATTTTCTAATGGAGCTTAAATTCAATTCTAAGAATAGTCACTGTATAATTGGCAGGGAAGGAGCACTTAATTCCTGGAAATGCAATGACGGGGAAATGACTTTCCCTGGCATGGGGGGCCTGGAGCAGTGGGGCCATGTGGGTTGCATCTCACAGTGATTCCCCTGAGGGTCCCGGGCGGTACAAGCTCTGTGGAATCCACGTGCTTCTGTGAACACCCTAAGCTTTCTTTCTCAGGACATGAGTTTGAGGTTGCCAGGGGCTCGTTCCATGGGATTTGAATGACTATCTGTTCATATTCTGACGCCAATGTGGGGACAACAGTGCATTTTATTGCTTTATTGTACCTTTTAGGATAATTATCATTTTTGTTAATAGTGTCTGTCATCCTAACCATCTAACCTCAGTGGATTAAAACCCCCATGCAAGACGAAACATTAGAAGCACGTATCTATCCTATAACTTGTTTTGAGGCAGTTTGATTCCTCCAGATAAAACCGGAAATCATAGCTCCAGGGGAAACGTGGAAATGCTTTCCAGCCCTCCCACATATTTCTGAACCATAAGCCAGGTTAGGGATGAGTGTTCCGTGGAGTTTGGGTGAAGGGCCCCTGTCATTTTTGTCTTCACAGAGAACTTACAGACGGATAAGCTGTTCTTGTAAAGAAAAGTGCTGTGTGCAGGGTTACCAGGATGAGACTCTAGAGGACATGTTTGTGCGGGTGAATGGGTGTGATGACAGCTGAAGGGGTGCATCCTGGGTGGCAGTGGTTAGTTCATGACTGTTAC
Organism: Dama dama; assembly: GCF_033118175.1. NCBI lineage: Eukaryota > Metazoa > Chordata > Mammalia > Artiodactyla > Cervidae > Dama > Dama dama. The sequence goes on along the minus strand of NC_083684.1, from coordinate 16,185,440 downwards.
ACTACGGGGGCCTTGTGGTCCAGGCCAGCACTTGTGTTCTCACATGACTGCAGAGAAGGACTGCAGGACTGCTCTATGGAGTCTGCAGAGGGAAAGGGTGGTTTTCTTACTATTTCTTGTTTTTCTTTCTTCTTTAAAAAATTATTTTCTGAGAAACATGGACTACAATGTTCATAGCAGCACTATTTACAATAGCCAAGCTATGGAAGCCACCTAAATGCCCATCAGCAGATGAATGGATAGGGAAGAGGTGGTGTGTATGTAAGCACACACACACACACATACACACGTACATATACACACAGTGGAATATTACTCAGCCCTAAAAAAGAATGAAATATTGTCACTTGCAGCAACACGGATGCACCTAGGGATGATCATACTAAGTGAAGTAAATCAGACAAAGACAAGTACCATATGATATCACTTATATATAGAATCTTAAAAAACAATAAAAATGAACTTATTTACAAAACAGAAACGGTCTCACAGACATAGAAAACAAACTTATGGTTACCCCAGGGGAGAGGGATGGGAGGGATGAATTAGGAGCATGTGACTGACAGATAGACACTGCGTGTGTGTTAGTCGCTAGTCATGTCTGACTCTTTGTGACTCCATGGATTGTAGCCCACCAGGCTCTTCTGTGCATGGGATTCTCCAGGCAAGAATACTGGAGTGGGTTTCCATCTCCTTCTCCACAGATACACACTACACTATATAAAATAGATAAACAACAAGGACCTACTGTACAGCACAGGGAATCATATTCAATATCTTGTAAAGGAAAATAATATGAAATATGTGTATTACTGAATCACTCTGCTGTATGCCTGAAACTAACAAAGTATTGTAAATCAACTGTACTCCAATAAAATATTACTTTTGTTTATAAAGTAACATGTGCACGTAGAACACTTGACAATACAAAAGAGTGTGAAGAAAAAAATTAAAAGATAACCAGAACTTCCAGGAACCTGAGAGAACTGCTCCTAACCTTGTGAGGTATTTTATACATGTGGTGTATGTATTTATTTCCACAAGTGATTTATATAATTGGGGCCACATAATTAAGCAACTTGGATGTCCTACTTTCCCCATTTCAGTTTATATCAGGAAGGAATACTCCCCCCTGGCTTAAAAATTTTTATTAAACACAGTTTTAATGGGTGTATGTTATTCCATCATATGGTTGACCCATAATTTATTTATTCAGCTTCTTATTGTTGGACCCTAAGGCTTATATGCAGAGTACATCATGCAAAATGCTGGGCTGGATGAAGGACAAGCTGGAATCAAGTTTGTCGGGAGAAATACCAATAACCTCAGATATGCAGATGACATCACTCTTATGGCAGAAAGCAAAGAAAAACTAACGAGTCTCTTGATGAAATTGAAACAGGAGAGTGAAAAAGTTGGCTTAAATCTCAACTTTCAGAAAACTAAGATCATGGCATCTGGTCCCATCACTTCATGGCAAATAGATGGGGAACAGTGGAAACAGTGAGAGACTTTTTTTTTCTGGCTCCAAAATCACTGCAGATGGTGACTGCAGCCATGAAATTAAAAGATATTTGCTCCTTGGAAGAAAAGCTATGACCAAACTAGACAGCACATTAAAAAGAAGAGACATCACTTTGCCAACAAAGCTCCGTCTAGTCAAAGCTATGGTTTTTCCAGTAGTCATGTATGGATGTGAGAGTTGGACTATAAAGAAAGCTGAGCACCAAAGAATTGATGCTTTTGAACTGTGGTGTTGGAGAAGACTCTTGAGAGTCCCTTGGACTGCAAGGAGATCCAACCAGTCCACCCTAAAGGAAATCAGTCCTGAATATTCATTGGAAGGACTGATGCTGAAGCTGAAACTCCAATATTTGGCCACCTGATGCGAAGAACTGACTTGTTGGAAAAGACCCTGATGCTGGGAAAGATTGAAGGCAGGAGGAGAAGGGGACGACAAAGGATGAGATGGTTGGGTGTCATTACCAACTCGATGGATGGACATGAGTCTGAGCAAGCTCCAGGAGTTGGTAAAGAATAGGGAAGCCTGGCATGCTGCAGTCCATGGGGTCACAAAGAGTCGGACATGACTGAGCAACTGAACTGAACTGAATGCTGTTTTCCAATTTTTTGCTATCATAAATAAGGCTTCAGTGAAGAACTCTGCACATAAATCTCTGCTTCCTAGTACGTAAGTCTTTGACACTATTTCTGATTATTTCTTTGAGATAAATTTCTAGGAGTGAAATTATTGGTATCAAAGAGTATGACTATTTGAAAACAGTTGATACATAATGCAACACGTCTTTCAGAAAGTTTATACCAATTTGCATTCCCCCCCGATTCTTTTTTTTAAAGCACTGCTTGACACGAGACAATACATTCTTGTTGCAGGGTGGGGGAACCAAGGAGGAAAGCTCTTATCAGACCTGTCACTGGAACCCAGGAGGCCCAGGCGACATGGCCCGGGCAGATGGGCTGAGATGCGCTGCCCGCACTCAGGAGGCTGTGGGCTCTGAGCACACGAGCCAGCCCTCTTCCCCACCCCACCTCCACATACATCCTGTGTTTCTCTGGTAATGAACTATTTTTATGCAGTGATGTCTGAGACTCAAGGGGGTGCTGCTGTTATTGGTATGTCCCTGAAGGGGCCAGTTCCTGGCTACCTCTCTGTCTATTTATACCTTCCATCACCTGGGCTTGGAAAGCTGCTTTCCATGGAACCAACTGGTCATCTTTGGAGTTAATTCTTAAGACTCAGCTCAAGGAAGGATGGAAATGAACAAACACTCGAGAGTCACCTGGCTGAGCGGGGGAGACGGGAATCACCTGTTTGGTTGAGGCAACTATATCATCCACCTGGGACGGAAACTAAAAGCTGGGATACACAGGCAGGCTGCACATACCAGTTTCTCTTCCAGACAGGTGGGGTTTTGATGCTGACTGAGGGAAAGTGAATGGACATGATAATGTCACTTCTGGATCTGGCCACCAGACCCCTGTAAGACCCTCTTCCCTCTCTCCTCCTTCCATGGAGATCCTGGGGGCTGCACATTGAAGAGCAGTCTCACAAGATGGAAAGAATTAAGGGGCCTGGTCTTTGAAGGATATTGTGGATCAAAGCCATGCCCCTCCCAAAATGAACAAATGGATTGTGAGTTGAGAGAGCAATAAATTTCTGTGTTAAGTTACTGCCAGTGGGGGCTGATCTATTATATATCTAGTGTTACACATCCTTGTTAGGGTTCTCATGGGCAATTACAAAACGTGTATGAGTGTGTATAAGTTGTGCTAAGCTATGTATATAGGGGAAGCCTCATCTGGGGTTGGGAGTGGGTGACGCAGGAAGGCTTCGAGGGTGAGGCTACGTTTGGAATAACTGTTGCAGGATTACAATGACAGCTAAGACATATTATGTTCTTACTACATTCCAGTTGCCAGATTAGGCTGGTTTATCCTCCTATCTAGGTATTATCTTCTACATTTGGAGAGAATGTGGCCTGGGCAGGTGGAGTTACTTGCCCAAGGTACCATAACTCTCAGTAGCAGAGTGGATATCAGATTCAGCATGTTTACACATGACTCTGTTCTGCCAGTATAAGAGCAGGGGTTTAGCCATGTGGAGGTTACCTGGAGAGAGAGGCCAAGCGGAGCAACAGAGAAGAAGAGACAGGCAAATTCCTAGCATCCCTGAACACAGATGGGGTGCTGAAGAATCGGTGGGTACTGACTGTGGTGCTGAAGAAGGGTTGCACTGTGGAGAGACCTAGAAGGTCCTGGGGGAGAGGCAGGGTGGGCAGTGGAGGGTGGCACTCTGAGCAGATGTCCTAGCACAGAGGCAGAGGAGAATGTGACATATTTGGGAAATCACCAGATGTTGGCGAATCCACACAGGGGCGTGGACATTCGGGTTTTGGCTTAGACACATGCACCCTCGAAGGCCTGTTGGTCAACTCTGTGGAGAGAACAGCTGTGTACCGGGCTTGGCCAGTACTCAGATGTGGCGTTTAAGACTGGTACTCCTGGATGTATATCAACTGAGCATGCTGATGAATGAAACATGCAAATATGTCACATAGGAAATAAGTGAACCAGAGGCGCCCCATCCATCATCAGGCTCCGTGATGCAGCCACCCCAGTGCCCCAGTCAGCTCCCCGCTTGCCTTCTCTGTCCCTCAACACCCTGACACCGAGGGCCTCCTCTTTTCAGTGAATGAGGCTCTCTATTCAGGCTCAGTAACTGCGGCCATCACAGAATTAAGTAATGACAAAGTGAGTTATTATCCAGCCTGGCTTCGGCTGGGGATGTAACCTGCAGCTGAGACACCTCACTGCTGGAATACTCCCAAGACTAAGCAGTGACATGAAAAATGTCCCCTATAATTCCCCAGCTCAGAGCCATACATCCTCAGAGTCTTGACTCCACACTTCGTGGGGAATAATGTTGTTTTGTTGAGAAGGGGAAGAGGGTGTAATTAGATTCCTCTTAAATGCTACATTCATCCTTGTTAATCAAAAATTAGTAGCTGTTAAAAAAAAAATAAACACAACTCAGCTCCCCAGGAAGCTGATAGCAGTTCCTATGGCCTGGTTAATTACACAAAATGAAACAAAACGTGTTCCTTTGTCTCTCCACTGTGGAATTAGCACAAGGAAATATAATGGTGGTCATATCTGTGTGGTGGGATTAAAGGTGACTTTCAATTTGCTTATTCATTCTTCTCTGTTTGTTAATTTTTCTACAATGAGCATATATTGCTCACTAAATAGCATTTAAATAACTTAAAAAAGGAAATATGAGATTACATTCTAAAAACCTATAAACAAAAGACAGAGATGAATACTCTTCCTCAGCCCCAAACTCCAACCCCCAGCTCTCATTCCATGCCCTAGAAATACATTCTTTCAGACAACTTGTGAGGTATTTTCCATTTTCTTTATCACACCTCTTATGTTTGGAGCCATTCTGCTGCTAGTTTTCTTACTTATTCTGACCCCCAAAAGGAAGGTCCTGTTTGCCTGACTCCCAGTATATCCCCAACGGCATTTAGTAGGTTGCTTCTTAAACAGTTGTTGAGCCAAATGAAGAATGTGTAGGTACAGGGGTGTACAGGTGCTATTTATAACAACCAGGGTCTTCCAAAGAGAGCGGGCTCTTTTGTTCTTCTGAACATGTGTCCATCTGTTAGGGGTGAGCCTAAAGCTCATGAGGGATGGTGGCTGGAGAGAACTGAATTACTCTACAGACAGAACAGGCTTCCCTGGTGGCTCAGATGGTAAAGAATCCGCCTGCAGTGTGGAAGACCTGGGTTCAGTTCCTGGGTTGGGAAGATCCCCTGGAGGAGGGAATGGCTACCCACTTAACTTATAGAGGATTAAGTAGTAGTTTATAAAGAAGAAGGCTGCCTTCCTCCCACTTTATATGTGGAGTATGGGATGGGGTTGTGGGGGAAGGTGATAACACGAAGAAATGGAAACAAAATTCCACCATAAACTCAGGGAGCCTTCAAAGGTCTTATACGGAGACTTTTAATTTAATGTAACATATTTGGTCAGCAGAAGATAAAAGTAGCAGGGAGCTAAAGGCTGATATTAATTATGGAATAAACAAGCAAATTTTAAAAACTGGAGTCTGAATACAGTAGGGGATAGAGACTTAAAATACCACTCCTATCCTCTCTCCAAGCTCTCTACAATTTTTGTTTGTTTGTTTGTTTAACTTAGAGGTCAGCCTGTGGTTGTCACATTCTGGCCTGGAGAATTCCATGGACAGAAGAGCCTGGCAGACAGAATAGGCACACAGACCACCCTCCCCCCACCCAAGAGATGTGCTGAGTGAGAGATGCCAGACAAAAAGAGTACAGACTCTAGATACCCACCAATTCACACTAATGTACAGTGACAGAAAGCAGATCAGTGGGGTGCAGGAAGGGAAGGACGGGAGGGAGGGCTACAAAGGGGAAAATTTTTGGGGTGCTGGTTTTGTGTACTGTCTTCATCAGGGTGATAGTTTCATGGGTGCATCCATTATGGCAGAGTTTAACACATTATATGCCTCTGAAAAGCTATTATGAAAATAAGTTGGGGAGGAGGGGGAACTGGAGAGAGGAGAGGAGGTGCTAAGGTTGGGGTCCTCTGGGACGATGAACTGTCTTGTGAAAAATACAGAGGGATGGGGCAGTGAGGAGAACGTGCAGTTGAGGGCTCTCCAGGGCTCAGACTGAAGTAATCTGACGTAACTGCATCCTCCTCCAACATCCTTAACTAAGTGGATCACATGTACCACGTGCTGATGCTGATGGCCAGCGTGTGTGTGTGTGTGTGTGAGCATGCATATATGCATGTGTGTGCTGAGGCTGGACTAAGAAAAATGTAACAGGTACAGGACTAGGTGAACATGTACAGGGTGGGAGACATAAGAAACAGAACTAACTTGTCAGAATGGGACGCCTGAAGCCAGAAGTGACTGCTGGAAATGCAGGGTCTCCCTCCCTAACTTTGAGATTTTCTTGAGTCCTGGGGAAATGCTTCAGGGCACGGAATCAGGATTATTGAAGTCTCACGAGCAGCCAGATTCCAGTGACACCAGGATGAGGCCCCCACACTTGCTGTTTGTTGAATGAATATAGGCATATTATTATCACTTGTTGTCAGAAAAAAAACTGCTGCTATTCTGAGTATTGACAACAGGAGGCAGGATGAGGACAGACGGGCTCTCACTGGGGCTTAGAACACCTTTCATCTGGTTGGCATGTTTGACAACACTGGTGTTTTGGGGGGCCATGTCTTACAAGTCACACATCTGTTGGCTGATGGCTTGCTGTGGGGGCAGGTTCTGCGCCAGAGGATGAGATGAACACAGTGAATGTGGGTCAGGCCTTCCTCAAAGAGCTCACAGTTCAGAGCGGAAAACAAACAAATCGACACCTCCATAGAGGAAGGGCTGTACTGCAGGGATTGCCAAACTGCAGAGACCAAATCTGGCCCTCTGCCTGCTTGTGTAAATAAAGTTTTATTGGAACACAGCCACATCCATTGGATCCACATTCTGACAGCAGAGATGAGTAGTTGAGACAGACCATGAAGCTGTGAAGTTTACATTGCTTATCATCTGAACCTTCGTGGAGAAAGTTTGCCGATTCCTGCTCTAACAGACTATTCAGAGCGAGTAGCTGTGACTAAAGCAACAAGTTCAGGACTTGCTGGCCCTGCTTGCTGTCAAATCCAGCTCTCAGGGCTCCGAGCCAGGTGGCTCAGCTGGGGGTAGAAGTCTTCCTGGTGCTGCCTTTGTGGCTGAATGGGAAACAGACTGGACCTCCAAGGGCAGGCTCCCTCTCCCCAGGAGGAGTCGAAACACAGGTGCTCACAGCCCTCCTCCGCTTTCCAAGTCAGTAGTATCTGAACACCCAGGTGATGCCATCTCCCCAGGGGGCCTCAAGGGGACCCAGCAGGGCCAAGATGCCCAGTCAGGGACACGAGGAGAGAGTGGAGAGAGGGGAACATCTTCCATCCTCCAAGCCCAAAGGGGAGGCTCAAATCAAGGAAGAGTATCACATAAAAATCAAACATGGAAGTTTAATGAGCATTTATCCACACTGCTGATTAAAGTCAGACCCTGATGGAAATCTATTTCAGACTTTGCAAAAGGTATTAAATATTAACCTCTGAACAGGAGTCACTGAAGTCTAAAAGCCTGGTTAAAAAAATATGCTTTGAAAATTGTTTATTTGAATTTATTCATGAAATAAACAAAACTGTACTGAATGCCCACTATGTACCAGGCTCTGTTCAAGAAATCAAGAGGAAGGGCGAGGAGTCTGGGGAGGGGGAATGGGTAAGGAACATGTAGGCAGGCAGGTCAACCCTAGTTACAGCATTATCACATAATCTCCAACACTGATTAGCCAACACTGAACTGCGCGCGCAGGTTAAGTTCCTATGAGTGTCTGGTCATGTTTTCATCAGTAAAGCATTACACAACCTTGTCTTGCTTTATGTGTATTTTTGTTTAAAGACACATCACACACACACGCACATACACACACAGTTGATTCATTACATTGAACTCACGGCTGATAGTACTACAACTCATGCCTGAAAGAAGTTCATCTCATGCACGACTTTTCTCCACAAGCCCCAGGAACAGCAGTTAGCATGTCAGCCCTATGCTGGGGAGTGAAATCACCAACAGGAAGCTCAAAAATATGAGTAACTCGGCAGCTCACAGACCGTGAGAAGCTAATGTGTTTACAGCCTGAGCAGAAACAACAAGCCGGAGCATCACTTCTTAGACCTCAGTTAGGGATGTGCGTGTTGACTGACACATTTTTCACTGTTCTGCGCCTATCTGCAAATAACTGAGAAAACACCCCTAGTATTTTTTGGTTACAAGTAGCTGTTCGTGTGTAGGTGAACCCACAAATACAGAATGTGTGAATCATGAGGAGCAACTGCGACTCAGGGCAGACAGAGTAATTTCCATAGAGTTCCTGAGTAGGGAAGGTGCTGAAGAAGACCATGGTAGAGCAGAGACAGCCAGAAGGAGAGAGGGGAAGGGCAGGGGAGCGGGGCTGACGGAGGCTGCTGCACAGAGAGTGTGTTATAAGGATGCAGGAAGGGAAGGGGAGGCCAGTGGGGCAATTACTGTCGCATGCCTTAGACCAAGTTTGTGCAGTGGAGTTGTAAGAAACGCACAGATTGAAGATCTAATTGGAGAAGGACGGGCTAAGATAGTTGATGTGTTTCTATCTATGCATCTATGTTAACTAGACGATCTATGTTTTAAGTATTTGTGAAATATTCAATCTTTGAGCTAGAGATGTTTGATTTTTAGACACGTAGGGTAAAAAAATCAAATAGTAATCACTTGCCCAAACATTTCCAGTCCCAGGGAACAGCTCACTTGTGGGCATTCCATGAAGGAGATTCAGATGGATGCCGGCATCGACTCCAAAAGCTATCTTTCCATGATCTCTGCCTACTGGATCCCCTGGTACTCCCATCTACAGGTTTTAAAAGATGCCCCAGACACAGATAATACAGAGATGAAGCATTCTCTGAACACTGACCCTAAAGCTTAGTCAATAAAATGAAAATCCCGCCTGGAACAGGATTCTGAAGAAATTTTATGGGAATTTAAAGAAGCTGAATGTTCTACTGGATACTGGGTTGTCTTTGTTTTTTTAAATGACAGTTTCTCCTCTTACAACATATTAATAAAAGAAAGATTTTCTTGTTAAAATATCCTTTGGCATAAATATATCTGAGTTTGAATTCCATCCCTTCCACTGACAAACTCCCCGACCCTCAGCATATTTTGGTACCTTGGTTTCTCAACTACGGAATGGAGATAACCACGCCCACTTCAGGGTGACCAGGGCAGTGGTGAGATTTCTAGATGTTACGTTTACTTTTCTTTCTTTTCACATTTGCCTTTTCTGTTTCTCTATGCTCTATTTTTTATTCATGGTTCCTACTTTTTCCTCTAACCATTTTAAATATAATTATTTTCCAGTCTAGTTCTTTTTTTTTTTTTAATCCACATATTTCTTTTGAGCCCAGCTATATAGATTCCACAGGTGAGGGGGTTATGTTAACCTTGCATGTCTAACTCTTACAGAAATGGCATCTCCCTTTGTCTGGTCCACCATGATGCAGGTTCAGGGAACCGAGGGTCCTCTGCGCTGCCTTGTTTTTAGCTGAACACACTTTCAGCTTTCAGTCCTGTTGCAGGGCCATGGGGTCATTGAGCATTTCTGATCCTGTTCTTTAAGTTTTCAGAAGAAATGGGCCCAAAGTAGGAAAGTGGCTTTCACAGTGCTGTGCTGAGTCATATCAGAGCTGGACACAAAAGGAAAAGTCAGTCCTACTTTACTAAAAAAATTTGATATTTTTATCATGAATTTTTGCATTAACTTTGATTTTAAAAAATCATTGCATCACACAGCAAATTCCCACTGTCTGTCTGTTTTCCACAGGATAATGTGTGTGTTTCCATGCTATTCTCTCCATTTGTCCCCCCTCTCCTTCGCGCTCTGCCCACAGGTCTGTTCCCATGTCTGCGTCTCCACTGCTGTCCTGCAGATGGGTTCACCAGTACCGCCTTTCTAGATTCCACACCTTAACCCAGTGCTCTGTGACAACCTAGAGAGGTGGGATGGGGTGGGAGGTGGAAGGGAGGTTCAGGAGGGGTGGGACATATGTGTACCTGTGGCGGATTCATGTTGGTGTATGGCAGAAACCAGCACAATAGTGCAAAGCAATTATCCTCCAACAACAACAACAACAACAAAAAAGTTATCTGTTTTGATGGTGATTTCTGTGCACCGAGGAGAGTGCCTGGCTCACCTTCCCAACCCTGGTGGGAGGTCTTGGGGTGGTGCTCCCTCTCTGGCCCTGAGAGTCAGCCCAGAGCCTCGCCTTCCTCCTCCACCACCACACCTCGGGCTCTGCCTTCTCCACCCTCGGTGCCCTGTGAAGACTGACCTGCCTCTGGCCCGTGAGCCCCATGTGCTCGTTCTGAGACAGAGCTCTCAGTGGAGAGACTGAACGTGCGGATGCTGGTCCCTCAGACCACAGGCGCCCATCCTCACTGGGTGCTCCCAGGGAGAGCTATGGCTACTGGCATTGTGGGAAATTCCCATCTGCAGAAAGGGGTTCTAGTGGATGTTGATGTTTCTGGCTGTTTGTCAGCCTTCATTGTTCTACACAGCATCCCAGGATCCCTTTTGGGCAAGAGCCTGGTGTCCGGTGTTGGTGGCGGGAGGTAGCCCCAATCCCAACCTTGCCTGGATGCGGTAGGAGTGATGAGACATGCAACTTCGCTCCAGTACGCCCCACACACGGGCAGTGAGTGATGTCGGGGCAGGTGGTAGAGTTCAGGTTCAGACACAGGAAGTGTAACGTGAGAACCAGGCTGATCCCTTTGGAATGGTTCACATCGTCTTCCCTCTTGAGTCTTATTCGGTGGCCACTCATGTTCCCAACTTACCCTCTGCCCTCCTGTCCAGTCTGTGATCACCTGTCTCAGTCTAGTAAACTCTTATTTGATTCCACTTCATGTAGCTGACACTGGTTCTGTTGCTTGCACTCATGGATCCTGACAGATATGGGACTAGAAATAATCAGAGGTGCTGAACTGTGCTCTCCTTTTCTGCTCGTAGGTAATGGTCTGCTTGCTTCATCTCTCTTCAAACATTCAACCAGATTTCAAACTTGTCTGGGTGACAGAGTCCCTGAAAATCATGGTGTTATTTGCCCAGCATCATGTGATTTGCAGGGTATCTTAAAATACTGATAAATTCAATCACGATGCCCAAACCTGGAACAGTTTTACTAGTAGAAAATATGACTATGTTATATGTACACTCTAGAAAGATTGCAAAATCAAGCACACCTGTTCACTAAAAAGTCAAGCTGCAAGCCTTCAAAAACCAGTTGTGAGAATCTTTATAGTCTTTGATGGTGGTTCACCGTGCATGCATGTATTCTGTCATCTCTGAGTTCTTGCTTGTGGGCAAGCGAAGGGCAGGAGACAAAATGTATTATTTAAAAATTTTTTTCTGCTCCATTCCATTTTCCTAGGATTAGTGGTTTTAGAAATGGCAAAAATGGGATTTTAGCAGTGTGATACGTGGGCCAGCGTGTAGACCACCGGTAGGGGCTCTGGGAAGAGCAGAGATGGGAGCCTGCCATCAACTTGGAGTTGTGACTAACGTCCATTAAGTCGCTTCTTTGATAAGTGTCTCCAGAGACTTGCTCTCCTGTGGGTCCTTAATGCCTGAATACCACAGATTGTAGAAAAACATTGCTTTCCTTCTCAAGAGAGCCACCTTCAGAGAATGGCGACATGTTTTGTTCTTTGCTGAGAATGATGACCGGTCAGTTAAGGGCGTCCTATGTGCTGGGCATGGTGCAGGTGAAGTGCTTAACCTGGACTATCAGTTTCTCCTTCATAGTGACCCTAACCTAGATGTTATTGGCCCCATTTTACAAGTGGGGAAACCCGCACAGAGAAATTTAATGTCTGCCCAGGGTTACACACCTGGAGAATGGATGAGTGGGGGTTTGTGCTCAGGAAGTCTGGCACTCGGCAGGCAGCTGGGGCTATCAGGGCCCTGGGCTCTGCTACTTCTCTGTGCGAGGCCATGTGAGACCGGGGACCTCTCCCCTTCCAGCGCAGCCCACTGGGGCAGCTCCTAGAGGCAAGACAGTCTCTGATGGAAAAGTCATGAGCTGTTTCCTTCAGGTCCACTGAAAAAACACCTCTTTCAAAGCTGACATTTTCTAGTCTCTTCTAAGAAATTTGGCAGCGTTAGGAAAGGATTTTATGATGGAGCGCTTGTTCTCCCTAAGGCAATCATACATGTGGGAGCACATGGAAGTGCATTAAATGGAAAGATGCCCAGAGGTTGGGGCAGCCTGGGATAATGGCGGCATCATCAGTCGTGCAGCAGGGGCCTGTCCAGCAGGTGAAGCTGTCCCTGCCCGACAATGGTGGGAAGAGGTTACTCGTGAGGAGACAAGTGTGCCGAGACACCTGCCTGCCTGAGGGCTTTCTGCAGTCTCCAGTCCAGGGAGCTCTGCCCAGACCACCTCCCCATGGTCCTCACAGGCAGCTGGGCAGCAGCAGGCTTTGCTGTGGCATTCAGCAGAAAGATGTGTCAAATATTTGAAGCTATCAAGTGAGAATCAGAAATGGAACAAGCAATTGTATTCTCAAAAGTAGAAAGCTGGTAGAGAAAAGCTCTCGGGTCTGTCTGCAATCACACATTGAGGGCTGAGCTTTTTCTGTGTATTGGTTTGGGAGGCGGAGCGTGGAGAGGTGAGAGCTCTGTCTTGCAATTTATTTTCCTGTGTGCAAATCCCTGTGATCTTGGGCCAGTTCTCCAATCTCCCTGGGCCTCGGTGGCCTCAACTGTGAAGTCGGGTGATGGTTGCACCTTTCTTATAGGGTTGTTGGGAAATCAGAAGTGACTGTACATAGAAGGCATGCAGAACAGTGTCTGGGACACAGTAAATGCCAGCTGCCCTGTTGTAAGCGTGAGCACACCAGTGTGGCCATAAGGAAGAGGCTGACATAGACTGAGCGTGTCAGCAAAGTGGACCACAGGAGGAATTACAAGGTGCTGGTGACAGAAGAGAAGGAGATGGACAGGGCTGGGTTGACCTAGCACTGACCTGCCCCTGGCTGTGAGTGTTCAGACCACCCCGGAGCCCAGGGAAGCAGTGCCTGGCAGACTCTGGATCGGCCCCTCCAAGGTCTGACAGCCCAGCTAAGGGCACGAGCTGTATGTAACTGTGCCGGCTCTGTGACCCTCAGGCAGCGGCCTCAGGTACAGCGTGCCAGTCAGGGCCACTCCTCAGAATGGCAGGGCCACTGCTCAGAACAGCAGGATGTCCAAGGGCTTCACCCCGGGGGGCCCTCTTTCTTTCCCACCTTTGCTCAGCTCTTTGGGGATCTCAAAGGCTCGGGGTTATAACCCCTTCTCCGGAGCTTCTGCTTTCCCTCCTTCCTGAAGTACTTAGATAATAGTATATGATGCTTATTTCCTGAGTTTTCCAGATGCTAAAACCACCACCAAATGGAAGAAACGAACTACTCGATCATGAGCAGGTAGCCCCCAGGATCGAAACCCACGCAGCAATCAAAGAACTGTGCAGGAGCTGATCACACACCCTGGGACGCCCCTCCCTCTCCTGGCCCTGAAAAATGCTTTGCGGAAACCCTTCAGGGAGTTCAGGGGTTTTACAAGCAGGAGCCGCCTATTCTCCTTGGATGGCTCTGCAATAAAGCTTTCTCCGCTCCAGATTCCGACACTTTGTGTTTGGGTTTGTTTGGCCTCGCTGTGTGTTGGGCACATGAACTTGCACTGGGTAACACCATCACCTTCCAAGCATTTCCAGTATCTGCTTCTCACAGCTTCCACTGCTACTGCCAAGACCAACCTCCTCCTCCTGGATCACTGCAGTGCCCTCCCCACTGGTCCCCTCTCCTGAGCACCTCCCCGGAACCCTTCTCACAGACTCTCTTCTAAAACCATTGGAGCCTTTAACTCCCCATCTTGTGTTTGATCTAGAGTGAATGTTTTAGCCGCACACAACTCTGGCCTCTGCTCCCACCACCTCGATCCCTCTGCACAGGCACACTGACCTCCCCCCTATATCACACACCCTGCACGCCCAGCCTCAGGGCCTTTGCACCTGTCATCTCCCCTGCTTGGACACTCTTCCCCAGATACCTGCATGGCTCATGCTCCAGTTCTTTCAGCTCTTTCCTGAGATGTCAGACCCTATTGCTTTCTCTGCTTGATTTTTTTTTTCTTTGCTACTATGCTATTTATTTTAAAATTCATCTTCTTGATTGTTTTCTCTTTCCCCTACAGGAATATAATCTCCATCATTACAGATATTTTCAGCTGTTTCACCTGCTGCTATATCCCTAGTGCCAAGAAAAGGGTCTGGCATATTGTAGGTGCTCATTAAGCGCTTGTGGAAAGAATGAAAAATGTAACGATTAAAGAGGTGGCTTATTCTGTCCTAGTCTTCATCCAAATCCAGAGGCCCCACTGCACATGTGAGGTCCCCACACAAGGATCTGAGGCTGTTAAAGTCGGTGACATGAAGTCTGATTGTATCCTGAGATTCCTGTCCATACGGTTAGACTACACAGGGAAACCTCCAAATTAAACATATCAAGAGAATTGTAGTTGAGTGTCTCAGCACTTGAAAACAGAGCTTCAGGATTCATTTGGAGAGCAAACTGGGAGCAGAGATGAAGTGCGCTTCTTGAATTAGTTCAAGACTCACTGTCTGCGGTTTCATTACTTGAGTTAGTGCTAATGCTGTGATAAGCTGTTCATGAGTGCCCGAGGTGTGTTCCTTGGCTGGTGATTGACAGACAAACTGAGATAATAAAATAAATCGGCTATCTTCCCTGACCGACTTCTGTTGCAATCCTGAAGTGTGTGGCTTTCTCAATCAATGCTATACTGGTAGCTTCTGTAGCAACCCTCATCTAATTCAAATGCCTTTATTACAAAAAAAAAAAAAAAAACCCAACAACAAAACAAAACAAACCAGCTAAGCAGATTTAACAGTTTAGAAAACATTGAGCAAGAAACAATATTAACATTTGTCAATATTTTCTTTATTGGTTCTGAGAATTAATTTCTTAGGCTGCCAACAGTGACCATTAAAATTATATTAAAATGTAACCAATTTGAAACCATGCTTTCAATAATGAAAGTCTGGCCCATGGCCAGTTTATAATAGTACATAGATGGATGTTAAAAAGGTGGGTAAATTGTAAAATATCCTTTCAACTCTTTTTCCAAATGGTCACATGTTTCATAATAACCAAATCGAGCACCTCTAATTGAGGTTAATAATGAAAGTCTTCCGTCTCTGGATCATTATAAAGGCCAGAATTCTATTTTTAGCCACTGAAGCTGTTAAATCTATAAAGATTCAGTTGTTTAATTTATTAGATCTTGTTTCCCATTGCCATCTTCATAACAGAAAATCTGATTGTTAAAAATAACAGTAAGATATATATTTCATAAATAATTAAAAATTCTACAGCAGAATAGGCAATAAAACATATTGCCACCACGATTTTCCAATGGAAGGACATCACTTTAATTAAAAATTACAAAGGCGCCACTGTAAACAATTCATTTACATTTTAAGCTCTGCGTTGACTCAAGAAAGAAATACCTCACCAAAAAAAAAAAAAAAAAGGAACTAACAGAAATGACCTCACCCCAAATCCTATTATTGAGGTCAGTAAGCACATTTAATTAAGATGAAGTGTTAATAATATATTTTAGTGGATGGAGGCTCTTTTCATTTCCCCAGGTAGAAATGTTATTATTTGGCCTTTAACTTCTGATTAAAATTTAAAAGGTGGGAGTCACCCCAAATTAAACTCTTAAATCTGGTTTTGAAATCTGTTTTTTTTTTTCAAAAGGAGTTACAACCCTCTTTTCTCCTCCCAATAAGTGGTGAGCTACTATACATTTTGAACCTCTGTGTTCCTGAGAACTGATAGCGATGACAAAATCCTAATTTCCAAGGGAACTGATTTTTGCCATCTGCTTCCAAAGGTCTTAGAAGATACAGAACAAAATGCCACATAGCCAGCTGATGATTTTTGCTCAATTTCCTGTCACTTTTTGGTGTGATTTCCTTTGAATGGGCCTCAATATTAGATTAAATGAGGTATTAAAGAAAAAGACTTGATGAGTCACAAGAAGACCAGCAAAAACTGAAATTGGGCATTTTAACAAATCTTTTTGGACTGAATTTTCATCATTGCATGTTGCATTCTGTACCAGTTTGAGACCATGAATGAATCTACTCGGAGCTTAAAAGCCTCCAAGTCTAGAGGAGGAAGGGATGGGAAATGACTTAAAAAGACTCAAAGAAATCAGGACAAAGTAGGTAGTGGTTTTCGAGGATCTAATTCGGATCTGATTCCGATATTCTGTGTTTAAAGAATGGGCTCAATCTGGCTCATGGTTTTGGAAGAAGAGGCAGCTGATGGGCCTGGCTCCTTAGCTAACTCTATGGACCTGGGAAGCCCAGTGGGAGACTGATCACTCCTGCTCAGGCCACCCCCCTCCCTGCCCCTGAGGTTGGGTTAAAACAAAGCCACATGCAAATATGTCCATGGTTGGGAGACATTAGACAATACTTGAAGAGGAAAAATAACAGTAATCCATAAACAATAAACCATGTCTGCTTATGCACAAATGCTTGCATACAGACACTCCACCCCAGCTGCTGGCAAACCACGTTATACTTGTTCACCAGGCACGTCCATAGGCCAGGCCCAGCGCTGGGCTCTTTTAAGACCTTCCATTGGTACAGGAGTTATGGAAAACAGTATGGAGGTTCCTCAAAAAACTATAGAGTGGTCAAATGATCCAGCAATCGCACTCCTGGGCATACAGACAAAACTATAATTCAAAAAGATACACCCACTTTTATGTTCACAGTAGCACTGTTCACAATAGCCAAGACATGGAAAAAACCTAAATGTCCATCTACAGCTGAAAGGGTAAAGATGTGGTGTACATAAGCAATGGAATACTATGCAGCCGTAAAAAGCATGACACAATATCATTTGTAGCAACATGGATGAACCTAGAGATTATCACTGTTGGTAAAGTAAGTCAGAAAGAGAAAGACAAATACTATTTGGTAGCACTTATATGTAGAATCTAAAATACGGCACAAATGAATCTACCGACAAAACAAAAACAGACTCACAGACACAGAGAACAGACTTGTAGCTGCCAGGGGGAGGTACGGTGGAGGAGGGATGGATTGGGGGTTTTGGGATTAGCAGATGCAAACCATTATGTATAGAAAGGGCAACATGTAAATCCATGGCTGATTCATATCAATGTATGACAAAACCCACTGGAAAAATAAAATAAAAATAATAAAAAAAAAAAAAAAAAAAAGAAAGGGCAAGCAACGAGAAGCTACCGTAGAGCACAGGGAACTATATTCAGTATCCCGAGATGAATCCCAGTAGTAAAGAACATGAAGAAGAATGCATGTGTGTATGTACACCGAGTCACACTGCCATAGAGCAGAAATTAGCACAACGCTGTAAATCAACTGTGTGTGTGTGTGCTCAGTTGCTCAGTCATGCCTGGCTCTTTGTGACCCCATGGACTGTAGCTTGCCAGGCTCCTCTGTCCATGGGAATTTCCAGGCAAGAATACTGGCGTCGCTTGCCATCTCCTATTCCAAAATCAACTACACTCCAATAAGATAATAAAAGAGGACCTTTGGGCCTCTAAGAATTTTCTCTGTCTATGGTGGCCTCCTCCCAAGTCACACCAAACAGACTGAAATGAACCACATCGCAAATGCATAATTTTTGAGATAATTTTTACACTTTTGCTATAATTCGGCTATGGGAATATTTCACTAATAATCTATGACTTTTCTAGTGCCGACCCAGACATCCTTACAGTGTGATCTATAAATAATTTGCAAATGGAAAGTGTGTGTGTGTACTCAGTCACTTCAATTGTGTCCAACTCTTTGTGACCCCCATGGACTACAGCCTGCCAGGTTCCTCTGTCTATGAGATTTTCCAGGCAAGAATGCTGGAGAGGGTTGCCGTTTCTTCCTCCAGGGTATCTTACCAACCCGCGGATGGAACTTGAGTCTCCTGTACTGTAGGCAGTTCTTATCGCTGAGCCACCAGTGAAGCCCTTGGAAATGTAATGACATTTTTTCAAATATTACATTCAACATGGCTGAAGTCATGGAGCTGTGCACACTCAGTCTTTATTAACTTCAGTTTGCTCTTTTCTTTTCAAACTTTGGCGATGACAGATTATGTGTTGGCGTCCTTGACATTTTTGTCAAGGACAAAAGTTTGAAGGCCTTGGTGCTGGGCCTGAATGCTTAATTAACTAAATGGTACTGATGAAGCCCTGATGGTTTATCAGGGATGGAGATGAACATGATTGTTACCCTCACAGAGGCTGAGGGTTAGCGGAAAATAACAGTGTAACAGTGAAGCGTGACAAATGTTATACTAGACTTTTAGAAAGCCAGGGCCATGCAGTCTGAAAGTAAGGTAGTCACCTGCAGGGGGATGCCTAAACCTCAGAAAGACAAACAGACGTGGGCAAGGTGGTTCACCTCATTTGTATGTTTTCTTCCCATAAACCTAGGCTCAGAGAGGTTACGTTTTCCTCATAAAGAGGTAGACTCATCATTTCTCATTCATAGGGTGGTTGTGAGAGTTAAGTAAGACTGCCCTCAGTGCTTTTGGTAAACTTTTATGTAAAAATGTCAGGCATCTTAGTCATGTAAAACATGCATCCAGGGGTCCTGGCAATCTTTGCCTAGTTTAGTCTGGTACCCCATTCCCAGGAGGCAGAGACCAGCTCAAAGGCATGGGGACGGTGGCATTTCTGGGGGATTCAGGAATCCGTTGACCAGTGAGACTACAATGAGGATTGCAAAGAAATAATTTTGTTGCTTGGCTCTTTCTCCCCAGCTGGGGGCCACTGGTCCCTACTTTCCAAGGAGACAACTTCTTTCTCTCCTTCCTTCCTTTACCTCTCTCTCCCTTTTTCCCTCCCTCTTCGTTTTTTCCTGGGGTATCGGTCTTGCTCTTTTGACTATAAATTCCCTGGAGGCTGTAGGCAGAGCCCATTTCTTTCACAAGTGGAAACACTGCATCTGGCAGTGTAAGGCCCACGGTTGGCACTAAACAAATGCCAGTGAATGAATTAAGCAAAGGAATGAATGGAAAACTATAATGCTAGTGCTTTTTTCCAAGCAGTTGTCTTTGGCAACACAATTATCTATTACTTTGATTGTGTAAAATCTAATTTCATGGCATAGATTCATCTTGTAAAATTCATCCTGTAGTCTTTTATTACACAGAAAGGTTCAATACCCAAAGGTGTTCATGGAAGGAGCTTCTGGTTGCCTTACATTACCCACTCTTTTTTTCTTTCTTAGTAAAGAATCCCACTTTAAAAAACTGGTTGCTACCCACCTAAAAATGACCATACTTCCTAGTATTTCTTGCAGCTAGGTTGTGGCCATGTGACTAATTTTGACCAATCAGATTCAAACAGAAAAGTGTTTGACTTTCAGGAAGACTGCCTAAAATATAGGAGACTCCCTTCTGTATTCCCTCTCTCCCAAACTACTGTCTGGAACACAGATATGAAGGCTGGAGCACTAGCAACTAACAAAGTCCTTGAGGCAGAGATTGCCAGCTTAGAGGTGATTGAATGGTGAGCAAGAGGGAGCTGGGGCCCCTGCCAGCGTTGTGGAGCTGCCATTCCTGCCCTGGACTGCCATAGCTGCTTTATACTTATTTTATACAGGAAAAAAACAAAACAACTTCTATCTTCTCTGAACCACCATCGTGTTCAATCTTCCTTTTAAGTCAGCCGAACTGAACCCTCACAGACACAGCACTGCCGGACAAACACCTGTGGGCTCCCAGGAGGAATGACCCTTTCCCCAGAAGTGCGGAGCAGCAAGGGCAATTTCACATGGGCAAGGACAATATTTTTCTTCAGCTCACATCCTACATATTCAGTGTATGGCAGAAGTCTCTGCTATAAGGTTGTTTACTACAGACCAGAGAGAGAAGATGAGTTCTGTCTAAAAGATGTTTGGAATAGGAATTGCTACTTGGTTGCCTCAATAGAAATCCCCTGATCATTCAGAGAATGAAATATGTCCTCTCGGACCACTCAACATGATGGAGCTGCTGGCCATATCCCTAGAGTAACCAAAGCAACAGACTTGATGCCATGGTGAGACTGGTCCCTGTTTCTCATCTCACTGTTGGAGGATGTTGGGGAAATATAGTCATTTCCATCTTAGCATAATTATCATTGAGCTGCTATTTCTGACAATAATTAGCCAACAAGTTTAGGTGCATGGGTCCATTGCTCACTGGAGACACTAAAATGTCCTCAAGAAGTGCTGGATCCCTGTCTGGTGTTCATGGAGGCAGATTCTGTCCTGAGAGCTGAAGCCAGTCTCTTTGCCTCTGTGCGTTGAGAGGCTGGGCTATGGGAACCAGCTCTATTTTACAACATGTCAATGTTCATATAACCTTAGAGCAGAGAAACTTTCTAACCATCAATTCAAGTCATAAGGGAAAATAGAAATATGATTGCCTAGGTAGAAATAGAATTCTTTATATGACGAAAAGCATTAGCAACATCAACACTTTTGCACAGCATTTTCAGAAAATTCTTCAGAAAATTAATGATGCATTAAACAATTTAGCAACAAGCATGTCCACTGACCTTTTACAAAAATAATTGCATATGACTGGGAACAGTCTAAATAGCCAACAACAAGGGAATGAATAAATAAATGAGCATGTTTGTATAATAGAGTAGTAGAATGCATACTATTCAGCGACTAAAAATAGTGGCTATTTCTTGACATGGAAAGCTATTCACCACATATTGGGAAGTAAAAATGGCAGGTTTCAAAGCAAAGAGGGTGATGTGAGCCAATTTTGAAAATAAAAAGAAGTACTCCAACATGTGACTAGACATATATCCAAGCTGTTAAAAAGGGATTTCCTTGGGTGGGACTATCACAGATTTTTTTTTTTCCATTTATTTAATTAGTTGGAGGCAGATTTTTAAAATTAGATTCTTTATTCCCAACTGCTTTTTCAAAAGTTTCTTCCATGAACTATCTTAACTTTATAATAAGGATAAGAAGATACAAGTCATTAAGAAGAAGAATTTCATCTGTCATAGCCCACTGCTGTCCGTTTGGATTTGGCTAAGAGCACGATGCGATGGGCTTTTAAAAAAGCTTTAATAACTTGGGCTTTTTAGTGAGAATATTCACTCTGATGCCTGGACATCTCCTGTCTTTAGAGTTACAGGCTTCTGAGAGATCAAGGCGCCTTTCACCGGTTTTAACATTCCCTAGTGAGATAAAAGAGGGCATCCAGTGTCAGCGGCGGAGCTACTGTGTCCGAGACACTGTTTTCCATCCCAGAAGACAGGACAGGATGAGTCAGAAGTGAGGTCCTAAGTTTTGTGGGGGTTGGGGGTAGGGAGGAGTTTTCCTGTCATGGCCAAGGGAGGGAGCCCGCCTGCCCTCAGGGAGGAGGCCTGTCACGGTGGGGGCAGGAGATGAATTAGGCTGTTAGGATCCTGGCTGGGTATGCCGGTCTCTCAGTGCGCTAAGACGCCTTGAGTGCCCGGCTAGTCATCTGAGATGAGATGGGGTTATTGCAGCTGAGGCACCGACAGTCTTGGAGTGAGATATTGATATAGAGACAGGCGGAGAGGGAGAGACAGAGAAAGAAGAGGAGGAACAGGGGGGAGGGAGGTGGTGGAGGGAGGAGGAAGGAGAAAGAAGAGGGAAAGAGGAGGAGAAAAGAGAAGAGAGGAGAGACAGGAATGAATGGGAGGAAGGAAGGAACAGAAGCAGACAGAGAAGAGATGGCCACGAGACAAGAGAGAAAGACGGTCCTAGAGGGACGGGGGCGATGAAATAGAGACAGTGATGGGGAGGAAGACAGGCAGGGGAAGACAGACAGGGAGACAAGGAAGAGAGGCATGGAGTAAAAGATAGACCAAGAGTAATCGGCACCGAGATTGACACGTGGACACACACAGAGCCACACGCACACGCACACACACACACACACACACACACACGGACACCCCGATAGCATGCAGGAGTGCCCAGCCAGGGCGGACCTATTGCTGGGAATCATGACCCTTGGAGTACATGTGACTTTGTCAGTTGAACTCAGAGTTCTCCTTGAGATAAAAATAGGAGTTTCCAGCATAAAGTTCCTCCCTCTTCCAATGCCTGCTCCCTGAGGAATCATTAATACAATACCACCACCACCACCACAGACACAAGGTCATCATGTCTTTCTGAGAATTCTGGGGAGCTGAGTGCAGATGATTAGAAAACCATGTCCCAGCCTGACCCCTCCCCTCAGCCCTGCTCAGCCTTTGCACACACGGCCCCTCAGGGACACGACTTTTCGTGTACAGGATCAAAGGCTACAAATAATTAATGAGCCTTTTCTCCCCAAAGAGTTCCTGTGACAACAGCTCAACCTGTCAGGGATGTCATGCCTGCCTTTGATGGAGCTCAGAACCAGTGCCAGGAGAGGAAGGGCGGGTGGCGGGGAGGGAAGGGCGGAGCGAGGTCCGTTAAGTGCCAGGCTGAGAAAGGGTCACTTCCAGGCAACTCTGGATCTCAGCAGGAAGGAATGTGTCCAGAGAGTCAGATCAGAGAGAGAAATGTGTGTCTCACACACACACATTTACTCGGCTTTCAGTGCTGGAAAAGGGACTTGTCCAGACACCGCTCAGCCAGACCCACTTCTAAGGGCTACAGTTCTTGGCCAAACAGCCACAGAAGCACCTCAGTTATATTTTCTGAGGGGGTCATGACATTGACCTTGATCACAGTGGCTCTCCATGGTCCCTGGTGACTCAGAATCTGGGAAGGACCTTGGCATCCCTGTGGGAAACCACCTCCCAGGTACTCGTGGCTGGATGCTGGGTTCCCAGTGGGCTCACGCAGCAGGACTGGCCCCGGGGACCTCTCACCGTCCTGCCGTTCCGTCTGTCAGCTGTGAGCACGAGTTGGCTCAGTGAGACCCACACCTGGCCCTCCGGCAAATACTTTTGGTTGGGGAGGATCATTTTTTTTTTCTGGTAGGACTGAGGACTGCCATTGCTACTGGTGGCCTTGACCCTCTATAGCCATAGAGAGACAGCTGAGGATGAAGCCAAATCAGGTTAAGTGCAGAGTCAAGAGGTGGGGAAAGAATATATTCTGAGTCCTGGAATTCTCATGCTGAATGCCCTTGTCCTCATTTTTGATGCTGTGGGCCAGCATAGGCACTCCTGAAAAAGTCAGTCTGAGATGGGACCTGGCCACTTGTGACTGAGGGTCACATCACACCTGTGATGACCCGTTGTACTGTGGAAACTGGAAGCTCTTCAGAGCTTTCTCTGTTCCTGCTGTTTACCACAAGTCTCATGTCTAGTAAGTTACAAACTGCTTTCTCTGATCTCCTTTACTCACAGTGGGTGCCACTAATGCTCCATGCGAGATAGAATGGGAAACCACTGGATTCCGGCTCCAGTAGCTGGTCTGTTCTCCAAGCTCAAATCCTGGCCTTGGAGTCCCTCGCCATTCACCTGCTCCTCTCCAGGCGGGAATCACGTCTCCTGACTCGGTCTGCAGGGGCTGCTGGCCATGGCCTCTTGTCATACACCAAGCACCACACCCCATTTGCCAGATGGGTTTTCTTCCAGCTTTGCAGTCAACTGCCTGTGGTGGGGACAGGTGCAACCACATCTGGGAAGGTCACCTCTTTTGACTGCCAAGAGGCCCTGAGTTGGGGGTGCATGGCTCCAGCTCAGGCAAAGCGGACTTGCCCCGACATATGAACCATGAGCCGAGTGACACAAGAGTGGACACTGGCTGGAGGTGGGTCACTCTCCCTGTGAGATCCTGCAGTGCCAGCCTGTCAGGTCCCATTACCTAGAGGCACAACAATGCCCTAGTTCCTGTGCTATCTTAGCATCTTTTCCAATTCTATAAACTCCTCAACATCACTGATCATCAGAGGAATGCAGATCAAAGCCACAATGAGATAGTATCTCACACCCATCAAAACAGCCATCATCAAAAAGACTATGAGTAACACATGCTGGAAAGCATGTGGAGAAAAGGGAACTTTTGCACACTGTTGGTGAGGAATATGAATTGGTGCAGCCACTATGGAGAATACTGTGGAGGTCCTGAAAAAAAAAAAAAAAATAGAACCACTATCTAGCAACTTCACACCTGGGCATATATTAAAAAAAAAAAAAAACCACAAATTTGAAAAGCTACATCATTCTCTCCAATGTTCATAGCAGCATTATTTACAATAGCCTAGATATGGAAGTAACCTAAGTGCCCATCAAGAGATGAACATATAAAGAAAATGTGGTGTATATATATACACACAAATATGTGTGGAATATTACTCAGCCATAAAAAGAATGAAATCCTGCTATTTGCAACAATGTGGATGGACCTACAGAATATTATGCTTAGTGAAATAAGGCAGAGAAAGACAAATACTCTGTTACCACTTATATGTAGAATCTAAAAAAGAAAACAAAGGAATGCGTATAAGAAACAGAAACAGACTCACAGATATAGAGAAAAAACTAGTGGTTACCGGTGGGGAAAAGTTCTATAAACTGTTCCTAGGATTTTCCAACAAATTGCCCTTTTGCTTGAGTCAGCCGGAGCTGGTTTTAAACAAAGAACCCCGACAGACCCACGTCTTCCCCATCCGTTCCACCTTAGTGGGGCATTTACTCCCAGATCTCAGACACCTGCTTCAGCCCCTCCTCATTGCAGTAACATCTCCATGCCTGCCAGAATCCTGTGTTACCCAGCAAAGGCAGTATCCTAGGCTTAGCAACATCAACCCCATTTCCGTGCATTTCCTACCCACCCTGGAGTCACCTCTTCTACCTCCTGTTGTAGAAGTGCAAACTGACAGTTAAGCCCCTCTAGAGACATCCTAAATTTGCACAACTACCCTACAGTCTGTTAAGTTACAGATTTCCTGATCTTTCTCTTTGATGTTTAAATTTTGTATTTCCTTTGTCAAATACCATGCAGGAAAAGGGGAAATAAAAGGAGAAGAGGGAAAAAAAAAGAAGGGCTATTTCTGATTCACATTATTACAGGATTTGGCATTATTCTGTGCTTGTATCTAGTTCATCTGCAATTTCAGCAAGTTTTGTCATAAAAATAAACCCCCGTTTGGGTTGGAAAATAACTTCTGCCAGCCTGCTCCACGGTCCTGTGGCCGACATGGAGATGGTGGCATGTTTCCAGCTGTTTCAAATCAGGAAAATAAGACACATGTTTATTTGAATGTGTCTAATACGTGGTTATCCGTACCTCCTATGAGAAGATTCTGTTCTGGAGGAGGAAGATTAATAACTTCCTTTTGCAGAGACAAGCGCATGTTTGGACCTGCATGCCAATGTGTCTGCTGTGAAACATCGCACCAGGGAGGGCATCTTGTCTCCACCAGCACAAGATGCACCGCAGATAATGCTCATTTAATTAAATCTCATTATGAAAATCCCTTCTTTTGAAGTACTGGACAGAGCTTAAGGAATGAAGACTAAAAATTTGAACCTTGGTTTTTTTTTTTGGCTTGCCAATCATCAGTGGAAAAACTCAACCCCGATGGTGGTGGTTTAGTTGCTAAGTCGTGTCTGACTCTTGCAACCCCATGGACTGTAGCCCTCCAGGCTCCTCTGTCCATGGGATTCTCCAGGCAAGAATCCTGGAGTGGGTTGCCATTTCCTTCTCCAGACGACCTTCCCGACCCAGGAATCGAACCTAAGTCTCCTGCATTGCAGGCATATTCTTTTTTTTTTTTCATTTATTTTTATTAGTTGGAGGCTAATTACTTTATAACATTGTAGTGGTTTTTGCCATACGTTGACATGAATCAGCCAGGATGGGGAACACATGCAGGCATACTCTTTACCGACTGAGCTAACTCAACCCCGATGGTCCATTTCTAAGTACCAGGTAACATCTACTCCTTCCCCTTAACAGTTCAGAATTCAGAGCACTTAGCCGAGAGCACCGACTTTGCATACTGAACTGCAGTGTTTCCATCCTGATTCTTCTGCTACTAAGCTGGGCAGCCTTGAGCAAGTTACTGACCCTCTCTGAATTCCTAATACCCTTAACTGTACATGGAGTTGGCCAAGCCTTTCTCATGAAGCTGTGGCCGCTGATAGAGTAGGTTAAGTGTCTGAGATGCGAGGGACCCTGGGGGCCAGCTCCTTCCACACTGTGCTCGGCCCCGGCAGAGCCCTGGGAACCTGTGGGAACACAGCCCTGGAGCCCCTCTCCTCCCAAGCTGCTCTGCAACCAGGAACCAGGTACAGGGCCAACCTCCCTGTGTAGTCGGCCTGGTGCCCTGGTGCCACTGGCCGAAACTCTTCATCACGACACAAACTTCCTGCTCAGCCAGGTCGTTAAGCAGTGTAGGTCAATGGTAACCCGGAAGGAAGAGCCACTCCTACCCGCCTCCCGCCTCTGGCAGTGGAGACGCTCACCCACCTGATGGTCTGATGCTGCAGGGAGTCGGGGTCCGTGGCATTCACTGTCAGCAGCACGCTGCCCACTGAGATGTTCTCCTGCTTGGTCACCATCATGGGGTCCGGGTAGAAAACCGGGCTCTCGTTGACGTCCAGGACAGTGATGTGGACAGTGGCTGTGGAGCTGGGGCCGTAGGAGACGTCGGGCACCAGTGGGTCCTCGTTTTCCACTTTGATCAGCAGGGTGTGAAAGGCAGAAATCTCATAGTCCAGAGGCTGGAAGGCAGAGAGGGGTCTCAGCACACGGGTCTGCCACCAAGGGCGGGAGCTTTTGCACAGAGGCCCTCTGACAGCCCTCGGGCCGTGCGGACACTCGGGGACGGACCCAGGTTCTGCGGACTAAGAAGTTTCATGCAACTTGGGGCCCTCTTTCAGAAAAAGAGTATGAAACATACAGATACCAAGTTAGGTATCTAACTTGGGAGTTGTTGAGGGTTTTAGATTGAGAAATAACCAAAGCGATTACATGAGTCTCAGAGATCCGGGTCCCTAAATTCCCTGATGATGTTGACATTAAAAGCCTTCCCACCTGTAGCCTGTGATTCCAAACTCCAGCATGCCTGCGGGCTTCAGTGGGTGCATGTTATTCTAGTAGAGTGTCATGCAGGCATGACATTTGTTCTCATGACTCAGTGGCTCTATTGCCATTTTCTGGGCAGGGGGAAGCGATGCCAGATACACGGCCATGCCTGGGACAGTCCCACACAGGACAGCTATTCCACCAACGAGCAGCCCCGCTGAGGCCCTTTCCAGGTGATCATGCAAAGGGGCTGCTGGTGTCTACCCCCTCAGCTGCTGGGTAGACTAACATCAGAGGACATTAAGGAAACCCACTGTAGACATTATTAATGTGGTGCCCTGCCCACCATAAAATGTCACAGACCACATGCACTCTGCCACTTTCCTTCTAAATCATGAGCTGCAGTGAGGGTGACATTTCCTGTTGATGGGAGTGTGTGTGGGGAGACATTTAAGTGAGACAAAGACACAATTTTTATTTCAGTGTTTACCAGGAAAATGAGTAGCTAACTCATAAGACCCAAGACATAATGGATATTCCTGCTGGGAGGACGAGACTAAAGTGAGTGCAGGGAGGTGATTCACACTCAACCAGAAGGAAGGGGATGGCAGTGCAGGCTGTAAGGGATCTGGGAACGTGAGGTGGGGGGTGAGGACAGAAAGAGCTCTGTGGGCGCAGGAGGTAGAAGGTGGAATCAGAGAGGATGAGTCGGAGGAGCTTTAGGCAGAATTACACTAACTTCCATAATAATTACAGCTAACATGCATGCAGCCCACCCCACACCTGTGAAGGGGCACAGATGCACATGTGTGCACACATGCACAGGCACACATATGCGTGCACGGGCACACACACACACACACACACACACACACACACACACACACACACAAAGTGCTGACCTGGAAATACTTCCTGGTAGTAATAGGACTGCCCCTCCCGCCCCCACCTAGAACTCCTCCCAACACGGTCAGCATTAGGGTGCTAAGCCCTAACAGATATAACGCTGTTGGTACCCAGGAGCTATGCTGCGGTTCCCTCCCTGGAACACAAGAACAATTTACCACCACATCCTCCTTTCTAATGTCAGATCTCTGTCCTTCCCCAGTGAAGCCCCAAATATGCAAGCCCATGAAGGACTCTGCATTTGGCTAGTGTTCCAGGTGACTCGTGTAGATGCTGACGTTTCAGACTCACAGCATGGTGGGCCGGAGGGGGACTGGAGGGCACTATGCTCCAGTCCAGCTTTGCTTGTATTTTATTTTCCTCAAGCCACAGCAAACACAGGCTGGGAGAACTGTGCTCCTGTAGGGTTTATGTGGGGATGTCTATTTACTCAAGTTTTGTCTTACTGCTGCAGGTCTGGAAAACTGCCTGCCACCTTTTATGGACACTGGATGAGACGCAGACAACAGCCAGAGGCTGTGTTATTTTACAGTTTTCACGACTTTGAAACTACAGCGCTGAGCATAGGAGGGCAGTGTCAGGATCTCCTGGGAGTCCTGACGAGGGAAGAGGAGTTGGGAACTCGCAGAGCTGCTCTTTGCAGGCAGATGATTAGGGTTCAGTTTGGATGAAGTTCTGAAAAGGGCAGGCTTGAGAGAAACCCAGAGCCCTTGTCCTCCCAACAAAGCGGGAAGCATCTGTAAAATCTGACATTCTTAGTGGTTCTGGGTCCTACTCCCAGCGGCATTATGGAACTTTGCTGATGCAAATGTTTATACAGCCTGGTTAGGCTAAATAATGACCCCACCCCTAATATGTCCATGTTCTAATCCTTGGAATGTGCGACTGTTACCTTACATGGCAAAAGGGACTTTACAGATGTGATTAAACTACAGACCTTAACAGGGGACAGAATCCTGGATTACCCAGGTGGGCTCAACGGAACCATAGGGATCCTTGAAAGAGGGAAGCAGGAAAGTCAAAGGAAGGAGCAAATGTGGTGATGGAAGCCACATCTGTGGGCTCAGAGTCAGAGAGGAAGATGCTGGGGTACTGCTCTGAAGATGCTGGAAGGGGCCACGAGCCAAGGAATGCAGGCGAGCTCCAGAAGCTGGAAAGGGTGAGGACACATCAATTCCACTCCCCACCGCTGCCCCTGGAGCCTCCAGCAGGAGCCAGCTACACTACCTGCAGCCCCATCAACCTGATTTCAGACTTTAAGCCTCCATATTGGTGGT
Organism: Dama dama; assembly: GCF_033118175.1. NCBI lineage: Eukaryota > Metazoa > Chordata > Mammalia > Artiodactyla > Cervidae > Dama > Dama dama. Next base: position 16,156,035 of record NC_083684.1, on the reverse strand, counting down.
CACTGTTACAGCCACTGGAAACACACACACAGGCACCAAGTGCCCATCGAGTATGAGCTGGCGACTTTCTCACAACAGCCTGGAGAGGTGGGCTGTCCCGGAACCCCCGTTTCACAGACGAGGAAACAGGCACAGAGAACAGTTATGCATCTCAGCCGAGGGCACACCGGGAGTAGGTAGCAACGTTCCTGCTTTGTCCACACACATGGCTGCCATAAATACAGCTGCTTCCTGCTTCCCGGGCAAACTGCTTCAGCCCCCAGAAAAGAGGCTGTATTCCGCAGATGTCCTGGTCTGGTGGTAGCTCTCCCAGAACCTCCCAGACCCCTTCCTCCAGGACAGGGGGATACCAGCCACTCATGGTCTGCTGCCACCCCTCCCTTCCACGTTTCTAAGCCCTCCCTTTCTATTGTGGTCCCACTTCCTTCTTGGACTCCCTGCAGCAGACCACGTGCTCACGGGCAGTTTCACACTGAGGATCACCCTGTGTGTGTAACCATCTGCTGTGTTTAAGAGAGTAATCCAGACCCTGCTAAGAAAGACTGAGAGGAAATGTGATAATCCACAATTTGAGTATGAATCCTTAAACCTTCACAGATCCCATTTTTACATATGTTTGATAACTATCAAATGTCTGGAGAATGTGTTTTAAGGTTCCACGCACGTGGAACAGGCTGGTTTTAAGGCTGTGAGGGTAAAAGCACTCCCTCAAGCGGGAGACTTTCTCTACTTTAGTTCTGGGAGGGGGAGACTGGGGCTGATTTATCCTCAGCTGGGGGCCCTGGGTGCTCAGGCAAGGAAGGAGGAGCACTGGAGGCACCCTTACTTTGACGACGGAGAGCATCCCCTCGTTGGTCTCTGGGTTGGTGTGGATCTCGAAGCTCTGCCCCGGGTTCCCATTGATGATGGTGTAGGCAGCCCTCCACGCACCCGTGGTGGGGTCGTCCTTGTCCTCAACTGTCAAGTTGACAATAACTCCCACGGCTCCTTCCTCGACTGTGGCTTGAAACTGTAAACAGACAAAGCAGATCATAACTGTCACTGTTTTGGGAAAACAACAACAACGACACAGCAAAGACCATGGATGGCACTCTTAGGACATGCCTGGTATGGGGCACGTTACCCCTCGCATCTCATTAAATGATAAAGCAAAACAGAGCAAGACCACGATGCTGTGTTCTGCCAGTAGATGACAGGCTTCGGGTTCTCGCAGCCTTATGTTGGGCCATGGGGCTGAATGCTCATCAGAGGGTGTTGGCCAGGGCTGGCCTGGGCTCACTGGAGGTAAGGGTTGGGAGAAGAGCTGTGCCTTCTCCGAGCCCCCTTCCTTCTCCCCACCTGGATGCAGAGGACCACGAGGCCCAAGGGGAAGGGAGAGCCAAAGGAGGGATGGCGCTAGGGTCCCTGAGGCACCATGCGGAGGTGGACGGAAGCCCGTCCTGAACTGCTGTTGAGTGAGACCCGGACTTGGATTGAGTTTGAGCCTTTATGTATTTGTTCTTGCAGCTCTGTTACTGAATGTGAGTCTGTGTGCCCAATGCACAGTGAGGCCAAACAACATCAAAATGTCAGAGGCTGGAGCAGAGACACGTTTATTGAGGGCCTTGCAAGGAGATGGGTGGCTCATGCCTTAAAAAACCGCAAACTCCTGGAAAGCTGTCAGCAAAACCCTTTTCTAGGAAAGGTGCAGGAGGGGCATGGGTAGTTGTGGCAAACGTCTTGCTGTCAGATCCTTTGCTCTTGAGGTCAGGTGTTCCTGTAAACCTCCACCAAAACAAATGTTATTCTCTGTTCTGACAAGTAAGGGCAAGGTCCGAAGGCTCAACTTTCACCCTCTGAGGTCTGGGGCCTGGGTTAGAGGAGGGGATCCCTCTGAGGAACAGTTACCCCCCATACCTTTATCCAGCACCAAGTACAGGTCCTCCCACCAGAACCCAGGCCTGGCTGGAGAGGCAGATCTCAGTTGGCGTCTCCCTCAGGGCCTGGTCCTCAGACCCTGCCTGGCTGTCATCACGGGGGCAGCCAGGAGTCCAGGACCCAGCTAGCCCTCAGGGTCCTCAGGCCGCCCAAATACAGTGGGGGGAGGGGCGGGTCCTGGGGCCCCACGCAGACAGATGGCTGCTGCCATGAGGTCCTGGAGAAGGGGATGGGAAAGAGGTTCCCGCTGCCTCAAAGGCTGGGCCTGGCCAGTGGGTGGCTGTGGGGAGGGCTCTGGAGCCCTGCAGAACACGGCCCCCAGCCTGTCCCCCGGGACCCCCGGCTCACCGCCAGCCAGGGCCAGGGAAGGCCTTGGGGAGGAGGCTGCTCATGCTCTCCCTCAGAGGACACCATCTGGCCAACGGTTGGCCCAGCGGGGCCTCTAAGGCCATGCTAAGGGCCTTGTGCTAACCCTCGGAGCTTAAGGTCTCATGGTAAGTTGCACAGAAATGACTGCACGGCCGCCTCTCCCCTTGTACAGCACCACCCACCCTGAGGACAGGGGACCAGATAACAGAGCGCTCTTGCTCATACGCGCTGGCATTGAAGCCCTAGAGTTTGACTCCGGAGCATGACTGTACCATCTTCCCTAATGAAGGGAGCCAGCTTCATCCTTCCCACCCCTGGCCCAACCTAGCAGGACTTTAGAAAAGCATTTTCTAAGGAAACACATAAATCAATTGTTTGGAGCTTTGTTGTGACTATGTTTTTATTGTAATACATCTCAAATGTTTGTTGCAAGTAGGTGTGGTGAAAAAATAAATCAATAAATGAAAAATCAGCTTTCCCATAGACTGCGTTTCACAAGCCATCATTATTAGCACATTCCTTTGAGCTGGAAGCATAAAGTATTGTTTGTGTGCTTACCTCCGACACACTACAGGTGAATAGTAATCCGTTTGCAAATATTTTATAAGTAAGTAATACCAATAAGCTGACAAGAAGAAGAAGAAATATCCTGGAATTTCAATTAGTAGGAAAGAGAACCTAAAGACAGTAAGACAATGTCAGAAGGCCCTGATGTTCAAAGAGAAGTAATTTGAGAAATGAAGTCCCGAAAGCGGTGGCTGATTAATTGACTTGCAAATCATTAATCAAAAGCCGTAATCTTGATGCCTTGGGGGAGACAGGCTGGGGATGGGAACTCATTCGTCTCTCACACCTCGGTGAACCTGGGTAGGTTGTCTCCCTTCCCTACAAGCGGTGCTGGGAAATTCTTAGAACACACACACCGGATGGAGAAGAGCTGGAGTGAAGGGGATGTGGAGGGTGCTGTCACACAGAAATAGCTCCAGGAGACAATGATTTTGACCGGATTCCTCTGAGTCTTGTTTAAGTTAGTGTTAACTTCTATCCTCCCTGCATTCTCAGAAAAATTATGAAATTCCAGAGCTTGAAATCAGACTGGTGGTTCATAGTCCTGTTAGAGTCTCCTTGAGGGCTTTTTAAAAACACTTTTTAAATTTTTATTAACTAACCCTATTCCAATTCAGTTGGTCTGGGGCAAGGCCTGGGATTCAGTATTTTCTTGACTTGCACAGATAATTCTATTGATAATATGCAGTTTGGGTGGAGAAGCAAGACAGTTCAAGCCAAGGATGACCGAGGTGAGGACGTGAGAATTCACCCTGTGTACTGCGAGGCTGCCTGGGCGCTGTGTTGAGCGGCCGGCAGTGCATCTGGGGACAGCAGGAAGGAGTGCTGTGATCGACTACTGCTGTCTGCTCTCTGCCTGGGAGCAGAACACAGTGGCACATGTGCTACCTGACCCTGCAGGTTGCAGAGGAAGAAGCAGGCTCAGAGGAGGAAGGAACAGCGTGGTCCAAAGTCACCAAGTGAGCCGCAGGTCACATCCAGATCTGGACTGCAGTAACGTCTGCTTTCCACCAGTTGTTACTCACGCCCGCTCAAAATCCCCATTGCCTGCCCCAGCCTACCGAGGGTCATTAGGGAAGAATTCCCTGAGAACTGAAGGAAGACAAGAAGTTAGTGAGGTGAAAGGTGAGAGTCTTCGTGGATCTGGAACGGCAGGTGCAGAGGCGGGTGGTGGAGGGAGCATGGGGCAGAGGGGAGGTGTGTGGAGCAGAGGGGAGGTGTGTGTGGCTGGAGAGAACCCTCTGCTCTTGGACTATGGAGGAGGAGACAGTCAGATGATGCAGAGCCTTGTGGGCCAGGGAAAGGCATTCAAAGTTTACCTTGAGAGCAAAGTGAGGTCTAATCAAGGAACTGGAATATGTTTAAATCAACTCCTGAGAGAACTCAGAAAAAAAAAATCTTTAAATATAGAAAACATTCAACACAATTATTATAGTCTCTGTTAAGACCATTATCTGATTCTTGCATAAACTATAAAGCCAGTTTCCTTAAGCATCCATTTAGAAACTCATTACTGCTTAATTAAATACTCATTCTATTAATTCTATTCAATGTTTTAACCCCATTATGTAATTCAGAATGGAAAATTAAATAGATTAAAACGAAATAGTACCATTTTATATTTCTAGAGCAATGCTCACTTTGTGATTTAAAAACAATAGACAGACATTAATTTACCATACCAGAGCAGGAGGAATTATTGATTATAACATTACTTCGTTTAATTGGAAAAAATAGATAAAGTTACTTTCTGTTAAATTGTGCTGTAAATCAAGTACGAGATGTGAAACATGTTTTCACACAATCAGACTGGCTTGGGACATACTGAGTTTCATGAGCTCTGTCTTGCAATTCAGAGCTGAGTTATTTCATTTTCTTTTCTCTGATACAGTGAGGTGAGTTCTGTGATGGACACTTAGGAAGAGACCACCTAGACTTGCCACAAAGGTCATTCATCACCAGGGGATGAGGGACTTGCATTTTAATTTACACTGAGAATGTACAACTCATAGGGCAAAGAGTTGCTTGTTAAGGTTAACCGGAAGATGGAAATGCTGGTCAGCAGACGAGAATGCCACATGTGGGGAGAAGTGACAGCTCATGACTTTAAGGGACAGGACACCAGCGGGCCTGCTTGCTTGATTGCTGGAGTCCAGGTTCATGAGCTGCCAACCCTGCGGTTTCATGGAGAACTGATGCTGAACTTGAAAGGACGGGATATAGTTGGCTGGGCCCTGGCTTTGAGAAAATTAAAAGATAAGGTCCTAGAAAGTTTTACACACTTAAGTTTCTATTTGTGAGGATAAAAGGGTGATGGAGACATCATTAGAAACTGAGCTTGGGAACTCTTTTATGAGTCTGTATTTACATAAAGGATGCAGCTTGTTGGAAAAAATCTAATATCCGGCTGATAACCTAATGGGTAGAAACCACAATTGCTGTAAATAAGATCATGTGTTTAAGGATCTTGGCACATTGCCTGGCATAGAGTAAGGAATTGATATTTGTTAGCAGTGGTGGTGATGATCGATTTCATTCTGTCTCATATCAAATTCTTACTAGTGGACTGGAGAATAAGGCTCAAAGTCCTGTGACTCTTTCTCTTCTTATCACAGTCTGCCTTCCAAAGTGGTTGTTTTGTGTAGATCTTTTATTTCCCTGGATGGGTGTGGAAGAAGCTCTTTGCTTTTCAGTCTTATAGACCTGACCCTCACACATTTGCTTATCCTTGTCCTGCTGTTTAGCACCAAGGCAAATGATGTTAACTTGTCGCACCCACATTTAGAAGGGACTGCTGCACCGGATATCTGGTTTCCTTCTATCTGTAATTAGGATTCATCTTGGGACAGAAAGATGCAAGACCTTGCTTAAATAAGTAGTCATTAAATGTCTACTGAATGTCAGGGAGTCTGCCAGGCACAGGATAGACAGCAGTCAATGAGAGGGACACCATTCTCTCTCCCCTCAGGGCCTTATAGCTCAGGAGACTGACACATTCTCTCCTGGTCACCCCCTGTCTTTATACATGCTGCTCACCCATGGCATATCCAAACAGTTAGATTCCTACCATTTCTCCACTGTCATACATCCCAGACTGCACCTGCGGCCAATTATGGATGCATCTGTGTTTGGACATGATTTAGTTTGCAGCTAGTGGTCATATTAATAAATGGTGCTGGGGCCACTGGATAGCCAGGTGGAAAAACAATGGATCTTGATCCCTACCTCACGCCATACAGAAACTGTGAAAGGTAAAACAATAAATGTTTTAGAAGAAAACATGGGAGGCTATTTTAATTCAGCTCACAGATAATGTTTATGTGTACCTTATATATATCAGTTCAGTTCAGTTGCTCAGTCATGTTCGACTCTTTGCAACCACATGAACCACAGCATGCCTGGCCTCCCAGTCCATCACCAACTCCCGGAGTCCACCCAAACCCATGTCCATTGAGTGGGTGATGCCATACAACCATCTCATCCTCTGTCATCCCCTTCTCCTCCTGCCCTCAATCTTTCCCAGCATCAGGGTCTTTTCAAATGAGTCAGCTCTTCGCATCAGGTGGCCAAAGTATTGGAGTTTCAACTTCAACAACAGTCCTTCCAATGAACACCCAGGACTGATCAAATATATATGTAATATAATGCAAAATATTTAAAATACATATAATGTAAAAGTATAAAAGGTAAATGTATACATAATGTGCACACAACATATGTATATATAACATGCACACAATATAACATAAATGATATTTAAATAAAAATTTAATGTGTAGAGTTCTACACAAAGTTTATTCAGTATTTTAAGAAGACTTTATGTCCAGGAAGTGATTAGCAAGAGAGACCCACAAGGGACTCTGAGCTGCTTGACTGAGGACCACCTGCTCACCCGCCAGCCCTCAAGACAGCTGTCCCTACTGAGTCCTTTCAGCTCACACTCCCAGTGTGCCTCGTCCACACGGCCTCTGCTCCCCATTCCTGTCTTATTTGGAGCAAATCCCAGACACATCACGGAATCTGTAAACATTTCAGTGTTTATTGCTAACAGTTAAAAACTCTCTTTAAGAAAACAGAATCAAAGTCCTTCCTTGATCCAATTAACATTAGTTTCCTATACTGACAATTACTGGGATGTCTTTTGCTTCCCTAAAAGTACTTGCATGTTGTCTCTATCGTGGGTGGAGAGAGTGTCGTGTAGCCGTGGTAAAGGGCAGTTAGTGATGCACCTACTAGGGGTCTCCACAAGCATTTTCTCAGTTAAATGTTTCAAGCTACCCTGACTAAATAGGTGAGGAAATGGAAAAACTGAACATGGAAAGAGTTCCATGATAATAAAGAATAGCAGCTCAACGAAAAAGAAACATGATCTGAGTGGAGAGGACTCTCCGTGGTTCCTGGCCTGCAAGGCAATGTGGTTCTTGGTCTGGGAGAACAGATGCACACATCCTTCAGTGCATGTGACCCACCAGTCCTGGGGAGCCCCAGGCTGGGAGGAGAACTGTGTGCCTCCCAGGAGGGCTGTGTCCAGGGTGCTGTTCCAAGGAGAGGAGAGTCCAAGTGTCCCCCAGATGCAGGGGGCTGAGCCAACGGGCAGGAGGGGGAAACAATATTTACTGCGTGTTCTGGCAGAAAGTGTCTTTCTGCCCCTTCAGGGCACCCTCTTTTGTGTTGGTTCATTTTCTTGGCGGAGAAAGCCATCTTCAGGGCTGCTGCAGACACAGAGGGGGTGCTGTGTACCGACTTCTGAGGAAGATGCCTGGCCAGGTTCTGGCTCCCTAGGTGCCCAACAGCCCAGCAAGTTTGGTTTGCACACTTCCTCCACGCGACCTCACCTACTGAAGTTCCTCACATCTGCCAATTACAGACCCACGATGCAGCTGAAAAAGTGAGTTTTTAGGAAAAAGTAACTCAAGTACTAAAACATGCTTTTTCTCCTCAGAACAAAATGAAAAGATAAGAGTCACTGAAGACTGGCAGAAAAACAATGCTGTTGGGCAGGGTTCTCAAACCATGTTCCTCAGAACATAGAGAGATGGTGCAGGAGTCCCACCAATGTATCAAGTATTTTCCTCTAAACAAGAAAGACAGAAACTGCCCAAGGAATCTGTTCACTGTATTTTATCTGTTTTGTATATTAGAGCTCTTGTCTAAGATTTTGCTTGGAAAAAATTTTGCAGCTGAAAAGAAATTTGAAAAGCACTGCCTTAGGGAACTGATGAAATAAATATTACATTTGATGGTGAGAGAAAAACAAAAACCAAGGAACAAATATGCCTGCATTTTTTTTTCTCCAAATGCCCTGCGTGGAAACTTAATTTTATCTGACATTAACATCTCTCCTTCAGTTGAGCTTCTCGTCTTAAAAAAAAAACAAAAAACAAAAGAAAAGGCCAAATACATATGTTCATTTAATGGGATGATTGGAAATAATTTAATTTTGAGAAGCAAAGAGATTTTCTGCAGGGATACATGTTCAACCATAAACATTTGAACCTGAGTGAAGAATGACTCTTTTTCTCTTTTTAACAATAGCATGATCTACTCTAAGGACTTTAGAATTTGGTTTATGCAATTCCATAAGTTTACAGGAGGGGAAAGTTCAGTAAAATGCGTAAATTCTGATCCACCTCTAATTCACGGGTAAATTGTGTGACTTCTGGGTCCCTGTTTGGTTATCTGAGAAGTAGCGTATTAGGAGAGCAGGAGTTCATAACACTGGCTACACATCAGAAACACTTGAAATCTGCTTAGTATCTGGGATCCCACCCACATTCAGAGATTTTCCCTGGGTGGGGCTAGGTATTTGCATGTCTAAAAACTTTCCCAATATGATTCTGATGAAAGAGGGTGAGAACAGCTGCTTGAAATGACTCCTAAGGCCGCCTCCTAGTGTTAGGATCAAGCTTTAAACCAATCTTAGGGATCCGTTTCAATGTGTGTAGGTCCTAGCAGATATTGGGAGGGCCAAAAGGATGCCATTGGGTGGCAGGGGTCATCCTTGAGATTTCTTACAGTCTTTGCTCTAGGAGCCTATCAGGGTTGCTTACAGACCAACAGAATACATTTGCCAATGAAAATCACAGGGCTTTCTCCTGGAGGTAAAGGTTTTCATCATCCCAAACAGAAATCCTGTATCCATTAAGCACTCATTCCACTCCTTTCCCCACCCCAGCCCCTGATAGCCACAATCTACCTCTGTCTCTATGGATTTACTCTTCTGGCATTTTTATAGAGATGGAATCACGTAACATGTGGCCTTCTCTGTCTGGCTCCTTTCAATTAGCACAGTGTGTTCAGGGTTCATCCGTGTTGTAACCTGTGTCAGTGCTTTGCTCCTTTTCATAGTTGCATAATATTCCACTGCTTGATGGACCACGTTTTATCTGTCCATTCTTCCACTGATCAACATGTGGGCTGTTTCCACTTCTTGACTGCTGTGAAATGTTGCTCTGAACATTCATGGACATGTTTTTATGTGGACATATGTTTTCATTCTCTTGGGCAGATGCCTAGGAGCAGAATTGCTGGGTCACATGGTGATTCTGTGAGTGAGGCAGTGGGGATTTATGTCATTTATCAATATGCATAGAGTCCTTGGTCGGTACCTTTTAAACATGTGAGGCTGTGTACTGTTTACTGTCTTCCCAGAGCTCACTGCCCCCTTGTCCCATGTGAGGAGAGGCAATTTGGGGATGGAAGCTTCCCTCTTTGAACACAGGAGGGGTTGGGAAGGAGGAGGACCTTTGGGAGCCATGTCTCCTTGGACTAACCCACTAAAGCAGCCTCCTTTACCTATTGCATGCAGTGTTGCTCAGCTTAATGTAGAGATGAGCTGGGCGCCCTGGAGTTCACAGAGAACAAGCCCTGCTTTGTGCGTGCCCCTTGCAGCTGCTTCTAACTAGAGGAAGTACATCTTTAATCTCCTGAGCAGTAGGAGAACGGACACACTTGGTTAGAATCCTGATGCTAACGCCCCAGTACAAATAAGGACAAGAGAAACCTTCTGCTTTCATTACAAGGGATTTGTACAAATTCACACATGGAATTGACTTATAGCTTCTAATTTATATTTAAATCCCAAATGTCGTAGTCAGAAGAAACTGCTCTAAATCCATTATCTGTGTCTGCACCATTGATTCCTGTTTCAAATAGACCCCAGGGGCCCACTTGTAATTCCCATTGGCATCTCTGCGTATTTCTTCCCAGAGGTGGCTTGTGGAGCATCTGAGAACATCCAAGTCCCACAGGGAGAAGAGATGGATGAGAATTGTTCCTTTGGGAATCAGACCCAGTGAGAGAGGGAGGATTAGGAAAATCATTCTCTGTCCCTTCTGGGTTCTGATCTTGGGAGGAGCCACACTGGAGTCTGTGGGGAGAGAGGTGCCCGAGGTCTGTCTTTCACATTCAAAAGAATGAATGACGGAAAGTTACTCATGTTTAACACCCCACGAAGCTCTACCACCTACTGGTTGTGTGACCTTGGCCAAGTCACTTAACTTCTCTGTATCTTGAGTTTCTCATTGGCACAATGAGAAAAAATAACAGTACCTACTATTATAGGATCATGATGACTAAGCAAGAATATTTATAAATGTTGAGATGAATGCCTGACACATAGTAAGCAATAGAGGCACACTGTGATAATGAACACAGACAGAAAGAATAAAGAATTGATGTTTGTTTACAGTACACATCATTATAAGGAATGTGACCGGAGAAATAAACTTTGCTCTTCTGGGCTTTTTGTTGTCATTTTTACAGGAGCCTAGTCTGGCTAAATAAATATTTCTGACAATATAACTTTCCCTTGTTATATAAACTACTTAGAGTTGGTGTCATATATCATCAGGGGTGTCCTGACCAGCAGAACATTTTAGCTCCTAACTGTATTTTTAATCTAGTGCGGGGTTTCTCAGGCTTAGGGCTAGTGACATTTTGGGCTGGATAATCATTGGTGGGGAGAGTGCCTTGTATGTGATGCTGAGTGTCACCCCTGTCCTCTACCCATGGGGTGCCAGGAGCACCCAAGTCATAGCAATCAGAAACGTGTGCAGACATTGCTGGGTGTCCAAGGACAGCGTGCATCCGTGTGTGTGTATATGTGTGTGTGTGTACAGTCCTCCGTGGCTGAGAATCACTGATCTTACTAAACCAGGTCAGGGGCTCCCTAACAAGTATCAGCCTGTAAGTGGCAGCCCACAGATTCCCCCAGGGCAAGGTTTATCAGCAAGTTGGTCTAGACTCAAGTCTCATGGGAAAACACTGAAATAGCATAATAATGTTTTCCAGAGTAATTGAATCAGACTTTGCCAGAAAAACATTCAAGGGTAAAACTAAAGACTATAATTATTATGAAAATTATTGATGTAGTTTTCATTACTCCACAATTTTTGAATTAGCCACTGATAATCCCTTTTGTAAAAGAAGAAAGGTGGTTTTTCTTGCATTTCCGTCTTCCTGACACTTGCCTGCCTCTTGCTTTTCCATAAACACGTTTGTGTCTGTGAGCATCAAGTGGACTCAGGTGCAGCAGAGATCAGGGACCTTCAGGGAGTGGCGGCAGCCCTGTCACTCATGGGGCTTTCTCGATGGGCCTCAGAAAACCAGAAAAGAGGGATCTTTTTTCCATTTGGCCCCGTTGGAACTGTGTTCAGACTCAAGCTTATTTGGCAGCAAAGAATTACCAACTGTGGTCCATTTTCCCCTCCCTGTTCTCCAGACCCTTGCTACTTGAGGTGTGGTCCCTGGCCCAGGGTTGGCATCACTTGTGAGGCAGTTAGAAATGTAGGATCTGGGGCCCCAGGACAGACCTTCAGAGTCAGATTTCAGATGATTCGCTGCTACATCACATCTGTGACCTCTTCTCTTGAACTTTCAGCCTACCCTTGGCAGCTTGGTCTTTGCTGCCTGACCCTGAGGGGCAGAAAGATCAAAACACAGGCGCCTTCCATGTCCAGCATCCCAGCCTGGAACCGAGAGGCTAGAGGGGGCAGTCTCCATCCTGTTCAAGGTGAACTTCTCCCCCACGTCCCATCCCCCTTTCCACCTTCAACTCCTGTCCTACTTCCCTACCTGCCAACGTGCCCACATCTCAAGTCTATAAATATGTCCAAGACGCTCCAATTAAAAAGCAGAACAACAAAACATGCACAGGGACGCAAAAGCCTCCCTCCTCTCCACTGTGCTCACCCCCTTCACAAGAGGGGTCTGCATTTCCTCACCTCCCCGAGTGTGGTGAAAGTACTAAACCCATTGGAAGTTGCTGGGAGGGCTGGGGAGCACAAAAATAAGGACCGCAAATAAATAAATAAATAAATAAATAAATAAATAAGGTCTGCAAATGTATTTTCAATCCAGGAACAGTCAGTGATTGTTGAGGTGTAACTACATGAGAAAACATGCTGTTGAATAGCTGCCAAGGAGGCATTTCATGAAACACACGTAAGAGGCAAGACAGGGTCCTGCTGCAGCCTGCGGCTGTTCCACCTGCACCTGCAGGAGGTAAGGCCCGGCGAGGGAGGGCCGTACGGAGCCCTCTGCACGTGAATGTGGAAAACAGTGGCTTCTCAGTGCTAAGGGCTTTTACGTAAAAAGGTGAAGTCTTCCAGCTTGATTTTCCCCTCCTTAGTGACAGGGTGGCTTCCCTGGTGGCTCAGCGGTAAAGAATCCACTTGCCAATGCAGGAGATGCGGGTCTGATCCCTGGGTCAGGAATATTGCCCTGGAGAAGGGAATGGCAACCCACTCCAGTGTTCTTGCCTGGAGAATTCCATGGACAGAGGAGCCTGGTGGGCTACAGTCCTTGGGGTCGCAGAGAGTAGTGACTAAAGAGCAACAACAAAGTGACAGGGTGGGACAGGAGGAATTGCCAGGCAGCATGGGAGACCATGCAGGAGACGAGAGGAGCTGAGGAGGAGAGAGGAGACAGCGGAGATGGAGAGACACACAGAAATAAAGAGGCTGCGCGAGAAAGAGGGAGCTGGCGGGGGCAGGCGAGCTGGGAAAGAAGGCAGGGAAATGCACTGCTGCACGCGCAACGAAGAGTCAGAGAAAGGGAGATGACCGAGAGGGAGAGAGAAGGAGAGACAAGGAAGATAGGAATAAATAACACAGCAAGTAAGGCAGGAGAAAGAGACAGAGGGGGAGAGAGAGAGGTGGGGGCGGCTGAAGGGCTTGCTTTTGCTTTTTCTCAAATAAGAAAATTTGGGCAATCTGCTTTCTAGGATTCCCACCTTCCAAGGGCTGGTGCCGGTGGAAGCTGAGGACAGAGATCTCCGTGTCAATAGAACCCAGTGGCTGAAGCCTCCAGTCTAAGCACCTGGAGCAACTGCAGAGGGAGGAACTGAGGATTCCGTGGCTCAGCCTGGACCCCTGGGAGGAGGGGTGAAGGTGCCCACTGGCCAACCGCCGCCCTCAGAATAGATGCTGGTGTGTTCTGGGTCCTGGGCATCACCTCTATGATAACCACTATGAAGCGCAGTCTTTTTACAACAGTTTCTAAAATCAGTGCTTTAGACACAATTGGATATGATCAAAACGATCCTTGCATGTGTGTGTGCTCAGTTGTTCAGTCGTGTCTGACTCTTTGCAACCCTGTGGACTGTAGCCCACTAGGCTCCGCTGCCCATGGGATTTCCAGGCAGGAATACTGGAGTGATTTGCCATTTCCTTCTCCAGGGGATCTTCCTGACCCAGGGATCGAACTCCTGTCTCCTGCATCTCCTGCATTGGCAGGTGGGTTCTTTACCATTTAGCCACTGGGGAAGACCAGATGATTCTTAAAAGTCTCCAACAGCATCCGCATGGAAGGCTCTCGTGGCCCTGGGAGGCTGTTCTCCTCTTGGGCCACCTTGTATGAAGAATCCACACGTGACTTTGAGAACACACAGGCAGATGTGTATAAGTTAAACATCTGGATGGTGAGTCGTGTTTCATTAACCCCACACAGGTCCTTCCAAGGCGTGGATTTGGTTCTCATGAACTTATCTTTCTGTTGCCTTTACAAATATTTAAGAAGAGTTTGTGAACCAGCGAACGAATCAAAATTTGTGGTCTTAGGCTTCCAGTTACCTAATGTGAAGTTTGTGTTTATGGAGCATCTCAGAAGGCCTGCCCACGGCAAGGGACCGTAAGAGGCATGGTAGCTGGTAACTTTCTGGACCCAGGTGTGGTTGACCAGCCAAGGGGACACCTAAACGGTATCTCTTCCTTTTGGCTGGAGAAGCTCCCCGGTCTCCCTAAACAGCACTCTGCTAATGGCCTCCACTCTTTTTTTTTTTTTTTTATTATTAGTTGGAGGCTAATTACTTCACAACATTTCAGTGGGTTTTGTCATACATTGACATGAATGGCCTCCACTCTCAACAACACTTATTCTTCACATGTCACCTTGTGATTGTTGAGGAGGGGCTATTCCTGTGGACACATGTTCTAGATACACTTAAACATGGAAAAATTCATCAATTTGTCTTCTTTGTCAATAAGAGCAACTTCTGAATGGAACTTAATGGAGTCCCTGGACCATTAGGTTTCAAGGAGGTTCATAAGTCGACGCAACACACACACCCAAACATATGCACACACGTATGCACATGCATACCTTTTGCAGGAAGGGAGTAATTCCCAAGCAAGTCCACATCTAGCGTTGTTGCTATAGTAACACAAGTGCAAGAAGAAGACAGCTTCAGGAACAAATTACAATGGTGAGCTGTTTCTGTCGGCTGTGTGCAAGCTTGTTCCTTCTACAGTCAGGGAACAGGTGGAAGGTTAGTATAGTTTAAGCCACAAAGGAGAGAAGAGGCCTGAATTCACAGCAGTGTGATACAGACCTCCCTTGGAGGAAAAGAAAAAATACATGACGCCTGAGGGCAGTGAGTTCCAGGGCTCATTAGCAGGTAAAGGTGACAGGTAGGCACTGCCTCCTTCTGGTGTAAGAAGCAGCCAGAGGAGGGGCCACCAGAGAAGGTTTCATGGCCCCAGAGTTGATGGCACAGGCTGCAGGATGGGGATTTGGCTGAACTGAGCAAACTCAAACTGTCGGGTGCAAAATGCCTATTTTCTGAAGAAATCCACGCTCTGCAGACTAACAGCACTAATGTTGATCAGGGGCATGGTAATAGTAAAAACTAAATGTCATGTGCTGGGCCGCTGACCCACAGAATCTCACTTTACTGAGGTCCCTGCTACAAACAGGAGCCCTTTCCTGGGTCTGGAATTCTGTCCCTGTTCTGTGCCTACACATCAGGTGCATCCCTGGACCATGAACCTCATCCGTTGGAGCCCGCTCACAGCAGGGCAGGCCAGCTACATGAGTGCACAAACCAGCACAGCTCAGGAGATGGAAAACGTGAAGGTAATTTAAAAGTATTTTGATCATATTGGAAAAAGGACTATAAACTGCAATTTAAAATACTCATACCTTTTGGACCTGGCATTTCACTTCTGAGAGTTTATCCTGCAAATCTTTCACATGTCCCCATGAAGATAGACATTCAAGCATTTTTAATTCTGTGATATTTATAAAAGGAAAAACCAGGGACCACCAAAATTCCACCCATAGGGGACTGGCTAAATTGTGAGATGCAATGAAACGGATCACGATACAGAGCCGTTAAGATGATAAGGTAGCTAATTGCTTGGCATTATTGATCAGAAGGGAAATCTGTTGTTTCGGATGGTGCAAACACCTTGGGGTTACTTAGAAGAAATAATATGTGTTAGGTTAATGGAATCAGGAGGAAGTGGGACATTCAAGGGGCACGTGTGGGGCAGAGCTGAGATGAAGAGGAGATTACAGCATCTTTGAGGGTGGAGATTGCCAGAGCTGAGGACATGGGTGGAGCTCCCCATGTTGGCATGTGCGAGGGGCTGGGAGGGTGGGGCTGACCTGGTAGGCTCTCCTCCTTGTCTGGCCAGAGCCCCCTCCCCAGGTTAAAGGCATGAAGAAGAGACAAGCCATATGGAAGTTTAGCAAGCAGTGTCTGGGGGTGGAGCATCTTCCTTCCGGGCTCCCACTCAGAGGAGGTGTCAGGTAAAGTTTGTGGGCAGTGGGTGGCTGTGTAGAGGATGAAGGATACGATCACCAGGGCTCAATCACATGTAAAGGCTGTGGGAACTCTGGGATGCTGCTGACATGCTCGAAATGACCACTCATGGAAGTAAGCCAAGAGGGTGTGATACCCCGTGTCTCATTCATTTCAGCTGGAAGGAACCTTAGGTGGGAGATGGAGGAACCCATCCTCCTGAAGGCTTCTGTCAACTGTCTTGAATGACTAAATATGATGGCGTTTTTCTCTGCCTTTTTCTTGTACTAAGAAAGACCAGGACCATTCAAAGCAGGTAGCAAAGGCCAAAAGAGAAAAAGTAAAAATAACAAAAATACTGGCAATGACAGCCTGTGTTCACCAAGTGCTTACTCTGTGCTGGGCATTGGGCTAAAACTCCCTACACGCATTATGTCATTTGATCCTCACTGTAGCCCAAGGGAACAAGGGAATAACTGTTTCTCTAATTTTGCAGATAAGGACAAAGCTACAAATCCTGATAAAATTGCAACATAGTAAGAATAATATGATCCCATCTTTGTATATAGAAAATTGGGTTTGATAGATGCAAAGGGAAAAGACACCTGGAGAAGTTTAACCAACGTGTTAGCAGAGGTCAACCTGAAGGAGAGCTGAGAGACTGGCAACTTCATGTACATGCTCATATGACGTTTTAATGTTCTTCAAAAACAACGGAAATAAATGAATTTGTTTTAATCAGAAAAGAATTTGGAGGGGATAAAATGCTACAAATTCAAAGTACATTTAAAATTGTTTTCTAAAATACCTTAGAAAAAGAAAGATAACTATTCTTTGCTAAGCCTTACTATGTAGCTACTGTAATGAAGACAGGGCAGTACTGGTGGCAGGAAAGCCACACAGATCCATGGAGCAGAATAGAGAACCCCGAAACAGAGCCCCTCACATATGCCCATAAAATGGGGCTGGAGTCATTGCACACCCAAAGGTAAATGAAGGGCCTCAACAGCAACCTCCTACCATATGTAAAAACTAACTCAAAAAGAACCATGGACTTAACTGGACAATATAAACCTTTTAGAAGAAGACACATTCAAAAAGATCTATGCGCCCCAATGTCCATAGCAGCACCATTTATAATAGCCAAGGGGCTTCCTTGATGGCTCAGTGGGGAAAGAATCTGCCTGCAATGCAGGAGACACAGGAGAGAGTTTGATCCTTGGGTTTGGAAGATCCCTTGGAGGACAGAATGGCAACCCACTTCAGTATTCTTGCCTGGAAAACCCTATGGGCAGAGAAGCCTGGTGGGCTACAGTCCAAAGGATCACAAAGAGTCGGACATGACTGAGCACTAGCAGGGAAGATATGGAAGCAAGCTGAGTGGCCATCAACAGATGAATGGATAAAGAATATATAGTATATTTGTGCAATGGAACACTACTCAAACATAAAAAAATGAAATAATGCCATTTGCAACAACATGGATGGACTTGGAAGGTATTAGGCTAAGTGAGGACCCATTGCCAGTCAAAGAATTCTTAGAGTTGAGAGCAAAAATACTAATCTAAATCTAAATAAAAAAAGAATGATAAATTGGACTTTATAAAAGTTAAAAGCACTTGCTCAGTGAAAGACTGTACTAAGAGGATAAAGAGATAAACCACAGACTGAAATTATTTGCAAGCCCCGTCTCTAATAAAGAACTTATATGTGAACCATGAAAGCAACTCTCAAAATTCAACAGGAAGAAGACAATCCAGTTAGAAAGTGGGCAAAAGACATGATCAGATGTTTTACCAAAGAGAATAAAGATGACAAATAAGTACATGGAAGGATGCCTAATACCATTAGTAATATAGGGAAATGCAAATTATAGTCATAATGAAATATGGCTAACACCTATCAGAAAGGTTAAAATTAAAAATAATGATAACACCAAATTTTGGTCAGGACGTGGAGGAACTGGATTTCTCAAACATCACCAGTGGGAATGGAGAATAGTACAGTCCTTCTGGAAAGTAGCTTGGCAGTTTCTTATAAAACTAACATGCATTTAACATGTGTGTGTGCTAAGTCGCTTCTGCTAAGTTGCTTCAGCCATGTCTGACTCTTTGTGACCCGATGGACTGTAGCCCTCCTCCAGGCTCCTCTGTCCATGGGAATCTCCAGGCAAGAATACTGGAGTGGGTTGCCACGCCCTCCTCCAGGGGATCTTCTCAACCCAGGGATCAAACCCGTCTCTTATGCCTCCTGCATTGGCAGGCGGTTTCTTTACCATTAGTGCCTCCTGAGAAGCCCAGCAGACAGTGAGGGCTGTCAAAAGATGGCACATTAGCATGTTCAAGGCAATCATTCTTGGATATGCTTTTCCACATTGAATAAGGAGAGAGGATGTTTTTCAACTCCTTGAACCAACATACACAATGGGACAATTCTGGGGTTCTTAGGCAATAAAATTAATTCTGATGTAGGCTTTATTCACATAAGAGTGATGGGATTTCTCTTAGGCCCAGTAATATGGGTTCAAAGGTGACAAAATGTTACCATCCATGGCTTACCTTAAGGATAATTTTTAATCTGCTTGACTGGATGCCAGTTCCTCAATGGACCAGCTGTAACTTTGCGCTTTATTTAACCTCCTGAACCTGTCCTGTGCAGAAGCTGCTGGCCACTGTCATCAACACCTCCATTTTACAGGTGAGGAGACTGAGGTCAAAAGAATTAAGGAACTCATGAAATATCCAAGGTCTGGCGAAGGATGGAGATGGAACTGAAGCTTAGTCATCTGATCCCCGCAGGTGACCAATCTCTGCACATCACTCCACCCTACCTTGTGAATAAAACAACCCAGAATGAAACTGGGATTTGGGAGTAATGAAAGCAGCCCTCTTAGTCAAACCAACAGTGTGAACAGAGGGCCAGCTGGGAACCTGGCAGAGGAAGCCCCTCCCCCACCTGGTCTCCTCCTTGGTTTCCATCTTCTGAGATAGAATCGGGTCATTATTTTAAACATTCTATAGTCTTGACCACATTGCTGACTGTGGCATTTGCTTCCCTGCTGGAATTTCAAAACCCCAAAGCAGACTCGACATAAAGACCAGTTTATCTTATTACTCTGTCCCGTTGGAGAATGATACCCTTAAATCTTCTTGTGGGGGGTTGTCTAGAGTCCATGACCTTGATACATGGTTTGGTCAAGCGAAAATGAAGGAATGGTCTGGGGCCCTACAAACTCATTGGTGGCAGGCAACACGGCCGCTTTAATGAGGGGGCTACACATAGTGCACCGATAGAGCTCTGCCAGGAGCTGGCCCCCACAACAATACTTTATCATATGGATGCTGACAAATGCCACTGCCACGACTCCTCCTGGTGTCACTTTCCTCTTTCCCACCCTCTGTTACTGCTCTTTGGGGAGCTTGCCCTGTTGACATTGTCCACGTGAAGCTGTGTCTCTGCTAAATGAAAGAACTTCATCATTTTTATGCCAGTCTTCCAGACACCAGGAGAACCAGCCTCCCGACATCCCCGCCCCCTGTCAGAATGTTACATGGGAAAAAGACAAGCCATGGGTGAAATTACAGGATGGTCATAGAGCTCCAGCAAATGAAGTTAATAGGATGTTTTTCTCCAGACATCAGGGCCATGGAAAGAAAAAAGAGACACTCAGAATCTTATTAAAGCCCTAAACCTGAGATGCATTTATGGATGCAGGGCAGATTTCCATGCCAACCTACAAACTCAGGCTAGTTTTACTGCCCAGTTATGGCAGAATCTCATAAATAGAATTCTTCGGGGAGCAGACTTCTGTCAGATAACCTGAGGGCTTCATTCTGTATCCTTTCCAGCCTACACTCATTGATTGCATTTGCTGGCTACAAAATGCCTCCCTTCCTTTTCCCTTGAACCACGCCAGCAAATTCAAGACTGGGGACAGCGGGTGAAGGGACACTCTGTAACTTCGACCCAACTGTTACAGGGGCAGGGATATATCTCTGGGATGCTATCGTCCTCACAATGGCCCCTTTATCGAGCCACACGCCTGCCACTGTGCTCGCCGTCTATTGTTGGCCTTGACTTTGAAATGCTCTATGCCATTTAATCCTTATTACAAGGTGGGTACACTTATCTCCATTTTATTGCTAAATGAATCAGATCTCAGAGAGGTTAAGTAATACATCTAAGCTCACACAGCCAGAAAAACGGCTGCACAGGGATCTAAAGGACATCTGAGATCAACATGTGGGTCTTCAGATCTTGGCAAAACATCCATTAACGAGCGATGCAGCTGTAATTGCCTCCCTCGGTCAGTCAGACAACAGTCAGTGCACGGGAAATAAGGGTGATCTGAGGGTTCTATAAAGATAGAAGCTAAAATACATTTTGGTTACTGACACTGTCATAGACTAGTAGACCAGTCTATCTCAGCAGAGTCAAGGCATGTTGCAAAGCCCTATCCTTCGGCTCACGTGACTCAGCTTGTCAGTCTTGCACCTAGATGGCCAAGGAGTTTTCCATTTGGAGGCTGGGTTGTTCCACTGCCTCACTCGCATTGAATTGCCTTGAAGAGATGGGATTTAAATTGTGCTGAGGATATTAGTCTAAAGTGAATGAAGTGGAGAGTAGACTTCGCGTTTATGTCCCCAGAGTGATAAATGAGGGAGTGTAATTTTTTTTCTAAGGCAAAGAAAATGGGAAACCAACGTGGAATTCAGACACATGAGAAATAGCTTATGAATTTAGATGATAGCTTGGTAGAAATAAATTGTACATCTGTTCATTCATTTTAATAAAGTGGAGAGATGGCATGCTGCTGGGGCCCTTGGAGAACCCTGGGTTTTTAAAATTATGGTCCTATAATAGTAGCATTAAAATTTGTAATGCAGCCAGTGGTTTCTGAATTGGAGGGAAAATTCATTTATAAAATAAAAGTTCAGACTTTGGAATGTAAATGGGAAAATGCAATTTTTCTTGGCCAGATATGAATTAGTCCTAGGAGGATCCTGCAGCATCTTGACCATAAAATATATATTTTTAAATCTTAGGAGAAAGTTTTCAGACTGCTGATGGAACTTCCTTGGGCAACCTCTATTTAGGTAAATTGTACAGGTATGAAAAATATGGTTAACTGGCTTTGCTATTTCTGCCTTGAACTTGGTGCTTCATGTACAAGAGCAATCGTAGATGAATATTTCCATTTGAAATGAGTCTCGCCTGTTATACATACAAAAATCATTTTTACTCAATAGTAGAAACATAAGGAAGAGAACTTTTATAGGCCAGCAATTACCTGTTGCCATGAAATTTTACTTATTCTACAAATAGTATTGAGTTTCTTATTACATGTGAGCCCTATGCTTGATACTGGAGAAAATACAACAGTCCTCACTGTAGGTTTATAAAACTTTCTCCAGAAATATGTATTAAACCCGTAGAAAGCTTTTAGACGGACTATGCAATTTCAATTTCATTTTACAAATCAGCCTCCAAGTTTTCAGGTGGGAAAGAGGTACAAA